>NW_028262413.1:39466131-40747797 GCF_047370975.1 Nipponia nippon | reverse complement strand
GGTGGTGGGGAAGGGGGGGAGAGATGTGTTTTCTTTGGAAAAACCATGGCAACAGCTATTTCTAAGGGAACAGCTGTGCAGGGCGAGGCCATGGGGAAGGAGAAGGGGCTGGGGCGTCTCAATGCCAGCCGTGCTGTGAAGGCAGCAGCACCAGGTCCAGCAGCTCGCCATGGCAGCCTGTATCCCCAGAGTCCCCTTCCCACTGGTGCCAGGGCTCGCCGGGTGTCTCCCACGGTGCTGGCGCGGTGCTGTGGGCTCTAGTATGCCCAGCAAAGCAACACGAGGCCACACCAGTTTGCTTGCCATGTGCCATCCCTCCTGGCATGCTCCCATCTGCCAGAGCAGGAAGGGGTGCCAGACGTGTGGGATGGCTGGGACCACCCACCACGGAGAGCGGGGATACCACTGCTTGTCCAGAGCAAATAGACCAGGGAAAAGCCTCAATGGAGAGCGCAAGGGCAATCAATGAGTGACATGAAGTTTGAACAACTGTAATGCAAATACTGGTGGAGATCATAGGCATGGAGTCAACACCACCAGAGCCAGTACGGCCCAGGCTGGTAAAATGGCCTCCTGCAACTAATGCAACCACTTCTGATGGGAGCTGCTGCTGGTGGGGCCCAATGTGTGGACACAAACAGGAAGGTGGTCGTGGGGCCGAGGAACACTAATGGAGGTGCAAGCGCCATGGGGATGTCCTGCAGGTCTAGGCAGGGCTGGCTAAGATGCAGAGGAGAAGCAGAGGTCTGAGGAACCTGCACCCCAGATCTGCTTTGCAAAGGCCAAGTGGGCCCAGCGAAGAGAAGATGCCGGTTTCAGCCACAACCTCCACCCTGGCTCCTGTTTCAACACGTAGCTGGAAATTATCTCTCTTCGCAAGACAGACTCTTAATTAAGACCATTTCCCTGAAGGAAGCCAAGATGGAGAGCTTCACTTCTCGGTATTCCAGCGCTTTCTGGCATTTGTTTCCACACCAATTAGGGCGCAAATTAGTCATCCGGAGTGCGATTCAGTGGCTGTGCTCAAGGGAGGCTCTTCAGCACACGTGCCATCTTCTTCCAGGAAGGCGGGTGGCAAGCACAGGCGGGGTGGCCGCAGCGGGGACAGGGAAGGGGCAAGGAGGGTCCTTGCGGCACCGAGGTCCGCGGCTGAGGTAACAGCCTGGGGTTGGGCTGGGGGCCCGGGACCAGGCACAGAGCAGAGTCAGCAAGAGGCTTTAGGTTGTCTCCATGAGCTGTGCATGCTTCTCCTTGGCCACTGGACCTTGGCATGACTCGGAGGACAGCTGGACGCCAAGACTAAGCATTGGGACTAAACGCTGGAGAATCTGCAAATGGCAGCAAAACAGCAACAGAAAGTGTGGGAGGAAGAGCAAGGAGCTGGCTGCTCCCCTTCTGCAGGGTCCTCACCACCCGCCTTTGCTATCAGGCAGGAAGGCTGAGAGAGGGCAGGGGCTTCCTCCATCCTTGGAGGGTGGCTGTGCCCGGCTGTCCCGAGCCCAGTGGCGAGGAGGAAAGGCAGGAGCTCCCTGACGGCATGGACAGGGGAGGAACAGGGATCTGAGGATGAGATGCTGAGCTCTGTGCCCTGCTGTGACAGCACCCAACCTGAGGGCACATCAGAGGGCTGGCACAGAAATGTGGTTTAAGGGTAGCTGACATCTCAGCTGCTGGGTCTGGGCGGTCACCTGCTCAGGTCTTAAGATGGACATGTGGCAGCACTTTTGCTGCAGTCGTGGCTGTGCATCCATCCGTCTGCAGGCAAACCTGTCCTGGTTTGCTTTAGCTGAGGGGCTTTTGTAGAAGATGCAGCCAGAACATGGGATAGAGTTCAGGAGGAGGAGGGTCTGAAGGGGAAAAAGCAAAACCCCTCTGGGCAGCGGCACGGCCGCCCAGGCTGCTCTCCCAGTGGTGTGGCACGGGATGCTGTAGTTGTAGGAATTCATTGAACATGACTTACGGCACCTGCGGGCAGCACCGGCGCAGCTGTCCAGCGGGCAGAGGAGAGTCTGGACAGCTGATCGATGGGAGAGCCAGTGCGTGGTGGAGTAGGCGGCCAGAGAGCTGACGGGAGAGGCGGCTGGGAGGAGGCATCTGAAGGCCATGGCTGGCTGCTTGCATCTCCCCAGGTGAGCCGGGGAGCGGGCTCTCGCTGCAGCACCAGGCATCCCCCCTGCTTTCCTTCTTTGCCCTCTTCAGAGGGGTGGGAGACAGCCATAGCCCTGCAGAAACGCTGCACAAAGCTCCGTGCCAACCGTAAGAGAGTCAGAACGGGAAGGCTTCAGCTAAAACAGCAGTTTCTCGGTGATCTCAGTTGCAAGGCTCAGTTCCGCCATTGCTTTTGAACCCATTTTGCTGAGCCCCGTGGGGCTGGTGCCTCCCGCTCCATGAGAGGGCTCATGTCTCTGCCTCTGTGGGACAACCTCAGGGTCATGCCCTTGGCATGGCTTTCCCTAAATATACCTAATTACCATCAAACTTTCTCACTTCCCATGGGCACGGCTGCCATGCAGGGACCAGGAGTCTCCCTTGCCTTCTGGCCAGCCTGCCTGCTGCCTGCTCCAGCTCCTTCAAAACAGCACCAGGAGCCCTTTGAGGAGCCACCTGCCCCTGGGGCATGCCCTCCAAGCCCCCATTAGTTAGTGGTTATCTTAAGCACTGCAACATTTGTAGCCTTATTCTTCCTAATCCCGCCTGATGTAACCATGGCTGTCCTCATTAGCCACATAATTGTCTAGCAAACACAAAACAGGCCCTGACACAGTCGAAGGAAATTGGTTTAAAAATATGAAGCCACATTCTCAGATATTGTCGAAGGGGGCTCTTTTGTTTATTTGTATTCACACAGTGCCCCGTGGAATAATGAGAGCACAACTCTGCTGCAAAACTACCTATTTTTCTTAAAGATCATCTTATGAGAAGGTGGGTTTGAAATGCCAGCTGAGGAAATCGAGCCTGGCCCCTGCACTGGGGGAGGATAACTGGGTCTCCACTTGGTCTCATCTGCTGCACCAAGGGGCTTCCAAGTAGAGAAGGTGGCATCTCCCACCCATGCCCACACTGGCATGGTTGCCCAGGGAGAGGTTTAGCCATCCACATCTCCGAGTGATAATGCCTGTGAATTTCAAAGGGGCTCCATCCACTTCTGACAGCAGATGACAGGGCTAAGTTAATGGAGGCAGCGGTGAAAAAAAAAGAAAAATCTAATTAACCTGCAGTATATTCTTTAATTTGTGCAAAGTTGTTGTGGTTACTCAGCTATAAACCCCATCCCCAGCTCTAATGACAGTGACTTGGATGGCAGCAGCGGAGAGCATCCTGGAGGTAGGCAGCCACCTCGTGCTCACCCTTGAAGGTGCCCTCAATTACGCACGGAGCGTTCCAGTGGTTGCCTCCATCTGGTTCCTCCATGCCATTTGAGACACTTTTCTAGCTCCAACCTTTGGAACGGGCACCTGTGCTGCTTCTCCGCCTGCTCTGGCATTCAACCCCGGTGCGTGGCTTCCAAAAACCGGCCTTCAGGACCCAGCAGTGTCAATCTGTTGATTGCACTAAAGTCCAGGAGATGGGTTCAGGTCGCTGAGTTCCCACCACAGCTCTTAGGCTGTAATTATGTTCAAGACTCTTTGCTTCAGTTATTTCTTCTTGCTAATGCTTGGAGCCACTGTACTGATCTTTTCTTCAAGGCTGACCTCCATGTAGCTTCCCAGGAGAGAGCCAGGCCTGTTATTTAAACCAATTCACAAACTGGCTCCCAAAGGCCAGTTGTCCATTACACAATTTTTTGAACAGCAGGAATCAGCAGGGCTGATGGTGGCCGAGCTCTTTGTGTCGATTTGGGCAGAAGCATAGGAAAAGAGATGGATGTCGTGCGTTAGCGTCTCTTCCCAGGTTAACCTTCACCCAAGATCCTGGACTGCCTAATAACTCCCCTGCGGCGCTGTGCAGAGGGGCTCTGGAGCCTGCAGTGCCCGCAGAAGGGTGATGCTGAGCCTCAGCACCTCCTTCATCTCACACCAAAGCTCCGTGGTCCTCCCATGACCAGTACAAGAGATGCAGACACACTCATACCCTGCAGAGACATCCTTCCCATGGAGGGAAAAGCTTTTAACCAGGTCCCAGAAGACTCCCAGTTGCCCAGTGAGGTGAGGTTTGCCAAGAAGAGAATTGAGAAGGAAGATGATCCACCTCTGGGGTCCATCAAAGACAAGCAGGCTGGGGCTCTGCTGCCACAGGGTTTGCTAGAGCAGAGACCTCCAGCACCAAGCAAGCTAAGGTCCCACTTGTTGCTGGTGCTCCAAGCGTGGTGGGGATGTGAAATACAAGAGGGCTCTTGGCAGCAACGTACAGTTACGTGCCAAGCCCTGCTAGATCCGCAGCCTCCTCCCTGCAGCCCGCAGCAGCTTCCACTCACCTTTTGAGGGGACTTCAGCCCCTCTGTCTGGTGGGAAGCCTGAAGACCTTGGCTTGCTTCTCCCTGGACACAGGCTATTCCTCCAAGCCAGAAGACCAGGCAGTGCCCGGTGGTGATGCTCAGGGGTTGCCCGCCAGCCAAGATGGGATTCCCGGCAAATGGGACTCCCAGCAAGCCAGCCTGCATCTGCAAACGGGGTTCCCAGTGGAGTCCCGTGTGCAGGGACCCAGAAGCACCCTCTGAGCAGGGGCAGCTCAGCCACCAACCGTTTGAAGGATGGACCAAGAGCATGTCCCCATGGAAAGCTCTTGGCATCCCGTCCCCACGCTGCAGACCTGCGCGGCCCTTCCCCTTCAACCCAGGGACAAACCCAGGTCCCTGGGCAGCCAAGGGGAGAGGCAGTGGCCACCCAGAGGAAGAGAAGCTCAATTTGGGTTTTTCTTCCTTTTTTTATTTTTTTAAAGAATTAAAAAGTGGCAGTGCTAGTGAAGGGTAATTATCCCTCTGTTCCAGCTGAAATACAATTAAGGCAGCTCTCAACGAGCCCCCGGGATATTGTGGTTTACTAATTAACAAGCGGATATGCTGTGGCCCCTGTCATGGCAATTACAGCATGAGACAGGCTTCAGGAGCTCTAATTACACGTCAGCCCGCGACACACGCTGCAATACAAATTAACGAGGGCCCAGGCTGGCAATGGAGGGAGTTTACCCAGCAAGAGGCTGAGCTGAGCTGGTCAACAGGGATGGGGGGGACAGGGATGGGGGGACCTGATGTGGTTCCAAGCCTGGGGATAGCAGTGCATGCTGCAGGGCTGGGAGGATGCAGGGAACAAATTGAGGCTAAAATACCCGACGGTTGCCAAAAAAAAAATGTGCATTGGAGGAAGGAGAGGGGCTTTTGCTTTGCGGAGCTGTGGTCTGATGAGATGAGTGGCATTTGGGATGACTGCAATGAATAGCAAGTATTGCATCTTCCGCCATTAATTCCCAGACCAATAAAGCCACTGTTAAGAAAAGAAGTCAGATGGGAAATACCCAACAGGGTTTTGACTGCTGACAAATAACTAACAGGGCTCCCAGAGCCAAGAGGAATTTTTCTGACAAATTTTTTATTGGGAAAAGTTATGCAGTTTCAGGTTGAGTTCAACTAATAGCTTTGGCCAGGTATGGAAAAAAAAAGCAATCAGGATTTTTGTAAATGCAGTTTTGACATGTTGCATTTAAAAAATATGTTTCTTTTCAAAACATATTAAAGAGATATAATTAAACCAAAATACAGACCGCACACCTAATGAGGACATTTTGTTTCTGACAAAATGAAACGATATTTATCAGCTTTGCTGATATTTATCAGAATTTTGCTGGTCCCAGCCCAGCAGCGACACAGATTTTCTGTGACATTAGTGTGCCTTTTGGATTTATTGCTTCTGCCATCGCTGCTCCAGCACTGTCGCTGCAGGCGCCCGAGGAGGGACGGTGGGGAGGTGACGTGGTGGATGCCCTGGGCTTTGGCCGCCGTCATCACCTGCAAATGCCGCTGCAGACGGGGTGGTTCTCAGGCAGATGGGAGGATTTGGGGAGGCTGAAGCGAAGCCCCCGGGTTTTGGGGCTCCCTCCAGCATCACGCAGGGGTGGGATCAGCAGAGCTCGGAGGCAGCCCTTGCAGGGGAGGGGGTCTCACGCCGTGGGGGTGCACAGCAGGTCCCTCCTTTGCTCCCGGCTGTGACAAAGGGCTGAGATGAGGCAGGCAAGGGGTTTTTGGACTAATCCCCCTCCGGGCATGCTGTTCCCGTCCCCGCTGCCAGCACCTAGAGCACAAAGCCATGGAGGCCACCTCCGCCGCAGAGTGGTGGCAGGGGGAGGGCGTGCACCTCCTCGCACATCGCTCCCAAAATAGATCTCATTAACCATCGCAATTAACACAAGCCGGGCCCTCTCTCCTCCTTGCCGCCCCAGCCAGAGCCGTACATAAAAATAACTGTTTATTACACAGCAGGCAGAGCCCGGCTTATCACTGCAGACAGGAAATTGCTGTGCAGAAACTGCACGTTTCACTTTTAATAAGTTTGGCAATAAAACGCCTCGTCCAATGAGGCCACGACAGGGCGATAATGAAGCTTCCGTGTGGCCCGTAATTGCTTACTGCACTCCTTGGGGGCGAGCCAGAAATCAGGGACCGAGGGGGGAGCTGTAAGGCAGCATTATTTGCCCTCACCTCCTGTTTTGGGGGCATCCCTTCTTATCCCCGGCAGCATCCCCAGAGCACCGGCACCCGCCAGGACATGGCTGAGGAGGAGGTTTGTCCGTGTTGGAGGGATACAGGCAATTCCCACAGAGTGGTGGAGGAGGTGTCAGAGGAAGAGGGAGCCTGTTGGTGCTCCAAGGGAAAGGAAAAGCTTTTTCTGCCTTCCAAGCAGGACTTTTCAGCACTGAGTAGTGCTGTTGCACCCAGTCCATCTGTGTCCTTAGCCAGTCAGGGTACAGTCTCCTGGAGGTTTTGCACGAGTTGGCTCAGGATGGGGAACTCAAAGAGCAGCTACAGCTGAAGCATCAAGGGCATAAAGCAGGACTAAGGAAAGCACTCGTTGACCAAGACACTACAGAGACTGCTCACTGCTTCACGAAGGTCCTCGCTGATGGGAGCTGCAGAAACTCTTGGCCTCTGTGGCCAGTATTAACATCCACATACTTCTCGCTTTCCTGTCCTTAAGGTTTAAGGTGGTTGAGCATGAGCCTGAAACAAGCATCCAGTCCCAGCCCAGCTCTGCTGAGCAGAGAAGCCAAGGAGTGGCCAAGCATTGGAGGATGAACCGCTTTGCCCTCTTCAGAGGGGATTACTGAGGCATGGCAAAGGAGAGGTCCCACAGGGACCCCTGTGCCAGACCTCTGCTACAGAGCAAGAGGGCTGCAGCGCTCCAAGACGCATCGTGGCAAAGGCCAGGGAGCACCACGGTGCCTATCTGTTCTGATGACCTCACGCTGGTGACCTCAGACAGGCCATCTGAGCCAGTCACTTGCATGAAAGGATGGTGGAGGTCTTTCCAGGTTCTCCCTTCATGATGAGACTTTCATTCTCTAAAGGAAACCAGGTCCAGCAAGGGACTGGTCACTGTCCTGACCTGCTTCTGTAGCTCCCCAGCTTCCGTTTGATCATTTAAATACTGAGGGACACAAACCAGCCCTGCCACAAGCCTGTTTGGAGTGATGGAGCAGCTCGAGGGAGCTCTCGTGGGGTGCCCCAACCCATGGGTGGGTGACAGGGAGGCACCACGCAGACAGCAGAGCCCAGGACAGTGAAGCAGTCTCTCATCACCCTTGAAGGCAAAGCTGGATCCTTGCTGCCTTCTCCAAGTTACCTTATCCCTGAGCTCCTCATTCCCACCAGCCACCCCCCATGGCAGAGAGGGGGCAGGGAGGTCCAGGAGCACACAAGTGCAGCCAGCCCTGCAAAGATGGGCACGAGCTCCAGCGTCGTGGTAATAGGAGACAAAATTAGTTGTGTCCAGGCTGGGACGGGGAAATGAGGCAGTTTAGAGTCACAGCAGGAATGTGCTGGCGCTGTCGGGGACCGTTGGCTGCTGGCGGGCTCCCAGGCGGGAGGGAGGCTTTGTTTGCCCACGGCACTGCTCTCAGGGAGTTTACCTGGAATTACTGATCCGCATTCATAAACATGATCACATTAATTGGCTGCTGCATCCATAGCCACCGTCTCCTCCCAGCGCTGGGACATCATCTCCCTTCCCATCCCAAATGTCAAGATGTCTCTGTTCCTCCATCTGCTCGGCACTGCGGCCGAGGACAGAGAATCGGCTGGAGAAGGGAAAGAGGCAGAGGACGGGTGAGTCCATGAGCCTGGAGCTGGTGACAGACACCCACTGCCACCACCTCTGCTCTGTAAAGCAGCGCGTTGAAAATAAACTGCAGACACCTTCTCGAAGGGACCAGGAGCTCTGCAGGGAGCCCTGTGGCCCTGGGCAACGATGACCTGGGGACAGGCACCTCGGCTGGAGACCAGCTTCTATTGCAGGAGCAATGACCGGGTGGCAGGAGAGTGACCAGCTCCCAGCCGAGGACAGAGCCACCCAGGCTGCTCAGCTTGAGAACAGGCTTGCGCTCCTCTCGCTTGGAGCAGGGCCAATCACTTCTAGTAAATTATTCATCTGACAAATTTAGCCTGTTATTCTAGTCATGCTCTACCCAGAGTTTTACAGATTTCATTATTATTTCAAATTGTGCAAACAGCGCAGAAACCTCTCCCGGGCTCTGGTGCGCTCTGCCTTCATCTCAGCTCTCGGCTCATCTGCCACATCTGAAATGGGATTTCTACCATCTGGTGCCAAACCCTCCATCCCTGCCAGGCCACAGGACCTTGTGGAGACGAGTAACATCCCTGTTGGGCACAAGGCTTCTACCGAAGGGAGAACCATCTACTGATGACCCAGAGGTCAGTGGGACGAGAGGAGGCCACGGTATACCGATGGACCCATTCAAAGCTATTTTGACTTTTTTCCACCTCCATCCTTGCATCTGGGGTAGGGGAGAAAAATGACACCACTCTTCTCTTGCAGCCTGGGCTATCGTGGCCTTGGGAAACTAGAAAAAGCTTTTCTCTTCCTCCCCACGTGTCCATAATTTCTCCTGTCGAGGTTTCTTTGTAACCACAAGGGTACAGCTAAAACTTCGCACTGCCAAAGAGAACCTCATGCTTCTTGCAAAACATACAGCCTGCAAAGTAAGGAGTCACTGGGCAAAGATGAAGGAGATGGATGGGTTTGTTGTGGACAAGTCGAGACTGATCAAACCCACGAGTGCAACAGCAATGAGTCCAGGGGTAAGCTATCAGCCAAGAAGCACCGAATGGTCGAGGTGCTTGAATCTCCCGTCCCACCACAGGGCGTGAGGGAGAAGAGCAGCCAGCGACACCACCTCCTCGCCTGCCCGGAGCCGGCGGAGAAATGCCACCAGCAACGCAAGCTCATTTCCCTCACAGCAGGGCTTGAGTTTGCTCCTGCTCATGCAGTGATGGTCAGCTCAGACCTCGCTTAGGGGGAGAGAAACAGGGCAAAGAGGCCCAGAAACCCCAAATGAACCATCCCCAAGAGCTGTAATGCACAGTTTTACCAAAACCACTGGAAAAGAGTACAGATTTCTACATAGACATCTGCCAGGGCTCCCTAGCAAGTTACTGTGGGACACTTGAACTACTCTCATTAGGAGAATTATTAGCCGAAGAGCAGGGAAGCAAGCAATAGATGCAAAACACAGAGCAACAGGTTTAAGGAAGAGGTTTACTGCAAGAAGAAAAACATGAAAAACAGGAAGAAATAACTCACAGGGTGATCTAAATATTTTCTTTTTGACCAGGAAAAAAGGGGGAACAATGCAGTGTGAAAACACTTGTCCTGTGTCCCTGTGAACCCCCTCGGTGGCGGGGAGAGGGAATGCTGAATACAGGGCCCCGTGGGACGAGGACGGACGCGGTGCCTGGCTCCCTCTGGAAGACTAGTGATTTTGTTGTTGTATGGCTCATCCCACCACAACAAGTCACAGTCTGCCCTAGGGTGCATGGCCTCTCCGGCAATGCTGAAGGTGCGGGGACAAGCCAGTGGCCATGGCCTTTCTCTGCTTCTGACCACCTCGGCCGTTGCTTTTGTGAGCCTTGAGAGTGAAGCAACGAGAGGCCGGTCTGAAACCCCATCTGCACCCGTGTCCTGGCCAGAGCTGCCCCTCACGACCCTGGGGAGCACCACGGGAGAGCCTGGAGGATGCAAACCCCATGCTGTGGTGCCTCAGCCCACCCCGCAGGAGCGGTGCTGCCCCAAGACTCCCTGGCAGGCAAAGGGATGCCCACAGGGTCAACACTGCACCCCAGCAAAACCACAGCACCATGGTGCTGGCCTGAGCCCCAGGGCGTGGGCCTGGGTGCACTGGTGTGCATCCTCACCGCAAACCCACTGCCCAGAAAGGTCCCCTCCCATCAGGGCTAGAGGTGGGACAAGCTGGAAGCCCTGAGCAGCACCCAGATCTGGGATGCAAGCAAAAGATGTGCTGCTCCAGCGGTCCCGCACCAGCACCAGCACCAGCACCAGCACCAGCACCAGCACCAGCACCAGCACCAGCACCAGCACCCCCCGCTAGCGCAAAAAGCCCCCCGCGCTATAGCCGAGGCGCCTTATAGCGAGGCAGTGGCAACCCCGCCCCGCCCTGCCGCGGCTGTGAGTACCGCCCCCCGTATGCAAATCGCCCCTCCCGCGCAGCCAATGGGGAGAGAGGTAGGCGTGGCCACGGCGGGACTTGCCCGGGCATGTGAGCGCGGCAGCTTCCGGGCGAGACACGTGGGAGCCGCGGCGGGCCCGGGCGGGCGGCGGTGGGTCCGGGGCGACCGGGGGGTCGGGGCGGGCGATGGGGCGGGCGGGGGACTGGGGCCGGGGGCGGTGGGGGCCCGGGAATGGGCGGACAGGGCCCGAGTGGTGTGCAAAGGGGCAGGTGGGGGGGCGGGTTGCGGATCGGTAAGGGGGTGGGCAGGGCCCTGGGACAGGGAATGGGGCAGGCGGGGGCCGGGCAATGAGGGGGCAAGGGCGTGGGGACAGGGTGTGACGGTGTGTCCGTGTCCCCCATGCCCCACAGCCTTTGCCTGTACTGTATGTGCCTGCCCGCACCGCGGAGCTGGGGGGGGGGTGCTGTGGGTATGTGGGTCCCTTTTGGCAGGGGGGCACGGGGGCCGCATGGCACTCATGCCCCCCGTCCCCACTCCAGCAGGGATGCCTCCTGGCAAGGGGCAGATGACCCCGCTGCTGCCCACCCCGAAAGTCTCCGTGCTCACCCCACCGGGCACCCATGGTCCGGCTGCGGGGGGCTGCGCTCAGCCCCCGGGGGGTCCCGCCACGCCGCAGGGTCGCAGCAAGAAGAAGAGCCGCAAGCACCAGCGCTTCATGGAGCGCCGGGCGCTGCTGGAGCAGAAGGGGCTGCTGAGCCCCCGCCGGCACCTGGGCAGCCAGGGCCCCGTGGCGGGGCCAGAGGCACGCAGCACGCTCTCCAAGGCGGGTGGCACCGTGGCACCACGCAGCGGGAAGGTCCCCAAGCCCAAACAGATCATCTCTCCATCCCTGTCCCCGTCCGCCTCTCCAGACAGCATAGCCAGGCACCACTCCGTGCTGCTGTCCCGGGGGAATGGCAGCTCCAAGGGGGTGCGGACGGCCTCCCCGCTCCTGTGCCCGGGCAAGTACGTGGCTATCGACTGCGAGATGGTGGGCACTGGTCCTCAGGGCAGGCTGAGCGAGCTGGCACGGTGCTCCGTGGTGAACTACGAGGGGGACGTCATCTACGACAAGTACGTCCAGCCCGAGCTGCCCATCGTGGACTACCGGACGCGCTGGAGTGGCATCACCAAGCAGCACATGAAGAGCGCAATTCCCTTCAAGGCTGCCCAGGCGGAGGTGAGGAAAAAGAGAGAAAATTAAAAAAAAAAAAAAAAGTCCGTGTGTTATCTGCTGGCCACAAATTGGGATATTTGATGGCCCATGCTGAGCCGCTCTGACGCAGAGACACAAGCACAGGACGGGGAGCCTCCAAAGCCATGCAGTGGTTTGCTTGTTACTGCTCCGTTCTGGGAGCCTAAAAAACTCAAACTGAAGGAACTGATTTTAACACCAAATGATTTATTCGATGCTTAATTGGTGTTTCTTTTGCTGCACCGCCTGTGTAACCCTTTCTGACGCTTCCAGATCCTGAAGATCTTGAAAGACAAGATTGTGGTAGGACACGCCATCCACAACGACTTCCAAGCCCTGAAGTACTTCCACCCAAAAGACAGGACCCGGGACACCAGCCAGATCCCTGTGCTGAAGCAGAGGGCAGGGCTGCCTGTCAGGGCCAGCGTCTCCCTCAAGAGCTTGGCCAGGCACCTGCTCCACAAAAAGATCCAGGTAAGCACCAGCAACCTTGAGGTGGGGAGCAGTTCCTGGGTTTGCTACGAGCCTGTGTGGTCAGCCTGGTCCTCCTATCTCCATGGGTGCTCTCTGTGAGATGGAGATGAACCTTGTTCATCCTGTGTTCCCGGCTGTGATCAAGCTGGGGGAGCCCAGGACCTCTCAAGTTGACCATTAAGCATCTCGGTAAAGCAGGGACAGGACCTGTGCCCTCCAGAAGGTGCATAAGATGCATGTATCTCCTGGGCTGCATCGAACCTTTGCTGTTTCCAAAACCCTCAGCACTTGTGTCCTTCCGAGCAGGCAGACAAGGTGACCTGTTGGATTGTTGCCAAACCCGCTTTCTGATAAGACTTTTCCCTCTTTGCTCAGGTTGGCCGCAAAGGGCACTCGTCGGTGGAGGATGCCCAGACGGCCATGGAGCTGTACAGACTGGTGGAGGTGCAGTGGGAGACGGAGCTGGCCCGTAGCCTGCCACCCCGGCCCCCCAGCCCCATCACAGACCCCACCACAGACAGCAACCAGTACATGGACGACCGGTACTGGCCCACAGACCTGATGGCAAGCAGCCTGTGATGGGGGACAGCGTCTCCTCCATGTGTTTTGGGCCATCCTGATGCCTTCAGCTATTAAAGATGGAGGCGGCTGCCGACCTCCTTCCCCGGGGCTTGTGCCCACGTGCCCTGCCCAGCGCCTGGCCCTGCTGCGGACAGCAGCGCAGAGGAGTTGGCTGCCCCCAACCCTGCTCAGGAGCAGAGAAATGGTGGCACTTGGACACTGGCGATCTCCTGAAAATGCTGTCACACGGAAATAAGTGCTGTGGCTGTGCCATGTTCATCTGTCACTTGGTGCTCGGGGAGGAGTAGGGTCCCGGTGCCAGCCTGGAGGAGCCCCTGTGGGCATGCCATAGCTGCGGCAGTGGGCTGGGGCTGCCAGGGCACCTCCCGTGTCCTCTGGGAGAGGATGCCCCCATGGTGGGCGAGTGGCAAGCCTTCCCATGGGCGGACTGAGGTGTCTTGCTGGTGCCCAAAGGCCAGTTAAACAACCAGTTTCCTCCTCACTTTCTGTGCACAGTGAAGCCTGAAAAGAAAGTCTGGGTCTAACCAATGTCCAGCCTGCACGAGAGCATAGGATGCACTTCATTTTAGACTACTCGCATATTTGTGCAATTCTGAATTAAAAACTGGTCTTGCAAAACCCTTGTGTGTGTGTGTGTTGCGTGATCTGATCCGGCAGATCTCCAGGAGGGAGAGGACAGGGATGGGGAGGGCATATGCTGCCTGTGTCCTGTGCTGTGCTCCAGTGCTTAAAACCCACCTGCAACCAGAAAAGGTGCTTTGAGTGGCTTGATGGTGGCTGGAGTGAGCAGTTCCTTGGGCTATGGGCTGGTCCCCTCTGCTCTGGGGACATCCCTGTGAAGGCAGGAGGAGCAGGGGATGGGCTCAGCCAGAGTCCTGCTGTCCAGCACTGCTGACTGCTTGGAAAAAGTCTATGGCAAGAGGAAGTGTCCGGCTGTGTCACCCTCCAGCAGCTGGGCTGTGCCAGCTTGGGGAGCTTCCCCGTGTAAAGGAGAGGCGCTGCTGGGATTTGCCCACCCTGCAAGACGGCATCCCTGCGTGCAGGCTCTGGAGGCAAGAGCCGTGCCTGCTCTGCGGGGTGGGAATGCTGCTGAGCTGGGGCATGGGCTGCTGTGGCAGTGCGGGGATGGGGCGATGCTCACCTGCAGTGGCTCTGCCTGAAGGCTGCTGCTTCGTGGGTGGCGTATGTGGGTACCTGTGGCTGCGCAGATGTACCCCAGCTGGGTGTGTGGGCACCAGAGTGGGGTTTGGGGCTGGACATGGGGAGTTGCATGCTTCCCCGGGGAGCTGAACAGTCACGGTTATAGAAAATCAATATTTTTTTTGCCAGGTGCCTCAAGGCTGAGGCCACCCCTTTAGCACAGGGGTCCCCCAGTCCTGAGGCCTGGGCCGTGAGACAGGAGGTGGCAGGAGGGGGCTGGAGGGCTGCCAGCACCCCAGGGGGCTTTCGGGAGCCCGCCCACAGCACGGTGCGGGTACGGCAGCCAGCACTGAAATGGAGTCCACGTCCCCCACGGCCAGGCTAGGTGTGTTCCAGCCTTTTCCCGACGGCCAAGGGGAGGGAAGGAGAGCTCAGCCCCAGCCTTGGGAAGCGGCCAAGGAGCCGGGTGACGCAGGCACACCTGACGCACACATCAGTGCCATTACAAGACGCATCTTGCATTTCCCATCTTAACTCCTCCCTGCCCGGCAGAGGAAGCCGGGGACAGCTCAGAAACCCTTCGAAACACACTGGACGTATTCAAAAAGCTCTGCCCTCCTGGTGGCCTGAGCGCAACCTTCCTTCAACAGAAATGGTAATAACCTGGGCTGCGCCCTGAGCTCATGGTCTACGCGCTCTCCACCAGACCTGGTAGGAAACATGGCCCCACAGTAGGTCTTTAAATCATGCTCGTGACAGTTTGTCCCAGGCATGTTCCTGATGCAGCAAGCTGTAAAAGCTGGCTGACACCACTCTCTGTGCGAGTCCTGGGGTGCAGCTCAGCTGAGCCCCAGCAAGATGCCGTGCAACGTCAGCAGGACCCAGTGGGGTACAGGAGGGGCGTGAACCCCGTGGGGGCACCCATGGGGTGCAGGAGGAGCATGGCTGGCACAGGTTTGTCTCCATTTCCTCCTCTCTGCCGTTTCCACTTCTCCCAAGGTGGCAGGAGGGAAGCAAAGCTGTGGGAAAGGTGACAGGAGCTCAGTGGGTCAGCAGACAGCACCATCAGAAGATGGTGGCATCCCAAAGCCGATGCAGCAGCACTGCCTTCTGCTCCCAGGACTGCAGACCCGGAGGAAGGGCACAGTGGAGGGATGCTTTGCTCATGGTCATATAACCTGGCCCATGTAACTGCATCCCCTTGAGGCATACGTGGGTTCATGGGGAGCTTGCATGGGGCACCCCACGGCTCCCAGCTTGTTTGTCCACCTGAGCTCCTCCTTGTCCCCCCAGCTCACCCCATAGCACTGACTTGCCCTAAGCCACGTGAGGGCTTGATATGAGACACGGGTGTGTTGGGGTGAGGCTGGAGAAAGCTGCAAAAGGAGGTGGAAGGCCACGAGGCTTTATCAGCCTGTGACTCAGCCTGCCTTGCCGTCAGCCAGCGGCGAGGGGAAGGCATAATTAAGGAAAAAAAAAAACAAAACACATTTGTGAAGTCTTGACCATCCAAACACTTTAGTGAGCCCCACTTCCAAAAGTAAGCCTGGGCTGGGCTCCAGGCAAGGGGCAGATTTCTCTAAGCGCTCATCCCCTGTGATCCAGGGCAGCTTTTTCCCTGCATGCCCACGACGGAGCTCCTGAGCCTGCCTGCACGGCTGCCTGCATGCCCTCCTGGCAGCACAGCCCCGGGCTTGCACGGTGGCATGAGGTGCTGGGAAAGTCCCAGGCTGCCTCTGAGAGCTTGTCCCTGTCGCCACTGCACTGATTTAACCCCCCTGCTGAAATACCCCCTGCTTTGGGGGCAAATTTGAAGGCAGCAATGCAGGCAAAGGCCGGCTGCCCTTTGGTGATCCCGTGTCCTGCGAGCTTCGCTTCTGTGCCATGACCTCCAGCTCTTGGGGAAGCTGAGAAACAAATCCGGGGGGGGGGGGGGGCGGGGAAGGGGCTGTCAATCCCCATTTACATCAGATTTGAAGGGCTGGAAAAACCCTGACATTCTGCTTTGCAAGCTCCCAAGCCCCCCAAGGCAGAGTTGCTGAGGAGCAAACCCCACCATGGATGATGGGGGGTAGTGATAACCTGCTCCCTGCCAATGAAGTGATCTTTGCTTTGAATAATCTGAATGGCAACTTTTGTCCCATTTGCACCCAGTGAACCCCTTCAAGAGCTAATCAGGATTTTCACAGGTGTTTGTGAATATTCACCGACATGCCAGGGAGTTGCTATGGCTGAAAGCAGCCAACCTTCGCTCTGGTTCACCACCCAAGCACCCGCTGGTGCTTGTGCTGGGAGGCTGAGCATCTTTAGGCGGGCGAAGGAGAGCTGGGCTGGCTCACAATTTACTCTAAATTTCATGATAATTGAAGAATCTGCAGAAAACTCAGCCCTTGTCTCAACATCCCTGAATAATGATTAACCCAAACCCATGAATCCAGCAATGGGCTTTTTTATCAGAGGGAAAACATTGCCAAATGAGTTTTTTCCAGCCAGCTGCGAGAGCAGGTAACTGATAAGCCTGTCATTGGAGTGGGGCTGAGCCAATGGGAGCCGATGGCGACAGCTTTTACTTCTGTCTAGCAACAGCTTCTCCTTGAGCAGCAGACAGCGATTCAATCCTTTCCCTTGCTTTTATTGAGCTCCCTCCTTCCTGCCCTCCTGCGACACCGGGGTTTTCATGGGGGACACTCAGAAACCGGGTTTTGCATGGACTGCCCCCAGTTTTCTGCATGTTTTTGGTGTCTATTCCTATCTGGCATGGCAAGAGCTTTGCAGCTGTAAAAGAGGATGCATGCCCTCATCCTGCCTTTCCCTGGCTCGTCTCTCACCCTGCCTTGCCCGTGCACCCGGGGCTCTGCTTCTGCTGGGTGGGTGTCAGACACCCATAGGGTGCTTGAAATAGCACCGTAACAGAATAGCATCCATACGAGGAGACCCGACGCCAGCGACGTGTCTGACTCTCCCGCCCTGCATCGCCAGCACCTGGCCGTGGTCCACCACCTCTCCCAGCTGCTGGGGGCTGTTTGCATGGGTACCACGGCTGGGAGAGGCACCGCTGGAGCGGGACACACCACAGCATGCAGGGAGGGTTTGCTTTGATGCTGGCTCTGGTTATCACAGCACGGGTGGTTGAGGTGCCACGTAATCCCCAAATGTCTTGGGGTGGAGCAATGCCAGTACCTAATAACAGCCCAGAGTAAGCCCCTAACCTAGGGCGGTCTGTGCCCTCGCTGTGAGGACACAGAGGGACAAGTTGTCCTGTTTGCAGGCAGAGAGCAGAGGCTTTACTTGAGCAACTCGCCAGAGACCAAACTGGTCACAGCGGTGGGAGGAACGGGCTTCCCTGTGCTCCCCACCCCATCGGTGCCCCCACCCACCATCACCCCTCTCCTCTCCACCCTGAGCGTGAATTAGAAGGCAGAAAACTCACAGCCGGCTATAAATTAAAATCTCAGGAGCCTTAATAACCTGCTTGGCCAGAAGAAGCGAATAGGTGTGATGTGGAAATGAATAGGCACATCTGGCAGCCGCTTAGCACTTCGGCTGCAGGAGGGGTGTGCGTGTGCATGTGTGCGTGTACATGTGTGTGCGTGTGCGAACCGCCAGCACAGCCTCCCGGATTGGCTGCATAAACCCCTTCCCGACCAATGCCGGGGACCAGGGTGGCCTAGCAACAGCCTTTCCCTAATGAAAAACAAGCCACTTAAGCATCGTGACTGTGTGTGGATGAGAGGAAAAGGCACAATTCCCAGCACGCCCCATCCTCCCCAGGGAGCCATCCCCAAAGGGCGCTGCAAAGGCTGCACTGGACCGGCTGGGGTGGCCCAACCCGAGTACCCGTGTACCCCTCAGTCTCTGCTCTGCAGATGCTTTGGGTGCACGGGAAGGGTTTGCTGCAGGCACAACACAAGGAAGCCCCCGGGGGAGAAAGCCCCTCCCGTTCAGCCATGGCTCCATCCCCCTGCGCAGGCAGCCTAGGTGCCAGGCTCACCCCCAGCATGGCAAGGGGACCGCCACCACAGGCACCCCACAGCCCTGCACCCGTGGGGTGAGCTGGGGGCTGGATGCCAAGTGACCACGGGGGCCATGAGCCACTGAAGACGCCATCTTTGGGGCAGGAGGCGTTCATGGGGTGCAGTGCCAGGGGCATGTGGGGTGCTCCCCAGCACCGCTGGGTAAAGGAGGAGCCAAAGGGTTGGTCACCGGTGTGGTCTTGCTTGGAGATGTCACCTTCCCATGTCCCTGCCCTGGGATTCTCTCCTCCAACAGCTGCCCAGGGAAGGGGCTCTGAGGATGGCAGGGTTGGATGTGTGAGCATAAGCCCATGCTTTAGCAACAGCCTCCCTGCAAGCCAGCTCACAAAACGCCTGCTGAGCTTATGGCTGGGGGGACCAGGGGCTGGCCCTGGGGTCAGTGAGCACGGGGACACACCGCAGGAGGCAGGCTGGGAGCTGGGGAAGACGGCAGAGGACATGGAGGCACAGCATTGCTTTTGGGCTGTAGAAATGCCTCTTCCTTGGGGAACAGTGAGATGCAGGTCAGCTCTCTCCTGGCAATATGTGCAATTCCCGGTAAGACAACGTGGGGGGGGGGGGGAAAGACCCAGCTCAGCCCACCCAGCACTGGGAGCAGCAGCAGCGTGGTATGGGGTTTCCTCAACCCCCAGTTGCTGCATCATCTCAGGGAGCTTTACGCTCGGCACCAAACCTGTGCTCTTTCAGCCTGCTTTTCCGCATACCAGCTCACCCTGGGGATGACTGGGAGATCTTAGAGCACCTATGGTGGTTTTTAGATTTTCTAATTCAAAAAGGAGGTTTCAGCTCAGCTGAAAGCACAGCCCCTGCCTCCAGCTCAGACCTGCCCCACAACAGAGCTGCCTGCACCACTCCGCTCCCGCATGCCTGGGGCACCTCACAAAGCATTAGAAATAACTCTTTTCTTTTCTTTTCTTTTCTTTTTCCCAGACAAGAAAACAAAAAATCATCATCCGTCTAATGCCACCTGACTGGGGAAGAGCAGTAAGTGCGGTATGCCCCAGGCCAACATCTCTGCTGCGATGGATGAAGTGTGGCAAAGGCTCTTCTCCGGGGGATCCTGATGGAGAAAATTAAAAAATAACTGGAGTGGGGGGAAAGCACAAAACATGACTCTCCAACCCTTTGGGCTGACCTCCTGGGGACTCCCCCCGCCCCGGTTTTCTCTCCATTTCTGCCCATTCCAGGTTTGTGCAGTCCCGGCTTTTCACTAGATGGTGCCCTCGGGCTGCTGGTTTCTGAGTTGTTCCCTCGCAGGCTGGGGATGGGACAGGGCCCGGCTCTGCTCCGGGTTCCCAGGCTGTATTTTAGGCAGGTCACAAGCACAAAAGGAGCGTGAAAGCCACTTGCGTTGCACAATTAAATCCCTGTGCGTTTTGGGGGCTTCGGGGTCTGGGTCCGGTAACACACTGCGAGCACTGGCCTCTCTCCCATACCCTGGGTCTATCCGAATCCCTCAGTATTTTATATTTCTGCCACTGTGAAGGTGGTTTACATCCCCAAAATGGGGAGAGAAGATGGGATGGGCAAGGAAGCAATTCCATGGTGAATGCATTTGAGTAAAATAGCTACTAACAGTCCACAGCCATCACAAAAACAACATGTACAGCTGTAGTTCTGCAGCTCCAGTACAGGAGGGAAAGAGAAAAACAAGCTAAGACACATTGGTGTTACTAGGAGCATATTTATTCATTTAGAAATGCAAATCAATGGGCATAAAGCAGCATTAGCTGTCTCCATTAGGGAGGAGCCCTGCCATGGAGCAGGAGGATGCAATGAGACAGGGATGCAGGGCATCCGCGGGGCCATCCATGGGCCCAGGGACAGGAATAGCCGGGGCTGCTGCAGGTCAGCGCCGGGGTCTGTTTGCCATCCTGGGAGGTCACTGTTTGCATTTGGCCTTCACCTGGCCAGGATGGAGACTCTTTCCCCTTTATTAGAAACCACTCTTGCCTTTATAAGATAGGGATCCCAGCTGTGAGTGGCAACTTCCAGGGGCCAAGACACATAAGGCCACTCTGTGGTGGCACTGTAGGACGTGCCAGCATCCCCCTTAATCTGCTGGTCTCTTAAAATAGCAGAACGGTGGAAAAGATCAAAGCCAGAGCTACACAGAGCAGCATGTGTTGTCATTTTCAGATGGCATCAGTATGCAGTTCTGGGTGGAAAAGTTGCTCCAAAAATGGTTCCTTGTTGCTGCTCATCTCTGCCATGCCCCAGGCAAACCCTAAGTTCTGCCCATGTGTGGGAACTCACACTGCTTCGGGTCCTGCAGAGCCGTCCAGACATTGGGGTCTGAGCCACAGAGGCCAGGGACTGCTCCTAATTTTTATCTTTATATTTTCATTCTTTGAAACTTTTTATTTTTTTGGATGCTGAGCAGATTGAGCTGGAAATAACGTGGGAGAAATTATGTTTGCCTTCAGCATCAGCAGCCCAAATGTCCTGGAGGGAGACACCTCGCCAATGAGCCTTGAGGAGCTAACGTCAGCAGGAGGCAGGAAAGGGCCTCTTGGCCTCTGGCATCATCAGCTCCAATAAAAAGATGTAAAAGAGGGCAAAACAGCACTCAGAGCCCTCCCCAGTGTCTCTCATTTTGGGGATGAATGTGAAGAATGAGCACACGAACACAACAACTGCCTACAGAACCTGCTTTTGATCTTCCAGATCTTTCTTGTTGGAGGCAAGCTTGGCCAAACCAACCAATTAAATTGGGCATTCAATCCCAGTTACCTCTATGGGGGATGCTCTTCAACGATCAAACGATGCTCCTGCCTTGGGCAGACACAGGTTCATCCTACCTCTAGGAATGGCACCTTCCTCCCCGTTGACTCCCACCCTCAGAAACCTTCACCCCTGAGCAGAAGGCAGACCTGCCTCTGTGCCCAGAGACCTGACAATCCACTGCCTTCATCCTGACAAATAAAACCCTGTGTTTAGCACCTAAGTCCAGTGGCCAGGAATGTTGCAGTAAAGATACACACCCTTGTTATCTCTATTATTTACCTTTGTGTAAAATTTACCCACTTATGAATGAGTCATTTTTGTAGCCTGTGCTACATTGAACATGAATGCATTTTCCACATTTACTTGTAGCTCAGGAGAGAAAACTTGCAGCAAGGAACCCACCTGCCTGCTCTAACAGGTGAATTTTTCATTAAGAGACCACAAAAATTGTTAAAGGTGTCCAGTTTTGACCCATTTCAGCAGGTTTCCCAAATGCACAAAGGATTTAACAGAGAATAAATTAGTTTGTACTCTGATGAAGGAATATGGGCACAAAGATAAGAGGGGAACATCCAGAAAGCTGTCCCTTTCTCCATCCCTGAGCTTCCCCTGGTTCAGGATGTCCTGCACGGATGCTAGCCAGGATGAAGTAGGCTAAAACTGAGCCCCAGTTTGCATTGCTGGGGCATGGCCCCTTCTGCGGCTCTCCCAGCTGTGCCGCAGCACCGATGCCCTCACCAAGAGGCTGTCCAGGGACCACAGCCTGGTCCGGCCAGGGCTGACCACTGCTGCTTGTCCCAGGTGCTGGAAAATGCTCTGCACAGGTGGGCTCTGTCTCCTCCTAAAGCTCCTCTGTTGGCACCAGGCAAGCATCGAGCCCCCCAGGAGGGGACGGGGGCAGCAGGAAGAGAGAAAGATGAAGCAGCTGATGGGAAATTAGTTTAAGGAGAGGGAGTTTTCCCTTGGACTTGCCTCTAAATGTGTCCCCCATCTCAGGCCACTGCTGCCTCCTCCAAGAGACCCATTTCACCTCCCGACAGCTCCATGCATGGGAATTGCTACAGCAGGAACCCGTGGGGCTTTGCCGGGCTCCACCGAGGGGTTTTGGGTACATGCTCACCCCCTCGCTGGGAGCAGGCACCAGGTACGAAGGCAGGGGTGCAGACAGCCATCCCCCAGCCCCCCGATAGCCTTCACGGGCAGGATCAGGATCAGTCCTGGCTGCCTGCATCCCCCAAAGCTGGAAAACGCCCGTGCCAGGACCGAGACACTATGCATGTGTGCACCTATTTGGTCTGTCTCTCCGTCCCCGGGAGCAGGGCTGACCTGCTCAGCAGATCCCGATAACGGGACATTTTGAGCGAGAGCCTTATGAAACCGCCTTTCACAGGCAGCACAGAGGACGGTTGTTCCCAGGGCCAAACCTCCCTCTCCCCAGCTCCTGCTGCAGGATGCTGGGCTGCTCAAAACCTGCAGAGCCGGTGGTGAAGGAGGAGACGTGGGAAGAGGGATTTACGGCTTGCTGCGAGGCCAGCCGGGTGGCGGGAGGAGCCGTGCCGAGGCAGGGGTTTTGGGGGAGAGGGCGGCAGCAAGGCAGGGCTGTAGCCGGCTGACGCCAGCCCCGCTCTGTGGCCTGAGACCCTTCCAAGGCGCCGGCCGAGGTACAGATGTTCCCATTGTGCATCTTGGGAGCCTTCTCGGAAAACTCCAGCAGCTTCATTCCTCAAGCTGCCTTTTTAGCTCCAGCTTTTGGGTTTGGTTTTTTTTTTTTTTAATCGTATATATAAGTTTGGAAGAGAGCCTTCTCGCTGCTGCATTTCTTTGCTTCATGCCAACTCCCCAGCATTTTAAGAGCTCCCTCCCCACTTCATGTCTCCCCCGCCTGAACGGTCGTCACCATCCCAGGGGCTGGCACTATTAGGCTCCAGTGCAAAGCAACCACTGCCAACCACAGCCTATTTTGTATTGCAGGGGCTGGTTAGTGGGGTAAAGCAGATGGGTGGAAAGGCGGGCTGTGCACCAAGGATCCTGCAAACCAGTTCTGCTCCAGCGCTGCCAGACATTTGATGCTAGAAGTGCACATGACCCTGTTACTGCTCCCTGACTCAGTTTTCCCACCAGCAGAACAAGCAGCATCACAGTGGGGAGAAGAAAGGTTTACAAACCACTTTGAGATCCTCAGTTACAGGGTTTTTATTTCCCCCACTGCTTCCTATGGGCAAAAGCAGCTAAGCAGGGACGAGCAGTGAGACGTGCGAGGGGGATGTTAGATCAGCCCTCAGACGCAGCAGGAGAGGCAGCTTTGAAAAACTGAGCTGAGAATGGAGCTAAAAAATGATTGAAGGATTTTAGGAAGAATCAGCTTCTTTCAGCAGGATCAGGGCCAGCAACCAGAGCTGCAAGGTGCCTGCCCCTGCCTCTAGCTCCATCGTTGGCCAGCTTTATGGTGTGCTTGGTCCCTGCAGGGAGAGGGACTGTCCAAAGCCTTGGGTTGAACCTAGGTGTGAGCAGAGAGGATTATAAAACCCTGGTTTGGGACGTGCTCTGCTCTTGCGTCTCACACTGCCCTTGCTTAGAAATCACTTTGGCCAAGCTGCAGAGCACTGCTGGTTCCCCATGGCTGAGGTTCCCAATTAGCCCCCAGGTCCAGATGCAACGGGAGGGCAAGGAGAAAGCCCTGCAGCACTCTCAAACCCTCATCCTGGCCTGAATCCTCTCTCAAGTACAGCATCTTTAAGGTTAGCAGTGGATCCAGGTGTAATTTAGTTAGGAAGTATAGCTTAGGAGAGGGGAAATTACCCCATCTCTCCTGGCCAGCACTAGCAGCTTATGGAGAAGAAAGCAATAAATGAGAATCAACTTCCAAAGAGAAACAAAAAAGCAGTACTGCTTAGAGCCAGAAAGCAACTGAAAGGGCACATTTGTAACAGGAAAGATGTTTACAGCCCACTAGCAGCAAGAAAAGCCATGGCTTTTAAAGGGAGCAGGGGCAGAGGGCATCTGTCTTTCAAAACAATCAGGAAAGGGAATCTGAAAAGCAAACACAGCTCTTTGAGACATTAAAGAAAAGGCAGCAGCCGGTGGAAGTAACCCTCGGATCATGAGGGCATCAGGAGGCACACCAGCAGCAGGGTGACAGGCAGGGCTGGCAGCAGGAGGGAAGACAGGGCTCCCATGAGCCCTTTGCTGGCGACAGACTGCCTTGGGAAACTCCAGGCCAGGGGGTTTTAATCTGTTCCTGCAGATAGGCTCTTCCTTATCGGCTTCCTCCTCCAGGCACAAGGCCCACGGGGCTGGTGAGCCAGCACGTCCCCCCACTCTGTTGGTGGCAAGAGGAAGAGGGCAGCTCGGGGCTGGCATCACCATGGTGCTGATTTCACACTCTTTTGCTTCCTATGTTCCCCAAAAAGCACGGAACAAAACTGCGGGTGGCTCCCAGCCGGCCCCCTGAAGCCAAACCCCCCATCCCCAAGCCGACCGGGAGACCAAGCCACAAGCACAACACAGACCAGTGTCCACTGCTCTCCAATGTAGGAACTTGTGTCTTACAGAGGCTCTTTCATAGCCTACAGGTTGCATTTAAACTACCAAAAACATAACCTCCACCCCACCACATCCATCTTCAAGGTCTCTGTCCCCGCCAGGAGCTGTGGCCCATCCACCTTCCCCTTCTGATGTGCACCCCAGACACAGAGCGTGGGCACGGCAAGGTGCCAACGAAAGGCGTTTCAAAGGCTGCCTCGCTAAATAGGGAGTCATTTAAGCAAGATGGGAAGGCAGGGAGAGCCCCACGCGACAGCTTTGAGACATCAGACCTGAGAAACTGAGAAGCACCTGAAGGATTAAGCTGCCGAGCAGAAGCTTTGAGAGCACCCTCATCCCCTCAAATGATGAATAGCTGCCATCTCCCTTCCTCTGACACCTACATCCCTTTTGAAGTCATGGCTCATATCCTAAAAAGCTAACAGTTTTAAAGAGAAACAGAGAGAAATGGAAGCAAAGAGTAGGTGAGCATGCACATCCTGCTGCTGTTCATTAAAAGCTGCTATTAATCTCATTTTTTTTTCCCAGCTCAGATAAAGCACTGTGTATAAGTAGATAAGAGGCTTACATACCCAGGAGGCTCAATTAATGTTCTCTAGTTCACACGGCCTCAGGTAGAAGGCCTTGCTGACCCTAGGCTGCAGCTACCAACTGTTTAAGGAATAGCTTTCTTTTAAGTCCTTATAATCTAAAGGCTTTTATTTTTAGGTATTCCTAGTACTCCTCATCTCTGCAACACTTCAGCACAATTTTCCCTGACTCTATAGGTAGTGCTGGCTGTACACCAGCAGCTTAACAAAAAAAAAAAAATTTCTTTTCTCTCCCATCACTTAAATCCTTACACAAAAGGTAGAGGCCCCTGATGAACCTGGACTCATACAGCCCTGCTGCTGAGCTGGGCAGGCTCAGCTGTGCTGGTGTGAAGGGCTGCACTGGCCCACCTGTAGCCTGTCCTGTATAAAGCAGGAGCTGCCTCTGGTGCCATTTTAAGTGAGCATGTGAGAGCCTGGGATGCCTGGAGGAGGGATGGGTTGTTTTCCTCACCTGAGCTTGCTAGTCAGGCTTGTTCTGTCTGAATTAGTTTTAGCTATTTACTCTTCTGTGGTCTTATCAGACAAAAAGCACTTGGGGATCTTTCTTTCTTCTAGAAAAGTGGTAAGTATTTGAGCTGTGAATGTGTTTTCTAAGGGATGTGTTGGGGTGTAACTCCCAAGGAGCTTCTCTGTCTTTCAGACATGGTTCTTAGGCTGCAGCCTGTGCAAACACCCTGTGCTGGGGTTTCAGTAGGTCCTGCAGCTACTTAGTGCTTTTTTTTCATCACTTACTAACTACAGTAGCAGGGTTTGGGTCTGTTTCTTTCCCAGGGCTGGTTGATCAAAGGAGCAATGTGTCCTTCACTGCTGAAGCCAGACCAGTTGTAGCAAAAAAACCCAGAGATGCTGTTGAGCTGCTGGGCTATGGTCATGGGAGAGAGCTGTGCTGTAGAAGCACTGGTGATAACATGGGTATAACACTAGTGCTGAGAGCTACTGATGCTCAGAGGCACATCTAGGGCACAGCTGCTATGAGCAGAATAACCATGGATCAAGGGAATTGCAAAGATCAGCAGAGCTGGGCAGGGCTGTGGTCATAGCTAATGTTTGCAGTGTGCCAGCCTGTGCCCCTGGGGTCTTCCTCCTGCTCTTATGTCTCTGCATCAATGGGTGCTAGAGCATCCTAAATATTTACAGGGTGAGGCAAGTGGGTTAAGTGGAGGATGCTGTGCAGATGTGGTCAGGAAGCACAGCAGTGGGGAGCTGGGGCCGTTTAGTTTGGAGAAGAGGAGGCTGAGGGGAGACCTTATTGCTCTCTACAACTACCTGAAAGGAGGTTGTAGCGAGGGGAGAAGAGACCAACCCCCACAAGTAACAAGTGAAAGGACAAGAGGAAACGGCCTCATCAAGCTGCACCAGGGGAGGTTTAGGTTGGATATTAGGAAAAACTTCTTCACTGAAAGGGTGGTCAAGCATTGGAACAGGCTGCCCAGGGAAGTGGTTGAGTACCCATCCCTGGAGGTATTTAAAAGACGGGTAGACGTGGTGCTTGAGGACATGGTTTAGTGGTGGACTTGGCAGTGTTAGGTTAACAGTTGGACTCGATGATCTTAAGGGTCTTTTCCAACCTTAACGATTCTATGATTCTAAGGTCTGCCACAGCTGTAGCCCACCCATCATCCCTACTGGCATTACCCAGAGCACTGCCTGTGCCCCAGCCATGTAATGCAAGTGTCTGCCAGTTTCTTCTCTCTGCTTGGGTTGGGGCTGTGCCCTGACCCAGCCTTCCAGGCTTTAGTCCCTTCGGGCATCATTGGTGACCACATGTGAAGGTGACTTTCAGATACAAGTGCTTTCAATTCCCAGCCTTATCCTCCCCCACCAACCCACCCCACCTTGTAGCTGATCTTACTCATAAGTGAGTGAACCTGGTACAGAAGTAAGCAAGTGCTGAGATGAACGCTGGGTTCCATACCAAAGTGAGGTGCACACTGTCCCTGTGCTCCTGGACGCACCGTGCTGCCAGATTCATCTCATGTGTCTAAGCTGATCACTGTTTCTTAAGCCAGCACACACCCTTCCCCTCCTGCCCTGCTCCTCTCTGCCAGCTCAGCCCTCCTCTGGGACTGCATGCTGTCTGTGAAGGACAATGTGGGCCAAGCTCTGCTGGCTATCATGGCAGGAAGGCTTCAACAGCATCTGCACTAAATGGGCTAGAGAAGATTAAGTGCTCTCTCTGCTCCTGAAAGGCCCATTTAATTCACTTTCACCCTCTCTTCCCCCTCCCCCAGACCTCCCTGGCATCCAGGACACAGGGACTTTTATTACACCACTGAAAACCTTGAAGGGGACTGAGCTTTTTTTTTTTTTTTTTTTTTTTTGCCTGTTCCACCCCTTAGAGAAATGTCTCCTCTGACAGGCCACCAAGCTTACGTGCCTGCTGTCACGCACAGGAGGCTCCAGCCCCAGGACAGCCTGCCAGTGGGTTTGCTCGGTCAGCATCTCCTTTGGGCTCAGATGGCCCCAAGGGCAAGATTTAAAGCTTGGCAGTGGGGAGGGCTCTGAGGAAGAATGTGTTAGCAGCCAGGGACAAAGATTGTCTCTTGTTACTTGGTCCCCCTTGGTGCTTTGGAGGGACCTGGCAAAATCCCTGAGGTGCTGGCAGGGTGGCAGTAAGATGGGCAGGAGGCTGCAGCCGGCACCGGGATGGGGCCAGCCTGGCCTTGGCTTTTCCTCTTCTCTTTCTTTCTGTGCTGGGCTATCAGCTCGCTTCTCGCCAGCCCTTGGCACCAAGCACCTGTGGCAGGGCACAGCTGCTTGATGGAATAGTTGAAATTGCAGAAATGTCTGAAATTAATTCAGCTTTCTCAGTTTGTGCTGGGGATGCTGAAGCCCACTTCAGTCTGAGTTTGTCCTACTGGAAATGAGTTTTCCTCTGCATCACACAGGGGCCAGCCATGCAGCTGCACTGTTTGTTTTTTTTTTTTTTCTTAGGGGGGAAAAGCAGGCTGTGGGCAATGCGAGGTATCATGGGCTTTGCATGCATGTGCCTTCCTCTGGCTCAGCTCAGGAGCCAGTTTGCTGTCTATGTGGGGCCAAGCTCTCCCTGGTGTAACAGCCCTAGAGGCAGCAGGAACACAGGTAGGACCACTTTGGCCCACAAAGCAGCAGTCACAGCACAGCACTAGGTGACTCGCCAGCTGCATGTGTCTGAGTTTAACTGGAAAGGGGCTAGATTCCCCACTGGAGCAGACAGCTGCAAAATTTACTGGCTGCTAGATATTCAATTGAAACCTCTCTGGACCTGCCTCATTAAAACAAACCAGGAATTAAAAGCTTTCTCTTAAGAGATGCAGAAGCAGTGGAAGGTGTATCTGTCTGTTTGGTGAGCTCCCCACCCCAGAGAGGCTTCCCTCTATTTGCTGCCCTTTACCAGGAGGGTTTGGGATTAATATTGCACCCTGTGCCTGACTTTTAGATTTTGCTTTGCATCCAGTGCCCCTCCAGCCCTCACGTGAGAGCTACAAATGTATGGATATAACTGTGACAGTAACTCTGCACTGCTAGAACTGCAGCTTCTGCAGCATAGGAGGGCATCTGTAGAGACACGCTGCTGCCACTGCCTTCCAGCCCTATTCTCAGCCCTTTGGGTTAAGCCAAGATTGTGTCCTTGCAGAATTCCATGGCAAAACTCCAGCTGAGCTAAAAGGTCTCAAGTTTCTTATTAGGAAATCTTGCTGAAGGTACAGTAAAAAACAGTATTTCTGAAAGAAAATCAAATGCCAAGCAAGAATAGTATTTTCTCCTAAAGATGTGCCAATAAATGAGAAAATCCTCAGTCAATAAACAGCAAGAAAAATGCTAAGCTGCTAGAAAACAGGTGGGGCTGTCTCCAATTAGCCTGTTACCATGTGAATGCAGCACATCTGGATTTTCTTTTGTTGCTCTGACATTTCTTTTCCAACAGACATAAATGCCCAATGTGTCTTTTTTTTTCTCTGAGACAGTCCCGCCTTTCCCAGTACTGAATTGCCTGGCAGTTGTGCTTCCCTACTGTAAGCGGGTGAGGTGCCAGCCTGCACCGTCGAGCTCTGGAGAGAGAGTTGTTTACTGCAGAGAAGGTCTGGCAGGTGAATTTGAGCTGCATAAGAAGCGCAATAGGCTTTGAAAATCCAAACCTGAAAGGGATATATGCACGTGCTGCTGCAAACCACAACCTTGCCAAAATACAGCCTCCCCCTCTCTTGCCAGCTGGGGTGTGCTGCTTTGGGTCGAGAGCAGCCCAGACGCGCTGGTGCTGTGGCACAGCAATGTCGCTGTGTCACCCTAAAGCAAGTCTTGCAGCTCTCTGGTGGTGGGGCGTATGGCATGTGTTCTGATCTCCATTGTACAGGAAAGGCAAAGATCTGAGTAAGGCAAAGTGAAACGAGGCTTTCTGTTTCAAGACAGCTACAGGCTTTGAAGATTAAGAGCTCTTCCATAAGGTCCATGCCATGGGCTTACCCAAAGGCTCCCGTAGACCCCTGGCTCTGCCATGGAGTTTGCAAAGGGGGCACTTTCCATCCACCACTCTGCAAACTCTCAGGAGGAAGATTTAGGCTGTGAATAAGGGCAGGACTTCAGAACAGAGCCTAGCACATTGACTGTTTGGACAAGGCGTGTTGGAGAATATCTTCCCTTCTCCCAATAGAAATGGGGAGAAACCTGTCAGCCAGTGGGCTGCTAAAGACTTTTCTTTTTCCCTTGTCCACTGCTTGAAAAGAAAATGCAGCTTTCTGCAAAGTGTGTGTGTGTTTGAAATGAGTTACTTGAACCTCTTCCCTCCCCAGGTGTTGGATTGGAGGACATCTGTGGTGTCAAAGCTGCATTGTTTGCTCTGATGGGACACAGGTCAAATTTCTTTCTCAACCCCTCACTCCAAACACCTTCTGCAATATTCACCTCAAAATCACTCTTTTTGTGTCCGTTCTGCCAGTAATTTCTCTTACTTGAATCTCTTGTAGTTCAAATGCTGTCAAAAGAAGAAGAAAAATTGCCCAAATAATCTTATTCCCTAGTGTTATCACACACTGGCTGCTCCATCCAGAATGTGCCCACAGTAAGGCAGAGTCAGAGTTGCCAGTAATAATTACTATTATGGCACTGCTAAAAGCCTTAAAAGGCATGGTGGTTATGGGCAGGAAAACCTGCAGTTAGCAACCAGGTCCAGTTTATGCAAACACTACCTGACTCACAAAAGCCATAGTCAGACGAAGAGTTGAGAGCTCCTTCTGTCATCCCAGGACTCTTTCCGGCTTTCGCTGGGCTGGCTGAGCTCTGGGATGAGCCATAGCCCGGGCTGTACACTGTACCAAAGCACAGTGTGGGCGTCCCAGCAATGCAAGCCCCTCTGTTTCCTTCCCTGAGGCCAGCCCGAGCTTGTGTGCACTCCACGGACTCCTCTCCCACTTAACCAGCTGCAGGACAAGTGGGGCTGAAACCTGAGCAGTGTTGACAGCCATTAGGAGACCAGGAGAAGGAGAACCCTGAAGGACTGATCTTCAAGTAGCGTGCTCATTTTCTAAGCTGCAGTACACGTGCAGAGAACACTTCTGTTTCCAGATCTGTCCCATCATGTCAGGGCTGGGGAAAGCAGGGGTATCTGTGACTGTCCCTGGGCACAGTCTCTCAAGCCTACACCTCACCCATTCACACTGTTTGTAGCAACAACAACCCTCCCAGTGCTCTGGCTGTTCAGAAACAGTGTCTGACCATGCTTTATAAAGAGATGAAACCCAGAGATTACTGGAGAAATGGAACCTGAGCTTCCTTTAGAATCATAGAACACTTTGGGATGGAAGGTGCCTTTAAAGGCCATATAGTCCATCCACCCTGCAATGGGCAGGGACATCTACAACCAGATCAGGTTGCTCAGAGCCCCGTCCAGCCTGGCCTTGAATGTTTCCAAGGATGGGGCATCTACCACCTCGCTGGGCAACCTGTTCTTTAATAGCACAGTATATGCTGGTGCTCTCCTGAGCAGCACCTCCACCTAGAGACACTGGACGACATCCAGCAGTCATTATGTGATGGAGAGTTAATGCAGGGCACGTGCTTGTGTCCTGGCCAGGCTGTTCTTCCTGCCCAAGATCAAGTACAATCTCCTCCTGGCCCTGTCTTTTTGGGGAAGGAGAGGGAAAGTAGGTCTCCAAGACCAGGACTGCAGAAGAGTGCGTTCAGTTCACATGGCAGAGATGTTACTGCCTGGTGCCTGCAGCCTACGTCTGCAGAAGGGACAATCTTGCTGGGCTCCCTTCCTCCAGAGATCCCTGGAGCCTTGCTTATTATCCTTGCAGCAAGGCACATTGTCCTGGCAGTACCTTGTTCCTACCTCTGTTGAGCATCTCTTTACCTTCCCCTTGTCCAGAGGGCAGAGCTCTTGGCTGGGAGATCAGGGAAGGCAGCTGCCAGCAGCAGTGGCAAGACTTCTGCACCACCATGCAGAAAGCTGGAGGTGTGGGGGTGGGATATTTAGGCAAGTATTTGGTGGATAAATGTTTCAGAGCCATTAACTGAGCAGGAGAGGAGCTGAGTTTTGATATCCTAAAGCACGTATCTGTTTTTTGTCCTGCTGCTTCGCTTCCCATCTGTCCCACCCCAGGCAGCCAGGAGAGGCATGAAGTGCCAACCTCTGCATGTGTGTGCAGCATCAGAAGCTGTTGGCTGGTCACAGAGGTATGTGTTTCTGCTGGTGAACTCCATGAGCAGGGGTAAAAGGTGATGCCGAAGGCAGCACTGCACCCAGGGCAGAGCCTCGCACATACCGGCCTCCCGTGCCCCAGCCGCAGGCGATCTCGGCAGGGTCTGTGGTGTTTCTCCATGTGCTGCGTCATGCCAGAGGCTTCCAGTTCACGTACGCGAGGGGACAGCTACTGGGACTCTGAAACATACTGCTGCCATCTTTCTCCCCAGACATCCTGGCTCCATCCTCCGCAGGTTACCATGGGAGCCATGAAGCTCTGCCAAAATTCGCACCTTATAAGAACTTCTGAGTGGAAACTCCGAATCTGTGCAATTTCCACACTTTCAGCGGCAACCTCTCCATCCTTCCCCCCTTTTCCCAGTACTTCATTATCCTATGGATCCACAGATTGGACAGACCCCCCCATTTCAACATCCATGCCCTGCAGCTCTGCGCTGTGCCTGCCCTGGCATTCAATGGAGCCATTGATAGCAGTCCCTGGTTTGCTTTGGCCTCCGGTTTAGCTCCTCAGAAACCCTGAAAAAGACACACCGGCATTTCCCCGATGTGTATCTAGGAATAAAGCATTTCAGGAGGGGTACACAGCCCGGGCCCTGTCTGAGAGGTGCAGCAGGACCCAAATGAGGATTTGACTCCATCACCTCCCTGCTCTTCCTTAGCTCTCCCCAGAGCCATAGAGCAATGCCTTTCCTGAAGCAGACATCGCTTTCTCCATGATGTGAGTACAGAGACCTCACAGCTACTTATCTCCAGCCCAGACCCTCCACCACTTGTTGGCCAGCTCAAGGGCTGGTCTAATTTAGGGACTTTCTGTATGTGTTGTGGGACACCCCCATGTCCCCTCCTTCTTGCCCCTGGCATGCCCTGGTGTAAAGGCACGTCCAGCTGGTTCACAGGCTCATGCTTTTGGTTTTATGCTAATGGAAGGTTTTTTCCACAAGGCAATTTTTTTCCTCTGGCCAGATGCAACTAAAATCCAGTCCTCAACTTAGCAAGGACAGAGCAAAGGTCTCTGTATATGACTTGAGGGTTCTGGCTGGCAAATCTTAACATCATATATGGTTGTTGACTTTTCAGGTTTACAAATGTACAAGTCACACATTTTGTAGACCAGCGGGTGGGAGGTATTTTCTTTAAGCTCTTTGAAAGCCCCAGTGAAGAAAACAGTGAACATTTCTTATCCCCAGGCTACATACTTATTTTATCCTTAAATGTTCTTAGCAACTATTCACAGATTAAGTCTCTAATTTTCTTTAGGAGTAAAGGCCAAGATAGATTATAGATAGCAAGGGCTATCAGCAGAGACAGGAGAGAGCAGCTGAGATACTTTTTTTGATCACTGCAGGGTGATGCAGAGAATTTAACAAGCCAAGTGTTGCAAGGTGAAAATTATACAGACAAACATTTTGATGAATTATGTAAAGATTTATATATACATATTATACATGTATAAAAATGCATATACAAACACACATACATGGAGAAAATGAGCTTAGCTAATGGTTGCGCCTGGCACTTACGTTGCCTTCATCATGTAAGGAGCTCAGCATGGTTTATCAAGTTATATGAAAGCACTTTTCCCTCACCATTGAAAAATGGGGGTAGTTGTTTTAAAGTTTCATAGCAACAACTTGAAAGAGAACGCACCGTGTCCCAGTGAAGCTGCTGGCTAATTTAGGCAGGTTTATTGGAGGCTGGCTAGAGCAGCAAAGTTAATGCACTTCTTCCATCGAGTGCCAGGGGGACTCTTTGGTGACCACAGGCTGCCAGAGACTCCTTCTTCCCTGTCAGCCCAAAGGCAGCCTTTCGTTGTGTGGCCGGTCTTTCCATAAGATCTGGCTTGTGCTGACAGCTTCTTACTGAACTTGCAAGAGAGATTGGCAGCATCTGCCCATCCCAGCAGATGCTCCTTGGATTGCCTGCTGGCGTGGCGGGCACCCCGAAGCAGTCTGGCTTCCAGTATGACCGGCAGGTAAAGGTGACCTGCACACTCTCTAGGAGACCAAGAAAGTTCTTGCCTTGTGGACAAACACCCCACAAATTATCTTCAACCAGGTCATGCTTGGGTTCTCTGAAAATGCCTTATGGATCCACCTGCCAGCTTGAAAGGTATTCATCCCATGTACCTACGGTGTGGTGGAGTCCGCTCATTCCAGTCCTGCCCAGCACCCCATTGTGCTTGGTTCTTAAACAATCAGCAAAAAACAGATTTTGTTCCAAATGGTGCCATTCCTGATGATGCATGTTCGTTGATGGAGTTTTGGTGCCTGGAGGTTCAGTCTAAGGTGCTTTCACCTTGGCACACCCTCAGGGGGACCAGCGCTGGATTTCCATGGCTGCTTGTGGCCCAGCAGAAGGTTTTCTAGCAAACAAGCAGCTGAGAAGCAACACCTAGCAGAGCAGGCTGGGAGAGGAGGGGAGAGGCAGGGGAAGGAGCAAGCACCACCACGCATGGACCAGGGTTCCCCTAACTTCAGGGGATACTGATCCATCCTGGTGAGCACCCTTCCATCAGTCAGTGAATTGTATGGTGCCGACAGAACGAGAAGATACCATTCGTTCTGGCTTCGTCCTTACTGTTGCCCTCTTCTCAATTCTAACAGTTGTTCTTTTTTTCTTGGTTTCCCTTTTCTTTCCCTCCCTGTCTCTTCTCCCTGTGCCTGCTCCAAGCCGTCTCTTCTTAATCGCCTGCATGTATTTTTTAAAATGAAAGGGCTATACAAACAGAACCCTGCGAGTGCCAGGCTAAATTCCTAAAACAAGCTTTCTCTTCCAGGAGGAGACCCAAACACATTCACTCATTGATTGGGCCGCTAGCTGATACTCAGCTCACCCCCCTTCTCCTGTATTTCAGATAGGTTTTCTTTTTTATTAAACGTCTCTAAAAAGACCAACAGATTGCCTGTGAATGACCACACAGTAGAATCCTACAAAGCTCCCATTCATGGCCAAGAAACTTGTACAATCCCAGTGGTGGAACAGAAAGACAGCTCTTTATAAACCAACCTGAGTTAAAAGGTCAATGGCCATAAACTCCCCCTCCCTGCTTTCCTGCAGGGTTTGGGTTTTTAATAGTAATCAGTACTTTTTTACTATCATAAGGAATAGGTCTTTTGAAGGGCGGGGGGAAGGGTTATTTTTTTGCCTGAGGACTGCAGGGAAAGAGCTGTATCATGCTGGGAGATGTGCCCCAGGACCCTTCCACTGCAGTTCCCTTTATCCAGTAGAACTCTTGGCTGGATGGATTAACCCTGGCTTGGTTTGTTTTATGCTGCTGGCCTTGGAAAGCAGGAGGGTGCTTTGGCTTGAACATGGTCTGAAGCTGAAAGAACCTCCTACAAAAGATGACCATAGATGTGGTCTCTGAGAGTAGGCAGGCAATGGAGTTATGTGGTCAAGAGTCCTAAAATCAGGCCATCTGTTATGACCAAGGACAGGCAAGTTTCCACAATGTCAAAAGTCTCAGTACTTCCAGCAACATCCTCTCCACTTGGTCTTTTGACCTTCCTGCCATGAAAAAGCTGCTCTGACTGCCTGAACCACTTTTAGCTTTCTGTTGCTTAACTATAATGTATGGCAGCACATAGGTCTTCTTGAGGCTTTTTCATTTACTCTAACAAGAGGCCACAGAAGAATGCCTGCAGAAGGAGAAAAAAAAAAAAAAAACAGGTCATCGTGGACAGAACATCCAGGTAGCCTGGGCCTGTGTGGCCAGCTAACATCTACATGTCTCTCTACAGTGGCAGAGCTATGATGGTAATTAGGTGTTTTCTAGAGACCCAAGTAGAGACAGGTAGAGCAATTTAGCTTTGCTACATCTATGTGAACATAAGCACTGCCTCCTCCAAGCAGGTTCCTCAACCAGAAGGTTATGAAGAGCCTATGGACATCACTCATTAAAGCATGTGGTGGATTCCCAGAGAAGAAAGCATACAAGTAGGCTGTGCTCAGCTAAGTCAGGACCGGTGAGCCCTGTTAGCAGACATGCCTCAAGGGTTTGTCCAAGTAGGAACAACTTTTGCCGCCATCTTGGACTTTTAGGAATTGACCTGGATACTTTCATATCTCTGATAGCTGTAAAATGTAACTGATTCTGAAAATGTTAAGTAATTTTTATAGGAGACAATAAAATCCCTTTCCTAAAAAACCCCAGAGCCAAAGGAGACAGTCCTCCATTGCAATAAATAAGTCATGGGACTGTAAATAAGAGGACTTGCAGCTGAAGTGTTTATGACTTGAGCACGTATTTCCTGTCTCAGAGACATGTCTTTATTCAGGAATTATCAGGAAAGGACTACAGTTCCCCATGGCAGTAGGGATGGATGAGTGGGTAGGTCTGGATGAAGGCAGGTGTGTGCCCATGGAAGTGTACGTTCAAGTGAATTTCAAAGACATTAGTACACAAACATACACGCGCAGTGTAGTGGGAATAAAAGGTTATTTAAGTTCTTCCATTAAAAAATATCATTCTTCAGTTATTTTAGCATGTTTAAGATGTTTAAGCCCCCATTAATATCCTTTAAATCTCCCTTTCACACACACTGCAAAGCCTTTCAATGAAGGACTCATTTTAATGGACTTAGAGGTAATCTTGTTTTTTAGCAAATAAAATAAAGGTTTCACTAATTAAAAATGTTACAACATTTAGACTGGTCTTTTCTTTCTAGTGCTTTAATTAAAAGGCATCTTGGGGGAAGTTTTTGAGAGCTGGATCCAAGTTTTATTTAATAATCCTAATACCAAGGCCAAAAAGGAACAAGCTGTTCTTGAAAGAATTTTGTCCAGGAGATGTAGAGAGTGGGAAAGGCTTGGCTTAGCTATGAGCCACTAGTTCAGGTGGTCGGATCTGAGCAAACCCTTCACAAGAACAATGAGGGGGTTACATGAAACAGAGATGGCATTGCTCTGTCTCTGTTGCCATGGAGAACGGGGTTAAAATAGTCACGCTTTTGAGTTCAAGAACGAGGGATACGCTGCTTAGGTCCCTGAAGAGCAACCACAGTGATGGCAACTCTAGCCCCATGTCTCTGGCTATGCATCCCATCAGCTATCGCCTCTGCAGAATACCATCTCGCACAAGAGCTGCATCCCATCCAGCTGGCCTTGCAGCATGCCAACGGAGGGATGTGAGTGCCTGCTTTGTATGCTCATTTGACAACCCACACCACCCCTGGTAGGCGGTTGAGGTACAAGCTAGAGGAGCAGAGTTGAGATTTGGTGATCCCTCTGTATTTGCCCAGAAAAGGCAGGTTACCTGTTACTCAGGTTAGCTGTCTGCAGGAGATGGTGTGAGTGCTCCCTCCAGAGCCTGTGCTGACTCCCCCATGTGCTGGGCTTGAATCAATGTCTTGGTGGAAAACTCATATGGTTTCTTTGGTAGAAAACCAGATAGGAGAGGTCCTGCTCCTTCCTGTTTTCCTTTCCCTCACCCAAACTCCTGTTGATGAACACCTCTTTTGTGCCTAAAATCACTGAAATGATCAAGGTTCGTAACAAAGCTTATGTTTATTCTCAAGAGCTTCTTTTAAACACAGATCCCTGACCCAGTTAGACATGAGTCGGCACAACGGAGTGGGGTGGCCAGCTGCCTCACAGCAGGGAGGAACGAGTAGCTGAAAGCTGGCAAAATGCAAACTTCAACTGGCTTTGTCACTAGGAAAATTGCAGTGGCACCACACCCTGCACCTCCTCTCCCTTCTCCTCCTCCTAATGGTGCTTGAACAAAAGATCGAATCCCAGCCTGCTTTGCAATGGACACCCTATTGCACAGTGTCGCTCTCTGCTTGAGCCCAAATCCTGCTACCTTGACTTTGAGATGCTGTAAGGCATTGGGCCGATGCTAAATGGGGGGAGGCAGAGCGGTCCTGGTATCCACATAGCGCACAAGCTGATGAAGAACAGCATCCTCAGGGTCGCTGCTGTTGTCCCTTTCAGGGAATGGGAAAGAGCCAGGGGCTTGCTTTTCCCCATGGAAGGAAAGAAGTTGGACTAGATGATCGCTGTAGGTCTCTTCCAACTGAAATTATTCTATTCTATTCTGGTTTGTTCTGTTCTGTTCTGTTCTGTTCTGTTCTGTTCTGTTCTATTCTATTCTATTCTAAAACATCTAAGCCCATTTCCTTTGGCTAGTGCAGGGATAGCTGGAGCCCTGGCTCCCACCTCATTCCAGTGACCAGGAATGGGTGAAGCCAGGTGGTGAAGATGAAGGCTTCTCTGGCACTGACCTAATCAGATACCCACAGGTCTGAACACGGGAGAGGGACTGCTCTTCCACCTCCCAGCACTGCATGCCTCATCTGCCCCTGGGTGGAGGAGCCCTGAAAGGCTATTTTCTTCTTGGGAGCATTTTACAGCCTTCACCTGAGCTATGAAAACATGAAGGATGAGATGGTGGGAGTCTGAACCTCAGATTCAGCAGGGCAGCTTGTCACTAACTAGCATAGAGGGTCTGTAGGTTCATTCACTCATCCTTCCTAGACCATAAAAGCTATTTTCAAAGCCTGGCCTCATGTGTCTTTATTGGTGTTGAGCAATGACACTGCTTCCCAGCTCAGTCACTTGCATCCCTCCCACACATCTGTTAAAGGACCAGCAGCAACTGTTAAAGGGTGCATGAGACATCAGCCACTTCTGGAAAATGTTAACGTTTTCCTGCCTGATATGTTCAGCTAGCCTGGAATTATCTAAAAAAAAAAAGAAAAAAGAAAGGACTTTTCCGCAAGATTTCTGGGAGGGGTCTCCAAAGAGGAACTTGTTGTCAGCCACAGCTCATGACTAATGTAATATAAAAAGCGTATGTTTGGCAGGATTTTAGGCAAGTGACTGTTTCAGGAATGAGGGTATTATTTTACGTGTAAGGTTATATTTAGAATTTGTAGACTGCAGAGTCGCAAGAAAATAATTGCATCAAGGAAATCTGGTGGAATCATAAACCATGAGAATGCAAAGCCTGAATCATCCAAGCCCACAGGAGCCTGGGATTTATTCCACCCGAGCTCACAGCAGCTCATCCATTTGTTGGTGTTTGGGGTATTTCCTTAGCTTTAAAGGAGTTTATGCTTCCGTGTTGATATATTAACTAAGGCAATAATTGCAGCATGTGAGAATGACTGAAGCTGTGAAATGGTTTTTATACCCTTAGAAAACAGACTTCAAACTGTCTCGTTTTGAACTATACCTCCTCCTCCTGGCATGGGTGCATCTGAAAGCTCCAAAGATATGAATCCTCAGGAATTTGACTATTGTTCAGATGTGGCTTTCCACATGATGATTCACACCCTCCTCATTTTGGGCATCCCAGCGTTCAAGAGATGATGTGTCCCTTGCTCCTAAGTATCAGTCTAGAATATAGAATGCCCCAAGACGAGATGGCAAAGCATCAGGCTGTGACACCCTCACCCCCTGCCCCCCACAAGATCCTCCTGTGTCAGCTAAAAGCCTCCCAAAGTGCTGTGGAGGTGTTTATGGCTCCGAGATATTGCATTGCTTATGTATATATGAGGTTGGAGCTGGGAGTGTTGCGTATAGTGACTCTTGCATTCCCATATGGCAGGACTGTAGATGTATGAGCTGGATGTTTTGAAAAGAGGGAAGAGTTTCTAGCTCAGCTGGGACAGGAACATGCAACAAACTCTCCGACTCTTATCTCCCTCTGTGAGCTCCAGACCCCTCTTGTCCTCGCCTCTCTCCATACACGTGCACAGTGCTTCTCCTCTGCCTCCTGGGGCAGACAGCCCAGGGCTCCTTCTCATTCCAATGCAGAAAATCCCACCACATGTCCCTTTGGTCAGGTTGGCATCCCCATCCCAACTCAGCCATCCCCAGAAACAATGTTCAGCTTTATGACTCTTGTGAGTAGGCTGTAGTGACATTTTTGGACACATACAAAATCTGACTATATCTGCAAAGCAGTGCTGACAGTAGAGGTCACAAGGAAAGCTGGGAGATAATTCCTTCCAAACTCTTGTGCTGTATTTCAAAAATGGTCTGATCTAATAATTTCATATGTAGTCTTTAAGACTCCTCAACAGGTTGCAGTTGGCTAAGCTGAAACCTGTCTGCATTTTTAAATTAAATAGATATTCTATTGAGTCTTCACTCTGGTTGCATGGCGTGATGGGTCAGGGATGATCCTGGCAGTCACTGATCTTGCCTTTTCTAACAATAAAGGCATGTGTTTATCCCAGGGCAAGTGGGACATGTGAATAGTGCCAAGGGTTGGCTCAGGTAAATTTGCCTTGCAATAAAACCATAATGCTTCCTCTTCACTTCTGCATCTGAGCTGAAGAGCATAATGGGTTTCAGTTACTTTTATTTGCGCAGTGAAGACAAGACCTTTGTCACAACATCTCAAGGGACAGTCAAACACAAACTGTCCATGGCTCCCAACCTCCCTCCAACTGAAGGGCATGTATGATACCTAAGAAGAGTCTCTTTCTTCACAAGTCAATACAGTGCCATAGTGTCCTCAGTGAGCAGGAAGGAGGGATGGGGCAAAAGAGGGTTTCAGAGAAAGAGATGAGAGCAGTGGTGACATTTATTTCAAGACCTTCATGATGAAAGGTTCCCCATACTGTGAGGACTCATTCATGCCATTTCAGAGCTGGCATTCAACCAGGGCTTAATCCGGTGCAGAATGAAATCAGGCATTATGAAGAGATGGATGGTTGTAATTGAAATAATAACATAAATATAATTGAAATATAAATATATGTATGCACACACACACGCACACTGTATAAAACCTCTGTGGAAACAACAATAACCTTTTAGCTCTGCAAGCCAACTAACCTATTCCTGTAACCGCCTCTAATCTGTATGTTTGCACCTGGGGTTCTTTAAGGAAACACAGAGTTGTAATTAAGTGGGGGTGTGGAGAAGTCAGATGAGTGGGATATTCACACTGCAAGACCAGAGAGTGAATTTGCACCAGGTCACAAGCATAAAGAGAGCAGGCGTGCCAGCTTCGTCCCAAGAGATCGTTTTACGTGCTCTCCATCATCAAATAGCCACGCATTGCAATGCACAAATTTCCTCCAGTCACCGTAAAGCTTCTCAGAAAACTTTACTTCTGAGTTAGTCATTCAAAAAGTTACTCTGTGACATAAAATGATCCTTGGATTTCGTTAGACTTCTGCACAGTTTTAGCAGCTGTGAAGCTGGTACCAAGCTGCCATGAGACGTTACAGTACCTACATTGTTGGTCAGAACCTTAGGGAAAGAGGTTTCTGGACATGCCCTAGCGTCCACTTTCAGGTGATAACTTCTTGGCTAATAAACACATTTAAAACACAAAATATGGATTTCCCTTATTGCTCATGATGTAGTGGCTGCCAAGGATCAGCAATTAGGATTATGTCTGGAGAGGGAAGGGGCTTAGCCAGTGCCTGTAGATGTTCAGAGCAGGAGTCTTGGCTCACAGCTGAGACTGCTCTCACGTCTGGCTGGAAGGGCTGGCTTGTTGTGATGCTTAGGTGAAGCTTTAAACTGGGCCTAGGTCTAGCTAGATGAAGCACAGCGCACCCCATGCTCCCAGGGCCCAGCCCCTGAGTAAGCGGTTCCTTCTTTTTCCCTGTTGACAATACTGTTTCTTGCCTGGTTTTATCTTGGAGCTGAAAGTTGTCTGCAGAGTCTCCACATCCAAACCAGTAGTGTCAAAGGTGTTCAGTAGGCTCCATGAACAATCATGGAGTTTCTAAATCGAAATTTCCATTCAGTCTAACACAGCCCACAAATGGGCTCTTGTCTGTTCCTCTCTTGGACACTGCAGACCACAAAGTGTCTTTTGAAAGGATGTTTGTATTGTTTGCCAGAAGGATGCTCTGTAAACAATTGAGACATCCATAGCTACCTCAAGCTAACAACATGGTGTGGCTAGCAGGGAAAACATAGAGAATTTGACAGAGTGAGTGATGGAGCTGAGAATAACGTGAAGGCTTCATTTTGTCAAGGCAGATGTTGCCGTTGGGTGGAGGTGTCTGGTGTGTGTTCTTGTCAGTGACAACTCTGAAAATGCCAAAAAATTGTCATTGGTGATTAAGCTCCCTCACGCAGGGAGGCTTTGGGAATAGCAGTCAATGGCTTTATAATTAGCAAAAATTACTGAGAAAAGAGTCATTTGGATGCTTCCTTTTTCTCACCAAAGACTTTCTGGCTCTAAGTCCCCTTCTGAGCTGGTCTGACTCCCAGCCCAGCCTTATTGTGATGACAAGGGACAACAGACCGCCTCAGATCACACGAGGCAGGACAGATTCACACTTGCCAATGTGTGAATCATATAATGACTAAAGAAACTCCGCTGGAGTCTGCTCCTCTGAATGCCAGTCAGCATTTGCATCGCACCTGACCCTGGCTGGGTGGTCAGTCCCAGGCATGGTGTTCCCTGTTGGGGCTCACCCCTGCCAGCTAAAGCAGTTGATCGTTCAATAGCCTTGGAGCTGGCTAACAGACCCATAAGCCTGTGCTATAGAAACTGTCTTTGATCCTCCCAGCCTGCAGCCCAAAGATCCAAACGTAAAAACTAGGACCACATCAGGACCTTCAGCTCTGAGCTGGTCCTGCTGGACTGAGCACAGCTTCTGCGCCTGGTACCGTCAAATCCTCTTTCCTAGCTGGATCACATGTGTGCGGCCAGAGGAACAGGAGCCTGGCAATGTTTAGAAGCAGGGTTGCTGGTGTTTTAGGCACAAATTACACTCAGGAAATATAGCTAGTGTGGTTTGCATGCTTAGCTCCCCACCATACGTGTACGAAGGCTTGGCCGGCATGTCCTGGCTGATAGACAGAGCATGCAGAAGCCCAAACCTTTCCTTCTGGAGCTGCTGAGCCCAGCTGAGCCCCAGGGAACTGTGACAGATTCACACCCCTGCTGGATGAGGCCCCAAGAGGATGCATAACACCCCTTCCACAGGCAGATTGCATACATTAGTGTAGGAATTTCTCAGGAAAATCCATTCTTAGAGAGAGCTGGCTTCTATTTAGCAAACGCCACATGAAACAAGTTGTCATGAGAGCGCTGTCTCCTATAGCGTGATGAAGACCTTTTCTTTCTTGAAGGAGTCTTCTTGGATGTACAGATTTTATCGGCTCCCCCCCTCCAAAAAAAATTCACCATCTTTGTATCTGCAGCTATATTCTCCTTCCCAGAGGGCTGGACATGCCTGCCAGTGAGCCTACTAATATCCAGGGAGTGTCAGCAAAAAACAGTGTGATGAAGGTCTGAGGGAATGGGTGCAAGAGAGCTGGTGGCACTGTGCTCAGTGGTCTTGTGCTGACGCTGGACGGTACAGTGACAGCCAGCAACGGGATGCTGAAGTCACTTGTCCGTGTACAAAGCATGCGCTCAAACACACACGTGTTGCTCTTGGTCACTTGGAAGTGACTCCATTGACCGCAGGGAGAGCTGCGATGGACAGGGGAGCAAAGCCGACCCATGGGAGAGGGACGCAATGTCCCAGTTGCCATCTGCCATGTGGAAGTGGCAGATATTGCTTCTGCTGCATTCAACAGCTGGTCCTGTAAAACAGACCACCGAAAATGGCAAAGACCTTGACAGCAGGGGCCCCTTAGCAGAGAGCGCTGCTGGCTCGCTGCTTCAGAGTGCCGCTTGGGAGACGTCCCCGGAGGCATCGGTGGAGCCTGGGGCTCCCACCAGAGCCAGTGCTCAGCTTCCCTGAGTCCCGCAGCCTCCGGCAAGCCCTGAGCAGTGTCCTGCCAACAGACCGGAGCTTCTTAATGCTCAAAGACTGGAAGTGTTGTTCCAGGCATAAGGCAGCAGTGTTTTAAGCTGCTGGTCCCCAGGGCTTTCTCTCGCAAGCTCTGTGATTACGTCATGTCTCCAGTGAGGTCAGCGTTCAGCTACCGAGATGGAGTTTCAATTGCTCCTGGGCTTGCAGGCGCTCTCTTGCCCGTGCAGGATGTGGCCAAGCCATCACCAGGAGGGTGCAATGGGACCGTCCCTCCTCAGTACTCCTTTCTTCGGGGACCGGCTTCCCCCCGCACGCCCGTACAAGTCCTGTGGTGGGAAGAAAGGGACGCTTGTTTCTTGCCTACCGTTAATAGAAAGGGCTGGAAGTGTAACCAGAAATGACAACTTGAGTGAAATGCGATGCCTCCGGAGGGGCCCAGAAGGCGGCAAAGCAGCCAGAGACCCCTTTCTCCCCCTGACCGAAGAAGCAGTCAGCTTGGGAAATCTTGTTTTCACAAATGTATATTTTTCCCTCTAAAAACAATAAATGGTGTTATTGATGGGCAAAGCTGAGGTCCAATGTGGCCACACACTGTGAGGTTTGGCTGGCTTCCTCTGCTGTCACTACGCTCTTCGTTTCCCAAGGAGACTTTGGATACTTCCTTCTGCTGCAAGGGCCACACATACAGACAGAACAACCGATCGGAGGATCCTATCTGTGCCATCTGGTCCCATCCAGGACCTGGGAGGTGCAGAGGCGCCCAGGAGGATGAGACACTGGCCCCTGACTGTAATCTGTGCCTCCAACTCCTGTCGCTGCTGACCTGCAAGAACAGAGCCTGCCCGAAGCCTCAAGGTCCAGTCCAAGCCGACCAACCCATTTCTCAACACTAAGTTTCAATTGACAAGGCTGTGAATTCATGTGCATGCAGAAATGACCAGCCTTGGAGAAAAAACTCTGAGTAACGGCCACTTTTTCAGTCCCACATACTGCATGGGCTGGGCTGATTTAGGGCCATCCTTGTCTCTCAGGTACAAGTGATTTGGGAGCTTTGTTGAGCACAGATGCTCAGGCACAGGTCCAATCTCATCTGGAAGAGGTCTAAGCAAGGAAGGAAATATTACTTAGTGTCTGACTTGGACAATGCTTAATTCTCAAAAGCTGTCCTCACAATTTTCCCCCAACACGGTCTCTAACCAGTAGCTGCCAAAAAAAAAAAAAAAAAAAAGGTCAGACCCTAGACAGATGTTAGAATAGAAAAATTAGAGCAAATAAATAGTATCTGGCTTCATATCAGGAATCCAAACTATGAACAAAACCCAAGGGCCGGTCACCATTAAAGCAAACACAGGAGAAGAAAGCGGAAACTGGCCAAGCCCTTGATCTCTCCCACACATCTGCAACACCAAGCTGCGTCACTGATTTACATCCCCTCCTGTCTCTCCCAGCTCCCATGCATCACGTCCCCCTTCACATGTTGGCCTCCATGCGTGCATAGGCACGCTCACACACACTCACACTCACACGCACCCTTTCCTCCCGTCCCCCCCAGCCCGCACCGCTCGTTTGGGTCAGCGCCCCGGCTGCTGTGGCGTGGATGCTGCTGATTCACATGTCGTCACCGGCGGCTGCCCTCCCACAGTGCCCCCATCCCTTGGATCTGCTGCGCCGCACGTCGCTGGCACATAGCAGGGCCAGGAGCATTTACTGGCCTGAAGTAGGGTACTGGGGCAAATGCCCGCTGCATGCCAATGAGTGGAAAGCCGCCTGTGAGCAGCCGCGGAGCAAAGGTTCCCTATTCTCTTTTCTTGGCTGCCGGCACATGTGGGGCAGCGGGGATGTGGGAGAGGAGGGAAGGAGCGGTGTGAGCCAGAGACAGCAGTAGGAGCTCTGTCGCACTTTGGGATGAATGCTAAGCAGACCCCACCGGGCAGGAGTGCCCAGATGAATGGGATCCTTTCACATCAGCCTGACAGAGGAGGGATTTCATAGTTCTCCGAGCAGCACAGAGCTGCCTTAATCCAGCAGATACAATGCCCTGCTCATACGGCTCAGGAAACAAAATAAATATGTTCTTGCAAAGGCATCACAATGAAGCTTTTAAGGACTCAACACAAGGAGGCTCTACCTGGTTCTCGGGTCTCCTCGCTTGTGTGGTACCTAAGAGCCAGGTTTTTTATTTTCTTGTTCTTTTTCCCTTTCTCAATGCTTTCCTCCATTGCTGAACCTGGCCATGGGGTGGAGGAGGAGAAGAACATTTCCATATAGGCTCTCCTCTAAAAATAAACAGAAACAGTCACCCCCAGATTTGTTCTAAAGAAAGCCATCACAGATACACCTGGCAAAAAAAAAAAGCAGAAATACAACCAACTCTTCAGATCAAGTGAAAATAACCAAAAAAGGACTAGAATAGCTGAGGGGACGATGACTGGGCAGAACAGAGAAGATGTCAGTTCCTCATGTTTAACATCTCTGGCATCCCTACCAAACAGCCATGACAGCACCAGCAGGATGTAGTAGTTGTGACTGCAGGATAACCATGGGGTGAAACTCACTGTCAGGGACCAGGGGCTGCTCCTTCCACCTTCCCTTTAGTCCCACATGAAAGCAGATTCACAGGACATAGCAAAACAGCCCAACAGGGTGCAGTGTAGCAATAACCAAGGCAGCCCTATGTCAAAAAGCAGCCATGGAGCTCGAGATGAGCCATTTGCAGCATGGCCTAGTCCTGCAGCAGGTACACTAGCCTGCAGGACTCCACGCTGCCGCAGCTTGGCAGAGTCTTGTACCCAGCAAGCTCTGAATGACCTTGAGACACTTTCTTCACTTGCTTCCAACCATGAGTGGAAAGGAGTCTTTAGCATTAGCAGCTAATCCAGCTGCCCTGCTCCGGCCGGGCCCACCTGGCTTTTGATATTCTCCTTTTGTTCTGTGATGCTGCTGCAGCAAAGAGCATTTACTCTGCGGTACAGGTGTGATGCTATAGGGGATCTATGGCACATTCGCTGTGCTGTGCAGGGTTGGTTATGATACTGCAGTCATGCTTGAGTCCATCCCTCCCTCCCAAGACTGTTTGCGCTTTCCAGATGGCCTGCAGCCTCAAGGACAGGTTGGGTGACTTCAACCCACTTAAGGCATATATGGTTCATTTCTTATTTCCATGGTGGTTTGTGTTCCCAGCTGAAGGTTACCCTTGTTGTGCTGGGAGGTGATGTATTAATATCTCTGCTAGGAGGTAATAAAGGTTCTGTCAAACATTGCAGCTGAAATCTCCCCTGGGAATGGCTCCCAGGAGATGGGCTCATAATACCCAGAGGTTACAAAAGAATTATGCCATGTATATGGGATGTGTGACCGCCATGTTTGGCCATCTGTGCTGTCCTTGTTGTGCAGGACCAGGTATGTGGTGTTACTTGGGCCTTTGGCACCTATCTGGAACAAATTTCAGACTCACATCAGCTTGGGAAGCTGCCTGCCTGTTCTGCACATGGCAGGTACCAAAGAGCAGTATAAAAATGTCAAATCCATTCCTGAGATAAAGAGCTTGTGTCAAGCTGATCAAAGCATGAAAACATGAGAAATGCCCAGAAGCAAAGGTTTTAAGACTAGAGCTGGTAGCTTCTCTACAAGACCTCCCTGCATATACCCAGGCCATAAAATGTCAACTGGCAAATCCTGCAGTGGCAGAAATTGGTCTTCCCATCAATGAGGAGAGATGTACCTTTTGGAGGCAAAGCTCTGCCTTCCAAAACTCTGGCAGCTAGCTGTCTCACTGCAAGACTTCTGGCCACATTTTGCTTTCCCAAAGTGTTAAACTCTGTCAAAAACCCAGTGCCGGTACCCACCATTGAAACGGAAACATGCTCTTCCAAGAATTAGCCTAACCATGGCCCTCCCTGTTAGATGTGTGTTAGCTCTCATGCTCTGCAGCCTGTCTGGATGAGGAGTAAAATGCCCATTTTTCTGCCAGCTTCCCCTGCCCCTCTGTGTGCGAGCACTGCCGTTCCCATGCCAGAGCTGCCGAGATGAGGTGGTGGGTTGGCTAGGATAATGGCAGCTCTGTGATTCCCCGGGCCAGTGATCCACCAGAAGTGCCAGACTGTGTCAAGCGACGTGTGAGTCACCACTCACAGCTTCTGCTCAGCGGTGAAGCAGAAATCCACAATTCTGGCAAAATTTAGGCCTTTTTATTATTCTCTCTAGCAGCCTTACCAAGCTGGCATTTTTAGCGTCCCAAACCAAAGTTGAATAGAGCTGCCAAGGGCTGTCATCCCAAGTTTCTGCTTCTAATTTCCTTGCAGTGGAGATGCTGAGACGGCTGAGAATATTTCATTTTACCACCTGGCCGCCAAAAAGCTGGGTCTGCATTTTGGGTGATGTCACATTTCCTGAGCTTTGGAGAATGGCTGTCTCTCCTTTCTCTTTTGGCGCAAAACGAGCTCGATCATTCAAAAAAAGAAATCCCTCATGAGCTGCCAAGGAAATACCAATGAGAGAGACAGGAATAAAAGCACAACTGTAAAATCAAAGGAGACAAAAGGATTCAATAAATCTGATTTTTTTTTTTCCCATCCAGACTGTAGCAACCATGTCAACTGATGACAAGAATAATTTGGTGACGTTGGAAGAAGTCAGAACAAATCTGTTCTTCCTTAACAGCCCTGTGTCTAAGCCACCCATCCCAGTGGGTTTGTGGTTAATCTGGCGAAGGTCTATGCCCTCTTTGACACAAGCTGTAGCTCCCATACAGGCCTTCCTAGCAGGATTCGTCTCAGAGATGTCAAGGAGATGACTAATAGCCGAATGTGCTCTCAGTCTCGGTGACTGAATTCATTTGTGTGGCCAAAGACCCCATTAATAGTCTGTACACATAGTGTATATATAGTTACTTTTTTAATATAGAGGCATTGTCCAGAGGTATTTCTATTAGCTCTGTTTACTCCCAAACCACTTGGGCTCAGACATCTCGACGTCCTGAACCTAAATGTGGATAAAGCGTGAGGCAGCGCTCCAAAGGGTGAGACAGAAGGGAAGTCACTGTGCCAAGCAGCTTTAATGGAAAAAACATTTGAAGTTGCCACGGTTCAATATTTCTTTTTTTTAAACCTGGGTAACCCAAAAAGTGCGATGACTGGGTTACATCAGAGATAGGGATTAGGTGCTTGGAGTTACACCAGAGGTGGGGACTAGGTGCTTATGGAGAAGAAAAAGATGTCAGTCATGAGGGAAATGCCAGGTTTGGTTATTGGAGTATCTCACTATTGGAAAAGTTTGGAGACTGATTTGCTAGGAATTCCCACAGGAGCAGCTGTCTCCTCTTCGAGTCATTATTTGTCAGGGCATGGCCTTTTCTTCACTTTGCTAGTGGAGTGACCCCAGCTTCTTTGAGAACATTTGCTACTCCAAAGCACCTACCAATGAACCTGTCTTCAATGATTTTTAGGATAAGAAGTATCTGATGGCTATTTTGAGTTTGCTCCTTACACTGTGCCATTCAGGAGCTGGATTGCACCAAGTTTTGATTTTGATTTGGGTTTGTTTTTGTTCTTGAGTGTGTTGGTTGTTGGTTTTGGTTTTCCCTCTCTGAATTGAGAACAGGAAATCAGTTTAAAAGCACAACAACAAAAAATAGCACCTGTATGTTACGGACATATGAACGGATGATCAGTAAGGCTTAAAGAATATGGAGGTTTGCAAATAGTTTCACCCAGAAACAATGTTCCACCACCCATAAAGAGCAGCAACTCAAACAGAGGGCTCAAGCTCACAAATAAATGCATGAATCATTGTTTTTATTCCTTAGTCACATTAGTTACTAAATACTTGGGAACTCCAGTTCTTCCACTCTCCTAGCTGGGCTGGGAAAAGCAAAAGTGTAAGGCCAAATGCTGACTCAGAGCAGAGGAAAAAAGCATATATGTGACAGAAGAGCTTTTGAGAGCCATTCTCCTTTCAGTCTGCCTTGTTCCTGCTAGAGCCCTTCTGAGGCTCTCACTGAGGACTAACGTCTTTAGAAATGTGGTTTGGTTTCATGAAAAACAAAACAAAACTTTTCAGCTAACGGAGAGCCTGAGGGTCTATGGCTCTGGGGTGATTCTACTGGCTGGTGTGAAACAGGATGCAGTGGGGATCTGATCCCAGCTTCAAACAGCCATGGGATCAGACTCCTCTGCCATTGCCGTCACTGCCTTAGACCTGCAGATCCTGGGACCTGTGCGGTGGAAGAGTCGGGTTGACTGCAAAGGCAGCTACTGAGATTAGGCCCCAGTGCACCAAGCAGGCTCTGGAGCATCTGCCAACATGCCAGGGATGGCAGCCACTACACAAGCTTTTATTCCCACATTTAGCCCCTGTAGAGAAACGCTGTTGGTGGTTTTGGCAACAATGAAAGCACATCAAAAAAGAAAGGGTTCTTGGGAGAGGAAACGGGGAAAAATGAAAGGGAAGAGTCTGGGACTGCATCTCTGTCACCTAAGGGACAAAGAGAAATAGGCATTGCTAATTAATGGGTATTTTTTGACATTATTTAAAATGTTTTTAAAAGTCTCATTTGAACAAGAGCTGCCCTGATATGCCGGGGGATGTTTGAGCCCTTTCAGGTCTCAGCTGGCTTGCTCGCACCTCGGCCCCACTGAGCCCGCCCGGCTGCTCCCGCAGAAGCGGGGCATTCATGCTCCTGGCGTGTTAATGATTTCACCCTCCATAAACCCAGCCGCTCAACCGCATGCTCGGCAGGACACACACTGAGATGAAATGCTCTCTTTGAAGGCCGGGAGGAGGTGACAGGACTGAAGTTTCTTCCTGGGACAGTTTCACCTCCATCCCAGGGGAGTTCCCCATGGGAAGGGCTGTCTGATTCCCATCACCCGCGGAGGCATCTAAGCCATCTTAGCCTCACTGGTATTGATATATTTTAACATAGATGGCTAGCCGGAGGCTCATGGAGGCTGTTAATGCCTGCCCTAGCATATTGCTCAAAGCCAATCCTCCTCTTGGCTTCTGCTTTGACAAAGGGGCATCGGGACTCCGTACGTCCCACAGCTCTGCTGATGGTGAGGGGCAGAAGACCTTCTCTTGTTGCAGAGCTCTCCACCCCAGGCACACAGCGTTAATTTGTTCCCCAAGCACTCCGTTGACAAATTTTACAGGAGGCTGGAAAAGTAATGAAAATAGTCTACGCTACATGTTTATTTGAAAAATGCTATAAAATTTTCACATTGAGGTGGTCTGACCAGCCCGACATGGAATACTTAAGTGGGTAACAGCCCTGGACCTACCTGTGTAACCCAGCTGGGCATGACGCTCTTCGTTGCCGTTGCGTGTTCCAGCCATGCCTGGGGGTTAGTGAGAGTCTGCTGCTGGCTCTGGGCTGCTCCCACTTGCATCCAGCAGGATCCACCATGCCACTGCCAGGACTGCCAGTGCACCGGAGTGCTCCATGATCCACACCCCCAGCCAGGAGCATGGGACACATGGAAGGAAGGTGAACCAGGAATGCTCCTGCATGGGGAGGTTCTCAGGTGGTGACGGAGGGTGGCACAGCATCTGCCCAAGGCAAAGGCAAGGGGGAAGGAGAGGGCAAGGAAAGCCCAGGATTTTCCTTCTGTTTTCAAGGGGAAAAATTGATGCAACCATTCAGATGTGGTGAATTAAATGTGTTCCTGTCTCATAATTACAGCATCATGGGGAGACAGCTCTTCAGATGGAACTCCACAGGTTCCTCTCCCTGCAGTTTGGACATTTGCAGCTCAAAGGAACTACAGATCCCAGTATGCAATGGTCCCTCTCCTTCTGAAAGACCTGAGGGAAATGTGGGTATTACTGCATTAAATTGTTTTTACTAGTAAGACTCCATGCCAGTACAGATGTTTCTATAGCTTTTATCCCCGCTCCATCTGCTTGGCTCCGGGAGTTAGTATTTCCCTCTGTGACACACTAATGCTTTTTGCGCAGGTGTTAATGGCAGGAAGATCCAAACCCGCCAGCTCTGTTGGGTGAAGCAGCTTTACATGCTCTCACATGGCAATAACATCCTCTGAGAAAAGTCAAAAGAAAACAGTTGATCCTCCCACTGCCTGCTGGCACTGTCCTGCTGTCCTGGGCGAGGAAACCCCTGTTAACCAGCCCAAGTGATCACACAAGAGGGCAATGGGGTAGAAGAAGGTGCAAGTGAATGGTTTTACTCCAAGTACAGCTCTCAAAGCTTGTTTTGATGAGAGGTCATCTGATTTCCTTGCTGTGCAAGTTCAGCCACCCATCTCAGGAGCAGGTGGGGTGGTCTCCTGCCAGCAGGTCCATCATGGATGTGCTGGGGCAGTGAGGGGTGGGACTGAGAACTGGGGGAAGGCAAGGGTCTTCTCAAAGTAGGGGATGGAGGGGCACAGCAAGTCATCATCTTCTGGAAGACCCATGGTCCACAGCAGATGGAAAAGCAGGAGAGGAGCAACACAGTCTCCATAAAACTACATGGTGATTTTGGAGGGAGGAAGGGATTTCTTTAATGGGGTCATTGAGAGCAGAGTTTGGACCAGCGTGTGAGTGAGACAGCAGCTCACATTGTGCTTCGGCAGGACCCAGCAATGCTTCTCCCAGTGACCAGAGCTCTTTCTCCCTCTTCCCTAGCAAGAAATGCCAGTGCTCTGCCTTCCCCTCTCAGGACCTCCATCCCCCAGTGAGGTGAGGAGCAGCTTCAGGAGGACGAGTGAAATCCCTTAGCTGCTGACATCGTGAGCAGGACGTGTCACTTAAGTGCAGGAGGACGGGAAGAGGACACACCGCAGACCTCCTGAGCAAACCGGGAACTCCATCCTGTGCCTGACACAGACCCTCCAGCCACCTTTGCAAAAGCCACCCACTCCCCTCCACGAGACTGACCATCTGCCAGCCTTCCTGCCTGTCCCCTCTCGTCCCCTCCTTCCTGCCTGCCCAGCTAGTTTCTCCTAGCAAGGGAGAGCAAACAGCTTCTGTTTATTCCCTTCCTCCATCTGCTAGTGCATAATATGAGCAACATTTTTCCCCTTCTTTTCCCCCTTTTGCCTTGCTGAAAGAGTCAGTCTCCATCAAGCCCAGGGACAGCCACCCGCACCGCACTGCTGCAGATGTCCTCCTGCAGCATTCTGAGACATGGCCCTTGGTTCAAACTAGAAAATTCAGAAACAAACAAAATCTTTCACTTGCCTTCATCAGCTTTGGATGTTTGTCCCAGGAAGACAAGCCCAAAATATTGACTTCATGTGAAAAATGTCTGTTCTATTCTTAACCTTCTAAGGCTTTTTTTCAAATTATACCTGTCGTCCCCAATGAATTAAGAATGGACCTTTCCACAGGAGACAAGTTAAAAAAAAAAACCTAATTAATTCTTGTGAATTTGCCTGCTCTGCTGGCTTCTCCCATTCCCTTCCTGTCCTACTCTGCTGTGCGGGACAGCCGCACAGTTGCACGCAGAGCAGCCCCGCACCGGACACTGCAAAGCTCTGTGGGATTTTGGGGCTGGGAGGCAGCAGGGAAACATCGCAGCTTGCTTTCACAGCTCCTCCACCACACAACACCTCCGTTACAAGGCAGCTACAGCTGGGCACAGGACACTTACTGTTTGCCCTGTTCCTGCACACTTCCCTGTGACTTTCTGTGGAGCACCTAGCTTGAGCATGAAAATCCTGCATAAATACATAAACCAGAATCTTTTCTAATTAAGCACTCTGCTCTTAATGTTTCTGGGAAGAAATGGCTAGAGAATAGCCAGAGGTGCAGTGGGCGTTGAAGGTCCATCCTTTTTTCTTTCTGTCTGCCCAAGTCATATTCTCTGTGTGCGACATCAGATTACGCTGTCACCCTTGCAAGACTAGAGCAGGTCCCCGACATGGACTCACAGCAAAGCCACACTCGGCATGACAGTATTTCTGTGACAGAGTGTCAGCTCCCTGGCTGGATGCTCTTGCTACCCTGCACGTGAGCCCTACACCATATATTTCATTAATACTCCCTGGAAGCTTCACCCATGGGCAGTCAGGAGTGTGTTGGTCACATCTAGAGATGGCAAAACCCACCCCAGTAGCTGGGAGCACTGGGAGCTGCTGGCAGGGTTTCTGAGTTGTACAGGCAGTTCCCAAAGCCCAGCAAATACCCCAAATCTCCTAAAACTCACTTTTCAGTAGTGGGTGGAGATGGGAGAAGCTCTCCCACCCCTTCTGCAAGTTATCCAAGGTGAGTCTCAACTCTATGGGTTTGCTTCCAAATAAAAAACATCATTGCTTACACATAGTATTTATATGTTCCTCCGCCCTGGTTTTGGCTCCTTCCCACTTTTCTTCACAAACTGCAGGCTGAAAAGGGCCATTCAGGGATGCTCGCCGATGCAGACGCAGCTCCAGTCCCTCTGCCAGCTCCTTGCTCCAGAGTGAGCACAACAGATTTTCAGCAGGAGAAAAATCTTTCTTGGCCTGCGTTAACATTTTCACTTCTTACACTTAGACTATGTTCCCCTGGGGTTTTCTTTTTTCTCCTTTCCTCTTTTGATGCTAATTGTTGCAATAGAGACCATAGCAGCAACCAGGCAGCAGAGCTGCAGCCTGTGTAAACTCCAGCTGAATTCTGTATATCCACATAAACCTGAGGAAGCAGCGCCTTCTTCCCATGACCCCACTTCTGCGAAAACACTAAACCGACACAGACATCCCTTGGTTTCTGCTCCTGAAACACATTTGCACCTGGTTCGCTATCAACAAGTGCAAAATGGAAAATAAACATGAATGTGAGTTTCCCTATAGTGGATCAAACAGGTCTTTGCATCCTTCAGTGATTAGATGGGAAAATGTATATTCAACAGCAGTTTTGAGTGGCAGGTGCTGCGGGCATCAGCAAAACGCTCCTTGCCTGCTGTTAGCTGGACGTGTAACCATTGAAATCTCTTAGCATGCGACAAACCACATGCAAGTTAAGGGGGGGAATATGCCAACAATAGAACTGTCTTTTCTTTTTCTCTTTTTCCTAAATCATGGCACTGAAATGTAAATAGCTGTTTGCTGTGCTGTAGATTTCCAAAGTTGCAACATATTTCCAGGAATACCTGACAGCCCCACAGCAGCAGCTGGGGCTGGGAGGAAGGGGCAGCTTCCTCTCAGAGCTTGCAGAAAGCTCAGTACTAATCATTCCTACTGCCATCCCGGATTTTATTATTATGCCTATCAAATCTTAACCAAAAATAACATCCTTTCTGCTTAATTTCATCACTGTCTTTTTCTGATTAGATATATTCCCTCTGTCTATATAGATAATAGGACAAGCTGAGCCAGGAGTACAGTAAAAGAGGAGAGAGCCACAGGTAAGGAAATAGTATCTTCAGGTTTTACTAAGAGTAATAAGGTTGAAATCTAAAAACAAACAAAAGAAGTATTTTACCCTCTTTTGGAGAGACGATCTTTAAGTATAAGGATTTCCATCTGCTAAAGAAATTCCCCAGGGGAGCCAGCATGTTTACTTTCAAGGAAAGGCTTGAATCCCATGCTGATCTTTTATTCTAACAATTTCATTTCTTCCCAAGTGATGCTGGAGTCCACATTATTTTACCTGATGGATATTTACACAGGAGGGTGCATGTTTCTCATTACTGTTTGACAGAGACATCACCTTCTTCGTAAAATAAGCCCAAGCCAGCACCAGCTCCATTTTCCTCAACTCATGGATGGAGAACAACCTCAGATTTGGGCATACAGTTTTTTTGGGTTTTTTTCTTATTGGAAGCTGAATTTCTTGCTTTCTATAAGATATTAAATATGTCCCAGCAATCAGATCCGCAGCTGGGAGAAACCAGCGTGGCTCCACTCAGTCACTGGAAAGTGGCTGATTTGCATTTCACAACCATTTCGCACCTCACTTCCAGTCACCTACAGGCATGTAAGAACACACTTCCAGTGTCTCCATAATTCCTATGAAGCTGATTTTCAGAGGAAATTTGAAATCTCTTCACTTTATATCAAGCTGCTAAAGACACTTTTAGCTCCAACGACAGGGCTGGATTGATAAACATGGATTAGATAGGCTCTGCTCCTCAGTGCAGGTACAGTCCGGGCAGAATGGGGACAGAAACTTCTCATGGATCAACATGCTCGAAGGTAAGCTCAATCTGGTGGTATAAGTGCATGGAAAATTCTGGAGCACGTAGGGTGACCTGAGCCTTTTGGCAAATCACCAAGCCAAGCAATGCCAAACCCCAAAGCTGCCAGCTTTTTAAGCACGTTATCACTGGGATCAAAACTGGGATTCTCCAACTCACACGACTAAAAATACTACCAAATTGTAATGGCTTTTGGACATAGCCGGTGTGAAAGCAGAGAGGGACCACTGCTCTAGAGAAAAGATGTTTTCTTCTCTCAGTACTTATGCTGGCTGTGCAGTAGACAACTATTCCCCCCAAAAGGATCAAGGTCCATATGCTGTGATTTAGGGTCATGTTTGCTGTACAAAAATACTCCTCCAGCCATTGAGAGCTTGCAAAAGTATTTGCAAGTCTGATGATGGTATACAAGGTCGCACAAAGATCTACCTGTGAAGAAAATGTCTAAGGAAAAGCACATTATTATTATTATTATTATTATTATTATTATTATTATTATTATTGTTGTTGTTGTTGTTGTTGTTGTTGTTGTTGTTGTTGTTGTTGTTGTTGTTGTTGTTGTTGCTGTTATTGTCCTGTTTTTGAAAACATGCCTCATACAATCAAGGGGCTGGACTATGGTGGCCAATCACCAAATGTAGATGCTAAGAAAACGAAGGACACGGCACACAAATAACCCTCAGGCTGGCTGGGATGACTCAAAAGCTCCTTACAAACATGTAGAAAAACACGCTGGGGACCTGCTCCCATGCCAGGGTTTGTGGTGGGGCTGGCAGGGTGCTGAACGTGTGCTCATATCAACTCTATCCCAAGTGCCATCTCCTCTCCAGGCAGGTTGAGACAAAGAAGCTGGGGAGAAGCTGGGGGCTGCACTGGGGATGTGCAAGCTCTTGTCTGGGAGACAGGGAGTAATGGCAAGTTGGGAGGGGAGGCCCTGCAATAAAACAGCCTGTGGGAAGAGCTCAATGCTTTTTGCTCCCAAAGCATCACCCAAAGCTAAACCATTCCCTGAGGAATGCTCTTGAATCCCACCCCAGCCCAGCTTCGCTCTCCAAGACGTCTCTAGAGCAAAGAGCCCTGCTGCTTGCCGTGCTGTAACTACACCTTGTCCTGGTGAGCTTGGCAGAACAGCCCCCCGGGAGCAAAACCAGACCACGTTTCTCTCCCTGACGTCTGTCACAACACTCCAAGAGCTATCCAATTTAGGGATCTTACAAGCCTTTCTTCTCCCTCTGCATTTGCTGTGTGTGTTTGCTTTGGCCGCCTTGCCCCAACCTCCTTTTCATTTCTAATTTTTGTATTCAATCACTTTACACACAGCAATTGGCTCCAGTCAGAGCACACACAGGTCCTCACTTGTTCCCCAGCTGGAGCCATAGACCATGCAGTGTTCGGAGCCGCAAAGAAGGGGAAAACGGAGATGGCGAAGAAGTGACTTACAGACCCAGGTAGACACAGGATATGGCGAGTGGAGGGGACAGGTTCACGGGGACGCTGGCCCAAGGGGATTGTGGAGCTGGGCTGAGCTCTGCTTTTCTCAGATGGCTTTCTGTTGTCCACTCGAAGGAACATCATGTTTTTTAAAAACCCCACCAAATCACAACTGCCAGCCAGAATACAAAATGCCATGTTGTTCATGGTGGGGTTTTTCATCCGGGACTGGTTTGGGCTGTTTTTTTCTGCAAGGAAAAAAAATCACTGTTGTTTATTGCCACTTGTGGTGTGTGCGTAAGCTGGTATCAGCATGCTCTGGCAAAATGAGACGTTGGTTCTTTGGTTTGTTTGCTCTTCTCCAGGAAATGTGGCTCACTTGTGGCAGCCTGGTCCTGGCTCTCTCTCCTGCTTCGTCATGTAAATGCAGAGGTTGTGATAGCTTCTGCGCTAAAAGCCATTGCGAAACTGGGCATAAGGGATGTGCCCAAGACAGCACAGAGGATCGGGGCAAAGCTGGGCACAGAATCCACCTCTTTGTCTTGGGCAGTCTCTGTACTCACACAAGGACAAGAAAGTATCTCAGTCATGCAAGCCAATGAGGGAAGCTTGAAGTGGTAAAGCCTTGAAGTGGTGGCCATCCATACACCATGCTCTGTCCCACACAGTATAGCTGGGCTGCATGAAGCCTCATGACTCAGTTGCAATTAACAGGTGCATTGAAGTTAGCTGAAAAGCTAGATAACGGCCTCCCTCTTTCCTTCTCGAAGTGCTTATTGCCTTGTAAAATATCTACTACATGATGCTGCCAACTTTGTCATGCAGGATTTTATACTCATCTTCATAAACATTGGTACACCCACCTATAATGTCACCAATGGCCTTAGGAGTTGGCTAAAAATCTTCCAGTCTCATGGCTGAAGTGGTTTCTCAGGATCTCTTTTCAATTCTGTCTTGACAGGTAATTTATAATTTACCTCTATCATTTTTACAGCACGGAAGAGTCCCATTATGAAATAAAACACCGCCAACCAAAGACACACATTGCTTGTGGAGGCTGCCCAAACGCAGACCAAAACCATCTAGATCACTCAGGAAAGGTTCAGAAATGACACAGAGCTTAACCCTGCTCTTGGGGAACTTCCCAACCTTCTTCTTCACTTATCACCTTTCTAAATCTTGCGACATAAGCATCAAGAAAGCAGATGTCTTTTGAGAGGGAGAAGACGCCCACAATTACCTGTGGCTGTGGTAGCCTGGCACGGGAGGAGTTAAACTCTGGTGGAGGGGCTGGAATCCACAAAGGTGTGCAAATGGCAGCCAGACCCTCAGAACTGCTGGGTTTGCCCAGGGGCTGCTAAATTCCTGCCTCTCCCCATGCAGTTGACATCTCCATCCCCACCGGCATGCTGGCTGCCTTCCCTCCCCTGCCTAGTTGGGAGAGAGAAATGAAAATAAAGATGACTATGAGGCTGGAGAAAACGCTGCTGCTGCTGCAAAGGTGGTTCCTGGCAAAGGAGGGTTTGCCACGTCACGGGACACTTCTTGGCTTCAGCCCTACAAACAGCTCCCACCGAGGCAGCCAGCAGCCTGCGAGGAGGAGGATGGAAAAGTACCAGTGAGTGCTCGCTCCCAGCCCTCCTCCTGGGGGGAGTTTTGCAGACACCCCCCCACACACACTCTCATACTGCGGTATTTAACACGGGGCTGTGGGGAGCGTGATGCTTTCAGAGGGCACGGGCCTTGGAGGGTCACAGACACTGCAGTGAGACCGGGGAGACCGCAGTGACCTGGTCCTTTCAAAGGTGGCATTAGAAATGGGTCTCCATCTGACCCTATTCCCATACCTGATCTGGTACCCAAGGAGGACAATGGGGGGGTTTCTTGGACAGTCCCAAGATTTCCAAGCCTGCCTCCAGGCAAAGGAGTTAAACCTATAGGCAACTCTTACCAAACTCCAAGCCCAAGAGATGCCCCAGAGACGACAGACTGGCTGATCTGAGAGCTGTCTGTGTATTTTGCAGTCATGACTTAAAAGCGGGAGGTGAGCAATTTATAATGAAGCAGTGTCACCAGCTGGCATGTGAAAAGCATTTCCTCTCTGTCAACGAGCAGGAGAGAAACTGGAGGAAATTATGTGAAACCAAACTGCATTTGCCTTGATTCATAAAACGTTTCCCCAGCTCAGCAGCTGAGCAGCTTCAGGACGGTTTTCGGGATCAGGGCTCAGACCATGTCCCCTAAGCCAGCAGCAGCAAGTACCTTAAGCCCTGTTTGCAGCATGGCATGGATCAACACCCGAGTTAAGCCTCATCCTGGTGTCAAAAAGCATGCCAAGACAGCACATGTGCACGAATACCGGCAGTGGAGGCATGCCCATATTTTCTTAAGCTGATGCTATGTAAGAGATAAGAAAATTCAGATCCCATGTTTGCGGGCTTCATGTAGCCATGCAGAGAAAGAGAAACAACTTTCCTCCGCCTCTGAATCTGATTTGCCCATTATCTCTCAGCTCCTGCCCTCCAGCCCGGGGAGTAATTGGGAATACAGATCTCTTTATAATTCTCCTCCATAAGCACATGAGTCAGAGCTGCTGCCTTCATTTGCAGGTAATCACAGTAGTGAATGCAGCCACACTAGCTCCTTGCCTTTTAACATCCTTAGAGGGGGTCTTCAGATTTTTAATGCTTCAGATCTGGATCATCTCTCTCGGTTCATTATTTGTGGCCATTTCTGAGTGGCCAACCTGAAACAAGTCTCACAAGCTCTTTGGTAAGTGGGATGAGAGATCACCTACTTCCAAAGGAGTTTCTGTAAGTGTCACTGTCCTCTATCAAAAACAACATCATCCGGAACATTTAGCTTCATGATTTTCCTGTGAGTTAATGTCATAACCATCCCTTCGTTGCCTGCACAGGTACCAAGGAGTCCTGGGACCTGTGCAAGTCACCCCACTCTGATGCAGAAAGACACTGTGTAAAGCGTGTCCCCTCTGTTGGGGAAAGGGGAGGGGAAAGGTAACATGTTGCATCGCTGCACTAGTGATAAATTATCATACTGGTTCCCCTTTCGGCTTTACTAGGCAGTAGGTAGTCAGTGCCTCATTCATTCCTCGATTTTCATTACTCCTGTGGCTACCACCATCAGACTATCTGAGTGCTCCAGTCTTCAAGGGCATTATCATCCCCTGTCTGTGCTAGGGAAGCCCTGCCACTTCTCTTTTGTAATAGGAAATCGAGTTACTGAGAGGACAAGACTTGCCAGAGGTCACAACGTAGCCTCAGAAGCAACACAAGGAACTGAAGGGAACTGTTACAGGTCAACACTAGTACACAGAGCACCCTTCCTCCTAGCAGGGTGTAGGTAACCCATGGAGGGACAGCACTACAATTTATATCTCCCACCGAGTACCATGCACTTAACACAATTTGCGAACTGGCTCATACCAATGCTTAGCATCATTAATGGATGATTTGCCATTTGGTATCAGTCAAGTTCCTGGTGTTATTCTTTTCCAGCATGGAAACTCATGGTTAGAGGGATACAGAGCCAAGCTGAGGAGGGTACTGAGAATGGTCAGGAGTCGCAGCATCTCCTGATCCCATCAGCGAGCCTGCCCCTGTCTCTGAAGATCCCAGTGTGTGCAGCATGGCTTGGTAACACGGGAGGGAAGGGAATTAGAAAGCAGCACTCCTCGCACCTCCAACCACTTCCCAGAGCTTTCAGCTTTGCTAACTTAGGAGGACCAGCCGGTGTCTTCATGAGATGTGGTGGGTGGCTGTAGCCCAATTCTCTGCACTGGCCAAATGCAAGGCTGCACTCAGACCATGCAGATAACAGTTTAACACCAGATAACAGTTTAACTCCTGCTTAATTCAGTTAAAGGATTTAGCAACAGATATCTGTTGAGTTCTACTGGGAAAAATACAGCAGGCACAGGAGCCTGTTGATTTAGAGAGGGTGACAGGGAGAAAACAGCTGTCCAACCAAACTGGGGAGCACACAGCGAAGTGCAGGGCCCTCTCTGAGCCTTGCTAGACAAGGGCGCTCTGTGCACAGAGAGCTGCAGGACTTCCAGTTCTTCCAGAAGTCCAGGTCTTGAGTCGCTGCTCCCTGCCAGATGCCTGTGGTCATCAGCTCCAGGGCACTGGCAGCCAGGACAAGATGACCAGAGCTGCCTCCTCTCTCCTCAAATCACAGACTTATGCAAATTGCTCACTGGCTTAACAAACTGCTTTAAATTAAACACAGGTCTCTTTTTTACCTGAAGTTTGCAATGCCATCCATGCTACCACTGAGACCAAGAGTGTATATTAAATTCCTGCCTTCTTTATCCATGGCCTGAAAGAAAATCATAGCCAACAGGGAGAGCATCCTCGCTAATCCAGCTTGTACTCCAGGCCCACACAATTCCCAGTGTTTATGTTTAGCACCCAGACACCCAGCTCCATGCATTCCCGTGCTGTTTTGCTGATGAATCTTAACCTTCTCCAAAGGGACTTCCTCTTGCCATCATTGGCAGGCACCCCGGGTTTATGTCCTCTTTGGTACCTTCAAAGCCTAAGCATGCGTGCTGTGTTAGGGCCACTTCTTGCATCCCCGTAATCTCTCTGCTGCCTTCCCCACACAGACCCTGTTTAAGGAAACTGCCATAAGACCCCTGCAGAGTTCTGGTTAAGAGCATCAGAAGCTTTGGCCATTTTCCGGCAAGAGCCTTGAAGTGTATTCTGTTGCTTTAATTTCTGTTCCTGACTTGTCTGAAGACAGGGGGTTTACCCCCTCTCCAGCCAGAACAGCTCAAGATACCTATTGTATCAGGCCCACCAACATTTTTAGGAAGATTCACCACCAGTTGCTGGAACAAATGCCTAGCAGCTGTAGCAGCGCCCAGAGAAAAGACATCCTCCATAGAATCCCTCTCTACACCTGATTAGAGCTCAGCAGGCTTTTCTACTGAGACACTAACGTGATCCTTGGCCTCAAAGAGGGGCATTTCAATAGCCTGGAGTGGCTTGGTTAGTGAATTAAGCACTGGACTGGGAAGAAGACTCCTGCTTTTCAGCCCAGAGGTTGTGTGCAGCTTTGGCCCAGTCCTTTAAAACTGTTGAGTGTTTTTTTCATGAGTTTCTGTAAAGGGGCTGCTCTTGGGCATGTCTGTGCTGCCAGCAGCACAGCAAAGCACAGTTATCCCAGGTAGCTTTAAATGAGTTAACACAAGTGCTGGAAGGAGCCCAGCCCTAGATGTCTGTTTTTCTGTGCCACAGATTCAGCCCGCTCCTCCGCAGCACCCCGTCGAGCTGGGGCAGGGGGGAGCAGGAGGCTCCCAGAGCACCAGGGTATCCCTGGGAAAGGTGTCCCACCACACCACTCAGCCCACGGATTTGCACCACTGCAGTCTGAGTTTTTGCCTTGCTCTGTGCTCTCCAGTCAGACAAGGGCCACCTTAATTTAATGTGTGAGTGCAGTAATACAGACATGCCCAAACTCTGTTGCCTACTGCACCTCCAGTCCCTCACCCCAGACATACACCTGGCCAGGCAGGCACTTCTCCAGCCAACGCAGAGAGGGGAAATGCATCTCTGATCGAATCTTAATAATCTCTTTTTTTTCTCACCCCTGCTTTCTCTCTGCTGGCGTTTTTTGGTCCCACTGGGTGCTGGTGCTTATGCAGAGGTCTCCAACATGTGAAATGAAATATGGAGGCAGCCGCAGGCCCTGAAGTTAGGATCTGTGAGTCTCCAGCGGTGGCAGGTTGGCAGCTTCTCAGAAGCCAGTGCTAGCACTCACCCCGGTACAGAAAATTATGTCTGAGTGTGTTTGAGGTCAGTCTGCTCCGAGCTGTGTCTTGAGTGTCCCGTTGAGGTCTCAGCTCTTATTACCAGTTCCTTCGTTCCCCTGCAGCTCATGGTCATGCCTAGAAAGGAAACCTCTTTATCCACCTTTTCATCCTGAAGTTCCCTCAGCAGGAGCTTGCTGCAGCACAGACCAAGGCTCTGTGGGGAGGTCAGATCCGGGTGGGGGAGGCAAATGTATTGCTGTCCAGAGAGTCAGAAGCTGCCATACCAGACCAGTCCCTTCTTCATCCAGCCTCATAAATCTCTCATGTCATCTCTCTTTTGCCATGTTGAAAAGTGACCATTTATTCTCAATCTAGCCAATCTCTCTCAGCTGGTTTCTAATCCTGACTCTCTGACATTGATCTTGGGGCAGAAGTTTCCCATCGGCTCTCTCCAGGCTTGCTGCTTTGAGGGAACTTAAAATAATTAATCTGTTACTTCACATTGTATGCTTGCATTTGCTTGCTAAGGGTTTTTCAAATGAGCTTCCTGCTCAAAGCTGGGTTTCCAAAGGGGTCCTTGAGTAACTTCTTGTCATGTAGCAAAGGGGTAGTTTTCCTCCTCTGCTCAGCTGCCTTTCTAGTTCAAGTTATACAGGCAAGATAAACTAAGGTGCCTTAGATTGTTCTGAGACTGTCAGAGAGGACAAGAGGGAGAGAGCTTGGCAGGGCCAGCAGCGGGGAGGCAATGCTCTCAACACCTCTTGAATAAATGTCAGGGAGTGTGATGGACTCTTATCCTGAGCGTGCCTGTGGCTAGGGACTGCCGGCCTTTTTCTTGTGCAGTCATCACATACCTGGCCCAGGTATTCATGGAGGCAGGGATGCCACCCGAGACCAGTACTGTGGTTTGTGGGGTCTGTGGGGAAGACCCCTGGGGTGTGGAGCAACACCAAGCCCAGGCGATGGGAGCGCAGCATGCTTTGGGCCACTTTGTTTCTAGATCTCCCTTTCCCACCGCTTGTGCTGTCCTGTTTTGCTCTGGTGTGCGCTCTCTTCTGCTTGTGGTGTGCCACATGCTACATGGCTGCGGCAAAGGCGCTGGACCACTGGCTTTCTTAAACCGGACACATGCCAGTAGCTTATTCGCCCACCTCAGCAGAGAAAGAATTAATGTCACAAACCAACCTCAGCACTAACGGACATGGAAAATTGGCAGGGAAGAGAGCGGCATAATTGCAGCGGCTGAGGGAGCATGGAACAGTGCTGCCCAGAGACACACATCAAAGGAAAATCCCTGCCGAACTGGCTGGCTCTGCCATCAGCCCTGCTTCCCTCCTCCATCTTTTGTCTCCTGCCCTGAGGCTACCATGAGCCAGAGCGCGCCTGCCAGCCCTCCACCTCTGCACCCAGACTGGAAAGTAAACAGTGTGGCTTTAAATGAGGGAAGAGTGGCAATGAAGAGACCGCCGCCGCCTAAGTGTCTCACGGGCTGCCAGGGATGCGTGCCGTCCTTCCTCGCGCCCCAGCCTCCTCCCCACAAGCTGAGCAGTGTTGAACAGAGAAGCTTGTTTGGGAACAACCAGGGCAGTGGCATTTCCAGGGCTGGCATGTGTCAGGGGACAAAGATGAGAGCCATACACAGGGCAAATGGAAAAATCCAACCAGCTCACCTTGCTAATGGCTAACAGAGGATTATTCTTGGCCACCTTCCCCCTGTACCAAAGAGGAGTGCTGTAAACACTGTCCCAGAGCCTTCCTTGCCTCCTGGTACTGCTTCCCAATTAATCCGCACCCCGAGTTTCAGGTAATAGTTTAGTAATGGGCAGAAATACTCACCTACTTAGTCTAATCCCCAATGCCCAGGTGCTCCTTGGCCAGCAGAGGCTAGATGTGTGCCGTGCTCCTTGGCTCCTTTCTCAGACCCAGCAGTACTAGTGCATCACTCTTTCACCTGTGACAGACTGGGTTCACCAGGCAGATCCTGCCTGCCTAAGCCCAAGTATCTTTCCACTCACTTTCCTCCTTGCCACAATCTGAATTTTATCTGGATTTTGCTTCTCTGCCTTCTTTCCTTCCCCTAGTCTTCCTTGTCTCCAGCAGGTGACTCAGACACAGCCTTCAAACTCAGCCTCCCCAGCGCCTCCATACAAGCAGCACCCAGCACTGAGGGAGGATGTTTGGCTGCCTCTTGCCTCACGGCACACGTAAAGACAAGAGGGGACCCAGGCTAGGAGTCAGGGATGCACACAGAGAAATAGTCTTCTGGCATGGAGATAGGACAAAAACTTCAGGGGAGCCAGAGTGATAATCCAGCAGGGAATATCGGGCAGGGAAAGGTACAAAGTCCAAGAGGAGAAGAAAGGAGACGAGCTCCCAAGAAAAAGGGATGGGCACAACTTGAATGTAGTGTTGAGTGACCTGTGTGCTTTGCTTCACCTCCATAGTCTTCCATGGACTGTGGGTGCTCAACAACCCTGACTTTACATGTCCTTTAGCCAAGCACCACCATACAGGCAGAGCAACACGGTATGGCAGCTGAGGTAACACATAAAAAATTGAGCAGCTGTTCAATTACTGAATTATCTGGGTGCTGCCAGCCCACTTGTGGAGCAGTTAAATATACTGGTGCCCCTGTCAAGGATGAGGAGACCAGGTCATGTCACTTTGCCTTCAAAGTCAGTGGCATTGCTGTGAATATAATTCAGGAGTCCTGACAGCCAGTCCCTACGCTAACCACCAGGCAATGCTCCTCCCTGATGTCTAATAGCAACCACCACAAATATGCTTCACTCATCTCCTAAGCACAGTAGGAAATAAACGGCCACAGTATATTCGTGCCTTCTGTAGAGCTGCTGTTCAGTTCTGGCGTTGCCCTCAGGTAACCTGGGAAAGAGTGGCTCCTGTAAGACACCCAAGACATCTCTGGCCACAAAATGATGTAAGCTTTAAAAATTAAGCAAGCAGCAACAATAAGAAAGACAAACCAGGCAGTAGTGAGCACTTTGTTTTCATAGGGAAGAGCGGGGTTTGCAAGCAGGAGAGTCTAAATGCTTCTTCCCCTCCTTGGGAACAAGCATACTGGGCCACTGCAGGGCTAGTTGTAGGTGGCTAAATACGTGTAAAGCAGAGATTTTTTATATGGCCCTGGGCAAGGCTGTGCACTTCACTTCTCTACTTTTAAAGCAGGAATAATGACAGTTCTGTGTGTCACGAGTTAAAGTGGCACCTCAGCATGAGTGGAGAGCTCAGGCAGATCAACAATAGGTGCCATGCAGTAAGGTAGCAACATGGGTCTCATGGACACATCAGTCCTCTACTCCCCGTATCAGTTTCCCTCAAACTGGAGTAAAACAGAAACTCAAGATCCTCATTTTCAGGGATCTCACTGAGCCCAAGGAATCCAAAAATCCCAACAGCAATGAAAAACACCACCTAAATAAGGTCATACCTCACTCCCACAACTCTCTCTTTGGAAGGAAACACACACACAGATACAACAAGGTCCACCAGGGAACTCAAAACTCTAGGGGATGCAGAGCCCACAGTGATGGGTTTCATGGAAACATCCAGAGGTCAGTGGTGCGTTTGTCACTAGAGCATGGGTAATGTTGAGCAACTTGAATTTGTCCTGGGAGTTTTTGCATTAAAGGAACTGCTGTCCTCTGTGGAGTGGGATCAGTAGATGGAAGAAGATGCTCTTAGAGCATGTTGGAGAGGTCTTCCAGACAGAAGGACTAGCTGGTTTTACCCACTGACCCAGGGCAGAAATTGGGTAGATTTAGCTGAAGGAGACACCAAGGTTCTTGATACCAGAGGATTAAGTCAATCTCTTGGTCCTTGCTCTCCTCCCTCATAGGAGCGGTGTCTTACCCCTGCGCTCCACACCTGACCACCCAGGTTGGCAGTCTGCAGCACTCGCGGGGTCTGGGGGAGGGAAGCAGGGAGCATCATGGCCCGCAGTAGCTTAGTTTAATCCCAGACCCTGATGCACATGCTGCCCTCCTGAACAGTTTCTTTCTTGCAGCTTGAACACTCCACATTGTCCTTCCCCACCATTTTGCAGGCAAGGTCCTTCTCCTGGTTGCTAGTGTTAACACAGGTTTCCCTTGTTCTGTCCCTTGAAATTTCCAGTAAAGCGCCTTTAATACAATCTCTCTGTGGCTGCTCTAATTATGTGTGAAATATTTTTCCCCCCATAAACCAAAGAAAACAAATCAACACAGTAAGATCCTTTCTCTCGGGCTGTTTGGCAGGTCTCACGGTCTTCAAAAAAGTTACCCAAGGTCCACACAGTCTCTGCTGTCTTTTCACAACAGCTACTTTTGGGTTCCTGTAAAAAGACCCAACAAAGGAAAGGGTAAAACAAATCACAAAGCCCTGAAAGGCTGTTTTCCTACCTGAATAGTCCCAAGCCCACGGACAGGCAGTCTGCTGAGCAGCAGAACATGTGTGCTCCATGCCAGGGCTGTTTCTGAAGGAAGGGGGGAGACAGGGTAGGGTGGCAGCAATCAGGGATCCTTTAAAGGCAGGGATGGGTCAGTCAGTCCTTTATTCTCACAAAGGCCAAGATCCATTCACAGTGTCCAGGAAAAGAAAGGGAATTTATTTTGTTTTCTGAAAGCAAGGGACTGTTTAATCTCCTCCCCACCCCAGTGCATCTCAATACCTTGCTGCTCCATCCCTGGAAAGCATCCAGGTGTGCACTCCGCCCTGACAACGCACCTCGGTCATAACCTACAGACCCTGCACCCTTCCTGGTGCTGCTCCGCCTGCAGCATGAGGCTCTCTTCTTGCACCTCCGTCCTTCCCCTTCAGCAGCCCTGCTCCAACCCAGCTCTCCTCTGGGCTGCATCGCCAGTGCTCCGGAGTCCCCACAGCCCTTGCTACCTAGTGGGGGGATTTCCTTGATCTGCTTAATTCTGCTCTGATTTATCACTTGCCAGCTTTGCAACCCCCAGTTGCTGCTCAGTTCCATTTTCCCTTGCAGTGGCTCTTGCTTTTGCTTGCCATCTGGGCCATGTAACCAGCCTTTTCTAATAGTGCTTGGGAAAAGAGAGTCCAGAAAGTGAATGACCTTCAAAACGAAGCATGGCTGTCACTCTTTCCACACAGGGAAGTATTCTTACATCTTTTTTTCCAAAACCAATACCACTTACCACTTAAGGGAACATTATCCCCATATTTAGGACTTATTTGAAACACCACAAAGAAGAAAGAAAGAAGGGAAGGAGGTCAAGCTTATATGCTATGGGAACAGCTAGGCTTGAGCTTGTAACTATGCCAGGTCTGTTACTTGTTCATCTGAAGGGTCCTGGCATTATGCCAGGTTCAGGCTCCTAGCTCATTCTTTCTGAGGTGGCTGGCCCCCTCCTGGGGACCGTGACGTTACTCTTGTAGCCTGCCATCAGCATCATTACGTCAAGGCTCAGTTTCTTGCCCCCTCTCACCCGTTTCAGGGCTGTGAGATTCACGTCACCGTTAACTCGTCCCTCTGAGGAAGCGGCATTTTGACATGGTGACCGCGCTGGTGCAGCATTATTCCTTTGCAGACATCAGGGCACTTCCCCCATGCCCTCAGGCAACTGTGCCACCATATCAAAGCCAATTCACTCATGCATTTTGCTGAAGCAGAAGCACCACAGCATCAAAGCAACACTTGCTGTCTACTTCTCTGAAGAACAGTATAAATCTCACCCAAATGTCAAAGGGGCAGATTAGGGTTGTGAGTAGAGCCATCCCACCTTCACCTCCCCCAGCCGCACAGGGCAGGTCTGGTCGGGGCCTCCTGCAGCAGCCCCAGCCCCAGATGTCCCAGGCTGAGCCCTGCTCACAGAGCCTTGTTTCTGGAAATGCTGCAGCTGGCAAGGCCCTTCCTATTTCACAAATATTGACACTGAGATCTCTACATCCCAGCCGAGGAATAACGTTTTCAGGGAGACCTTGATCTGCAGATCTTCTCCGTTTAACAGGGGCGATTTGAATTTTAGTCCTTTGTTTTCTCTCCACTGTAGCAATGCCTCAGGTGGACCTGCCCAACCCTGACCTGGCTTCAGGCACCAGGAACCTCTGGAGAACCCACAGAAACACCTCCTGGAGGTGCAGCCTCCACTTTGCAGACCAATGAGGGATGTTTCACAAAAAAGTACAGATGCCAGGAAGCAGCAGTTGTCAAAGAGAGACCTGTTAAGAGCTCTGAGCACAGTCCCAGCTGGGTTTTTCAGAAAGCAACAGCAATCAGTAAAGTAGACGCATACAGACTGCTGGGAAGGTGTCCTGAGGACTTCTCCCCTGCATCCTTACTTGGTCAGTTATTTGGCAGTGAGTACGGATCTAATCCCAGCACGGATGCAAAAACCTAGGGCAGTTCAAGATGTTCTCACCTAACACAAGCACAAGCCAAGGCAAGTTTTTCTTACCAGCCACACCACATATGCCTCAACCCAGGCTCAAACACCTAATGTTCATCTCATCAGCCTAGAAACTCAGGCTCTGAACTCAGTAGAGGGCACAGAGAGACATCAGCATGAGGCAAAGGGCTCAGCTGCAAGGAGCTAAGGAAAAGGAGGAGGTTGTCTGGAGGTGTGTTTGGTGATGGAGAACCATACGAGTATCTAACTCTGGATGCTCCTCAGAGAGCCACTCTAGTGCTGGGGGAAGGACGGGAGGGTCACAACCTGCTCTCCAACCATGGGGTTTTAGTGGAAGGTCTGATCTGCCCCCCTGAGCACTCAGAGCTAAAAGGTGAGGCAGGTTATATCTTCCACTGGCAGAAAAAGATGAGGTGTGCTATTAGGGGTAACCCTGAGGATATTTCTGGGCTTTCCGAATTAAAACTCCAGCTCCACCCACCCGCCCTACAACCCAGACAGAGAAATGTCCTCTGTTCCGCAGCAAACAAAAAGTTACATTTGCTGAAGACTGAAAAACAAGGAGTGAAATGCTGAAACCAGAGAATGAGGTTTTGTAGGTAAATAAACCGAAAAAGAGAAAGACTAATAATAAATGTAAGAGAAGTGGAAGGAACAAGCTGCCAACTCACTGTCAATCCTGGGGTTAGATAATTTATCAAGGTCTCCATGTGTCATGCCTGGAGAAGCCCCCTACACTCTTCTCCTTCTATACAAGGCTGCTACTGAGCTCTGACTGCTCGAGTGAGAAGAGGGCCGGTGGCAGATAGCAACGTCCAGCAGTGATCTTAAATCCAAATCTGTTATATGTGGGTCTGTATAAACATTACTATCAAATTGTGGAGCTTTCAGTGGGATTTTGGTTTTGAGATTGACTTTTTTACACCATTTTCTTGTTTACCAGCCATGAAACCTGCTTCACTTGCAAATTAGAAACTGAGATATAAATGGGAAAGGGAAAATGAATATTCCAGGGCAGGGCTGAAAGGGTTAAAAGGCTCAAGGGGATTCTTGTGTTAATGGGATGACGGAAAAGGCTAACCTCCAGAAGACCAGTGTACACCTCTTGCTGAAGGACTGAAAACCCATTTAACTACCGTAAGAAAAGCCCACTGCCTGCTGTGAATGTTCGTGGACTTTCTGCTTAAAAAATGACCTCTGGGCTGTTGCATGCCAACGAAACCGAGTCTGTCTGAGATCCCCTTATTTATCAGCTGAAGCTGCTCAGCCTGGAGGACTCCTGGAAAGTGGAAAGCTCTTTGCAACCGAGTGCCTTGGCCTCATCCTCTGCAGGGACTTTAAATCTGCTGGCACAATGGCTGTGACCTTCTGAGTGGGAGATAAAGATGTTCCTTCTCGCTCCTAGGAGGAAGCCTTTCCCCCTCCAGAGACAAGTGGCTCTGGGTCAGGAGCACCTCATTCACCTCTCATCACCGAGATGCATAGGATCATTCCTCCTGTTTCTCAGCAAGACTGGCCACAGGACAAACTGTACCCAGAGCTGTTGAGCAACGCCTTCCACAGTAGCAGTCTATCGCTGTTTCTGTTGAGCCTCCTTTTCACGACCACCAAATCAGCTAAAATATTTCTTTGTGGAGGAGCATTGGTATGCTCATGTCAAGAGCCTCTTCAGTGACCTCTCCCACCTCCAGAGTGGCCAAAGAGCCCAACACAGCCCACCGAGGTCAAAGAAGCTTTTTGAAGAAGGCAGACAGAGCTACACCTGCTGCCGGACTCTATTTGCTGCCTGCTCTTTGCACTCATGCACCCCTCGCCACCTCTTCCTCCCTGAGAACAGGCGAGCAAACACCTTTCATCGGAACAAAACAAACGCCACAAAAACCTCTTTCAACAAAAAAAGCAAACAAAGCAAAAGGAGAAACTCTCTGCAGAATTTCCCCTGAGCAGCCAGTTTCCCTGGGGGTCAGGGAGACCTCCAGGCTTCCCTGCTGCCGCACCGGCACACAGGGAGAGGTGGCCGACCCCGCTTCGGAGCCCAGCACGTGGCTGAGCGCGCACTGTGTACGTCACCTCTGCAGCCAAAGCAAAAGGGTGCGAGACCGTAAATATGCAGCCCAGCAAACCTGCCAGGCTTGACGCAATCTCTCCACCAGCTTCCAAGGTCAACACCAACCTGTTTATACTGCACGGGGTGAGAAGAGGCATTCTGGGAGAAAAGCAAACAGAGGAGATGTCCTATGCCTGTACAAAAGGTGCTGTATTCCCGTGTTGCTCCGTCCCAGGCTGGGAGGAACATAAAATTAGCACTGTTTTCATTCATTCATTGTATAAATATTCTGCGTGGTGCCCACCCCCATGTTTCCTTGCTGAAGCCTACAGGTCTGCATCAGGGAGGCTGAAGGAGGGGGGTGAAGTTAGATTCAGTCCAAGCAGCTGATTAACAAGGTGAGGTGAGGGCATGCATGTGTGCAAAAGGAGAAAAAAAAGAGAAAGGGAGAAGTGGGGGTTGCATTCGAAGGCAAGTGGTGCACAAGGGGAGCATGCACGGACAGGGAGGTGTGCACAACATCAGACGGCCAAGGGAGCAGTCCATACTGTGCCTTCTGGACAAAAGTCATTTCACCATCACCCAGGGATGGCCAGGAAGGCCAGACACACACTGCACACTCCGAGCATGGAGCTGCACAGCGGGAGGGACAGCAGGTCCCTTGTGCAGCATGAGCACCATGGATGAAGCCTGATGGGCCGTGCAGGCACGTCTTGGCCAACTAACAGCCCCGTGCAGCCCTGCCATCCCGGGCTGCAGCCTCGCACTGCCCAATCCCTTCGCCGAGGGGGTGTCAGCCATTCCCTGCACCCCAAAAGCCCTGGCCAAAGGCAGGAAGGAGTTTCCTGGGGTGTCCTCTGCGAGCGCAGAGGGCATGAGTAGCCCCAGGGCACCAGCTATCCCCTCTGTGTGCCAAGCCCCAGCCCAAATGGCAGTGTAAGCCCTAACATCATAGGTGTTTAAGCTCATGGAGCCCATTCTGCCCCAGACCTTCCCTTCACACCACTGGCTGTGGCCATCCGAGGATGGAGGCGAAATGCTGGGCAGCCAGGATGAGCATGAGAGGCCCCATCTAGGCAATGGGAGCCTAGATTGCACTGCCCAGCACCAAATCTGTGACCGGAGGTGTCCATCCCCTCTTCCTCCGTACAGCCCAGTTGAGCAATCGGAAAGACACTGAGAGTACAGGAGAGAAGCAAAAAGAAGAAAATATTTTTTAAAAAATCCACTGTCAAATAAACACTGGTCTGTGCGCACCATCCCACCCGCCAACCTGGGCTTCTATTTTTATCGGGTGATGAACAAGCCACAATATCGGGGTGGAGGTGAGCCCCGCTGTTTACGTCTGCCGGCACAGGGACAGCCGCTGCAAGCAGAAGGCAGCTCATTCAGCGGGAGCCGGGGCGTCCCGGTCGCTGCAGGTTGAATAGGTACATTGTCCGGCACGGGAGGTTCAGGAAGGGCACCATTTCCAATCCGGGATGCAAACAGGGCTGGGAGAAGTTGTGTGTGTGTGTATGGGGTTTGCTTTTTAAATATGGGTTGAGTTTTCCACCCGAACCAACAAGGCTGATATTCACCCTGGAATAAAGGGGCACAGGTGCTGTGTTTGGGGGGGAGGCTCCTCCGTGCCCTTTTTACCCCCAGATGTTGACTCATTTCTTTTCAGTTCCCTCCCATGCTCTCAGGATAACATCTCAGTGGGTAAAGCCTCTCCTGGGAGTTTTTAGACCTTTAGCTAAAGGCGTTTCGGCACTGTCTCTTCCCATCCCTCCAGTGCCTGCATGGCTCATCCTGGCATACCTGGCCTCGGACCCTAAGTAGGACCATACAGTCCCCTCTACAACCCAGTGTCATGGGCTATGCAGGGACACAGACACTTCTACATCACACCAAGCTTTCCCCATCCTGAGATCTTGGCTTGCAGAAGTGCAGGACCCAAACATGAGGGTCAAAGCTGATGTTGAGGCAACCTGACAGCAGCACTTGGGCAACAGCTATTCAGGCTTTGCCCATGACATACTGGAGGCAATCCTTGCTGATGCACACAGCAGTGCCTCAGCACCAGCTCCAGAGGGATTTCCTCCTGGTGCAGGAGTTTCACCTCCAGGACACCCAAGGCTGTCCTTTGGGTAAGCAAAAGGAATCTGCAGCACCCATGCAGCGAGGGCTGCATGCATGGTCTGAGTCGTCAGCAGTATCGAGCAGCCCAAATGGATGCATGTGAGCATGTACATATTTGAGTGCAAGTGTCAGTGCCTAAACCCCAGCATTTCTTTCCCATGCATGCTTGCGCGATCAAGCTGAAAGCCAGAAAGTATGCAAAGTGTCAAGCACCTGAGCAGAAACACAGAAAATGGGCCATCTCAGCCCTCTCCCCACCCTCCCAATTAGAGGCTCATTTCTCTCATCAGTCAGGGCAGGACATATGCTCGGTTTGGTGGCGCTTGTCTCGCTGTGGGAGGCGTGGGGGCTGTCAGCCTGCTTCCTCCGCTCCCTATTTCCCAGCCGCCGCTGCTGGGAGGCGAGCTCTGGACTGGCAGGTAGGTGGGAGCAGGCTTTTTTTTCCTACCTGGATGAAAGCACGGCAGAGCTTTCAAAGTGGCAGCCTCACCCGCGTGGAGCATTGCTGCCCAAGAAAAGACAGCTTAACAGTGCAGGCAAACCCGCTCCTGAGCCGCTGCAGCAGATCAAGGTTTTTGCTGGTTTTGAAAGAGGGAATAGGGCTGGGAACAGAGATGTTCTGACTCTGACACTGGCTTCACCCATAATATTGAGTAAATCATCTTGCCTCTGCGCTCCTCAGTTCCACATGGTGCCAGTGCTTCAGCATCGAGATCTCAAATGCTGTTATCTAAAGGAACCTGTGACAGCTGATCAAGAGATGTCTGCTGTAACATGTTTTGAACTCCTCAGATACTGACTGTAAAAGCATGAACAGTACTTTTTGGGCACGAGCTCCTGGGTTGTCCCTAGATCTCCTGTGCCCTTTCCTGAAGACAAGTTGTAGACTTAAGAATACCTTGCACCACCCCACTCAGCTACCTGTGCACAGAGTAGCTGGGATCCCATACCCCCTTCTCATGTCCCTGCTGTTTTTTTTAAATGCCTAATTAGCTTTTAATAGGACACAATAATTCTAGAAATTGAAAGTGTTCTAGGGACACAAAACTCTCCTATTCATCCCAAGAGTAAGGCAAGGTTTTGAGCTGAGAGCCATGAGATGGCTGAACTGGTTGCAGGGAAGGAGCAGTAGTACAGAACAGTGAGTGGCTGAATTCATGCAATTTTTAAAAGCAGTTTGAGGTTTTTATTCTTTATTCTACTGTTTGTTCTATTCCCAAGCCTGCCTTTCATTGTTTTCGGAAAACTGCGAGAAACTATCACCTTAACTGATACAACCTTTTTCTGGTTTTGTTGGGTTTTTTTCTGTTCCTGTCTGTTTTCATTCAATGACTGCTTCCACCATACAAATTCTGGATATTCAATAGTTTTCATGGCAAAGCTATTCTTCACTCTTCCTTGGCCACAGGGTTTGTTCTCTGTTCAAATATTTGCACTCCCCAAAGGCTGAACTTCACTGGGAATAGACATAAGCCTCCTTTGAACTTTATAATGACATGTAAAAGTCTTACCTAAGTGTAATCACTTTTGCAACGTGTTACCTGCATTTCAGAGAGCTTGGAATTGTTGCTTCCCTGCTTTAAACAAAAAACAAAAGCCATCTATGTGATTTTTTTTGAGCTGGCCTCTCCGTAGCTTAAAAAACAAACAAACACAAGAGCAGTTTATGAATCACAATTTCTCTGAACATATTTAGCTGTTTTTCCAATCATTCCTGATGCAGACAAAAAACTGGAACAGCCAGCAGGTACTGAGCAGTTTCTACCCCTTTCCTGAAGTTGCTAAGAAACCACTTTGTGTGGAGCATCACATTTTCCTAGCTGGTCAGCTCCAAAGTGGAATTTTCTCTGTGCCCTGGCTTAAACTCACCAAAGGTTTAGATGGGATTTTCTTCGCCAAACCACAGTGGCAGCAGAGGGTACACAGATCTCACAGTTATTTCACAGCAAAACAACTAAACATATACATTTCCCAAAAGGTCTTTATGTTACAGGGAGAAAGGGCTGTGGTCAGGCATGAGACATTTCAGAGTCTCTCACGTACATGAGTCGGAACAAAATCAGTCAGGTCGTATTTTATAGCTCCTGTCTACGTGCTTTTTATCCCTAGCTGGAAATACCGAGTCCTGCCTAGAGCATGAGCTGTCATGCCCCATCTGAAGTGTGTTTTGTCTATCCCCTTTTGCTGCTACAGCTACACCATGCTGCCCAGTGCAGAGCAGAGACACCCCAGCTGCGAGGAGGGAGGCAGGCAATGCTCCAGCACAGCCTCTGCGGCTCTGCCTGTCCTAATCCGCCTGGTAGCCAGGGGTGGTGGCAGCTCCTGGGATGGATCCGATGCCCCTTGAGTTGGTGGGAAGGTCCCCACTTGGATTCCACAGGTGGAGGATTAAATTTGATGTGGACAGGCAGCACTCAAACACTGAAAGGCATGCAAGGTCAGGGAAATAAAGTCCAAGAGTTTCAGATGGGGCTGTAAATGTACTGTCCTTTCTAATGGTTATGGAGCTTTCCCTCACTGCCCCTTTCACTTTTAGCATAAGGACACCTGGAAAGTTTTTAAGTTAACACCTAGCACTTCACTGCTGAAAGAAGGGGGAATGATCCAAGGGGGAGATTCACAACCAAAATCTGGTCATGAATCTCTAAGATGGAATAATGTACTCATGGGAAGAAGTGCATCTCCATGCTCTCTGATCTGGGAGCATTACCTGCCAGGATGATGGATGCATAGCTCTCACGAGGGGGCACGAACGCTGCAAAAGGGTTATGAGCCTCAGGTTTAAAAGTGAGACAGTCAAGGAAGCAAGCTTTGAAATGAGGCGTGGGATCAAAATAATTCATGGAGGGAGGAAAAAACTGTTATATCATAAACCAGAAAGCAAAGGAGGGTGTTGGGAAGAGAGAGGGAAGTGCAGATATTAAAGATCATGGTAAAAGAGAGGCTGAGGGCAGGCATGTGGCTTGGGTGCAAGGAGGGCTCAAAGCAGACCTGACATCCCCCAGCTGCTCTGGGCAGAGTCAGGGCACCAAAACCAGCGCAGATCTTTAAAGTCCAAAGCACACCAGAGGAAAGGTGTGCATACTGCATCAGAGAGGAAAAATCCTGTTTGTGGACCTCCCTGCACTCCGTTTTGAATTTTACCTTTACTTTAGACTGGTGATGTTCTCTTCCACATAAGGGGAAATAGCTTTCCCCTTCTTTAAACCCAGAGGGTTTCCCACCTTTTAAAAACTCTTAAAAAACTAGGGGCTTCAAAAACTTTTCCCTCTTTCCCAGAGTAACAGCAATGCAGAAGGAAGGCTGTTGAGACTTGATATCATTTGACCTGTAAAATTATTCACCTCGGTGTGTCCTGCTCGTCTTTCTCTGGTAACCCAAGTCACAGCCTCCTTCAGGCTGGAGATACTGAGTCTCCTGTGGTGGAGATGTGCTGGAAGAGGGACCTCCACTGAGGAGGCAGCATCATACAGCTTCATTTCCGCACTCAGGGTCACCCCACCTTGATCTCTTGGAGATCTCTGAGCAGCTGAAATGGTGATGAACAGGGAGGTAAAAAGACTGAGTCTACAGTGTGGACAGTCTCAGCCTGAGCTGGGGCCTTCTTGCAAGCCCGAGGAACTTCAGACCCAAGACCTCTGTCCACTCTCAGGTTTCACTGTTGAAATACCACAAGTTTTTCAACCAGAAGAGGTTTTCTCAACTGTGAAAATCTCAGCAGTTTCCCACCTCCTCCCAGCTGCTACCTGGCCCCTCCACAAGCCAAGGTGTGGGCCTGTAGCAACAGACCCATTCCCTCTTCCCCAAGCACAGCTTTGTCTCCCACCCAAAGGTACCAGCATCCCCCACAGAAAAAAACATTTAAAAAAATATCAAAACACATTACGACCTCTTCCACAATTTTTCACAGCACCAGAACTGCCAAGGATTCAGATACGGGCTCCTCCTCAAAGTTTTGGGGTGGTTCCTTCAGTCTCCACCATTCCTAGGTGCTTACGTGCTCTGTATATCTCCCCAGTTCACCCCAAACAGCTTTTAGACAAATTAACTCCTAACAGCCTCCTTTCTCTGCCTTTATATCACTTATCAGTTACTGCTGCTCCAGGTGCTTTCCATTTCCTAAGGCTGAGCATCCCCTCCCTCCCTCCACACCAAGCTCCACTGCCATCACCTGCCTCCTCCTCTACAGCAGCCAGTAGAGCCGTGCAAGAGCGGTCCCTAAACTTTCCTGTTTGCTGCTCTCTTTGGGCTTCCCAGTAAATCTGTTCATTTCTACTCAGACTGCAGTGATATTGACTGCATTGCAGACACACATACTTTGCTCAGGTTCCTTAATTAGCTTAAACTTATTTTAGTTTGCATAAACCACGTTCTCTTTTTATTGCATAAACTATTTCTTCTCTCTAAGCCACTTGTGGGTGGTGCTCCAGCCAGTTTGCTTCCAAACCAGAGGGCTAAATTTAATCCCCCACTCCCCATTCAGCTTTCTTCATTTACAGTATTTTTTGGTCATGCTTTTTTTTCCCTTTCTTTTCTTTTCTGGTGTTTTTTTTTTCCTTCTTTCCAAGAGGCTGGGCTTCCTTTTCTGTCCGTAAGCCCTCCTATTTCCCCCTGCCCCCTGGATGCCTGCCTACCTTTACTCTAAAATCCAGAGGAGGATCCAATATACCTAGTTTGCCAGCTCTTCAAGAGGTATCTAAGGAGGCTGACAGGAGTTTGATGGTCTCTCTTGCAGCCAGTGGCAGCTAATGTGGTCTGAAACCCTCTCTCTCTTTTTTGCCATTCACACACAGTACTTACTCTTCAAGCCTGCTGCTGCTGCCACTGCCTGAAAGGACCTGAAATACCACACAGGGAATTTTGATTTCTTCTGGGGAACCGGGGAAGAAAAAAAAAAAAAAAGGCAGGAAAACTCATCTGGAGATTGTGAAGAAGACATACAGTGATAGCAAGAAGTGGCAAGCCCTTTCCTTCTTGAACGCCGAAAAACACCTCATTTCTCTGCCAGGTGTATGGGACTTAGATTCTGGAAGCACTGCACTGAACTGTTAAAGGTAACGTATTGCACTTTCCTCCCTCCTCTCTCTTTGATATCTTTTCCTTAACTTTCCTATTTCTTTCCTCAGTGCTCTAATGATGCAGGCTCTCAGTCAGTGGATTGGTTGTTTCCCTGGTGAGCAGCCAGCAGAGAAATGTGAGAAAAGTTGTAAACTGATTGAGCCCGAGCTTCTCCACAGAGTTTCCCTTCTGCAAGCAGCGCTGCTGCGAGAGGGGAGCCTGTGCCTGGCGTGCCTCTTGGCGCGATGGTCCTCACCAACAACCCACCCGTTACGGGGAGCAAACCTCTAGCCAGAGGCAACAGCTATGTGTCAAGTTTGTTAGTTGGCTTGGGGAAGGGAGGGAAAGCAAGCCGCTGGCTTAAGAGATCGTATAGCCAAAACCACAAGGTGGGAGAGCAGAGACGGGGTTATCCCCGTTCTCCCTCCCCAAAAGACCCTCCAACCATCAGTGTTTCTTTGTGATGGATTTCAGCTACCGCTCGAGCCCTGGTGATGTGTCTGATCCTGCTTCTGAGCACTGGGGAAGGAGGCTGCCGTCATGCTGATTTGTTGCAAGTGTCCTAAACGGCTGCGGGGTTTCTCATTATTATTGCTTTCATCGGTGTCATTGCTTTGCTAGAGGGAAGGCAAAGGGTGATCTCTGAGCTAGAGGGATGTTAAGCTCTGTAGGGGCTCACAAGTTCAGAAAGAAAATGAAAAGAGCCTGGATGCTGGAGGGTTTGACAGCGCTCTCCCCTTGCATGAGGATGGCAGGGACCAGCGGCTGGCAGAGTCTCCTGGGTTATTTCCAGTTAGCTGCTTTGGGCGTTACTCAGTACCTGCCCTCTTTCCGAATCCATTTGCAGATGAAGCATATTTTTAGCAATAGTTTGCAGGGAGCTGAGCTTTTCTGCAGAAGTGGACAGAGCAAAAAATGTTTTATTTTTCAGAATCTCTATCAGAAATTTCTTCTTTTCATTCATTTATTACTTTTTAAGACTTTTCATTTAAACCTTGTGCTAAGTAACCCTCTGCATGTAGCAGAAAGCATGGATTTTAACCTTTCCCTTTTGAGTTGTTTAGCCAAAAACTTCAGTTTGAAAAGCTTTCTGAGCTTTCTAAAATAACTTTGCCAGATGTGGAAAGGAGGGAGCATCCCACAACGAAATAGTTGGGAGAGAGGAAGGAATTCTTTAGCATTCCTCACTATTTTGGTTTTCGTCTATAAGCTCCCGATAAAGGACGTTGGCTGGGCAGAGGGGCCGGCGGTTTGGGGACTGAGTTTGGTGGGTTTTCAGATCCTGCAAAGCAGGGCAATCCCTCACACTTTTGGAAGCTGAGCTATTTGCTTCTTTGTTTTGGTTGTTTGACGTTATATTTTCCTGCTGGCTTCAAGAGACTGTACCCGCCTGATAGGTCAAAGGGGAGATGTTGCCCCTTTCTGAGATGTTTCGAGTTGCTGTCAGAGTGCAGAAAGGGGAGGCATCCCCTCCCACCATCGCTGGACGGGGCAGAGGGTGAGGGCTGGAGATGTACCCGTGCTGGCTGAGTGCTCCCAGCAGCCTGGACCGTCTTTGGGGGAAAACTCCATTTGTTCCACTTGAACTGCTGTTCAATGTTTCCTATAATCACCTCCGTGTACAGTAGCAGGGTTTGACAGCAGCACGAGGGCTGGAGGATGGATGGGCGAAGAGAGCTGACAAGATAGATAGGAAACTGAGGGAGTGAAAGAGACGGAGGGAAAAACTTACTAAGGAAAAGGGGATCTTGAATAAAATTCAGCAGACTTAGCACTGTCAGAGCAAACAGCAGCTCGTCACTGTAAAATACTACCTAATTAGAGAGGATCATTATGGGTTTTAGAGGAGAAGAGGATGGATGGTATCACTTAAAAGACAGAAAAAAATGAATGAATGTGTAAATGAAAAGAGAGACCAGACTGTTGTTTAGTGCTCTGGTATCAGCTGGGGATGTGCATAACAGTCAGAAACCCTGGGGACTCCAAAATCCACTCCATTATTGGTCTCCTCTTCTCTTTCTGGGGCAGATCCTCTGCAAACGTAAGTTGCACAGATCCAGTGACTTCATTGCCTTCCCATGCTGACTTACACCCGGTAGGAACATGGGCTGGTGGAGGGCCAACTGGCCCCATTTTAAAAATCAACGGGACCTTTCTTAGCTGCCTGAGACATCTTTTCCACTGCCACCCTCCTCCGTCTCCTCGCTTCCCCCTTTCCCCCGCCAGTGGTGGGACGGCTGCTCTACCACAAGACAACCTTCCCCAAGCTGCTCTCTCCTCCTCCTCCTCCTCCTCCTTTCCCCCTCCCCAACCCACTGCAGCCTCCATGTGTGAAACAAGCCAGGCTGTGTGTGCCACTCTCAGGCAGCTTCCCAGCAGCAGCAACAAAAGCCGTGTTCATAGCGGGTCTGGACCACATACGGAGCCAGCGCGCGACGGCTGCCGAGCAGCCCAGAGCAGCCGGGGCTGTTTAAAGAGTGAAAGAGAGAGCGAGACGGCAAAGAGAGGGAGCTGTTATATATTTAAAAAAAAAAAAAATACTTGAGCCCAGTGCAACAACGGAAACCTTACAGTTTACTTTTAAAAACTCAGTGCTTCCTTGTGAGAGGGCAGAACAGCTCAGCCTGTGTGCCCGGAGCAGGTCTGTGGGCTCTGCCTGTGTGCACAAGGGCGGGTGTGTGAGCGCTGCCTCCCCTCCCCTCCCTCTCAATGGACTCACAGTATAAATCTAAAGAAGCTTTTTGTTGGCCTGATGAATAGGCGGGGGGTTTTGTCGTGCTACCCGCGCAGCCTTTTTTGAGACGCTTCACACCGAGATTTTTTTTTCTTCCATGTGCTTTTCATTGGGCTTTCCTTTTTTAATAAAAATTTCCATTTCTCCCTTGCGTGATATTCTCCCTCCCCAGTGATTGCTCCATACAGACCAGAGAGCAGAAGGGTGGGGGGAATGATGAGAAATACCAGAATCATTTGACTTGGGTACCCCAAGAGCCTCCATGTGCTTTAGCTGTTGAAATGCCCTGAGGTGTTAAGTAGCAGCCATATGGACTGCCTCACTCCGATTTCCTTCCCTTGCTTTACAAGCCCAACCGCTGTGCCATCGGCTTGAGTGATCTTACGCTCCTGATGGCTTCAGCCCATTGACAGAGGCAGCTGAAGCTGTGTCACTGCCCCCACGACCAAGCAAGGATAAGGGAGATGATGTGACTTGAGCACGTTGGCCATGCAGCAAAGTCCAGAAGCCACCAGGTCTTCGTTCCTGCTGTAGAAGCCATGTGGAAGCAGCCTGGGAGCAGGCTTTGCCTGCAGGTTTCCATGGCTCTGCCTTTCCCTGAGGCTGGCTGAGGAGGAAACGTTGCTGGGCTTGGGAGCTGGAGGGGAGGACAGAGCAGAGGCCACAGAAAGGGCTCTGCTGAGAGAAGGGAGCAAGAGATTCAAGTGGGGGAATAGGATACATCTGACAACCGTAATGGTCTGGGTTTTCACCTTTGTAGTTGCTCTTTATGTCAACCAAGGCATGGCAATTCATGGCTTTTCTCCAAACCCCTGTGCAAGCCAGAGGACACCTGGGTCAGTTGAAGTAGGGGGGACTTTGGGAGAGACCCAAAATTAGCTCAGGTGAGGAGTCCTGCCTCACTGCCCAGTTCTCCCCAGGTTGTCACTGTGTCCTGAGAGTGTGCAGGCTCATGGTGGAAAGGAGCGGTGATTGCTGTGAAGAACTTGGGTGATGGCATGTCCTGGAGAAGGCAGGTCGGTGCTGTTTGACCTGGCAGATGTACTTGCTATGACAGTTAGTGAGGCATGGCATGAAGCTTGAACACTGGGATAGTCCTGGTTGCCACCAGGGAAATACGTGGGAGCCAGGGATCTTCTGACACGCCTTGGTGTTGCACAGAGGTGGAAGGAGCTGAACCCAGCCTTGCTCCATGCCCAGCCATGGGTAGGGCAGGTCCCGGAGGAAAGGCACTGGTTCCAACAGAAGCCACATCAGGCAACGCGAGACAAAAAGGCATCTGCAAGAGCGACCATGTTGTATTGTAGGGACAAAGTGATCAGGACAGGAAATTTCTTCTGGCAGGGTAGTGCTCACGCACTACGCCTGAGAGGAGTAAAACTGTCTATTAAGCCATGCTCAATAAACCTAGCTTACATTAGCGGGAGAATATGGAATGTAAATACTCATGCTTCAAGGCATAAGGTAACCACTAAATGCCTAGTGTTAAAAAGAAACTTCCTCCTCAGCAATTTATTCCTTATTTTTCAGTGATGAGAACTTTGCCCTGAAGCTGGTGATATAGGTCTTGTCCAAGACAGGATACTGGCCTGGACACACCATTGGTTTCATCTGGTCTGGCAATTTCCATGTGCCTTTGGTTTCTCCAATACCCTTGATTAGCACTGGGCAAAGGACTTGGACGCTTCATTAGCAATAGTGTAGAAAATCACTGAAGGACAGAAGGAATCGTCTATGATGGCTGCAGGAGATACGGATTTGACTTAATAGGCGAGAAATTTAAATAGGAATAATTTGACAGGAAAAAAAATCTGTAGGGGAAACTAACAAGAAATAACCAAGGAACATCTCCTGACTGAGGTTAGATCACAGAGTGGAAGAAAAAGGTGTGTAAAGAAAATGCAGAGGCCAGCAGCTGATAAACAGGTGAAAATGATGGTGCTGATCCCTTCCAGCTGGAGCTCCCATCCGTCATTCACACCTCCGCAGGGAGGGCAGCCGCTGTGCTGGCGATTGAATAACCTGTAATCCACAGCAAAACCTGCGGCTCCTGCTGGGATCCTGCACAGGGTCAGGGATAAATACCCTTCCACAACCCTGGAAATCCCTGAGCACTGCAGGCTTTGCACAGGGCAGGGGCAGATTCAGTAGTTTTGCTGGCACAAATCTATTGACTTCAGAAGATTACTCTGGCTTAGCATTCCTGTGGTACGGCAGCCATAGATCTAAGCGTAATTAACATTACATCATCTGTACCAGAGTTTCAAGGTTGAAATAATCACGTAGTTCACATATTGGAAATTACAGGATGGCTTTCATATAAATGATTAACTGTCACTATTACTTACCCCAGAAAAATAGTTTCTATGGTGTTTGGTGTATAAATAATACCCTGTACCTCTATAGCGCTCGGCTTCAAAGTAATACTTCAGTGCTGTACCATAACGAATACCCTCCCATTCTGTAATAACGGGTCTGCAAATGATGTCTTTTCCTCTGTTGTAAATTATACCGTGCAGTTACTGCTGCTACTGCTGTTGCATTCAGTCTGGTTAGTAAATAATACTCTTTCCCTATTATTGTATCTGGGGTTTAAATAATACCCTGTCCTCATGCAGTAGTTGGCATGTAAGTGTCACCCTAATCCTGTTCGGTACTTTGGAGTGCACAGAACATCCTGCTGCTGCAGAACAAATTGCAGCCTTCCTCCCCATGGTATTTGCCCTCTAAATATTACCCTGCTGTTTTGTATAGCACTTATTGTATAAATAATACCCTGCTGCGTTGTAGTAATTGATATGTAAGTGATACCACCAGACTGCAGGGTACTTAGTCTGCTAATACTGCCTACTACACCACCATTAGACGACACAGCAGGGCTGCACAGTGGGCGACGCTGGGCTCCCACCTCAGCCCTCCATCACTGTTACTTGGGCCTTCTCTCAAAAAACAGGGTGGTCAGCAGCCACAGAGCTGGAGCTGTCCTGCAACCATCACTGCGTGTCAGCAGGGAAAGGGGTCACCCCTTTGCTTAGCCATGGGATCCTGACCCTTCCTGGTGTCCTTGAAGATCACGAGCCACTTTGCCAGAGACAGGGCAAAATCCTTGTCCCTTCACGATTCCCAGATTCCCTGCAGTTTGCCTCCTAAAAAAAAAACTTTGATGCTAGCTAACAGCAGAGATCACCTTCCAGTCTCAATGTATGGTTTCCTGCCCGTTACAGGACAGCATGAAATGATGCAGCACCACCAATAATGTTGAGTCATGTTTAGCAGGAGACAGAAGGGTCTTCATTGCTCTTATTGTTCAGCTCTGAACCTGTCCAGCATTTTGAAATGCTTGAGACCAACCCCAGCATGCCCCTGAGACTGTGCTCTGTGCAGTGTTGTAACCATTTCATCTGCAAAATTATTCCCATATCGGTATGCTGATAGGCATGTGTACCTTCCTTTGTACCTTTCTGAAGTATGTGAATGCTGTTTTGGGCCATTCTCTTGCTGTATCCAGGCAGGCATGTGGGTTACGGGCATGAAGATCTGAGAGTCAACCAAGATCTTCATTTCAGTTCATCTTCAATGCTGCGCTTCCAGCTCTCACTAACATACCCAAAGTAACTGAATTAGCTAGCCCAGGCACTGTCACCACTCTGACCAAGACAGCACTGAGTTCAGTGCGGGCTACAAAACCTTCCTAAGAAGCAAGATAAGTTCTCGGGGGAGCTGGCCTCTGCTGAACATCACACTGCCGCGGCATGGCGCTTAGCTGGGTGGCAGCCAGCTCAGTCTTGTCTACAGTACCTAGTGACATTCCCCTGGAATAAATTAGGGCGAGTGCCCCTCAGTCTTTGTCTACGCTCTCCAGTAGGGAAACTATGTATTTTCCCCTAGACACTCTGTTTCAAAGAGTTAATAATCTTCTGTCCTTCCTTCTGCTAGTCCCACCAGATGTTCCACCTTTAGTCAAGGTAGGGTTTGTAGGCAGAGGTGGTATCTCCAAGAGCAGAGAGAATGCTGGAAAACAGAGATGCTTTGGCTAACACAAGCCCCTTTTCCAGCTTTTCAATCCACACAGGCTACCTCACTTCTGCTCTTGTTTTGGCCAGTTTCATACAATTGCCACTGGCTTCTTACTTTCAATAAGCACATCAAACCGACATAAACCCACGTACTTTATGAATATTATGCTCAGCCCTTTCTTTCCTAGGTGCTAAGGTCCTTCGCTCGCCCTGTATCCTCCGTGGCAGCTCATCTGTCCACATGTTGCTGGAGAGAGGGTGTTTTGGCAGCTTCAGAATCATAGGCTAGCATCAAAGACAAGAACGTTGGGTTTGCTCATGCTTAAAATGGAAACATCTTTCTCGTACTGCAGCCTCAGAGTAATCCTGAAGCTTTACTCATGCCTCCACTATCCGTATTGGTGAAAGTGAAGACACTCAAATACATTGGTTGGCACCTTCTCTTCAATCCTGGCACAGTTTATTTCCAATTTCTTCTATTCTCCAACAGGATTCTCTCTGTTCTGCAACTGCAAATGCAGCTGACTGTTTTTCTGTAGATCTGCAGTGCTTCATCTGTCAGAGATGTCTCTCTCATCTGTGCTGTTGGTGTAATTAAACAATAATATTTTGAAACTGATTGGAAATCAGGGTCATTAGACACTCAGATAGCTGATTGGATTTATCTCCCTTATAAAATTATGTCCTTTTCCAGAAGTTGCTTTAGGGACTCAAAGCCACGTTTTGCAGAAGCAGCAAAGTGCCCGAAGACAAAGAGAAGCACTTCTGCAAATTCCATTAGGTGCCTCGCTCATCCATTTGCATCTTTAAATTCTGAAATATCATGGACAATTTGGCAGGCTATCAGAGTTTTACTAAACAATTTTGACATTCCCAGAAACCTCATGGCATCCATGCAAGAGTGCACTGTATCTTTTGCTGTTGTATCAAAACTTGTATTCAAGATCTTTTAAAGCTCAGTTTAGAAGCCATTTGCTAATTTTGTTAATGACCAGTGGGGCTTGTTTCTCTTGCTCTCCAAAATAGTTGCTGATACTTTTCATTCTCTTTTGCGACATCCTTATGGTAGGGAGGAGATTGCATCAAGTCTTTCAGAGCGCAAGCACAGAGCGCACAGCCTAAGGGGAGAGGATGTCCAACGTGGCTTTTGAACATCCCCAATGCTGCACAGGGGGCTTGAGAGGTCCCAGGTGCTGGCTAGACAAGCCTGGGGTCTGCATGGACTGATCTTTGAGGGCCAGAATGAATACCAGCTGTAGCCCCTCACCTTCTCAGTATACTTCCATTAAAAATCATTAACTTAAGCATGACTCATTCAACCATGTTTGCAGGACTTCTCATCCTAAATGTTAGGGAATATTTTTGTTTTGAACATTTGGCTGTCAACTAGTTTTATGGAACATCGTTCCCGTTGTGTGCTTTATTTAAATGGTGTGGATCAATGTGCATTAATTCTGTGATGGTTTTCCAGGCGCAGCTATGGAATTACCACAATCTGCAGACTGCACCGTGACAGTGCCCAAATGTTATGTATGATTAGATCCAGTTCTCATACTGTTTGTAAAAGCCAAATGGGATTTTCCTTGTTATATTGTCTTATGGAATTAATTCTTCTTCTGTCTGAAAGCAGATTGCTCTGTACAAACTTGTGGGGATTTAGACTTCCTTTTGAGACCTCTCCCTGTTCTGTGTTTGGGACTTGCAAGCCATTACTTGTCTAGACTAGGTTTTAATACCAGAACTCAGGCTTAATGTTCCTAACCTCAGAGGTAAATGGCATCTTTTTTACTGATTCCAGTGGTAACTGGATCTGGCCACCAGGTAATTTACCTGCCCATCTTATTGGAAGAATTATAGTTTGGCTAAAATAGTTCATAATTATTACTTGCCTTTGAATTGGTCTTTTATGCCAATAGTATAAAACAAATTTTACTTTTATACAGTTTCTCTTGCTAGTGTTTTGTGTCTCAGTTAAAATACCAGTGTAGGATGCTCCAGGATCCATTTTAAAGCCCACATCTCCTCCATCAGTGCTGGAGCGTATTTGCTGGTTTGAAACACTTTGCTAGGCAGTTATTTTGCCTACAAGGGGATCTGTGTTGGTGCCTTTCTCTTCCCCAAAATGTGGGTACTGTTGGTTTTAAGCTGTTCCACGTACCTCTGGAAAAACTACATTTTCTGTTGCCCTTACAGAACACTTCACCAAACACTGGGCAACATTTTGGCTCTCTTCCTCAACCACATCTCATGCATAGGAATTTATTTGCCTCTCAGAAAACTTTCTATTCCCATCTAATTACTGTTTTGGTTTCCTCCATACCTTGCTTTCTCTCTTTCAAGGTATGACATATGGATTTTGCTTAGCAACCTGTAGATTTGGGCTTAGCAGCAGTGGCTCTCCAAATGTCTGTGGCTTATGCTAAGGTTAAATTTCTTTCCCTTCGCAGTCTACACCTCACAGAATGATTTTCATGTAAGAGTCTTGCTTTTATTCAGGATTCCCGTGGTCTCCCCAAATTCACATTTGTGCTCTCTAGGTTTGGTCAGCAGCATACTTTCTAGATTGCAAGATCTTTAAGGCAGGAACTGTTGTCTGCCTGTGCTGGTGTAATTCAGTGGAGCCCTGAGATCTGAGCTGTAATGAAAAGATTATTGATATGTATTCCTTGACCCTAGACTGAAACTAATTTTGGAGAGGCTAATTGTCTCCGTCTAGCTCTCTCTTTCAATGTCACATCATCACAGTTGCTTCCTAAGTAATACCATGCCTAAGCCCATTTATAAATTCTTGTATTTGTAGAGAGAAAGCTCTCTATATACGTAACATACATTCAGGTCAAAGAGTTTGGTTGTTTTTAAAGTGCAGTGTTTCTGTTCTTAAGGCTAGTTTCACCATGTGTTTGAAGGGAACAGACCTTTCAGTGTGGGCAGAGTTTTGTGAAGACACTGAGATCTCCTCTGGAAAAAAGCAAAAGGCTGTGATTCAGTTTGGATTGAACAATGGGTCTCATATGATTAAAAAATTATCCTTTTGTATTTGTTGCTAGTTTCAGAAAGTGTTTGTTTGAAGGGTTTTCTTGGGGAAGTTTTGGACTGACCCAAAATGGAAATTTCAGTCAGGGAACTGAAACCCTTTTGCCAACTACTCCATCTCCAACACGGAGGGGTCCCGTTATCTTTTCTGCTGGGTGGATGAATGCATCACTCAGAGACCGACATCCACCTTCATGGAGGGGCCAATGGCTAGAAGAGGACAATTTCCTAGGCATATTTTCCATCACCTTGCTCCTTCTCTTCCAACTCCCTGCCAGTCTCATAAAGTAGGGCTTAAAGCTGTTGAGGTCTCTGATGGATGGTCTTCTCTGTGGCAAACCCAAAACAAGCTTGTTTGGCTGTGAACACTTTTGTTGTTATCTTCTTTCTTTGTCATGTTTTGTTTTCTGTTGTACAATTTGGCTTGGTTCAAAAGTACCACTAGAGTAGAAAAAAACAAGAACAAGATTTATTTTCTGCCTGGAGTCCCTGTTGGTTTCTGCCCAAACAGAAAAGAACAGGCTGAACCAAAGGCAGGAATTACTGTTTGGATAAAGCGACTTGACAAGTGAATAGGAGCAGTGGATGAGTGTCCGTGCCCAACAGGACTGCCCCTAGCAGGGAGAGCTGAGCATCCCTCAGTGTTCCCAACACAGTGAAACCCCCCTGGAATAACTGGTGCAGGACAGGGCAGACGACTGCGCTTTAAGGTACCTCCCTCCCCCAAAAGGGACGGAGCAATACTGAAATAAACAGGGACCTTATTGACTGAACCAGTTAAATTGAGTTAAATACATACTGTGTGTCTTGGCTAAGAGGAAAAAGGGCACTGCATGCCAGAACGGTATCCTGGTACGTGAACGGATTGAGCCCGCAGAAAAGGAAGGAATTGTACAAGGATGCAGGGCTACCAGGTGCCATGAGATGGCACTGGCTGGGGGCGTGACTGGGCGTGAATATAAAGGAAAAACCTAAAAGAAGAGATAGACTGTTGAGATTTTAACAGGGAATTAAACCCTCCACACACTACAGGAAAGCCCCTGGTTCGTACAGCCATACAGTTGCCACGGACACTGCCCTGCCCAGCACCCGCCGGCTGTATGACTCGGTCCCTGGAAGGGAGGCGAGGGGGAGTGCATTATCCGTGGTCCACATAATCTTCCACCACTGCTAAAACTGTCAAGAGGGGGACAAAGTGGGCTTGGGGAAGCTGGTCTAGGAGGAAATGACAGGAGACAGCAATCCATTCTCCTGCTGTCATGCATGAGGTGGTTTCAGGGGGTGCAATGCCCAGCCGTTGATTAAGCTTTCCTAGAACCAGAGATGGGAGTGAAAAGCCGCTTCTCTTTCTTAATCCTTCCTGTACCATTCAATCTCCTAGATTAGTACAAGCTGGCATGGCTGTTTTGTGCTCAGTCTAGTTGTCAGAGGTTTGCTGGCAGAGGAAACTGAGAAGTAGGAGAGTCTTCCTCAACACAGCCAAGGCAGCAAAACCCTCATTATAGTCTGAATGTGAAGTCTGTGGTCTCGGTTTATAGCGTGCCCTCTCCATAAACTGGAAGGCAAAGCCAGCCCAGTGCCTCCAGAGCTGAGGTTCATCATATGAGTCCCAGACAGCAGACAACTTTCATGCAAACTTACTCCAATGTTTTGGTAAAGACCCTTCTTCAGGCTCAGAGGGGCATGTAGTAGCAAACCCACACTTGCATTATGGTTGGGGGTTCATGTTGCTGCCAGAAAAAATATTTGACGTCCTAGTGACTAGAGACTTGTGAATCAAAGAGGAAAGGCCTTTCACTCCTAGGAGACTCTTTCTGCTTGCCTGCACAAGGAGTGCATGTGAATATTTGATAGGCACGTGCCTTTCCAAGGAGTCGCGAAGAGTTTGAGCATCTGGTAACAGGAGAAAATAGCAATCCCTTGCTTCTCCACTGAAAATGCCAGTGATCTGCTCAGTAGGAAAAGATGGTTCTCCATCTTCTGGGGCTATGAAGAAAAAAAATGCCAAGAGATTGTTAGATTTTAAATCTTACAGATTATTTATGGAAAGTAGTAGCACTCGCTTGGACCACTGGCACTACCTCCTGAACAGCACATGGCAGGATGTCTCCCCCCTTTCCAGGCAGTAACCAGAAAGCCCCAGGCCCTCTCCCATGCCATTTGCCCTTTTGTCTTCCAGGTCATCCCAAAGGGCGGATCGAGTTGAGATTCTGCCTTCCCAGCAAAGCTAAACTGTGCATGTCTTGAATTTATGAGACAGGAAATCTACTTGGGAGGAAAGCTAGGGCTGAAACAGCCTCATTTAAGTAAATCTAAGCACAGTGTTTACACAATGTCTGGAATTAATGCAGAGAAAACTTTCAGGTGCCAACTTTGGAAAGAGAAAATGGGGAGCAAAAAGAGGGAGACACTGAGACTGTGATGATGCTGGAAGCTCTTCCTCCAGGTTGGGTGGAAGGTTGCTTTTACTGCTGTTAAGCACCAGCAGCATGCAGGACTTGGTAATGTAAAGGCCAGATAGGATACGATTGCTCACCTCTCTCTTTTGTGTCCAAGCTGTGACAGTGTGAGGATGTTTAGTATTACCAGCTGTGTGTATTCCCAGCATGAACAGCCTCACCAAAGATCGTGGTGCAGCATGATGCACATAGACATCAGTAGAAGGTGTCTTTAGCAAGAGGTTGTTGCAACCTGTGTATCTTATAAGAGGCACCTATTCACATAAAGGGACATTAATGCAAGCCGAGGCTATGCACAATATAACACAACTGGTACCAGTCAGAAATGTGGTCGTAGTACATGTGATTAGCATGACCCAAATGTGCAGTTATTAGAGAGGCCCTGCAGCCATGCACATGGTCTTGTGGTTCTCACTTTGAATCTCCTAAGTTTGTTGACTTTCCAAGATGGTGTGATGTTTTCCCTCTACCTGGAGCACAGCAAGAGGAAAAATCTTTACCATGGTAAAACTGACAGGGACCAGCTTCCTGATGTCTCTTCCAGTCTTCCGCAGTGCCTAGTTAGGTGAGCTTTCACATCACACTTCTTAGGAGCACATATGTTCCATCCAAGGCAATTTTGCGTAGCAGAGTATTAACAGATATTGGATTTGGGCAGTAACTAGCAAAGTCAGTTAAGACATAGGTGTCTGTGCCTATGGATTCTGTATTAAAACATGGTTTCAAAGGCATTATGGATTTCTGGAAAGCCAGCCTTCTGAAGGGCTGAGCTGGGTCAGAGCAGAAGGGAAGCAAGGCAGAAGATAACCATGAATCTTCTGCCAGCATAGAAGCACTGCAGAGATTTGCTTCTCTGCAGTCACATTTGCATCTTGTTCTGTTAGCCAGAGTGGTGTTTTCTCATTTTTAAGGCTGCTTCTTTGCACAAAAGAGGTTTCAGCCTACTCATGAAACAAGCGAAAAGTCAAATCCTGCACAAGTGAAAATCTCCAGCACAGCCTGTGCATCATTCACACACTCCAGCAGTGTAATGGGCTATCCCCCAACTGGGGCAAGTAGCTGCTGCCAGTCAGCTGAGCTTTACCCGTCCCACACTAACTCTCTCAGCATCTGCAGAGGACCTACCTGCCTGTTCAACTGATGCCTGCTTGGAGCAGGTGGTTATGTGGTGATTTAGAGCAAGTAAATGGTAGCAGCCTTACCAAGGTGATGGAAGGAGGTTTTTCCAGGTCCCTCAGTCTTCCCTTTCTCCTGCTCTGTACTAGGCGTAGGTAGCTTGGATCCTAGGTGCACAGAAACAACAGCTTTTGTATTTCTCGGTGTGTTTTATAGTGAGCCACTGCATTTGAATGGAAAAACTTGTCACTTGACGGGCTTGTTCTTGACTTCCTTGGATCATGGCCCAAGCTGCCATCTTCACACCTGACATCCAGGGAGGATCTGGTTTGTTCTTTTGTGTTTTGGTGCGTTTCCTTCCTGTGTCTAGGGGAGCTTTGCTCAAGGCTGACAGCAGCTCCAGAAAACAAGTGTTGATTGTTTCTTTCCTTCCCTGGGATATAATTGCTTACCTGCCTCTTGCTACCAAAGAAGAAGGGTGATGGGTGATTGTCATTCCCAGAGACAGCATATCCTGGAGGAAAGAGAGTTCCAAATTCCATTGTTTCTTTGTAGGTTAAATTCTTCCTTGCAAGCAAAGGGATACATCCCAATTACATCCGACTGTTGTGTATAAAAAATAGGGTATAAAGGGCTTTATGAAGTGCATAATCACCCTCCCATCTCTAAAAGTTAGGTGTCTAACAGTGCTCCAGGCTCCCTTACTAGCCGATAGCGAAATGGCTGAACCACTCTTTAAAGGTTCTCAACCGAGACATCTATTTCATAAGGAGATTAATTGCTCTTCAGAAGTTTTGTTTTCTCCCCTTGGAGCAGAGAGTGAGTGTGAGCTTCAACTAGTCTCAAAGGCTCATTGTTCCCTTGCGTTTAGAGGCTCTAGGGGCTGTTTGAATGTGGCTCTTGCTTTCCATATTGAGTAGACACTCAGAGCCATGGCAGCTCAGGACTTGGTGCTGATCCCACACCTTGCCTGAAAGGCTCCAGCTGTCATTTGCTTGCCATAATGGACAGTTTGCAACTTCTCTGTCCTTGAAGGGTAGGAAAATTTCTGGTGTGTGTGTTGCCAGTGACACAGTTCTGGTTGTCCTGCAAGAGAGCTAGTTTTGGGGTGGCCAGTCATATGGGTTTCTGCTGTTCTGAAGCCTCTGTGTTTAGCTTGCTTCTGATCTCTCAGGGGGAAAGAAAAGAAAAAAAGAGAAAAAAAAAGGAGAAATGCTACTGAAGTTAATGGAGATGTAATGTAAAACCAATGTAAATCAGGGGAGAATGAGGGCCATTCTGTGGTAGATACCAGAAAACAGATAAATGCTGATAAAGCTTTTTATGTTCAGTAGGATGTTTGTTCCAGACCATACATCTGAGCTTAGATCACTAACTGAACCTAGCATATGACTGTTTAGGTTTTGCTAAGATTTCCTGTGGCATCTTGCATATTGAAAGCATGTCCCTACATCCTTGGGTATTTTGGCTTTTCCTGTAGTGTATGTGCAATACAATTAGATAAACATTCAAATTATAACAGACTGCAACTCTCTTATTGAAAGAAAAGTCATAAAGACACTGAAAATGGAATAGCATAGAAACAACATTACAGGTCCAGGCAACTTTGGTTCTTTGTGGAGGAGGACAGAGAGGAGCTCTGGACCACACGTTATGGCTGAGGGGCATGCTGATGCCATCACCAGGGTGTGTTAGCAGAGCTGTGTCTGACCATGTTCATGCCTGCAGTAGCAAGGGGTGCTTGAGGACAGGAGCCAGCTGGGGCTCGAGGTGAAACCTGACATTATTCCTAGTCTTCAACAGATGTTCTCTGTTTTGTGCCTTATGCACTAAGAACGCCTTGATGCCATCAGTTTGCCATCTCCTGTAGCAATCCAGGCAGCCAATGCTGCAAGACTGTCGGTGTGTGGAGGACTAGATCCCTCAATGACAAAATATCTGAGCAGTTCCTGCCATGTGTCTTTCTGACTGGGGAAAAAAGGACTTAGAATCATAGATTCATGGATTCGTTTAGGTTGGAAAAGACCTTTAAGATCATCGAGTCCAACCATTAACCTAGCACTGCCAAGTCCACCACTAAACCATGCCTCTAAGCACCCCATCTACCCGTCTTTTAAATACCTCCAGGGATGGGGACTCAACCACTTCCCTGGGCAGCCTGTTCCAATGCTTGACAACCCTTTCAGTGAAGAAATTTTTCCTAATATCCAGTCTAAACCTGCCCTGGTGCAACTTGAGGCCATTTCCTCTTGTCCTATCACTTGTTACTTGCGAGAAGAGACTGACTCCCACCTCACTACAACCTCTTTTCAGGTAGTTGTAGAAAGCAATAAGGTCTCCCCTCAGCCTCCTCTTCTCCAGGCTAAACAACCCCAGTTCCCTCAGCCGCTCATCATAAGACTTGTGCTCTAGACCCTTCACCAGCTTCATTGCCCTTCTCTGGACACGCTCCAGCACCTCCATGTCCTTCTTGTAGTGAGGGGCCCAACACTGAACACAGTATTTGAGGTGTGGCCCCACCAGTGCCAAGTACAGGGGGACGATCACTTCCCTAGTCCTGCTGGCCACACTATTTCTGATGCAAGCCAGGATGCTACTGGCCTTCTTGGCCACTGGGTGCACTGCTGGCTTATATTCAGCCGGCTGTCGACCAGCACCCCCAGGTCCTTTTCCACCAGGCAGCTCTCCAGCCACTCTTCCCCAAGCCTGTAGCGTTGCATGGGGTTGTTGTGCCCCAAGTGCAGGACCCGGCACTGAGCCTTGTTGAACTTCATACAATTGGCCTCTGCCCATCGATCCAGCTTGTCCAGATCCCTCTGCAGAGCCTTTCTACCCTCCAGCAGATCAACACTCCTGTCCAACTTGGTGTCATCTGCAAACTTACTGAGGGTGCACTCAGTCCCCTTGTCCAGATCATCGATAAAGATGTCAAACAGAACTGGCCCCAGTACTGAGCCATGGGGAACACCACTTTATTGTTCCAGGGATGGTTTCAGAAACAGAGCAGGCAGGAGAAGCATCCAAGCTGCTCTGTACATAAAGACCTTACTCTCAAAATGGTTTGGAAGCCAGACAGAATGGAATATTTCTCCTATTTTCTTTACAGCTGAAAAAACATGAAAAATCACAGGAGTGCATTTATTGCCATATTTCAGTTCCAAAGTTTGCCTTATTTAAAAAAAAAAAAAAAGAAGAAGAAATAAAACTGGTTTTGCCCACCCCCTTCACTTTTTTTTCCCCCCTTCCTTCCCTCCCATTTCCTGGACCAGGCTGAGGTTTTTAACAGAAAAGCTCTCAGTCCTGCACAGAGGCTGGGAACACGCAGAGGGACAATAAAGTGTTTGTTCATAGAGATCATAGAGGAATGGTCTGCAGTTTTACATGGTGGAGAAACCACCATTTGACTATGAAGCCTACAAGGACGTGGGGCATGCTGTCTAAACATACATGAGAACGCTCCTGATGTCTCTGCTGGGTGATGATGTCTCCTCAGACCTCACCAAACCAAACTGGTCCCCAGTATTGGTGCCTGAAAATAATAGTGCTGAAATAAGGCTGGATGGAGGTGACCATGTGTCCTAGATAAACTAAGGTCTGTTCCCTGATGGGCAGTAAACAGCGGATGGAAAACCAGTTGAAGAGAGAGAATCCAAGGTTAAATGAGTAGTGCTGGTTTTGACTCTTGTTCAGGAGCCTCTTTATATCCACAATTTTAAAGGAAATATTGTCTTTGGAAATACCTTTATGCCCAGGCATATCTTCTAGGTAATAAGTGGCATTTTACTAGCTGCCAGAAACAATACGTAAGTGTATTAAAGGTGTTCCAAAACTGAGAAACAAGGAAGGTTAAAATGACCCATCCATCTCCATCCAACAAAAAAAAAAAAAAAAGGACAACAGCAGGATTAAGGGTGATGAAAATAAATTTAATTGCAACAAGGGTGATTAACGTGGTCTAGAACAAGCAAAGGCCACAGGAGAAACTGCAGATAGGACTCAATTAAAATAGGCTAGAACAGAAAATGCTTTCCAGCAAGCAAACAAGTTAGACTGTGCTGCGAATGGGCCATCTGGCTATTTTCCACTATACAGTCTTACTGTGTAAGCACTTTGTTGGACTTTCTCTGTAGTGACTTTTCCTTTTCTTGCTCCCTCCAGATTCTTCAGCTCTTTGAAAACCTGGGGACAGGGTTGGAAGAGAAAAGGATTAAACCTGTCTGCACATATGTACACACTTCCCTCCACACACACTTAGATTCTCGAATAAACATATTTACACGCAGCCAATTTAGGACAGTCTGCACACAACCTGATACAGAAGGCCTTAGGCATAAAATAAAGTGGCAATAAACTTCAGTGAAAGGGACAGTTGTTCTCTGGGGTGGAGAGCTCCTGAGCCTACCAGCATTTCCCGACTCTGTCTTTTTTGGAAAGGCAAGAGCTTTTCCTGAATTCTTCCTGGCCCAGGCTGAACTGGAGAGGGCCTTGTTTCTGTCTCGGTCACTGGTTAGAGAAGGTAGGATGGCTGGCATTTTTGTGGCAGTTTGGTTGGATTCTTGTTCCTCCAGACTGCTTGGTAGTCTGCACAGGGACAGTTATTCTGATGCAGAGGCATAGCCATGACCTTGCGTAACTCATTCTGCCTCCTCCTCTCTTCTCGCCACAAAAGCTGCCTGCTCCAGCCATTCTCCCAGCAAGCGCAAATAGAGTTTTGCAAGAAAATAATCTGCAAGGCCAGAAGGTGTTTTTGTAGCATGTGCCTTACAGAAAGCATAGCGTGATCATTGCTGCTTGTGTGTAGGACTCTGTGCTGCAAGAATTAGTCCCTCCCAGATCTCCCCACTAGAGCTTGGACAATCCTCTCTTAGTAGTCACCCTAGGAGGAGCTCCACCAAAGTGTCTGCAGAACTTCTCCTCAAAATGACTTATTCTACTGGAAGATAAGGACTCTGCAACTGAATTGGAGTTTGTCAGCAGTGACCTGGTAGCTCCTATGGGTTCAGTAGCTCACCTTTTTCTAGTAGCCAGGCTACCTTGATTATTTTCAAAAAAGTAGTCAAAGTAAGTTATCTCTAGAAGTCTGTGTTATTTATGACATATATGGTAGGGATATTGACTGTATCCCCAACATGTTGGAGTCTACCTCTCTACTTAGCCATTCAGCCCTAGTTGGGGGCCATCAGTAAGATGCTGAGCAGAGGACATTCCTGCTGCTGCTTAGCCTGCTCCAGGCTTTGCTCTGCCTTTACTCAGTCATGCAGCTCAGGCACTTCCTTATCCCTGAATATATTTCCTCTGTGCCAGATTCTGCCTCAGCAAGCACACACTGCGCCAGGTCGATTCTCCCATGCACTGAACGGTACCTTCACGCTCCTTGAGCACAGCTCCTCTAATCTGAATTCACACCTCTGTAGAGACAACATCCACACCTGAGCTAATCACCCTCTTCTCTGACAGTCAGTGGAGAGGGGTCATCAGTTTTGAGGTATGTGCTGTATAATCTGGTTTAGATGTTGCTGTAGAATGAGAGGAATGACCTCCCCAGTTCCCTTGGCTAGACAGACTAGGTCTCCATCATCTGTGCTATCAACGTCTGCTCAGGCAGACCGCTGCCTTTACTAACTTTCTTCCAGAACTGCTCCTTCAAGCAGCTGTTTGCTCGTTATCATGTGCTTGGTTATCCCACTGGAGACAATATGGAGTGGAAGTATTGCAACATGGAACCATTGCTGTAACAACGGGACATTAATCAAAGGCATTCCCAGCATAGTGAATCCTGACAAGAGCTATGTGCAGACTCAGGGTTGGATCTCTTTGGCGCGCTTAAGGGGAATGAAAAATGGAGATCAACACTGCAAACAGCACCCTGAGGAGTAGGTTGGGTTTCTTACTGGCAGGGAGTCAACACTTTCGCAGAATACACCCAGCACATTGTTATTGTGATTTGTTTAACCACTGCTCACAAGGAAAAACCATTGCCTCCCAGCTTCTGTGGGATAGGAGGAAGTTGGGTTTTTTTCTCCATAACTAAACCAAACCACAAAGATACTGCTCGTCCCAGCTGTTATCACTGAGGCTATTTTTCCTTGTGAAAAATCAGCATAAATCTTGAATAAGACTAGGAGTACATGGGCTTGTCTTAGCTTTTGGGACAAACTGTATTTCCTCTATTTAAGGCATTTTGTTCTGTGATGTCTAACTGATGCACAGATGAACCTGCTCTCCTCCTACCTATTGCCAATGTACACAGAAATAACAACTGTCTGGGACTCAGAACAATACCAGTTTGCTGTAGACACGGACCCTAAAGGTCTTTTCAGCCAGCCAGCTCCCATTTTATTTAAACATCTCTGTTTCCATGTTCTAGGATGTTTCTATTCTTTAGTAGGCAATCAAGGTCTAAAGCTGCCTGCCTCTCTTGGCTGAGTTTATTGCGTGACACTTAGGGCTGTTCAGCTTACTTGGATTCTGGCAAAATGCAGAGCCTGCTGAAAGGTACCTGATTTAAGGAGCCTGGAGAAGTAAGAGCTTTTATTTAATGCTTGAGCAGGTATTATGACTAAAGACATAGTTAGTAATGGCTGGGAGAGTGTCCTCTACCTGAATCCCCTCCAAGTGGCTTCTGCCTTGGAGGGTCCCCCCCTGCTCCCAGGACTCACGTGATCTTTGCCTTCCTATTTCTCCTTTTATCCAGAGGATGAGAATGGAGGATATCCACTGGAATGGCAGGTTTGCGATGATGCACGTAGAAATAATCTGAGCCTACCTCACAACCTCAGTTCATTCCAGGGAGACAGTCCTCAATTGCTGTCAGGCTGGTCCATAGTGAAAGCAGTGACCTACTCTAGGAGAGCTCTGGATGCACAGTCCCACGGTTATTTGTTCTTGTAGGAAGCATTCCTCTAACTAAACAAGAATATGCTTCAAGAAGTGGACTTCAGTTTCCCCCCAAAGCTTAAAGATACGCCAAAATGCAGAAGCTGTGTCTGCTCTAAGTTTTCTGCAGTGCCTCATGTGTTAGCAGTGACTGGTCCATAACCTGGAGATGTTCCCCAAAATACAGGTTAAGCCCTTATCCTTCTCCTCCACTGGCAGCTTACCCCCGAATCCTGTTCTCCCTGCCTGACGTAGAGCCGGGGGATGCCTCGCGTGTGCGGACTCAGCATGGCTGGCTGCGGTTGAGCAGGGAAGGGGCTTAATTTTACAGGATGTCTTTTTTGCCTTAGATCCTACAAGGCAGGTAAAGAATGTGAGTGATATTCGTAAACATGATTCTTTGTACTGCCTAGAGACAGGCAAGATGAATAATACAAGAGCAGAGATTGAAACAGTGATACATTCGTATTCATTAATTTTAATGTCAGAAGGGACAGTCCTGTGAATACAGGCCCCTTAAACTTCACCCTGTTACCTCTGTATTGAGCCCACTAATTTGCGTTTGCCTAAGCCTTGTCTTTCAAAGAAGCCTTCAAGTCTGGATTCAAAGCTACCAAGAGATAGAAACTCCATTGCTTCCCTTGGTACCAGTTCCAATGATCCATCACCCTCTATATAAAATGTGGGCTTTGTTTCCCATTTGAGTTTGCTTGGCATATGGCTCCCAGCTATTAGTTCTGGTGATGACTTTGTGTTAGATCAAAGAGCCCTTTAGCATCAGCAGCTTCTGCTTGAAACGATATTTGTGCACTGTTGTCAACTTCTCAGTCTTTTTTTGTGTGTTGTTACAATAATTAAATTCAGTCTCCCTAGTCTCCCCCCATAAGGCATTTCCTCCAGCCCTGAGATCCTTGCTGGTGGATATATTCTGCACCACCTTTTTCTGATATCCTTATGCCAACCCAGAGGTGTACACAGTATTCCTGTTGCTTACCACTGATGCACAGAAAGGTGTTCCTGTTCGGTTTTATGTCAGATGATGGCAGTAGCTCTCCTGAGTGACTCTTTCTAGGACACAACATCCCATTGTCAGACATATTCTGCATCCCTTGTATAATTTTGTATTTGATTCTATTAAGATATAGTCTGTTTGGAAACACATTGAGTCTAATACTGACCCCTGTAGACACCCATTAGAAATACCTCCTTCAACATCAGTGTCCCTCAGATGGCTCCTTTTAGAGACCTGCCAGCTAGGCTTTTGTTAAGCCATTTTAATGTATGTACTACTGACATTATGTATCTTCATATCACGGAACCCTGTGAAAGTCAAACCTTATCAAAATCTAATTACATTATGTTACAATCATGCAGGCAGCTTTATCAGACAAACTTAGAATCATGCCAACTAATAAAATCAAATTTGGAAGCGCCTGTTTTATATACAAGTGCCTCAACTAAGATTAATATTATGCCTATTCTTCAGTGCTTAATAAATTGAAGTCTGTATCAGATTTTCCATTATTTTGCCTAGAATCTATGTCAATCAAACTAGCGTGTATTTATGAGGCTCATCGTTGTATATCTTGGCTGATTATTGGCACAGTGCTTTGGTATTTGGGACCTGCCCCAGTGTTCCAGTGCAGATTATAAATGAACATCAGTGGGCCAGCAATTTACTCAGCCAGCTCTTTAAGGACTCTTGGGTACGGCTGTTTAGCCAAGCTGATTTTAGACTGTTTATCCATAGCAGATGGTGTTTCCAGTTCTCCTTGCTTACTGATGAGCAGAAGGCACTTCATTGCCCCCCACAGCCCATCCTATGGGCACGTTCCCCTGCCATCCTCCAGGTACTGACTGCCAAACGCTTTGACCGCTTCTGCAGCATGGCAGTTGACTTGGTCCTGGCCATCAGTAGAGGGAAATGGTGAAGTCAACTGCAATGCTGCAGAAGAGGTTCATAATACATTGTTTATGCAGATACCATTCCTAATGGGAGAGACACCCAGACAGACACACAACTCCATGGTTTCTCCCTGAAGTAGGCACTTACCTGAAATTTTATTCCCAGGCCCAGCAGAAATTGAAATATGTCCATGTGATCTTGTTCAGCCCTACAGCTGCAAACTCAAGCCTCCATGCTTCTCTGCCAATGTGTTCCAGCCCTGTTCTGTCCCATTTTCTGCCAGTATAGCTGTCTCTATTAACTAAAGATTTCACAAAGATAAGATTTAGTGATGTGTCAGGTTGAAATGAATGAGTGCATGGAGGTCAACTCTTTCATAAGTGAAACGCTAATGCTGGACTGTACAGCATGAGGTTTGTTTTTGGCCTTTTCTTGTGCCAGTGAGGATATTTACTGGACTTTTCTGCAAGGTCAATAGGAGTATACTCAGAATGTTCCCTGTCCGCTGAAGTCAGCTGGGATCTTTCTAGATCACAAGAGTTAAACAGTCGATATTTGGACAGGTGACCTCAAAAAAAACACCAGTGATTCAGTAGGTGTGGTCCTTCCTTCTGAGTCAGTGCTGAAATGTGACGCCAAATGATGGTGTGTTACTGGAGGACATGGTTTTTATTTGAAATATTAAAACCAACTTGAGCATTTATGGCTATTTAAAATCCCATTATATTATACTGGATGATAATCCCGTTAGGATTAATTTAGTCAGCCTCCTTATATTGCTTCTGCCATTCAATGTCAGGAGGATGCTCCTTTCCTTTCCTAAAGCTTTCAGAAGTAGCATGTTGCTATGACTAATTGAGGGATCCCAAGAGGATATTTTTAGGCTGGAGTTAAGATGCCCAGAATTGTATCCTGTGGATTTCCTGTATCAGTTCAGGATCCATTTGCAGTTAAGGCTGTGTATGCTGTCAGTGCAAGAGTATTGGACCAAAGCATTGTAACCTTTGGCTTTTCCACCATATAGAAGGCAGATTTCCCTTTGGAGCATTTTAAGGTATGCAGAATGCATCCAACCATCTGTCCCGAGAGCCAGTGCTGGCTTGGATGGAGGATGCTGGTGAGGGGTAGCTCCTGTTCTGAGGCAAAGGCTTAGTGGACGTGATGGTCCCTCTTGAGTAAATATATAATAAGTGTGAAGATCTGCTGGAAAATTGTCTTTCTGCTCCACAGGGAAGATTGAATCACAAGAGAAAGAATAGGAGAGCAATCTAATAAGTGATATATAATAACACTTCAGTCTGTTGTACATAGCAGAGCATCTTATTTATTTGTCTCACGGACTCATTTCCTGAAGCAAGAGGCGCTTTGAGACAGCGTCCTTCCCCAAGGACCGGCTTTCACTGCCAGCCACATGCAGGAGGCTTAAGGGGCGGCTGAAAGCATTGCACTGCCCTGCAGCAGCATCCGCAGCGCTCGGCTCCCTATGAACATACAGCTGTCATAAATCCTTTCTCCCTGTGTTGTTTCTTGCAGGTAAACTATGACCACTTTACTATTAGTGTTTGTGTGTTTGCGAGTCATCACCGCAGCCGTCTCTGTGGAGCTCTCAGGTACGTGTCCCGGGGTGCGGGAACGCAGGGCTGAGCAATGTGCTGCACTCTGATCCCATCCCCAAGTGTGGGCAGCTGCCAGAAATAAGTGTACCCAAGAGCTGCTCTGTGTACACACAGGGCTCTTCTCTTTGGATGGCTGCTGTGCCGTAGCCTGTCACTGTTCTTGTGCTTCGGGAGCCATGGAGATAGCTCCAGGCAAAGGCAGATTTATGGGGAAACCAAGGGAATTTCAGCATTCCCCTTTCTTAAACCCTATCAAGTGGGATCTCATATCATGGGAAGCAGCTACTCTGCAGTAAAGCCCTTCATTCCCTTCATTCCAACATCCGGCGCTGGCCCAAATCCCAAAAGCAACCATGGCGCAAGGGTCATGGTTGTAACTTCCCTTTTGCAAGTTATTTCCAGCAGACTAGGCCAAAAAAGGTATGTCTTAATACATGGGTACAGGTTTACAAAGCAGATATAGGCACTGGAGCATATGGAAGCACTGGATATTTTGGATTAAATGCGTTATTGATGTAACCATTGCTTTGTCTGGGAACTGGCAGACAGTAGTGATGGCCTGGAAGTGAAGATACCTGAGCAGTCTCCCCTACGTGTTGTCCTGGGAAGCTCCCTGAACATCCCCTGCTACTTCAACATCCCAGAGGAACAAGACACCAGTGCTCTGCTGACCCCACGGATCAAATGGAGCAAACTCTCAAACGGGACCGAAGTTGTCTTGCTAGTGGCCACAGGTGGGAAAATCCGGCTCAACACCGAGTACAGAGAGGCAATCTCTTTGCCCAACTACCCCGCTATCCCCACCGATGCCACCTTGGAAATCAAGGCACTGCGATCCAACCACACTGGGATTTATCGCTGTGAAGTGATGTACGGGATCGAGGACAGACAAGACACAATAGAGGTCCTAGTGAAAGGTGAGATCCTGCCCTTGCTCTTTCCTCTTAAGATCTTGCTGCCTGCCTGGGCAGAAGGGAGGAAGAAATATATGAGCAGAGGAGGTACTGCTCTCCCCATAGGCGTAAACCCTTTTGGTCAGGTCACAGATAAGGCCATGGGCAGGTGAGCAGAAGCGATGGGCCAGGCATTTATTTTAGCAGGCTAGGACCAGACTAAACAAACCTGTAAATGACTCATGGCAGAATATATGGCAATAAAATGACTCTTCTGGCAGAAGGTGAGACAGCAAGATGACATCCTTGGCAGGAGGTGGTACTGGATACACTGGGCTATTGCTCAGAGTGATGAAGCTGGAACAGGGCTGTTATAAGAGCTTTTATTTCTTCCAAACATTTTAGGAGACGGGATGCCCTCAGCTGGAGAATTGGTCTGTTCTGGAAAAACTTTCCCCATCATCTTGCAAAGCCCATCCTAGTAATAGGTGGATAAAATAACAAAAGTTTCCTACAATCTTTATCTTTCAGTGTAGGACAGGGAGACAGGTTCCACTACAACAATTAACCAGCAGCTCTCTGCTGCTGACATGCACTGCAGTACATATCTGACAGTGGAGGCTGGGAGCCCCCTCATTACCTCCTGGTGAATTTTCCACTTAAAGCCTGCTCATGCCAGACCAGAGTGTACCAGTAGCCATCCTTTATAAAGATCCCTGTTCATCAAAAAAATATGACTTAGATATGTTTCCAGCAGATTTGGAGATTTTAGGTATATTTGCCTCTTGTTATTGTTTCCTGGGTGTTTGCACAGTGATTGACACTCTGCACCCTTGGTCCTGAGCAGGACCCTGGGAGGTGGCAGCTTTCAAACCTGCACAGCAGCACAGTTCCTGCTCTGCTCTACCAGCTGATTTCTGAACCATGCTTTTAAAACGCTGCACAGAGCTGTATCAGGAAAATATTAAGTCCTTCTGAGAGTGGTGTAGCTCTGGGTGATGGGTTTCCTCCCACTGTTCACACTACTGTTCAGGTACTGGCTTTTAATGCACCATGATTTTGTTACAGCACCATGGGAGAGCAGTCGCTGTCCTAGGTTACCAACATGCTCTGCAGGGTTCTGTGAAAGAAGCCCACCAATTCACCCTTGGCTTGATATGCTCAAATAGAGATAATCAGAAATAGTTCATTGTTTCTAGTTGACATGTAGTATCTGTTCTTTGAATCCCTAACTTTTTTGGAAAGAAAGGGGCCGGTTGGTGCTCTCTAGTAGATGTGTGAGTGATGGCCATTGTGTTTTCCAGGCATTGTATTCCACTACAGAGCAATCTCCACAAGGTACACCTTGAACTTCGAGAAAGCAAAGCAGGCCTGTATCCAGAACAGCGCTGTCATTGCTACTCCCGAGCAGCTGCAAGCTGCCTACGAGGATGGGTACGAGCAGTGTGACGCTGGCTGGCTGGCTGATCAGACTGTCAGGTAACGAACGGTGGAGGGGAAAGGGAAGCCACAGCAAAGTCATTAGGGAAGGGCTTCTGTAATGAAGCCACCAACTGAAAACGGTTGAGAAACAGTTGCTAAATAGCAGCTGTTGTAATTGCTGGTATGCAGAGGGAGGTGGTGGATTGCAAGCCATTCTCTGCCAGGGGGGAATCTATAGTAGGAAAGCAGAGTGACCACTGTCCTCCTCAGCTGGTGGTGACAGCTGAGTGGACAACGGCTTAATCCTGATCCTTTGTCCTCCCTGAACAAAACAGATGCTATACCAAGATGCACAAGTGTGGCTCAATTGTACTGAGCTGTGCATCCCCCACTGGGGAGGCACCTTGGCCTAATGTCTTTGGCCAGTGCTCCCGGGGACCTGCTGTGCTCAGGACCATCAGAGGGAGGGCAGGACAGCCGATCGTCCTTCCCCTTCCCCATAACCCAGGAAAAGCCATAAATCATCACACTGAGCAGTGCTCCGCATCTCCCTCCAGCCTCGCTGTGGCTGCCAGGGTCCTGCCCCCCACTCCTTACAGACCCTCTCTCCCCCAGGTACCCCATCCACTGGCCCCGGGAGCGCTGTTACGGCGACAAGGATGAATTTCCAGGAGTGAGGACCTATGGTGTCCGTGAGCCAGATGAAACCTATGATGTTTACTGCTATGCAGAGCAAATGCAAGGTGATTTGGGGCTTTTATTGTTACTAGTTGCAGAAGCAGTCAAAGCACTGACCATGCCTAGACTGGACAAGAGTAAATACAGAGGCAAAGGGCCTAGAGGCAAGACAGTGTAAAGATGGAAAAGCACATACCCCAGCAAGGCCAGATGTTTTCTACAGTCTCTTTGTTAGACCTTGGACAATTTTAATGTCAAATGACTAATGCATTACAGAGGGTGGAGTCCATCTAACCTCCACCAGAGTCCATGCCATCCTGCATGTCTCTGGTCATCCATTTGAGGGTGTGACATTCAGAGGTGTCCACCACCCATGCTTATGACAGGGATCCATTGAAACATTCAGCGCATCAGAACTGAAATTGTCCTTTATCTTCCTCTTGCCCTGTGGCTCTAGCTAGTTTGGTATATTTTGCTCTGGTCCATATTCGCTCTGTAAGACTCCCTTTCTTCTGGTCTTTATAGACAGTCACCAACATGGAGTTGCAGTTCAGCTGTAATACACAGGACTTTCCATCTTACCCAGACTTTCAGGAATGGGAAGGGGAAAGAAAGGGAATTGGGATTAAATTCTACAGCTAATTCCTGTGCTAATGGATGGTGTGATTGCAGGTAAAGTCTTCTATGCCACCGCCCCCGAGAAGTTCACCTTCCAAGAAGCTTTTGACAAATGCCGCAGTTTGGGAGCCCGTTTGGCCACCACAGGAGAGCTGTACTTGGCCTGGAAGGATGGCATGGACATGTGCAGCGCAGGCTGGCTGGCCGATCGCAGCGTCCGCTACCCCATTTCCAGAGCACGGCCCAACTGTGGAGGAAACCTGGTGGGAGTGCGGACAGTGTACCTGTACATCAACCAAACAGGGTACCCGCACCCTGACTCTCGCTACGATGCCATCTGCTATAGTGGTGAGTGCATTGGGGCTGTGGGACTAAGCAATGTGTCTCTGCATATCAGCAAGCAGGAGCTCCCTGGCCAGAGCTAACCTCTTGCCTTTTTTTTTTTTTTTTTTTAAAAAAAAGCAGTGGGGAAAGCAGGTTTGGCAAAGGACTTAGTCCCCCGTTTATGTTCAGGTAGGAAGCAGAGTCCAGCAAGAGCACGGATGCCTGCCCTGTATGTGGGGGCTGAGGAGGTGGGTGTAACACAGCCCTCTTCTCTCCAGTCCTCTCTCACCTTCCAGCTTTGGTGGCTTTCCAGGAGACATGGAGCAGAGCTCCATGGAGAGGTGCTTCATGTACAAGACTTTGAATGCTGAAGATAGCAGAGAAGGAAAAAGAGAACAGATGTTATCCTGAAGATGTATATAGTGCTGTGATGTGGTACAGACACATGCCTGGTTTCCATACTGGGATAAATCAGAGACTGCAGCAGTCTCCAGAAATCAGAAATGGGGCAAAATTGCACGTAGGAGGTGGAGAGCATCCCATCTACTTCCCCTTTCTTCTAATTGTACTCTTCTTCTGGCAGCAAGAAGGGGGCAAAGCACAGTGGTATATGGTCTATTCAGGGCAACCAGAGGCTAACATTCAAATAGGATTGCCATCTTTAAAGAAATAATAACAGTATTTTAAAATATGTTTTGAAACCCCTTTGATACAGACCTATTGTGCCCAGATGCATGCATGATCACTGTGTGAGGAGGCCCTGTAAAACCTCCCAGGCCCCTTAGAGTTATCCAGCTACATGGCCAAGTTAAGACTTGTCCACCAAGTCACAGCCTTCTGGTTATCTCATGGTACGCATCTGAAACTGCTGAGTACAGCCAGTCCTTATCTGAGCTTCTCTAACTAATTCTCTGAATCCCTTGATGTCTGAGAGGTACTGGCTGAAATGAACTAGCAGGAAAATGGAATTGGAAATAAATAGAACAGGGAAAGCAGTATTAGGGGGAAACCTGGACAGTGTCTCATTACCTCTCCCTCCCCAGCCAAGACCTGCCTTGCTGCGTATCCAGGATGTCCCATCCCTCCCTCACCTGCCCAGTTCTGGTTTATGCTGCTCTTTAAACCACCGTCCTTGCTGTAGGATGACCTGCTCAGTGGCATGTTAAGCACGTTCTCCTACACCCAAGGGATGTGACTTGAGCAGAAAAGTGATTTGGGAGGGGAAAGCTGGGAGTTATTTGAATGTATTTGGTACAGCAAGTGGCCTTGGCTGTCCTGGTGATGGGTTGGCATGCTTATGTGTGATGAGCTCTTAAGCTGTTGCCTGGGCAGAACAGAAGGAGGTGGTGATTCTGGTGAGTGTGAGGATCCAATTGCCTTTCTCCCACGGCTTAGACCTGCTGTGGAGGTTATCCAAGCTCCCCTACTTCCCTCTGGCCACCCTTAAATTCCTTGCAGCAGGCACTAGAGGTCAGTGCAGACTTGGATATGGGAAGGTGTTCCCGCGAAGGAGAGCTGGGAGAAGAGCAGGGAAAGTCCTCTCAGATTTGCCAGCCGTGGTACCCTCCGTGCTGGGGTGTTGTAGAGAGCCATTGTGGAGGAAGGAAAACCATTTCTTGTACCACATCGTCATGATTTCCCTGCTCCTCTCAGAGCCAGCAAACACCCAGCTCCTCCTCAGAGGCAGCACCAGCGCAGTAGACCTTGCTAGACTGACCATGTCCTCTCTGATTGCTGCTTTGTCTCCTGGTATAGGGGACGACGTTGAGACTCTGGTCCCAGGGCAATTCATCGACGAGACGGGAACCGAGCTGGGCAGCGCCTTCACCATCCAGACCGTCACCCAGACCGAAGTGGAGCTGTCTCTGCCACGCAACGCCACGGAGGAGGAGGCCCGCGGCAGCATCGCCACCCTGGAGCCCATTGAGATCACACCCACTGCCACCGAGCTGTACGAGGGCTTCACTGTCCTGCCCGATCTCTTCGCCACCGGTGTCACAGTGGAGACAACTGCCCCAGAGGAGGAGAATGTGACCAGGGGGGATGTCACAGGGGTGTGGGCTGTACCTGAAGAGGTCACCACCATAGCCTTAGGCACTGCTGTCACCACTGAAACGGCAGAGGTGAGCTCGGTGGAAGAGGCCATGGGGGTGACTGCCACACCAGGACTAGAGTCTGCCTCGGCGTTCACAGTGGAAGATCAGCTCGTGCGAGTGACAGCCGCCCCCGGTGTTGGTCTCCTCCCTGAGCAGCCCATCTCCCCCACGGGTAAGTCACCAGGATGCCAAGAAGCCTGAAGATCAGTTTCTCCTAGAGGTAACCATTCAGCTGAAAACAGTCTGAGCTTCTACCGTCGCAGCAGGCATGCAGGTCCCTGGAGGTGTGCAGACCTGTTTGGGGTCAGGGACAGGCTGAGTGCCTCCACTACAGCAGGACAGGAGGCATGAGGAGGAGGCTGTGGGCCACCCCATCATGTGCTGAAAAAGGCTCAGCTGGCTGATGCTTGGGGCTGCTGTGGTCACACGCTGCGCTCCCATGTGCATCTGACTCCAGGGAAGGGGAAAGTCAAAGTAGGAAGATCCCAGAGGAGGGCTAAATAGATCTGCAGAACATCACCCTCGATGGTAGCAGAGCTCAATGAATGAGTCATCTCCATCCAACTGGGTTTGATAGGCACTCGTCCTTGCACTGTTGTTGAGAAGACCCTTTCTGGTCACACATCTCAGTGGAGGCAGGGTCCCATATCTGTTGTCTCACCATGACTTCTCTTCCCCCAGGTGTGGTGTTTCACTACCGCGCTGCCACCAGCAGATACGCCTTCTCATTTGTCCAAGCCCAGCAGGCCTGCCTGGAGAACAACGCAGTTATCGCCACTCCAGAACAGCTCCAGGCTGCCTACGAGGCTGGCTTTGACCAGTGCGATGCCGGCTGGCTGCGGGACCAGACAGTCAGGTAAAACTTTATTGACTTGGGGAAGACACCTCTCAAAATGGCTATTCAGCCATGAAATTGAGGCTTTACTCTGATCTGTCCTGCTGCTCTGCTCATCAGCTTCTAAAGCTTTCCTGACCTAAGATTGTCTCCAGGCCATGATATCTAGTGGCCAATAGACCTGTTCTTTTCAACCCATCCTACCTCTTTCCTAACTTGTGCATACATGCTGCAGTGGTGAGCTCCACAGTGTACTGACATGTAGGAAAAGTGGAGGAAAGTTTGTAGTCATTGCCCCAAGCTGTAAGTGAAGATTAAACTTGTTTGCAAGTCACGCTGGGGTCTTTGAGCTCCTGTAACAATAAAGTATTTGTGTCCTGCTCGCAAGTACACCGAGGTCCTTCAGTCCACGGTACATAGGGCTGAGCTTGGGTTACCACTTCTCTTCTTCTTTTGGTAGGTATCCCATTGTGAATCCCCGAAGTAACTGTGTAGGAGACAAAGAGAGCTCTCCGGGTGTGCGGTCATACGGCATGCGCCCAGCCTCAGAGACCTACGATGTGTACTGCTACATCGACAGGCTCAAGGGTACGTTCTCCCCCTTCCTCTGGGCATGGTTGTGGAGCAAAGACGTACTTCACACCTCCATATCTGCGTGTACGTGGGTGGGGTGCATGAACTCATGCCTGTTTTCTTTCCCGTCCCTCAGGTGAGGTGTTCTTTGCAACCCAGCCAGAGCAGTTCACATTCCCAGAAGCTCGGCAGTACTGTGAGAGCCAAAATGCCACACTGGCCTCTGTTGGCCAACTCTATGCCGCCTGGAAGCAGGGCCTGGACAGATGCTACGCTGGCTGGTTAGCTGACGGCAGCCTCCGCTATCCCATCGTGAGCCCCCGTCCTGCCTGTGGAGGGGATGCACCTGGTGTGAGAACCATCTACCAGCACTACAACCAGACGGGCTTTCCTGACCCCCTGTCGCGGCATCACGCCTTCTGTTTCAGAGGTACCCTCCCACCCCTTGTAGGGCATGTAGACCGGTCTCCTTGGGGAAAGGGATTTCACGAGGGAGGCTGGGCACATCAGGGTGCCGGTTTGAGCGAATCACTTCACCGGCATCTTGGACCGTGAATTTTTTGAAACTCCCTCCAATACCTTTTTTGTTCCAGCTCTGCCACCTGCAGAGGAGGAGGGGGTCACCTCGTTCTTTGAAGAAGATGTGCTGGCAACCCAAGTGATCCCTGGAGTGGAGGGGGTACCCTCTGGGGAGGAGGTGACCGTGGAGGTGGAGTTTGCCACTCAACCTGAGAATCAGACAGCCTGGGGGACAGAGGTCTTTCCAACCGACATGTCGCTGCTCTCAGGTGGGTCAGAGATTCCCCATCTCCTGGGTCACACGTGGCTGGTGTTGTAGAGTTGGGACACTCCCAAAAGAGATGGGTTGTGTCTTTGCTGAAGGAGACTCCCTCTCAATCCAAACAATTATCACCATATTAGCAAAGTCTGAGGCTGTGCACACAGGTACCACAGGAGGAGCTGCACATGTATATTATTGAACTTTTGTCTAGGACTGAGCTAAATAACCAGCCATCCTGCCATGCTGCAGACCAGCACACACAGCATTGACAGAGCACCTTACAAGATATGTTGTTGTGTATCCAGGATGAGGAAGGCAGGCTAGAAACAGATTTCAGACCATGCCTTCCAGAGAGGACAGAGCTGCAGTGTGGTCAGAGCAGCACCAAACTTTTGCTCTTCCACGTGTTGTCTCAGAGGAAGCAGTAGCTTGATTTTGGCACCAAGGAATTGATGTCACTGTTACCATTGTCCCATGTCAGAAGATTTATATATTCTGTCAGTTTCCCAGAGGTATATAATTTACAGTTATTTAAGAAATAATGTTCATTAACAAATTTGAAGGGACCAAATGATTTCTGCAAGCACTTTGTGCCTTTATCCCAAAAGTATCAGTTTGGAGATAACGTCAACCAGGAAATTGTTAATACCTTCTTTAAAACAATTTAGTAAATAATTTTCCTCTCTCTCTCTCTTTGTTTGCCCTTTTTTTTTCCAGTGAGTCCATCTGCTTTTCCTCTGGCTACCATAATACCAGAGGAAAAAAGTACCGATGCTTCCATCATTGAAGTGTCAGGGGAGGTGACTGAGTCTGGAGAACATCAAGTCAGTGGTGAATCTTCAGCATCTGGGTGGATATCTGGAGTCCCAGATACAAGTGGAGAACATCATGTCAGTGGTGAATCTTCAGCATCTGGGTGGATATCTGGAGTCCCAGATACAAGTGGAGAACCGACTTCTGGAGTTTTTGAACTTAGTGGGGAACACTCAGGGATCGGAGAAAGTGGATTACCATCAGTAGACTTGCATACCAGTGGCTTTCTACCTGCAGAAAGTGGGCTACCCTCAGGGGACCTGAGTGGGGTGCCTTCTGGCATTGTTGACATCAGTGGCTTACCTTCTGCAGAGGAAGATGTATCAGTGTCTACTTCGAGGATACCAGAAATTAGTGGGATGCCATCTGGAGTGGAAAGCAGCGGGCTGCCTTCTGGATTGAGTGGGGAGATCTCTGGCACTGAGCTAGTCAGTGGTGTGTCATCTGGAGAGGAAAGTGGACTCGCCTCTGGTTTTCCTACCGTCTCTCTTGTGGATACCACATTAGTGGAAGTCGTCACAACAGTGCCAGAACGGCAAGAGGAGGGAAAAGGGTCCATCGGAGTCAGCGGTGAAGGAGAGCTGTCAGGGTTCCCATCCACTGAGTGGGACAGCAGTGGCAGAGCCCAGGGGTTACCCTCAGGAGCTGAGCTCAGCAGGGAGCCTTCTGGGGTGCCCAAGCTCAGCGGGGAGCCCTCTGGAGAGCCTGAGCTCAGCGGAGAGCCTTCTGGGGTGCCCAAGCTCAGCGGGGAGCCCTCTGGAGAGCCTGAGCTCAGCGGGGAGCCTTCTGGGGTGCCTGAGTTAAGCGGGGAGCCTTCTGGGGTACCTGAGCTCAGTGGGGAGCCCTCTGGAGGGCCTGAGCTCAGCGGGTTGCCCTCAGGACTGGATGTCAGTGGAGAACCATCTGGAACACATGAGGTCAGTGGCCTGGTGGACCTAAGTGGCCTTACTTCTGGTATCGATGAAAGTGGTGAGGCCTCGGGCATTACCTTTGTAGATGCCAGTTTGGAGGAAGTGACAACGACCCCCTCAATTACGGGAGCAGAAGCAAAAGAGATTTTGGAAATCAGCGGATTGCCTTCAGGAGGTGAAGACTCATCAGGCATGGTATCTGGGAGTTTAGACATCAGTGGCGAGCCTTCTGGGCATGTAGACTTTGGTGGGAGTGTTTCTGGAGTGCTCGAGATGAGCGGACACCCGAGTGGAGTGATTGACAGCAGTGGAGAAATCTCTGGAGCTGATGTCACCAGTGGCCTACTGTCTGGAGAGGAAAGTGGACTCACCTCTGGCTTTCCCACAGTCTCCCTTGTGGATACCACTTTGGTAGAAGTTGTAACACAGACATCAGTTGCTCAAGAGGTGGGACAAGGGCCATCTGGGATGATAGAAATCAGTGGATTTCCTTCTGGAGACAGAGGACTATCTGGAGAAGGGTCTGGAGCTGTGGAGACTAGCCGGTTTCCTTCAGGGACAGGAGACTTCAGTGGAGAGTCATCCGGGATCCCGTATATCAGCGGTGACATTTCTGGAGCCGCAGATCTAAGTGGACAATCTTCAGCAGTGACTGATATTAGTGGGGAGGCCTCAGGGCTTCCAGAAGTCACTTTAGTCACTTCTGATTTAGTAGAAGTTGTGACAAGACCAACTGTATCACAGGAACTGGGTGGGGAAACAGCTGTCACATTTCCCTATGGTTTTGGGCCAAGTGGTGAGGCCTCTTCATCTGGTGAACTAAGTGGGGAAACATCTGCATTGCCAGAAAGTGGTATAGAAACATCCACAGTTCACGAAATCAGTGGGGAGACATCTGCATTTCCTGAAACTAGTATAGAAACATCCACAATTCACGAAATCAGTGGGGAGACATCTGCATTTCCCGAATTTAGCATAGAAACATCCACAATTCACGAAATCAGTGGGGAGACATCTGCATTTCCCGAATTTAGCATAGAAACATCAACAATTCAAGAAATCAGTGGAGAAACATCTGCATTTCCTGAAGTTATCACAGAAACATCCACAAGTCAAGAAGCCAGGGGTGAAATATCTGGCTACCCTGAAATTAGCATAGAAACATCCACAGTTCAAGAAGTAAGTGGGGAAACCTCTGCGTTTCCTGAAAGTAGCACAGAAACATCCACAATACAAGAAATCAGTGGGGAAACATCTGCATTTCCTGAAATTAGAATAGAAACATCCACTATTCAAGACATCAGTGGGGAAACGTCTGCATTTCCTGAAATTAGAATTGAAACATTCACAAGTCAAGAGGCCAGGGGCGAAATATCTGGCTATCCTGAAATTAGCATAGAAACATCCACAGTCCACGAAACAAGTGGAGAAACATCTGCCTTTCCTGAAATCAGCATAGAAACATCAACAGTCCATGAAATCAGTGGAGAAACATCTGCCTTTCCTGAAATTAGGATAGAAACTTCCACAGTCCGCGAAATTAGCGGGGAAAGTTCTCCATTTCCCGAAATTAGAATAGAAACATCCACAAGTCAAGAAGCCCGGGGTGAAACATCTGCCTACCCCGAAATTAGCGTAGAAACATCCACAGTCCAGGAAACCAGTGGGGAAGCATCTGCATTTCCCGAAATCAGCATAGAAACTTCAACAGTCCACGAAATCAGTGGGGAAACGTCTGCCTTTCCTGAAATTAGCATAGAAACTTCGACAGTCCACGAAATCAGTGGAGAAACATCTGCATTTCCTGAAATTAGAATAGAAACATCCACAAGTCAAGAAGCCCGAGGTGAAACATCTGCCTTTCCTGAGATTAGCATAGAAACTTCTACAGTCCATGAAATCAGTGGGGAAACATCTGCATTCCCTGAGATGAGCATAGAAACACCAACCAGTCAAGAAGCCAGGGGTGAAACATCTGCCTATCCCGAAATTAGCATAGAAACATCCACAGTTCAAGAAGTAAGTGGGGAAACCTCTGCATTTCCCGAAATTAGAATAGAAACATCCACAAGTCAAGAAGCCCAGGGTGAAACATCTGCCTTTCCTGAGATTAGCATAGAAACATCCACAGTCCATGAAACCAGTGGAGAAGCATCCGCATTGCCTGCTGCTAACATCGAAACAGCTGCCACATCTTTGGCCAGTGGTGAGCCCTCTGGTGCTGCCGAGGAGAAGGAAATTCCTGACATAACATCTGAAGCTGTGAAACACTCAGTCACAGGCATTTCAGGGGAAACCTCTGTCCCAGACGTTGTAATTAGTACCAGTACTCCAGATGTTGAACCAACACAGGCACCCAGGAGCCCTGAAGAGGCTCAGCTCGAAATAGAGACCTCCCCTCCCGTGGTGTCAGGACAAGAGACGGAGACAGCTGTTGTTCTAGACAATCCGCAGCTGCTGGCCACTGCTACTGCTGCCCTGCCTCAAGTCTCACAAGAAGCAATAGATGCATTAGGACCCACTACAGAAGGTACCATGTCTTCTTTCCGTATGGAAGGGAACGCGCTATGGAGGGGAAGGGAGGGAGGAGGCATAGCTGTCACGTTTTGCTGCTTCTACAGCAGAGAACGTTAACACAGAAGCAGGCTTGAGCAAGATATTACTGTGGTGGGAAGCCATAAACATGTGGGGTTTTCCACAGGTCGTGTTCAATAGCTTCTGTCTTAACAAATGATAGTCTGTGTTTGGAAAGGTAATGCGATTATCCAGCCAGCATAATCACATGTCCAGAAGCCTCCTGTACCTCCCTCCTGCCTGCCCACGGCAATTACATGCCTCTGGGAAGAGCAGCAGAGGACAAGTTCAAGGGAAGCACCGAGACACATAGCTGGCCTTCCCCCACTGCACCATAGCAGTAGGCATCATTCTCTCCTCTGAATTGCTGGGAGGTGAACACGGGTGCACCCCAGCTGTGATGAGCAGCCTGGTAGAGCTGGCACCTGCCAGGAACATGACGGGGGCATCATCTACTTGTGCCCCCAGGATACCCAAGTGATCGCGGGACATAGGTGAGCTCTCCCCTCTGTGCTGCCAGAGGTGGGGGCTCGGGAAAGAGTATTCTGTGAATGGTCTTTGAGAGCTGCTGTGACCAGGCTCCTGAGTGTGACACAGCTGGGGAAGGCACTAGGGCATTCACGCCCCCTCTGAAATTGCTCTTAGCCATTGCTATAATCTAGAGAAAACAACAATTTTTTCTCTTCATGTGGAAACAAGAGCAAAGACGGCTCCACCCACCAGAGACTTCCACCCTGGCTAGTGGATGCAGCTGAGAAGCTGGATAAGACGGGCTGCAAGTCTCTGTCCTGTTTTGTTTCTCTTTCCATGGTGTGTTGACTTGCTGTCTGTATCCCCGAGTGTTTCATAGCGCTTGCTCTGGAGCGGGAGGCTGGCCATCAGCAGCTTTGCAGTGCTGAGGGGTAAGAGGCAAAGCAAGCCAGCTGGGGACAAAAATCTCTGTTCTCAGCATCATCTGTGCTGAGTGCAATGTTTGCATCGGGCAAACTGCTCCAGTCCCTTTGGCACAGAGCATGGGTGCCCTCTGGTCTGTGTCTTAGGCTGCTCTCTGCAGCTAGAACAGGCTAAATGTGTCAGACGATGCTCAGAGCATCGCCACCTTTTGTCAGCTCTGTTGATAAATGCCCTTCCTTCCACCCTGCCCCTTTTTTGGTGTTTTAGCACTCTGTCTTTGGTAGATCCCCTTGCTGCCAAGTATAAACAGATACAATATTTAAATCTGAGTAACCATTTATGGTGAAAACACTCTGCTAGCTTTCTGACAAGCATCCTCTGAGCAGTGTTCACATGCCATGGAGGCATTAGGATACTGCAATGAGAAGAAAACAAGATGGGATGTTGTTGTGCTTGCTGGTGGCTGCTTCTTGGCCGAGGGAGAAGCCCAGCCCCAGTAACGCAGGATGTTCCGTGATATCCCTGGCCATGGCGTGGTGTCACTTCGCTGGCTCCTGGGGATAGGCCCTGTTTCAAAAACATCAGTGCTTGTGCTGTTGTATGAAGGTCCTACATATGCTCGGTTCTCAATGGGCCACACATTCATGTAGGACCTGTTGTTTAAGCGTGGTACAAAATGTATGTGCAAAGACATTTGCTCAGTTCCTTCTAGTAAAAGTAACATTAATTCCACCCCCTTCCCACATTACCTCCTGAACTGCTTCTTTTTGGGTAATTTACATCATTCAGCATAGGTAGCTCTGGACTCAGTGAGGGTCTGTAAGCGCGGGGCTTTGTAAAGCTCAGCCTGGTTTCTAACATCATTTCCATCCCCAAAGTGTTTCGAATGAGTCATTGCACTTCCCTCTGCGTCACCTCTCTCCCTCTGAGAAAACAGGTAATCACAAACCTTTGTTCAGTCCTGCTCATAACACATTTGAGGTCCCGTCTCTCTCTGCTGAGCAGCTGCACAGCGGATGCTGCAGGAGTGCGTGAGGACAGGTCAGCGGCGGCGTTCCCCCAGCACTGGTCCAGCCTGGCACGGTGTCCGGGGCTTGGCAGGCTGCTGCAGGAGTTACGCACCCAAAAGCCCTCCTTTGCAAACCTAATGGGCTCTGCTTTTGGACCATGCCTGCTGCCACATCCAAGCCTGGAGACAAAAGCAAGCCAGCAAAGGCAGCATTGAGGGGAAGGAAGGAAACTAGCCAGTGAGGCTCAGTAAAAAAAAATATTGGCCCCAAAGTATGCTTTTATTTCACTGGTTTTTCTTTTTATAAATTACCCACAAGGCGATTGCCAGATCCTTCAGAGCGTTTGTTAGCCAACATTCTTGTGAAGTATTTTGAAAGAAAACCATGTGTTCAGCAGCTCATGTGTGAAGAAGCTTGAAAAATGTTCTGAAATTGGAACATGTTGTGTATTTGCAAGTCACAGAGATGACGATGTAGCAGCTGGGGTTTCTTAGCAGGTGACGGGGAGAGGCAAGCAACGACTGCATGAAGTTTAATTGTCGACTCTTTATAAACTGGAGATGGGCTTGAGTACAGTTGCGTGGCTGGTGCTCCCACCAGGGAAGATATTCTAGGGTAAAACTTCTCTTTTTATTGGTATGCTTCTTTACTACAGTGTCCCTATAGGGTTAAATGCAGTCCTGGTCAGGGTCTGAAGGAAGCTCATCCAGGTGGCAAGAAAGTGTATTGACCATGAACTTGCAACACCCCTGCAACAAGGCGAACTTTTTCTAGAGAATTAGAACAAAGTGATGACAAAAGAAGAAGAAAAAAAGGAAGAATAATCACAGATTTCCTTTTGCGGGTCGTTACTCTTTACAGTGCTCTGGGGATTGTGAACATGGAAAGTCTACAAGGAAGAACCATAGGCTGGAAGCCAAAATGCTGTTTCCCATGTTGTGGCTGCCTTTTTACCTGAAACTTCCTAATCTTGAAATTCAGCTCTTGCAAAAATATCGGTTCTAATATCTGTGCCTTGTGCGGTGCTCAGAATTTGTAGGATGTAATGGATGCGCATTAAGTGTAATTAATTTTGACTAACATTAAAGCTAATGAAGCTAGTTCAGCTTACAGAAGGAGCTTAGAATGAGGAGCAGGGAGGCATGCGGCTGTTGCCCTCCTGTCTTGTCGTTGAAGGGTTCCAGTTAGATCCAGCAGTGTTTTTAGTGGGATGATTTAAGAAGAATGATATTTTTATGCTCTGCTGTAGCCTCTACTTCTCTCTAAAAGCCAGAGCCAGAAGCACAAGAAAGACCAAAGATTAACACTTGGAGTGCCAGTATTTTTTAGCATTTAACCAAATTGAAGGCTACACATGCACATGTCTTTAGTCAGCAGTTTGAATCCTCCATGAGGACAGGAACCCCACAAGCTTGAAGAATTGTCCATAGGCTTGGCTTCCTCAACCAGGGTTTTGCCAACTCAGCGCGTCTTTCTCCTTCATTTGAAGACAAATAATTATTAGCTGAAAAAAGCATACTGGTGCTTCAGTGAGAGGCTGTGGTTTGGAGCACTCTGACCAGTCGGTGACTTAAAAACTTCACTCCAGTTGGGGGAAAAAAGAGAAATGTGCTGATATGGCAGCTATTTATGTTAGGTTTTGCTTGTCTCTGGTGAAATGAGTTCATGAAGTCTGCTGCCTATGGCCCCAACACAGCTGAAGGTTAGAATCCAAATGAAGAAAGGTCTTGACAGGCCTTCTTCATTCTTCATGCCCTGGAAGTCCAAGGCATAGAGTTTTGTTGGTCCAGAGAAGATCAACCCAGAAGAAAGAAGTCTGGAAAACATTCACCTGATTCATAATGTTTCACCTAATGTGGAATGAAGAGTATGGTCTCAAGAAGGAGATGGAGGTACCGGTCCTGGCTGAGAGACAAGCAAAAGCACAGACCATTTGTGGGTGACCAGATGATTTGATGTCTCCTAGATATACTGTCTATTTTGCATCAGCAGTTTATTACGTTAATTAAAACCTTTCTCTGAAGAGGCAACCTACAGTCCTGGACTAGTGTTATATACATGTCAGTTTGCTTCTACGCATACTATTTTGGAAGCAGAGATATCCAAATTTCCTGAGCTCTCCTTCCATGAGAGTGTTGGACAAATCAAAGGTCCCAGCAGCTCAACAGGTTCTCCTGGAAACTTGCTGTTCTCTAGGTGAATATTGCTTTTTAAGGCTGTAGCAATATCTGCCCCTTCTGCTGCATGGAGGCTTTGGTTTAATTATTGTAGTTAATTATTTTAATGACTTAATTGCTCATCTTAAGTCACTAGCTGGCTATGTGATGTTTGATACTGGCATTTTACTTAAAATGTGAGAGAACTGTTTTCCTCAGCTCCTCCTATTCTTTTCTTCTAGGAGTCACCCTACAATTGTTCCCATGTTTTTCTTCGCTGTTTGAGCTATCAGATCGGCAGTTCAAACTTACCAGGAGTCTCTGAAAAGCAAATTTAATTTGTACCTGGATTTTTTTTTTAATCTCAGTCTCTAGAAGATAATTATCTAGTTGGTCTCTGAGTCCCTGTTTGGATAATTGCACTTACAAAGAGGCCTATAAAGAAAGGGTGAGGGGCACAACAGGGACTGCTGGACATCCTGAAAATGCCTTGCCTTTCTGTCTTACTTTTTCCTCTCTGCAGAACAAAATCAGGAGTTTAAATCCTAGGATATGTTTCTAAACTAGTTACTCACAGCTTCAGGAAAACGGTACAGTTTGTTCAGGGTTTGGGTGATAGCATCCTCTCTGTTCACAAGCTGCTTCTCCTTCATAGATGTTTTAAGCACAAAGCTGGCCTTGTTTAATGAGTATTCTTGCTCATCTTCCATACAGACTGCCACTGAGAGAAAGGCACAGACTGTATTATTTTAAAAAGTGTTAGCACTGTTTCTAGTATTGTCGTCTTAGCTTGGGAGGAAGGATTTTGAAAGCATTTCCTTCTCACCACTGACACTGCATGTTCACTTTTGCATGCCATTTGCCTTCTGAGCAAAACCAGAACCAATCTATTTCTCCTTCATTTCTAAAGGATTTCTCTTTCCAATTTCCATGACCTAGTACAGCAAATTGTTTTCAAAGGCATTGGGAGAATACTTGTGTTTAGTTGCACCAAAATAAAATAGTTCTGACTAAATATAGTATGTATCTGGCAATGTAAAAGAAATCTTAGGAAGAAAATGGTGAAACAGATTCAAAGTTTGCATTGTAGCTGTGTAAGTGCCCTTGTTTTCTCCAGCCAACAGTTTACATCTTCCAGATGCAAGACCCTGTTTACATTGGATATTTTGTTTTAATTGTTTTGTTTTTTTAAAAAAATCTAGAAGTTAGACCTTGGGTCCTGTTAGTAGCAAAAAACAGAAACTGTTTTGACAATAGATTTGAATAATCTTTTGCAGCTTCTGGGCAATATTAACTGCAGTACGAATCGTCTTCTAAAAAGCTGCTAATTTTGCATTATTCTCAACAAGTGAGTCAATAATATGTTCTAAATGGACTTCCTATTCTTGGCAGCGCAATGCATTTTCTCCCGTCTTTTTTTTTAGAGCTGAAGCTCTTGAAAGCAAGGGCTGCCTCTGCTCTGCATCCCATACCGCATCGCTTGTCCTTTATTAGCGCTGGGTAATAATAGCAGTAGTCTTGTCTTCTTGTCGGTTGATAAGCACTTGAGCTGCATCTCAAAGCAGAGCTGACTTTTTGAATGACTGCTCACCCAAGCAAATAAATAGCTCGCATCTGCGTAAGATCCTTGGATGTCAAGGTGCCTGGCAGCGGTGCTGTGGAAGTGGGGGCTCGCTTCCTGGTGAGCAGAGCTGGCACACCCAGCGTGCCACAGGCTTTTCAGCTGAAGAGGTGTACAGTGATTTACTAACCTCATCTAGCTCTAAACTCTGTGGAAGCTGACACATTTATGGTATATAAAAGGTTACGAAGAAAATAGACAAGTGTTGTATGATAGATGGGAATTTTTTTTTTTTCTGGAGTTCTCACCTCCTGTAAATCCTATGACTTTGATGCAATATCCTAGAAACACCCACAAACTGGCTCGCCAGGGTTTCCAGAGACAACATCACTGCCAATTCTACCATTTAGAACTGACTTTTTGAAAAGACCACTAAGATCTAGATTTTCCGGGAGGACCAGAACCAGCAATGCTTCTTCCAACCCTGCTGGTGTGTTTGAGTTTCCTGATACCAGCTTGGTGAGGTGGTTCTACATCCAGATGGAGACAGGGTCACTGCCCCAACAGTCCAATGGGCTGAAGGGGGAGTTTGGTATTTATGATCATCATGTGCTTAAAACGTCTTCTCTCCAGCCATTTGCAGAACACTTCTGGGGAAAAAAACTTTCTCTGTCTCACTTGTATTTGTTGTCTGTTTTTCCAATACTACCTACAAGTACACACCCTTTCTCTATGTATCATATATAAAAATATATATGTATATGTATGGAGAGATATATAACAAATATATGCAGAGATTTGTTTTTACAGCATATATAATATGTGCAATCATATTATATACAATATCTGTAAAAGGAAATTCTGTTCCAGTGTTATTTCCCAGCTGGAAATTTGTGGCAATGAATTTGCACGTGTGTGCCTGCTCCCTCCTCCTCCAAGACCAGGGATGGCAACTCACAGTGGGTCTCCTGCATCTCAGAAGAGATCTTGGATGTGCCAAGTTTTAGCCTACATGGCCGAAGACAGCTGAAGACTCATTATTCCCTGTTAAACATTCTGCTTTAGCTCTCATATGTGCTTTGTTCCCACTTCTGCAGCATGCTTTCCACTTCATGGAGCCTAACGGACAAAGGAGAGCCTTTCCTTACTTGTTCAGCTGAAGCCCACTGGAATCAACATGAACTTCTGCTGCCACTGCTGTTGGGAAGCCCAAGGGGCCTCTAAAAATGTAATCATCCCTCAGGATACCTCATTTTCCTTTGTGCTCTCTGTCTTCTAGGAACTCCAAGTGTGACTAATAAGCAATAACCAGCCAAGTTCAATTCTTCAATTCTGTTAGGCCCATGACCCCCATTTTGTTCTGCAAAGTATTTATTAGTGTCATGGAAACAGGACCTCCAGTTCTCTTCTTGTTGCAGTGAACAAAGAAATCCAGAAAGCATTCATGAGTATTTAGAAGGGCAACTTAGAGGAAAAAAATTCCTTCTATCAGTGAAGAACTAACTGCAAAACTGGTGTAAGAGGTTCATCAGCTATCTGAGGAATAATTGCATTGCTCACAGTAATACAGCCTAGAATAAAGATGATAACCTTCATGCTCCAAAGCACGAAGCAATTTACCATCCAAGGTCAGGAAGAATTTTTTTCATCACTTAGACACGTTACAGAACATGTCAACTTTTAGCTGATATATCAGACATTGGCCACTGAGCGACTAGACAGCCACATGGGGTAAAACATGCATCTGCTCTCATATGTCTGGGGACACTGAGCAGCTGGGCCACGGTTCTGCAGGGAGACAGTGCCCGACCGAATAGACCCCAATCAGAAGACAAGCACAGACCTTGAGGAGTCACTGCTCTGCTCTGGTATTTTCATAGCCAGCACGTTTATCATCTTTGAATGTTTCCTCACTAACCCCTCTCATCCACAAGAAGAGCATGGAGTGTTAGTCAGCATTTTTTAAAGACTTACTTACATTTGTTCTGAGTGTGAAAGAGAGAAACATCTCGCATGAGGATCTAACCAGTCATCATTTAACCTAACCTGCATGGATGTGCTCCCACTTGCTTCCTTAGTCTTCTGCCTTGTTTCTTGAGTTGAACGTCTCTGAAATCCTTCCATTCTGAATTACTTTTCTTCTGATTCCAAAGCTCAATAAGTAGGATTAAGGCTCAGTCTGGAGAGATACTGGGAAAAGAGCTATTACTTCCAGCACAAGCTAGATTTTACAATACATAGATACAAATTTCCTACCTGTGGCCTTCTTCAGAGCATCCATGCTTCCTTCCTTCTGCCCCAGGATGACAGGGGATGGAAGTGCTACCCAGGCTTGTGCTAATTAGCAAGTTGAGAAACATTGGAGAGTTGGGGGCCAAACTCTTCCCATACTGACTTCTCTTTTCACCTCCAGAAAAGCAGAAAGAATCTTAAGGGCTGCTCTAGGTGGGAAACTAAGAGTAGCCTAAGATCCTCAAAGGGAAAAAGTTGAGGGTCTCTGAATCACCTTTGAACCCACTTCTTTTCTTCTCTGCACTTTCTTCATCTTCACTGAGAAGAGATTTCTTGTCCCAAAACTTCATCTGAATTATAGTTAGGAAGAAACTAGTAGCGAGTACTGCCCCCAGGAAGGCCAGTTAGGAGCTAGAAATCTATTTCAGGATGTTTCCATCACTTGTGAGAATTCCACGTTCTTCCTTGTAGACCCATAGCTGGTGGAGACACAGACACAAGTTTGCATGTTTGATCCATCAGGCAGAGACAGTGGACAATGAAGAGTTATATCACAGCTGTCAAAGACACCGAGTGCTGTGTATTGGATACATCTTACTGAGCTTGTACTGATATCTTCAGAGTGGTGTTCAACCATCAAGTGACAGAAAACCAATATCTTCCTTGTAGGGTGGGTTGGGTCTCTTGCCTTCATTCTTCCAGCAGCAGCAGTGGCAGTATGTTTTAAAATAAGACCCTAGCAACTCCCAGGTTCCCCCAAAACAACTGATATTCCCTCCTAAACAAGCAAGGAAACAAGTTCTCCTGTTGGTGGAGTTGTCTGCCCAGAGCCCTAATGGAAGCCCTTGATTTCTTGCAGACACTGATGAGTGCCACTCAAGCCCCTGTCTGAATGGAGCTACCTGCGTTGATGGCATCGACTCTTTCAAATGCTTATGCCTTCCCAGCTACGGAGGGGACCTGTGTGAGATCGGTACGGCCTACCTGGCTTCAGCTAATCTTACTAACTGCTGCACCACTTTGTTCTCACCCTACCCCCAAAAAAAGCTGATCTCAAGTGCTCCCATCAGTCCTGCCCTCATCTCAGTAAGCTAACATCTAACAGCAGCTTAAAATACACTAGGGCAAAGCTTTGAGACTTTTGCTTATGTATTTTGGTTACTTTGTTCATCACAGCACCATGTCCTCCAAGATTCCTAAGCAGGAGCTTCTGGTGTCTTCTTCAGCTTTCTCTTTTTTGTTAAGTTTCTCTAGTGAAGCTCCATACAGATTGTAATGGTGTTGATCACGGACATTGCTGTCCATTTGGGTCAAGGGTCTTTCTGTTCATCTGTAACAGTAGGGAAACATCTGAGTACATCTTCACCCCAGGCAAACTTTCTCTGCTAGACAGGAATTTAATGGAAGGATGCTTCAACTAAGCCATGAAAAATCAGTGTGTTTCTCTCTGTGAACATGCAGCTGAGAGAAGCCTCGTTCACTCCAGGAATCTCCACCGATTTGACACAGCATGACATTTTTGTCAGCTCTTCAACATGGCTTCCTGTGGCAAAATCAGCAGGGAATGTGTATCTTTGAGAAAACATGAAGTGACCTATTTTTCCATCAAAATTAGGTACTATGACCTGCACTAATACTTCTTTTTGTTTCTACAAGGAAAGAAAAAAAGGATTTTTTTTTCTTAAAGCTGATGGAAGTCCAAACTTTTATCAGCTTAGCTGAGGGGAAGCTCTCCTGCCTTGCTCAAACAAAAGAGGAATAAGGTTGCAGTGTCTTCTTCACCTTGGCACAAGTAACGATACTGTATATTGGATTTTCTGCTCGCCTTTCTCTGCATCTCTCTTTCTGCTTCCAGTATGAACATATGGAGTAGACCATAAGAAGGCGGCTCAGGATCACTGGGCCATCTGTCTTAATATCACTTTCCTAATGCAACCTAAACAGCCCCTGATTTACCCATCCCTACTACCTCTTGTTGAAGACCCCTGTAACAGAACAAGAGACTTTCTACCCTGCGGCAGCTTATGCTCTTGTTTGGTCCAAGCCAGACTTAATTTCCTCTCTTCTATGATTTATGGGCTCATGATGCCTGGAGGCCACGATGCCAGGAGATGCAAGAGGAAGCCAATGCCCCGAATTCAGTGGTGAATGTAAATCTTCATTATTACCATGAGGAAACCTTCCTTTCTATGACATCTATTGGTCTCCAAGAACAGCAGGACACCTTAGGTGAGCTCTGCCGTCTATGCACACAGCCAGTCCTTGTCACCACGACAGTGTCCCTACCAGGGAACAAGCTTTTCATCATTCTTTTCCAAGACGATTGCTGTCAAATTGCCCCGTAAGTGACAGCTATGTAGGAAAGAGTGGCCTTTCTCCTAGGAAATGTCCTGCTGAGGTTCTGTGCCATGTGCTGTCCCATCCCAGACTGTGATGACAAAGGGTGGTGTTCAAGCTGCTGGAAAAAAGTCTTAAATCTCAAAAGCCAGAGCGTGTTCTCTGCTCACCTTGTGCAAGCAATCTGCCTGCAAAGACTAAGAATCCTTAGAGCTTCAGCTACTTCCAGGTAATCCATTTGATCTGTTGAAGAAGGCAGAAAACATTTTTCATGCTTCAACTAGCAACCCTTCCAACATCTATGAAGCATCTGCACTGTCCAGCTGGAAGAACACCAGAAGGGTGGATTAGGAGGAATCAGTGTGATTGAAGGTGACAAGTGCTTTGACCTACCAAGTTTAACAACAGAAGAAAGAAAATGAGTACGGAAAACCTTATTGGAAAGGGAGAGAGGCATGAGGACTCATGAAAGCCCACCACTCCAAGAGCAGCAAGTGCCTGAGAAAGGGTGGTAGATCAGGCATCTGAAAGGCTGAGGTTAAATATATTTAATTTTCTGTTTCCTTCAGTCACATGGAGCAGATATGTGGTGTTGCATTGCATGGGAGCCGCTGAAGGCCTTTTCTGATGGTTTCTCCATTCACCTCTGCTCTCCCCCATCTGTGATTTCATTTTTTTTAATTAATGGGTTCAATTCCTCAGTGTTTCTCAGATGGTAAAAGATGGTCTGAAAAGTTGAGAAATTTTTGTGCTTTTCTAGCAGCTCCTAAGTTTTTTCCTTGAGATTTCATTTTCTCTCTCCACCATGGTAAGTTCCTGCCCCTGTCTCTTTTCTCCCACCTCTATAGCCTTGCTTCTCCTCCAGAGCCCCAGAACCACACCAAGCAATGCAAACACCTGAACTTGGGCTCTCCGCCCCTCTTTCCTTTCCAACACATACGTGTTGATTTTGGGCATCTGGATTCCTGTTTTGGAGTTTCTTTCCAAAGCAAGAAAATTCTGCAGGCCAGCACAAGTGGGAAGAGAGGGGTTCTTGCTTGGTCAGTTCCTCAAAAACAGAGTCCAGGAACATGACACAGAGATTGAATTGCTCAGGAATAAGTTTGTATCACTCAAGCTTTCCAGTAGCACTGGTCACGTTACTGCAAATATGGGGTCTTCAACACAGGCTCCCCTCTCTGCGTGTGTCTTGGATGCATTCTGATCATTTTCCCTGGGATTTCCCACAGGCAACAGTGTCAGGATTTGCTTTTTAGTGGAAGTGACCATGTGTTGTCCCATGCCATGAGAGCATGAGCTGCTAAGAGGTGAGTTGGAAGGCTTCCAGACCCATGCACCAACTCCTTTTCATCCCTCCTTTGTATGTTTCAGATCTGGCAAACTGTGAGGAAGGCTGGACCAAGTTCCAGGGCCACTGCTACAGGCACTTTGAAGAGAGGGAGACTTGGATGGATGCAGAGACCAGATGCCGACAACATCAAGCTCACCTGAGCAGTATCATCACCCCAGAGGAGCAAGAATTTGTGAACAGTGAGTGCCGAGGGCAGCCTGAGACTGGGCAAGGGTCCATCCATTGGACTCTGAGTCTATGGGCAGATTTATCCAAAATGATGTAAAAACCACTATTTCCCCCACTGGCACTCAGATATTTCCTAATGAGGCCTCACCCTTGCGTAGGAACGGAAGAACTGTCCATCCATGAGACAGAAGAGCGCCCTTTCTCAGCTAGGACAGATCTTTGCTCTTATCACGCTGCTGATGTGGCTTGTTCACAAGATGTTCACTTGCTGCAACAAGTGCAGTGACCCATGCTAACGTGGGTGGATCCATGCTCATGGCATGCTGAGTGGGGAGGGAGATGGACAAACATGATGCAGGGAAAAAAGGACATCAGTCAAATGACCCACAGGCTGCAGGGCCAGAGACAGCTGAGATGGCAGAGAAATGCTTCCAACAAGGTGTAGGAGAACCATGACCCACTCTTCTCTCCCCCTCCGGCTCTTCCAGGTCACGCGCAGGACTACCAGTGGATCGGCCTCAGCGACAGAGCCGTGGAGAACGACTTCCGCTGGTCCGACGGGCACTCCCTGGTGAGCCTGCAGCCCGGGGCGCGGCTCACCCGGTGGGGGGGAAAGAGGTTCCCCTTGGGTGGGAAGAACCCCATGAGTTAGGAGCTGAGTGCTTGGGTTGGGCATTGAGTGGAGGCAGCCCTAAACTTTGCAGGGCTCATGGTTTTTTCCAAGCTTCTAGTAAAGCTGGTCAGCTAAGCTCCTGGGCACCATCACAACAGAAATAACCGCTGTAGTAGCAGTGCTGGCAACCCATGGTCTCTGCTGGTGCATGGGGGAGGCAGCTGCAGGGATGAAGAAGGGAGTAGGAGAGAGGGCTCAGCCTTAGGTGAAGGGCTTTCCTCTCTCGGCAGCAATTTGAGAACTGGCGGCCCAACCAACCTGATAACTTCTTCGCGGCGGGTGAGGACTGCGTTGTGATGATCTGGCACGAGCAAGGCGAATGGAACGACGTTCCCTGCAACTATCACCTCCCTTTCACCTGCAAGAAAGGAACAGGTCAGCACCCTGCGCCGCGCCGGCAAGGATGGGGGGCTTAGGCAGTGGCCGTGGGCTGGAGCCAGGGCCAGGGTTTCGTGTCCCCAGGCAGAGCCCGGGTGTGAGCCGCCTGCTCAGCCAGGCAGGACTTATCAAGATCTCCATGTCTCTGCCCATCTCCTGCAGTGGTCTGTGGGGATCCCCCTGTGGTGGAGAACGCCAGGACCTTTGGTCGGAAGAAGGACCGCTACGAAATAAACTCCATGGTGCGGTACCAGTGCAACCAAGGCTACATCCAGCGTCATGTGCCCACGATTCGGTGCCAACCCAATGGGCAGTGGGAGGAGCCGCGGATATCTTGCATAAACCGTACGTCTCGGCCCCTTCACCTTCGGGATAGGGCTGATGCATCCCTCAAGTTGGGAGAAGAAGCTGGGAATGAGGGGGGCATCACCTTAGGGTGCAGGTTAGCTCCGAGCCAGGCAGAAGGGGACATCATGGTCCCCTTGACTTCTTGAAAGCTCCCCTGTGATGAGGCCATGGGAGCTGGCGTCTTCTGTGCAGGTGTGGACCACGGGTGCTGGCTGGAGGGACAGCCTGGGCGATTCCTGCCCTGGAGGTTCCTCCACCTAGGCAGGGCAGGGGCAGGTCTGCAGCCAGGAAAGGGCAACAAGGAGCTTACCAAGGGCCCAGGCTACTTACAGAAAGGAAAGAAAAATAAACAGCTTCTGAAAGGGTGAGTTTTGGCACCACCTGCATCAGCAGAGAGAATAGGAGGGAGGAGCTGTGGTCCCTCCGAGGCCTTCCCCGGCATCCCCCTGGCCTGGGAGCAGACAGGAGCCCTGCGGCAGAGCTAAGCCAAGGGACAGGGCTGGGCTCCTGACCCTTCTCCTGTCAGCCCTCCAGCTGACAGCAGCCAGCCCTCTCCCACTGGTGTCCCAGCCCACTCCCAGGCCTGCCTACACCCCTGTCCCATCCCTGCTCGCCTGCAGCTTCCCAATATTTTCATCGGCCTCAGCCAAATCGCATCTGTCCAGTGGCCTCCTTGCCAGGTTCTGGTCCAGCTGGGCAATTCCAGCTAAAGCAACAGTCCCACGGCCAGGGAAAGTCGATATGGGCTTAAGGGACAAACCTCCGCCCCAGGGAGGAGATGGAAAGGGGAGGGATGGAGGAGGTATCCGAGGGCAGCCATGTGGTGCGGACCAAGCCGCTGACTCCCTTGGCTCTGCCGCGGACCTGGAGAGCTGCAGGCTGCTCCCGGCACAGACCATCAGTGCTTAAGAGACCTAGGCTGTTCCCAATCAGCTTTTGCTGCTTCCATCAAAACCCTCCTGCAATCATCGCACCGGAGCGGTGCCAGCTTCGAGGGAGACTGGCAGCAAAGATCAGGCAGAAACCTTGTCCCTGCCAGCCAGACAGAGCTGTTTCCCCTCCTGTGCCCTGAGCACATCCCACTGCTGATGATTTCCCTCGCTGTCCCAGGGGATTGAGGAGGGACCCGCAGGGCAGTGGGGGAGACGAGGAAGCGGTGGCCGTGCCCACCCCGTTAGCAGAGCTGCCCTCCCGGCAGGGCACAGGGATGGGATGGGACAAGCATCCATGGACAAGGATGCTCCTGCCCAGGCTCTGGGGATGCACCCAGGCACCTTCACCCCTGGGTGAAGCAAACCCCAGTTGCGGAGGCAAGAGAAGGGCCGATTGTGCGCAGGCGAGCGGGCTGGCGCCGGGGCGCACACAGCTGCCCACTGGGCAGCGCTGCCTGCGGCTGCCCATGTTTTTCCAGGGAGCCAGGGGCCGGTGCAGCCAGCACGGGACAAGCAGTGTCTCTGTCCTGGCTCCTGCTAACAAGGTGCCTTTTCTTCTCCTCCCTCTTCTGCAGCCTCCAACTACCAGCGCAGGCTATACAAGAGGAGCCCCAGGAGCCGGTCGAGACCCAGCGGCAGAGCCGTGCACAGACCCACCCATTAGAGCGGGGCGAGAGAGACCGAGGGGAAAAGCGAGAGAGAAAGAGAGATTTTTAACGGAACAGATATTAACAGAGTCGATTTCTTCTTCTTCTTGTTGCTTTTTTGCCATATAAGGAAAAAAAAATATATTAAAGACAAACCCACCTTTGTGTATATATATAAAAGAAAATTAATGTTTTTTCCAAGCACCAAAGCAAAGCGAATTAGATCTCAGCATTTTTACTAACCGTCCGGTTCCAATTATCTTCATGCCTTCGGGGACAGGGAGGGGGGTGGGTTTGCACAGGGCAGGGGGTTAAGTTAAATAATAAAGATGATTATTTTTTCCTGATTTTATCCACGAACAATGTAATTATTTCTGTTATTTAATCTCCGGGGTGAACAGCACCTTTTGGGTTGTTTGTTTTTTTTTTTTCCAGAATCCTCCTACTGCTGCAGTGCATCGGGGCGGGTGGGGAGGGCTGGGGGGGGCTGCGGTGGAAGGAGCTGCGGGAGGAGGGAGGCGAGGGGATGCTGAGACCCGGGACCCGGGCGCTGGGGCCCCTCTCTGCTTTCCTGCCGCCCCCCCTGCGGCGCAGCACCCATCGACGACGTGCTCTTTCCAGGGGACCGTGCGGGGCACCAGCGTTCCCTGCACCTATTTATATTTTTGAACATATCCTATTTTGAAAGAATGATAAATAATAAAGAGAGTGAAATTGGAACGGGCACTTTGTCGGTGTTGGTTTTTTGGGGGAAGGAGGGGTGTCTGTGTGGGCTGGGGGGGTCTCCCATAGCAAGGCAGCGGGGAAGGAAGGGGAGCTCAAATAGGGTCCTCCAGGCTACACGGGACCAGCTCAGCCCCAGCCAGCACCCAAGGGTGCAGCCGTGGAGACAACGGAGGGGGTGGGCGGGGGTTTCCCAAGCCCCAGCTAAAGAAGGACCCTGGGGTAGGACATTGCCACCCCTGTTCAGCTCTCCCCCGGGGAGGGGGTTAACCCATATGCCTAAAACCCATCTAAAACCCATCACCAGCAGGAAATGCTTCACCCTCCAGCTTCCAGTCTTGACACCCGGGGGTTAATTAACACTCATTAATGAGGGCGCATGGGGCCCTTGCAGGAGCTTGGGTGGGTGCAGGGCTGAGGCAGCGGCAATGAGACGCTCAGCCAAGGATGAGACAGCCCCCAGGTGTCCAGCTGGGGATCCCCAAATCCTCTCAATGTGGCAGACCCCTCACTCATGCTGGGACAGAGAGGGGGACACAGCCACGCCGCTCCAGGGCTTTCTCCACCAATTTATTAGAGGAGGCCCAGTAAAATACATCTTTTCATATCCAAATGCTCGAAAAAGGTGGCACCAGAGTTCAAGTGGAGTCCAGGTGAGGAGCACGTGGAGATAAGGCACTGGTGCTCCCACGGGGACAGGCACAACGGCATCCTTCAGCAGGACAGGGATGGGGCTGGAAGAGGGGCTGGGATGCAACAGAGACACCCACTCTCTGCCTCTGGCCGAATCCAGCCTCGCCTCACTCCTACCCCGTAAGCTCAGGGGCAGGACCATCCTGGAAGGGCAGGCAGGTATCAGTGATGTGCTGCCACTGCGGGAAGGGGCCACCACCCACGGGGTGGCAGAGGCCAGGCGGGGTGGCAGCAGCCCATGGGGACTGTCCTTGTGCACACCCCGTGCTGGGGACGGTCCCATGCTGTCCCAGCCGGCAGCCGCCCCGAGCAGCTGCATGTGCTGGCTGCTGAGCAAGATGTGGAAAATATAAAGGAAGGAAACAAAATAAAACAAAAAGAAGCCTCCCCCCCACCCCGCCTCCCCCCAGTCACCCCCAAAACAGCCCTGGGAAACACCTAACGCTGGGCACTGTCAGGCTGGAAACATCCTCCAGCCAAGGAGCCCTCTCAGCTCCTTATCTCTCCTTGTAGCAGAAGACCCCAAACCTGCCCTTGCTGGGGAAGCCGAAGCTGCGGACACCAGGCTCCGCGGGGCCGCAGTTGGCCCGGGGCTTGGCGATGGGGTAGCGGACGCTGCCGTCTGCCAGCCAGCCAGCATCGCAGCGGTCCAGCCCCAGGAACTTCCAGGCGGAGTAGAGCTGCCCCACTCGGGCGATCTCGGCCCCCACGTCCTGGCAACTCTGCTTAGCCTCCTCCAGCGTCATCCCGGCCGGGCGGTCCAGGTAGAAAACTTCTCCTAGGAGGGAGACAGGAGTATCAGTGCTGAGCATCATCTGGAGCATCGCCATCTGGAGCATCCCCACCCAGGCTGAGCCCTGAGCCCTAACAAGGTGGGAGGACATGGGATGCCACTGATGGGGCACAGCATCTTCCCCAGGATCCCACCCCCCCAGCCCCTGGCCCAGCACCCACCTCTGAGCGCGGAGGAGAAGCAGAAGGCATCAAAGCGGTGCAGGTGCCGGTGGCGCGGGCCGTAGCTGCGGATGCCAGGGGCAAGGTGCAGCCCACCACAGGGCTTGCGGGGCAGGCGGATGGGGTACTGCACGGTGCCATCAGCCAGCCAGCCTGCATTGCACCAGTCCAGCCCCTCACTCCAGGCCTGGAAGAGCTGGTTGAAGGTGGCGAGGATGGCGCCCTGCTCCTGGCACACTTGCTCTGCTTCGTGGAAGTTGAGCCTGTACTGCCCGCGGGGAGGCTGATAGGGGAACACGATGCCTGGGGGCAGATGGGGCGCTCAGCCGGCTCCGCTGGCAGCCCACTCACCCCGTCCAGCCCGGCAGGAGCCACAGGGGTCCCGAACCCATCCCAGATTCAGGCTCTGGGACAGGGACCACCCCAGGGTGGCACAGCCCAAGGCTCAGGCATGCAGGGATGCTCCAGGCATGCAGCCGCCAGCGGCGAGTTGCCAGCGACATCTGGTGGCACAGGGACACAGGGGCTCAGTGCTGGGGACACAGGGACCACCCTCGTGAGGACGGCACCCGCACCTACAGGGATGCACAGACTATGATAGTGCGGATGCAGGGACCACCGCCACAGGGTCGTATGGACCACAGTCCTAGGGATACACAGGCAGTGGTCCCAGGGAGGCATGGACCACCCCTGTGGGGATGGACAGACCATCGGCACAGGGACTCACAGGCTACAGGAACAGGGACGCAAGGACCAGCATGATGGGGACGTATGGGCGACGATCCCAGGGACACATGGACCACCAACATGGGGATGGATGGACCACCGTCATGGGGATGGGTGGACCACAGGAACATGTGCACCACCACCATGGACCACAGTCACAGGGACCGGTGGGGACAAGCCACTGTGGGAGGCAGGGCCCGGGGGCTGAGGGGGTGGGCAGGGGCACAGCAAGGGAGACATTTCCACAGTGCTGAGCAGGGCAGTGGAGCCAGGGCTGAGTCAGGTCCCTCATGGCAAGTGAGCAAGAGGGGTTGGACCAGTCACCAAGGTTCATCACAAGATGCATGCGGACAGCCAGAGCTGGGAGGCGAGGGGGCGGCTGCAGATGATGCAGCACAGCGGGAAGATGGGTGGGTAAAGGCAGGAAATGCTGCAGCCACGGGGTCACCCCCAGCCCTGCCTCCACAGCACCATCCCCAGCACCCCAGCTGGGCAGACTGCTCTGGGCTCACTGGCTGCTGAGGCCCCACACTCAGACTGCCCCAAGCCACCACCCCATCACACCGAGCAGCCCAGCCCCTTTCTGCCCACAACTGGGCTCCCCGACCCACCACCTTGCTACCTCCCCCAGCGAGGGGGTGCCACGGGAAGGCCAGGCTCGCTGGCTTGGCACAGGGAGTCACGCGGTCCCCACCATGCCCCCACCTTGCAGCCGGAGGTCCACCACGTCACTCTCATCCTCCAGCCCATCGATGACCTCGCAGCGGTATTTGCCATCATCCTGCAAGCGCACGTCGCTGACGACCAGCGAGGCCTCGCGGCGGCCGGCCTGGTGGAGGTGAGCACGGCCCCGGAAGTCCCCGAAGGCCATGTAGGTCTTGCCGATGGCCACCAGCACGTCCTGCTCCTTGGTGTAGTCGTCCCGCAGCTTGGACCACTTGATGCGGATCTTGCGCTTGGCCTCCAGGTCGGGCTCATAGTGGTAGTGGCAGGGCAGGGTGACATTGGCACCGTTGGAGCTGTAGACAGGGTCTTTTGGGGTCTCCACCACCAGCTTGGCCCCGTTGAAGTAAACCACTGGGGACAGGGAGGGAAAGCGTGAAGTGTGGGTCAGGGTCCATGGCTGGGCAGCATCCCCAAATCTCCCTGCAGCCACTCCGCTCCCTCCCTCCAGCCACCACCTCTTCTGCCTAAGCATTCCCTGAGCACCCCCTGAGCATCCCTGGAGCACCCCTGCCCACTCCTCTGGGCCCCACATCCCCCCCAAGACATGGGTCCCAGCCCCATCCCAGAGGCGGGGGGGCGGGACGGGACTTCAACCCCTTGCACCAACCTGCCAGCCCCCCTTTCCGCCAGCCCTGCCAGTCCCCAGTATACCTTTCTCCTGCCCGTTGCCCTTGTCATTCATGATGTGGTTGTAGTAGAAGCCGTTGTAGAAGGGGTGGTGGGAACCACTGGCCAGCCACAGCAGGGTGGCCTCCAGGAGCAGCGGGAGCAGCAGCATGGCTGAGGAACGAGGCCGAACCCTGAGCTACCGAGGAGGAAAGGGCTGTGGTAACACCCCAAAATAACCAGGAGGGCCCCAGCGCTGCCTGGCACACGGCGGCAGGCAAACCCCACCACAGGGATCTGAGGGGTGGGAATAGCCGGGAGAGCGGCTAGCCTGCCCGCAGGGGAGGGCGCAGGCAACCTGAGCCGTGCCCCACAACCGAGGCTCCCAGTCCCCTCCATCCTCATCCTCCCGCCCGGGTCACACTGTGCACCACTGCATTCGCTGCTGCCGCCCGTTGGGGCTTGCGGAGTGGCCAGCCGGGAGTGGGGAGCTGAGACCAAGCCAGGGACAGGGCAGCCAGGAAAAACGGGATCCCAGGGCGTCCTTTGAACAGGGAGCACTGGGAAAACATCATGTAGGGGGTGCGGGGGGAGAGAAGTGGCCGAGCCCCGCTGTAAGCAGCAAGCTCGGTTTACAGAGGCAGCCAAGCGTGCAACCCAGCCGAGGAGGGGAGGAGAGAGTTCAGGGCTGCCTGCGCTGCCCCGGCACCGGACAAAGCCCGGCGGCACCCAGCCGGCCTGGCCGAGGACCCCCAACTCTGACCCAGGGCTGCCGCTTTGCACCACAGATGTGGCTGGCGCTGACCCCATGCGACACATATTGCTCCCAAACCATGTCCCATGGGTGGGGGGAAGCCCGGCAGCCCCATGGCACCAGAGACCCGCACTGCCCCAAGCTCTGGGTGCCCTGGGCACCCAAAGGTGCCCTGCCTGGGGCTCACCCAGGGTGGCTCGCAGCAGTATTTGCCAGCTTGTGAGCTTTCCCAGAGCCGGCAGAGGGGGCCCGGCACCCAGCAAGCCTCCAGCAGCCCCCTCCAAGACTGGAAGGGATCTGACATCTCTGCCCCCTGCTTAGACAAGGTTTACGAGTGCTTGCAAAGGTGTCCCAGGCCAGGGAGCTGTGGCAGAGCAGGTGCTCACCCCCAGCAGGGTCCAATACAGGGTAAGATGGTGGTCTCCGGGGACGGGGGCATGCAACCATCTGCTCTCACCGTGGGTTACTCGCTCCCAGGCTCTCCTCCGCAGTCGGTGCCACTGCTCACCTTCCCATGGCGTGCAGCCCACGCTTACTACCCACCGAGGTCACTGGAGCTGCTGCCAGAGGGCGCGGGGTGCACCCACTCAACAGCGAGCGCAGCCCCGGGAGCCTGGTGGCAGCAGTGCCTGGCACTGCAGGCACCGGAGCCCAGCAGGCATGCCGCCACGTGCTGCCCGCGCCCGGCAGAGCGGGCTCGAGGCACCAGCAGCTTCACACCTTGGTTTGGGGGGCAGCAGCCCTGGACCCCCGGTGCCCCCAACGCCTAGCCACCCCCCAGAGCCCAGCATGGCGGTGACACACCGGGGGGCCCGGTGTCCTCAACCACAATGCCAGCGAGCATCGTGCTGCAGCACCCAGCGCACCGATGCCTGGCACCTTCCACGGTGATGCCCGGCACCCTCCATGGCGATGCCATCCCTCCCTGCCCTCCCCGGCAAGCAGGGTGCCCACCACGCCGGGGTGCCAGCCCTCCCCAGCCCCGGCTCCGGGGCCAAGCCCTACTCACGCTGGTTGCGGGCAGGCTGCGGGCAGGCGTGCAGGCAGGCTGCAGGCAGATGCACTGTGTTTAGGGCTCTTGCAGGGCTGAGAGGAAGCAGCTCCAGGGCCTGCCTCTTAAAGGGAAACACACGCCTTTCCCAACCCCCTGCTCGCAGCCCGGAGCTGGGGTGGGTGCCCCCGGCCCCCCGCCTGCCCGCCGTGCCTGAGCAACGGCCTTGCCGTGTGCCTGCACGCTGCCTGCATGCTGCCCGCATGCTGCCCACACACCTCATCTGTGATGTGCCAGCTGCCAGCACTGCCCCCGGCTTAGAGGGGAGAGCAGCGGGGAGCGGGGTGCCCCGTTGGGGCTGGTGGGACCCTGTGATGCCCCGTGCAAAGCCCCGGTGAAGGCACAGTGCCGGGGGAGAAGAGCCATCCCTTGTCCCACATCCCTCCAGGGGAACTGGCTGCGGTCCCCAGGCAATGGTGGTGTTGAGCACACACGTGGCAGGAGCACCGTGGGCACGAGCAGCTCGGGACGGGTGGGCTGTGGAGGGTGGTGGTCCGTGCCCGGGATGTGGGGTCCAGGGGAGGCAGCTGAGCCACAGGGTTCAGCCTCTTCGGGGTCCGCTTGGGGCTGTGGGGGCAAAGCAGAGGCACAAAAACCAGGGCTAAAGCTTTGGGGTGCCCAGTTGAACCACCTGAGGGGGCATCATCCCTAGATTTGGGTGATGCCCTCCGCTCCAGCTCCCGCCAGCACATGGACACTCAGCCCCGGCTCCGAGAGCCCAAGATCCGGCCCTCAGGAAGGGCAGCACGGCGGCAGCACAGCCGGGGGATGCCGCTCTGGGAGCGGCCAACAGGGCCAACCACACGGAGGAACCACGGAGCGGCGTGTGCCCTGACCCGGCGACCCGCCGCCCGGCCCGGCCCGCCGCTTCGCCCCCCGCTTTGTTGTTTTATGGCAAGGAAATGAGGCACGGGGGCCCTGGTCTGGCTCTTGCCGCCACGCGGGATGGCGTCCAGCCGGAAAGAAAACAACTTGTGCAAAAATACACTGCCCGGGGGCTGGCCAGGACCCCTTCCTGATGGCCCCCCAGCATGGCACACTCGGGGTGTGATCTTGTCTGCCCACTGACATCACGCTGATAGGGAGCAGCTGGCACCGAAACAGCGTTATCTGCCACCAGCACCGGCCCAGCAGCCCCCGTCCTCCGTGGGAAGCCTTGACCGGGGATGGCTGTGGGACCCAGGGTCTGGAGGCACTGCTCTTTCTTGCTCTCCTTCTCCCTGCACACCCAACCATTGGGGCCCACAAGTCGTCCCTGAGGAGGGACACGGCAGGGCCGGGCTGCCCAGGGACATGGGAGCGTGACGGCCGGGCACGCTGCCTGCTTGCCTGCCCAGAGCAGGCTGCTCCACAGCCCACAATGGAGGGGTGATTACATCTCCCAGCACGGTGGTGCGGGGCTGCTGTGCTGCCTGTATCTCGACCAAGGGTCTCCAGTCCCCCCAGCCCTGCCCCATGGCTGGAGGAGGTGGTGGGATGGCATCCCGGCTGCGTCCCGGCTGCATCCTGGCCACCAGTGCCCCTCTGCAGTTGCTTGCCCAAGTCATCCGTGTCCCAGTGAGCCAGCAATTGGGATGGTTCCCTCCACCTCCCCGGCTGTGCAGACAGACAGACAGCCCCATCGGGGCACACTGCTCCTTGGTGTGGCCACTCCATTTTTTCAGAGCCGAGGAAGAAGCCACATGGTGCCCTGTGCTGCCTGTGCTGCAGCGCCTGCCAGGAGCCATCCTCTGCCCGGCCCGAGGAGGGGAGCGGCAGCAGGGAAGGGGAGAAGGATGTTTTTGTGCATCTCTTTTCAGCAACAGCTCATGGCTCACATTCGGCCACAGCTCTTGTCTGGATGTGGCCGCCAATGCCCTCCACCTTCTCCTGGGGAGCAGGGGGCATGGTGAAGGATCCGGCCACCAGCGGCCCCCTGAGGAAGGAGGAATCCCCTTCGCTCCCTCCTGCCTCTCACCCTATTTTTGGAGCTTCAGGGATAATCCCAGGTTTGTTTTCTGCTCCCCAAGGGGGACCCTGGGTGGGACCGCGGGTTGCAGGGTGAGCGAGGCTGCACAGGGTCAGGGTAGCTCTGACCCGGGAGCACGTGTTTAGGGCATGTGTTTAGGGCTGGCTGAGCTTTTGGTTGGACGGGAGCCATAAAAATGTCATCCCTGTCTTCCCCGCCTCAAACCCGGCAGCTGACAGCTCTGCTGTGGCCCCACCAGAGAGATTTCTCCCTGAAACGCCGCTTGTGTAGCATGATTCCAGCAGGAACCTGTTGCCAAGGCTCAAACTGGGGAGGAAAACCCACGTTCCTGGTGGGATGGAGGAGGCTGTGATCTGTGCTGGGCTTTCCGGGTGGAGGCGAGAGGATGCTCTCCCCGACGGCTGCTTCCTGAGGAACCGGCTCGCGGGCAGCTGGCAGCACCAGCAGCCGAGTCAGCAGGCAGCGGGGTGCCGCGGCCGCAGCATGCCGGCCCTCCCGGCCTTCCTGCTGCCCCAGCAACCCAGCCGCGTCCGGGAAGAGCATCCGAGGGACAGGGACAAGCTGTGGGGATCTGCTCATGGTGTGGAGGGTGCCCTGGCCCTCGCCAACCCCCCCCCCCTGTCCTGGGGCTCCGGAGGAGGAAGGAAACACCGCAGAGCTGGGAAGGGGCTCAGCATCCGTCAGAGGGGCTCGCCTGGGGGGTGGCAACGGGCAGGGGGAAGCGGCAGGCGGGCGCCAAGGATGCGTCCCCTGCTCTGACACACAGCATCTGCTCCCGTCACCCTCCCCATGGAGCCTCTGCCGTGCCCCTGGCGCGGGGCTGTCTTGGCTGGACTCGGAGCAAGCTGCTCTTATCTCTGCCCCAGCTTCCCGGTGATAAGGACGGCATGTCTGGAGGTGAACCAGGCTGACTGTTCCCCCCGTCCCTGGCTCTAGCTGTGGCTGCTATTTGTCACCAAGCAGCCGCAGCCACAATGAATTCAGCCCAGTCTCTGCAAGGAGCCCCTCAGTCCCTTTGGTGCCTGGGGCTGGCACCCACAGGGCCAGGCAGGAGCCCAACTCCCGCAGGCAGGACCCGGAGAGGGATGCATGGCCGAGCAGGGCACTGCCGGCAGCGGGAAGGTGCATGGATGTTGTCCAGAGCTGCGGGGATGGAGAGCTGCGGTGGGATGCAGGTGGCCCTGGGCCCATTCGTGCCAACCTCAGGGGTCCCTGCCCAGTGTGGCAGAAGACTCCGGAGAGGAGCAAAGCTCCTCTGTCCTGTTCACCCCAGTGCTCCTTCCCTACCAGGGACCCCATCCTCAATGCAGGGGAATCTTGCTCCAGCAGCATCCGTCCCCCTGCCCTGCCCAGGGGGGCTCTGCTGGGAGCATCCCCACGGGCAGCCCTGGCAAAACCCACAGCTCCCTCCAGCCCTGGGAGCACACTGGGGTGTAAAAACCGGTTTTGCTCCAAGCTGGGAGATTTGCTCCAGGATCAAAGCCAAAGGAGGAGACACAGGGCGTGGGGTGCTGATAGCGGCTTCCCCTCCCCAAGTTCCATCCCATTGCACTTGGCCAGCTGCGAGCACAGGCTGCGGCAGCTGTGATGGGGCGGAGGCAGCGGGGAAGATGCACAAAGCCCTGGTACTCTGTTTTTCAGGCAGGGAAGGGAGCCAGGAGGGTCTGTGAAAGTAGGAGAGGTGCAGGATCAGTACAGCAGCAGCAGCCCCCCGGGATGGAGAAACCGGGGGGCTCAGAGAGGATCCTAGGGGATTGCCAGACCTGCTGGGCTTTGGGAGGTGGCTCTTGGGGAGCCAGAGCAGCCAAGTCGACAGGCTCAAAGTTTCAGCTGGTTTTAATACTGTCAGAGACACCCCAGAGCGGGGCCGCCACCGCCATCCCACCCGGGCTCCCTCGGCGCTTGCCAAAGCAAACCTGCTGCCAGCCCGGCCCCACAGCCACTTCGCATCCCAGCAGGCGGGGGAAGCATCACCACCAGCGCTGCTGCCCGGAGACCCTGCCCGCACTGCCGCTTGCCGGTGCTGGGTCTCACTCATCTCCTACTGCTAATCCCGAGGGCTCGAGCATTGCAAGAGGCTCCCCTCCACCCCATGGAAAAGGAAAAAATCAGGTTACAAAAAGGGTCATGGCACAGCTCTCTGCCTACTGCATTTGGGTGGTTTAACCACCACCTTTCCCATCTGTTCTCCACAGCCTTGTGGCTACAAACCATCTCTCCCCCTCTACCAGATTGCAGCTCCCTTGGTCACCTCTGGGGAAAAGGGACCTCCAGGCACCCCAAACTGCAGTAAGGTGGGGACAGCAGCAATGCTGAGACTTGGAGGACGCTGGAGCCGGCACCCCAGGAAGGGGAATGGGCAGTGCCTGCCAGAACGCCAGCTGCGGCGCCTGCTGGGATTGCTCAGTGGGTAAAGCCACCAGCAATTGGGACCCAGTGCCTCTTGATAGGAGCCGTCTCATCACTCCCCTCGCACTATGCGGCACTGACACCGCAGGCAAGGAGACCCAGGGCCTGGCAAAATGGGGAGGGGGCAACAGCTGAGCAGGTTTTTCGGAGCCCCTGCTTGCAGCCATGCAGGGAGCAGGAGGGACATCAGAGGCTGCAAGCCTGGGGTGCCTGCCCTAAGCCCCCCAAAACTGCAGAGCCCCGAGCCCCAGTGCAGACAGGGGACTGCCACTGGCTGCGGCCTCTCTGTTGGAAGCAGAAGCAAAAAGGGGGAGAAAATTTGTCTCCAGGCTTAGCTGGGAGGATGCAGCCAAGCCCCAGTTGCAGGAGACGGTCCCCCAGCCAAGCCCCAGTTGCAGGAGAGGGTCTCACCCGTGGCTAGCGGGGCAAAAGGGCAGGAGTCACCCCTGCATCCCACCTGCAAGGGCCCCGTAAAGTGCAGTGCTGCAGCCCCAGCGCCAACATGGGGCAGGGGAGCCCTCCCGGCCGCCTCCCGAGTTTGGGGACATGGAGAGGGGGGTGTGAGGTTGGAGCAGGAGTGGGCAAGGGCGGGCAGGGCGCGGGCCGGGCGGCGGGAAAGAGCAGCCCCGTCCTTCCTCCCCGGGCGCCTACTCATCGCAGCCCAGCAGCTCCACGCGCAGGGTGATGCGGTTGTGCCAGGCCACGGGCAGGATGCGGACGAAGCGGGCATGGAAGGGCACGTCGAACACGTTCTTCTTGTGCGAGTAGTTGTCGCTGTTACCGTGGAAGATCTAGGGAGGGAAAGGTGGGTGTCAGCACCGCCGGAAGCTCTCCACCACCGTCCCATCCCTCCCCACAGCGGCATCCCCGAGCCCCGGTAGGTTGCTGCCCACCTCGCCCACACACCTTGGTGCTGTTTGTCTGGCCATCCCGGTAGAGGGTCCAGGACGTGCCGTTGTCGCTGTAGGCCACCTTGTAGGCTGCCACGTATTGGATGTGCCCGAAGTCGCGGGCTCCTTGCGTGATAAGGCCCGTCACCTTCTTCTGGTCCCGGAGGTCAATCTGGCACAGAGAAAAGGCTCGTCAAGGCTCCTCGCAGGAGCAGCGCTCCCACCCCAGAGCATCCTGGAGGCAGCCACGGCGTGCTGGCCCTTGAGGGTCGAGAATGAAGAAAACACCGCTCTACCCTCGCCCCAATGTCAGAGCGACTAATAAAACACTACTGTGAAATATTTGATCCTTTAACACTTGCAGCATCCCTTGAAGCAACCCAAAGCAGGACGCAAACCCCATCTCAGCTCCCTTCCCCACCACTGCCACCTCGACATTTTTTGCTGAAAAGGTCAATGTGGGAATGACAGCAAAAAATCTCAATTCAAAAAAAATAAAGGATTCCCGGAGGAAATGCATTTCCACTGGAAAATTATTCTGGCTGAGAAAATATGCAGTTCAGCGTGGTCTGACATTTGGGTTGTAAGTGAGATGGTTTCTGTTCTGTTTACTTTGCCACACTGTGCTACTGCTGCTGGCACGCTGCAGGGTAACCCAGCAAATGAGCTGAAAGTCTCCTTAATTTAGTTCCTATTTTATGCTCATCAAGGGCAGTACTAGCTACACGTATACATGTATATGTGTATATATGAGTATACATGTAAATCTGCATACACGTACACAACCAGGCAGCCTGCAGCGTGACAGCCCAACTCAGCGTGTCATCCTGACCCCATCAGCAGACGTCTTGATAAGCTGTTTTATTTAGGGCCATGGAGCAGCTGCTTTTAATCATTTCCCAAATAAAAAGCGGGACAAATATCTAAACTGCTTTGTCCCATTATGTCATGAAATCATGTGAAAAGTATAAAAACAGAGGAGGAAAGGAAACTGAGAAGGAAATTTCAAAACTATTTGTTCCCATTCCAGGCTGGGAAGAAAAAAGCAAACCTGATTTTTTCCTGCAAAACAGAAACGTGGTGTTCCGGGCAGCCAGAGGGTCGTGGGACGGTCACCTCAGGCCGGGACGGTGCTTCCCAAGGGGGTGACGCAGCGCTAGGGTGCTGCGGGCTCAGTGCACCCCACAAGAAGGTCTGCAGAGATGGCACCACCCCGTCCCTGTCCCTACAGGCGCTGATGTTTCTGACCCAGCACTCCAGTATCGCTGTTGAAACCGGTGGCTGCGGCCCCATCTTGACCTACCCCTGCGATCCCAGGTCAGGGAGGGCACCGCCGGGCTCTGTGCCCCATGGTGAGACACTGGCTGCACCATCCTGGCGGCCCTGCCCGGCCTCTCCTGCCGTGTCCATCCTGCTTCCAGCCGCCCCAGCACAGGAGGTGGCCCTGGGCACAGCTGGAGAAGCTGGGGAGGAGAAATGAGGTTCCAGAGGGAGGGCACCGAGACCCACCTGCAGCCACTCAGACTGGCCGTTGTGGAGTGCTGTCCAGGCATTGGTTTTGCCCGTCTTGTCCAGGCGAGCGTAATGGGGGTGCCAGGTAAAGGCGTCGATGCCCCAGGTCTTGAAGACGCTGGAGGCTGTGATCTGCTGGTCGGAGATGAGGCGGGATTTCATGCCCAGAGGCTCCGAGCAACCTGCCGTGTTGAAATACACTGTAACACAATGGTTTATACAGGCGGTGAAAAGGAAAGAGTCCACGGCACCATCGTGAGCAAAACCCCACAGCCCCGGCAGGCACCGTTCCCACGTTTCCACTGCCGGGAGCGGCAGGCAGGGCCAGGCAGGGAAAGGCTCAACAGAGGCACAAAGTTGCAGCCGGCTTGCCTTTTCCCCGGGATTTTTATCTCCCAGCTATTCCCTGGCTCACAGTGCCTCCTGCTGCAGGGACGCACGGATGTCCCCACCGCACAGCCCAGCCCTGGAATACAGACGGCTTCGGCAGGAGGCAGAGGAGGATGATTTCACGAGTGAAGAGAGCAATGCAAAGACATCCCCAGCCAAAAGCACAGCTGGCACCGCACCCACACAGCGGCAGGACACGACCCAAGCCCCCACGGTGCCCAACTCCCACCCTGGCATGCGGGTCCCGCTCGGCTGCCGGGGATGTGCCGCAGGGCAGGAATGTGGGAGGCACAGCGAAAGGGCTCAGGCTAATCATCCCTCACATTTCCCAGAGGACTTTGATCCTCCGGTGCTTTTCAAGCTCTCCGGCAGGAAAAACAGCCGGTTCACAGCTCAGACAGGGAGGAGGCACAATAAAAAACCCTGCCTTGGAAAGGTGTTAGCAGCGTGAGAATGCAGCTCAAACCCAGCTGAGCCGATGGGATTAACGGCTTGTGCTCCCCAAAAGCACCCATGGGTATATCCAGGCATCACGTAGCTGGCGTGAGAAAAACAAGGGCTCACAAATTCCCTGTCCCCGGGGATCGGAACCAGCAGAAGGGCTGATGCCCTGCCCCGTGTCACCCCCTGCCCTGCGGTCCCTGGGGAGCGGAGAGCCACCAACATTTACCGTTCATCTCGCAGCCGATGAGCTCAAAGCGCAGTGTGCAGGCACGGCGGCACATCACGGGGTAGATGCGGATGAACTGGGCGGTGATGGGAGGGTTTAACATGTTGGTCTGCATGGTGCCGTAGTCCACGTTCCCCGGGAAAATCTGCAACAGCGAGCAGGGCTGAGCGCCCCAGCCCTCCCGCAGCCTCGTGCATAAAAGCCCTCCCGCTACAGCAATGATCCCCAAATTGCGACAAGCAGAAAGGTGGCTTGCTTCTTTCTTTGTAACACAATAAATACAGTCAGGTCATGCTTTCATGCATTTTTTCCACCGCTGCAGAAACGAAAGAAACTTTTCTTTTTTTTAAAGCAAGGCAGATATTCCCAGCCATTCCCTGGATGCTCAAAAAACAAGCACAAGACACTCGTCATAAAAAACTGAGAGTGGAGAGTGCTGCATTCAGTGACTATTCCTGCTTTGAGAGTGAGATACGCTGTCGGCTCACGCTTGGTGCAGACACAGCACTGAGCTGTGTAAGCCATTCGCTAGCACTTCCAGACCATGCCCATTCCCACAGTGTGTCAGCAATAAAGATGTTATCTGAATGACCTAAATAAGTCAGTGCTGCCTCTTTGGTTATGCTTATTATGGTCAATTAAACAGAGCCAGAGCGCTGCCCAGCGCTGGAACCATCTGTGCTGTCTCGCTGCTAGGACGGTTCCCAACGTGGCTTTGACCCAGGTCAAAAGCACTTTCCCAAACGTGGGGACAGGTTGGGATGCAGCTCACAGCCACCCCAGCGCCCACAGCACCACTGGGCAGGAGGAGCCGGCACGGTCCTGGCGCGGAGCATCGCAGCCCACCTTGTCTGCGTCCTGCTTCTCATCCTTATAGAAGGTGAACTCCCGCCCGTCCAGGCTGTAGGCAACTTTGTAGGCGCGGACATACTCTGACTGGCCTACGCGGCGAGCGCCTTGCGTGATGATCCCCGTCAGCCGCATCTTCCGCAGCAGGTTAGCCTGGGGAGGGAAGAAGAACATGAGCGGGGCGCAGCGCAGATGGGGTGCCCAGCCCCTGTGCCCACCAGCGTCGCCAAGCCTGGATGGCAGGGTGGGCTCACGCTCAGCATTGGGACCAGGAGAGGGGCTGCCCAGGGCACTCTGACTTCCTCGGGGCAAAAGCATCCCAGCCTTGCATCCCAGGGTGGGCAGAGAAGGGGGGATCACCACCCTAGGTCCCCATCTTTCCCCCAGGGACCTTGCCTTCTCCAGGCGTGTCACAAGATGCCCTTGGGTGGCACCCTGCTGCAGCAATTTAGCCGCGCGTTTGCCACCAGGAGCAGAGAAATCCCATGAGAGCAAGACCAACCGTGGCTACCAGGGCTGCCCACTATGCCGGCGCTCGCAATCCTGCCGTGGATACCTGGATCCAGGGGCTCTTGTCATAGTTGCCGGAGGTCCAGGCATTGACGATGCCGTGGTTGTTGAGGCGGGCGAGCTCTGGACCCCAATACTGGAGGCCAAGGAAGCCATGGTAGACAGAGGATGCTGAGAGCTGGGCATTTGAGATGGCTCCTCCTTCCATGCCCAGGAGAACAGCACAGCCTGGAGGCAGTGGGGATATCAGCACCAAAGAGAGACAGTGACCAGGGAGCAAAACCAGGGGGTCATTTGCCTCTTGTCTGGAGAGAGGGCAGGAGATGGAGGCCAGCCCTAGGACCTGGCTGTCCCCAGGGTGTCCCCCCCCGGCTCAGTCTTCAGCCAAAACTGCACCATCCATCAGCCCCTCTCACAGCACAGCGGTCTGAGGGGGGAAAGGGATGCTCTGGGGCCCCCCCACAGAGCAGACAGCACCTTCCTGGGGAGGCTCCCTCCATCAGGACCAGGCCTGATGGTATCAAGGGCAGCCAGCACACAGGCACCCACAGCTGCCCTCCAGATCCCCTAAACCAGCTGGTGAGATCTCTCCTGGGCATGCTGGCAATGGGGGACAGAGCAGTGGGGAACAGGGAGGGAAAGGAAATTCTGTGCAGTTGGTGCCAGGGACTTACGGATGTGACAGGTCTTCCCCAAGAATGGAGAAGAACACTTGCAGGCATAGTCGCCATCCAGGTCCATGCAGGTGCCTCCATTTTTGCAAGGCTGGGAGTAGCACTCGTTCTTGTCTAGGAGAGAGAGTGGGGGGGTTCAGGATGTGACCCCAAAGCCAGTCCTACAGAGGAGACCCCTCATTTGGTGCAGCGGGAAGAGGGGGAGGCATCCCCTGAGCAAGGGCCATGGCGAGGTCCCGGCTGATACGGTGGCACAGGTTGAAGCTCTAACCCAAGGAGCTGCCAAAACCGTGCCCCTGCTGACTGCAGCCACGCGAGTGCATTGGGACACACAGCCACAGCAAGGCTGGGAGCTGGCGTGGAGCAGGCTGAGCCTCATGGCACCCCTTGTCCCATTACTGGAGGCACCGTGTCCCTCCAGAGGTGCAGAGCAAGGCTCAGACACAGGCATGTCCCCGCGCCATGGTCCCTCCCTCTACCCTGCAAGGTCCAAACCAGCCCATGGTCCTCGACAGAGCCCAGCACCAAACACAGCTGCAAACACCCTCCGGTTGCTTGTCCCCAAGCACTTAGAGGCAGAGCAGCCCCCCCCGGCACCCCCTCCACCCCACTGTACTCACTGTTCTGGCAGTGCACCCCATCGTACCCCGCGGGGCACTTGCAGATGTAGTCGGTGAAGACATCCCCTCGGTTCGGGACCAGCTGGCACACACCGTTGTTGTGGCAAGGATTGGGGTGGCAGGGGCCTGGAGAAGAGGAAAGGGGGGAAAATGGCTTTAATATGGGCACAGGTGGAGAATAAGAGCATCCAGTGGGCCATTGCTCCCCAAAGACATCGCATTCCCCCCCAATGATGGAGGTCACCACATCTCTGCTTGGAACTCTGCTCTATGTGCCCAGCAGCAGGGCTGGACCCCAGGGCCAGCGGTGCAGGGCCACAACGAGGGCACTCTGCCATGCTGCAAGGTTCCTGGGCTTCATGGGGCCCCTGTGATGGGGTCAGCATCTCACCTTTCTCCGTCTCATTGCAGTCAATGCCAACATAGCCCTCAGGGCAGATGCAGAAGAAGGGGGTCTCATTAATCCCGGTCAGGCAGGTGCCCCCATTCTGACAGTGGTTTACGTCGCAGAAGTCACCTGGAAGCAAAGCCACATGTCACTGCAAGCCATGCCTATGGCAAGCATCTGCCACAGCCCCGCAGATGCACAGGGAGGCATCCCGGCTCGACAGCAGGAACTGCTCCTCTGCGGATGCCACGGGGAGGGAGCACGCAGCAGGGGCTGGCGGGACCGGCTGCCGGATCCTGCACAGGACTGCGGGCGTTCAAGAGCGATGGTCGAGACCAGGAGCATGAGAGAGTAGCCAGGAGCTGCCCTGCCCTGGCACATTAAAAAAGGGGTTTAACAGAGCCTGCACGTCAAACCGAAGCCAGGGAAACCCAGATCTTTGGTGCATCAAGTGTTTCTGCTGCTCAGCTGGGAAGTGGGGGTGGCCAGGCTGGGGCTCGCTCAGGCATGAGCAGGACGGGATTATTCAAGGGAATGGGGCAGTTCCCATGGCTGGGTTTTGCTAATGAAAGTTAGTACTCGTAAGACCAAAAAAAATCATTGTAGGGGGAGCCCGCACGCCTCAGCTACCAGATGCTGGAGACACGTGAGGAGGGAGCACAGGGTCCATCCCTGCACGATGCCTGCTGGGACTCCGTTCACTCCGAGCACTCTCCGAGCAGCTCCCACCAGGCAGCCCCAGCCCACAGGCAGGTCCCCCCGGGGAACCGGTGGGGCTGGACCTTCTTCCCTGTCTGCTCATCCACCTCCAGCATCTCCCATGGTATTGGGTTTACATGGGGAGGTGGTGGTGGCAGGGGGCTGCAAGGGTGGCTTCTGCGAGAAGACACCAGGAACTGCCCCCATGTTGGAGACAGCCAGTCCCAGCCAGCTCGAAAAGAGACCCACTGCTGCCCAAAGCTGAGCCCGTCACTGACACCGGTGTTGCCTCTGTGATAATATACATAAGATAAGGTAAAAAACGATGTGCAGCAGCTGTGGGAGAGGAGTGAGAAAAATGTGAGAGAAACAGCCCTGCGGACACCCCAGGCAGACAATAAGGAGGGGGAGGAGGTGCTCCACGTGCAGGAGCAGGGATTCCCCTGCAGCCTGCCGTGAAGACCACAGTGAAGCAGGTTATAGAATCATAGAATGCTTTGGGATGGAAGGGACCTTTAAAGGCCATCTAGTCCATCCCCCCTGCAATGGGCAGGGACATCTACAACCAGATCAGGTTGCTCAGAGCCCCATCCAGCCTGGCCTTGAACGTTTCCAAGGACGAGGCATCTACCACCTCTCTGGGCAACCCTGTTCCAGTGTTTTACCACCCTCATCGTAAAAAATGTCTTCCTTATATCTAGTTTGAATCTACCCTCTTTTAGTTTAAAACCATTACCCCTTGTCCTATCGCAACAGGCTCTGCTAAAAAGTCTGTCCCCATCTTTCTTATAAGCCCCCTTTAAATATTGAAAGGCTGCAATAAGGTCTCCCCACAGCTTTCTCTTCTCCAGGCTGAACAGCCCCAGCTCTTTCAGCCTTTCCTCATAAGAGAGGTGCTCCATCCCTCTGATCATTTTTGTGGCCCTCCTCTGGACCTGCTCCAACAGGTCCATGTCCTTCCTGTGCTGAGGGCCCCAGAGCTGGATGCAGTGCTCCAGGTGGGGTCTCACCAGAGCAGAGTAGAGGGGCAGAATCACCTCCCTGCAGAGGTTGTCCCTCTGCAGCCCATGGAGAACACTATAGTGAAGCAGGTTGTCTCCCTGCAGCCCGTGGAGGACTCCATGCTGGAGTAGTCTGTTCCTGATGGACTGTACCCCATGGAAAGCAGCCACGCTGGAGCAATTCATGAAGAACTGCAGCCCATGGGAAGGACCCACACTGGAGCTTTTTCATCTTCTTTTCTCCTCCCTGTCCTGCTGAGGAGGGGGAGTGAGGGAGCAGCTGGCTGGGTGCCTGGCAGCCAGCCGAGGTCAACCCACCGCACCCATCAACCTTCTGCTCCTCATTGCAGTGCTCAGTTAGACTGCAAGAGCCTGCCTGAAATTCATCCCACTCTCAATTTATTCTGCCCCAAGAGCTGCAAGACAGCAATGCTCTCCATAAACCTAGACCAGATGCCCACAGATCCAGCTGAAAGCCTCAGTAGCTCCTCACGAAGCACTGGGACAGCACATCCCTTGATGCCAGGCTCTTCTCTGCTATGCTGCAGGAGTAAGAGCAAGGGCTGAACTCAGGTGGAGACCCAGGAATAACCCCCCACTACCTGCATGCCCCGGAGAAGGTGGAAGTTAATGAGCTGTGAGCTTGCTGCCCAGACCCACACCAAACAGCACAGCTCTCATTAGCCTAAGCTACTACTCAGAGAGCTCCTACTCATTAGTCTTTTAATAGCAGGGCTCCTTTGAGTTAATCCTACCCTTCCTGACACTCCACATCTGCAGGGTACACAGTGGTGGAAGACAGGCCAGCGTTACGTGAAGGCTTCCAGAAAGATGCTGTAGCTCCCTTAGCCCAGCCTCAGGAGGTAGAAAAACTTGGGCATCGGTTCAAGTCACTGCCTGCGCTGCCCAGCCTGTTCTGCATGACCTCATGCTCCATCAATGCGCTGCCATGAGCTACAGCATGGGAGGAGAGAGCTCCTGCTGATACGTGGGGATGCCTTTGCCCCACACCCCGCCACAGGTCTCGGGCACATCCAGCCACCCCATCCCAAGGATCTCTCCCGGCAGCCGGCCAAGGCCCCGCGGACAGAGCTGCTTCTGTTCAGCAGCCGGAGCCGGCTGCTTCCCCAGGCACGGAACGCCAACAAACGTGTGCTCCCCGGCATCCACGCTGCCTCCGACGCAGGAGTTTCTGGCGTGGGACACATCGGCAAAGGAGCAAGGGCTCCTCCCAGGGTTGGGACAGGAGGGGTCCCAGTTTTATACTTTAATTATACCAAGTAACTGGACTCCTTTTTATCCCCTCCCAGGAATAATCCCTTACGTGGTGGGTCTTGCTAGCCAGCCCCCTGCCTAGCAGCGAGGCACACAGGTCACATTTTCCACTGTGGCAAGTAGTTTTGGATGCTCCTATTTCTCGGCTGTTTCAGGCCTGGTTTCGGAGCAGTTCAGCATCTCCATCCTCCCCACACACATTTTTCTCCAGTCAGGGACAGAGCTGTCACAGGCAGGACAGTCAGGAACCAAGGCAACAAAGATCAGCCACCGCTTTTGGAAATGTTTGCTTATATGAAGCCACAGGCTGGCTGGAAGGCAAAAATAACATCCTCTGAAAACTGGGACGGCTCATCCCAGCGGGGCTGGGGGAGGTCAGGTTAAGTCTGCCTCGGGAGGGCAAAACGGGCACCTCTCCGCAGGGAGAGTGAGCACCAACAGGGCCTTCCTCACAGCACACCTTCCTGCTGCCCTTTGCCCCTGGCCCTGAGCCTGCGCTTCGGCTTGGCTCCCCTTTTCCCTCGTCTTGCCCATCCCTTTCGGAGTCACCCACCCCAGGCACGACCCACAGGGTGACGATGGAGCTGCTTCTCCCCGGGGTTCCCCTGGCCAGGCCAGCCCGGCGCACTGTGCCAGGCGGTCCCAGGGAAGCTGTTTACATCGCGGGCACGGTTACATCTGACCCTGAAAACACGGGACGGCCCGGCTGAGCTATTCCCAGCTCGGGAGCAAGGACGGGGCTGCAGACCTGAACTCTGCTCCTGCGGCGGCAGCCCTGGGGGCTGCGCACCCTCTCACTTGCCACCCCTGCACCCCGCACATGGCAGCCTGGACTCTCTCACCCTGCACCCCAGATCCTTTCGCTCTGCACCCTGGATCCCCTGCACCCCGGCTCCCCTGCACCCCGGCTCCCCTGCACCCCGGACAACCCCGCACCCTGGATCCCCTGCACTCTGGATCCCTTGCACTCCGGATCCCCAGCACCCCAGGCTCCCTGGCACGCTGGATCCCCTGCGCTCCGAATCCCCTGCATCCCAGGCTTCCCTGCACCCCACATCCCCTGCATCCCAGATCCCCATCACCCAGGGCTCCCTGGCACCCCTGACTGCTGTCACCCCGGACTCCCTTGCACCTCTGATACCCGGCACCCCGGCTCCCCAGCAACCCGGGCTCCCTGGCACCCCTGATCCTCAGCACCCTGGCTCCCCAGCACCCCTGCACTCCAGATCCCCTGCACCCCGGGCTCCCCTGCACCCCTGATTCCCGGCTCCCCAGCACCCCGGGCTCCCCGGCACCCCGGCACTCACCGACCACGACCAGCAGCAGCGAGAGCCCCAGCCCCAAAACGAGCAGCGCCCGCCACGGCCTCGCCGCCTCCATGCCGCGCCCCGAGCCGTGCCGCCGAGCCGCGCCGAGCCGCTCCGCTCCGCTCCGCTCCGCTCCGCCGCGGGGCTCGGGGCGGGGAGTGACTCCGCCCGGCCCGGCGCGGCCCCACGTGCTCCGCCGCCCGCCCCCGGGGCGGGGACCGGCCCCGCCGCGCCGGGCCGGGGGAGACCCGCGGGTGGGACCCCCGGAGAGCCCCCGCCGGGAGCGGGGGGGGGCTGCGGGCGGGGGAGGCGGGGGTGCCGGCAGCGAGTGGGGGGCCGGCAGCGAGGGGGGGCCGGCAGCAGGGGGGGGTACCCCAGCCACCCTGGGGTGCAGGCAGGTGGCAGGAGGGCAAGAGGCAGGGTTGGGAGGCTGGCCTGGAGCCGAAGATGCTTAATTAGCGGCCTGGAAGCCAGAGCAGCGCACTGATGATGCTCTGGGTGTGGGGGGGTCTGCTGGCTCACCCCATGCCAGACCTTGGCTCTTGGGTGGCTGCGGGGGCTTCCTGAGCCTGGCAGTGCCCCCGGCCCTGGCTGGCAGGCAGCAGGGTGCAGAGCTGGACCAGGATGCACTGGGGGCTGCCAGCACTTGGCAGGAGGAAGAGGTGTTTTGCAGTACAAACCCCACTTTTCTCTCCCTGGGTGGGGTAAAAGATGGAGAGGGCTTCCCCTCCACCAGGACAGGGCATGCATGAGCACCCCGTGCCACCCTCGGCACCCAGCATGCCAGCAGCACGGGGTTTTCCCAAGCTCCTCCTAACCAGCATCAAGGAAAACAGCTTGCAGCTAGGTCGGGTGTGCACAGGAAAGGGTTTGGGGGTAACAACAGCTCTCTGCCCAAAGCACCACACCACAGGTCTGTTGGTTCAGCCACAAACAAGCTCCTCTTTGAACTGTGCCCGGATCCTGAGGGCTGGAAAAGCCCAGCCGTGGTCTCGAGAGGAGCCGGTGCCATGTGGGGAGCTCTGCCCTGGAAGGCAGAAACTGTTGGGCTAAAGCACATTCAGGCTAAATTCATACTCGGTCACAAATGCTTTGGAAAAGACAACCACACAATACGGGAATGCTGGATCATTTGCCCCTGCGCTGGAAATCCACTCCAAGCCCTCCTCCTAAACATGAAGCTGATTTTATCTCTTCTTGCAAAACCCTCCCTTTCAGCATTAACTAACCCACCTCAGACAGGCTGCTCATATTTACATGTTGACTCTGCCCGAGTGTTGCTACATTTCTGGCTTTGGCAACACGGCCGCCTCAGCCGGCAGCGAGCTGGGCAGCCCAGCCGCGGACCATGCACTTTGACCAGTCTTTCCACCTCCTTTTCCATCTCCACTCCAGCGTCCAGCTAATGCTTTTCTTGGATGCGGTCAGCCGGTGCCCATGAGAGCACCCAGACTGGGAGCGACACCCCAGGGACGGACCCGCCGGCAGGTCCAGCTGCCCCGGTGTGCCGGCAATTTGGCTGTTGGTGGCATTGCCGGAGCAGCAGGGCATGAGGAACACAGGGAGCTGGACACGGATTCCCACCCAGACCCACCACCCTCGGTGGTGGTGTTTCCTTCAGTTAATAGTGACACAAAGGAAACTCCAGGCAGAGTTTAACTCCAGCGTAGGGAGAAACAGCGGATGGAAAGGAGGGAGCGGACAAGACACAGTACTTGCTTTCGAATAACCCTTCAACCTCAGGGTAATTACTGTTGTGGTGTTCAGAGGAAAACAAGGTCAGGAGGAGGAGAGTGCAGGGCAAGATTCCCAGGCCTGTGCACAAGCAACTAGGACAAGGGTGTTTGTTTGGCCTCTTGAGGGGCTGCTGCCTGGATTGGTCTCGGAGAGGATGCAAGACCCGGAGGGAGCTGCAGAAAAATCAGCAGCCTCTTTAAAAACAGAAAGCAAAATGTTTTCCTTCTGTCCCTGGGGGCATGAATGCTGATGTCGCAAGGAACGTGCATGGGAAAGGATATCAAAAAGTGAGTGGTGGAAGCCAGGCGGAGCTCTGCTCTCCATAGGGACGGCGCTTCCTGGAGGCACCGGTGGCTCTTTGAATGGAGACCTGCAACGGAGCGAGGCATCCCAATGGGAAATCAGGGTTGGGAAGAACCCATGCTGTTCCAGCTGGAAGAGGGAAGCTCTGGCTACGGGAGACAGAGAAGAGAGAGAAACAACCTGTCAAGGACAGGGAAGCAGCGAGGAATGGAGACAGCCCCCACAGGCGAACACCACACCCCGGGTTCATATAGCCGCCAAGTTTTCACAAGGGATGGCTCTACTTGAAAGAGTTGGGTAGGTCGAAGGTCAGGCATAATTTCACTCCCTTCTGCAGGGACTACTTAGGCCTTGTTATAGCAGGATTTACCACTGGGTTTGGTTTCTTCTGCATGGAGATCTGCCAGGCTTTGCTGTGCCGTAACCCTTTCTGAGCCGTGCAGATAGCCGATACTCTGGTTCCCGTAGCTGGGGTGATAAAGAGGAAAATAGGTGATGGGGTTGCATGTTTCTCTAATGCAATCCTCTTTATTTCCAAGCTTATACAAAGGTGTTTTCTTGTGAACAACAGAGGCGAACAATACACAGCCTGCCCCTTGCTCAAGCATAAAGCCCCCATCTGCCATAAAACCAGACAAGGTGCGTCTCACGGCCAATGCATTTGCAGTGATGTCTCTGGTATCGCCCTGGTTTCGTGTTCCTCCTCTCCACTCCCTCTCAGACACTCATCTCTGACCCACGGGACCTCTTCCCCTGCCATCAGATAGCAACAACACCCCTCCACTCCCAGCAAAGTCCCATTCGGCCCTTGCATGGATCTTTTTTTGGGTGGCAGTCCCTATTGTTTCAGCTATCTGTTCTATAAAGAAGTTCACTGGCTTAGGTTTATTGCAAAAGAAACGGAAACGTTACAATCCCCTCCAGGGACTCCCCACCCGAAACACTCCCACAACCCTCCCTGCAGCACGGTTTTCCTCCCTTGCCCCAGCACTGAGGGCTCTCTGCTCAAAAAAAGCTCTTGGCAGAGGTAGCCAGCCCCGGCCCTTGCGGGCACGGCTCTCTCCTAGAGCCCGAAGTTGTGGTTCAGGCCACAGCACAGGTCCTGGGAAGGTTTCTGTGGGATCAAATCCCCCCTCGTCCTGCTGCACGTGGCTGCCACTCCAAGCGGGAAGGAGAAGCGATCCACAGCACCGTCACAGAGGATTAAGCCCCAGTCTGCTCCTAATCCCTCTAACAGGATAACCAAGCGCTCAGTGCCGGCATCTCTAACCTTCTGCAGCCCTGGCCGGCGTCAGCACTCGCTGGCATGCCAGCGCGTGGTTTCGGATGGCTGCAGAATACATCCACTGGCCAGGACAATCCTTGCATGTGGCTGGACTTCTCTGTTTGTTTTCCAGAGAAAAAAAAACTTTCCACACTCTCTGCCCTTTCCACCAAAAGGGTGACAGTTTCTTTAAGCTCAGGCTTTGCATTTAGGGATGCTAATGTTTAGGTACCAGGAATTTCAGGACTATCTGAAGAAACCTAGATACCGAATATCCTCAGGGCATGGAAAGCTCTGTACAGCTACCAAGTGCCCTTCAGGGTACGTAAAACCTTGCGATTTAAAAGGAAGAAGGCAAAAGGCAGCACTGTCCCCCAGTTTTGTTCTGTTCCTGCTGCTGATTGTGTCAGAGCTCAGATGAGATCCCAGCCAGTTTAACTTCAAGTCCTTTGCTCTAACCTCAATAAACAAGATTATATCCAGCTTAGAGCCGGTGTGTCTGTGTAAGGTGCTTAATATAAGCACCTTTATATAACCCCCTTCTCTGAATTGGAGTGCTTTGCAGGCTTTAAGGATTTATCCATGCATATCTCTTAACAGAAAAGGTGTTGCCTTCATCTTCATTTGACAGATGGGAAACCAAAGGCTGGAGGGGCTCGAGGGAAGGATGTGTCTCCCTTTATTTTGTCCATCTAAAAGGTAGGCATGCGGCCTAGCCTCTTACACACACCCCCTCTGCTACAGGACGAATCACGCTGGGAAAGAGCTATCTCCCCACTGATGATGGATCAGCATCGACCACCGGCCAGGACTAAACCCCTGCATGGTAGTGGCTGTTCCCGGTGGTGCCCGTCTCAGGGGACTGCCCAGGACGGATGGGGCAGAGCCCACATCCCAGACTCACCTTGCCCCTCTCTAGCCCGTTGCTTGAAAGCACCCACCCGGTAACACAAACTGACCCTTCGCAGTACGCCATGAGGCACGATCGAAACCGCTTATGGATTAGCAGCAGCGAGCGGCCTGACGTTGCCCAAGCACGGAGCAGATGCTGCAGGCAGATAAGCCATGGCTCTTTTGTTCTTTTTCAGGAAGCTCTTGGCAAGCTCCTGCCTTGACACAAAGCACTAAATTGTGTACTTGATAACTTTGTCATCAAGGTTCTTCTGATAACCCAGGTTTCTGTGGCAAAGGACGGATCCTCGTCCTGTTATCACGTTCACAAGACCCCTCCTTCCTCAAGCCGCCCACTTTGTGCGTTTGCTTCCGGCATACGCTTAATGGAAGGTCCTCCAAGGCTTGTAGGGCTCAAGGCAAGCTTGCAGCCTGATTAAACACCAGGGGCCTGATGGCACTAATGCTATATGAATATGTAACAACATTAATGAACTCTAATGAGCTGGGCCACGGGTTTTGCAGGGAGCCCAGAACCTGTCTTACCGGCTGGTGAAGCAGAGGCAGTTTGCTCATTACAGCACCCTCCCCTCCCGCCCATCCATGATGGGGAGAGGCTCTGCCCAGGCCGGGGCCTCATTAATTTGTGAAGTTGCCTTTTGATCTCTGTATCTGGGAGCGTAATGAGTAGGTTTGAACTCTGCCCGTCCCCCTCCCACTTGCTCTGCTCCTGCCTCCCACTTGCTCTGCTCCCCCAGAGCCTGGGAGGGAAGGGGAGATCTGCCACAGCTCTGGGATTCATTTCTTCCTGAAGAAAGGCATATTTGGGGCCTTTTAAGATACATTTCAGTAGCCATATCTATGGCTGGTTGTAGCAGGAAAGCACAGCTCCCTGCACACCTCCCTCTCTCTTGCACAGATGCCCAGCCCCGTGGGGGCATCTGGGGTGATGGCACCTCAAACACGGCTCCTTATTCCCTTGGTTCCTGCAGCCCAAAGTGGCTCTCGGAAGTCACCTGGAGCCAGTTGTCCCCCTGTGTGAGGTGGGTGGTGACTGTCGATGCCACACATTGGCTCCCATAGGACCTCTGCTCTCAAAGCAAGCTCCTGGCACCCAGTGCCTTCATCTGGAGCTGCTGCAGGAGCTCCCATGCTGGCAAAGATCCATACAGTCCCCCTGCCCTGAAACCCGCCAGAGCCTCCCCCTGTGATTACAAGCTGCTCTCTGGTCCTGGACGGATCCCGCACCACTGGCATACCAGTTGCAGCTCCTTCTCTGCCGATTCCTGCCCCTTGGGCTGCAGCCTCCAGAGCCGCAGCAGAAACCGCAGCAGGAGCTTGCTTGGCACCGTGGGCCGAGTCCAGGAGAGCCAGCTCAGCCACTCAGTTACTCCTCTCCCATGACTCCTCCTTTCCTCAAAAGGAAATGAAAACAAGCTCCAAGCCAGACATGTGTCCTCAATGAAACCCATCTGTGAGAGCCACGGCCCGACCGGGGCTGTCGCCTGGTCAGGGCACCCAGACCCGCCATGGAGGAGCGCACGTAGCCAGCCCCGGGGCCAGCATGCACCCAAGGGGACACGAGGCTGGAGCAGGGGATGCTGAGGGACTGCCGCGGCAGCTGCGTCCTCCCCTAGCGCTCTGCCTGGGGCCGTGCTACCTCCTGTCTCAGCAGCGACAACAGCTCGTGGGCAAGAAGCCAGCCGATAGCTCTGCACATCCACAGACGTCTCCACACAGTTTCCATACACATAGTTTGGAGCTGTGAAGACCTCCTTAGCAGGAACAAGAGTGTCCTGAGGGGCAGCGGTATCCACCCATCCCTTGCCTGCTTTACAAATTTCCTCCAAAGGAGATTTCCTAGAGCTTAGTATTGTATCAGACCCTTGTAAAGTCTCTCAGGCGTTTCTCCCTCCCTGCCAGAAAGTTTATACTAACGTGTTTTTAATACACCCATTCTGTTAGTCATACCCCATATATATGTCCTCTGCAATCACCCCCCCTTCTCAGAGGGATCTCCCACCACACCATTTACCTCGTCCAGCTTATGCCAGAGCCTTTATTACGGCGTGAACCGATGTGCCCTCTGCCATCAAACCCCCTCCAGGCATTTTCATGCTACTGCTCCTTCTTGCCTCTTTGTCCTGCCCCACGGCCCAGTTGATACTGGATGCAAATCCCACCTATTGTGCATCTTCCCATTGCCTCTTGGAGGAGTTAAACGGCCCCAGCTCCAGTGCTGAGTCCCCACTTGTGCCTAGCTGGCAATGGGCTGCTGCTTGGACAGCCCCAGCAGTAAAACCAGTGGCTCTTGCTGGAGACATCCAGAGTAGACACAGCGAGTGAAAATGTGCAGATTGCACAGCCCCTCTTAGCTCCTAACAGGGCTTCGCATCCCCCCAGCGCATTCCCTTTGGTCCATGTTCTGGGCCACGTTCGTTTGTGCCTCCTGGAGATGTTCCCCAGGGACGTACGGAGGCGGCCCCAGCACCCCGTTCGGCGCACGTGGTGGGGCCAGGGCAGTTAATAGGGGCTTGTGTGGTAACCTCTGTCCCGTTTAGGATGCTCCCTTCCAGTCCTTGCTATCCCACCTCAGGCTCCAGGTGGAAAACAGGAGGGAGACCGCCTACATCAAGACCTGATGTGGCTGATCTCTGTGAGCAGGGCTGGCTTCACAGGCACACCACGCTGTACGGATGCTGCTCACCTAAAAGAACACCAGAACCTCCCCAAGACCCAGAGGTAGGTGCAGTCCCTTTAGGGTAGCCGTGAAATGGGGCTCCTTTGCAGTCTTCCTCCTCCTTTGTCACATCTGCATCTTCTCACTTTTGGTAGGTTGTCTTCTGCAAGACATAGGAATGTAAGAAAACATCTACCTGTGCTTCCTCCTCTTCTAGCTACGCCTGTGCACTTGCCTCACCTGCTGCAGGCAGCCAGAGAGAGCAGATGTGCCAGCAGTGAGGACAGTGACCCCACAACGGCAGCTTTGGGGTGGCAGGGCTGTGTTTCGCAGAGCACGTGCAGTCCCACACAGGAGGCACGTTCACTCTGGCTGCCTGTGGTTAGTTGGCAGGCTTTCCAGGGAGCCGTGATCTACTCAGAGAGCTGCTTGTTTGGGAGCATGTCGTGTTTTTGCCTGGTCTTGCAGCTGCCTGTCAGCCGCTGTACAAACACAGCCCTGTCTCCCGTGCCCCCTCTTGCCTGTTCTGTCTCTCCTCAGCTCTGCTCTTTGCTGGGTGCAGGATTAGCCACACCTCAGCTGGGTAAACAGGAGCTGATCCTGCCCCATCAGCCCAGGGCTTTTCAGCCTCAGCTGCCGCGAGCAAGAAGTGCTCCTTGATTTTTCTCCCAAGCAAATCTCCCTTTTCATCGTTGAGCAGGTCTGCAGCCCTTAATTGGACACAGCAGCTGATGCGATCCTCTGCATTGGTTTCATCTTCTATTTCCTTTCTTTATTCTTCTATTCTCTGGCTTTGCTCCACTCAGCTTCCTTACCTTCTGATCTGTTCCTCGTTTTCTCACTCCTTTTCCCCGCTCCTGCCTCTGTCCCCTCCTTTTTGCTTTTTCACCCATCTGAGGGAAGCCACCCTTTCTGTATGTCACCTTCTGGGTGCTAACTAATGAGCTAGACGGGGCTGATATTTTAGTCTTAAAAAGCCTTGGAGGTTGTTAGTAACTACAGCCAGCACCTTGGTCTTCATCTCACCTCAAAGGCAGCATTTCCTGCAAATTTTTACCTGCCGTTGAAGGGATGCTGAGCGGGGAGGGAGGAGGACACCCATTCCCTGCAGCACAGCACCCTCTAGCCTCCACCGGGCAGCACCTCTTTGCTGATCTGGAAGGAGGACCTCCACCACCATCATTCAGCCATGCGTCCCCCCCAGTCCTGCAACACTCCCTATATGTCCAGCCCTGCGTAACTCCAGCAAAACCCTGTGGCATTACTGCCAAATCCAAGGATGGATTTCCTGGGACCTTTGTGGATCAGGATCTCAAAACTGGTCTGTTCCAAGCAGATGTGTGGTAAATCAGACGTCATTTCCAAAAGGCTGAGACACCAGCTTTGCAAGGTGGAGCCCACAGTGAGCCAAGGTGGTGTCAGCCCGGGGAAGTGATCATTACACAGCGTCAGCAGCGCTGTTTATTTCCTTCAGCCTGTGCAGTAATTCAGCTCGGTGGTGGTACAGGCAGGGTTTCCAAAAGGGTAGTGCTGCTCCCACGAAGCCAGGTGAGGTCAGCTGGAGGAGTGGCATGGGGTCAGAGACACCTACAGCTCTGCAGTTGTTGTTTTCTTGGGAGGCTGATCTGCAGCCTGCCAGGTCCTTGTGCGCAGAAAAGGGTGGTCACCCCCAGCTCAGACATGGCAGCAGACCTTCCCCGCTTGGCTGGATTGCCAGTGCATCTCCAGGAAAGCATCCAGCAGATGGGGATGTTCTGGATTATCCCTTCATGCCGGCCTCCCCGCTGCTCCTTGCTGCCTCCTCCCCATCTGCCTACCCCCCAAACCATACTCCCGTGTTCCCCACCAGCCTCATGCACAACCCACACCCCCACACCACCATCAAGCCTGGTTCCTCTCACCCTTGCTTTCCTTCTACACCTCCAGGAAACAGAGTTCTGGCTCTCTGCACCCTGACACCAGCACCCTCTCCCCCAAACCACATCCGTAAACGTTTCCTTCATACTTGCCCTCATCCAGCCACAGTTGTGTGCTCCCTACCTCCCAGACCCATCCCGATTCCCACTGTTTTGGCACAAGGCAGTGGCTTCCACCTCCGCTCACTTTATTTCCATAAATACAGCTCTCTAGGAAGAGTCTCTTCCCCATTCCTTAGGCCATACGAAAATTTGGATTTTTACAGGGGGCCAGTAATCCCACTGTTTGGTTTACTAAGCATTTCAGTTTGCAGGATTGCAACCCTTCATTCTCCTCATGCACCGCTACTTCTATGGCAACTTTTCCAGAGAAGTATTTCTCAAGCAGCCACTGAAAAAAAAATGTGGCTTTAGCAGTCTCCCTCTCTGGCTTTCTGAGGCTGGATAATCATAGCCTTTCCAAACTCCAACCTCAGGAACACAGCATAATGGCAAATGTCAGACAGACCACTCAGAATTAAACAGAAGACAAATAGTTTCCTTTATGCAGTATGACATCTTGGAAACACTCCAGGAGAAGCTCATACATCCTTCTGACTTTACTACATTCATTTGTTCCAATCCATCCTGCTTTCCACCAGAGCTACACCTCCTCTCCCTGCTCTCGCTGCCTGCCAGATACCCGCTGCCCTCACGCAGCCTCCCCTGCACACAACCCCCCTGCTCGTGCAGATGGCTTTAGGGACAGGTGCCACACCAAAGCACCGCTTGGCTCCTGCAGCTGTGTCTTGATTTACCAAAATGTGTGATAAAGGAGCAGAAAAGGCTGCGAGCAAACAAGAGGTGGTATTGGAGGTGGCTGCAGGCAACAGGTCTGCTCAGCCTGGCAGCTTTTGGTACAGGAGGTAGGAATTTCACTTGACCGGACTCCCTGGAAAATTCAGCAGTGTTGTGGCATGGATTCATCTCCGGGAGATACGGACGGACCCTTCTCCCAGAGCACTGAGGCTGCTTGTGGAGCCAGGCAGTGTTCAAGTGTCGCGGAGCATCCCGAAGCAGGACCCAGGGGCGCTGCTGATGCCAGGGAGTGGGTTTTAAAACCTCTTCCTCCAGCCAGCAGCTGTGGCTGGGCGTGGGGTAAAAGGAGTGAGCTGGCTGTCGGGAATTCGTGGACAGAAGCGGCGGAGCACAGCCTGGTAAAGTGCTCAGCTCAGTGGCATTTCTCTTTTGGCCTAAAGAATTTGGGAATGCAATAGCTTATCTGCTCTGAAATGATCGGTGAAGCTCCCTGTATCAGCAGTCAGAGCCCTCTTGGTTTGGTAGAAAAACAGGAAAAAAAAGAGTCAGAAAGACGCTAGCAACAGGGCAGCAGAAGAAATGCCTTCAGCCATAAGAAGAGACCAGAGCCTCTGGTCTACAGGGCACAAAAAGGTGGACAGCCGTAGCCCTGTAGGGCTGAGGTTAGTCAGTAAGTGCTATAATTAGGAAATAAATAGCATGCTAAATAAACCCTGAGCAGAAGCTTTTGAGGAGGGTGACAGAGCTGGAAGTTGGCAAGGCACAGCTGAATGAGAATGTGATGGAAAAATACTGAGCAGGTGGGCCACGTGCCACCTCCCCGGCTCCTGTTTGCATGATGCAGCCGTTCTCCCATCCCTGGCACTTGTCTCCTTATGTTGTCAGCTCCTCGGGACAGAGACTGGTCTATTTAGAGATCTGCAAAGTGCCCATTACGCTTTTAGACACCATTTTCAGAAAATACGTAAGAGTCCAAAGAGCTCTCTGCATCCAGATCCAACAGGCTCTCAACCGGCACGGCTCTGCAGCCTGCAAGCCAGTGCCTCGCTGGCACTGCAGGGAAGGCAGAGCAGGAGAAGAGGAAAAAGCATTGCCTTTATTTCCATCTGCAAAGCTTTTTTGTGCTCACATGTCACTGACAGGCACTCCGCTTATTTTCAGCTGGCAATCAAACCCTGTGATATGAGATGTTTTCCTTTTAGCTCCTGCTACACTGGCAGAGATCAACACCCCGATACTTCCTCCGGCAAAAAGGTTTCCTCAGAGGTGCAAAGTCCCTGGGAGTCCTTCAGCGCACGGCGAGATTGCTGAGCAGGAGGAAAGCTGGGCCAGGGGAAATGAAGTGGAAAAAGAGTCCAAGTTCCTTGTGGCAGCAACAGCTAAAAGAGAGAGGGATGTGAAGAACAAAAGGTGACTGTCACCACAGTGTTGTATGGGGGTGTCTCAGGCTGGCTCAGCACCGCATCGAGTTCTCTCTGCCTGGTACCTTTCCAATTGCTGGGTTTAAAAAGATGAAATTATCCTCAGCCTTTTTTTGGCCTTATTATACAGAGGTAATTGCCTGCCCAAAGCACAAGGCAAAGCTGTCTGTTCTACCTGTGCCTACAGTTCCCAGCACATACATTTGACCTCTTCTGCAGTAGCCACACTACTCAAAGAGGAATCCTCCTGTCTGCGAAGCACGAGGGTGTTCCTGGACACCCCCATCCCACTTCTTTGCAGGAACATCAGACAGCAGCGTCTGCTGGGTTGGAGCTGCCAAATCCCTCCCTACGAGGCCGGGAATGAAGCTCGGCTCTTCCCAGCACCCTTCGTTTACAGAATAGTTTGGACTACTGCTCAGGTGGCATTTCCTGAGCGTGAGCTGTTTGCTGCCAGCGGTACAGAGTGGTACAGCCTCGCTCCTGGCTCCGGGCCAGCGCGCTCCACCTACCGCGCACACCGCTGCTCCCAGCACCAGTCAGCCCTGTGGTCCTCATCATCACACCGGCTCGGCTGTAGCAACGTCGGCTCCCCGCACACTCAGAGGAAGGCTTCCTTTACAAGCCACAGCTCGCAGGCTGTTTTAATAGCCCAAAGCTGGGTTTACATCCACAAAACATGCCTTGCTCCCTCCCAGCCATCTCTGCTCCCACACCAGAAGGTGCAGCTGGAACCCCCATGATGTTGTGCAGAGCAAAACACCGACTGACTTCAACCGGTTCCTCTTTCCCTTTCTGGAGACGCAGCGCCTTTTCCACCACAGCCCTTCTTCTTGCAATAAGCACAGCTCAGGAGTTCGGCTCCCGCTGCCACAGCCACCTGTGAGTTCGTGCTGCCACCTCTTCAGCATTAGTCCCCTCCGGTTCTCAGCTCTTGTTCCTCACTGACGTATCCGAGCACCCTGGCATAAAAAAACCCTATGTTTCACTTCTCAGCAAGATGTGGGCAGCTAAGAGTTCGGTTTGCTTTGCTTTGTGAGGGTGTGCTTAAGAAAGCTCTCTTCTAATAGCGGAGCTTCTCTCAGGTCAGAGAAATCTCCAACAGCCTCAAGGATTTAAAATAAAAGCCTTGCCTGGAGGCTCAGCTCCAGTTCATGGTGTGTTTTCCTGCTTGGATCTGTGTTTTCCTGCCTGGATCAACAGTGAGTAGCCAAGGTACACCTGGAATCAATTGGACTGCAATTTTCTGTAATCAAATTCAAACACATTCTTCAAATACTTAGTTAAGAGGCTGATACCGGAAGTTTATCTGCTAAGCCTATCTCGTAGTTTGATCACAAGCATAACTCAGCTGCCTTCAGACATACCAAACCTCAGCCCAGCTGAGTCGCCGACAAATTTAGCAACCACCATAAACCCTGGGTATTTTCACAAGGTTAATTAAAAGCTGAAGATAAGGAATACAGCTCTCATTTGACTGAGTGGTACAGGATCGCATCTGTAGCAAGCGAGGAGGAGCGCTCGCTGTGGGGTTGCTGCTGTTTCTGTTCCACCACCATCATTTCAGCAGTCCCCTCGCTGCCCTTCCTCAGAGCTCCCTTCTTCACCGTGACTCAGCCTACAGCAGTTAGTCATCTCTCCAGATACATAACTCTCTGGAAAATGTGACTTGCTCCTTGAGAGCTTTCTCTACGTAGGAAGCTCCAACTCCCAGTAAACAGAGGAAACAAAATGTCTGAAATCAGGGAAAGGATTTTTCCATCCAGTTATATAAAGCAACCATTAACATAGCTGGGAACAGTTGATGTTAGTAGCAATGTAACATGTGGCTCTTTTGGGAAGCTACCAGAAAAGCAAGTTTATAAACATTGCGCTGTGACATTTTTTATTATTTGTTTTCCTCCAGTGCTTTCCAGATGTGGCAGGCTCCATCCACCTCTGGGCAGATGTTGCTGTCCCTGTCACACATCCCACTCGGTGGGAGAGAACTGGGTGGGCACTCCAGTGCCTCGGAAAGACCCCTTCACTCCTGCTGGTGAGGCCCAAGAGGTGATCCCAGCTTGCACCCCAGGGCCAGGTTTGCCACACAGAGATGGCCTGGGGGCCCATGGGAAAAAAAAACAGCGTGTTAAGGCCTAGCCACCATTTTTAAGGCCCCAAGATATCATTCCTAAATGACTTTTGATTGCAACATAGCATTATGTGACCAGTATTCAGCACCTGGGCACACTTAGATGGACTACCAGAGGCTTGTGCCACGCTGGAGAAGTTTTGGCCCATCCGGCCCTCAGGACCGTCAAGTCCCTGTCACTGAAGGGCGAACACACACCTCAGTTGGAGCGGTCCCCAGGCTGCCTCCCCCCCGCCGCAGGGGTGCTGGCTCCGGCAGCAGGAAGCGGCCAGCGGCGAGGCTGGTGCTTCACCCCCGCGTCACCGCTCCTGTCACCGCTCCTCCCGCCTCCGCCCGCCGCCCCGCCGCGGCCCCGCTCTGTCATGGCGGCATCAGCCGCTGCTGCCCCCAGGCGCCGGCAGCCCCGCCCCGCCTCGCCCGCGGACGTCAATCACCGCCCTCCGCCTGAATGAAAGGCGTCCAAGCCAACGGAACCTCAGCGCCCCGCCCCGCTGCGTCTCCGCCAGCCAATGGCGCCCGTGCAGCCTGGCTGGAGCGGTCTCCCACCCTCAGCTCGCCTCCCGGCCAATCTGCGCGCGGGCTCGGGCGGGAGCGGCACGGCGGCGCTGCCAATGGGAGGGCGAGGGCGGTTGCTAAGGGGCCGCGCGTAGCGGGGTCGGTGCAGATGGGTGGGAGCTGCCGGCCGGGCCTGCAGGTGAGGCGGCGCCGCTCCGGGAGTCCCTTCCCCGCAGGGCTGAGGGGGCGGCGGGCCGGGCCCGGCTCCCCGCCTGCCCCTCAGCGGTGCGGGGCCTGAGGGGGCGCGGGGGGCTCTGCTGGCCGCTGCCCCGGGGCCGGGTCGGTCAGGCGCCGGGTGGTCAGCGGTGCTCCTCTCGCTCCGGCCTCAGGCTCCCCCTGCCCGCCCAGCCGCCTTCTTTCTGTTTATTTTCTGCAGCAGGCTTGCCTTGCGTGTCTGTTTGCTGGGGGGGAGGTGGGGGTAGCCCTGTGGTGGGGCTCGGCCTGGCCTGGCTGTGGTGATCCGCGGTCCGGTCCCCTCCCGGTAGCTTCCCTCCTGGCTCTCGCCGGGGCCGGGAGGTCCGCGCAGCCGGTGGTGCGGTGGCGGCCTTCCCCGTCGCTTCGTGGAGGTGTGAGGTCCTGCAGGGCAGGGAAAGCGGTGGTGTGAGCAGCCTGCGCTGGCAGGGAGCGAAGGCCGAGGCGGGAAGCAGGCGTAAGGCGCTCGGGAGCTGAGGGCAGAGCGGGGCCCTGAGGGGATGGGGCTTGTGTGAGTTAGAGCCGGGTGAGCCCCGCCTGACGTCAGCCAGGTCGCACTGCTCCCCCAAATGAGGCTCTTCTCCTCTCTTACTCACAATCCTAGGTCCTGGTGTGGCTGCTAGCATTTTGCAACAACTTTAGGCTTCCTTTTGTTGATGTGCACTATATACACCTGCTCACTAGTCTGTGTGGCAGGATTCTGCCTGCTCCATTCTGCAGCTTCATGTGTGACTGTGATTTACTCCAGCGCAGGATGAGTAGATCTACCTATCGCAGTTAATGTGTGACAGCTGGTGAAATCCCTCGCCTGGCGCTAACTTTTTTAAGGAGGTATGTTAGCAACAGCTTTATCACCACAGTTATGGCTGGAGGGGTGGCATGCTGTAGCTGCATTCTCATGCAGGTCTCTTCAGAGAATTCGTAACAGCTTCCTCTCATTGTTGATGTACAGTTGCCACTGGTGTGGTAAGTACTAAAGATTCCTGTCTGCCTCTTGCGGATTGCTGTTTGGCTTCCGCATCACTGCTGTCTCCTTCTGTAACAAATGTTTGTGGCTTATTAATCAGCTAACTGGTACAGTGCGTTCATCTTGCATGCCTTGTTTATCAATGATTATCATGCTCAGCCATGTTCATAATATTACTTAGGCTGACGTGTTCTAGTCCTCGCTGATAGAGCGTTCATAGAATGCACAGTTCACCCGTTTGCATTTGTGATGTCTCATTTTCAGACCTTCTTCGATAATGTTTTTCCTGTGCAGGGAGTTTTGTTATTGACAGCTAATCTTTGGTTGCTCTGTTGTTATCTTTTCTTGGCTTGTCTACTTCACCTTCTTTCCTAGATGCTTAGCTCTTGTATCACAAGAGAAGCTTGTATAAATTCTCTTGTCCCTTCTGGGAACAGTGGATGTGCAGCCTTTCTTATTATTCTAGCTATCGTTTATTTCAGTCTCAAAGTCAAGAGTAAGAACAGGAAGGATATTTAAAAAAGAATTAAGAGCTAATGTTTGGGTTCTATTCTCCTGCCTTATTTTTAAAGATAGTTGTATTTCAGCTTTTTGCATGGGAGGTCCTCTGTGTTACTGAGTGAATTAGCTGGAGAGAGGATGAGGCTGACCTAAGATTGTGCCAGACTGTGTGTTCTAGGGGTGGAAAAGACATGGTGGTTGGGGATAAAACCTTCCATCTTGCAAAACTGTTTCAGAAGAAGTTAAACTTAAAAATTAATTTGTTCTACTATTTTTGTAAAAGCTATATTTTTCTATTCAGGGAATGAATAGCAGCTTAGGCTCTCCGTGTTTCATAAAACTGCGTTATTAAACTTGTAATCTGCAAACCCAGAGATTAACACACTGAAATAGTCACTGTTCTGGGATGTGGTATTGGGAAGGAAAGATGGCAGAACAACATCATTTGTCCTTGACACAGGCATATGGAGAGGTTATCCAAATCTACTAAGTTCCAACTGTACTTTTGGATGTAATTTGATGTACGATAGAAAATGGTGGCTTTGGAGCACTGATTCAAACCTTCTGTAGTTGTAGTTTAACCTCACCCAATAATGGAAGTGTCCTGGGTGCTGCTGGATTCACATTGCCCTGTTACTCCCCTTTCTTGCTCTGTATCTCTGGCCTCTTCATCCTTACTTTCATCCTGCCAGAACTTGGATTAAGCTAACAAAGAACAGGATTTAGTAAAGCCTCTAGTAAAGGTGTATGTGCTGGCGTCTTTGGCGCTTGTAATACCTGTTGAAAGGTGCAGCCTGAAACTGGTGTTTCAGACTTTTCAGCAAAAGCCTAAATCGTCATAGTTCTGCTAGTATATTGGAGCCTTCTACGCTTTTGAGTTTCTCTGGAGGATAGTATTTCATGATGCGTTATAGCTCTGAATTTCTCTTCTTAACGTGTACTATAGAACAACTGAACTTCTGGGCAAATATTTGCCCTTAAGCCTAAATAGCTTGTGAGGATTAAGCTTATATGCAGTTAAAAAAATCTGATCAAACTCAGCTGATTGAGTTCAGTACCAAACAATTGATTTAATTTCAATGTGCAAGGACAATCTGTCCTTCATGGGGAGAAGCAAAATCCCACTTGCCCAACATATGTGGGTGGCAATGATGCTAACCTAGTCAGGCAGCTATCTTAGCCTCTTTTAGCTCTAGGAAGGCTTGTATGTCCAATGGCTTGTCTTTTCTCCAGCTGCATCAGTTGATTTGATAATAGAGAGTGTCTCTAACTGCCAGCATCAGGCAGCAGTAATTCAAAATGCTTTGCAAAGCAGTTCTGTACAAACCAGGTGCTTGAAACATCTTTGTGCCTGTGCTCCGTTAGAGGTAACGGCAGTGGAAGGAAGTGTCATACTTGGCAATGTACAGAAGATTTTTATCTCTATCTCTAGATTGACCAAGAAGTTCAGTTGCCTAGCGCTTATTATTACTGTTGAGAAATACTTGCATTTCCCATATTGTGGGTTCAGTCTGATTAAAATAAGTGGCAATGACAACTTCCTATACTAATATGGACTGAGCTCCTGCAAACACCAAACCCTTCTGAAACTTCTGATATAGTGGTTGCTAATAATTGAGCTACAGCCCTATTGAGGGCATTGAGTACTCAAATAGTGTAATAAGGGCTCCTCATGTAAAGGGTCAGCTAGGACAAGTGACTGGCTGCTAGTGAGGGGTTCACTGTTCAACAGCTTGTCCTGTTTCTAAACTTATTTATATCTTCAGAGATGCTTTTGCATAGAGATACAGGTTCCAGAAGGATTATGTTGAGGCTGTTCAAGCCTGGCTGTCCCTTAACTGGAACATCCTGTTCTGTGAAGTGTTGGTTGGGCATATGCGAATATGAAAGATTGTACGAAGCGAAATAAGCAGATGCACAGTCATTTACAGTGAACGTCCTTGTAAGAGGTAAGGAGAAAACGTCCCGAGATGTGTGCCTGCAATATCGCTAACCTCCCACTCGGATTCTGCAGGAGAGTGGGCCAAGGTAGCTCTTCAGACTTTGAGTTGCTGGCAACGGCTGTAGTGCTCCAAAACCTCTGTTTGTTTCCATCATCATTCTGACAAAACCTGAACATTCTGCAGTAGTGGTAACTGTGTGTTGGTCAGGTCCTGTCTCTTTGTATTTGGTTCTTTTGTCCTGAAGTGCTGTTGCTTCATTTTTAATGTAATGATGTGAATTAAACTTCTCTAGCATGAGCCTTCTATCTGTCATGGACAGACTCTGGGAGAATGACTCTGCAAATCTTCTGTACTGCTGTGGAGCAGAGCTGATCATCAGGAAAAAAAAATAAGCAGGGTGTTTTGAAGACCTGAGAGTGAAGTGGCATCTCAGCTTTTGATCATGTTCAGATATAGGTGTTTTCCAACTGCTTGAACTGGACCAGTCTTGAATAAAGTTGTCTTAGCTGTCTTAACTTGTACTTTGGTACAAGATGATGGTCTTTCCCTGCTGTGCAGCTAGTCTGGTGTGGAGCATGCTCCCCACTTCCTCAGCTGTGCACCCTGTAGCTGAGCAAACAGCTGTGATGTGCTTGGACTTTGGGCTGCTCCTCTGATATGTACTTGCCTGAGCTCTGTGACAGTCTGGAGTCTGAGGGTAAATAAGGCTTTAACAGTATGATGCTGCATTTCAAAATATAGTGAAGGAATACAGCAGGCTCTTTTGGGGTGGGTTTAGTCTGTAATGCAGTTTGTATTAGCTCACTTAGCTATCCGTGGCTTGATGCTAGTAGCATTCCCTCAACTACTGAGCATGGATTGTCAGGTTTTCTGTAAAGTGTTTATTCTCCTTCTTCCCTTGAGCTTAACGCTGCCTGCTGACACAGGGTTACGTGGTAGGTAAGTGACACCTGCTAATGCTGTAAGAGTGTGGCAAGGTGTTAGCCAATATTTCTTCTCCATCAGTATCTAAAAGTAAGCTTGACCTCTTCTACAAGGAGCTGAAGCTCTGTCCTGTAGTTCAATAAGGCAGTGGTTAGGGTGTGACAAAGTCCTAAGTCTCTGCAGTAATCAAATTATTATGTTTGCTTAAATAACATGAGCCTTTCCTTTAAGGTAAGATGCAGTTGACTTCTGTGGAGTCATCAGAGCCTTGTCTTGTCTTAGTTTAATCTTGTACATCGGGTGTGTGCAATAAAAGCTAATGCAGTGTTTTTCAATCCATCTGTGACAAGTAGGAACCAGATAAGGTGACATACAGGGAGTCTACATAGCAACCTTCTTAGATGATATACAAAAGCTGCCTGTCATGCGGTAGAACCATTTTGATCAGTTAAAATGATATTGTGAAGGAACAAAAGCAGTTCCTGTAGTTGGAAGGAAGTGAAATCCAAGGCTCATTTGACTGTAAATTAACCTTCTTGGGGAAGTGAAAGACCTAAAGAGTCTTTGTCCCTGTTGGCTATAGAATTATTCTCAGGTGCTTTCTTAAGCAAGCTTCCCTGACATGAACACCCAGCCCTCTTAGGTGCTTGGCTTCTGCTCTGAAGGTGTAGGACTTCTCGAAGTCAAAAAAAGGAGGAAAAAAAAAAAAAAAAAAGCTCCAGTTAAAGGCACCTGTCTTTCTGGCTGTGCTGATGGTGCCTCGTGCTATGAACTTTGTCCCTGTAACCTCACAGTGCCTCTAAATTTACTATATGAGCCAAGTATTGTATCTGATGAAAAGGTCAAATTCCAGTAAAGGAACCAGCCAATAAATTCTTGCTGGAACATGGCGTAAACAGTACCTGCTGCTTTGTATACTCACCAGCCAGCCAAATCCTGGCCTGGGTGCTGGCTCTGGCACAAGGCAGAGGGATTTGCACCAAGGACTTCCATGTGCTGTCCAAGTAATGTTCTTTTAAGCATCCTTGTGATGGGACATGTCAGTGTGCCCTCTTTATTTGGAGATAAAAATCTCTCAGATGTTTGACAATAAAACTGTGGTGGGCTTTGCCAGACTCCTGATGACTCTGGCAAGGACTGCACTTTCTCTCTCATGGCCACATCTCCTGAAAACCTAAGCTTAAGTGCTTGAAGTGCTCAGCTAATTCTCAATTATACACTCTTGTGTTTTGAGGTCTGAGACTTAGTTGGTCGTTTTTAATGGCCAGAAGTACTGAGTGGTACATGAAGATGATCTCAGCGTTTGCTTCTGACGTGTTCTCTTCTGAGCTACCACTGAAGATAATGGGAGGTTCTGCATGGGGTAAGCTTGGGCTGGTTAGATGCCAGTCTCAAAATAAGCAGTGTGATGCCTTGCTTTGTGTGCCTAAACCAGTGAGGCATAGTACTGGTGTGGTCCTAAAATACTTGTATCTGTGTAATTGTTTAGAGACCTTAAAGTAGCAGTTTAGGCTTAACACTTTTTTCCATAAATATGAAAGGCAGGATATGGGACTGCGCAATAAAGCTTGAGGTTTTTCATGATTGCTCTTGCACAGGTTCCTGTGCTCATGTAGCTTGTGTGACCTCAGACTGTCCTCCAGGGCTTTACAAAAACTTAGTCTGGCAGCCTTTCCCATCACAACACGTTGCTTCAGAGTCTTTCCCAGGCGTATACATTCCCTACGTACGTTTTCATTGGGATGGTCTCCTAAACATCTTCCGCCGCATTTAAACCATGGAAAGCTCAGCAGTGTGACATACTTCTGTACGCTTACTGGAGTGAGATTTGAATCATATGCTGACATAAAACTTGGCTTTGTTTAACAACCTTTGTAGTGCTCTGACTTCCTACCCTTTCCTTAATAAAGTTCCTTTCTCCATAATGTGGTTCTAAATATCTTACCTGATATTGACAAGCCTGTAACTTCTGGTTTTGTGGTGTGTTTTGGAAGAGACCTTAGCTTTGGCTGATATTGAAGATGATTAATTTCCCGGAAGCATTCTCTAAAGAACTAACTTCAGTGAAAGTGAGCTAACTTCCTTCTTTCCCCTTCAAAGAGGGGGGGAAAAAAACCTTATTTCCTATCTGAATCTGCCTAGGCACAACTCTTTAAAGAAGGGTGTTCTGTTTTCCTCTTGTCTAGCAGACTTGCTTTCAGAGTTTTATTCTGCAAGCAGGCACTACAAATAAATGAAACCAGTCCAAGAAATGTCTGATAAGTTAGTTAACAAAGTCTGTCTGCTTAATCTGTCTAGAAACAGCTTCTTTGGCTCTTCTGAATCTTTGTGGGGAAGAGAGGATATTATGCTACTTGGTAGAAGCTGTAAAAGGATAGGAAAGGGGATTTTTAAATGCTTTCAGTGTTGGCCTGTGTCTTGGTGTCCAGCTGAGCTCCAAAAGCAGTAGTGAGCCAGAATGCTGACTGGTGGGAGGGGTGTCTAAGAGGCTTTTGTATCAAACTGCCATTCCTAGAAATGGGATTCCTTCAAGATTCTTCAGTGAATGTAATGGAGCATAAGATATCTTGCTAGTGGAGCCCCTTTTTAAAGAGGCTGCTTTTACTCTTCTCTGTGGGCAGTTCCATAGAGCTGCATCTTCGCTTTAGTCCAAACCATTTCTAATGCTTCAGTGAAATGAGTCTGTCAGGCTTTCAGTTGCTCATTAAAAGGCCTGAGGGAAGGACCCTATGGGAGTGGCTTCCTTTTAATGCCTTTGCTTTTTTTAATGTTGGCTTTCCAGTATGTAGAGTCAGGCTTAGCTTCAGCATGGGTGGAGGAGCTGTAATGCTTGTTAGCTACCAAATCCTGTACATGCCCTGTTGAGTCACAGGCTGAAGTGACTTCTGTCCCTGGAAGAGTCTCCTCTCCCCAGGAAATCTGGAACAGAAATGTGTGCAAGTCTCAGATTTGTTAGTCATGACTTCACTTGCTGTACAAGTAAATATCTTGGCAGTGGCTTCCCCAAAACCCAGTGTCTTTGAAAGGATATGTGAGGAAATTGCTGTAGCTCTGCTGGCTTTTGTGGTACTTGTTCCTGGCTGAAAAGGGGAGACATGGGGTTTTTCTCATTATACTTGTACAGGTGAGGTGCACTCTGTAGTAGTGCTGAAGTGTTTCCTGTAACATGATTTTCAGCTTTTTATTCTGTGATGAAAGGGCAAATGAAAAGACTCCACAAATCCAGCACTTGCTTTCCAGTGACTGATTTTTTTTAAACTTAGTCCTCAGTCACAAATGGGACTTAAGAATATTACTTGAAAAGACTGACAGTCTTTGGGGCTGTCATGCCTTTAAGTGATTTTTTAAAAAAAGGAATTGTACACTTAAGGTGCTTCAAAATAACATGCTTGGCCCCAAGAGCTTCAACTTCATTGTGTTCCTCAATGTGGATCTCAAACCTTGTGATGGATCAAAAGGCAGGCTTGATGGCTTCTAGTGATATACTTACTGCCTCTTGCTAATTTTGTCTAGCCTGTTAAAAGTGCATCTAGTCTTCTGTATACAGAAGAGGCCAAATGTTTGTATGTTTATATTAATGCTGACCCATTTAGAGGAGATTCTAGATTAAAATTTGACTGGTTCAACACTGTGGTTATCTGTCCTTTTTCGTAAACAGACAAGTTTATTGGGTCAATGCAAAAAGGGTTTAACAAAACAGAAGCAAGGTGACCTCATCCCTGCTCATAAACAGCAAGGCATTTGTCTTCTGTGATTAGAGGCAGAGCTCTCAAATCCATTTCAGTAAGCTAAACCCTTAAAATTTTAGAGCAGAGTGCTCTGGCTGAGCCCCTGCAAACCTGCCCTGGCTGAGAGAGGTTGGTTTAGGTCTTCAGAAATACCAGAATCTCGAGGAGGCACCTCAGGTGCCACAGCGGGATCCATAGGGCATGGAGTTTACCAGTGTAGTTGTCTTGGACTAGATGCATTGCTTAGTTAATGACTGCAGATAGCTGTGCAACTGCGACGGCAGTGCCAGCTTTGTTAGCTGTACGCAGACTGATCTGAGCTTTTAGGTAAAGATCCTGACAAATACATGAACCTCTAGCACGTGTTTGAGGTTCATCTGTTCAGTGAATGTGTATTTAGACTGTCTAAAAGGGGAAAAATATTAGTTCATAAGTGTCAAAGCATAATCCCACCTCCCAACAGCTGATTTTTCTGAAAGTAACTCCAAGCTCTAGTATGCTTTTTTTAAGATAGTGACAGGCAAAAACTGGATATAGAAGTATGAAAAAGATGTGGTATGTTTGTAATCTGAAGATTATGTGGGAGAGAAGAGTCTCAGGGAGACACAGCTTAGTTGGATCAGTTATACTGAGTCACTAGTACAAAATGCTGATGACTAATTGTGTCCAGTTTTATTTTTAACAAATTCACTAATGCTATGAAAGTTGTAAACAGCAAACTAGCTTAAAATCCAGGTGGCAGGAAGGTTTTAGGTAACTCTTGTATCAGTGTCTCTATTAATTTTCTAAATAAAACAATGAAGGGAAGATGTCAGCAGAACTTCTGGGAGTTTTAGCTGGGGAAGACTTGCTCGAGCACCTGGTCGTCCTTGAGTCAGCGATTGTTCAGGAACTCAATCCACTCTTCTGCTGATTGTACCTTCCCTGGAGAGGCCATTGCTGTAGTTTGCCTGTTGTCTCCTATACAGTTAGTGGTAGTGTTGGTGGAAGTCTACTTAACATACTACAGCTGAACATCGTACTCAAACTCTTCATTGAGACACATGATGACAATGTAATCTTCTGATTAGAAGAATAAATGGGTTTTGTAGCCCACTCCTCTCTCTCTTCTACTGTGAAGCTCAGAATTGGAAAATAAAAGCTTGAGTTGTCCAATATTAAGTGTCTCTGCTTTCCTCGCCCTCTGTTCTCCTGCAACACAGACGGTTATGGTGGCAGAAACTTGCAGCTTCCCAGCACACTGTTCAAGAGCTGATGCCAGGCTTGTTTTCTTCCAAGGGATTTTGGTGTAGCTGCATTGAGTACAGAAAGTACTTCTGAGGTTTTGTCTTCCTGCTAGGGAGAAGGGTAAGGCTTTGGTATGGGCTGTCCGAGTCGGAAGCAGCAGCCGTGGTAGAGAGCAGATGGTTCTGGAGCTTTTTCCTGCAAGCTCCAGTTCCCCGTCAGTTTGTTGTGCCTGTAGGGAATCCAGTCCTAATTGTAAGTATCGCTTGCATTTTTACGGTTACAGGCTGAAAGCTAGCTCTCTTTTATTGGCATCATCAAGTTCTTGTGCATGTGCACTGGTGTTAATTAGGTGGCTGTATCTGAGCCTCCTGGTGCCTCTCACCATCTTGTTAAAGTGTGATATGTTGTAACTTCTCAAAAAAGCAAGTGTGGGAACAAGCAGAGATTGTTCACCAGCTTCCATCTGTAGGAGTGAGCTGCCTTGCTAAGCCTCAGTAAAAGTAGCAAGAAACTTCTTTCAGACTGGCTTCACACGTCAGTAACAGTGTAGATATTGCACAAACTTGAGAAGAATAGTAGCCTGTTACTTCTACTCTTTTAAATAGGAAGGGATTTGGGTAGCTTTTGTAACTGTGGACAATGTCACTGTCTTGCGAAGATGGTGACTGTAGTCTTCTGGAAGTTGAGAGCTTGGCTTTCCTCTGAAGTGGCATTGGTTTTTCATTATTGCTTTCTGTCTGTCTCTGCTCATGAAGGTGTATTTGCATACTGCAGATGAATTGATATGCTGTAGGCAACCGATCTGGTCTGGAATCTGTCCATCTGCAAGAGGTTTGACACAGATGGATCAGAGTTGAAGCGGTTATGACTGAATACGCAAATCAATTGCAATGTCTGCGATGAGACCCCTGTATAAACTTGTGTTCTCCCCTTCCAGCTGAGACACGCAGCCTTATCAGTAATAATCAATTTGCTTTTCTTCTCCTCACAGGGTAACTCAGGTAGTACGTGGATCAATGGTGACAATTCTACTGAGGACTGGCAATTATTTCTAGTTTGAAGAAAAAGTGACGTTGGTAAGGCTCGACTTGTCAGTTGCTATCTTATTTGGGTTACCCATGTGGCTGAGGAAAGACCCAGGGAAAAACCTGCCCCTTCGACATGGATGAAATGTCCCTGTAATAACTGCAGCCAGCTATTTGAACCATATGTTCAAAAGAAGCTGGATCAGTTTAAGAACTTGATTTCAAGCTGGAAGGATATTGTTATGTTGTGGGTTTCTTAATTCTCTCCCCTGCCCCACTTCCTTTACTCTGAAGCCCTTGAATGACTAGATGCTAATCTAGTCCTCCTTCAGGTGCAGAACTACAGTGAATTAAAAGAAATGCTGAACTCACTGGTACAAAAAGTGACCACCGTGAATACATGCAGGAGTTAGTATTCTCATAGAGTTGCAAAATTCAGGCTGAGGAGCTAACACAGTAGTTCTTTCAAGTTCTCCTTTTTGAGCCTGGCTTGTACATCTGGAAAGAAACACACATCCAAAGCTGCCGATGCGCCTTTATAGCCTGGCTTTTCACTCAGCTTCTATTTGAGCCGGATAGTCTTGGCCAAGATCATGAAAGTATTGACTGTCTGCAGACTGTAGACACCTGAGACGCTGTTGCAATTCTAGTGCAGCACTGATTAGGAATAAATATCCTTCCCAGCTGATCACCCGGTTTCTATTTCCTCTGGTGGTCAGGGTGTTTAGAGCAGTACAAAATAAACTTCCTTTATCTTAGAAGTTGCTAGTCTGAGTTCATATGTGAGGATTTTTGTAGCAGTGTTAACTGACAAATTTAGTTAGTTAGCAGAGTCTTATATTTAACATGGCAATTGATATTCATATCCAACAGTATATTGCAAAAAGCTTTAATATCGTTTTTTATCTCCAGGCTCAAAATGAGTGCAATGTTGGAAACCAGTGAGCTGCCGGCGGTGTTTGATGGGGTGAAGCTAGCTGCAGTTGCTGCTGTTCTGTATGTTATTGTTCGCTGCTTGAATTTAAAAAGCCCAACTGCCCCTCCTGAACTCATTTACCAGGACTCTGCTTTGGCCCGCTTTCTACTCAAATCCTGCCCACTTTTGACCAAAGAGTAAGTAGTATATTTTTTCCATGTTGACCTGCATTACAGGGAGAAGAGCTGCACTTAACAATTTTTCTGCCTAGTGTGTTTCTTAAACCTGGATGTAAGGGTATTCTCTTGATGAAATAAACCTGTTCCAAGTCAAGCATTTCATTATTGTTAGTGTTCCAGGTACCTGGGTTTAGGACCAGGCCTTATTGTGCAGGGCCCTCCATGGATGTATGGAAAAAGTCATCTCTACCTCTCTGCATAGTAGCTGTATGCTGACATTGTACTATACCAGCACTATATAGCCCACTGTCTGTGGAAATGGGGGAGGGATGGATGCAATCAGCACTTGTTCCTGTTCATGTGCTCTCCTTTCTATTAGGGGAGAAATCTGTCAGGGCTCACAGGAAGGACATGTTTTCATGGTGTGTCCATGCACTTAAAATGAACACAGGGATGCCTATTAGTTTTAAAGTGCCTACTCTTATTTGAAGTGCCTTAAGTTGATTGAAGACTAATGAAATTTATTACTGGGTAGAGCACATCATCATAACTAGTTTAATAAAGTAATGACATACCAGCCAGCTCTGAGCCTATTGAATCCACTTTCAAATTCACCTTAAGTCAACTCTGTATCTGAGCAGGCTGATCCTTGACCTTCCATTCTAGGACCTCCAGAATCAGTGCAGCTGCCCTTACCTTCACCAGTAATATGAAGCATTTACTACAATTTCATGAGGCTTTGGAGGTACAAGGACTTTGATTACAGTATTTCTCTTCTGCAATCACTTTAAAAACTTGCAAGTCCTATTTAGAAGCCCTAAATACATCAATTATCTAGTAAGCACTGAGCGCAGCTGCATGAACCTTCCTTTTGGATCTCAAAAGTCAAGCGGACTTAATGATAGTCATCCTAGGGGAGATGAGAGGCTTTTAGCAGTGCTGTGTTAGGTGCCTTGATTACATAAGGTGTAAGATCTTGGGCCATAGGATCTGTAAACTCTTAGAGGAAACAAAGTATTATCCATTTTAAATTAGAGCCCAAAGAGGGTTCCCTGATGCACTCAGAGTTTGGTAGTAACACAAGTGTGTGTTGAAGCTGAGCATTGAAATTGGATTCTTGATTATCGCTAGTGCCTTAAGTGCAAAGCAGTTGCTTCCCTAAAAAAATACTAGGTAACCAGAACCTCCTTAGTGTATTTTAGACACTTGTCATCTCAGTGTTGGCACTCCAGATTGACATATCCCTCATCACTGAAAGAGCAAGCATGAGGCTGTGCTATTTACCAGTCTTGAAGGCATATTAGTATCAGACTAATCTTTGGAAACAGATTATAAGCTACTTCAGATTCCGTTTTACTATTCCAGCTCTGTTCTCATGGCACAAGCTCCTAGCACTACTATATTAGAGGCACGTTTTGGACTTTCACTCAGTTGGAGAATAAAGTATTCCCAAAGGAGTGCAAATGCAGGACATGTCTAAAAATGGCAGTATACCTGTTCTGCATTAATTGCAGGAGTGAAGAGCTTCTTGCGGAACCCTAGTGTTGTGTTAATAGTGTGCAATCTTGGGTTGTTTGCTTTCTCTGGATCAGCTCAGAGCTCAGGCTTGCCAACTCCTCTGAAGGCTGTAGCAGTGATTTCTAACACATGGTTCTTGGGCAGAACATTGCCTCGAAGGCTTGCAAGACCCCAGGAAACAAACTCAGCTGAAACAAACTAGAACCAAATGTGTCAATAAGTAGTTGTTCAGTCTTGTTACCTGTATACCTATGTTAGGAGAGACAGGAATATAATTGCTCTTGGGGATTGAAAGGGCTTACAGGAGAGACAACTCTAAGATGATGTATATGTGATTTTTTTTTTTGCTATTCTATTGATGTTATCACAGACTTTTTTAATACAGAAATTAAAAAAAATCAAAGAAATCTTGTCTTCAGGCATGAAAGTCACCTGGAGACTAAAGGGGAACAAACATATTTAAATTCCTGCAATTATGCATGAAATAGTTTGTAGAACTAATTAGCAAAAAGCTATGTGAAAACAGCTTGTGCCATACTCGACTGAAAAATCTTGTAAGGCTCTGATTACTTGCTAATTATTCAGAGTGTTAGGAAAGCTGATTAAGCAGCTCTTTTCAAATTCTACCATGAAAGCAAAATAAGTAGCCTAGCAATCCCTTCTGTTGTATCAGTAGTGGGTTTGCTGTAAGGTCTGTTATAAGACCAGTTCTTCTGTATAGCTGTGAACTGGCTTTCAGACCCAGTTTGTTCAGCTCCCTTATGCTTAAGGGAGGAAGGGGTGAGGGTATTGCTGGAAAAAACAGGGTGGCAGAGAGAAAGCAGAAATGAGCAAAGTTACTCTATCTGTGTGGCTATTCAAAAATACTTGGAAAAAATACTTTTGGATTTTATTTCCCCTTCATGGCACCATCCTCGCCTATGGACTTATTCAATACATTGTAACCGTAGCATCAGTCAGTAAGCCAAGCGGTGGTGGATGAATAATTTAAGAGCTTTGGATAGTAAAACTGCCTGAGATGGCTGTGTGCCACGTACCTTGTACTTGTAGATGTTAGTGTTGCTTCTTACAATTCTCTAAACTGCTAGAAGCTTTATACATATCGATCAAACCCTGGTAAGCAATAGACTCTTCCTAGAGCTCATGTTTTCTTACCTCTTCATTTCCCTTCCCTCTACCCCTGTCCAGCTCTGTACTTTGGCTTACCAAGTGGGGTAGCATAATCAGACCCTTTTTCATTCAAAGAACTGCTTCTTGCATGGAAGCTCTTGCAAATCAGCACAGCTATTGGTGCCCTCAAGCACTCGGGCCTAACCCCTGGCTGCAGCTGTCTCCTTTTCCTGTTTTTCAAATTGGTACAGAAAGCCTGCCATCTGCTCTCTTATTCCTCTAGAAATGCAGCAGTGGCTCTTTGATTCATGAGGACAAATTTGGCCAGTGCTTGCTGTACTGAGCTAGAGATTTTTTGACTGTTCCCAATTTCTTCTACCATCAAGTGCGTGTGTGTATCTTTATTCCTGTAGGGGTATGGCACAAGTGTCATCCTTATTGAAAATAATTATCCTTGCTGTCTGCACACTTTTATCATTAATAAAGGCAAGCTCCTCAAAGATTGAGGCAAATGACTGTCAAGGCTGTTAGTAAACACTGTCAAAAATCCAGCCTAGATCCTTCTTATCCTTTGTTTGCACAGTAACCTGTACTGGATAAGCAGACTGCCTGGTACCAGAAGGCTCTTTTGCACTGTCATTGCTTTTCTCCTAGATGCAAGGAGACAAGTAGTCAGAAAACCTGGCTTCAAGCTTTTCAATGTTCTTTTCTTCCATCTAATAGCAAACAGTGTTTGATTCCTGTCAGCTTCTTAGTGTTTTACCCTGGGAGGAATGCTTCTAGGAGAATAATAAACTAGAACAACAGTGTTACTCCTGAAGCTTTGGCAGGTGAGTGTGTTGAGAGGTAGAGAAGAATGGCAGTTCCCTATTGGTAAGCTGAAGCATTGACCTTAGGGAGAGAAGCAGCCTTGGGGGGTCTTGAGTCCTTTCTAGGTGCTCTGCTGTGGCATTGGCAGCAGCCTTGCATTCTCCAGCTCTTATCAGCAAGGAAGATGTGCTGGAAAACTGTGTGGTGGGTTGACCCTGGCTGGATGCCAGGTGCCCACCGAAGCTGCTCTATCCCTCCCCTCCTCAGCTGGACAGGGGAGAGAAAATATAATGAAAGGCTCATGATAAGGACAGGGAGACATCATTCACCAATTACAGTCATGGGCAAAACAGACTCCACTTGGGGAAACGACTTTAATTTATTACCAATCCAATCAGAGTGAGGTGTTGAGAAAATAAAAACTAAATCTTAAAACACCTTCCCCTCATCCCTCCTTTCTTCCTGGGCTTAACTTTACTCCCGATTTCTCTCTCTCTTCCCTCTGAGCGGTGCAGGGGGACAGAGGGTGGGGGTTGTGGTCAGTTCATCACAAGTTGTCTCTGCCACTCCTTCCTCCTCGGGGGAGGACTCCTCATGCTCTGCCCCTGCTCCAGCCTGGGGTCCCTCGCATGGGAGACAGTCCTCTGCGAACTTCTCCATCCCGAGTCCTTCCCATGGGCTGCAGTTCTTCACAAACTGCTCCAGCATGGGTCCCTCCCACAGGGTACAGTCCTTCAGGAACAGACTGCTCCAGTGTGAGTCCCCCAGGGTCACAAGTCCTGCCAGCAAACCTGCTCCAGCCTGGGCTCCTGTCTTCATGGATCCACAGGTCCTGCCAGGAGCCTGCTCCAGTGCAGGCTTCCCATGGTGTCACAGCCCCCTTTGGGCATCCCCCTGCTCCAGTGTGGGGTCCTCCACAGGCTCCAGGCAGATATCTGCTCCAGCGTTGACCTCCATGGCCTGCAGGGGGACAGCCTGCCTTGCTGTGGTCTTTTCCATGGGCTGCAGGGGAATCTCTGCTCCAGCGCCTGGAGCACCTCCTCCCCCTCCTCTGACCTTGGTGTCTGCAGTGTTGTTCCTCTCACATATTCTCACTCCTGTCTCTGGCTGCTGTTGCACAGTTTTTTGGTGTGGGTTTTTTTTTTCCCCCCACTTAAATGTGTTATCCCAGAGGTGCTATCACCATCGCTGATGTGCTCGGCCTTGGCTGCTGGTGGGTCCCTCTTGTAGCCAGCTGGCATTGGCTCTGTCAGACATAGGGGAGGCTTCTGGCTGCTTCTCACAGAAGCCACCCCTGTAGCCCTCCAGCTACCAAAACCTTACCACACAAACCCAATGCATACTCATGCCCTGTTTTGACTAGAAGACTTCTTGTAGTCACTGAAGATTGAGGAGGGGTGTGATGGGCCCTTTACTAAATACAAGCTGCCTAAATTGGGAAGGAGGTGGTTTAACCAAGGAGGCCAGTCTGTACTTTTAAATAGTTCTGACTTCATGCAGTTTCTGTGGGCAGCAAACACTTCTCCACTTATGTTAGTCTCTTTTTCAGAGGCTCAGGGGACATGGAAGCTCTGTAAGCTGCTTTAAAATTTTGCTGTTACTATTTGCTGTGTCTTCATCACATTGAACAGTCTAGCTGAGCTGATGTAGACAAAGCTGCTTTCTACATATTGGGGGGGGGGGAGGTTAGATGAGCTTTCTTGATTGGAATTCAAATTGCATTCCCTAGCATCAAATAAGGGACAAGATTCAAACAAGGTTTGATTTGTAAAGCATCCGTTAAATACCTCCAAACTGCTTTACAAAGGGGACAAAAGTAACCTGTTGCCTGTTGTAATGCAGGTGGCAGTTCTCAGGGTGTCTCCTGACATGGACAAATTGTAGGCTCTGCTTTCTTGCCATCAGTATCTAATGTACTACAGCACATCAAAGCTGATGTAAGAGTTAATGTTTAAAGTGTTAATCTCCTCACATGAAATGAAGTAATGCTCCAGAAATAAGCCTGTTGCTGAAGTTCCACTTCAGATCTTTGAGGACCTGAATGCTGATGCTTGCTAATAAAAATAGCACAGTGTTTATGTGCTTTGTGTGAGCCGCTTATACAGCTGCTGCTTTCCTAAATTCCTGCATACTGGCAATGTACGTGCTCTAAAATCATAATCTGCTGCCTGAGAGCCACTAAAACTTAATCTACAATCACATGCTGGAATTGTTTTTAACATTAAAATTCTAGGAGAATGTTTGTGAAACACTTAGGAATTCTCTTGCTCTCGGGCACTGTTGTGGACAGCCACCTATCAAGATGTGGGGCTGTGCTGCACAGCTGAAACAGCATTTGGAGCTAAAACGTTAGCAGTTGTGAGCTGTTTTATGTAGCTGGCTGTGAATTCACTTAGCCAGTGAAGACTGATGAACTCTGTACTTGTTGTGCCATATAAGTCAGCTTCCATAATAAGTAACTGGTATCCCCAGACCTGTTCTCCTGCCTTCTGTTGCAGAATCCTGTTACTGGAAGTTATAGGACTGGCTACTGGAAGCCATAACTAACTGCCTCAAATATTTGTCTTTACTCAGAGTGTCTGATATTTATTGCAGCTGACCAAATCTAAACAGGGAAATGAGGCAGTTGAAAGCCTCTGGGTCTGAAGCAAACTGGGAAGCCGTTTTTGTTTCACAGAAACTGCGATATTTTGTTTCCAGTGCAACACAACTTTGCCTTTGGATCTCCTATGTTATCAGCACTTGCTTGTCTGTGCTATGGTACATCATCCTCGTGCTTATGTGGGCATGCATGTACCTCTTTGGCAAGAAGTCTTCCTGACTGCTATTCACCACCCCGCTGGCTGCTCAGCTCCTGTCATCTCTAAACCACTATTGCAGAACATTGGAAATGCTGCTTGTAGACATGGTATCTGTGCCTGGGCTCTCGTACATCTGTGAGCAGCTTTGCTGGAACAGGGCACGCCAAGGAATGCATAGTGACTCATCTCCATACAGTGAAACTTGCTGTATTGGAGTAATCTCTACAGTACTCTGCTTTTCGAAACCACTTGGGTTTATAGCAGGCATTATAGAGAAGTTGAAGTCTGTTATGTCCTTGAACGCTTTCCATGTTTCTACTTAATATCAATGCCAGAGAGAAGCCATCTGCTTTTATGAGTGAAGGGCCCTTGTTTGAAAGACATGGTTAAATTTAGCAGTAGTGGTAGTTTTAGTATAATGTCTAAAGGGTAATGCTTGAATGCTCCTTAAACTGTGGATACTACTTAGTTGCTCAGTCTGCATATCCAACTCATGTTTCCATGTGTCACACCCTGCTGAGCTTGTTTTATTAAGGTGAGCCATAAGAAAAATAGCCTGAGTACATCATCTTCTGCTTACAGAATGATTGTTTTGGAGGAACATCTCTTTTCAGCTGTTTCCCATGAGGAATGTTGGTTTCATTGCAAAACAATCTGTGCTAGCTATTGCTACCAGCACTGTGTAGTTAAGTTTTTCAGCTGGATTGAGTATGAAAATGTCTCTGGAATTGTTTTACACATAATATGGCTTAAATAAAATTTAGCTTATCTGATCTGCAATTTCAGAGGGTGAGGACTCTTGCATAATTCCTGGCTATTTTTTTTGCCTCACCAGTGTGGTATCGTGCACCTTCGTGGCTGTAGAGTTCTTTCTATGCCCTCCTCTTTGTATGGCTTTAGTAAAAGCAAGCTGAAAGTCCACACAAACCCTGGATAAAAAGATGCCTTGTCCTTCAATCCTGTACAGTCGTGCACTATTATGCTCAGTACTTGGTCTTGGAAGTTCTTGTAGACTTTGTCTCAAAAACGTAGATAGAAGTCACTCATAGGAAGACTTTCAAAAACAGATTTATCCATTGCCAAAATGGAAGGTCAACAGAAATAGTCAGACGGACAGATCATATGCCTGATTCTGCTATAGATTATAAGGATGCTTTGCAAAGTTAAACTTGTCCATCAGCTGAGGACAGCTTTTACTGGAACGCAGTGATACAGGGGCATCACTTTGTTACTGTCAAGGCTTTATAGGGCTTTGTAGTAGGTTAGATTGGCAACTTGTCTTGGTAAATTAATATTTTTAATAGCTGCCTGCTTTTGCATCAGTCTGGTAAGGTGAGTTTTAGTCTGCCTTAGTTTTTTCACTGATTATGCAAGATCTGTACAATCTGGGCAACTTCTTTCCCCCTCCCTGTTGAAGTCTTGTGATATTCAGTCTCCTGGAGCGTGGATACTTAAGGGATTTTACGGTATCTATCTCACCATAAGCCTATTGCTTAAAGGCTGATGGGCAGTAGTGAAAAAAAAAATAGTTGAGATAACAAGCTGCTGCTCTAACACTTGCCTGTGTTTCAGAGCTTTAACTGCTTTATTTTTAAGTACAAACTGCAGAAATATACTTAACATGCATAAGTATGACTAAGTGGGAGTAACAAATCTCTGCATCAGAGTACTGTCCTATGCACATTACTCATGCTGGAACTTGACCTTTGAATATTTATCTAGAAGAGTGTAGTTACATGCAGAGTGACTAACACTAGCACATGTTTGCTGCAGGCAGCATGATGCTTAAACAACTGACTGGAGTTAACGTAAAAAATAAGCTGAGCATTTTACTTGCTTGGTCCGTAGGATGCTCAGAAACACTAGCTTGTGCACTCTGAAGGCAGTGAGCAGGGAATGCACCCTTGTCCATAGGACTTCACACAGTTTTAGCCTTCACATGGAAATGTGGAACCCATAGGTAGCATTTGTCCGTCATTATGGATGGAGTCACAGGGATGACTGCCTTGGTTTTAGTCTTTCCTTCAATGAAGAACATCTCAATGAAACTGCATGTGCTGTTTGCCTAGGTAAAAGCAGTGTAAAGGTTTGACTTACTGAAGATCAGTACTTCAGGTAACTTTCAGTCGGGTTATTTGAAGGCAGGTTTGGGGATTTTTTTCCCCAAAGAAACTGGCTGTGACCTGGGGAGGCAGGCTGTGGTAAGTAGTACAGTCTTGGTAAGCAGTATGCTTGAAGCCATTTGTCTTCATTTAAACTCCAGCAGTAGTGGTGAGGCTTTGAAGACTCTTCTAATTGCCTCTCTGCCAACATCCTGTGGTATGCGCTGCTGCAGCTGTTCCCCTGGATGACTGTAACTTACCCCGGGAAGCTGAACTGTAGGTAAACATGAGGAAAGGATTGCTGCTTGCAGAGATCCTTTTTTTTTTTTTTTTTTTTTTTTAAAATCAAGGTGGTAGCAGTAATCAGTCACAGCTGTATAACTTGACTTGTAGCTGGAGAAATTGCTTTCCTGGTAGCCCTATGGGGTAAGACTTTGGGTTTTGCCTGGCGTAATCTTTGATTTGAGAAGTGCTGTATAGAAGCAGAATCACCAAAACTTTCCGATGCATGTGCTTAACCTAAGATTAGAAACCATGCAACAATGTTGACATCTGAGTCTCTTCTAAAAGAGCTGCAGATTCTTATTATAGGTTGTATTTGACACCTCTTCTCAAAAAAGGCACTGCTAGCAAACCCCATCTGCAAAGCGCTTCTGTGAAAGAAGACAAAAAAGCCAGTTAAGCACTGTCTGGTGTGGGGTATGGCTACTGACCTGAACTGGTTGTAACGTGAATGACTGGGGTGACGCTAGCTGCTTTTTCTTATGCTAGAAGAGCAGTGTCTCTTCCATCTGGCATAATAGTTGCTGTTCAAAACCCTCTGCAGTGAGCTGTATGTGACTTGAGCAGAACCATCTGTAGTTCTTGTGCAGCCTTGTTTACGCTGACTGCACTATGCCAGTGGAGGTATCTACTTTGAATCGTGAGAATGTATCCACTGACTGCTTTCCATCTCTACTAGCAATTGCAGAGGATGAGCTTGTACAGTCCCACATCATTGCTGGGAATCTGTGCGCGGCTGGCATGCTGCATATTGCGCCTGGCAAGACTCACCTGCAGTGCATATCTCCCAGTACAGAGATGCTGCGCTGATAAAAGATAGTGCTGCTAGCCTCATGCAGATTCTTTTAAAAGCTTTATAGTTGAGTGATCAAATTCGGGATGCACTGAGGGCAAATTTACAAGGTTACAACCATCAGTTGGCAGCTTTTGTAGCTTTTATTGAAGTGGTATCTACTTCTATGGGAATCTATTTTTGGTCTGTTTGGGAAGTGCACTTGCAAAAACTGAGTGAAACTGTGCAGTGAACTACTGTGTTGCATTGAGTGTAAGAAGTCTCCCTCATGAATGAGGGAAGAGAACAGGGAGAAAGAGTGTACTGCTACTCTTGTCTTGCTAAATAAGCAAGTTCCTATTTTTGTAGGAAGTCTCTTTTATTTTCTTTTTTTTGAGGAGTGTGTAGGGGGAACAGGGAGTTGTGGATACAACACATAAGAGCTGGCATGGGGAATAAGGTCCAGCTGTGTGAGTAGGCAGTGTCAGAGTGCAAAGGAGGCAAGGTTTCTGTCACATTCTAGTGGATTATGGGTTTAAGTAGTAAATCCGAGACCCAAGCTGCCTAGTTTTATGTGAACAGGGGAAAACATGAAAGAACAGGCGCTCTGCTTCATGTGGTCTCAAGCAGTAAAGGGAATAATTGCAGGAAGCCAAAAAAAAAAAAAAATGGGGAGGGAGTTGCTAATCTCTCAGGATCCAAGGTGATGTCAGCAGCTCTCAAGCTTCTTCTGGATACCCTGCTCTGTGTAGCAGAGCTCCTGAACTGGAAGCATGTCCCCTGGGACTGCTGTTCTCCTAAACAATAAATCATTCGTGCTCTCCTATTGAGAATTGATGTAACTATCTTTTTCAAGGCATTAGCTTAGTCTGTCCTTTGCAGAGTGGCCAGGTGACTGCCCCACCACCACCACGTAGGCAACAGTATGTCTCCAGTTAAACCACTTGCAGCTCTGCTTGTGCTAACAAAACTGATAACTAAGCCTTTAACCCCTTCCAGCTAATAGCTGTGTTTCCCCCATGTGTTTTTTGAGGGCCGGTAAGCCAGGAAAAGAAAGACAACCTGCTTCATCGTCTAGCTTTAGTATGCCCTTGATAAACAAAGGTAATTGGTAGAGTTCCCCCCTCATGTTGAAAGGGATTCAGTGGAGCTTGGATGGCCAGTTCTGACAGGTCCTTTTGAAACTGTCCCAGCTTTACCTAACTCTGCTTGAGGGGCAAAATCCCCCTGTACTGTTCACTTAACTGAGAAAAGCAGTTCTGTGTAAAATCATCCCAACCATCAAGTCTTGGGGCTTTCGGTCTTCTAGAATTTGCTATCAGTCCTGTCATTTCTGCCACTGGCTTGTACAGTCAAGTGCTTACGCAAGTTCACGTGGCTCAACCCGGCAGGCCTCAGTGTTTCAATTAAAAAAGATTTACAACGTTTTCCAGGTTTTGGAGGTCAGTTTGGTTGGCTAGCAACATGCTGTCCCGATCTCACGGAGGCACAAGGCCTCTGCTATTTGGTGAGAAGCATTTGTGCTTGTAATGTTTCAATATAGAGGAATGTCTGGATTTTGGCTTCTGCTGCTGCTATCAGTGCTGATTTGTCAGCTTTGAGAGCATATCAGTCTCTCTTCTTGTGTAAGGCTGCAAAGATCAGTGCTGCCAGTTCAGTCATAGCAAAAACAATTTCATATTTGTTACTATATTTGGTATCGAGGGGGAGATTTGTTAAGGGAGTGCTTATCTGTTCTCAAAGGCTCGTTAACACAGCAGGGATAAGCAATTCAATTACTGTCTCTTTCAGGTACATTCCACCCCTGATCTGGGGAAAGAGTGGACATATCCAGACTGCCCTTTACGGAAAAATGGGGAGAGTGAGATCACCACATCCGTACGGGCTTCGCAAGTACCTCACGATGCCAGATGGAGCGACAGCCACCTTCGATCTCTTTGAGCCGCAGTCTGAGCACTGCACTGGAGGTCAGTCAAACAGCTGCTGGCTGCGTATCACTGCTAACCACGTGCCGTGGTTTAACCTTGATTCTGTGCTCTGGGGGGTGGATGAGGACACTGCTGCTTGATTTAGCAGAAAGGATAGATGTTAATTCTGGTGATGGAAGGGGACTGCTGAGCAATACTAAGCAATGTGTGGAGGCTATGAGGCCATCTTGCTGTATACCTGTATCTCAGACAGCAGGAGAGACCCTACTAGACTAATTAACTGTTAGTGGCAACTGTTTGCATGGAGTTAAGGAACAGAAGAAATGTACCATAACCTGTGCCTCAAGTGAGAGGCTGGCAAAGCGAATCTGGTGGTAAGCCTTGTTTGGAGTGCCCTTTGCCTGTTAAGGCTGTGGGATCATACAACGGCGGCTAGCTGCATGCGGTTCTTCATAGCTGCTCTAGAACGGTTACTGTTATCTTTATCACTGAAAAGAATCTGAGCAGTGCTTTCCTAATGAGGCAAAAATTCAGTGGCTAGAGCTGCTAAGCATTGGAGCTTGCACATAAGAGTCTGATAGCTAATTTGAAGCATATATGCTAATCCTGAATGTAATTTACTGTGCTTACTTGAATTACAACAATTACTTTCTTAGTTGATGAAATGATATCTTGTTAAACTAGTGAACAGTGTCAGCAGATCAACTATCATTAGATTAGCCACGAAGCAGATCATGAGTAATGTCAGCTGATCAGAATGTCTGTGCTTAGCAAAGCTTCATTTTCAAGATCTGTGTTACACCCAACTCTGGAAGGGAAACGAGGGACCAATAGTGTAGCCGGTCTACTTGGTGCATGAACGAGCAGTGGGCTCCAGAGCTTCCACACGCTTAGCAGTCACAACAGGCTGTCAGAAGGCAGAACACGTGTAATGTCAAAAACATCCTTCAAAGGGAAGAATTTACTTTTGGTCTCTAGGCAGTGCCTGTAGAACTGTTTGGGCAGCTTTCCCTGAAGTTAGAAAACTGTTCATCTCCTGTAACATGAATTACTTTTTCACATCTGTAGCACTAGAGCTGCTAGTCTCCTGTCCCATACTGGATTTTTGGCAGACTAGTAGGGTTTTTAGCTTGCCTCTGGTAGATGGTTTCCCACGGATCTGAAATAGAAACCTTCTGAATCTCTTAATTTGCATGGAGTGACATTTACTTAACTTCTCTCTCTTTCTGTGCACAGAGGATGTCACGATGGTAATCTGCCCTGGGATTGCTAACCATAGTGAAAAGCAGTATATCCGCACTTTTGTTGACTATGCGCAAAAAAATGGGTACAGATGTGCTGTCCTGAATCACTTGGGAGCCTTACCAAATATTGAGCTCACTTCTCCACGAATGTTCACATACGGTAGGTATTTTATGGCAACTGGGGAGTTATTTTCAAGCTTGTGGAATTTCTAGGGCTTGATCAGCCTCCTTCAGCATAACACAACTTCCATATCTGAATGAGGATAATAATTTTGTGCTGTTTCTTAGGAACTCAACTGAACTTACATGTGAGGAAGAGGGAAGGCTAATACTGGGATTCACTTTTCCTTGTTTCTTCTCCCAGCTCTTGCACATGTATCCTAATCAAGGAGGCAGTTTTTTGGCAAGAAAACTTCTGGAAAAATACTGAGAGCCTGCTCACATGATTTTGGAGATGCTGAAATGTCAGTTTAGTGGAATGTGAAACAAACCTGGCTCTGAAGGATAAACACTACTTCTGAGGCTTTGTAAAATGTAATATGAGAGGAGTTTGTACCAGCCTATTGAGAAAGTACATTTCTGTCGTAGGAGGGACACGTGAGGATTGGTCCCTGGATGTAACACAAATGTCAAGGAACAGCAACAATTCTGCAGTATGACAGCAAAGCTACAGAAGTGGTAGTGCTTAACTGCTGTGATTTTGGGCTTTCACATTGAGCATAAGGAAATCTTTCTTGACCTAGAAATTAAAAGGAGTAAAGGATTTGGAATTGTGTTAAGGGTGACCCCAGGTATTCTTAACTGCCCTGCTAGTGAGTAACATGATCTTTGTAGAATGTGGCCGCCTTGCCTGCAACCTGATCTGCTTGTTCCTGAGTTCTTTTGGGCCCTCATGTCCCTCTTTACTGCAAACATCTATAGGTACATTATGTCAGGAGTCAATTGTGGGTTTAGCAGACTGGTGTTAAGTTTCTTTTTTCTTCTTTAAAGATAACTAAGATACTTACTGCTAAGAGTTTGGATTAACAGTTTGAATGTTTATCTTGAACAGTTAATTGCCAAAATAGAAATATTGTGCTTAGAGATTCTGGGTCTGGCAGGCAAATAGACCGTAATGCTTTGTTGCTTGTTTTATAGTTATGAAATCTACTCCTCCATGGAAAACATTTCAGGAATACCAAGTACATCGCTTTGTATTGAGGCCCTAGGCTGTTAATGGCTTCAAGCCTACCCTGTCTTGGGAACTAAGCTTGGCCTCCTTAAAGCATTTGCTTTTTTGATAAAAGTTGAGAGCTTTCTCCATGGAGCTTTGCTTTAGACCTTAGGGAGTTATTCTGTAGTGCACCTCTCAAGACATACCTTTCCGAGTCTTTTATAGCCTTGGAAAGGGCAAGAAATGCCTAGCACTTCCTTTGAGTAAGACAGTAAATCACTTGGCAGAGTTGCTTTTTAAGTGGAGTGCCAGCAAGACCATGAGCAGACTTTACTCTGCCTCCAACCCAAATATACCAGTGTCCTTCCAGCTTTTGCTGGATTCCTGACTTATTTGTTGAGGAGCAAGTAGCCTAACCTTGGGATTCTCTGAATCCTCTGGCCTTTACATCAAGCTTGATCTGTTGCTATTCTAGTTTTGGATTTCTGGAATAGTTGCCAGCTGCCCTTAAATCATGAACGACAAACACTAAAGTATTTCAACTGCTGGCTTCTTCCAGAGGAAACTAGAGCAATGCAGCATTTGTCATCTTAAGGAAAATTGCTCATTAAGAATGTTCACAAGGAAGTGCCCAAGCCCTGCTGAAACACTCAGCCAGAAGCCTGCTGTTTCACTGAAGTAAACCCAAACCCTGGTGCTCAGTCTACTCCAGAGCCAGCCAAAGCCCGAGTCTGATGTCTAGCAAGAATGCTACAGTCGGGGTGAGGACACAGTGGAGCACTGTTGGTTGGCACAGGGTAGAATCCCAACTCTTTGCCTTTATCTCCCTGGACAAGTTCCACGGGATAGAGCTGAGATTCTCACTCTAGACAGGAATAAACAGCTGGAGTTTTATTTCTGTTGTTCAAGTGGTGCCTCCTGTGCGGTTTGCAGTCTTAAATCCAACGGGAAGGTTAACAAAGTGCATAGACAGTTGATACTAGTGTACTAATGCCATCAGTTTTGCAGCTGCTTCTCTTCATGTTTCCTTTTCCCAAACTCAAAGGCAGGAGAAATAGGTGTGGGAACTCAGATGTTGCATGTGTGGAGGCCTTCAAGTCTGTCAAACAATCTGAGGACCCCAGTACTGCCAGAAGCTGGATCCCTCGGTGCCTGCAGCCTGTGGGATGCAAGTGGGTGTTAGCTGAGAGCAGAACAGATCTGTATAGAGGCACTTACCGCCTCTCTTGAAGAGGGGATACCCATGCATCTTCTAGGAAGCTGCAATATCCTTTACTCCTTCAGTGGTTAAAAACAGCTAGCTGCCTCTGCTTAAACCCTTCCCTGTGATCCCAGAGAGCACCTGCTTAGTCAGGCTTTGCAACAGTCCACTGAGAGCTCTGTCCTGACAAGCCAGCTCTGCATTTCCATCACCTCCCTGCATCAGCATGGATTTAAGGATCCATGGCAGTCTTGCTAAAAGCAAAGGAGCAAGCTGCTTTCCAGACACTCCACTTAAGTTCAGAAGTGGCAAACTGCCTCAGGAAGGTAATGATGTGTGCTGTTCTTAAATAGTAATGTCAAGGCCAGAGTTGTTGGACTCTGCTTTTTAAGCTGCTTTAGAAAGAAGAGTTTGGAATGTCAGATTAGCTGTTGCCATGATTTTTAAGCAAGTTAATTTCATCTTACTTTGGCACTCTGTCAGAACTAGGCATGAGCTAAGGTCCACAGGACTCATAAAACAGATACATAAACACATGGGTGAATCAGAGCTCTTAAAACCTTCAGGTTATTGAAAAGTCAGAAAGGGTAAGAAGCTGAACTTAAAGCACACAACTGAAGCTTGAAGGGGGAATCTAGGTATGTTAGAAGATGAATCTTGACTTTGTCCTTATTTTTAGGTTGCACCTGGGAATTCAGTGCCATGGTTAATTACATCAAGAAGACCTACCCTCAGACCCAGCTGGTTGTCGTGGGCTTCAGCCTGGGCGGAAACATTGTGTGCAAATACCTGGGGGAGAGCCAGGCCAACCAGGAGCGAGTCCTGTGCTGCGTCAGCGTGTGCCAGGGGTACAGTGCGCTCAGGTAGGTCTGGAGACTTCTCCATGCTGGTCTGTTCTGGGGGTGCAGGAGGGGGCAGATCTTTAGCAGGGTGCGAGGGGAAGAGCATGCTGCTTCTTTTGCATTGAACTGGTCTGACAGACTGCAGCATGTGGGATGCCACCCTCCTGAAGGAGCAACCAAAGCTTTGTTGATTTGGCAGCACAAATAAGCTTTCTGTCAACAATGTAAATAAATTTTCTGTGCCTGGCCAGGTACGTGCTAGCAGCTTCTGGTCTGTGTGTGTGAGCTGGCCTAACTCAGTGTCATGGCAGAATTGCTACTGCGTCCCAAGAGGAGGCATTCCCTGTGCAGTCGGGCAGGCTGGGCAGCATGACAAACTGCTGAGATGATGCCAGGTTTGCAAGCAATAGTTTACACTTTCTCATCACTCTCTGAGAAGGATTTGTTGGTTCGTAATAGCTTTTCTGGCTTCAGTGTGCAGTTTTACCTGGCAGCTCTTACTTGGGGAGACTGGAACAGAGACACACAGCTCGTGCACTGTCAGTCCATGCTCCCCTCTTAGCATGTGTCACTGAGACAGTGCCGTGGGCTGACGAGGAGATGAAGAGGCACTTGCAAATATGTTATACACTTTGGAAGGTGGGGAGGAGAAGGCTTATAGCCCTGAAGTCTGCCTGCATTGTTAACCTGTGGTTCCCCGCCTGGAAGCCAAGGCTGTAGCACTTCAAGAGCTGTAACGGCTCCACCTAGTGTTAACACTTGTATTTACTGATGGAGGATCTGGGTACAGCACTGCTGCTTGAAAACTGGTGGCTCAACTAATGTGCAGTGATTTTCCATGTATGCACAGTTAATGAAGATTAAAACAGTGTAACTGGCTAAGCTACTGCTTTCAGTTTTTACTGTCCATACATACGGACAACTACTAAGGTGTAGCTGACTTTACAGTAATTTAACTGCACTTTTGAGCCCTGAGACTATTTGAAGGGCAAAAGAGGCTGAGACTAGAGTATTTGGGTCAAGGTCCTTTGGGCACATAATGGTGAAACTGGCAGCCCTGTGAGGGGCTCGCTATGGAATTTGGCCTCCCAGCCTGGTCAAGGTAGCTGGAACTCTCTTGAGGCTGCTGATGCTCTGCCTGTACAGGGACTGGTTTGATAGTCAGCAGTCTGAAGACATCTTTTACGAGTTAAGCTCTTCCAGGTGAAAGTAAGAAGCTTTTCTGGAAGCATTAAGATGTGACTAAAGGCTTGATATGCACTTCAGTAATATTTCAGCATACCTAATCCCTTTTGAGATCAGATGTGACTACTGCTAAAAGAGTGTATAATCTACTGCTAGGTCCCCATGAGTTCCCACCCTTAAAATCTGAACAGATGCTTTCAGAAACAGTTTTTCTGTTTTGTTTCAAGTTAAATGTTCTTAGTTGTCTTGGGGTTCTGGCATGGAGCACAGAGCATCCTTCTGAAGACAGCTCCTCAATTGCAGCCATCAGACAGGGTTTGCAAGGATCACATCTGGCTGCGGTCCACTTGGTTCATCTTCTGCAATTGTGCAATATTGTATTTCTCATCTCCAAAACGATGTTGCAAGTAATGCTGTTCCTAAGCCGATTTCTGTAGCAGTATGTCATGATGTGCTGGTAGAATAGCAGGGCAGGGACAACCTGGTTAACAGTACTGCACTTGGATATTCCTGTGGAAAAATAACAGCTGCTTGTCTGACTTTAATGCAAGTCTTCAGTGGGTTGTGTGGATTATTGAGCTCTTGACTCCACCTGCTGGGTAAACATTTACTAGCAAATCTCCAGTCACACAGGATCTGCTATGTCTTACTGGGCAATCAGCAGGAAGGCTTCTCACTTGTCTCCCTACCTAATAGCTACTTCTACTTTAAATGCTAGTTAGCTGAAGAGCTAGGGGAAAGCAACATCAGTAAATATCTACGAAGCAAAAGACAGGATAGGGAGGGCCTTGCGCCCCTGGTTGTAGAAGTGGGAGGGAGGGGAGGTACGAAGCACCTCCAGGTAGAAGGGTTAAGCCTTAGCCTTCCTGGGCTTGGTCTGGTAGGTTAAAATAACTGGCCTCATCCCTCTGGGCTACGTTAAAGTGGATTACCCGGGTAGACGTGACCAGTTAGTTTACACTTCCATTTTCTTTTTTTATTAGCTTGTACTGCCTTTGTCCCCCAAATAACTTTAAGAAGTGAAGGAAAAAAGTGGTGCTGAGCAAGGAGAACCAGGGATCTGAAATATGAAAGCCTTTCCAGAGCATTAATCATCAGTCCCATAGATGGGCATAATAAAGTAGCAGCAATACTAGGACCTGCCAGAAGAATATGAGGCTCTTAGTTTAATGAATTAACACAGAGTCTGGGGAATTTGTTCCCCGAGGCTAAACAGGGACACGTCTCCTTCTTCCTTCATCTCTGCCTGCACAGGCTTGATTCTGCTGCTTGATCTTGTGGAATGCGTCCCCACCGTAGCTACAGGCTGTGGGGAGAGTCCTCAGCTTTGAAATCTGTGCAGTCCTCAAAATACCGGAAGCTGCCTTTTTTTCAGTGCCTGCAGCTCTTCCTATTAGGAGCACTACTGTACACCACAGGAACTGCAGGGAAATGTAGTAGCTTTAACTTCAAATGTCTTGTAATAACTTAAAAGGTTTGCTTGGGAAATCTTTTGTGAAGAAAGAAATGTGCATCTTCCTGTCCTCCTTCATTCCCCTGCCCTGGCATAAACACGGTAGGTATAGTCTGGCTAGACAAAAAGATAAGGAAGACTTTTTTTTTTTTAAATTCCTTACTCCAGCATGGCTTACTACAAGAAAACATAGCTTGCTTTTGGTCTGCTAGGGGACTTGCAGGTTGTGGCTTGGGAGGTCACGCTAAATCTGCTGCGGTTCTCATGGTACATTAATGTTTAAATGGCAGGAGTACTTCAGTAGCTGAAATTGCTCCCAGCATTCTTAGATTGCTCAGTAAATGATAGTGTGTTTCCTCAGTAACAGCAAACCCTGCTAAGAGTAAAGCTATAACCTGCCCATGACCCTGCATAGCAAAGGAGTGCTGGTATCTGGCAGAGCTCACAGGGGTCTGGATAACTTTAATTCTGTTTTAACAACAGATAAGCTGTGAAGTGCTATTCTGCTTTGAGAATAGGTAAAGACTTCAACTAAGATGTCACTTGCAGCTGCAACTAGTATTTATTCCTACAGCTCCTGCCAATGAAGCTAAAACAATAACAGTGCCTGTACACATTGGAAACATCTGCACAAATTATTTCCTCTGCAGAGCTAATACATGCAATAGACAACACTTTGTTCAGCAACAGGTTTTAGTCCTTTCCTTGGTAGTCCCATTAGGTAAATTACATTCAACTTATGCAAAGCGATACTAAAATCCTCTTGTCAGTGTTGCATATCTTGATTGATGGCTCTTAAATGCTCTGATCAAAACAGTTAATTGCCTTGTGCAAAATGAGACTGCAGATCTGTTTTCTGATAGTACCAAACTTCATCAAAGTGGAAGTCATTTCCGGGAAAAGGTTAAACCGTGGCAGGGAAGGCCTGGAGATTTGTTTACATAGCCTCTAGGCTGCCATAAGATGTTACGGTGTATTAATCTGATCTTTCAAGATCTCCATTAACGGCTTTGATTGTTCTGCACTGTGTTTTTTCTAGGGCACAGGAAACCTTCATGCAATGGGATCAATGTAGAAGATTTTATAACTTCCTCATGGCAGACAACATGAAGAAGATCATCCTTTCTCACAGGTACTGCAGTGCATCACTTACACTGATAGCATTGATTGGGTAAACTCCTCTATCGGATTTCTCTTCTCGGTCCTTTAAAATAGGACTTCTGAAAGGTTATGCACCAGTTCCTTGCTTGGTGGTGTTTACATGAACCAACAGAGAAGGGGAGCCTGTGTCAATCTCATTCATATACCGTAAAATATACAAATAAGCTTTGGTGATCGTGTTAGAAGAAAGCAGGCTTTGTCTTTTTGCCTTCCAAGGAGACTTGCTTAATGAATAAACAAGGTGCACACAGGAAAACATTGCAATTAGACTTCAAAGTGGAGTATTCTGCATCTGTTTCACTTCTAGCCAGAGTTGCCTGTTCAAGGAGCCTCTTGTTCTGCCACCTACCTGAGGTAGGATTAATCTTCGTGAGCTGCTGTATGGGGCTGCTGCTTATCAAATAAGCAAATAGTCAAACTGTAGCTCTGGATTCTAGCTGTTCCTATAGAAAGAACATGTAGCCAGCAAAATACTTAGTGTTGCTCTTCCTGGAGTGCAAGTGTACTTGTAGGATCCTGTGCTGCTGTTGTGATCTGTGGCTCTCGCATATCAAAGGAATGTGTTTGTTCAACAAGTGACATGCTCAATGTTGTTCTTTCCTCCATCAGAAGTTCTCTGGGTACTTCTTTCTAAGGCAATAAATGTGTAAGTACCTCATCTATGTATATTTGAACTTGCCTGACTCGAGGGAGAAGGAGGGGAATATCTAAGACCCATTCCAATTAAGAGCATGTGTCACTTGCAAACTTTTGGTTCATTGTTTACACTCCTGTGCGGTATGAAACACTTGTAGAAGGAATTAGGGCAGCTGATATGTAGGATGATCCACGTAATTCATTCCAGATTGACAAATATTTAGACAACTTGACCAAATTTAACATGTGAAGTTAGGTAAGCCCCCATTAAAAGGTACTTAAATTCATAACCCAGAAAAAGCCAGTGCTGGCTCAAAGGCAAGTCTGTTAAGTAAACTTTTTTTTCCATAATCACTTGTGCTCTAAGGCCGCTCCCCCAAATCAAACCTAGCCTCCCTCCTACTCTGCCCTGCAGCTGCCTCTGAAAGGGAATAAAAACCCCTTTCCAGCTTGTGGTTTTTGTTCTATCTGTCAGCGGAGCAGTTTGTTCTGGTAAAGAAACACATCCTCTCCTGAGGGCAATAACTAATTATGACAAGTGTCCATAGTAAATATCTTTCTGCTAAGGTAATGCCCCAAGTAATCTCTGCTGTGTGAGCTAACCTAATATCTGTGCTGGGGAGACTTTAGGACCAGATGGTGAAGGAGATGCTATGCCCAGGACTGCTAGTGCTCTCACCGAGCCACCCACGAGTTTGGTCTGATGCCAAAGGACCCTCCCTCTAACCCAGCCTCTGTTCCAAATAGCCTTAGCGCTGTCTGTCCTGGGAAGACTCTTTTTAGAGGCCCCTCATGCAGTTTTTCAGTAAAACAGGAAAACAGGAAAACATTTTTTCTATAAAGAGGCTGCTAGGGTCTCTGTTATGCCTTGCTGCAAAGGGAGGTGGACAAATAAGCTGCACTTGTTCCCAAGAAAGCCTCATGTTGTATATGTAGCCCACTTCTTATCTTGTCAGACTTGATAAACTTAGCTGTCCTTGAACAGGTCATGGCTTTGCTGCCCTTGTTATGTTATTTGGATGGTTTTTTTGATGTTACTCTTTCAGGCAAGTTCTTTTTGGAGATAACAACATGAAGAAGCCACAAAGCCTGTCAGATGCTGATCTGAGCAAACTCTATACAGCAACATCCCTTATGCAGATTGATGATAACGTTATGAGGTATGAAGGGTGATTCTCTGATCCTGTGTAGATCTCTGAAAGTACCTTCTCTTTCAAGTGTTGCTCTTGCATGCCCCTTGCTGTGCCTGTAGGAATCTGCTGAAATACAGTGCTGACAACCTCAGAAATTCTTCCTTGCCTTCACATTGAATAAAACTTAACAGGAGAAAAAAAAAAAAAAGAACTTACTATTGACAGTTACAGCTTCTGTAAAATCATCCAGGAGGCATTTATTTATCAGTAAGTCTGAACCTGCAGCCTTCAATAACGTAGGAAGATGCCAGCTCTGCTGCAAGCTCAGCAAAAAACAGTGCAGAATGTGGAAAGTGGCTCAGAATTGCTCATGAATGTCCTTAGCCCTGCTTGAATTTTGAAACAAACCTTTCCCCAAAAATCTACTCCTGCCTTCTCAATAAACATTAGGGTTGGCTGAGATGATACAACCTTTTTTTAGTTGTCATTCTAACACCTAAATTAAGCTCTCTGCTTTATTAAGCAGTAGCATGTTACTGCCTGTGTCCTTGAAAACATAATACTTTCTTCAGTGGCAGTGGTTGTACCATGGCATGTTCCGTATCGGGCATTGACACCTTTCCAAAATGAAGGTATAACCTGTTGGCTATACAGCTGTAACACTTTTGGCAGACTGGGAGAATTGCTGGCTGCTTTTTAAAAGCCATTCCTAGGGAAATCTCCCTACTTGTCCCTCATTCTTGAGGCCTTTCTAGTTTGGGCCAACAGCTATGTTGTCTCTCACGTAAAAAAAAAAAAAAAAAAAAAGGAAGCACTTGAGTGTAGGTTTACTGAATTCTTGGTTTGGGATGGAGAGCTAAGGATTTGGCAAAGAACTGGAACCACAGTGAATTCTGGGTGGCTTGTAAGCAGGCTCTTTTGTCCAATATGTTTGAGGTTCATAAACTGTGGTGGTTTTGTATTTGAAAAAGCTTTCAGGTAAAGGTGAACCAGATCATAACTTTTTCTTTCTTCCATATGTACAATTACTTAAGTGAAATGGGATACTTCAAAAGAAATGTGCTGAAGGCTGCTAGACTTCAACTTGCATGTATAACTTGCCTGTGCTATCACAATGTTTGAGTAAGCACAAAAAGCGTAAAGGCATGTGCTGGCAAAGGGGAGTTTTTTGCAGAGACACTGGGTGGAAAAAAAGCATTGTCCATGAAAATTGAAGCATCATTCCTATCTCTGCATATATGTCCTCACTTGAAAGTAAGAGTCACGTGGGTATTAGAAGCAGATGATTGCAATGACAGTCTTCTCTATTTCAGGAAGTTCCATGGCTACAGTTCCCTGAAGGAATACTATGAAGAAGAAAGCTGCCTGCATTACTTGCACAGGGTAAGCTCCTGCAATAGAGACTGCTCTTGTACCTTCATTTTCCTACTGGAGATAAAATGCACCGTGGTTTCTGTTGTTGATACCTATACACAGCTGTCTTAGCTGGGATTTTCAGAAATAATCAGACACGGTGTATTGGAGTGGGATTTCAGTTCTTGCTGCCTCTAATACTGGGGCAAAACACTCTGGGCTCTTAAGAGCTTATAACCGACAAGTAGTAGCACCCAAGTGATCTATATAAAGCCACGCATTCAGCTGAACTGCTCTGAGTGCATGAGGATAAGGTAGGAAATGGGTGGTGGCGTAGAGCCTGCAGTTTCAAAGAAGAAAGACTTACACTGTGGAAGAGACTCAGGACACTATCTAGCAGGTAGATACTTAGCAGACCAAAGTTTTGCAGAAGTGGAGCTGGAAGATTAATTCCTCCTTGATGTACTGAGCCAGAGGATGGAGATGTTCCAAGGGAGTTTCCTGGACTTTAACCAAGGTGTCCATAACAGAGCTGGCACTAGCTGCCTGATGCACGAAGCAATACAGAGCAAAAAAGGGTGTAGCTATTTGAATTCTGAGAACGGGGAAGATCTGTGACTCAATCTGTATGTGTTCTGATGCACCCCTGCCCCTTTCATACAACTGAGTTAAAAAATAAAATCAAGTGCTCCAAAGTACTCCATTGGTGAGAAGCCACCAGTCTTAAATTTCGACTTTTTCTGCTTTTCTGATGCTTTTCCAGGTACAGGGCAATTCTGAAATAAGATGTCTTGAGTTAAGCTAAGATGCTTTTAGAATTGGTAGATTGAAATTTAAATACCAACCTCTTACTGGTTTTTTGGGTTTTTTTCCTTTCGTGCCATGTTTCTTGATGCAGATCTATGTTCCTCTTCTGTTGGTTAATGCTGCTGATGACCCTCTTGTGCATGAGAGTCTTCTATCAATTCCAAGAGCTCTTTCAGGTATGTTGAAGCAGTCTGCTCCAGCTGTGCGTATTTGTGTGCCTGCAGCTTCCTTATCACATCATGATCCATGATTTCAAAGCAGCTTGACTAGCCTCCTTATATCTGTAATCCTCTGGGAGGTGTACTAAGTTAGAACTAACAAGGCTAACCTTGAGCAGAAAAAACTTGAGTCCTTTCAGGCACCTTCTGCTGTTTTGGCTTGTGTTGATAGCCAGCAGGTTACATTCAGGTTACATTCTTGAATGGAAAAATTATTCCTCATGTCTTCATTCCTCACTGGGATTTAGTAGAAAGGTGGGTTGTTATTGTGATAGTCTTGATTAAGTACAGATGAGCAGCCCCCTTTGCTGATGAAGAGCTGAGCGGGGCACATGCATAGCTGTGTTATTTGGTACTGAACTAGGATCTCTCCCTGGAAAGGAGTTCTGTGAGCTGTCTCTTCAGCCAAGAAAAAAAAAGGCAAATTACCTTTAGAAGCTCAGAAGAGGGAGCTGGCTGCTGCTTCGTCACACAAATAGCGGGTGCATAGGGAGAGAAGCAGGGTTCATTCTTTTCCTGGTTGAAGGCTGTGAGCAGAGAATTCATCCACAGCTGCTTCCAGACAGAAGCAAGCACAGGGGTTTTCTCACTGTATGTGGAACAAGGTGGCTGATGCACCAAAGCTCTGACAGTACAGCTCAACACGATGCTAACAGTTCTAGCTCCAGTGTACGTGAGTTAAAGATGTTCATTCCTTAAAGAATGAGCATTCTTACAGCAATGCAGGTGTTGCATTTCTTGGGCAACCCTCTTGTACTGGCTGGGGTTGGTTCCTGCAGACTGTCCTGTTCTGTGAAGCGGTAAGGTTATGTGCTTTCGACTTCAAGGTAGCCATGGCCTTTGTCAGTGCATTTCTGCTTCCTACACATGATTGCTCCTTTAGTTCAGATGCTATGCGAAGGATAGAGTTGATTATCATGACTTGGGATAGTTTCATTTTCAGCTCCAAGATGTTAACTTTCTGGAATTTTGTGCCTCCTTTTGTTTTACAGAGAAACGGGAAAATGTCATGCATGTGCTGCCCCTTCATGGAGGCCACCTGGGATTTTTTGAGGGGTCTGTACTATTCCCAGAACCTCTTACCTGGATGGATAAGCTTGTGGTACAGTATGCCAATGCCATCTGTCAGTGGGAGAAGACAAAGTCTCACTGCTCGGACACAGAGCAGGCTGTATCTGGCCAGGAGTAATTGACCCAAATACTCTGGATCACTTCAGTAAATCTCCCCCTTTGGGAACATCTTGTTCCCTCACCTGCTGCTTCAGGTTTCCATTCTCCTTGATATCCTATGGCTGGGGTTTGATCACAATGTTTTCTTCCAAAGTGGAGTTAAAGCAGAGGTTAATATCTGATCAGAGTATCTTTGCATATATAGTCACTTGGGTTTGTAATTTACTGCTCTGCTTGAAGAATTAGGTTGCTGACTGTGACTTGTTACAGGGTTATTGAGCTAAAGACTGCTTGCTTTAATATAGCAGAAGTTTCAAGTGTCAAAATCTCTTCACCTGCTGGTCAAAAACTTGATCTGCAGCACTTGTTTAGGTGTAGATGACAGGGTAAGTATGAGACTGTTCTCTGTCCCGGTGCTGGAAAAACCCTACACCAAGCCACAAGCCGGTGAGTGGTTCAGTCTGTAAGCCACTAAAATGTGGCTTAGAAAAAACAGATGCTTGACTGCAAGGGGAGTTCCAGCCTTGCACCATCTCAAGGAAAGCCTTTTAGTTCCTAGGAATGCACTTACACAAGTGCATCATTTTAAAGATACTTAACTTTTCCATGCTTCAGCTATCTGTGGATTGCGATGTCTTTATGCTGGGACTCCCTGTAGGGAATAGCTGCAGGCTGGTAATACCAGTTAATGTTTCTATGTAAACATGTTCTCACACCAAGACCAGAACAGTCACCTTCTTGTCATCTTTGCCTCATTTTAAATGTAGTCATCTTTTAAGTACTGGGTTTTTTTGCTTTGACCCAGGGCTTTTTAAAGCTGGCTCTGGCTTCCAAATGGAAACCAGTGAATCTGTAGGATCTTTCTGTGAGCTCAATCTGTTTTTAAGAATATTTCATAGAGAATTATGTACTCTGTTAGGGATTAATTTGTTGGGCAGGAAGGTATCTGTTTAGATTTACTCCCCTTATGTCAAGGTAAATCATACCAAAATTCTTCCCCTTAGCTTTCAAAGCATCAAATGGTTTTCAGACACATGACTTGCCTTACAGTTGATGGGGAACTGGATGTCTCTAGCCCTGTGCAATTAAAATTATATTTTTGCATGGCTAACTACTTCCATATCTATGTAAACGTCGTAGGATTACTGGCTCCAGTAAGACACTGGGCTCTTCCTCACTTGAATTCCTTTTCCATGCCCAGACATCCTCTTTTAGTTTTAATGTGTGAAGTGAAGCGTGAAAGCTGTTTGCAGGAAAGATGCCTACTCACTTGTGCTTTTCCCTCAAGTGGCTGTTATGGTGTGTGCCAAGATTGTTATTAAAGACTCTAGTCTATCCCCTGGAAGGAAAGTTGTCCCATGACAATCTGGAGACTGAAACTTTGTGGTCAAAATCTTTTTTTTTTTTTTTCTTCACTGTTTGTTCTGTCAATATTGTAGTCTCATTAATCCATCCTTAGGACGACTTTATCACAGTGTCAGTGAAGTTCTTTTCCTGTCACACTTCCCACATCAATTAGCACTTTATTGCTTCAGCCTTGGTCTGTGTTCCAGGCACTTTAGTTTATAGCTTAAGGGCAAAACAAGCTGCAAGACTTCAGTCTGGTAAAATGGGGGAACAAGCCTTCTGGACCGCCCTGTCCCTGAACTTCAGTAGGTTGGAGAGGTGGGATTTTGTTTTAATAAAGCAATAATTAACTATTGTAGCAAAGGTGCATTATCATATCAGGAAATTCCTTTCATTTGCCTTAGGCCAGACACCTTGGCCTGTTACAATGAACTGTGGATATCTGCACATTCTCCTCCTTAGTAAATCCAGGTTTCCTTTTTTCATCAAAGAAAAAATGTGACCAAGTAAAGCTATAGCAAGACTTGGCCATGCTTGTGGCTGTTCCTTAAGAACTATTTTAGGGCATCAGTTAGCAAGGATATTCTTAGCTGATGGATATCTTGTCTCTATGTTGTTATCCTCTTATTCATACTGCATCTGTATATCACTAAAATCTGTCATAAGACATTTCAGATTTTTGCTTAAGTAGCTGTTCATGTAATATTCATTGGATATGACTTAAATATCTTCTCACTTCAACAGAAGTGGAGTGCAAACAACACTTGTACACATCAAATAGATACAGTATAAATTTAGGTGTGTAGGGGGATATGGTTTTTATCTCCAGTGGGTTACAACTTTAGAAGTGTTTCAGCTTTCATAGTATACTACAGCTGTAGCTTACACAGGTCATGGCTCTCTGCCTTGAGGAAACAAAACTGCCCTTCCTGTGCTTCATGTGTCCTTCCTCAATCCAGCTTTACTCTGCTGAGATGGGTATCAACTTCAGATAGCTCTAGAGGAGCAGAAGTTGTCCTTGGTACCGATACTCCTGTTGAAGTGAAGAGAGCCCATCATAAGACCCAACATGTGGATACCTATGAAAGAAAGGTCAGTGTGTGTCTGACCTCCTTTGAGAGCAAAATATCTGCCTTTGTCAACCTGAGAGCCTTATCAAAAGCAGGGGCTCTCCACCCAGCTCCTCAAGCAACTGAAGGTTTGCCTTCCTTCCCAGGAACCCAGACTGGCAGAAAAGTTCAGCGGTTGACCGGCCCAGAATGTGAAAGTCAGGAGGGTGAGAACTGGCTCGATACTGTCTGGGAAGGTTAATGCTGAGGCAAAGCAAGTGTTTTGCCCCTGCTTTTTGGCCAAATCATGCCAGTCTCTCTGGAAGTGGAGCTTTTTGTCCTGGGAAGCTTTTTCTTGGAAAAAATATTCTTCCTTCTGTTTTGTAAAGAAGATCATTCTTGACGGACCAGGCTTTCAAACAGGTTTTTCTATTTCTGAGGTATGAGGAAGCTACCTTCTTGTCAAATGTACCTTCACTTCAAACTGATTTCACTACAGCAGATGGACAGTCAATCAATGACGCATTTTTAAGCAAGTCTTCTAAAATGAGGTGAGCAACTAGGCAATTCTCAAAGCAGCAGGAGCTGTAGCTTTGTCTAATCAAATAGAGATCTTGCTTTAAAGTTAGATGGTCTTTTCGAGGAATACTCCTTCCTGCCCTGCAACCCAAGCCTTCGTACTTCAGAAGTGCCGATGCTGTGGACTTTCTGAAACTTTCAACTACAGAAGTAATATGGGTCTCCATATTACAGGTCTTGTTCCTTTGACCTGTTTTTGCACTTTGTAATTGCATCTACAGCTGTTCAAACCACTTGTGACTTGACCAACTAATTCTAGCCGGTTTGGGGAAGAAGAGCTTTTGTCACAGCTTGTTTGTGCAAGGCTTCTGAAGCCTGAGGTTCAGCTTACTAAGCTGCTTGTAGGTGGAAGCAGTGAAAAATCTATTCTCCCCATCCCACACAATTTGCTGCTCTCAAAGCAAGACTCATGGTGTCAGACTTGCAGTAGTAACTTAGAGATCTTGGGGAATTGGGAGAGGAGAAAGTTAAGCTGCAGTACATGTTACCTAAAGGGAATCCTGTATTGAATCTTGCTGCTGACAGTGACTGGCAACTGATACCTAGAGCCGGTGCCCCAAGATGCATGGGACTTTGTCCAATCCTAATCTGAAATACTCTTCTCTCCTGAAATACTAGTCTTGTGATGTGAGCAGGTGGTCTTCGTTTGCCCAGTGAATTCAACCTTAAATGCAATCCGAATTTTTAAGTCTTAGAGGCGAAGTCATCTTTTTCATCTCTTGTCAGGACACATGAAGTTGTTGAATTTATATCATTACAGGGTAGTCTGATAGCGCAATTCAAGATTACAGCATGATGAATCTGTCATGTGCTCTGTTTAGTTTCAAACTGGGATTAGAAAAAGCACTAGCAGAGCTCTTCCCACAGGTAGTCTCGTGGTATACACACCTCTCTCCCGTCACTGGATGTAAGTAGCACTTGAACATAAACCCTAAGGACTTTCTCAGTCAGATAGCAATTTGCAGAACTATTACTGTTTGGTTAGGCTGGTCCAACCATCACCTTTGTCAGTGTCTGGAGAGATCTGAAGCTTGTAGGCGAGCAGCTGGGACTCGCTCTTACTGAACACAAGGAACTTGCAGCTTCCACTACATCAGATCTGCCAGCATTTTTAATGTTGGTTTGCTTCTAAATTGAAGGTTTTTTCAGGTGGATCTGACAGTGTTGTAGTTGCACTGTAAAGACAGACACTTGAACTTCCTTGCAGTCTTTTTCTGAGTGTTTTTCTGCAGTTGCTGTTTATGAAGATATAGGTTACAAAGATAGGGCATTAAGCAAAGATGTTGGGAACTGTTAGCTCCAGTACTGAATTTAGCTACCTGTGTGTCATCTGTCCTGGGTCTGCCACAAGTTCCTAGACCACAGCCCTTTGACACGTGGTGCCTTGCCCTTTTTCTCCTCCTCCCTTGGCATCAGCATATCTAGAGACTTCAGTAACAGCTCTGTCGGAGCTTTTGGGGCTCTGCTCTTTAGTAAATGAATTTTCAGACACTAGGTAGTGAGACAACTCTGGTAATGTACACTGTGCAGGTGTGCTGACTTACAAGACCTTTGTGGGCAGCCTACAACTAGCTACAGTCTATTGATTAGATACTTTCTTCTAGGATCTCCACTATAGATCTACTGGGATGTTGACCCTTCTCATGGCTCCTGCCAACTGGGAAGTCTTAAAAATAAATTAATTTTAAGGCTTAAAATAATATGTATGAGCAGTGGATCATTTTCAGCTCTCAGCTCCTCTAGCAGTAGGGATTGAGTCATAGAAGGAGGGTTTGCTTTGCTTAATATGTGACTTGTTACCTTACAATCCCAAATTTCTTATGTCTATTAAGTCTCCAGCAGCATAGCTGGAGGTAGATTGCCTAAGTGACTACATCTCAAAAGAAAAAGCAGAGAGTAGCAACTTCAGGATTTAATTGCCAAACAGCTTAGTCACCTGAATTGCTTCCAGGTTTTTCTAGTAATATTACGCCTGTCTGGAGCTTATTGAAATTCTTCACAGCCTTTTTCAAGAAGATCAGAAAAGGCCCTAGCCTTGTGCTGTATGTATCAGTCCTTTGTTGTGAAGAGCACCTTGTTTCTGGCTTGAGTCTTGCTCCATGTGTCCTTATTCCTTTGGTGGGTCTGTTGGTTGGGTAGGTCCTGGAGCCCCAGTGACTCGAAGCAGTGTCTCCTTCATGGCTTCTAGGTGAAAAGCAAGCAGCTCTCCTTCATGTGAGGACTTGCTGAGTTTTCTCATAGCAACACCACCCCAAGGAAGGGGTGTCTTGTGACTGTACCCCTTTTATCACTGGGAGCGTCTGTTACAATGGCCTGGACTTTCTTAGCTGTTGGGAGAGCTTAGGGATAAGTGCCATCAATGAGTCAAAGCAGTTGCCAGCTTTTTGTGCTGTGGTGGAAGGGTTTCTAGGGTTATCCTGAACCATTGCATTCTGAACATCTGTATACTTGGTTTTGCTGGTTAATCAATGGACACACAATGCAATCCAGGGCAGCATTTATCAGGTTGGCTCTGCTGTATTGAACAACCTTTTCCAAGTCTATCTGATAACACTCTCCAAAAGCTCCAACCCCGCATCACTTGTGGATAAAGGCTTTCCTTTCCTTCTCACTCAATGGCCTTGCCTAACCCAGGTAGTTTTAATGCAGTAAGGAGCCCGATCCCACAAGGTGGCTCTACACAAAGCCTTTTTGCTTTTGTCTGAATGACAAGCTTGCATTGTCTATCTCTGGTCATGCAAGAGATTAGATACTTTCTTCAATATCAATTAGATATTGATTAGATACTTTCTTCTAGGATCTCTACTATAGCTCTACTGGGATGTTGACCCTTCTCATGGCTCCTGCCAACTGGGAAGTCTTGGAAAAAAAAAAAAAAAAGCCAAACAAAACCCACTTGTATTTGATATAACCAAACCCTACTGCGTAGCCCAAGTCAGCAGCTTTCCAAAGGAGCATGTTTTCTCATTGTGTTACTTGACAGCTTGACCATAATTCCCAGTGACAGATCACTAGACATTCTTCTTGAGAAAGCATAACCCCTTTCTCTGAAAATCCCAAGCCGAAGAGGTGTGTGGAGAGCTCAGGAAGGACAGACCTGTGTCATTCTTGTGTTGCCCATGCAAGTGTGTTAGAACAGGCTGAGTGACTTCTAATGTTCTTGGTGAGCAGTTTACTATGAAAATATTTTCAAATTGGCAAAATTACACTCTGGAACCATCTCTAAATGCTGCCCTGACAAAGCTTGTGTACTGAGGCGCCCTCCACGCTGCCATGTTCTGAGTCAGATTCTCTGGAGCTGACAGCTGCAGGGGAGATGATTTGCAATTAGCAATGCAATTTTTCTATATCTGCTGATGTTTACCTTTAAAATTATATATATAAATATATAAAAAAGTGTCTGATTTTTTTCTTTAATTTTTGTTCTTCTGTGTGGTGTAAAATGGAGGTTATTGCAAAACAAAATGTAATTTTGTTATCTTTGATTCAGTGGGATTTCTTTATTTAAAAATAAAGGACTTATTGAAGTCAGTGCTACATGTAGTGACTGTGTGCAATATTATTGGGTGATGAAGTCCAGCTGTCACTCCTGGCAGGCACAGCAGCCATGCTTTCCTGCTCCCTTCCTCTGCAGTTGGGGAGAGGATCATCTGATGTGGGAATATACTGGGCCGACAAGGGAATCACAGAATCATAGAACGCTTTGGGATGGAAGGGACCTTTAAAGGCCATCCAGTCCATCCCCCTGCAATGGGCAGGGACATCTACAACCAGATCAGGTTGCTCAGAGCCCCATCCAGCCTGGCCTTGGATGTTTCCAAGGATGGGGCGTCTGCCACCTCTCTGGGCAACCTGTTCCAGTGTTTCACCACCCTCATTGGGAAAATTTTTTTCCTTGTGTTTAGTTTAAATCTACCCTCCTTTAGTTTAAAACCATTACGCCTTGTCCTGTCTCAGCAGACCCTGCTAAAAAGACTATACCCATCTTTCTTGTAGGCCCCTTTTAAGTATTGAAAGGCTGCAATAAGGTCTCCCAATACTGATTAAAATGCACCTATGAGTATCTGAACATGTTCCCTCGGTTATGAGATTTGGATTAGCTAAAGGAGGAACCCTTTAGCCCCAGCCCTTACATGTGAATTAGTATTAGATGTTAGTTTCTGTTCACTAGTGCTGTCTAAATGAAGCCTGCCTTGGGGAAAGGCTGTCCTTACATCCTCATGGTACACACCAAGGCAGGAGCTGGCTTGCTGCTCCCTCACTTCCAGACAGGACAACCTTTGTCAGTAACTCCTATTTCATGAACTCTGGTGTTGCCTCTATGTTTTGACCCACTAGTTTGGCTATTCTAGTGGTAAATGCAAGGACTCTAATTGTTCTAGGAAATATGAATGACCCCCTCCTTTGAGGGAGAAACCTCAAGCTTGCACTCCTTCCGTACTTCTGGGGTGGGGAGAACAAGAGGGGTGGCAGTGTAGGGGGCGTCTTCTCCACCTTTCACTCCTTTCAGCAGTTGCAGCTTCTATGCCCACCTCTCAAAGACCTGGCTCTGCTGCCTGCTGAAGTGAGTGTCAAGTAGATAAATGACAAGACTGCACAGGGGCTGTATGTAACAACGCCTGGATGGTGTGCCAGCCCCTGCCACCACTGCCATCTCCAGCTGGAGCCTTCCTCTGCCTCTGTTGTGTTCCAGAGTGTAGAACAAGGACAGGGCTGCTGCAGAAAGCCTCCAGAGAGATGTCACTCTTAACAATTCCTGCTATATATAGGAGCATCTAACAATTGCCCTGGCTCTTACGTCTGTTGGGGCTGGCCTGGTGGCTGAGCATGGGGGGTCTAGCAGGCTCTTGAGCTAAGGAGCATGTGGCTTGCTTGGCAGTTGACAGAGGCTGGCAGCTCAGCCTTCCCTAAGGCTCAGCTTGGGGAGCTAGCTGGGTGTGGACTTGATCTTCTTCTCCCCTTTCTCCCTTGCAGTATGTGACACAAGCCCTAGTGATGCTCAAGCCTTTCTTAGTTGCTTTTTGTCTTATGGCTAAGAGAGGTCCTTGATGCCTCTGTAGTGGAGAATGGAGATGGCGTCAGCTTAAAAAACTAAATGCCTGTCCTGAAAATGCTGAAGAAGGGCTATTTTTGCTGGTGGACAAGAGTGGATTGTGACAGCCCTGTGTCAGCCCCCAGGTTCTCCCAGGATCACTAGGTCGCTGGCTGGGGGGCTCCTCCAGAGCCAGACCTATGGCTGTGCCAGGACTAAGACCTGAAGCAGGGCACAGGGCTTAGCTCTGGCCCTTCCTGCAGCGTGTGGTAGGACTCTCCTTTGGGACAACAGCTTTCCTGCAGCGTGCGGTAAAGCTTTTGGTCACGAGTCTCTGGAGAAATCATCAGACTGAGTGGAGTTCCTAATCTTTCAGTAGCTGGCAGAAAAAAAAACCACAACAGCAACTCTGGCTGGGACACTGACATCTGAGGAGTCAACCGCTTGTTTGAGCCTAGGGCGTAGAAAAGCCCTGCCAAAAGCAGTACTTGACTGATGCTAAGAGCTCACTAATGCGTGGTTTTTTACCTACAGACCAAGCGAGACAGATGCGGAGGGTAACTGGAACTGGAGGGCTGCTGGGGCAGCTGGGCTGGGCCAGGACCATCGCTGCTGTTCCCCTGTAATGAGAATTGCTCTGTGGGAGGCAGTGTTTCGGGCTCCATCTCTAGGTTATTGGCCATTGTGATTTAGCTGTTAGATCTATTTTTAAAGATCTACTTCAAAACTCCTTCCTGGCTCGGTCAGAGTCACTCTGGGGGGAAGCTGAGGCCAGCATGGATCACGGATCATGCTCCCTGCTCTGTTTGCTGTGCTGTTCTCTGTCTCGCCATCAAAGCAAGCTGCTGGCTGACAATGTGTCCCAGCAGTGGTGAGCAGCCACAGGGACCTCCCAAGAGCTATGGCTGTCCCAGTCCCAATCCCAGAGGCAGCAGCATGGTGCTCCCGGCTGTGCGTATGGGGGGGTTTTTTTGTCTTTTTTTGTTTTTACAAGTGAGCTGCAGTTGCTCTGTCTCCCAAGCAAGCTGTGCTGTTGTGTTTGCACTGGCCTGATGGTTGTAGGGTTGTCACACATGGTTTCCTTGGGACAGCTCCAGATGCTTCCCGCCTCGTGAACAGCACTGCACAGTAAGGAGCTAAAGGCAGCAGAGAGGTGCCTTTCACTCTCCCTCTCACACAAGGTTGGCGCAGCCTCGGGCTGGGACTCGCCATGTGTGGACCAGCCACCGTGCTGCTGAGGCTGGAGAAAACAGATTTAACCCCAGTCGCCTCTGCCCAGACGGGCCCCATCCTCCCCACAGCTTCGGAGCCGACGTCCTGTTTGGTTTGAGCCTGAGCCAGTGCCCTGATGAATGCGGCTCTTGTCAGCACCCTCCACCTCGGCCGGCTTCGCCTGGGGGTCCGGTCCTCGGCTTGGCTGATTAAAGGCTCCTGTGTGTAGCTGCAGAGCTGGGAGGGAGGGGAGATGGGGCACGCTGAGGGACTGGCTTGAGGGAGAAGAAGGTAACCTGGGCAGAGACCAGCGCCTTGCTCCTCTCCAAGCCCTACTGCTTACCAAGGGAGGAGGAGACGATCTGGAAACAGGGATCCAATCAGCTCCTCGGAGGAGATGCCTGGTTGATGAACCAGAACAGACTGCCTTCCCTGGGACACAGCTACTTCTGCCTCCCTCCTCCCCACCCTGGTCTTGTTGACTCCACATTAGCAAGGGCTAATTAGCATTAGCATCAGGCACAGCTCGTTTGCCAGGTGAGGACCCTCCTCTGCCCTCCGTGGTGGCTTTTGGTGGGGCTTCCCTGATAGAGCTCCCTCTCACAGTGCCGTGCTAGGAGAAACAGCTGTGCTGAGGCTTTTGAAGGATTTAGGAAGGTACATTCTGCTTGTCTTTCACTGTCCTGTGGTTAAAATCCATCTCCTACTCGTAGTGGCTGCTGCAGCCTCTGTTCATCCTCCCTGCCTGCCTGGCTGAGCAGGAATGAGACAGAGGCAGCTCCGCTTGGGCCCCTGTTTGGGTCTTGTTTGCACCTTTTGGGCTGTTTTCTCTTTCCTGGTTAGAGCAGATGACTGACAACTGGGGGTCCTTGCTCGGGCAGGGGTGGAGCTTGTTCTGGGATGCATGGAGGATGGAGATGGCCGGTTCCTTGGCCCCTGTGCCAAAGGGCAGTCAGTGATGGGGGGACAGGGGTCTCCTACCAAGTGCTGACACTCCTGGCCTCCTTTGAACCAGCAGCGCAGCCAGCGCCTGTGCCCAAAAAGCTGCACCCCTGTTCCTTGCCACATGCCACAAGGGACCGCAGAGCTCTGCTGTTAAAACACTTTATTTCTCCCTCGCTGTAGCCCTCCCTTCCCAGAGCAGACGCTGTCCTGTCCTCCCACCGCAGCTCCAGGGCATGCTGCGGGAGAGGGCTGCTGACCTCCTTTCTCTGCTGGCTCCCGAGGAAAGGATGCTCTGCCTGGGAGGGACAGAGCTGCCGGGCAGCCCGCTGCCAGGTTTGGGGAGGGGAGGGACAGGCATGGAGCAACGCGCCCAGAGTGCCTCATCACGAGCAGTCATTTAACCAAAGCTACGGTAAGGAGGTGGTTGGGGATAGTGGGCCACCTCTGATCCTATTGTACAGGGGAGGAGGAGCGGACCCCTGTTTAGAGAGCCGTGTCTTCAGCCTCGATGCGGGGCCCAAAGAGCTTCTCTGCAGTTGCTTTGCCGTCGTACTTGGGCAGGTTGCCACCAAAGTCTGCTGGCAAGATGTCAGCGTCGATCTCCTGGTAAAAGGACTCCAGCTCCTCCCCGTGCACAAAGACCTAGAGGGAGATGGGAGCAACCCTCAGCAGAGGACAAGGGTGACTCTTCCCGGCTGCTCGGTTTCACCCCGGGACGTGCCTCTGCCTCTGGGTCCCTTTCCGACACTCACCCTCTCCAGCAGTTTGCTCTTCAGGAACGGTTTGACCACGTTGTAGGTGGTGGTGAAGTACCACGGCTGGTGGATGAAGTGGACGGCCTTGAACCGTGCTGGGAAGGAGTCCTAGGATCCCAAACCCAGACATAAATGATTACAGAGGGTGCTGGCCACATGGAGCCAGGTGGGCAGCAATGGATACCCCAGCACTGCCACGGTTCCCCTTGCCCAATCTCCCCTTCTCTCTTTGATGGCCCCTTTTTTGTTCTGACCCAGACGATCGGCCATCCCAGCCCCAGGAGTACCAGGGAAGCTGAAGAGCCTCCCAGATGGTTCATTGCTCCCACTCCACAAGAAGGACTGCATCTCTGCTGTCCTTCCCTGGAGAGAGCCAAGTGTCTTTGGCCTCTGGTCCAAGGGTAGAAATCCTGGAGTGCCTGTGAGTCTCCCTCCAGCCTGGACCAGGCTGGGCTGAGAGGAGGGTGAGGAAAAGCCTCCAGGCCATGCCGTAGGATGCTGCAAGGAGTGGTGGAACTGCTTCTGGTTGGGCTTTTGAGAGGACAGGGACCTGGGGCCGGAAAAATAGAATCCATCTGGCAGGATTAAGCCAATTAGCTGGCAAGGGAAGGAGCATGTGATGGGGAACAGCCTCTCCGATGATGCTTTCTTCTGGTGTCAGTGTGGTGGAAATCACAAACCCTGCTAGCCCTGCCTGCTCTCTGCTCCTCCAGGACCCACTCTGCCACTGCTGGGTACAGACTTTGCCACCTCACCTGCAGCATGTCCACCATCTTCTTGAGCTCAGAGGGTTTGATCCCTGATGCCTGCTGCATGGTGAAGCCCTTGAAGTTCTCAATGATGCAGAACCCATTGATCTGGGTCTCTTCATTTTCCAGCAGCTTCTCCAAGATAACGCAGTAGGCACGAAGGATCTGATGGAGAGGAGAGACAGCAGGTCTGGTACTAGGTCTCACCTCCCACAGACCCCAGGAGGTTCCCAGGAAGAGTCCCATAGAGCATTAGCCAGGGTCTGCTTGATTCCAGCCTGCTTGTCACAGCCAGCCCCAGGACTTCAGAGCAGGGAGGGCATTTTGGGGGATGCTTGACAACCACCATATTCCCCTTTCAAGCCGGGGGTGTCTCAGACCTGAATCAATGATATGTTGCGACCAAATTCAGAGCTGAGCAGAAAACGGAGCTGGGAGAAGTGAGTTACGTGCCTGGAGACCTCTTTGCCAAGAAGCCCTTTCCGTGCCTCGTGCCTCAGTTTCCTCCTCTGCCCTGCGGGACCGTCCTTTCTAAAGCACCTTGATTTAATGGCGTGGTGCTTTTCTTCACCCCGCATTACCTGGGCTGGGGAATACACACCCTGAATTTGGCCTGCATCTTGCACTGCATCAGGGGGAAGGAAGGGGAACCCTTTGGGATGGACCATGCTCTCCCACCCTCCCTGGAAGGATAAATTCAAAGGGCTACAGATTTGCTTCAACCTGGATGGCTGGAGGCTGCGTGTGGACATATGTATACATGTGTGTAAGGGACGCTGCGCTCAGACGTGCCGAGCAGGACAAGCCTGGGAGCGGGACCGCTCCGCTCCGGGAGCGACGGCTGGGCTGGGCTGACCTCATCAAAGGTGATCTCCTCGTAATCCCAGTTCTCGATGTTGAAGAGCATCACCACCCGGCCATGCTTGTCTCTGCTGGCCAGGATGCCGGGGTAGCCGGCTTCAATGGTGCTGCGCACGGCCTCGGGGGTCAGGTTGTCGAAGAGCTCAGGGTACTGCTGGCGGAAGTTCACGTAGCCTGCAGAGAGGCAGAAATCAGGGAGGACAACGGCTGCTCGCCCGGCCTTAGGAAGCCAGAGCAGCGCTGGGGAAGCTGCGAGAGACAAGGCAGGCTGGGGACGGCGAGACACCGGTCCTGAGTCCAAGAGCTGCCGACTGGCTGTGCCCAGGGTCCACATGGGTCAGGCCTTCCCCGCAAAGGGGGTGAGAGGAGCTCAGCCCCGTCCCCAGTGCGCTTGGTGTTATTCTCCCCATGCCAGCAGCTTCCCACGCCTGCCTTCTCTCCAGCACCCTGAGCAGATAAAGTTGGTTTTCCCCTCATTTCCCTTCTCCCCTTCCTCCCCGTTTGGGTGACATCCCCCAGCTCCCCTCTCCTGGCACCCTGCGGGCACGAAATAAGGAATCTCCTGGGAAAATGCAGGCAAACAAAACAGCTCGTCTGGGAGCCAGCGCTGATAATTAGAACTCATTATCCCCCAAGCTGACACAAAGAAGAGCGGAGCTGGAGCCAGGCAGGTTCCAGCCGGTGGCCACCCCCTCCCCAGGCTGCTCTTCCTCTCCCTCTCTACGCCTAGGGGTCACCCCTGATGTGGGGAGGGGGTCCCACAAGCCCCCCCAACCTGCCCCCAGCCCTCAAGGGCTCCCAGGGGTGCTGAGCCCACCAGGCATCGTGCACAAAAGCATCAGGGTGGGTGCTCCTTACAGGGGTAGGTAGAGGTACGTATAGGGCATCTATAGGGCGTATATATGGCATGCATAGGGCGTAGGGGTCTTGAGGGGATGTAACCCAAACCAGCTGGATTTGCTGCACAAATGAACAGCCTGCCACCGCCTAAAGTGTCTGTTTTTCCATTTTGTCCAGTACATTAGCAAGGAATGGGACTGTCCTGGCATCGCGGGATGCCTGGTACCACCCTCATTTATTTCCTTCCCCATCCCAACTCTTTCCCCTGCATCCCAAGCTGGGGGGCCCTGCCTTTTTCTATTTATCCTCTCTCCTCATCCCCTTCCCATGCCAGGGTCCTGCTCTGCCAGCACAGCCCAGACCAGGAAGGAACCAGTGCAGGACTGGGAGCTGCCAGTGCATGTGTACCCCTGTCCTGGCCCAGCATCACAGCCCGGGACCCCTCCCCACCTTTTAGCAGGTCGTAGGCCCTGTGGACGTCGAACTTGCGGGCACGGATGAAGCGGAGGAAGAAGGAGTCGTCCTGCCCCTGCACCTTCTCGGCCACCGCCTTGCACACCTCCTCGCCGCCCGCCCGCTCCTGCACCAGCTCGCGCAACGCCTTCACTGCCACCTCCCTCTGCTCCTCTGTCTCGTTCAGCTCATCCTTCGCCTGGGGGGGAACAGGGACGGGGCCCAGCTCAGCAATGCCCCCCGTGCACCCCAAAACACCCCGGGGGTCACTTAGGCACCCAAAAGCTGGAGGGATGCAGTAATGCTCCTTGCAGCATCCCAGCACAGGGAGGGCAGAGTCAACGAGGTCCCCCGCAGTGAGACCCTTCGGTGTAAGCACATCCCATCCCAAAAGGCAAGAGCCCCTTGAGGGTCTCCTGTGGCCCCCAAGGAGTGGGTGCCCCAGGCTGTGCCTGCCCCCCGCTCCTCGCGCCCGCCCTCACCTTCTGCAGGGTGTGCGGGGGAATCTTCTCACACCTCCCGAAGACGGGGCCGTGGTCCTTGGTGGTGAGGCGCTCCAGCTTGGTGCGCAGGGCCTGCTCCTCCTCCGAGACGATGCGGAAGGTGCCCGTCTGGGGACGAGGAGAGGATGTGGGGTCTCCCCAGCCAGCTCCCCAACTCCCTGCCCCACCGTGGGTCTCCTGGGATGGGGGACTATGGGGAAGGGTAGAGCCTCCATGCCTGCACCCAAGGGGATGCAATGGGATGGGAACGGGCTGCGTGCCACCCGGGCTCCCCGCCATGGGCTGCAGGGAGGGGATACTCAGAGCTCGGGGGACGGGGCGATGCAGGGGCAGTACTCACAACCGCAGACATGTCGTCCTCTGTCCTCTGTCAGCCACAGGACACTGGGAGAGGGGAGGAGGAATCAGCAGCAGTGGGGATCCTGACAGCCTCTGCAGCCCCGCTGTGCCCCATCCCCTGCCCCTCTTGCTCAGGTGGGGACACCCCATCCATCCTCAGCTCCATCACATACTGCCTGCATCTCTGCCTGCCTGCCTGCCAGAGGCTGGGCAGCTTTGAGAAACACCAGGGATGTTTGCACAAGCAGCTTAAAAATGTGGGTATTGATCATCTGACACCTTCATTCTTTTTTTCTGGCTCTGCCTTTCCACTGGAGGTTGGGGACCCCCAACCCCATGAGCTCACCCAGTGCCATTTCATCTCAGACCATCCTCATACGGGCAGAGGCGAGTGCCCAGCTTTGGCCAGGTGGGCAGCCAGCTCATGCTTTTACTGCTTTTTATTTCTACTGCCCCATTCTCCCCAAGGTGTTTCCCAAACGCTTGAGCCCCTGCTGCTCCAGCCCAGAGCCCATCGCCAGCTGCAAGGTTGGACCATGAGCCTTTCAGCACCTTTCTGACGCCATCTGGGTAAAACACCTTGTTCCCATGCATGAGGAGGAGGAAACCTGCCTTCATCCTCCCTCCAGCGCCTGACCCTGACCCTGCCGGGCTGTAGCATCGGCTCCGAGCCCAGGCTGTGCGAGGGATGCTTGGCTCCAGTTCATCCACTTCCCAGGGGCATCCTCTTCCCCTCCAGCTCCCAGCGAAGGGACAGGCATCCCCTTTTTCCAGGCACTAAAAGCAATCCCAGCCTTGGAGGTGCCAGGTTATGGGGTTACAGTCTCCAGTGCGAAATTATTTTGGGTAGAAAAAGTCCCAGGTACTCACCAGGGAAAGGAAAAGCTGAACCGTCCGCAGAGGGTCAGTGCACAGGGCAGAGACAGAAGCACGGATGGCGAGGCTGGAGTGGAGCAGGAAGAAAGCCGGGTGAAAGCTTTGTAGAGTCACCGGGTTGGGATTAGACCGTCACAAGGCATCAACTCACTGCAGCTTTGTAATTAAATCAGCACAACCCAGGCAAGAAACCCCATTAAAACATTACAGAAAGGCAGCTGAGGAGAGGGAAGGAGGGAGCCAGGGCTCCGCTGGTCGGCTGGAGCGTGCGTGGAGGGGCGGGCTGGGATGCCGGACCCGATTAATGAAGTATAAAAGCTTCTCGTTGTGTAACTCACTCATTAGCGCAGGGCAGGGGCAGAGGAGGCGATGGGCAGCCTGCCACCCCAGCCCAATCCCCCGGGGCGAGCGGGCCAAGTCTCTTACCCAGCTTCTGCCCCGAAAAGCCTGGCAAGGTCCCGCTGTGAATTTGGCCGTGTGGGCAGGGTCTGGGTGTGGGGACGGGTCCACGGCAGAGGATGCTCCCAGAGCTGGTCCCTCCTGGGGCTCTCCAACTCCTCCCCAACAAGGCCACCCAAACAAGCATCCATACGGGACCACTTTCAGCTTTTAAAATAAAAAAATATGGGCAGATATTTTTTTTTACAATGTTCCCAAGCGATGGTTGCCTGCTTGGAGCTTTGGGAACTGGAACCCAGTCCATCCCCGAGGTGATGCTGCAGACCCGTGAGTGAAGGGAGCCCCGGGATGCAGCAGGGACCATGCTGATCCCACGCGTGGGTGCAGCGGGATGGCAAAATGAGTTATTTTGGGACATCCCAGCATGCTGAAGCCACATGGGGCCGGGGAGCCCTTGCAGCCTTAACTCTTTTTGGGCCCAGGGTTGCGTGAGCTGGGTGAGGAGGCGGTGAGGATGGGGCTGTGCACGGCTCTTTCCCCAAGCCCAGGAGAGGAGTTCAGCGGGGCTTTTAGCACAATGGGGATTTGGGGGAGGTGGCGGGGCCGGGCTGAACACCAGAGCAGGACTGAAGGGGCTTACACAAGGCATGTTTTGTAATTCCACTGGGATTTACGGATTTGGTTTCCACGGGCCTGCCCTGCAAACAGAGCTGAGACCCCGCTGCGAGGGAGGGAGGAGGAGGAAGGCACGAGACTCCAGATGAAGGGCAGGAGGGAGCGGGGAGGAAAAATCTGGACCTGTGCCAAGGCCCTGAGTGATGCTGCTGTGGCCAGGGTAACCACACGCTGCTCTCCACTGGAGACCTCCCGACCTCCCCATCCCCTTCCCACGCCAGCCCTGCCGCAAGGCTCAGCTCCCTCGTGGAGCTTGCTGGATGTTTGTCCGCAGCCCAGCGAGCAAGATGGTGTGTGACGGGGGATATCGTCAGCCTGGGGGCTCCCAAACAGACCCAACAGCCCTGCACAGGGGTGGCAGAGGGGACCTGCGCACCCCTGGCCACCTGGGCATGCTGGCCATCACGCTCATTGCAGACGAAATAGTTTTGCAGACTGATGTGCAAGCCCTGGCATAACCGAGCGGGTGCTTTGCCCAGGGAAAAGGGGTCTTTGGAAGGGGTGGCAGCCCGAAGAGGGACTCATCCCAAGGAGGACCCACCCCAAGGTGTTGAGCCTGGATCCCTTTGGGGATCTCTCGGCCAGGTCCAGTTATCCCCCTCCCCATGGCCCCTGACCCCAGGCGAACCCGCTCCCCCTCGCTCGGCAGCATCAGCTCCCGCTCCCCGTGAGCACGGGACTTTCGAAAGCTCCCACGATGTGCTGGCACCGGATCCTCTGGCTAAATCCCGCTGCTTAACGGCGGGCTAAACCTCCTCGTGCGCCAAGGCCGCCCCTCGTGCCCCCCGGAGTTAAGGGGTTTATTCGAAGGGATTCGTGCTCCACGTGGGGGGCACTCGCAGGAGCCGGGTGCCGCTGCTGCGGGGTGGCCCTGAACGGGCACTTTGTGCCGACAACCCCAGTCCCCCCTGGCTGCCTGCACCCCACGTGCCTGCACCCCACGCCATACTACACCCCACGTGCCTGCACCCAACGTTACCCTGCACCCTATGCTGCCGCGCACTGCATACTGCCCTGCACCCACACCACTCCGCACCCCACGCTGCTGGCACCCCACGCTGCCCGCACCCTGCGGGACTCGAACCCAGGCCCTCCCGGGCGGCCGGGGGCGGGAGTGGCCGGGGGCGGGGAAGGGAAGTGAGGGCTCGGGGGCGGGCGCTGTTGCCTGGGTGACGGGCGGGCACTTCCGGGCGGGAATTTCGGGGTGGCGGAGCTGAGGCCCGGCGGGCGGCGGTCGCCGGCAGCGCGACCCCGGCCGGGCCGGGCGGCTCCATGGCCCAGCGCATCCTGGCGCTGGCGGCCGAGGAGGCCCCCGAGCGGCTCCAGGAGGCCCTGCAGAGCCTGGGGGAGGGTGAGGTGCGCCCCGCGGGCTGGGCCCTGTGTGCGGGGAGGGGGGGGTGCGGCTGCCGGGCCCTGTCAGGCGGGCGGAGGCGGCTTCTCCTCGGGAGGCCTTGGGTGAAGGACAGCTCACAGCGTCCCCTTGTCTTTGCAGCTGGGCGATATGGTGACGAGGCAGGCCCTGAAGGGGAGGGAGACGGCAGCTTTGCTGAGAGCGATCTTCAAAGGTGGGCGATCTCCGAGCTGCGCTTTGGGGTGGGTGGAGAGGGGGACTGTGGCCCCAGCCCTGCTGGTGCCTATGGGTGACTTTCAGGCTGGCTGGGTGAGGTAAGTGGTCAGCAGCACAAGGAAGTGTCACTTTGGGTAAGAAGCAGCCAGTCAGGGTCATCACAGGAGACTGGACATCCAAAAATAGATACGGGATGTGGGAAACCAGATTAATATATTTGTAATGAACCTGTTGTAAGTAGGCTTTACTTTTGGGAGCCCTTGAGTACTGTGGAGTAGAACTGAGCTGGCCAGCTGGAGCTTAATTGCCAAGCTGATTCTTCTCAAGATTTTGACACTCCCTGATCTTGGGCAGCAGGTTGAGTGAACCGCAGGGTGTAATAACGGGGTTGAGTGCTTCAGCTATTTTATCCAAGAGATCCTCATTTCCTGTGCTCTGGTTTTCATCTGTTTTATCAGTTAAATAACATGGGGAGTTGCAGTCAGGTAGCAGTTTAGCCCTGCTAATTTCCTCTTGTTTAGCAACATGTTGTTACTTACATAACTTTTTTCCCATTCTTTGTTTTCTTTATTTTCTCATTATAAGGCTCCCCTTGTTCCCAGCAAAGCGGTGTTCTCAGGAGGCTTCAAGTTTACAAGCACTGTGTCCCGCTAGTGGAGTCAGGGGACCTGCACTTGGGCAAGGTGTCTGAAATCATAGGACTGCTGATGCTGGAGGTAGAAGTTCCTTCGAGCTGCTTTCCTGGGGTCTGCTGGGTATCATTTCCTATGTAGACTGAGATATTTCACTAGGCCACTGAGGAAAATGAGTTGTATCCTTCCCGTGGATCTGCCCTGGACTAAGTTAGCTGGCATTGGAATTTGCTGTGTGTGTAAATGTGGTTATCTTTGGATAATTATACTTAGACTTGAAACTCCAAACCTATAATTACATCAACTTGATGTACTGCTCTGTTCTGTAAATGACAGTATGATAGTCTTGGGGGTGAATTCCCCTTTTAGGGGAACATTTCACTGTAAAATGTTGTCCTTTGCTGGTTTCTGGTGACGGTTTGGACGCGTATGTGGAATTCTCCTGTGCGCTGCCTCAGGCTCTTTCATGTTGTTGTATCTTCTCCCAGGCTCGCCAGCTGCCAGGCCACGCGCTGGCTGAGCTCGCCGCCCTGTTTGTTGATGTTATTAAAGGCGGCAGCCTGTCTAACGGGAAATCCTTGGAGTTGTTTTCCACTGTTCTCACTGCATTGGCGAGTTCGAAGGAGAGCCTGGCTTATGGGAAAGGTAACCCTTCTCAGTTCCTTCTCCCCAGCCTGTCCTCCCATCCCCTGGAATCAGCTCCTAGCAGACTTTTGCTTTTTCAGGTGAACTGAATGGGGAAGAGTTTAAGAAACAGCTGATAAATACCCTCTGCTCCAGCAAGTACGTACATCTCTGCCAGCTCCACCGTGCTTTAGTCCATTTAAAGATCAGTCAGTGCCTAGTCTTATTTGGGCTGTTTTACAAAATTCCCTGTGATACCCTACAGGTACAGTGGGAGCTAAATCTGCAGTTGCTAAGTGTGTCTGTAGCCCCAGCATCCTCTTAGTTACACGGCAAAACAGTGTGTTTCATGTTCTGCTTTGAAAAAGACATCATGATGAGCTGGATGTCACCATCTGTGTCCTGTTCTATCATCTTTGAATCTGTGCCCTCCGTGACTGTGTCTTCTCTGGCTGGGAAGGCAAGGGAACACCCTGTTCCCAGATCTTGTAACAGTGTTGCGTGAATTGGTCTCAGGAAGCACTTAGTTTTATTCCTTTCTTGGTTATTTGTTATTGTGGGGACAGGGGCAGTTTGGAGCATTCTATGTCTGGGTGGTTAGGGTGGTGGTGGTGACTTCTGGTGGAAATTTGGCTTTTATTCTTAATATCAGAACATGACAGGGAAATGGTGACATTGAATAATTGTGTATGAGGAGGGAAGGGATAAATGATAATTCTGCTTGCTCTCAGTTTTCCAACATATTTTTGTTTTACCAGGTGGGATCCTCAGAGTGTAATACATCTTGCCAACATGTTCAGGTAATTCCTTTTACCTTCAACATCAGCACTTGTGCTGCAGTCATGCCCACATCCAATTTCACATGTAGTTTGGGGCAAGTACGAAAAGTAGTTCTGACCATACCAGGCACAGCCCCATGGATGGTTGAGTCGATGAACATCCACGTCAGATCCATTTGGATACAAAAAAAACAGCTGCGCAGGTGTGCCTCAGAGACTGGGCGTGGCATTGTGGTTTTTCTTCCGTGTGTGAGTGAGCCTTGGCAACTTAACAATGCATTAATGAACAAGCACACTGTGAAGGAGATCTAAGCACCGAAGGTTGAAGAGTATCCTGGGACAGTGGTAGGGTATTGAGGGATCTGTGGCAACTGCTTCTGATGAGGACTTTGGGAGCATTCGCTGCCTGTCTGTACATTAGGACCCTTTGTCTGGTTATGGGTTGACTCCGCTGTGGGATTCTGAAGGAAATTAGTGAAAATGATTAGGCTGCATCTTTGATTCAACAGGGATATTCCACTGTCGGGAGAGGAGCTGCAGTTTGTGGTGGAAAAGGTCCTTAGGATGTTCTCCAAATTAGACCTGCAGGAAATTCCCCCTCTGGTCTATCAGCTGCTGCTGCTTTCTGCAAAGGTAAAAACTCACAGGAGCTGGCCTCCCCCTAAGCATATAACATGAGAAAAAAATATGTACAGACTGAGCTATAGGCTGGATTTTGGTGAGGATTGTGATTGTTCCCAAACTGTGCTGTGGGGAGCAGGACACAGCAGGACATCAGTAGGTTTTTTCCCTCTAACTCTCTATCCTGAAGAAGCCGACTGCTCAGAGAAAGATACAATCTTGATCTTCCTTGTGGGAAAAGAAGGAAACCTTTGGGAAATAAGGAATGAGCACAGACCTAGCAGACAGCAGAGAGGATTGGTCTTTTGCACTGTTCTTAAGTGTGGTTTTGCTCACTCTCTGTGGTCCGCACGCTATAATAATAGCTCATGCAGTATGACTGTCTTCTGGGTTGTAGTCTGACTTGTACTGGAAATGTCTCTTTGTGCTCTTCCTGCAAGCAGAGGCTGCCAATGACATCTCTGCCCTTTGACAGGGTGATCTGGCTCTTTTGCTTGCTTCATTTGTGACCAAGTCAATGCCAAAATGATCCAGTCAAAGACAAATTATATCTGTGTTACAAGAGGTCGTTTGGGTCCACTGGCCAAAATGTAATGTTAGATGTAAGGTTAGGAGTTTGAAAGCCTCCCTAATTGATTATAACATAAAGGATCCCATCTAATTAATAATAACTTTAAAAAAAAAAGCTGAGAGCTTCAGCTTTTTCCAGCTCTTCAATAAGGGCAGTCAAAAGAAAAACGCAAACTAAACCAGAGTCACTTCATCTGGAAATGAGCCACACAGGAGCCCTCCCCCACCTCTGATTTATGAAGGGAAATGAAGGATACCATGACATTTGTAACTGGTGTGGGAATACGAGTGTAGTTCTCTGGGATACTGCAAACCCTGCAGTGGCTTAATGTGATGTCCTGCCTTGCAGGGCAGTAAGAAGACTGTTTTAGAAGGAATCATCAGTTTTTTCAATCAGTTGGATAAGAGACAAAAGGAAGAACAGAGGGTTCCACAGTAAGTTCTCTGTGTCATCCCCTTTCTTTACTACCTGGGTATTTGTAGTTATCCTGGTCCTGCTCAGGGCTCCTTGAATTTGAATTGTTAAACCTTGTACAAGTACATCCTTCTTGATAGATAAGAAATTATTATGGCTTTGGATGGCTTGTTTTTTTCTGATAAAACTTACAGATCAGTGGACCTTGAGGTAGCCACGATGCCCCTAGACCAGCTCCGTCACGTGGAAGGCACTGTTATTCTCCATATTGTTTCTGTTATCAACCTGGATCAGGACCTAGGCGAGGAACTAATCAGACATCTAAAGGTACGACAAAGATGGAGCAGGTATTGTTCTTGAAGATGTTGAAGCAGGGTTTTTAAAACTTAATTGGTTATCTGTAGAAGGGATTTAATAAGTTTTATGATGACTGTCATGTTCACTTTAACAAGTGCTATCATATGTTTGAAGAGACATGTCCCTTTCTACGCCACGACAGGAGTGTGATAGGGGCCTGGTACCTTCCCTGAACTTGCAGGACACTGCAGGTGAAGACAACAAGCTTTCTGACTGTTGCTTGTTATTTTCTAGACTGAGCAACAGAAGGACCCTGGTAAAGCCCTGTGTCCCTTCAGCGTGGCTCTTTTGCTATCGGTTGCAGTAAAACACAGACTGCAAGAGCAGGTATGTGGGCGATAAGCTTGCAGAGAACTTCCATGGGAATGTACGCTGCACTCCTTGTAAAGGAAAGGAAGCGTGGTTAGGTCATAGTCCCATCAGAATTAGGCTTGAAATGGTTTCAGGATGCTCGTGGGGAGGCAGTTAGATCATTGGTAAGCTGTAGTTTAGTGAACACTATAAAAGACCCCAGAGCAATATCAGAATTTTCCAGAGTTGTGATTCCTGTCAGTTGGTATTGTAGGATGAGAAGAAAAACAATGTCTTCTTTTTTTAATGTTTTGGCTCTGTGGTGGCCACCTGAAGAGCATCTGGCAGCAAGTTACCCTCCTTGAAGCACTTAATGAGGTTGGTGTATTTGTCCTGAGAAAGAAGTGAGTTAAGATTTTTGGCAGGCTGTACTGGAACTTGTGCTCTGGCTGGTGCTCTTGCTGGAACACACCCAAGACTATACAGGTCCCATTTCAAAGATTATTTCCTCACATTCAATGATTTTATGTTCCAGATATTTGATTTCTTGAAAACATCAATCACAAGAAGCTGCAAGGACCTGCAGTTCCTTCAGGCCTCCAAGTTTCTGCAGGATTTGTTTCCTCAACAATATGATGTAACTGCTGTAATTCTGGAAGTGGTGAAAAATAGGTGAGTTGTTGCCACATGCTGCAGAACACTCAATGGGCTGTGGGAGGGGGAGAGTTTCAGCCTTGCTAGAATGCTCTAGGGTGCTGAATGCTGCTGGTCAGGTGCCGGCAGGGAACAGTGTCAAAATCCAAAGTTTTTATCCCAGTTTTATATTGGTGAATTAAAAAAAAAAAAAAAGGCAACAAAATGCAGCTGTATAAATCTGCCCCCTCCACCTCAAATCTCGGCCTCTGGTGGTACAAAGGACTAAACTGATCAGGACCCTATCTGTTTCTTACTGGTAAAGCAGCTGATGGTATGAGTCATGCTGCCGGCTGTAGTTTGTGTTCTGATAAAGGGATGAGTGATAGGTTCACTGTTTTCTTCCCCCACATGGTTAATCCTTTAATCATCCTGTGGGATAGGTCTGTGATCTGTCACCAGTTGTGCTTTAGTTTGATGCGCGGCATTCCTCTTCTGTCTTCCTCTCTGACTTGAAGATCTTAGGATCAGTAGGATATTTGTGCATCCCAAGTGTAGCCTACTGTCACACTGAGATCAGACCTGAGTGCACATTGTTCCATGTAGTGAGGAAACCTCTGGACTGGAAAGGAAGTCTGATGGTTGGAGAACCAGAACTGCAAAGCATGTTGTGCTGAGCACCTACCCCTCAGCCTAAAGACAGTTATAGGCTTCTGAGGGATGCATCTTCCCTGGCGTCATCAGGCATCTCTCACTGCTGCTTTGGACCCTGGAACGGCTGTGGAAGATTTTACTTTAGACTGCTCTAATCTAAACCTTTCCTGTGACTAAGTTGTTTCTTTCCTGGTCTGTTTAATGTTTTCTTCAGTGCGTTTGGCTGGGACCACGTCACTCAGGGCCTGGTGGATCTTGGCTTCAGTCTAATGGAATCGTATGAACCAAAAAAGCCCTTTGGAGGAAAAGCTGCTGATACCAGTTATGGCCTTTCAAAAATACCAGCTCAGCAGGCTTGCAAATTGGGAGCAAATATCCTGCTGGAAACATTTAAGGTAGCGTATGGTTTGGAGAGGGTTTTTTTGGGGAAGGAAGGGAACTCTGTTCTTATTCTTTCATCATAAATGGTATCAAAACTTTGCCTGCTGTATCCCTCGTGAGTGTTTTACAAACAATACTAGATTTAGTTTCCTATTTGCCCCTGTCTATCTGAAAGAGGTCATCTTCACAAAATCCCAATCCTAATCTGTTCCAACTACTACAATTCCTGTGTAATCCCTGTTACAGTTTCGAAGAAACTGCAGAGAAGGTAGAGAAATTCAGAGGTACAAAGAAAATCTAACAGAGGTGGGATTGAAATCAGCATTGTCTCTGAAGTGGTGAATTTGCATCCCACAGACCATTTGACCCATGATGTTCTGAGTGTACTGTGTGTGTCTCTGTGATGGTTCTGATCGGACTGGAACAAAATCTCAATCGGTCTGTGTGAATTTAGCTGAAAGGGGACTTCTGGCAACCAGTCCCAGCTTACCGTTCAGCTCTGGATTTGCTTTGTACTACACAATGCCTGTGCTCTGATGTACAGGAATACCTTAAATTTATGTAGGTTTTGATTTTTATTTATTGTTCTTTCTCACTTCAGGTTCATGAGCCCATCAGAAGTGATATTCTTGAGCAGGTCCTGAACAGAGTCCTCACAAAAGCAGCATCTCCTGTCAGCCACTTCATAGGTAACAGAAGAGAGAGAGAGAACAATGTGTCCTGCTCTGTGGACACTCAGAACGTAGCTTCTCAGAACACGTTCCTGCCGAAGTGACCTGAAGCCAAGACAATCAGTTGTTCCTTCCCCTCTTACTGAGGTGTCAGCTGCATCAGATTACCTTGTATTTATCACAGGTGAAAACATGTTTGCAGGCAGTTGCCATGGAACAGCTGATGCACAGAAAGGTGGTATCCATCAGTCAGTAACTTGTTACACTTTCCTAGCCTTGCCTTCCTCCTTGTCCTTGGGCAGGTGCTTGGGAGTCACCGGGGCTGCTGAGATGCCTGTGCTGCAGCCTCTTCTCTTATACCTCAGTGCCCTCTGGTGGGGTGAGGCCCTGCAGCCGCGACTTTGTGCCTGCAGCAGAGCTCAGATTTTCGATGTTCAATGACTATTGCAACCCCTCTGTGTAATGGAAGGGCTTTGATTATTCTGTAATTGTTAGCTCTATAGACATCTTTTGCTCAGAATTTCCTGGCCCCTTGGCAGCAGCTGCTCCTTTTGTCCTTTTATTTTTCAGACTTGCTGTCCAATATTGTCGTGTCTGCTCCTCTTGTGCTTCAGACTTCATCCTCCAAAGTCACAGAGACCTTTGACAATTTGTCCTTTCTGCCCATCGACACAGTGCAAGGGCTCCTCCGGGCAGTACAGGTAAAGCTTTGCATTTGTCCATGAATATTCTTGCTAGTTTAGTTCCAGTGACAGCTCTAGGCCACAATTTTATGCATGAGCTAATAACCCTCCTTGTAAAATAAACCTTCATACCCTGCTGTAGGTTGTTCGGTGTAGCATGGAACTGTTCTTCAAGCATGGATTTGCATGTGCCCTCTAGCAAAAACCATATGGTGAAGTCTGGCACAGTACCGAAGCTGTTCTGTGCTGACCTTTCATCTGGAAGATGCCCAGATGCTGCACACTGTAGAAAACTAAGCATACAGTGTTTAGCTGAACAGCTGTAGCTGTCACCTTAATTTTTCTCCTTCCAAGCTCCATGTCAGTATTTCTCTTTGCCTGGGCTGAGATATTGCCCTGGCATTAAATTTTTACCTGCTTCATCCAGTCTGGGGATAACAGTTCTTTTCCCAAACCTTTGCACTGTGTCCTCACTAACCTGCTAAGGTGTCTCACTGCTACAGCTCTTTGGGTTTAATTTTATATTGTTTTAAAATGTTTTGGTTCTCCTGCTGTACTAATGACAGTATTGGAAATGCAGGGCCAGATGGGCCTGAGGAAGATGAGCTCATATGCCCCAAGGGCTTGGCATGCCTTAGTGCTTTTCTCTCCAAAGTCTGTCTTCCTTTCCAGCCTCTGCTCAAAGTCAGCATGTCAGTGAGGGACTCCCTGATACTTGTTCTCCAAAAAGCTATCTTTTCCAGGTAAGCTGGGAAGGGAATTCTTTGAAAAGATTTCTGCAACTCATTTTTGGTTTTGGAGCAGAAGTGTTTTTTGTTTGTTTTGGCCAAGTGTCTTCTTACTATGTTCTTCCCATAACTAGATGGTGACATCTGCTACCCCTACCCCTTTAGCCTAGGACTGTAATACAGTCACAGCTCTGCTGAACCGAGACACAAATCCCAACCCCCAGCTGAATGGGCTTTGGAAATTCAGAAAGCTGTTGGGAACTCCAAATAAGTAGGCAAAATTAAAACCAATTCCAACATGTGTCTACACAGCTGAGTACATCCAGATGCTAGGGAGAGTCTGGAAGGAACCACTGATCAGAATGCTGAGCTGCCACCTGACCTCTGATCCTTACAAGGTGGTAGAGAAGCAGGCTTGTTGTCTTGGCAATGCTTTGAGCAAACCATCCTGGTGTCTTCATAATGCTGTGATTGTAGACTGGATTTTGTTGGGCAGTGGCTGCCTGGTTATGAATACAGAATTCATAATTTAGGATTATTATTCAAGGCAAGGGACTGGGTTTCGGGAAAGACCCAGGGTTTTGGTGAGCAAAGCAAAACGCCAGCTTTTTGTGAGGAATTTTCCAACTCTGAGCTCTGTGAGACTCTCCCATTCCAGTTTTCAGGGGACATTTAATGCTTGGGCCTTGGCCTGGGGCTCTCCCTCAGTGTGAGTATTGCAAGGAGAGAAAGGAAATTGAATGTTGTGAGAATGTAGAGCAAGGGAGCTCCCAGCAAACTGCCAAGTTCTTAACTGCTTGGGACTGTGCTGCCCTCTTGGGGAATACAGTTCCGCTGGGTCCAGTCACTGTATTTCTGGACCCTTTTTTCATTGCTGAGTTGATCTTGTATTTATTTCTGAGCTTCTTGCCTCCATTTTTCCTTATGCTTCTCTTTTTTCCCCCTGACTCACAGGCAGCTCGATGCTCGTAAAGCTGCGGTTGCTGGCTTTTTGCTTCTGTTAAGAAATTTTAAGGTTCTGGGCAGCTTGTCCTCTTCCCAGTGCAGCCAGGCCATTGGTGCCACTCAGGTAAGTGCTGTTCTGCAGTCCCTGGTGTGGACATATGAGACAGTCTCATGTCTAATATGCACTGTTTGAAACAACTCAAGGGTGGAGTGTTTCGCCAAAATGGAAATATAACTTCAGGAAGGATTAGTCCTGGAAGGAAAGCTTTGGGAAATGCAATGTGCAAAGAGAAGCTGGCCTAGGGATGTTGCTTTCCAGAGTCATTCTCTCTTACAGCACCAATATTCTGGGGAGCATTTACACTGCTCCATGATGATGATAAAGAGTCTGGCAGCACACTAAGGACTATTTCAGTGATTGTTTAGGGGCCAGGCCCCTTATCACCTTGCTTCTGTGTTGTGATATTTGAGAATTGTAACCAGTATAACGTGACTAATATTCCCTCTCAGGTCCAGGCAGATGTTCATGCCTGCTATAATTCTGCAGCTAATGAGGCCTTCTGCCTTGAAATCCTGGGGAGCCTGAGGCGATGTTTGAGCCAGCAAGCGGATGTTCGACTCATGTTATACGAGGTAAACACAGTTTCTTCAATCTCCTTTTAAACAGCCACTAGCTCTTCTGTAGTCTGGTTCTGCTGTAGCTCCCAGTAAATAATGATCACATTATTGTGGAAAACAACCCATCATCTCAGTTATGTTCTTCATGGGACACATGTACCAAGGATTATATTTTTTTTTTCAATCCTTCTGCTTCTTTTTATTTTGGACCATTATAAGCCCAAAGATACATTGATGTATCTTCCTCATCTCATACATTGCTTAAGAGCAAAAATACGTCAGTGTCTCTCTTCCTGTGGTGTGACCGAGGAAATGGGAAGCACATTTGATGCCCAGTGGGGAGCAGTGTTATGACAGGCACTGGGTAGAAGCGGTGTTGCTGGGAGTTAATCATGGGCTCCAAAGAAAACCCTGACTGGAGAGCATGGGGAAACTTCCTTAGAGACTGCATCAGAGATCTGTCTTGTCTTCTCTTCCTTTTGCAACTTTCTATAAAGGCTTGTCTGCCCCTTAGATTTCTTTTGGCAAATGGCCTAATATAGAGAGCCATTTTTGGGTGCATATCTTAGCTCCTGACGTACCAGCTTGAGAAAAGGAAAACTCTTCAGGTCTGAGATTTTGTTTCCTTCTTGGCTTGGTTGGACTGACCTTTGGTGAGCCGCAAGTTTTGTGTGTGTTCATCAATATTGCTATAAGACATGTGCTTGCTTTATCCATCCACTGAGTTTTCTCTGAAGGATTTTTTGCCTCCTACAGATTCCCCACTGGCTTGTTTTGCCTTTGAAGCAGGATTTCACAGTTTGAAGTTGGATCTAGTGCTAGTGTTAAATAGCAGTGAAAGTCACTCTGGGCTTGATGCCACCACTGCTAGGGAGATACAGCTTGTGAGAGGGCCCCTGTGAGGAAATTCATACTCTTTCTGATTCATACCTTCTTTCTGTGGTGCCTTTGCTTTGCCAGGTATGGGGTTTTACACTGAGCACATTGTTACTTCCTCATGGTTCCTTGTGGTGCCAACGGGCCATTGCTGTTGTATGACATCAACTTACTATGGATATAGTTCATTTTTTTTGTTGTGTAAGCCAACTTGTCCTTCCTTCCTGTCTTCAGGGGTTTTATGATGTCCTTCGCAGGAACTCCCAGCTGGCCAGCTCTATAATGGAAACGCTCTTGTCCCAGGTAAAGTACTGCTCTGTGGCGTGGCTGCAGTGACCCTAAGAATTCTGCGCTGCAACCAGTACAGCAAGCAGTTCAGGTTAAATATTGGGAAAATACTTCTCCCTTACACTGGAAACATGTTTAAGTGCTGCGGCACTTCTCTGAGGAGGTGTTCAAATCCCTGCTATATTGAGAGAGCAGACTATGTAAATGTCTGGAGACTGGTTCATATCCCGTCACAGGGTGGAAGAAAAAGGATCTCTTGAAGCTCTTTCCAACCCTTCAGTTCTGAAACGCCGTGAGAAGTCTGATGCCCAGAGAAGTGCTTTGTGCACTCTCTGTTCCTTAGCAGTGCACAGCGGTTACCCTCCCATACTTCCCCAAGGATGTGCACTGACACAGTAATTATTATTGCTGTCTTCCCATCGGGAGAATACCCAAGTCCGTGTAGGATCTAGGAGGATTAACTCATCCCCCAACAGTGTTGCTTATGGCAACAAGACAATCACATTTCTTCAATCCATTGGACAGGCTGTGCTTTCTTTGAGACAAGTAATTTTCTTTCCTTTAATCATCCATAGAGTTCATGCTGACTAATTCCAGCTTTCCCATGACAGTATAGGGTCTGAGAAGGGAACATGAGCAGAGCCAAGGCAGCTTTTGGGTAGCAGAGGGCACTTAATGGGAACTTGGTGTAAATATATAAAATTTTATAGCATCGTTTTATATATAACTTTCCATATTTGGTTCTGATCCTATATCAGTACTCAGAGCCTATCTCCTTCCTGTGGTGTGCCAAACAGCCAGGAATTGGTGCAAGCATGGTCTCTCATGGATTTGTTTTAGTGCCAAGTGTAGCCTCCATAACTGTCTGCAGCCTTGGGCCAGGAAGCTGGGTGCCATAGCAGGACCAAGCATTCCGTACGGGTGACTGGCAGCACGAGCAGTTACTTTTCCTCACTGTTTAAAGGATGAGTAGCACTGCAGGTGAAGTGCAAGTGATGTTGCACGTGGAGGCAACACAACACCAACTGGTCAGATAAACTTGTTTGAGGGCAGTGACATGTCCTGGCTGAGAGGTACGTGAGCAAGTCAGGAGGGGATTTTAATTACTAATGGAGCAGGTGATGTGGTTCACATACACATGCAGTCCCATCATCATAGTGCTAGTTTTTGCTCTGTAGAGCGGAGTACAAAGATTATCGTATTCGGTTTTCAAACAACCTAAGAGGCTCAGTTACCAAGTAACTGGTTATTTTTATTTCTTGTTTTCTATGACAGATAAAGCAGTATTACTTGCCCCAGCAAGACCTCCTGCCTCCACTGAAACTTGAGGGATGCATTATGGCTCAAGGAGATCAAATCTTTCTGCAGGAACCACTGGTAAGAGCTATACTGGCTGGCCACAGCTGCAAGTTCGTGTGTTCCATAGCATTTTAGTTGTGCTGCTACATGAGCTGAATACCTTGTGTTTCTTCAGCCTCTTCTAGCCTGGAACAATTCTTTTAAAGGCAATAGAGCTGGGCATCTCACCCCTGCCTCAGGCTATCTATTAAAGCTTCCAAGCAAAGTGTCCTGGGGACCTGTGTGAAAAATGCTGTAGGAACAGCATAGTTCTGTTATTCTCTGTTGAGCTCACCCTGGGTTTTTTTTCCCTCCTTCAACTTAATTCCACATAAAATAGTCTTGCAGTGTGTGTGTAGCAGGGGGAAGAATCTGCCTTTTGGTTTCGCTCCTTTGAAATTGTTGGAGGTGAGACCTCAACAATTCATTGGATTTCCAAGGGAACAAATTCAAATTAATCACTTTGTTTTCCCCTAAGGAAGTTTCCATGCTGTGCTGTAGTAGCACACCCAGGAAGGGAGCAGACACTTCAGCTAGAGTGAGAGCCCTTTTGGAAATTCCCTTTCTATCTCCTTCAGCAGTTGAGGTGGCTGGGTTGAGGGAGCAGTGGGAGTTAAGTCTTTACATCCCATTTAGGCAAGCTCAGGCAGACAACATTGTCTGAAGCTAGAACTGGGTAGTTGTGTGTAGGGTTACAGATCCCCTCATTCTGGGAATGAGGCATATTCTTGAGACTCACATGAACCTCTGTGGGCAGCTATGGCTCTTTGCATCCAACTATAAATAGCCTGGCCTGTGTCCACTTCCATCGGTGACCTCCAACTACAAGGCTGAGTGTGACTGTGTGGCTCTTACTTCAGGCCCATCTGCTCTGCTGTATCCAACACTGTCTCGCCTGGTACAAGAGCACTGTGCAGCTATGCCAAGGAGCTGAAGATGACGATGAGGAGGAGGATGTGGGATTTCAGGAAAACTTTGAAGATATGCTAGAATCTGTCACACGACGCATGATCAAGAGCGAGTTGGAAGACTTTGAACTGGTAAATCAGATTCTCAGTTTGACTCAGTGGAAGAAGACGCTGAGTTCTTGTCAGGTTTTGAAAAGATTTTTCACTTGTTTCCTTTACCTCTTAGGATAAATCAGCAGATTTTTCTCTGTCTTCTGGTGTCGGTGTAAAGAATAACATCTATGCCATCCAGGTGATGGGAATTTGTGAGGTCCTGATTGAGTACAATTTCAACATAGGGAATTTCAGGTAAAACATCAAATCTTACCCTCCAGCGCTAGCTGTGCTATGCTGTGCCTAGCTCTTCGGAGTACAGGACACAGACTCATTGCAAGCACAGGATGATAGTGCCAACACAGAATCAGAATGATGCTTTCTGAGTGTGTGCGCCTCGTGGCACAGATATTCACAGAACCTTGGGGAGCATCTTCCTTTTGAATGTCGTGTGTTGTGGGAGATGGGATGTGACATTTTGTAGAAGAGCAAGTCAAGGAGGAATGGATGAGAAATACACTGTTAGGGAGGTGGGGAGATGTCGTATGTCATGGTTTTATCATTTAGAAAGTGTCATTGTGTGATTTGGCAGCTGAAGCTTCAAATGGGAAACCATAAGACTGGATTTTCTGCATTAATGCTTTCTGCTACTTTATTGCAGTAAGAACAAGTTTGAGGATATCCTAGGCTTGTTTACATGTTACAACAAACTTTCTGAAATCCTGAAGGAGAAAGCTGGAAAGAACAAATCTACCTTGGGCAACAAAACTGCACGGAGCTTCCTGTCCATGGGTTTTGTATCTACTCTGCTCACAGCTCTGTTCAGGTAAGAAGCTGTCATATCTGGAGAAGCTTTAAGGCCTATTCACAAGCTGCTTTTGTGGTGTCTGCATGCTGGCTGTCTTGCGGACTGCTTACACAGTACAGGCATTTTCATTTCTGTACAAAGCATTCATGGTAACAGCACTTGTTGTCTGGAGAGCATCATAGTCCAGGCAGGAACCATAGCTGTGCAACTTCTGGTATTGCCAAACCAGGTTTCCTGGACCTCGCTTATGACTTGTAAGACCTCGGAGAGTCTCTGCTCTTCCAGTCCTGGGCCATTCCTCAGGCAACAAACTCCAGTGTTTGAGCTCCAGTCCTCTATGGAACAGAGCCAGACATCAATTCAAACCATGGCTGTTAGTGTATTTGGAAAGGCTGGTGGAACTGTATCCTCCCAGTGTTCACTACAGGCTACCAAAAGAAAGGGTCTTTTCCACCCTGAATTCAGCTGGTGATTGTATTTGTAAATGCATATTTAGATTTTAAATCTCATAGGCCACTTCTGTGCTTTTTCAGCGCATCCTCAATTCTCTGACAGTGCTCTTGATTCTTTAGGGACAATGCCCAAACCCATGAGGAGAGCCTAGCAGTTCTGCGCTCCAGCACAGAGTTCCTGCGCTATGCTGTCAGTGTAGCTCTGCAGAAGGTGCAGCAGCTGGAGGAGACAGGACAAACTGATGGACCAGACGGGCAAAATCCTGAGAAGATGTTTCAGAACCTCTGCAAAATCACGCGGTGAGTCACTGTGACACATGAAGACATCAGCCCTAAAAAGCAGCAATGCATTTTGGGGATTTTTGATTCTCAGGTAGCGTTTTGAAAGAAGAATGCAGACTGTAACTGTTTCAAACAGTTATTATTACTGGGTTGAGATCATTGCCTTTCTTTGCTCCTGAGAAATCAAGTGGAGGCACTACAGTTTCTGTGCCAGAGTAAGTGATACAGCTCTAATAATGGTACTTGGCCTGGAAGAACCAAACACCATCAAACTCTCATTTTCAGCCTCTTTCTGACTTTTGGCTCATCACTCATTGTCACAGAGGAGGTAGGATGGTTACAGGCTGGATTCTTGAGGCCTCTGGGATGCAATGAAGTTAAAATTCACTTCTAGCTACAGTATAAAAGAGATGTAAGAGGGACACAAGCTTTAGAAAACATTTGTTTAGGACTTTTGCAAGATGCTTGAAGACATTCATGCGTCTAATCCTTTGGAAATCCAAGAATGTTAAGCATCTAAATGTCTTTTGGGATCTAGGTCATATCTGCATGGGGTCTTTTCAGATCCCAGTCAGCAAAGAGCACAAAATGCAAATTACTCCTGCCATGAATAATGCCCGTTTTGTGTCTTGCCCCAAATAATAGAGGCTATTTTTGTTGCAGTCATTAGGACTACATGTGAGCTACATGTTTTGCGTGATTGGACATTGAAATAGAATAAGATCATCTGTGCAGGCAACAGAACTAATGAGAAGAAAGGAGAGGGAACAAAAAAGGGAAGAAGTGGGCTTAGGGGAGCAGGAAAAAGATGTTTGCCTACAAATAGAACAGTCTCCTTTGGGCCAAACAATTTTGCTTTCTTCAAAGCTTTTCACTTTGCTTTGCCTGCCTTTACCTTCCTGATTTTATTTATATAGAGCCCTGTAGAGATATCTGACATTTCACAGATTCAAACTGCCAAGAGAAAAAGCTCTTTTTGTCACTGACAGATTTGACACCAGTGGTCAGTGATTGGGTAGTCTGAGACAGAAGGAAAGCCAGGTGGAAGAAATTAGTCTATAAAGATGGACTTGAAATGGGATTGGAAGGTCCCTTGGCACCTGGAAAGAATTAAATTATTTAGCTGTGCAGGAAGAATGCAGTAGCTGTTTTGCTGACATTGAAACAAGATCTTCTTAAAAATGGATCTCTTCTCTCTCCACTTTCCTATAGGAAAAAGACCTTCCAATTTAATTATATTAAAAATATGATCCTAAGAGCAGAATCTGTGATTAGCTCTGTTCTAGTTCTTGCACCGTGCAACCAGCTTTACTGGAGCATGTGATGTTAACTCATCTCCTGTCCCCTAGGGTTCTGCTTTGGAGGTACACTTCAATTCCCACCGTCGTTGAGGAGTCAGGGAAGAAGAAGGGCAAAAGCATTTCACTCCTGTGCTTGGAAGGTTTGTTGCGGATCTTCAACACGGTGCAGCAGCTGTACACTGCCAGGATACCCCAGTTTCTACAAGCCCTGGGTAGGCACATGGTACAATTCTGCTCTGGTTTCCAGGCTTTGTGTTCCAGCCCATGTGTGGGCAGTTAGGGGCCCAGTGCCCTTTATCCATAAGTAGAGAGAGGGGTCTGGTCCTTGTCTCTCAGTAACAAGGTGGGCTTAGTAGCATTGATTTTCATGCCAGAGGCAAGTTCCAGATATATCTTACCTGCTTTTGTAGAGCTCTCAGTCTGTCAGCAGAGGATAGCTGAGGTTTGATATAGCATTCGTCTATTTGAAGTTTGCCTTTAACACATTTTTGTGCTCACCATGGTTTTGCAGTCTGTATTCCTCCTCTAGCTGTGAGCCGTTGCAGTCTTTCCCACTTTTGGAAATAAATCCTGTATTCTGCTCTTGGCATTTAGCTTTTTTCTGCACCTCTCTGTCTCTGCCAGATATTACTGATGGTGACGCAGAAGAAACGGATATTAATGTCACAGAGAAAGCTGCCTTCCAGATCCGACAGTTTCAGGTAAGTACCACTGTGTGCTGCAAGTGTTCCAAAGCACTGGTAATTCTGGCAGAAAACACTGCTAGCTCTCTGTTACTTGACCACAGGATTGAGTATGTCATAGCCACTGTGACACTGATTCACTGGCAGTTCAGAAAAGTTTCTGATCCCTAAGGAAACCTTCTTCAGGGCGCTGTGCAGAGCTGGATTGAAGTGTACGTGTATTTACAGACCTATAAGGTCCTTCAGTGCAGTATCATAAAAATCACACTCAATCATATGTGGGCCTCTATGTAAGCACTCAAAACAGCACTTGCTCTTTAGAAGAGCCCTCTCTTTATATTCTTTGTGATTCTCCTTGTTGCTGATTCCTTTATCTGCTGCAGCTTCTGGTTATTTGCTTCTTAAAATGGCTCTGCAACAAGCATGCACCCTCTTTCCTTCCCATGATCAGAGGTCCCTGGTGAACCAGTTCAGCAGTGCTGAAGATGACTTCAACTCCAAGGAAACGCAGTCACTCATCACAGTTCTCTCCACTTTGTCCAAACTCCTGGATCCAGCCTCTCAGCAGGTACTTTACAACCTTCACCGGGTGGCAGGGATGTGTGTAGTAGCCGTAGGTGTGGGAAGAAGATTATCAGACTTGGTTGACATCTGAGGGCTTTGAGATGTGTGCATGTTCTGCCTTCTCCTGCAGACCACACCGTGTCAAAGTGACAGTTTTGTTACGTTATCAAGCACACTCCTGTCAAACGCCTGCAAGGATAGTTAAGAACAAGTTATCTTCCCACCCTGCTCCTGCACATTCTAATCCTGCCTTTGGGCAGCTGGAGTCTGAATGAATTGTTTGCCTGAGCAGGGACTCCTAACGGAGCCTAGAAGTGGTATGGCTTCCACATGGGAACAGAGCCAAAAAAGGCCAGCAGACTTATGACCAGTCCAAACTGGCTGAGTGCCTAATTCCTTCCATGCAAAGAGGCATTTTCTAAAGTGGACTAGAGGTGTCCCATTTTTACAAGCTAGGGACTGCACTCAACGTGTGCCAGAAGTCTGGAGTCATCATTTACCTTAAATTAAATGGAGCTGTTACTCTGTCCAAGAGAATGTATAGCCATTCCCTCGTTCTGGATCTCAGCTTTTCACTTCTTAGTAGGTTAAGTGTCCCTTGTGGAACTTCACACAGCATGGCTAGGTGCCTTTCTGCCAGAAGGGGACTCTGCTGGTCTCCCTTTGCTGGTTTTTTTTGGGTTGGCTTTTTTTTTAATTGTTAGTTTTGTGCTTTGAATTCTGTTTCAAAGCCGTAATATCTTTTCTCTCTTTATGCAGTTCCTTCAATTCCTGACTTGGACAGTCAAAATTTGCAAAGAAAATGCTCTCGGTAAGTAAGCTTTGGGGAGCATGTTTAGATGTGATGTGTCTGGTCTGATATTAGACCCTTAGATGCTCTGCTGTTGTCTGTCCTATTTTTACCTCTTTGTTACAGATTATATTCACGTCCCATTCTGTGGCAGATTGCCATGACATTGTGGTTATTAGGGAAGAAACTCCATCTCTAAATATTAGCATTGCTGAAGAAAGAGAACCCACTTACTTGACTTTTCTTCCTTGTTATTTAGCACATCTGTTGCTCAAATCTGGGTTTATACTTTGGAAAGGTATTACTCTTGCCAGAGTTTGTATTGCACTTCCTCAGTGCTTCTGGTCATCATTTTTCTATGAGCTGATGGCTCCAGTGTGCCATACTGCCTCTTGCAGTATTATATGTGATGCCTAATGTTGTAAACTCTGCTTTTGTAACTGTGGTGTTTTGATAGGATTTTCACCTACTGTGTATCGTTTCTGGGAATGCAGACTGTTAAATCCATGCTGAATCTGAGACTTTCCCTCACTGGGTGTCTGATATGCCTAAAGAGCTAGGGGAGCTCTGCACCTGGTAATGTGTTGTTTTCTTTTCCCTTCCCCACAGAGGATATCGCTTGCTGCAAGGGTTTGCTGTCTCTGCTCTTCAGTCTCCATGTTCTGTACAAGAGTCCTGTCAGTCTGCTGCGTGAACTCGCACAAGACATCCACGCTTGCCTGGGAGACATAGATCAGGTATGATGCAGAAGCAGCCTAACTCTTCATCACTTAGTGCTGTCAGGGCAGAATTAGTTTGCGCCAGAAATGCACTCATGTGACAGTAGCTAAAGTTTTACTCACCAGAATTTGTTTTCTCTCCTCCAACTAGGACGTAGAAGTGGAGAGTCGGTCCCATTTCGCCATAGTGAATGCCAAGACTGCAGCCCCTACTGTCTGTGTGAGTCAAAACAGCGTGTATGGAACAACCTGTAGTGTCCAGGGCTACTCTGCTACAAGTGGCTGTAGATTCCTGGTGTCTCAAACTCCTCCAAAAACATGGTTTGTTATTGGTGTTTCTGTCTTAGCTGCTGGTTCTGGGTCAGGCGGATAAGGTCCTTGAAGAGGTGGATTGGCTTATCAAGAAACTCACCAGTCTGGGATCGGACACATCAGGTAGTAAAAGTGGTCCACTTCTTACTGTTACACCTTTGCCAAAAACAGGTGAAGATAGAAAGCAAAAAGATACTTTGGGATTTTGAGGTAGCATCATCTGAGGGCTGGTTAAACTCTCCCTCGAGCTGGTTCCACGTGAACAATGTAAGATAATGTTGTCACAAAATCCCTCCAGTGATTGTTTTCCCTGTGCCACACAGGTGCCTTGTGCACCAGACACAAAGGTGGTCTTTTGTGCCTCCCACCTGCATAATTGGATTCATTAGACACACATTCATCTTTCTATTCTAGAAGACTCCTCTCAGGCATCAAACCAAACCCAGGCTCTGGAGAAAGGTGTAATTCTGCAGCTGGGAACTCTGCTGACAGTTTATCATGAGCTGGTACAGACAGCACTCCCTGCAGGGAGCTGTGTGGACACGCTGCTGAGAAGCCTCAGCAAGACATATGCAATTCTCACCTCCCTCATCAAACATGTGAGTGCTGCTCTGCTGACAGTGGGCTGGCTAGGATCTGAAAACTTTTTCCCCATCTGCTACAGCAAGCTCACAGTGACCCCTGACAGCAGCTACCCTCAGGACTGGGCTGTTGATCCCTTGCAGGAGCTGAGTCCTTATTCTGTTGCCTTTCATGCCCTCAATTTCTTGACCTTCCTGAGCAGTGATAGTTGTACCAGTGGAGGTAAAGGAAAGCCTCTCTCCAGCTGAATTTGCCTGTGCATGGCTTGGAGTGGCTTTTTCCAGTGTATCTTGTAGGTTCCTCTGTACGCAGCTGTGTGCCACAACGAACAGCACCAGCGGTGTTCTCGCAGTGCTCGGCAGTCCTGCCCTTGCCACTCATGTGCATCTAAGGCTTGAAGCATCAGAGCTGGGGGAACTGGGCCATGAAAACAGGCCTGTGGAGCTAGTTTGAGACAAGGCGATGAATACCCCTGAGCTCTCTCACAGCTCTGGAATGCAGACTTGGTGTTTGGGATATAGCAAGCCACTGGGGAGGATAGTTCTTGCAAATCCTGCCCTCCCCACCGTGCCATTGGATGAGCTGCTTTGAGCCCTGCCTGGAAGTACAGGTTGCAGGATGGGAACAGCGTACCTAGAAGAAACTCTCTCATGTTTTCCTTGCAGTATATCCAAGCTTGTCGCAGTACCTCAAATACGATTCCAGGAAGGCTGGAAAAGCTGGTGAGTGTGAGCGAATTGCTGGAGGAAATGGCTCATCGCCTTGAGTTAGGAGTAACACCGACCTCTCTGCTTCTTTGCAGGTGAAGCTCTCAGGTTCCCATTTGACCCCACAGTGTTACTCATTCATTACTTATGTACAGGTAAGGCCTAAATTAACTGGCAAAATCACAGTCAGTCTATCTGATGCTGAGTGGTGTATCAGCTGCAGTACATGGACACCTTTGGGGATTATTAATCTTCTTAATGACTTGAGTTTCTCATAGTTCAAGCTTTACTATGTCAAATAATAGTATAAGACATTTCAGCACCATTGGGACCGAGCACGCTGATTTCTGCTTGAGCAGGGAAGGAAGAGTGTTTTGGGGAGCTGGTTTTCAGTTGGGTTTTTTTTTTTCCCTCTGTTCATGTGGGTTTTTTTGGATGAGATTAATACTGCTGTTAACCACAATGCCAAATAAAGGTCAACAACACTGCAGTCATCACAGTGTAAAGTAATGTGGGTGCCAAAGACTGCAGTGCCGAAGATGGGATTGAGCTGCTTGGAGAGGAATTGGGTGCTGGAGTGAGGACCACGGGAATTGTACAACAGACGTGGCATATTGGGGAAGGTGTAGCGGTATGCATAGCTATCACTCCTGGGGACTTCTCACGCATACGTATTTCTGAATGTATAAATTACGAAATTAGTTTTTCTTTCCTTTTTTTTTTTTTTGAGATTACCCCAATTCCATCCCTCCTGTATCACTACCTTTCTGTCATCTAGCTGGTAATGTGTTAGCTGGCCAGAGCAAAGACTGCTCTGGCCTTACTTAGCTGGCCTTTCTTCCCTGCTTACGCCACATCTTTTGCCATCCTTCTTCAGAATATCCACAGTGAGAGCTTAAGCTTTGCAGAAGAGAAGAAAAAGAAGAAGAAAGAGGATGCTGCTGCTGCAATCTCCACAGTCATGGTAAGGTTGACTCACTGTCTATTAGGACATGGGCCGTATTTGAACTTGGGAACATGCCTCAAGGCTCATGTTACCTGGTGGCTTCTTATAGATCACCAATGACAAATTGTTATTTGGGCCTTTAAGTAAAAATCAAATTTAGTCTACCCTAACTCCAGAGAAAAGTCTAAAAAAAACCCAAACAAACAAATAAAAAACAGCCATAAAACAACAACAAAAAGGCACCTTCACAAAATGCAGCCTAAAAGCTCACAGACATGAAACAAAGGTTAAGTCTGGATAATCTGTCTTGTCTGATATTTTATCATTTGGGGTGAGCTTATGAAATTACAGAAATGGGCTAATTTATTGGAACCAATACTGAACTCTGTTTAAGTGTTTCTTAATCTTGTCAGTACATTTAAAGATAAAGTAGTGGATTCCACTAAAGTAAGGCAGTTGAGAATGACTGGATGATTTGGTTGGGAGGAAGGTAGGTTCCTGGCCTTTTATGTCCTTTGTTTGTGCTCCAAACCAGCGTTTCCTCTGTCTGGTCAATTGTCCCAGAAATTCCTGTGGTGTTAAGGGTTTAAAAGCCACAAGCATGATTTTCCTAGCTGTTCCCTGAGTGTATGGAAATGGGCTGAAATCCTCCGTGTCCTTTTACCACTCTGTCACCATGGGGAACAAACATCAGTGGTGGTAAATAAACAGGGCAAAAATGTGGTGAAACAGCTATGTGCTCATTGCCTGGAAGGCTGTCCTGGTTTCAGCTGGGATAGAGTTAACTTTCTTCCTAGTAGCTGGCATAGTGCTGTGTTTTGGATTTAGTGTGAGAATAATGTTGATAACACACTGATGTTTTAGTTGTTGCCAAGTAGTGCTTACACTGCTCAAGGACTTTTCAGCTTCCCATGCTCTGCCCGGTGCACAAGAAGCTGGGAGGGGGCACAGCCAGGACGGCTGGCCCAGGCTGGCCACGGGGCTATGCCATACCATATGGCGTCATGCTCAGTGTATAAACTGGGGGGAGTTGGCCGGGGGCAGCAATCGCTGCTCAGGGAAGGGCTGGGCATCAGTCAGTGGGTGGTGAGCAATTGCACTGTGCATCACTTGTTTTGTATATTCTTTTATCATCATCATCATTATTATTATTACCTCTTCCTCTGCTGTCCTATTAAACTGTCTTTATCTCAACCCACGGGTTTTACTTTTTTTTTTCCCAATCCTCTCCCCCATCCCACTGCGGAGGGGGGGGTGAGCAAGCAGCTGCGTGGTGCTTAGTTCCCGACTGGGGTCAAACCACAACAAAAGCGTATGCTTGTGATGCCTTTGCAGCGCTGGAGCAGAGGAAGTTTTGCTCTGATGGCTGTCAGGCATATCAGGGCTGTGGACTGCAGGTGGAGTACAAAACAACACACGGGAGAGTCTCACTGCAGAACCGTCATGGGAGTCAATTTAAAACCCGTTAACAAAGCTGGCAAGGCTTGCTGGGGCAGGACTGGTATGGAGCAAGGCTACTGGAGACACTTTTCTGAACTGGGAGTGTTGCGGTCTTCATGTCGTGCTACAGCGTTATTGTTCGCTTCCAAATCTGAACGATCGCGCTCCTTTCTGCATTTCAGGCTAAGGTGCTTCGGGAGACCAAGCCAATCCCAAACCTGATTTTTGCAATAGAGCAATATGAGAAGTTCCTCATCCACCTCTCCAAGAAATCAAAGGTAATGTAAAGCAGAGCTCTTCTGTGACCTGCACTGGAACAGTGGGATTGATGGCAGGGTGGAGGGCTATTGCTGGTCCGCCTTTGGAAGTCTCTATTAATGCTCAAATTAGGGAGGTGTAAGGACCTTGCACCTCTTTCAGCCTTTGCCCAAGCTCCTGGCCCAACGCTACTGACTTGCTGTCACACTGATACAGCAGGTGTCAACGGCAGTACTGCCTGTCACCTAACGTCCCATGGTTTCTGGTTGAGCAGAAACCTACACACCTAATGCCAGCTTCCCTCACCCCTCTCCCCCAGTCTGTTTCATAACCAGGAGAGAAATGTACCACGATGAGGTACTACATGAGAGTGCGAGTAACTGGTAATCGCTTGGCTTTTAGGAAAACACTGGATTGCATGGGGCAGGTGCTTTTTCACCTACCTTTTGCTTCAGTCCTGCATTATTACTGTGATGGACTCAGTCCCAGTGCTGTGCAAAGGATGAGGCAGGGTAAAAAAACTAAACTAAGATGCTAATGGCATAATGTCCTCTCCCCCTGGTTTCACCTTGGTTGCTGCAGGTGAACTTGATGCAATATATGAAGCTAAGCACCTCCCGGGACTTCCGCATCAACGCATCCATGTTAGACAGCGCGTTGCAGGAGCATAACACAGAGAACGCTGAAAATGAGCCAGACAACGACCAGGTCAGAACTCATTCAGCTGCTTTTGCCAACAGGCTTCCCCCTCTTTTGAGGCCAACTGTATTGTGAACTGTGCAGGTATATGTGAAATTAGGACAGTTTGTCTTCCCTGGGTTAGCTCTCGCTTTAATACTAAGCTGATACGAAGGAGTGAGCAGTTAGTCTGGCTAACATCCCCTACACTCCAGCCCTCTGCCTTGAGTGAGTGACCTTTACGTCCTTGCACCAATTCTCTCTCTCCAGTCTTAGGGAAGTGAGGCTGCTCTTAAGGCCTTGTTTGCCTCAGCAAGCAGCGCGGTCTATCAGCGTTACCTCCCAAGACCTCCTGGCTGGCCAGGATCAGACCTTTGCAACAGGATGCAAAGTGGTTTTGCATCCAGATTAACTTCTGTAGATAAACAGCTGGCAGGGCAAACTCTGCAAGGCATCATTCTCCTCAGACCCAACTCCTCTACTAGATAGTGCTGGTGAAGGTAGCGCAACCTGTGCTGGATAAAAAAAAATAAACAACTTACTTTGCTGATTGTCCAGGTTTTTATTGGTGCTTCTGTCCATATTTTCCTGAGTGTTTCAACAAGCCAAAACCCAGCACAAACAGTCCCTGTCCTGTGCCATTGAGAACCTGCGGTCTAAGTTCTAGCATGAATTGGGGGGGTCCACAGGGAAAGGCTCAGTGGGGGAGAGGAGTCCCATATTCAGGTCATTTTGTTAGGGAGGAAAAAAAAGCTAAATCCTGTTCTGCACATCTGGTTTCTTGCTTTAGGTAAACATTCCTTAGACTAAGCACACAAAAACAATCACACTCTGTACTGCTACTGTCTCCCTCCCCCCTCCAGAGCAGCACAGCAGAGCAGACAGATGAGAACCAGGAACCCGAAAAGAAGAGACAGCGAAAAAAATAAAGCTGGGGTTGCCGCTGCTGCCTCCTCCCACAGTGCCCGTTCTGTGGCAGACTCGCCTTGGTCTTGGAGAACTGCGTGTATGGCGATGATGGTTTGTTGTTTCTCTTGCCAAATACTTCTGACTTCTTCCTTTGTGCCCATGGGTGTGCAAGCAGCAACTCAAGCCACTGTCTCAGGGTTTACAGCTGGCTGCTGCCCTTGGAAGCACCTCTGCTATTTGAATGTGCTGCTATCAAAATCTTCTTCCCCAGGAACATCCCTTCTTCCAGCAAAAAGGAAACAGAGTGACCAGGATCAGTCCCTGCCAAAAGATCACCTTCCGAAAGGACAGCCAGGCTCTGGCACGCTCCCTGGACAGTTGTCAGTCAGGCACTCTAGCGTCATCATTTCTTCTCCAGCGAACCTTTGGTTATTTCAATTAGCTGATAGATATCCAGTGCTTCTCCTGGAAGAGAGTGGGACAATCAGTTCCCTGCAGTACACTCATGACTGCGTAACCTAAGAGAGTGACGGTCATGATTTGCTTTAGTTCAGCACGTGTAGCACAAAAAGCCCTCAATTTATTCAAACTTCTGTTTTGTGTGGTGGTGTGAATGCAGGAACCAGCACCAGTAGGGAGCTGGAATCACGAGCTCTTCTGCCTCGGATTTGAAGCTAGCTGCTGTGTGCAGCTCCTGAGCAGCAGAGAGGTGGCGGCTTCTGCTGGCGAGGCTGGTTTTGCTGTTATGGTTTTGCTGACCCTGACACGCTCCACTTGTTTAATTTGCCTTGTTCTTTTTGCCCACAGACCACAAATCCTGTTGCTAAAAGCACCCTTTGCCTGTAAGACTACTAATAAAGGTTACCTACGGGTGGTGCGTCTGGCGTATTCAATGACTGAGAGAACAAATCTGAGGGCAGGTTCTTATCTGGGAAAATGCTGCTGCACATGGAGGAGGAGCTGTTTAAAGCAGCTCCAACCCAAGAGTTAAATGTTTGCTTGCAGCAGTTACAGGGTTACCCTGAGCGCAGCCAGGGATGACCGCAGGACGTGGGATTGCTGGGGAAGAACACAGCAATGCCAAGGCAGTTCTCTGAACAGAGCTGTGCTGGGCTAAGGCGGAGTAGGGAAGGAGAGAAAGCACCAAAGGCTGAAAACTTTGGGTCTGGAAGGCAAAATGGCCAAGGTTCAATCAATTCAATCCTGGGCTGCGTTAAACGTGCACAGGAGGGCTCCTCTCTGAGGGGCACAGAGCAAACGTGGGCATGGGATAACAGAGCCAAGCCCAGCTCATCGCTATCAGAAATATTTGGAAGCAGCAGCACAAACGACTTGGGGATTGAGACAGGAGAGAGGGGCTGGCGCCAGGGTGACCGGCGCCCTGCGGGGCAGCCGATGAGGCTCAGAGGTGCCGCTGCTGTACCGAGGAGCCCTCGGGGAACGGCCGCTTGGGCTGAGTGCTCTGCCAAAGCTGGGGAGCCTTGTGCGGAGGGAGTTACAGGGGGGTCAGCTTGCACCGACACCGCTCACCTTGAGGGATGCCGTATTTCTTCTCCATCCCGGTTGGATTTGATGGCGTTGCGCAGTTCATGGTCACCTCTTTCCTTAAGCACTGGTCAACGTCCACTGCGCTGAAGAAAGCCACTGACTGTGGCAGATCCTGAAGGCCCAGTTTGTAGGCAAACATGCACCTGGAAGAACAAACCAGGTCAGGCGCTGCTACGCATCCCCCTTGGCCTCGTCACAGCTGGCTTCCATCAGCGGCAGCATCGCAAAACATCGGCTGCCCGCCGCCAACAGGTTACTTTGCACCCACGTCACTCAGCGGCTGGAAGTAGGTGGTGCTTTTTAAGTACTGGGTAGCAGGAGGGTCAAGTATCGCTCAAGCGGACGTGGGAGGAACGGAGGACCGGTACGTTGAGCCTCCTCGGGAGAAAGGAGGAACCCAGCCCTTCGCTGCTGGCTAATCCTCCCAGGCAGCGCAGATGCTGGATTTTCCCAGCAGGAAGCCCTGCGCTCACAGGAGCCAGCACACAGGCACAACCGTCAGGGCCTCTCCCCTGCTGCGCCTGCCGCACCGGCACGGAGAGGCTGTTGGCTGTATCTGTACCTCAGCGCAGGAGAAAACAGTACCCCACAGCGCCAGGAAGGGGATTTGGCAAAGCTGGCTGTGCCGGAGCCAGACTGAAGGGAGCCCTTTGAGGTGTCCAGGAGTTTTCCAAGCTGAGCTCAATCTTGCACAGGGCAGGGGGCAGCAGGAACGCCCCACGCTGCGGAAGGGGCAACAGCGCTGCTGCTCGCAGCAGAGACAAGAAGCCCTGCCCCTTGCTGTCCTCTAAAGGCAGGGCGGGACCAGGGACAAGGGACAGGGACGAGGGATGGGGACAGTTTCACACTCCTGGCTGCTCGGTCAAGCCCAAGGGCTGCTGCCACGCGATGGCCGCAGACCTGAAGGGAGCAGGAGGCGATGCACTCGCATCCCAGCGGAGCAGAACAATTGTCCCCGTCTCTCCAGGAGCCAAAAGCTGATGATATGCACCTCCCGCCAGCAGATTATCCCTGGAAATTGAAGCCCAGCTCCATTCATAGCCACCTGAGCCATGCGTGAAGAAGTACAACCCCCCCCCAGCACTGCCCTTGAGCAGAGGACAACTGCTCTGCGCCAGCCTGCTGCGGGCAAAGCTAACCCCTTTGCGGTCACCCCAGTCCCTTGGGCTTGCCCCATCCCACCCCAGAGGCATTGGAGCTTGTTTGCAGGAAGCACCACAGCTGTCACATCTCACCGCGTGAGGAGGTTGGTGATCTGCAGGGCCAGGGCTGCCCGGTAGCGATCCTGCTGCTGGACCAGGTAGCGCACCTCGTCATGGATGCTGATGCAGAAGCGCCCGTTGATGTCGAACTCCTCGAAGAGCCACTTCATGGCGACCAGCATGAGGTGCAGGTAGTCGACAGCAGAGCTCTGCACCACCCAGTTCACTCTGCTGGTCAGAAACTGGTGGAAGGAAACACAGACGGATGCTAGGGGAGCACTGGGGTCCCGGGCCTGGTCCCAGTACAGGACAGCTCCTGGGAGAAGCCTGTGCAATTCAGGGTTGTTGGGTTTTCTTGACAGCATGCAGATAAGGAACAGGGCCAATGGGTTTCTTCAAGGCTCCAGCTGGGTCTCTACCATCTAAGAAGGGCTGAACTTGAGGTTGCCATTTCGGAGAAGACAAGCAAAGCCGAGAGCCCAGCAGCACAGTGCCCTGTCCTTACCTCCCCCTTGGCCACGGCGGGCTCCAGGGCCCTGCTGATGTGACAGCCCAGCACCGGGGTCTGCGGGGACGGGGATAAAGCGATGCTCTCCAGCTTGTTGAACATTTCGGACTCAGTGCCTCCAGCCCACACTCGGTTCTCCACCACATCCCACTTCTTCTTTCTCCGGGACCTGGCAGGGCAGAGGGCAGATTTGCTGTAAGCATGGGATGAGGCTGTGAGCCCTGTTTGAGAGCCTCAAATGGTTTGGGGCAGGTGGACGAGCCCCTGCAGCCTCCTGCTGCTAACTGCTCACTGGGAGAGACTGGGAGCCCCCAGATCAAATGGACTCAGCCCTGGGGGAGCAGGGAGGGAGGATCAGGACCATCCAGCCCCGTCTCCCTCATCTGCCCACAGGGCTGCGGCTCCTTCCACCTCGCACCCCAATGCCACCAAAGCCGTGCAGGGTCGGAGCATCTCACCTTTTCATGGCTTCTCTCTGGAGACGCTGGACATCCTGGGTTGACACCGATCCGTCCTCTGCCCTGTCCACAGCCAGGTCCAGCTGCCTCACCAGCCACTCGCCCTCCTCAGTGAGATGAAACCTGGAGGGGAGAGTGATCCATGCCCAGGTCCCGTGGGACACAGCCACCATCCCCATCCCTGCTCACCCCCTGCCTCCCCAGGCAGCACCCACCTGCGGACGCCCTTGGTGACAGCGTACATCTGCTGAGCCTTCTCGCGCGCCTGCTGCTGCGTCAGCCGATGGTTGAACTGCATCAGCAGCCGCTCGGCAAAGGGCTGCCCGGCCCCGTAGATGCGCCCGTAGTTGAAGACTTTGGCGTGCTCCCGGCTGATGCCCACCGTGGTGGCCGTCTTGCTGTGCAGGTCTGTCGCGTTGCTCTTCTTCCCCTGCAGAGTCATCCAGCCAAAAGCCGTGCAGCCTGCCGGGTGGGGAGCAGGGGTTGGACACCATACGGGACCGGGCTCGGGGGGGTCACCCCGCTACCCAGCAAATCCAGCCCCCGCAGCGCAGCCCTGGCTCACCGTGCATGCCGGCGAAGTGTGCCTCGCCAAGGACAGCGGCTATCCAGAGCTCCTGGGAATCCACGTCCGCGCCCACCAGGGAGTAGCCAGGCGGCACCTGGACCATGGCCTTCAGCTCGCTGCCCACCCGGTCGGCCTGCAGGACACGATGGCCAGCTCAGTGCAAGCCCTGCACCTCCTGCATCCTCAGCGGCACAGGAGCAGCCTTCCTCCCGCAGCTGCGGCACGCCAGCACGGTGCTCCCCATGCCCCTAAATTTTGCTCTGAAAGTCAAAACCAGGTTTAACGCACACGTGGGGCATTGTTCACTTGGTTAATCCCCCCAGGCTCTTCCAGCATGGAAGAAGAGGAGCTTGGGGAAGGAAAGAAACCAGTGATTCAGCGCTTTCTTCTCCTTTCACCAAATTTTGAAGCTCAGGAGCCTCTGATGACTCCTTCCCTTCTCCCAAAGTCAAAGCGCATCAGCAAGGGAAGGGCCTCAGCACCAGCCCTGCCACCTCAAACCCCAGCATCCAGCCCCAACTCCTGTTTCCAACCCAGGCTGCTCCCACCAGTCCAAAACACCCAGAGGGTGCCCCAAAACACCCCCGCGAGGACCCGATCGCAGCCATACCCGGGCATTGCTGGCCGTCAGCCACGTGGGCTCCACCGCCCGGCGGGTGATGGTGCCCGCAGTCACCACCTGCGGCAGGATGGCTCCGTAATCATCCTCCTCATTATAGTCGGGGTGCCTGGGACAGAGGGGAGGGTGAGCATCATCCTGCGAGAGGCTCGTGGGATCGTGGTCCCAGCTGGGGCCATTCCTCCCGTACCTGGTGACCACGCGAGGCAGCTCCCCTTTCTTCAGCCACACCACCATCTGGGAACTGGGGGGACACACGGCAGGGGAGATGCTGAGCCCCCCGCATCCACACGACCTCCCCCGGCTGCAACACAGCCCCCGCCCCTCCGCAGAGATGTCGCGATTCAGCTGAAGGCTCACCTGATCCGCTTGTGAGCGTTCCTCCAAAACGAGATCATTTTGTTAATCTCGAGGGCTCTGGTCCCATGGGTGCGGCCCACGGCGGCCCGCAGGGTGCCATCCTCCATCCGGGGCAGGAAATCCTTGGCAAAAGGGCTTCCCACGTTGTTATCGTTCCCGTCCTTTAGCAGCAAAAGAGGTGCCAGGGCTCAGTGTGCCACTGCTCGACATCAGTAAAGCTCTGCCCACCCTCCTGCCCCAGCCAGAGAGGTGCATTCCCACCCCCATCCCATGGGACAAGATCACGGGAGTCCCAGGATTGGTGCAGCACAGGGGTGATGGGGAAGGGGACAAAGGACCAGGGGAGATGGGACATGGGGTGGCCAGGCAGGGTGACACAGCCCCAGGGAAGAGCCCCAGGAGCACCCAACTTGCCTTGTGAGGCAGCTTGAAGAACCAGCACCCGGGGATGTTGACATCGTTGTAGGGACCATTGCCATGGTGGTACGAGGGCTGGCTCCCCACCTCCGCCAGGCCGCACAGCTCATGCATCTCCTCCTGTGACCAGCGATGTGAGGTGATGCTGGGAACGCTCCTGGGCATGGCAGGAGGGGGAAATAGAGGAAAGAGGGACCGATCCGCCACCCCAACCTGCAGGAAACCCCCTTTACCTGCATCAGACTCTCGTCTGCTCTGCCCATTTTCTCCTCCACGTCCCCCTCCAGCTCGCTCAGCTCCTCCACCTGCGGCACAGAGGGACCACGGAGGGAGCCAAGTCAAAGAGCACTTCTCCAGTGTTTTAGCACTTATTAGAGGAAAATTCTTACTTCCAGCCCCTAGAGCCGCACACGGGGCTGGTTTCACATGCACACGGGAGTAAGTCCAGCCCCACGTCTCCCTCCCACCGAGGGCACCTCCATCCCTTCCTTCACCTTCTGCCACATCGTGCTGCCATCCATCACCAGCAGCTCGTCCTCCACAGCGGCCTCCGGCCCCAGCGGCTGCTCCTTACCTTTCTCCAGGCAGTGCTGCCTGTACAGGTACTCGATCACCCTGGCAGGGCAGAGGGCAGGGTTCACGCACCCATGACGGGGACCGAGGCTCCAGGGCAGCCCCTGGGCAGGGTCCCGGGGAGCTCCCGAATCCCTCCATGGGGCAGCCCCCAGCTCGGCACCCCGCTGCATCCCCCTCACCTGTGTGGGCAGGGAGGGCCCTCCGCCTCCGAGGGGGCTGCTGGCAAATTGTCCTGCCGCCCCGGCACCAGGTAGCCCCAGCCGTGCTTCTCCGAGTAATGGAGGGGGAAGCCGTCCCAGGCCAGGCGCATCAGCTTTGGGGTCACCCTCATCTGCAGGCTGATGAGGCTGGGTCCCGGCACCCACCCCGCCTCCTCCAGGCGTGGGCACAGCTTGCGGTACCAGCTGGGGAGCAGCAGGGACGGGTCAGAGAGTGCAGGGCAACCCTTGGGGACACCCAGAGTCCCCAGCTCACCCCGGGTGGCCTGGCAGGTGCTGGAGTCTCTTGGGTTGCAGTGCAACCGTCTCCTTCAGATGCTCCAGGCGGACTTGGCTCGTGGGGGCTTTCAGCTCCTCGTCCTCACTGGGGGGGCCGGGGTCTGGTGGGGCAAGGAGGACTGGCTGGCCAAGAGCCCTCTGTGCCACCACACAAGGGACGGGGACCTCGAGCCAGCCCCCCACCAGGCGCCCCAGCACAGGGACACAGGCCAGCGATGCTTCACCCTGCCGGCGCCAACGAACCGCGTCCCTTCGTCTGGGCACCCATGGGAAGGCGTCCCTCGAGTGTCCCTCGAGCATCCCTCATCCCCAGGGACCACCCGCACTCACCTTCCTGCCACTCCCATGCGGAGCCGTCAGAGCCCACCACCTCCGCAGGGGCTCTGCTGTTCCCGTTCTGATCCTTCTTCTTCTTCCCCGGATTCTTCTTCTGTTTAAACTCCTGCGTGTCCCACTCGAGATCCCAGAGCCAGGGGTCATCCTTGTACCTGCCAACACACCACTGTCACACCGCAGCCTTGCTTCCATCCCCAGCTCCTGCCCGCAGCCCCCCACGGACCACCCGGTATCTGGCCGTGGTTTAACCCCAGCTGGCAACTAAGCACCACCCAGCCGCTCGCTCACTCCCCCCACCCCAGTGGGATGGGGGAGAGAATTGGAAGGGTGAAAGTCAGAAAACTTGTGGGTTGAGATAAGAGCAGTTTAATAATTGAAGTAAAATGAAATAGAATAGTAGTAGTAGTAGTAATAAAAATAAAAATAAAACAATAATAACATACAAAGCAGGTGATACACGACACAATTGCTCACCACCCGCCGACTGATGCCCAGCCCATCCCCAAGCAGCGATTGCTGCACCCCGGACAACTCCCCCAGTTTATATACTGAGCATGAGGCCATATGGTATGGCATAGCCCCGTGGCCAGCCTGGGCCAGCCGTCCTGGCTGTGCCCCCTCCCAGCTTCTTGTGCACCGGGCAGAGCATGGGAAGCTGAAAAGTCCTTGAGCAGTGTAAGCACTACGTAGCAACAACTAAAACATCAGTGTGTTATCAACATTATTCTCACACTAAATCCAAAACACAGCACTATGCCAGCTACCAGGAAGAAAAAATCAACTCTATCCCAGCTGAAACCAGGACAGTCCTGCAGGACCCTGCACCCCCAGCCCACGGCTACCTGTCCTTGTGCAGCAGCTGGCAGGCATCGTTGGCCAGGTTCATCAGGGACTTCTTCATCTCCTTCTGCAGCTCCTCGTAGGTGCCCTGAGCATCATCCAGGTACCTCTTCCAGTTCCCGTTGACTGGCAGGTAGGACACCCCCATCTCCAGCATCCCTGCAAATGTCACAGGGTGCGGGCACCTAGAGCCCGAAGCAGCAAGGAATTAGATGTCTGCTGGAGGGGATTTGCCTTGGAAGCACCAGACTATGCCAGACACGAACATGCCTTGAGTATCGTGTCTTCACCTAGAGTTTCGCAGGCTCGCACAGCCCTCGATGCTCCTTCCTTCAGCCTATAAGGACTCCTATATCTTCTGCCTATCCTGCACATAAATCACTGCTCTAAAAGTAATCCTGTGCACTAACCCCAAAGCTGTATCACTCCGATCTGCCTCATTAAGTCTGCTTGCCTCCACCAGCCACACTGCGCTGCCGTTTATTCCTTCTTGCGCGCAGAGGAGCGGTCTGAGGTCCCTCCTGAAATGGGGCTCAGGGCCCCCCAACCTCCTGCTGCCACCCCAAGGACAAGAGGAGCCACCTCCCCAGAGGGACCGCAATCCTCCCCACTGCCAGCCAAGACCACAGGCCCTCGGCCACCACTGGCCAGAGCTCGGCGGCTCTCACCTCTCCATGAAGAGTGGCAGCTGCTCCTGAAACACCTCGTGGGTGGCCTGGACATCGCGGGCACAGTACGACATCAGGTCCTGGGGGCAGAGGCAGGTGAGAGCAGGCAAAGCAGCCACCCCTCTGCCAGCACGGCGCAAGGCACCAGGGCTGCGGGAGGATAGGGGACGTCGCAGCCCCACGCACACCCAAAGCCCTCCCAAGAAAGCGCAGCAAAATGGAAACTACCCCAGCAGCCACTCCCACCCCACTCCCATCTTTGGCTCCCGCTGCCCATCGGGATGTTGGGATCGCCGCCCGCACCTGGAAGTGATTCCTGACGTCGGCCATGGTCCCCTTCACAAAGAGCTCCCGCGCCTCCTTCTCCAGCGGCTCCCCCCCGACGTACAGCGCGTGCACGTCCGCCAGGTTGTTGATGCTGCTGACGTGCACCCAGTCCCACGAAGTCACCTGCGAACAACAGCGGGGTCAGACAGTGCAGGGCAAGGACCGGCCGTGGCCAGGATCAGGAGGGGTGAAGGATGTCGCTGCTCCATTTTGAACCAAGGCCACCTCTTCTGGAAGGCACTGGGAGAGCTTCACCCAGCCAAGCTGCTCCAACAGCTTCTACTCTGCCAGTGCAGGAGCAGACTGTCCCGCTACGGGAGCAAACAGTCCCATTACAGGATCAAACGGTCCCCCGCCACCCACGCCACTGCCAGCAGCTCAGCACCTTTACTCACCGCTGGCCCCTCCGTTTTGCTGCGCGTTTTCTTTATGTGCTGCTTGACCTGCTGCAGTCCCTTCCTCTTGCCGTGCTTGGCGGCCATCCAGAGGCTGCGCTGGAAGCCCGTCAGCCCCGAGATGGCCATGTGCATGCTCATGGTGTCCAGGAAACGCACCCGGGAGCCCTGGGACACACCAGGAAAGAGGTGGTTTGGGATGTGCTAGTGGAGAAATGTGCTGCCAAGTGTCCTGTAGCTGCCAGCAAGCATTGCTCTGCGTTACAGAGCTGCAAGGCCTCTGCTCGGGCTGCTTTTGCCAAGGCAAAGCTTTGCTTCCCAGCACCCCTCTTCCAAGAGCATCCCCAGCACAGGCTGCCGGCTGCTTAAAGGTTCCTGCCACATCCCCAGCTACAACCCTGCTGCCTCCAGCAACCTTATAGGGTGCAAGAATGCCTCCCTCTAAAGGAATCCAACCTTAACCTGTTCTGCAGGACAAAGCAAGCACAACCCTGGGGTATCTGTGCAGAACGGCATCTGCCAAAATAACCCTGAAAAGCCAGCGCCCATGACTGCCCAGGTAACAAACGGCAGCTGCCCACATGAAGCGACGGCACTGCGGATTACCTGGATGAGGTACTGCTCCTTGATGAACGCCCGGTCAAAGGCCACGTTGTGCCCCACCACCACTCTCTCCGGCCAGTCCTGCTTGCCGGCACAGCCGGCACCCGCCGGGCTCTCCAGGGGAATGAGGTCGGCCAGGGTGAGGTGGCTGGACCAGGAGTACCGCTGCTCCAGCAGCCGCTTGCTGCACCACGAGTACCTGTGGATGACACACAGCACCCCGTAAAAGCCGTAAAAAATAAAGTAGGGGCTCCCAGGACCGAAAGGACCCGCTGTGCCGTGGGGTGCTGAGCAGGATCCCACCCATGGGAGAGAGGTGACTGACCCTGGGGAGCATCCCACATCCCAGAGCTGTGCTCCAGGGTTTCACTGTGTTTTCCCCGCAAGCTGGCGGTGGTTTGCAGGAAGAGGCTCCGCTCGGGAGCATCCCCACCCTTCCCGAAGCTGTCCCCCCCACCACCGCCACCCCAAGCATCACCACCGGCACCACATCTCACCAGGCATGCGGTGAGACCGCCACGGCGAGCGTCGGACAGTGGCCATCAGCCACGCACACCTCCACGTCCAACACTACCGCCCGTTCCTCGGGGAAGTCGACGGCTTCCGCTTGCCCCTCGGGGCCGTAGCGGGTCCATCCGAGCTGCCATGCCCACCGTGCGGGCACGGGGGGCAGCTCGCACCGCAGCAGCTCGTTGGCCGCCTCCAGGTAGGGCAAGCTCTGCTTCTGGGCCAGGAGGCGAAAATGCTCGTCGATGTTGTCCCCGTACATGCGGGGCAGCTGCAGGTCCACGTCGGGCAGCGTGGAGGTCTCCTTGCCCCACAGGTCGTGGCGTTGCAGGTGCTGCACGCTCCTCTGGATCTCCGTCGCCGAGTAGCGTACCTGGGCCCCCCGGAAGATCTGCTCGTGGAGGGTCCTGGACAGCATCTGGATGTTGAGGGGGTTCATGCGCCGCTGGCCCTTGGCGGGCTCCTGGCCCGGGTCCTCCGGCAGCGGGTGGCTGGTGGAGGAGCTGGAGGTGCATCGCCGGGGCTCGGCACCCCGGCCCGCAGCGCAGCAGCCCCTCGCCGTCCTCCTCCAGAGCAAAGGCCTCATCTCCCCCCGCTCTGGGGATGCACCTCCAGCACGGGCGGCTCCCCACGGGCGGCCGGAGCTGCGGGGAGAGAGGGACGGCGAAGGGGGGAGCTCGGCACCGCCCGCTCAGCACTGACCGCCGCTACGGGCCCGCACAGCCGGGGCTGCCCAGGGCACCGCACGGCCGGGGAAGCCCCTCTGCGGCCGTGCACCCCCGCGGCCGCGCACCCCCTCACCTCCCTGCCGCCGCCGCGCGCCGCCCGGGCCCGGGCCGGAGGGCGGATCCAAACCGGGGCGCCCGGGGGAGCTTCCGGCCGCGCTGACGTCCCGTCCCGTGCCTCTCCCCCCCAGCGCCACCCCCGCCGCGGACGTGGTACGGTCCGCCGTGGCGGGCTCAGTAGGGCGCGCGGGAAGGCGGTGGTAACGGCGGCCGCGTGGCCTAATGGATAAGGCGTCTGACTTCGGATCAGAAGATTGCAGGTTCGAGTCCTGCCGCGGTCGTAGCAGGAGCGCCCGGTGGCGGTGTCCATTTTTGCTGCCGTCGGCCGCGGTCACCCCCGTTTATACTCGTGTTTTTAACGGGAAAAACGTGGGCGGAGCCGGAGCCGGAGCCCGGTCGCGCTTGTAACGCGAGTGGGGTAGGGGGAGCGGTCCCGCAGCAGCGCGGGGGCCCGCATGGCGTCACCCCGGTCCTGCGGGGACCCACGCTGCATCCCGCTCCCGGGCTCCCAGCTGGGGGGTGGCAGGGCCAGTAGCCACCATCCTGCTCCCCGCAGCCACCCCTCGGTTCACGTCACGCCGTTACGGGGCTCCGCACAGAGCCCCCCAGCCGCCCACGGCTCCGTGCCTCCCGGCCCCGCACCTCCCAGCTCCGAGGGACGGCGTGGAGGGAGCGGGGATGCGGGGTCCCCTCGCCGGCCCGGCCGGGGTGGGTGGTGCGTGGGGTGCCTGTGGGGGCCGCCGGGAGCCCCCGCTGCTGGGGCGTGTGGCACGGGTGGGGACAGCCTGGCGAGCAGGGACAGAGCAGTGGCCAGAGAGCCACAGATGAGTGTAGGGTGCAGGGTGACAGGCCGTAGGGTGCAGGGTGACAGGCTGCGGGGTGCAGGGTGACAGGCTGTAAGGTGCAGGGTGACAGGCCGTAGGGTGCAGGGTGACAGGCCGTAGGGTGCAGGGAGACAGGCCGTAGGGTGCAGAGTAACAGGCCGTAGGGTGCAGGGAGACAGGCTGTAAGGTGCAGGGTAACAGGCTGCAGGGTGCAGGGTGACAGGCTGTAGGGTGCAGGGTGACAGGCCGTAAGATGCAGGGTAACAGGCTGTAGGGTGCAGGGAAGGGGCTGCAGGGTGCAGGGTGCGGGGATCAGGAGGTGCTGGGCTCAGGGCAGGGGGTTGCAGCTCCCCGCCCCCCCGTAAGGGCTCTTCTGGCCAGGAAGGTGGCTCCTGGCCGCGGGCAACCTGACCTTGGCGCCGCAGGGTGCGGAGCCGTGCCGTGCCCCACCGAGCCGCCAGGTGGCGCTGCGGCCCCGCCGCTGCCGGTGGCGCCGGGCCGGTTCCCACGGGGCCGGGACCGTCGGGGCGCGGGGGCCGCCGCGGGCCCGTCCCGCTCTGCGCCCCCGCGGGGGCAGCGGGCGGGGGGCACCGGGCACTGTGACCCCCCCGCCGCCTCTCCCGGCCCCCGCGGAGCTCCAAAACCGGGGTGCAACCCCCCCAGCCCTGCACCGGCCCCGCGGGGGATGCCCGTGCTCAGCCCCCCCCATACCGGGGGCTTGAGGTTTCGCGGTCCCTCCGCGGGCACGGCGGGGAGCTGGGGTTGCGGGGCCGGCGGGGAGGGATGCTCCGGGGCTGCGGGTGCTCTGGGCGGGAGGGAAGAGCCGTGAGCTGCGCTGGGGCGAAGCAGGGAAGTGTTTGGGGACCCCCCCGGCTGCGGGGTGGCTCTGGGGAAGGAGCCGGGTGCGGGGGACATGTTCTCTCCTCCGCTGCATTATGTTAACGCCGATCTCCTCTTATTTGGGGTCTCTGATATACCTATTTTTATCGTGGTCGCAAAAAAAATACATTTTAAAAAAATCCAAACCCGCCCCACCAAAAAATTCCCTCCTCCCGCAAGCGGAAAAAAATAAATTTTCCCTGAAATTATTCTCCCCGCTTTATTTTTTTATACATATATTTCATTTTTTCTGAAGCCCTCGCGGGCGGCAGCGCCATGGGGAGGGTGGATGACACAAGCCCCGCCGCTCTGCCCGCAGGCAGGACCGGGCCGGGGCTGCCTGCACCTCAGCGGGTGCGGGCAGGGAGGTTCGGCAAGGCGCGGCCAAAAACCAAAATCACCACCATAAAAAAAAAAAAAAAACAACGAAATAAACCCCCAAATCCGCTGTTTCAGCAGGGCTGGTATGCATAAATCGGGATGGGGTGTGTAGTTTGTTTGGGTTTTTTTATACCCTAGGCTCTTTGTCTGTCTGTCTGTCGGGGAAGCATCCCCATCCCCGTGCGCGCCGTCGGGGCCCGGCGACTTTCTCCCCCCCCCCCCCCCCCCAGCCTCCTTGGAGACTCCGCTCCCTGCCGGGGCTCGGTGCTGTCGGTGGGATAATGGGGCGGTGGGACTTTGTTTAACCCCGTTGCCCCCGGGGCCACGGGTCAAGGGCTTCCTCTTCCCCCGGGGCACGACGGAGAGGCCGGCGGTGGCAACGGGAGGAACGCGGCGGGGCGGGGGGGGCGGCGGCCGCCCCCCCCCGCCCCGCCGCGTTCCTCCCGTTGCCACCGGCGTGGGACCCCCGTAAACCCCCATCGCTCCCCGGCATCGAAAGCCTGGGGACGGCTCCGGGTGGGTGTTTTGGGGGAGCAAGGAGCAGCCAAACAGCACCCCGGGGGGGGGGGGGGGATGCAGAGAAACTGCCCCTGCCCTCCAGCATCCCCCCGGCTCTGCCTTCCCCTCCCGGCTGGAGGAAGCCTCTTTTAACGGGGTGCTGGTTTTAACGGGGTTTTACCCCCCCCCCCTCCGCAGGCAGAGGTACCTCAGCCGACCCCACCCCGGGAGCCAAGAAACGGGAGAAACGGGCAATTTTTATAGGTACGGGGTGACGTGGGAATCCGTGCCCAGCACCGCTCTTTCAGCTTTTTTTTTTTTCCCCTCCTGAAATAACCCTTCCCTGCAGCTCGTACCCCCCTTTTCCAGCTCGCACCCTCTTTTCCAAGCTGGGGAGGGGGCGGGGGGGGGGAAGGGGAAAAAAAAGAAAAAAGCAGCCCCCCACATCCCGCTATTTTGCTGCTCGGGAGACGAGCCCCGGAGCTCCCAAAGTGAGCGATGGAGAGGGCGAGGGGAGGCGGGCGGGAGCCGGCTCCGAGGTGGAGGGGTCGGGGGTGGGATGGATGGGGGGGGGCGGGGGGGAAGGACCCTCCTTTTCGGGATTAAGGGAGAACCGGCGAGGGAGGGAGGCTGGCGGCACGGCGGGCATCCGAGGTAAGTCCCCCTCCTGCCCGCAGCCCCGGGACCGGAGCCCGGGAGCTGCCGGTGCTGCTGGGGGCGGGGGGGGGATGCTTTGGGGGTGCAAAGGAGCCCGATCCTGGGGGGGACCCAGGCCCGCGGCTGCCCCATCCCCCCCCCCCGGGCTCTGCGGGGCCGGGGCCGCTTCGGCGGCTGCGGCTCCCGGGGAAATCGGTGCCGGTTCTCCCGGCCCGGGGGCTGCAGGCGGCCCCTGCCCGCTCCCTCGGGGCTGGGCCGGGGTCCCCCCGGGCGGAGCAGCCCGCGGAGCCCTCTCCCAGCCCCCGGGGCTCCTCCCGTGTGTGTCTCAATTCGCTCAGGCTTGACTTGGCAATAAGCTCTCTCAATAGGGTGACAATAGAGCCCCGGTGGGACCCGAACAAAGAATTTGAAAGTAGTTAAATTGCAGGACACGTCCATCGCCTGGGTGCTTGAATTAAAAAAAAAAAAAAGGAAAAAAAAAAGGAAAAAAAAAAAAAAGAAAAAAATGGGAGAAAAGAAAAAGGAGAGAGACTTTTCTTTGGGCTGGTGAGAAAATGCTCAGGGTAAAAGTTGGTTTGGCGTCTTCATTTCAGCGACAATGGAGCAGAGCTAATTCAATAGGAAACGCGGGGATTTTTTAATGAAAAGACCGCCAGGGTTACACCGAAGTTAAGCTCTTGTGAATTAATTATTAGGGCAAATAAACTGGGGGGGGGAGCGCTCGGGAGGGAGTGTTGCAATTTCTTAATATTCTCCTTTTCGTGTTTAACGACAATGCCATTAGGTTTTCGACTCTGGGTGAGCAAAAGGATTTCTTACACTCCCCGGGAAGAGGAGAAGACGCTTTTTTTTTTTTTTTTTTTTTTTTTTAAATGGTGTTACTTAATTGCTTTTAAAATAAAACACTACGGAATTTGGCAACGAGCTCCGGTTTCTGCTGGCGGTGGCATTTGGGGTTATGTTTCCTTTCGTGGCAACTCGCAGATGCAAAAAGGAAAATAACGGGGGAATTTAAAAACCCGAATGTAAAGGCGAGGCGGCGTGTGCGGCTGTTGCAGACCTCTCGAGCTCGATCGGTTTATTTTTTCCTACATAGAAAACCTGTCTGGGGATCCCTGTGTATTCATCGGGGCGGCGAGAGACTCCCCAGAGCCGCTCCGGGGCACCGGTGGAGTGAATCGGAGATAAAAAAATAGGAGCCGGGTTACACGCAGGAAGGAAGAGGAGGAGAGGTCGGGAGCGGAGCCGAGGTGTGCCGGGAGGGGCTTGGTGCTGGGGGGTTTGGGGGCTTTTTTTTTGCCTTGCTGCAAAGGCTGCGGGCGATGCACCGTGTGTGTAATTCTAGAAGAGGATAAGGAAGAGAGAAATGGAGGGGAGCGGAGGAGGGGAGCGCCGGCGGTACCTGCCGTGCCCGCGCCCCGCTTCCAGCCCGCCACGGCCGCGGGAGCGGGGCTGCGGCCGCCGGGGCTCCGGGGCTCCGGGGCTCGGCCCGGCCGTCGGGGCGGGGGTGGCCCGGCCCGGCCCGGCCCCAGGAGGGACCCCCACCGCCGGGGGCGGGGTCGCAGCCCGGGGGCAGCCGCTGCCCCGGCTCTGCCCGACGGCTGCGGGCGGGCCGGGCCGTGCCGGGCCGTGCCGGGCCGGGCCCGGGAGCCGCGGGGACGTTCAGCATTTGGACAGTGGTGCGGGGCCGGGCCGGGCCGGGCGGGGGCGGGGGAGCCGGGGGCGGTGGCCGGGGGGCGGTGGCGGGGAGCTGCCCGGGGCGGCGGAGGGCAGGGGAGGGCTGCAGCCCTTTCGGGGGGGGGGGGGGGGTTCCTCGAGGGAACGGGGACCCCGCCGAGGGGCTCCCCGGGCTGCGGGGGGGGCCGGCCCCGGCTCTCCCCCCCCCCCGAGAAGCGCTCCCCGGGGCCGGCAGGCAGAGCGGGGTGCCCGGCCATGCGACGGGGCGCCCGGGTGAGCGGCGGCGGCCCCGCGGGAGCGGGCGGGAGAGGGTCCCGCCGTGGGGGGGGACACACGGACACGGGACACGGCCCCCCTCCCCCGCGCAGCCCCGTCCCCGGGGGGTAATTAAGGGGTGAGGCGGAGGGGCTGCGCTTTCTGCTCGGCGGAGCCTGCCAGCCACCAACCCCCGCCGCCACCGCCGCCTTCCTCCCGTCCTCCTCCTCTCCCCCTCCCTCCCCCCGCCTCCTCCCCTCCCCCTCTCCCTCCTCCTCCTCCTCTCCGCCATGGTTGGAGTGAATAGGAGGCTGCCGGGCTGACGTCAGTGCGGGCAGAGCCTGCCGGCGGCGGCAGCTCCTGGCCAGCGACCAGAGCCGGCACCGGCAGCAGCCGGGAAGACGCAAGGAGCTCGGGCAGAGCCGCCCCCGCCGCCCCCGCCGGCCCGCACCCGGGGCTGGGGGCCGCGGGGGCCGCTGCTGGGCCGGGAGCAGCCCTGCCCGCCCCTCTGCCCGCCCGCCCGGGGCCGGGGGGGGTCAGCCCCCCGCCGCCCGCTTCTCCCGGAGACCGCCGTCCTGCCCTCGGCACGGCTGCAAGAGTGAGTGTCGCGGCCGGGCATCGCCGCCTCGGCGGGGCGGCCCCGGGGAGGCGGGAGGGCGCGGGGGGACTTTGCCCCTGGGGGGGACACACAGACGGGCTGCCGCGGGGGAGGAGGGAGGCAGGGAGGGGAGGCGGGGGGGGGACGAAGTTGGGCCGGTCCCCGCCGGGAAGTTGGGCGCCTCCAGGTGCCGGCACCACGCGGGACGGGGACCGGGACCGCCCCACGCCGCTCCCCGGCCCCGGCCTTCCCGTGGCGGGGGACGAGCGGGAGACACGGGGGACCTTTGGCTGCCGGGGCCGCGTTTGCTCCGGCAGCCGCTCCCCGGCTGCCCGGGACGTGGCCGCTCGGCAGCGGGACCTGGGGCGGGCTGAGCCCCGACGGGGCGGCGGGGAGCCGGGGCCGAGCGCTGCCGGGGGGGGCTGCCGGATTGCCCCCAAACGTCCCCCGCTCGCCAGCCGGAGAGGCGGCACCGGGCAAAACGCCTGGACGAGGCCGAGCCTCCCGGGGGCACCCAGGCTTTAGGCCGCGGGAGAAATGCCGGGCTCCCGGGGAAGTTCTTCCTCCCGGTGCAGCGGGGGCTGCTGCGAGGCCTCGCCCGGCGCGGGGGGGGGCAGCGGGGAGCCCCCTCCCCTGCTCGGATTTACCGCCGAGAGCAGCAGCGGGGCCGCCGCTGCCCCTGCCCCGATCCGCCACCGGCTTCTGGTGCTGGAGGATTTATTTTATTTTCCATTTGCTGTATTTCTTTGCTTTGCTTTTAAAAAATAATATTTTATTTCATCCTTTTTTTCTATTTTTCTTTCTTTCTTTTTTTTGTTTTCTTTTATTTTTTGCTTTTTCCATTTTTTTTCTCCCATTCATTCTTCCCTGCTGCTCCTTCCCTTCCCGCGAACGCTGATTTCCTTGGGGTCTGGGTTTTGTTTTGTTTTCTTTTCTTTTTTTTCCCGTATCTCCCTGGAAGTGAAACGCATTTTAGGCCTCAGCCTTAAGGAAACCCGAATCATAGCAGTGCAGGTGGCCTGAGAGCCCGCACCTGGCCGGATCCCCTCGACGTGCCTGCACCCCCGGCCCCGGCCGGGCAGCACCTCGCCCCGCCGAGCGAGGAGGGTCCCGGACCGTCCCCGCCTGGGTCCCGGCCCCCGACGGCCGGAGAGAAAAAAAGAGCAGCCGGGGGCTGGGACGCCGCCGCTTTTTGCCTTTTCAGCGCCGGGGTTTGCTCAGAGGCGGCTTTTAATTGCTAAACAAAGCAACGCGCTTCCTTCGCGCCCGTCGGGAGCTGCCGCTTCTGGGCGAAGCCGGCGAAGCCCCGATTGTGGGAGGAAAAGCAAAAAAAAAAAAAAAAAGGCAAAAAAGCAAATAAAAAAAAAAAAAAAAACAATTAAGAGAAGATGCAGCTCAAGGCGGCGAGGCGCGGGGGGTTACTCCAGGTTGGCTAAAAATAACTTCTCCTAATTAAAGAAAAGTGACGTCAGACGTGCAGGACGTAGAAGAGGGGAAGGCAGCGGACTCGTTACAGGGCGATCACGTTAAATAATTGAGGGGCGGCCCGGTACCGGGCGGGCGGCGGGCAGCGGGGCTCTCCCGCCCTGCCCGGGGCCGGGGTCGCCCGAGGGGGGGAGCGGGCGGCGGGGCACTGCCGCCCGCGGGTGAGCGCGGAAGGTCCGCGGGCGCGGCGGGGCCGGCGGGCGGTGCAGCACCATGGCCAGAGCCGCGCCGGCCCCGCCGCCCCTCCCCGTCCCGTCGGGCCGCCGGCAGCCGCCGGGTGTTTTCTCCCGTGGGTGCCTGCAGGGGAAGGACGGGCCCACGGTCCCCCGTGGCAGGACGGGGGCTGCCTCCGGGCGCTGCCGCCGGAGCCCCGGAGCCCGGGCAGCCCCCGCCGATCCCTCCCAGGCTGCTCGCTGGTGCTTCGCGCTGTGCCAAGGAGCCATTTTGTACGTATCTTGCTAAAATTGCGCCAAAAAAAACACCCAACCCTAACCCCCCAAAAAAAGAAAATAACTAAAAAAACCCCAAAGCCTAAAAAAAAAAACCCCAAAAAACAAACCAAAATGCCCCAAGCGCAAGGCGCAATTTTCTCCCAGGTGCTGGGGCTCTGCCTGCACGGAGCGGATCGAGGCGAGGGCTCCGAGCAGAGCAAGGCATTGCCGAAAAGCAGCAGAGCACAAAAAAATAATATTATATACATTTCTGCTCAGAAAATCGCCTCCTTTGCCCGGCGGAGAGGGGGGACGCCGACCCCAGCGCCGAGCAGCCCGGCGGGGTGCGGTGCCTCGCCCGCAGCACCCTCGCCCGAGCGGCACGGCGGCCCGGGGGCTCGGCACGGCGGGCGGGAGACCTCGCACGGCGGCGGCCGGGCAGAGCTGCGGCTTGGCGGGGCTGGCTCTGCCCGGCCGGGCCCCTTCGCCGCTGCGGCGGGGCCGGAGCGGGGCCGCATCGCCGCCGGACCGGCCCCGGGAGCGGGGGGAGGCTGCCGGCGGAGCCCCGCCGCCGGGTGAGTAACGGGGCCTCCTCCCGTGGGGGGGGAAACTGAGGCCGGGCCGCGGCCCAGGCGAGCCCCCCGCGTCCGCTCGGCCCCGCGGCCCCGGGCTGCCCCGGGGAGGCGGCGGGGCGGCCGGGCGCCTTCCCCCGCCCCAGCCGGGGAGCGCACCGGCAGCGATCGCCCTAACAGCGGCAGTGATAAATTAGGAGAAAATCCAGGGCCGGAAAATTAAGGAGATGCGGGTCGTGGCAATTGTTTTTCCCCTTCTCTCTCGGGGGCAGATTAAAATAAACCCCGGCCAAGCCCCCTCCCGAGCGGCTCCGGGCCGCGGGGAAGGCACCGAGGGGCTGGGGAGGGAGCAAAGATTCCTCCCCACCCTCCGCAGCCCCGTCGGGGCGGCCCGGGCTCCTCCGGGCTCCTTCCTCGTTAGGCGGGAGGCAGAAGGGAACCGGCGATTCCCGGGAGCCGGGCAGGGCGGCCGGGCGCGCCGGGAGCAGCGCCGGCTCGCAGCGGGGCTGGCAGCGCCGATCCTTTAGCTTTTAGCCTAATTGAGCTCGTAGATTTTATTTATTTCATTTTTATTTATTTTTTTTTTTTAAGGGGAGGGGGGAGGCGAGGAGAGGAAGGGATAAATAACCCGAGCGGAGCTGGCCGGGAGCCGGGGCCGGCAGGACCGGCAGGCAGCGCTCAGCCGCGGCTGCTCCCGCCGCGATCGCTTCGTTCCGCGGATCCCTCGTTTTGCAGCAGGTCACATCTTACCCTCGCCTCGGATTTAAAGGAAGGCGATGTTTAGAAGCGGCGAGGAAATACAATTTTTATTTCTTTTTTTCTTTTTTTTTTTTTTTTTCATGCGGAGTAGGTCAGATAAGCACCCCAGATAATCATATTTTCCTCCTGGCATTTTATTATTATTATTCTTGTTGTTATTATTATTTGTACGTGCCGGATTCGTCGCTACAGGCATATGGCGTTAAGAACCTGTGCGGGAAATGGGAAAACCTGGAGGGGAAATAATTAAAATAAGGGGGAAAAGGGGAGCAGAGGGGATCGGTGCGGGACAGCGGGTGCGTCCCCAGCCCCGGCTGGGTGCCGGGACGGGCGGGCCCCGCGCCGGGCTGCGGGGACGGGGCCCTTCGGGCGGCCCCGGCTGCAGAGCCCGGACGGGGCGGGCGCTGCTGGGGCGGGGGGAGATAAGGTGGGAGCGGGGGGCATGGCGTGGTGCGGACCGGGGAAAGGCAGAAGGGAAGGGGTCGGGAAAAGGGAAGGAAAATGGAGGGAAAGGGAAAAGGAGGGGGAAAAGGAAAGGCCGGGGAAGGGGCGAATAGAAAGGGAGAGGGGAAGGGGAGAGCAGGCAGTGTGGAGGGCAGGGAGAGGGCAGTTAGCTGCCGTGCCGCGCAGGGGTGCTGGCTGCCGGCCCAGCGGAGGGGCTGCCGCGGGGGCCCGGCGGGGCGGGAGGAGGCGAGCGACCGGCGGCGCAGCCCCTCCAGCCCCGGCCGGGAGGCGAGGCGCGGCGGGCGGAGGGGGGCGGAGGGAGGCGGGGGCGGGGGGGCCGGTCCCGCCCGGTGCCGTGCCCGCCCGCCCCGCCCCGCCCCGTCCCGTCCCGCCGCTCGCTCCTCTCCCGCTCGGGCCGGGGTTGGAAAGCGCGGGAAAAGGGGCGCTGATTTAAATGCGGGGCCGGGGATTGGCTGTGCGCGGCGTGACGTCACTTCCCAAAGGGGGCGATCACCGGGCGAGGGGAGTAGAAGTTGGGCAGCGGGGCGGGAGCGGCAGCGCCGCGCGCCCGGGCCGGAGCCGCGGCGGGTGGGCGCGGGCGGGCGCGGGTGGGCGCAGCTCGGCTCAGCTCGGCTCAGCTCGGCCCGGCCCGGCCCGGCCCGGCTCCCCGCAGCCCGCCCCGTAGCCGGCGGTGCCGCCCGGAGGGCTCAGCCCCGGCTCGTCCTCTCCGCCTCGTATTTATCTTTTTCTCTATTTCCCTTTTTTTTTTTTTCTTTTTTTTTTTTTTTTTATGTGTGTGTGTGTGGTTCCCGGTGGCAGCTCCCGGCCGCCCTGCCCCGGCCGTGCCCGCACCTGGAGCGGACGGACGGACGGACGGACGGATGGCCGGCATCCCCGACGGAGGGATGTTTCTGTCTTTGGTTATCTAGCTGTATGAGTGTTGTGGAGCCATCATAAAGCTAGATAACCGAAAGTAGAAATGACTTCCAGACCTGCTCGCCCGGGGGAAGCGGCCGCAGCGGGACCGGCGGCGCAGAGGCGACCGGACCCGCCGCCCTCGGGGCTCCAGGTAAGGGCTGCGGCTCCGCGCCCTCCCCGTCGGGCCGCGCCGGGCGGCGGCAGCCCCGAGGCTCCGCGGCAGCAGGCGGGAGGGCCGGGGAAAGGGAGGCGAGCCCGGCGCGGATGCTTTCATCGCCAAAGAAATCCGGGGTTTAACACTCGGTTTAAAGGCACCTGGAAATTCGCCCCCAGGCTGCGGGGCGTCGCGGCTCTGGGAGGACGGAGGGGGCGAGCGCCCTCCCCAAAGAAATCCTCCCCCGCCCCAGCCTGCGGGTCAGACCTCGAAAAACCCCGGCTTTTGGATGTTTTCCTTTTTCTCCTCTCTTCCTTCCTCTCTCTCTATTTTTTCGGCTTTGGGTTTGATCCCGGCCTCCCTTTGGAAGGTCAAGTTGGTGATAATGCGATCACTTTTCTTGTGCGGTGGCTGTTGCTTTTGTCCGTAGCTGGGGGGGGGTCTCCGGGGAGGGGGATGCCCAGGGAAGGGGTCCTGCTGCTGGGTGCACCCCTCCGGCGTGCAGCCGCCGGCCCCGGGGCTTCTTTGGAAGCACAAACCCTCCCTCACCTCCGCTGCAAGCCCCAGAAGTTGAACCATAATATGTATTACAATGTCTGGCAAATAATAAAAAAAAAGGAAAGAAAAAGAAAGAAAGAAAAAAAAAAAAGCAATTGGCAAATCTGCATTCCGTTCCCATGGCGACGCAAAGCACCGCGCTCTCCGCCGAGCCTCCCCAGCACATTTTCCCAGCTGGCGTGGGGCGAGCACCCGGGGCCAGGGTCCCCCGGGCCCCCTGGCACCCCGGGACAGGGCGCGGGGCATCGCCGCCAGCTGGCCCCTCGCCCGGCGCTGGCCGTTCGCATCCCGCAGGGATGATCCCCACGCTGCCGCGATCCCACACGGGCCGTGACAGCTCCGGGGACGCTGCAGAGAAAAAGCTCCCCGTGGCTGGGGTTGCGAGTGGGCTGTTTGCTGGCTCTCCGTCCCCCCGGGAGATGCTGGGGGAGATGGGGAGAGGGGGGGAAAGATGCTGCCGCGCTCCCACCGCTCGGAGAGGTGGTACCCGGCTCCATCCTTTTCTCTGCGGCTGGGCATCCCCGGCCGAGGGGAGAGGGTAGCACCGCAGGGCCGAGCCACCCGCGCCCACCGGCGTGCGGGGACGGCGAGAGGCGGGAGCCCCGCGCACCTCGGAGGCAGGTTTTCCACCTTCCCTTGCACGGGGTAATGGCGTCAGACGCCACGTAGGCCCGCAAAGCTAAATATGCCTGTGCACCCTTCCAGGGCCAGCAAAGCACCGCCATAACCACAGTAAGGAAAAAGGATCTCAGCCTGAATTTGGCTATACCGGGAGAAAGAAAAGTTCTGAGGAGCTGTTGTTATTATATATTCTAATGAGAAGTCATTGGAGAAATTAAAAAGGGCAGAGAAAGACGAAGACGCCAGCACTAATTCCGCAGGAAGCCTCCCAGGGAAAAGGCTGTGTGAGTGTGAACGCTGAAAAGCATGAAGGCCTGGAATTAGACTATCATTTAGAAAGCGTTACTAATCTGAAGTTACAGCAGTAATTCCATGATTTGCTGGGTCCCACACGCAGCGCCAGAATTAAAGATACGGATTTTCTAGAAATGTAACTCAACTGTGGCACCGAGTCTCGGCGAGATCCGAATGAATCATTCATTCCAAAGGCAGCGAAAGACGTGTCATTAAGATCCAACCTCCTTCTCTCCAGCCCATCTGGAATATGTATGCTCGATGCAATCCCAGAAATTGCGGAAGAGATCGGAGGTGGGGAGGAGGGAATGTAGTCCTTTCCCTCCTTTATTATGTTGGCTATTTTTAAGAAATAATTTTCCAATTATTTCCACAATATTGTGAGTGGCACTCAATTCTTCTCCTATTTATTTTTTTTTTCCCCCTTCCGTACGCTAGCATTGAGTCAGGTGCAAACGATTTCAGTGGAGATGCTTTAAAACTAGACTGAACAAAGCAGGAGGGAACTGAGCAAGGTGGTTGATGAATGCATTTATTCCAGAGTACTGATTTGATGGGGGATGGAGGAAAGAAACATTCAAATTCCTAATGAATATAATTCAGGAGGAATCATTCGACCAGCGTGTTAGAGGAAATCTGTTTGGTGGGAGTGTTTCTGCACTGGCAGAACCCAGGAGGTATTTCTGTCCCTGGCTTTTGTAATTGCAAAAGGTGAAAATATAAAAAGAGGAACTGAGGGGAAAAAAATATATATATACACACATGTAATAAATGTCTTTGCGTGTGTGTATATAAATACATAAATAGATAATTTTATGAAATAAAATGGAAGTGTGGAAATCTGTGTCTACATGTGAACTCTTACAAAGGATCGATGCAAGCGTTTTCACCTTGCTATTCGATCGGCTGGTCAGAAACCACCCTTGACTCCTCAATTTTTTTTCTCCCCAAAATCGCCTGTTCTGAGCTGATTTTTCAGGTAAATTTTTCAGGCCGTGGGCTTGGTTTGCTTATCCCAGAGCAGTTCCCCCCGAAGGGGATTGAGACAGGGACTGAGCAATTTGGCCTTTAGTTTCCGGGAGAGAGAAACCGCGGTTGAATTTTTACTGGCGCTTAAATTCTTCATTTTCGCCCCCGTTGTTGGCGTGCGCCCGCGGGTGTTTGGGGGAGGCGCGGAGGCGGCCCCCCCATGAAGGAGGGAGGCGGCAGCGACTGATGGGGGACAGTGGAAGGAGCGTCCCAGGCTCGTGCGCGCATGGGTGGGGGGCGAGGGGGCGGATAAAGCCCCCCAGTAAATCCCTGCTTGTGAAATACCCGCTGCATTTAGAGAGTCCCTGGCAGCCCGCCGTCAGGTCTCTGCTTTCTGTTTGTTGTTTTTTTTTTAAGTGTCGCGGTGGAAGGAGGGTCCCCAAGGTCCATCTTTGGGCCAGGGGTGGATTTTGGCTACACACGGGTCCCTTTGTGGCTTAGCCCTTTCCCCTGTTTGCGTAGCTGTTGACTTCGGCTGGATCTTTTCCCCTGCACAGCCCAGACCCAGAAGGGAAGGCATCTTTTTCGGCTGTGCAGGGAGAAGAGCCCAAGTCCTGGTGTCCGTGGTCCTTGCCGGTGGGTTTCTCTTCTCGGTAGGACTCTCCCGGCAGAGCGATAGGATGCAGCATAGGCCAGGCGTGGGTGAGGTTTCTGGAGCTGGGCCGTGATGTCTTTGTTCTTCAGGCAGAGCTGGGGATGGGCAGAGGGAGCCAGGAATGGAAGAATCGGCGTGTGCCGTTGGGGGATAAATGGAAAATACCGCTCATGGGTTTCACCCTGGGGAAATGATGCCCTGGGACATCGCATGCTCCAACTCATTATTTTCCATCTTTTCCTAAAACTTGGCTGCCGTGCAGCGGGTTCGGCTCCAGGCAGGAGGTGAAGGGGGTTTGTACCAGATACCTGGGGAAGCCAAACCCGCCCGGGCTCAGGGGTAGGTGGAGAAGGGCTGTTTGGTCCCTGCCGTTCAAAGGAGCCACCTCAGGACCTGGGCCGTGCGAGCCCTCCCGCTCGGTTATGGATGAAATCCCATCAATGGGCATTTTTGCGGAATCGCCTGGCAATGGCGGGTTCGACGCTTGAGGCCGGGCTCGGCCATTTCTTTTGTCTCAGCCCCCACCCGCTCCCCGTACCCTTGACGCAGGCGGACGGTGCCTCCCTTTACCTGCTGCTCTGCCCTGGCTTTGTCTGTGCCACCGGAGAAGGGGCAGAGCTCAGGGGCTTGGAGGGTCCATCCCGCCCGTGGCTGCGGATGGGTGCTGCTCGTGCACCGGGGAGGGATCGCGGCTGCGCGCCAGAAACATGCTTTCTCATGTCTCGGTGGAGGGAAGGTGCTAATGTGGCATCTGTGCAGGTGATGGGAGTTTCTCCCAGCTGCGAGCGCCGTTCGTGGCGTGGGTACTGCGTCGCGGCCCCTCAGTCGTCCTGAGCCTCCAGAAGTCCTCAGGGGCCGCGAGCGTAAGATGGCTGCGTGGCTGCCCGCGCTGGCTTCCCCACCACGTGATGCCGGGAGTCGCCTTTTCCAGGTCGGGGATTTCGGCGTTTTGTGCCCACAAATCCAGTCACCTGGGGAAGGTGTTTGCCAAGAGCCCAGCTGCAAAAGCAGCGTCTCGGGCTGCTCATCCTCCATCCCTCCGGGCACACGTGTTCGGGACCAGAGCTCTTGCTGGTACAAGGCTGAGCCGTCGCGCTGCCCGCGGCCAGGCTCCCGGCATCCTCAAAGAGTCGGGACGGGGCTCTGGCTTTCGCGTTTTCAGGTGCCGTCTAATATTTATTCAGGGGCTCAGGTTTGGTTAGGAGCGTTTGCCTTGAAAGCTCAGGAGTGGGGGTACAAAAAAGCAAATGGGGGGGAGCAAAAGAACACAATCTCCGGCAGTTAGCTGTCTCTTGGAAACTCGGCTTGCTGTTCCTATAGAGGCTTTCTCTTTTCCTTCACCCTGGTCTGGCCTTAAGTACCACTTTAAGTGGGCTTTGCTCATTCACATCCAGGCTCCTTAGAGCAATTGAGCCCGCGGGGGTTTGAAAAGAAGGGACAGTCCTTCAATGGCAGGACCTTGGGCCAGGCTAATTGGTTTTGGTTCAAGGGGATACTGGATTTGTGAAAAGCCCAAAGACATCTTTCCCACGCCAAATCCCGGCTCTTCAGATGGGGAAGTGAGGGGTGCCGGGTGGGGAAGGGAGCTGAAAGAAAGATGGTTTAGTTGAGGAACCTTCATAACGACCCGGACGCCCACCGGCCTCGGCGGGGATGGGTGCAGCAGGAGGCTGCGCCCAGGGTGGCACGGCAGCCGGGACGGGGTCCCTCCTCCTCGGGGCAGGTGGATGGCGGTGGCTGGCTCCCGGTGGCACGCTGGCGGCAGTGGCCTGGTTTCATTAAAACCAGGCTTTTTCTCTACACGCCAGACTCTCGTGGAAATGCCGGGAGCGAAGGAAGGATGGGACCCGGGTCCAGAAACCAAATCGCTTCTCTGTGTTCGCGTGTGCGGCCGTGGGGGGAATTTGCTGAGGTCTTTTGTATCTCATTTTGATTTGGGAATTTATTTATTTTTAAACATTGACTCTCTCTGGCACGGTTCCAGCAGTCCCACGACCTTTACTCTCCCTGATCCATAAAAATCACTTAATTATTGGGCCGAAAATCAAGGCTTGGAAACAAAGCCAGCTTATGGGACCATCATTTCTTGATATATTTCCTGACAGGACATATTTCTGGGCACCTTCAGAGCAGTGCGTGCAGCTTGTTGGATATGAGATATCAAGGCATTATTTATTGAGGAAGTCTTCACACTCCCTCATCTGTTATAATTAACTGATGACATTTTTTCTTAGGTTCAAAATATGGTGAAAAAGTATAATTAGCACGAAGCCGAGGCACTGCATTAAAATGTCTCCTATAGTTAATGTAGGATAGTCATGCTATTTATTATAGGAGGAGCCGGCTCTGACCTCTGTGTTGCCTAACACTTTTTATTGTAAAGATTCTTGAACTTTTTTTTCTTTTTGAGCACCTCTGACACTCCCATTGTTCGCTGCGGGCCCTTGAAATTCGGCCGGGGGAAGCTCTTCGGCTTGAGAAATGCCTATTCTTTGTCCCTTAAATTCCTTTCAGGTTTAGCTGAATTATGAATTGTTCGGAATCACCATTTCCCTTCGGTTGCCTCTTGGGGGGAAAAAAAAATTTAAAATTTATTGTTTCCCTGGAATAATAATAACAGACCACGAGCAGGGTGAAGCCCTGGACTCCCACCGCTGTATCGCAGAGCTCTGGACCAGCTGGGGAAGGTGGGAGGACAGTTGCGGCCAACTCCACGAGCCCCTTCTACCTCTAGCTCATACTCTTCCAGCACGGCTCCATCTCCTGGGAGAAAACTCCTCTGGGTCCTGGCTCCAGGAGGAAAAAGTGTAGCGGGGTGTGGGTGCCTTGGCCTGGGCACTGCCAGCCCCAGCGGTCCCCCTTCCCCGCCGGCCCCGGGAGAGCAGCCTTCTGCCGCTGCCAGATAACATTAGTCCTGTATTTCATAGTGGCAGAAATCCGTGCTGAGGCTCGGGGCTTGAAATCGCTCTGCCCGTGCAGGACGAAGGCAGGGATGGGTGAGGGGTGGAAGGAGGGGAATTTGTTACACTTGCCTACAATTGTTTTTCTTTTTGCTTATATAAACAATCTATTATTTATTAGCTATAAATAATGCATTTTTCTGTATGTTTAGAATGCATGTGATTTCTGTATATTAAAAATGTACATGGTTGAAGGCACCAAAGCAAGCACTGGCAAGTCGGGGGGTACCCGATTTCGGTTTCACCATGAGACGTTAATTCAGCCTCTCCCTGCCCGTGCCCTTACGCGGCTGTAATGACACGGTCACAGCCTATTTTTAGCTCGCTCCCTCTTTCCCTGGCCAGGGTGGCTGCACAGCGAGGTGGAATTAAGGTTGCATGGACAGCCATAAATTGGACACTTCCTAACTTTGAAGTGCTTGGCCACGCAATCTAAACGAGGGCTCTTCAGGGCAGTATTTCTGCATGTGGCATTAACTGCATCGGTCGGGGACAGCAAATACAGGGGTAGAGAAGCCGTAGAGCAGAAAAGACCTAGCAGACTATTGAAAGCGCTTGTTTGAATAGATGGGGGAGTCAACAGATCCTACACTTGATCTGAGCTAAATGGCCAAGAACATGCCTCCAAGCTGAGAGGGGGAAGCCTTTGTTCCTCCAGCCCCAGGCTTGATGTTTTCTTTGCCTTTGGTTTTGCCTCGTTCCCTCCTAGGGAGGTTTGGGCTCCTGCTCTTGAGGAACCTTCGGCTTGCGTAGTGAAATCTGTGTGCTTGTGAAAGCAAGGGTGTCCCTAGGAGCGTGCACACGCACGCACGCTCCCATCGTCGCACCAGCAGACGTGTGCTACCAGCTCTCAGATGCTTGCTGCGTGGCGGCCTTGCCTTGCCTTGCCTTGCACACTCCCTCTTTCCAGTGTCGCTAACAGGAGCCGTTGCACATGTTGGAGGGAAAGGAGAGGCCTTTGTGTATTACACAGGAGATCTAATCTCTTTTTTTAACTGCTGGAAGAATTACTTTGGAGGTGATTACATGCAAAGCAGATTTATCTTTGCTTGAAATGGCGCTTTTTCCGTTTTCTTTTTTCTTTGTTTACTGGGGTTTTTCTCCATTCTGGCTTGTGACAAGACATTTGGCTGTCTGTTTTCAGCAGAGTGGACTCTGGTTGAGCAAATTTGTCTGGGGAAGTAAGCAGTCTTTTGTTTTACTTTCCCGGGTGTAATGCAGTCATGGCCCCTTGCACATACCTTGTGCTGATAGCGGAGCATTTCCCCCGGCCAGCAGTGTATTTGCCCTGGGTTATGATTATTTGACCTAGCGTCTTTGCCTTGTGGACTGCTGGAGCCCGATACCTGCCTGGGGCCGTTCCTGCATCGGCACAGGTATCTAAGTGTCCTGCGTTTGGGTTTCCACCGTGTGGGTATGGGCTTGTGTTTCCTCAGCATCTTTTTCATAACTTTCCCCCTCTCTCCTGCATCTCAGTTCAGCAAAGGGCCTGTCTATCTGGATGCAGGCAATAAACGTCTGTTCTCACCCTGACTTCTGTTAATGAGATAGAGACAGGTAAGCATCACACATACCAACTTTCCTGCTCTCAGCAACATCAAGGAAACGGTGACAAGCTATTAATGGAAAGTGATGGTCTGGGTGCTAATTAGTGCTTCCTTTTCAACTTTTACCTACATGTCTGCCGATATGCCCATCCCAGCCTCTCCTCTCTCCTTGCATCCCTTTGTTTCCAGCACGTTCCTTGTTCTCCGCGCACATCCCATGGCGAAGAGGCTTCTCTCTTTATTTTTTCCCTACCAATCGCTTTCTGCATCTCCTCATTCCCTTTCTGTGCCCTTTTCCCCTGGGTAATTGCCACCTGCACCCTCATTCTCCTGTGGTTGCTCCCAGCAAAGAATAAGCACGATATTGTAGCGGGATCTGAAAGCTCGGGGATGGGGCCCGTGAAGTCGGTCGGGAGTTTCTCGTCTTCATCACCGGGTAGCAATAGTCACTTGTGGCACCAGTGCATGGGGTCAAATTACCCTGGGGACGTGAGGTCAGAGATCTGTCCCCTCTTCCCACAGGTAATGCTGTAGGGAGGCCCCCAGCAGCTCACAGGTCTTGGTCACGGAGCAATTAGTATTTAAAGCGGATCCTCTGGTGATGCCCAGAGACCAAGCAGGACGGGCCTCCGTGGTGTGAGCCTGCAGGAGATGACAGGTCCTGCCCCAGAGAGCTTGCAGTCTAAACCCTAAATGATTTTGCTCTCCACCAGGCCCCGCTAATGGTTGGTCTTTCAGATCCACCCCAATTTCTGCTGCTGCAGCAACACGATGCCTGGTCTCAGCTTGGTGCCCAGTCTCTCCTGTTTCTCTTTCTCCTGGCCCCTGGGCTCTGCCCCTTCCCCAAGGTCGCTAATTGTCCCCTTCTCACTTTTTTTTGCATGGGCTGTGGATTTCTTGCTGCCAGGCTTGTGTCCCAAGGAGCTGCCTAATCTGCCCCTGTCATTCCCAGTCACAGGCTCCGCACACACTGTAGCTTTATGGGAAATGCTTGCAGGGCAGTGGGAAGAGGCAGCCATGGTTTGCACATTAGCTAATTAATTTTCATGACTGAACGATGCTGCCTGGTCTCTTGTTTATACTCCTCGCCGCTCCCCTTCTCCCCCCTCCTCGCTGACACACACACAAGACGACACATCTCGTACGAACGTCAGCATCCTTCCACAGCCTTGAGACGCGAGCGGTTATTCTGTTGGCTTGTCAAACGCGGGTTTCCCTGCTTCATGGTACACAGGGGCCCCCTGTTTCACATTTGCTGATTCTTATTAGACCCAGCGCGCCAGGGCCCTGTCTCTCCCCGCAAAGCAACACGCCGCATCCCATCCATAAATCCAACCCTGGAACAAAGCCTCCTCTACCCTGCCCCATATTTCTACCCAGCCTGCCCGCTTTCCCCTCTCTCTCTCTCTCTCTCCCCCTCTCCCGTGCTGAAGGTTTCCTAGTGCCAGGGAGATATGATAATTCTTGTGAAGAGAGCATGAAATGCCTCTGCTCTTTGTGTCTGTTTAATTCAATGAGAATCCCAGCCCCAGATGTCATGAATGGTGGGCTTTGTGCTGGCCCTTCCTAAGCCCTAACCGCCAGCCCTGCTCTCTGTCTTTCTTGTTTCCCACCACTGGATACTGATTAACAAACTAAATTATTTTTCCTCCCTAATGATGTTTTCCCACTTTGCCCACCAGGCTGGAAGAAGCCACGGGGAGGAAAGAGTTTGTGCAAAGGATGAGATAGCCAGGGAGAAAATTAAAGAGACAGTGTTGCTCTCTGGGCTCTGGCAACGCAGGTCCATTTGGCTTTATTTCCTTATTAGAGAACGGGGTCGTGGCTGGCTGTATTTTACGTGGCTGGATGTATTTCAGCCGAGGGGACGGGCTTGAAAGCATCTGCACAAGGTATGCTCTGAAGCATGCCAAGGTCCGTAACTCACTCGCAATTGTGTGTGCGAGTTTGCACGGTCCCAAATTTAAGGTCTCTTTTCCAGCCGTGAGTGACATTTGGTAATTACTTGACATCCGTCCATGCATATGGGAGCCTCTTTCTAATTGAGACAAATTCTCTTTTCCTTAATCAGACATGACTGCGAGTTCGCGGAGTGGGATGCCTTGGGAAGGGCTGGGACGTCTTCACCTGAGCAAGGAGAGGTGAGTCCCTGGGAGTCTTGCTGAAGGATCGAGTCCCACTCGTGCGTGGGAGACCAGCCCTTTTACCTCATCCCTCCCTCCCTCCCACGGCCAAATTTCCCAGCCAGGCTTTTGAAACGGGGCCAGCTGTTAGCTGCTGGTAGAGAAGGCCAGCAGCGATAATCCAGGGAGCCTGGATGGAGCTGGAGGCAGGTGGCCAAGGCAGGTCTGTGCAAAGCCACCTGCTTCCCAGAGCCCAGCAGTGCCTCCTTGCTGGGCACCAACGAAGCTGTGGCCAGCAAACACCCTCCTGGAGCAGGGAAGGAGGATGGGTGTCAACCTTCCGAGTAGAAAAGGCGGTAGGGAGGGAGAGAGCCTTTCAACAGCAACTGGGGGGTTTGAATTGTGCAGTTGGGAGTCATTGAGAGGGGGGCTGGTTTGGCATTCGGGGATTTTTTTTTTTTGGTTTTTAGAAACCAGAGGAGCCCCTGGGCTGGCGATGTGGGCTTGTCTCAGCTGGGAGGCGGGCAGGGGCAGGTCTGATGGACAGGGCACGGCAGGGAACAGGGTGTGCTTGGGGAGGCTCTGCGGAGGTGCAGGCTCAGCCCGGTACTTATTAGCCACTGTGAGAGCTCCGGTCGGAGAGGGCCAGAGCCTTGCCTGTCCCTGTGCAGAGCTGGGGGGCCCATGCAGGCTCAGCCTGTAGAGCGGCTGCTCCCCTCAGAGCCACGCCAATGCTGTGGTACCCAGCCAGGGTTCCCCTTTTCCTCAGCTTAGACTAGAAGGGGGAATAAACCGAGAAAAGGGTGTTGCTTGTCTGCACCCACTGAGCCCCTGCGAGCACTGCATCCAGCAAAGTACCGCCTCACATACGGCCTTTGCTTCCCACTGCAGTCACATCTGACCCTTATTACTTCTGCAAGGTAGAACAAGGCAGGAAAAATGGCTGTGCAGTGAGTTTCTTCATGCGCCAGGATTTATTAAGAACAATAGGGGAAATCAATCCATCTATGTAGAATACATCGCAGGCTGCAATGGGATAAAGCATTTATTCCGCTCTTGAAGGGTAGAGCTATAACTCATGGGAGGCAAAACCCTTAGTGCTCTGGAGTCCCTTCCCTTCATGTGTGCAAAGAAATGCTTTAGCCCATGGCAACCTACCAGCTATTGAATTTGTGTGGAGAATCTGCCGTCCTTCCCCTCCGCTGGCCCCTTTTTGGAAGGCGAGTCACTCATTAAAACACACCTCTGGAAAAATGAAGGGGCTGTCTGTTCGAAGGCATCTCTGCATCTCGGTTTTACTTGAAACAGAAAGAGAATAGAAATGTCTCAGTGATGTAAAAGCAACCCCCCACCAATTTTGAACAGACAGATCATGCTTAAAGCAACGCAGGTTTTGCTGCAACTTTCTGCTGATGCCCAAGGACCAGGCATTGCAATTACAGCAGAGAGGGACTGGTTGGGGTGTCGTGACAAGGCGAGATGCTGTGCAGGGAGATCTGTATTCTGCAGCTGAACATCTCCAATGCTGACTAGATATATGTATGTGTAGATATATATAGATATATATAAAAGTGCTACCCTGTGCCCAGCTCTCTGCTCTCAGTAGAAGGCGTGCAGTGCAAAGACTGGAGCAGTAGTTAGCAGGGGCAAAAGGTGACCGGGATTTGTTATAATCTTTCTGGGTGTGAGAGAGTGTGAAGGCGGGGTGGGGCATTAATGGTGAAATGGTATTTTCACTAAGCCTACTTTCACTGGGTCTAATCTGTGTTGTGGGAAGAGGATCTCTTCAATAGGGCAGACCCGGCGAGGCTGGTGAGCTCTTTGGAGGGGGCCTGGAGAGCTGAGGAGCGTGGGCAGGGGGAAGCGTAGCAATTGAGCAGACACGTCAGACGGCCTTCCTCAGCAGAGATGACTTGGTAGGTAGCGTGCTGTTGGGCAGATGGGGTTAATTCTTACACCCAAATCAAAAGGCGACCGAGGGGGGAATGTTTTATTAATGAAAGCAGCCCTTTGTGAGTATTCCTCCCGAGGCACGTTCCCTCCACCCGCTGCCTTCCCCCCTGGCTGCTGTCTGGCCCCGCGTCTTGCTCGGTACCTGCTCAGCTGCCACTCACTCACTGATAGGTTTCATCAAGAAATGTCTCCGTATGTCTGAGTCCTGGACCCGGGCGAGTGGGACGGGAGGAGGAAGAGGGATGGGTCCTCGGCTAGGCTGGGGAGAGGGATGTGCCACAGGCGGGCAGAGCTCGGGCTGTCACAAGTTGCATGTCAGCCCATCGATTCCTGCAATGGTGCTGTGGGGGTCACCTCTTGCAGGTGCCAAAGAGCGAGAGAAACCATGATTTGCAGAGCGCAAGGTAAAATGCGGGTCGAAAGTGGGCACCTCGGTGGGCTGGGAACGAAGGGTCCAGCTGGAGATTGGGTTGGGGAGGTTGGGAGTGCCTTACCCGCCACCCAGCTCCCTTCCCACCCCGCTGCCTCGCTGCCTGCAAAGTAACAGGCTCAAGAGAGGAGGAGCGGATTTCTGTGCACCAGAAAGCAGCCTCTCCAGTCTTTCTTACCCCGCTCTCTCCCCACACCCGTGCCCTCAGGGGCCCCTGGGCAGCCTGTTGTGCCAAAGGACAGGGCCGTGGGAGCGGCAAGGGCTGTGCATGGAGATTATTTCTGTCGCTTTGTTAAAAATAAAACAAAAGCTGGTTTATGACAATTGATTTAGAAGGAGGAGGAAGCGGAGCTCAATTCCCAGAGCACCTTTTAGCAAGGCTCTACATGCGTGCGCGTGTGTTGTACGCGTGTCAGAACAGAGCACCCAAGGAAGGCCGGGTCGGGAAACCTCGCATGGAAGCGGGGAAAAGACCCCGGTGCACGGCTGCTTCCCTGAGGGAACCCCCGCAGGGCTAATGTTTGATCTGAAGCTCGGTTGTACTCCTCTGAAACCTTGGGATGTCAGGAGCTCTAAGGGAGCCTGGGACGGAAGAGGATGCTATTTGCATTTTCCTATGAATGCATCTATTTGTATAAATATGGTGTCTCTGTGCATGCGCACACTCCCCTACGCATGCATTTGTTTGAAGAGCAACGCGCTGTCCCCATGGTGTTCTCCGCTCAGGGCCAGAACTGGTTAGTCTGAAATTCAGACTCTTCCTGGAGGAGCCGTAACTCCCCTCCCCGCTTCAAATCTAGTGATGGCTATGGACGTAGGAGTCCCGAGATGTTTCACCATGCGATAGCAAAGTTTCATTGTGGAGGATGAAGGCTCCCCCCTTCATATTTGCACAGACATCAAAAGAGTCTGGAAGGTTCAAACAGATCACAACGTAATCAAAATGCCAAGCCACCGTCTGCTTCTGCCTTTGGGTTGACAAGCAGGATTAGCACCCAAGGGAAGCAGGGTGTAATAGTGTTTCACGGGCACTGTGAACAGCCCAGAAGTGTGCGGAGTACAGAAAGGTTAGCCGAAGGGCAGGTCTAGCTACAGACGTACGGTTGGGGGGTGGATTTTAAAGCAAGGAGCTGTACGTGTACAACCTCCGTGGATATTTACTTTAGCAGAAGACAGGACTCTCCTGTATACCGGTTATGTCATGCTGGAAGCAGTTTAAGCTAAACTGGAGAAAGCCAGTTTAAGAGTGGAGATGTGCACCGGCGTGGCAAGGAGCAGTAGCGGTTGACCTATAGTGCTGTCATTATAATGGTGTGGTTTTCCATGTAGACAACCCCGGAGCGGAGCAGCTAGCCTGCTGTCCCTTATGTTTCACTGTCTAACCAAGATGTATAACATTGCCCTGTCTGCGTGCGGTTGCAATCACCCTCCTGCTCTGGTTCTCCGCAGAGTACTGGAGCAGATGCCAAATTTTCAATGTGCGTTGTGTGCCTATCGCACCGTGTGAAATAGCCCCGTTGTGGCTAAAGACACGTGAAACACTTCCCAAATACTGCTTTAATGTCAGTAATTGCTGTAACTGTTCTGAGGACAGTCTGGGACCAAGGATGAGGCTTCCTTGGTTGGTATTTGGTATCGCTCATTTGGAGAACTGAACAATGCTGATGTTTCCACTGTAAAGCTCCTGTGGAGTGGGAAATGCAGGGGTAGCTTTGTCCGTGTTGTCTGTGTAACCATGCCTTTTCCTTTTCTAACTGATCTTGTTTTAAATGTGTGTTAAATTAAGATTTAGGAAGCTCGCATCTTGACTGGTGTTTCTGCAGTTTTGGTTTGGGATTTATTTTGTTTCAGTCAGGAGAAAGGCAGAATTTGTGCATAACTTGCTCTGCGGTGGCCGAGCAGGTGATGCTTCCCCTCCTAGCTCTCGGACTGCCAACCTGTATCGCTGTACAGGCCGCGTCTTCCAGGGCCAGACCCCAGTGAGGACGCCAGCCCAGTGCCTGGCAGCTTGTGGGACTCGTTGGGGCACATTCAGGCAGGCAGCTGTGCCCTGAGAGTGGCTGCCCGCGTGGGGCTAACCCTGCCTTTGCTCCTGCACCGCTCACGTCCGAGGGGAAAGCCATGGCAAGGGCACAGCTGCCTCTGTGGCCCCGGGCGACTTCTGCTGCCTCTGTGAAGGAGAGGTGTATTATGATTTTCCAGTCAGGAGGGCTGGGGTAAAAGCTGTGGGAGCACTGCGCGCCCGATGCCTTGGCACTGTGAGCGAGGCCTGGGCTAAGATGGCCGCTAGCCAGGCCTTGAGCACACTCTGGCCCGCCATGGCGACTCCCTTGCTCCCAGGGCCCCCCTTTCCCTGTGGGCCTGCGGGACGGCTGCTGCTGCTCCTGGCTGCCGGGTGCCAGCCGCCTCAAGCCGGGCGGAGGGGAGCCCGCCAGGGCAGGCCGGCCGCGGGCCTGAGGCAGCGTGGGCCCTGGCGGCCATTTTGCGGGAGGCGAGCGCCGCCTGTAAGATGGCCGCATGGGCATGAGGTGGGGTGCAGCGCTGCCTCGTCCTCGCCACGCTGCCTCCCTCACGCCGTCCCCTCCTTATCTTGCTAATTACCGATGAAGGCAGAACAATAACGGGAGCTGGCATGCCCCAGTTCTTTCTCTGCCACCTCCCTCCTCGGGCGGAAAATCTGCGCGCACACCTCCCCCCCCCGCCCGCCAGCCCCTCTGTGATATTAATTGAATTAACATACTTCCTAATTTGCCCTGTGTTTTCCCCGCGCCGGCTCCCAGCCGCCTCGTCATGGCTTCTCCAACTGGTGGGGAAGGAGCGAGCGCATTCGTCCCCTCCGCTCGTTTGGTTGTACGCGAAAAATCCTTAATGACATCTAAAAGGGGTGGCGGGACAATAGCCCACGCGGGGTTTGGCAGGAGACGCGCGATATTTACCCCGCCAGACCATCCTCGCTGCCGCTTTGCCGGGGGATTACGACGGCCGCCGTCCCCGCGTTCCTCCATTTATTTATTTTGCCGGTGGCGGGGGGGACGCGTTGGCACGCGGCTGCTTTGTGCGCCTTGCTTCACCTATGAAAAGGACACATTAAGGTGTTTCCATAAACCCCCGGATGACAAAGAAAGCGCCTTTCTCTTCGGCTCGTAGGCAACAATGACAGAAGCCTTTAAAACCATGATTTTTTTTTTCCCCCCAACGATTGCAGAAGGCTTCCCCTAAAAGGAACTTAAATACATATCATTAAATCTAAAGCGCCGAGCTCCGCTCCTGCTAACTATGCCATGCTTTTTGTTTCTGATAGTATTTGTCCGTTGCAGAGAGCAAGCCAGGGATGCGGAGCCTCCCCCGCCCTCCTCCCTTTGTTTAAGTGACAAAATGTTTCTGTGTTCTTGTTTAGAAAATAAACCTTTGTGGGTTTTTCAGCTTTTATTTTTATTTTTTTCATTTATTGTGACGTGAAATCCAAACTCCCCTTCTTCCCAGATCTTGGGAATCCATGTTCCTTGTGATCAATTTTCCCTCCTTTATCTAAAAACACAACATTATTTTATAGTATTACTCCGAAAACGCAGCAGTAATATTTTGAATTTGAGTATTTGGAGCTTCAGGATATTGCAATATTTTTTTTATAAGCGATGAATGAAAAGCAATGATTTAAGTGTGTAATGCACAATACAGATGCCATGCATTGTAAATACATTTCAGGGGCATAAAATCCAACACACAGAGCCGGTGTTCCACGAAAGCTGGGAGTCCAAAAATAACTGTAAAAATGAATTGTCTGTTGGGACGAATCTCTCAGATCCCAGCCAATATTTGCAGGGTTACAATGTAAAACGGGGTTACTTATTGGCATAAATATCTCATTTTAAAATGCCGATGATAAACTGAAAAAGAGGTGAAGGAGATATTTGACTGATTACTGGATGCCATGGATTCCTTGCATTTAATTTCATACTTACGTGCTATTTACTTATCCCATGTTTATGGGTATGCGCTTTAGCTTCATATAAATCTCTCCTGTCTGTCTGTCTCGCTGCGTCCTTTTCTCTTCTGCCATCCCATCTGCTTCTCGTGGTCCTTCTCCTGAAACCACATCACAGGATCTGATGGGGATAATGGGAATCCGCTTCTGGTCTCTATCATAAACATGCCAACATCGGCTATTGTGTTGGGAGCCGGCGGTCACCAGATGGTGCTTGGTTGCCCAGGGTCTGTGTCGCTGGCTTTGGTCTCTCGGTAAACCAACAACTCCTTTAGCATTGTGTTTACCCCCAAGATCTACCTACTCTGGCTAAGGAAGGCGTAAGGACCTTGAGTAATGTACCCCAAGGGATGAAATGCTTCTGGGTGCGTTGGGCGCTTTGCAGCCTCAGCCATGCAGCTATGAGCTGCCCTTGCCGAGCTGAGGTTTGATAATCCCTGCGCTCAGCCACGTTCACCTCGTCTGCATTCCTGGGTAGGAAGATTAGCACGTTAGTTTGTGTGGGATTGAATGCTGTCTTCATGTGAAAAGCGGTCCATGTCAGCTTGAGCAGACACCTCCTTGCTACCTCTATGTACTGGGCTTGGGAAGACAGGACAGAGATACCTCTGCGTCTGTGGGTGCAGACAAAATCAAGCTATATCGCCTCTTGCCTGGGCTCCCAGACAGCTCTTGAGTGTCTGCAAAAGGACTGGCTTGTGCGGGTATCGTTGAGAGATGGAGGTGGTTATAGAGAGTGACTGAGGTATGGGGCTTTCCCCGTGAAAAAATGTCCTCCAGCCAGGAGAGACCCAGGGACAAATCCTGCTCTTCATTTGGTGCCTGTATGTCCTCAGGAGGTCCTGGACATTGCTGTGCATGTGAGCTGCAGAGGGGGGATTAATGCAGAAATAAAGATTGAAAATAAAAATACTGAGAGTGATGGCTCTTCCTGAACACAGACAGATGGAGAGAGCCTGGCATAATTACATTTAGCAAAGGCTCGCCATGAATGAAACCAATTAAAGGAGAAGCAATGCTCGTATGAGAGAGCAAGCGAGAGAGGAAGACAACCACCTCTCCGGGTCTTCTCGGGCATCCACCGTCCGTGGGGGTGAGTCACACACAGTCCCCGCGTCACGGGTGAGCTTGTGCACGCACCTGCCTCCTGGCTTAGGGGGACTTTGCTCATCTGCCAGGGCAGAAAAAAGAAGGAAATGGGAAACATCGGGTGCTGGTGGGGCCGGCGTGGAGCTGGCTTGCAGCCAGCCCCAGCCTCACCCTCTCCGTTGTCTCATGGCTTTAATGCTTGCCTAGAAATCCAGTATTTAGGATTCAGGTTACCATTGTAAAGCAGAAAGGTCGTGCTCAGCGCCGCTTGGTGTGGATTCCTCCGGCAGCTCTTTTGCCTGCGTGCCTCATGTTGGGACGGTGTTGGCAGAAGGCCGGGCGCCGGGAGGCTGTGAGGAGCACGGCTTCACTGCCCCTGGCACAGCGTACACCTTGCGAGCGGCGGTGCAGGCTTTGTGGCTTAGGGAGGGCAGTGGGAAGCAGGGGGAGATATCCAAAAAGCCATGCAAAGGAGAGGGTGTCAGGCCAGGTTTGCGTACGCTGGGCGGCCATGGCTGAGCATGCCTTGCTGACAAGCTTGGCAGAAAATTTTAGCAAGGCAGGAGCAGTGTGTCTTTTCTTCTGGCTCTCACTCGGACAAATTCGGTGGGAACTTCGTGAGTAGCTACTGCTGCTGGCCAAGGCTAGGGGAGGCTTTTGGGGCTATTCCTCCTGATTTAATTCATAGTCCCAGAAATGGCTGTTTTCCAGCTTTCCTCCTTTCTTCTACTATCCTGCTCTCAAGGGCAGGCGCCTTTTGGGTAGAAGAGCAGCTGGCAAGGCTGGACCAGAATGACTCATAAGAGTTTTAGTGCAAAGCTTGGGATTTGGGGTGTCTGTTGCAAACCACCAGCAACTGTAATCAAGGGCTGTTTGAACGTCTCAGTTCTCACTTAAAAGTAATAAAATGATGCTAACAAGGAATGTATTTAGGGACATCATAATTGCAGGGAAAACTCTGGAAACAAGTCAAAGATCTCATAGGGTTTAGGCATTACCAGTCTGAACAAAAATCCCTCCAAATACTTGTATTTTTGGAATCGGGCTTAGCAATTTTGGGGATTCAGACTCCTGGTATTCAAAGCTCAAGGCTGACAGTCTAGGATGCTGTGTAACACTGAACAGGGTGTGACAGAGAGCCTGACAACTCAAAGTATCATGGATTACGTTGGGTTGGATGGTGACTGTCTTGGGTCTCATTTAAGCCACTAGACGTACTCATGACTCTCAAGAGCGGTCCCAGCCACTGTCATATGGCCCTGGGCACAGAGAAACTTGGAAGCAAGGGTCTGTGGTATGTGCTTCAGCCTCTGGAAGGTAATAATTGGTGATGTTGGTCCCTGGCACCCTATTCTGTAAGAGACCCAGTGAGGGATGGACATCTGTGTACGTGTTTGTGGAGGTGGTGGGGACAAGGCTGTACGGACGCAGGCTGGCTGTGCCTGTGGACATGTACGGGTCTGTCTCGCTCTGGGGACAGCTTGCAAAACAGCATTTGACTTCGCCACTTCCAGGACTTGGGGGAAAAAAAAAAAAGCCTTTAAAAATTTATTTGGTCCTTGCTTTAACTGAGAGGTCATATACTGTGTGCAGTGCTGTGGGAGTCTTTGCTTAAGAGCCAGAGGAGGAGATGCTGTCTCTCTGGTGTCCTCATGGGACCATGCAGGATCTCCCCAGGCTGCTGCAGACATGTCCCAAGTTGCCACTCAGACCAGCGTCTCAGGGGAATGTGCTCCTTCAGTCCAGTCGTGATACATTTCATAGGCATCACCCTGGCCCCAGTGGTCACTTGCCTGAATGTGCTGTAACCGATGTAAGTTTTAATATATGTTATGCAGAAGTGTACTGGAGTTCTCCAAAATGAAGGGCAAACTGCGTGCAGGAGTCTGGACTTGTACAAGCATTTAAAGCAGTTGTGGTCCTGCTTCCCCATGGCATGGCACTGAGGAGCAGAGCAGAAATACAGAGGGCTCATGAGTGGGTGCTAGGCTGGGACCCATCAGACTCATTTTGCTTGCAAACAGGTGGATGGGTGATGTGGCAGAGCGAGCTGAGAGCTTGCGGAGGAAGCCAATGGTTCACATAGATAAGTGCTGGCTGGGGAGCCCATTAGGGGACTGTTCCCTTGCAAAGGGGATATCTTTCCTGCAGCTCACTGCACTTCTGTAGGCTCTGACTGACTTCTGCCTCCTTCCATCCCCAAATGCTAGAGGTTAAAGGAGTGCCTGCTATTGCTGCAAGAGCTTGAGGATATGGTAGGAAGTGGCTGGTCTCCGGTACCTAATCAACAGCATGCAACATGGCTGAGCGCTGGGGAACAAAGGCTCAGGTTTCTGCACTGTCTTCATCCTTCTTCCTTTCATTTCTAGCCCCTAGAAGAAGCCACCCTGCCGATACCATGGGATGTTTCCACAGATGCCTCTGTGTGTGCGTGGGTGTGGAGGGGACTGTCTTGCTGGGTGCAGTGGGATGAAGATGGTGATGATGTGCCTTATTCCAGCCTTGGGCCATGCACGCTGGGGAAGGCATGGCTGGAGGAACAGGGATACATCCCCTCTGCTTGGGCTATTCCCAGCAGCGGCTGTCCCCCAAGCCCTGCAGAATGCCCTTGAGCCTCCTTTGGGGAAGAGCTGCCTGTGCTGACCCATTTGGGCATGGGGCATGCAGAGCCGGCCACGGATGCCTGCTGCATGCAAGGCTTTGCCTGCTCCCCACTGCAAAGCCAGAGCCCAGCCGCCCGAGTCAGCCTGGGATTGCCGGCACCAGTGCTCAATGGGGCCGGTGCACTTGGCTGTGGGGCCGGGAGCTGCGTGGGCTCTGCCGAGGCGGGATTCAATACATCCTGGGGAATGCTCACACCTGCGTCCTCTGATCCAGACCCACTCCGAAAGCGTTATGCTGGCAGGCAAAGGGACACCGGGGTGTTCGAACTGCGCGCTGTGCTCCTGAGGGACTCGCTTTATGGCTGTGCAGAATTAGTCTGTGTTTTCTAGGCCACCTTTGAAAATGGCTGAAAATTTGCTTTCCGTAGCCTAAAAACTGAGCTCTCTGTTTGGCTCCTTAAGTGACAGGCAGGGACTAGAGATCTCCTGTGACTTGAGAACCCAACCAAGCTGTGAATGGCTCAGTGAGGGTGGAAATGGGTTTTGCAGTTTGTCTTGAACACAGTCAAGGTTGCTGTTGCTGTTCCCCCAGTTTGGGCAAGAGTGCCATGTTGATATCGTCCTCTCTGAGCACCCCAGCTCCCCTCTGCTGCCTGAAGTTGCTTGGGCAGCAACATGTCCTTTGGCAGGGCTGTCTGGTTTGGGAAGGACTGGGGTGGTGGCCATCAGGACTGGCACCTCTTTAGCGTTGTCCCTTCGTGGCTGTGCTTGGAAGGGGTGGGTGGGTGCAAGGCCACTGAGCCCGGGGAGAAGAGATGTCTCTGGTGATGACCACTCATTTTGCCACGCAACCCTGAGGAGCGGGAGACTGCATGACAGCCCGATGGATGCTCTCTGCAGGTCTCCCTGCCCGAGGAGCTGGCAGTGACAGATTTCTGATATGAACTGAGAGGAGATGCTGGCGTGAGATCCCGGTCACGTCATCTGGGATCAGGTACCAAACCCGGCCGTGGCTGCGAGCAGTGAAGGAAGCAGCTGCCCTGAGCACTGGTGAACATGATCCAGAGCTAATCCTGAGGTGTCTGCTCCCCACACGTGCCTGTGGCGAGGTGCCATCCTCAAGATCTCCCAGCCCCACGCCGTAACTGCTCCCAGGGCTCTGTGGCTCTCTGGAAACACTGCTGGAGTGATGCTGAGGATGCCGGAGGGATGCCTGCTGTGGATGTGATGGGTTCGCGCTGGGCTTGCAGTCAGACAACGGGTGCCAGCTTCGCAGGGCGCAGGCACAAGCGTCTCGGGGGGATTTGCTTTCCTGCAGAGCCTATTGCTCTCCCAGGAAGATGGAAAAATTCTGGTCCTAAAGGGATGAACACTGTCTGCACTTTGACGGTAGACATCCCAGGAACCATAGGGAAAAAAAGACACCCACTGATTTATTTTTTTTTTTAATTTCTCCCTGCTTCTGTCTGCCTATCAGCCTGTCAGCCAGCTAGATGCTAATCCACAGCAGCAGCAGCAGCACAAATAAAGGTAGACTAGAGGGATGCTAATTTATGCCTGGATTTCATGCTTTGTTTTACTTCCCCACTTTATTGGACAGAGTAGGCTTTGTGAGTGACGTAAAATGTCGCGTGTGCTCTCCCCATGGCAGGTTCCTGCACATGCAGCGGGAGAAGTTCATTTCCCCGTAGCCCCTGCAGCCTTGCACGTGCCCTTCTCTGCCTCCCCTGGGTCATTTCGGGGGGGCCGTTCCTGATAAACCCCTGTCTGACAAGGACTCACTCTAAATTTTGTTGCGCTGCATTTGAAACCCAGGGATGTGTTTCCAGTTTCATCATGCCTTCTATGATGGTGCCAGCATTTATGCATCTAAACTGTAATTTTTTACGCTCTTGCTGGGTAACCAGACTACAGCCTCTGCAATTTGCATGAATAAATGTCATGTAAAATCATCCGCTCGTGGGTAGTGACCAGCCGAAAAGTTATGTTGTGAGGCAATCTGTTCTGAGTGATCTGCAGAGCTGTTTAATGAGATGTTGAGATTTACACCTCTCAGCATCTGAGGGGAAAAGCAGGTATAGATTTAAGGTCACAGCCCAGAGGTGACCTTACCTATGTGGTGCAAGTAGGTGAGGAGTTTTATCACTTGTTGCTTGTGAAGCCCAGAATGTTAAACTGTGCCGGTGAGCAAAAGAGCCTTTGAAATGCATTGTCTTAGAATAAGGTAAAATTCAAAGAATAGTCAAATAGGTGTTAATAACAGAGGGTCTTGCGTGGTTTCTTGCAAGGGTCTCGTATGGAATCCACACAGGGACCCTTGGCGTATGGGAAAGGAAGGATCAGCCCTCAGAGGCAGGGAATAGATGTGTTGAAGGATTGCTGGGGTCTTCAGCTGCTGTTAGAGATAAAGGGAAGGAGATGCCCAAATACCCTTGAGTCTTTGTGCTTACAAGGCTGGTACCGACTTTCCCCTGCAGCCAAGGCTCTGTGAGCAAAGCGGCAAATCGCCGGTGAAGGAAGGAACAGCCGAGATGAAGCTGGAGGGGGCTTTGAAATGGCCACGTTGGCTGGGAGCTATGAATCCCCCTGCTTTTTCACTCAACTTTTTCGCAACTCCTGCTGACCTCCGCAGAGCAAGTCAAGGGGAAGAGCCCAGAGGTGGTTCTTGTACCGAGGTCTGCCCTCAGCTTCACTGGGTTAAATCCTAAGTGAGGATTTAATTGCGTTCAGTAAAAGCTGCCCAAATTTACAGCATGGAAATGAGAGCAGAATCATGAGTGTCCTTGTTTCTCTTTACCGTCAAATAGCTTTTCTCAGCCTTGAGCCCTGGCAAGCTGATCTCTGTAGGGTTTTATTTCATTCGGTGTCTGCATTGCCCTATTAAAACCACAGCTCTGTCCCCGAGTCCCTACGTGTCACTGTATGTCAAGTGCTTATCCCTGTGTATTGGGGCAGAGGAATGTGGCAAAAAAACTGCTCACAACCACTTGTTTGGATAAAAAGCACAGAGTTGCTTACTTGGCAGTAGCTTCCCTTTTTTAAGCAGAAATGTTTGCACAAGTGACTTTCGTTTTGTCGCAGTGGTTGTGGGAAGGAAATGTTTCGCCATTGTGCGTGTTCTTGGGTTTCTGTGTGACGTTTTTCCCTGCCTCGTTTGTAGTGATGTCCAGAAATCTCTTACCTTTCCTCTTATGGAAACCAAACAAAGGTCCAGGTGGTGGATCTGGCTGTGGGAGCAATGTCAGGGGAGCTGGGCTACCACACCGTGGCAGGGCTCTTTTGGGTCTGCATCACAGCTTTTCTCTTCTCTGACTAAGCTGATGGACAGGAATAGTTTCTTACTCCTAAGGTGCATCTGTTTGTGTAGGAGGACGTGGGATTGTGGCATTTGTGTTTGCAGCTTTTGCTGGGCTCCTCAACGAGGCTTTCTTTGGGCTGATATCTGCTCAGATGGGGGAACCTCTGGGCGGCATTGCATCTCGCGTTGTGCAGGTCTTCACGTGCAAGCACCGTAGGTGTACGGAGGTATCTGGCTTTGTGCGGGTCTCGGAGCCAGCCTCTCTGAGGTCTCTTTGTTTTGTCTCCCTCTGGATATCTTGTGCGGATGCATTTGCATATATGGAAAACGTTGTCATCATCTTCTCCCCCTCCCCAGCTCCTGTTCCCTTTGCTCTGCTGACTTGTGGGCATTTCCAGCTGAACGGTGTCTGCCAAGGCCAGCCAAGCGCGGTGGGGCTGGGGGCTGACACCCCCATCTGCACCTTCGCTATTTCCTTCCCCAGGCGTGGCTGGGGGTGGTCAGGGCATTGGGAGCATTTTTTCCTTTTTTTTTTCCTCCTGATATTTAATAACTCGCAATAGGCAGACCCGAAGGGAGTCTGGTCTGTTCCCTGAGCCCCCAGCCCCGACACCCCGCTGCTCCCTCCCTTTCTTCTTGCACTGTAGCGTGTCTGGCAGCAGCACCAAAGAGAGCAGTCCAAACGGCGCGGCGAGTCTGCTGGCTTGCTCTAATCCACGAGGCCAGGTTTAAACACTTTTTGTCCCTGCCTGGAAAGCCTTGGAGTGGTTGTACCAATAAATCCCTTGCTCCTCCATGAAGATGTCCTTCCCAGGACATTTTAAGTCACTAATCCTCTCCAAGGCATCTCTGAATCCATTTTCTCTTCCCAAACCCGTACCTGCCCCCCTGCTGCTGAAGACTTGAATGCCCTGAGGCATCGTCCCTCCAGTCTGCCATCTCTCCATGCACCTCTGTGCAGCCCTGCTCCCTCTCCCACTCCGCCGTCCCGCTGTCCCACCATCCCGCTGCCCACCTCGCACTGGCGACAAGCTGGGCCATTGGAGCGGCCGGGGGCGGAAGAAGGGGGTGGAGGAGAGACGGGGCAGCTGCGAGGCTTGTGTTAGTAAACACTTCCTTGGGTTCACATTTTAATTCCTTACCCCCCTTCCACATCTTCTCCCCCATCCTTTCCCTTTTCTATATGCTCACACAATGAGACCATTGTCAAGGGGAGATTTGAATGAGGGGTCTCCGGGCATGTTCCCAGCATTGTCAAACAGAGTGGGAAAAAAACCACAACTCCAGCCTAGCCAGGAGGACCAGACCAGACTGAGACAGATGCCTAAATTAGTGACAAAGCCTTTTGAATGTCCCCCCTAGACAAGGGTTGCCTTGTGCATGCGTGCGTGTGTGTGTGCATGCTCGTGGGTGTGTATTTGTGGCTGGGTGGCAGCTTGCATGTCTCCCCATGTTAATTAGTTTTGCATGCATGTCTGATAAGGTGCCAATGAATATATTTGTACTCCTTCCATTGGCGAAAGCTGTCTCGGCGGCGGGGGAGATGCGGGGCGGCGGGGGTGTGCTCAGTGCAGCCTGGCAGCCTGGGGTAATTGAGCTGTGCGGAGCTGGGAGAAGAAGGGGTGAGGGCTGCTGTGACTTCTGGTGCATCGGCAGAGCCAGGCTTCCCAGCGATGGGATCTGCCGCTTTCGTTGCAAATCGTGGAGAGTTTAAAAGAGAACTGAGGCTTTTTTTGGTTCACTGGGTCTTTCTCTTCATCTTTGCTGATTGTCTGGCTGAGGGTCTGTAGGCTCTTTCTTCTCCTCTGCCCTGTGTCTCTCTCTCAAGTCCCTTAAAAGGTGTTTATTTCCAATGGATCTGTATCCATTTTTGTGTACACACATACACATGTGATCGCTCACACAAAGCCCCAGCAACAAAACCTCCACCTCTTTCTCCAGAAAGGGAGTCAAATCTGCTGCCAGTTACAAAATATGGGAGGGAAGTGAAGCGTGTGGGTGCCAGGGGTGGAACAGTGGAAAGAGGCAAATGGAAATGCAGAACAGGAGTTGGGGAGACAGAGATAACGTGCGCTATAAAGGATTTATCAACATTTGCACAGGATAGAGTTATTAATTACCAATGCAGAGAAAAGTCTTTCTACATCCCCAGCGTATGGACCAGCACATAATGTCATTCCTAGAGTGCTGTTATCCATCCATCCATCCATCCATCCATCTGCATTCTGTAGGTTCACACAAGAATTCATTGTACATGTAGGGATGTAAACACCAGTTCACATCTAATTAATTTCCCATCTAAATTAATTTTGCATCCTTTCCCTTAAATCAACAAGACTTAAAAGCCCACATACATTTCTTGAGCAGACTGGGAAGAAGCTCTAGTATGGGCCAAGATGTCTTTTCTCCGTGTGCTCCCATCTGCTTCTGAGCAGCTGCTGGATGCCAAAAGAGCAGGGAATTACATGGTGCAAGGCTGCTCTGAAACGGAGGTCATTTCGGGAAGTTTCGCTGCAGCATGGCTTGTCTGCTGCGGAGTTTGGTGGCACCCAGCTTCATGCTGGCTCCCATCCACTTTGCCTTCTATTCCATACTCGGGTCCTGGTGTTAGCAGTGAAGGGATGGAGAGCCGGAGCAGACACACCGTGGTGCAGGGCTGGTCTGCAGGGAGCCTGGGTGGGAGATGGCTTGGTTGGAGCAGGAGAGCATGGGGTAGGCTCCTTCTGGTGGGCTGGTTGGGGAGGAAGGGGATGGCCATGATGAACAAGGCAAGGTGGCCATTGGCATCAGCAGGGTTTGGGTTGAGCAAGAGCTGACACCTCTTCCCCCAGTGGCTCTGCAGCTGCACTGGGCTTTGCTGCTGGGAGGGGAGCTGGGAGGTGACGCAAAGAGGTGGTAGAGTAGCCAGGGAGTGGCAAAGTCACCTGCCTGGAGGAGAGCTACCGTGTCCCCGGCGAGGCAGGGCGGGCTGCGGGAGGAGCAGCTCTCCTTTGTGCTCAGAGAAGTCCAGGAGCATGGGCAGGGTGAGGCTGCACCTCCCCATTGACCTGCACGGGCCATCTGCGAGGGAGCGCTCGTGGCCAGCCCGAAGGGTGCCCCAAAATCCTCACCGCCGTTCCAGCAGTAGGTACGGGGGGCAACTCACAAGTAATGTGAAGGAAAAAAGGACTCCCATGAAACGCAGGTCATCCAGTTGGAGAACAAAGGCAATTTTGTGTGACTTATCAGCGGTGCCTAATTGCGCAGGGTGAATAATGAGCAGCCGGGGAGGCAGCACTGCGGTCCCTCCCGGCGAGCTGCAGCCGGTGGCTGAGCCCCGCACCTGGAAACCCTGAGTCGGTGCCAGCAGATCGTGGGCATCCTTAGAGAGGTCCAGCCCCAGTGCTCTGCATCTGTGACCATTTTGGAGCCGTTTGGGCTCCTCCATTGCAAAGTAATTGTGTTAATCCCACATGGACGTAAGAGGGGAACCTGCTGTTGGAAAAAATCACTCTGCGGTTGCTCGGACCTTTCGTTTGCTCACAGGGTGAATGTGTCATCCACGCCTGACCCAGATGCAAGGTGGCCTTTAATCACAAAGAACCAGGGACCAGCATCCTGCAAAGGGCTGGCAATTCCCTCCCTGGCTGGTGCCTCGTCCCTGAGCTGGGGACCCCTTCCCGCTGATCTCCCACCCCTCCGCCCTCCTCTCCCATTTGCGCATCCCTGCCTCTCCTTAATTCTGCTCCCAAGCTCCAGGCAGGGCCATGGAAACCGCTTTGTCAGAGCTCCTCGCCAGGTTGATCTGCAGAAGGGTTTTTTTTTCTTTCCCGTTGGGATGACTATTCCCACACAAGCAAAGCCTCTTAATGAATCCGTGGCAGCAAAGTAGGTAACGTGCTCGTCCTGCCAAGGCTGCTTGGCACAGCTGGAGTCACGTAATCGGGCCAGGCTGCCAGCCGGGGACAGAGCGGGAAGAGTTAACCTGGGGACAGTGCAGGGACAACTAATCCCCAGCAGGAAGAGTAGCAGAGACCTCCCTGTCCTTCATCATCCTCCCCCTCCATCCACGCACTCTTCCTCCCTCTCCACCACATCCTATTCCTCTCCCACATCCTCCCTGTACTTATTTCTTCTTCCGTCTTTCTCATCCTCCTCTTCTCCATTGCTTTCTCCCTCCTCCCCCTGGTTTCCCTCCTGCCCCCGCGCTCTCCAGCGCGGTCTCCTCTCGCATGCTCCGTCATGTCTCCAGAGCTGGTTTTCGAGTGGGACCGAGGGACGGTGTATTTGGGCTGCGGTGGAGGTCACAGCTATATGGGGATTGTTTAAAAGAGATTTGCCCACATCCCAGCCCATGTGACCAGCCTCAGCTGCAGGTCTCTCTTTCTTAATCTGGAGATAAGCGTGATTATCCGAGGAAGGGCTGTTCGGAGCTTTGTAACTGTGACAGGGGAGCTTTCAAGTCGCACTTTGCTGGCAGAGCAGCGTTTAAAGCCGGGGAATCAGATTCCAAGCGTGGCTTTGCATCTCTTTTCTGCTGGGAGCATGGTGCAGGGCTGGCAGTGGGGATGGGAGCTTTATTAGGACTTTGCTTATGATGCGGAAAAGGAGTTAGGGGAGGGAAACAGGAGGAAGAGGGAGGCGAAAAAATCCCAATTTGCTGTTTCCCCATCAGTAGTGGCATAGGAGAGATGCACTGATTCAAGGGGACAGGCCAGCCCGAACCCTGGTGTAGAGCAATACGGTCCATCAAGCCCGAGGTCCGGCTTGTTTTTAGCCTGGGGTCGTGTCTCCTTGTTCTGCGCTCTCCCATCTCACTCCATCGAGCCCTCACACAAGAGGTCTCCAGGGCCCTGTTTGGAAATGAAATGCTCTTTTAGCAGCTCCCGTGGCACAGCTTCTCCGTGTGGGGTGGCAGAGCCGGCTCTGCTGCCCGATAAGCACGTCGTGCCCCAGCACTCGAGGCAGCCGGCTCCCTGGCCCCAGCCGAAGGAAGGTTTACTGGAGGTGCTCCTTTGCGGTGCAGCTCTGCAGCCAGGGCAGGAATGCAGGGACATATAGCAATTGTATAGTTTATTATTGTTACCGGTGTCTTGTATTGCTGGAGGCTGAAATATTTAACATCTCATACAAGGGGCACGGTCCCCAAAGGTTTCTCTTTCGCCAGGACAGGCATCAAAATAGGGTTTAGTGGAAACGTTCAGCTCTGGAGCAGGGGCTGCTTTCCTTCTATTTGTAGACTAGAAACTCTGAGCAGAGACTTGTAACTGCGCTTCTTTTGATGGAGATGGGTCAAGGAGAAAGAAACCTGGATGCACGCCAGGGGCAGGAATCTGGGGCGAGGTTGAATCAGGACGAAGTGCCAACGCTTTGGACCGTCACTTGGGCAGGACTCGCTGTTCTTGCCGTATCCTCCTTGGAAACAGTTCAGCTTCCAGTGCGGCAGCTGAGGCCAGCCTGATCCAAAGGACACGCTGAATCCCATGTGCTCCCCCACCCCCCCACCCCCACCCCCATTTTTAGCGGGTGGGAATTGGCAGTGAGAACACCAAGCAGCCCCTTCGCCTGGGTTCATTTGTGGAGGGGCAGTTGCTTGCCTGCATCAGGATACCGAGGGACAGAAAAGTTCCCTCTTCTTCCTCTGCCATGAGGGCACATCTCATTTTTGCATCATTCTGCCACAGTGGCTTGCCAGCCTTAAAGCAGCTCAGGACATGTCCCCGTGCCCAAAGGTACACGGATTAAAATGTGTCTCTGCTGGGCAGGAGGCTCAGTTTACCTCCACCGGTTGCAGAATGGAAGCGGTTGCAAATGCATCATCTTGAGAGCAAGCTCTGAAACATCTCCCACGTTGCCTGCCTGTCCCCAGAGCCCCACACAGCTGCTCTGTGGGTGGAAGCTCTGTTTTCCTTGTGCACCCGTGAACTTTATTTTTTGCTATTTTTCTTTGTATGCTGCTTAGATGAATCCTCTTCAGTGCCTACAGCTTATTCCAGGGCTTTACTGAGGATCTGGCCAACACATATAGCCTTACTCCAGGGCACGGCTCTTGAAGAAACTAGAAGATGGACAGCATCTTTTTCATCTAGTGACTGTAAGACCAAACAGCCCAAATCCCAGCCTGCAGCCGTCTTACGCAGATAACGCCCATGCCCTGGGGTAGAACAAGAGCTCCCCTCGAGATCCTGCAGCCTCGGAGCCGGCAGCGGGAACGTGGGCAGGAACATGTAGGTGTTGGCGTGTGCAGGCAGGAACACGTGTACGCTGGGGCAAGCGTGCCCATCTCTGCAGGCACGGTCCCACGCCTGCCCGTGTACCAGCCCGTCTCCATGCACTCGTGCCACGTGAATCTGCCCCATAACTGCCTGAAACGCGGGTTTGGGGGTGTAGGGCGACGGCGAGGGCTGATGGTAAATTTACTGATGGTAAATGGAGGGAGGCAAGGTAGAAGGGATTAATGGAGTGATCCATTTGGGATGCGGCGAGGGAAGGTTTCCTGAAGAAGCTAAAAAAGGGAGTGAGATGGGTGTGAGAGCAAAGGCTGCGCCGGGGCCGAGAGGGAGGGAGGGTGGCAGCCAGGAGCAGTTTGTGTTCCTGGGTGTTGGATGATGCCAAAGAGGGTGAAGGAGAAGCACCGTCTGCTCTGAACGAAAGCCATCACAAGGAGAGATGGAGGGAGACAGGAACAGGATGGAGGGGACCAAGCAGGGCAGGCAGAGCACCAAGCTTGGGGATTTTTGGAGGACCAAGTGGATAGCTTTCCATGCTGGCGTGAAAGATGGGCTAGAGAAGGGGCCTGGCACCCAGTGAGGATGTGCAAGGTGGTCCTGGCCCATGGACAGGGAGCCAGCACAGAGTCCCGCAAGCTGGAGACGCGGGGTGGCTTTGGGACGGAGGAGCCGTCATGGTGCCAGGGTGAGCGGTTTCCCAAAGGTGACCTGAGCCCAGAAGCTGGGACGTGGCCAGTGTTTCCAGGAGAGTGAGAAGGAGCTCTGCACTTGGGTTGGGAAGGGCCAAGTCATTTCTCCAAACGCCACGTTAGGCCAGATGCTGGGGTTTGAGCACAAGCTGGGCAATAACACACGCAAGGGACTGGAAAGTTCATTCTCCCTCCTGTGCCTGCGCAGCATCCCCAGCATCCCTGCACCGCACCAGGGCTGCAGCCTGCCCTGTGACACCGGGATCCTCTGGGGACCAAGGGGTCCCTCTGGGGACCAAGGGGAAGGGAAGAGCTCTGGCAGCTGCCTTGGGGTTCTCCTTAACTCACCCAAGTGTCCACCATCACTGCGCAGGCGGCTGAGACACACGGGTGATTCAGGCCCTTGCTATCATTGGTGTTGTTCAGGGCCATTTCTCACAAAGCCCCCAGCACCTTGATACATGGGTCCGCTTTTTGTGATTGATTAAAAGCAAAAACCTTGACCAAAAAACCCGTAATGTTTGCTCACAACCTCATCGCCATAGTAACGGAGGTCCTGAGGACACCTCTGAAGTAGGTCACTGTGAGCCCCGTTTTGCTGCATCTCCCGGCGTGGCACGGCTCCGGGTGCAGGGTGCACCCGCCGCGGTCCAGTCGGGCATCACCCCGTGCCCAGACCCGCTCGGGGAAGGCCAGTCTGGAGAGCTGCCCTCCACTGATGACACCCAAGGGTGCCAAGGGCTATCCTGCACCCAGTCACAGGAAACTTCTGTCCCTCCTGCTGCCCCCGTGCCAGCTTGCTCGTGTCCCGCCCCCCCCCGTCAGGGCTCCCTTCCCAGCCTACCCTCTCCCCATCCCCCACCACCTTGCTGCCTCCCTCCCCCCATTCCCCCAGCGCCTCTCCTCCTGCTTTGCATAATTTTCCATTTTCAGTGTCCCCTTTTCTTTTTCTCCTCTCCATATGGTGCGTCCCCCTCTCTGCCTGGCGCAGGAGCCGTCCTTAACAAGCTCGGCAAAGCCCTCTCTCTCAGGGGCTGCACATGAAAGATGCTCTGTAAAAACAGAGGCCGGGACGGAGCCCCCCCTTTTTCCCCCTTGATTTATATGGGGCTGGGATGTGGGAACGTTTCTGGGTCGCGCTTTGGAGCCGCCGGGTGCCCGTGCCTGTTTTCTCCAGCCATTCAGCGCAGACCCCTAAGGCCAGCTTGTCCCCTTCCTTTGATCTGCAATGCAGAAAGAGTGGCCGGGGCAAGTTTGTGCCTCTCTCCTCCAGCCCGAGCCCTCGTTTTGGCTGGCAGAGAGGGATGCCCTGTCCCTGCCACACCAGGGACAGGCCATGCCCTTCCCAGTCAGTGTCTGGTGCCCTTTTCCAGCCAGCTATTTCGGCTCCCTCCTGCATCCCTGGCACCACGAGGACCTTCAGCCCCAGCAGGTCCAAGGCGCTGGGTCTTGGCGAAGCAGCAGGTCATGGGATTTGCAGTACAGAGTGACTCGGCACCTCCAACCCATCACTGCCCCTCTCCTGCTGCGCCGTGGATGCTTGCCAGCCAGCACCCAGTCCGCCGAGCCAGGGATGGAGTGAAGGGTGCCTGTAAATGCCTGCCCAGCATTTGATGGGTTAAGCCGGTCTCCAGCTAATTTCTCCCAGCGGCTCCCCTCCTCCTCACACTTCTGTATGCAGCAGGCAGGGCCTCAGCGCAGGTTCCTGCACTGAGCTGTTGCCAGGGGAGTAGTTAGGCGAGTCTGAGCTATGCGGGGAAAAGGCCCGGGCTGTCAAAGTGTCTGAGATGAACCATAGCCCGGTCCCCCTGCAGCTGGGCCCAAGCATGCATCAGCCCTTGTTTGGAGCCTGGGAATGGCAAAGCCCAGGGAGGTTCAAGGGCAAACTTGCTATTCATTAGTCAGGGGTCCTTGACGTTCCCACTCTCTGTCTCCCTTCTTCTTCTTCTTCTCTTTTCTGTCCCTCTTTTGACAGATTCCTGGGTGCTTTTGGGGAAAACTCCCCTCCTCCTCCTCCTCCTCCTCGCCCCGGCAGAAGCCCTCCACATAAACTTCCCCAGCAGACAAGGCAGGAGGACAATAACAGCAGGGCCGTGATGCAAACGAGAGCCGGTGGAGCGGCCGCATCCCTCGGGTGTCCTTTCTCCCTGGTCCTCCCCGCGCTGCCGCGGGAGAGCCAGCCGACGCATTCATTTCGCTCGGCTTGCCCATCGCCGATGTTTTATTATCTTGATGCTTGCAGGAAATTGTAACTTGAGATAAGAAAAATGTCAGCCGCCTTCTCCTCTCTCCCGTAGCCCAAAGCGCCGAGAAGTTCCTCCGTAGGAAATGTAAATGCTTGCCCAGGTGCACAGGACGAGCACGAGATGGAGGGAGCCTCGAGAGGCCGTGAGAGCATCTCCGCCAGGAGATAAAACTCGCGGCGTAGGCGTAACACGGAGCCTCCCTCCCGCCCCGCCGAACAGAATATTTCATAGCTCTTAGAAGCCGAAGCTCCCTTGTAATTATCCAAAGCAAACAGCATGTGTTATTAGTTTAAAATGATTCCCCCCCCCCCCCCCTCGCCGGGCCCCTGGAGCAGAATGGAGGTGTAATTGTGCTAAGGAGTTAGCAGGGGAGAGCACAGCTTTTGGTCACATTCAAGTTGGAGGGCTTGAGCCAGGGAGGCGGTATGAAAGGCTGGTATTTGCATAAGCAGCGTGCATCCCTACAAAAAAGAAAGATATCAGGGGCTTGCAAAATTCAATCAAGGCTGGGAGGGAAGGAAAAAAAAAAGGGGGGGGGGGGAAGAAAAAAAAATTGACAGCGAAAGGTTTTTCTAAGGAACACCCTGGAGAGATTAAATTGTCCAGAAAGTTTCCCCGTGTGAGCCGGTGAAGCGGAGGCTGGGCTGAGGGCAGGGGAGGAGCGGGGTCCCTCCTTCCCGGCCTCAATAGGGGATAGGAATCTGATTAGGCAGAGCGTCCTGCATCCATTTGCCATTATTTGAGGGTTTTTTTTGCCCTTCCCACCGCCCGGAATAGCCGTGGCGGGGCAGTTTGTCAGCGCATAAACTGCAGTGCTGGCTTTGTAAGGGCACGGGGAGGCACAGGAGCAAGTGCTGGGGCAGAGGGTGAACTGTAATTGCAATAATTTATGCATCGTTTTTAAAAAAAGAGAGGGATAATGAATCCACACACTACTTTGCGGGATGCTTTCTCTGCACGGGGTGCTGGGGAGGGAAGGCAGTGCTGGGCTGGAATCGGGTCCTGGTGCAGTCCGATGTTGGCAGGCATCCACAGTGCTGGACCAAACTCTGGCGCAGAGAAAGCGCGTGCAGGAGGTTTAGGCTTTCCTGAAGCTTATGTCAAATCATTGGGATGGGTCCAGCCGCTCCTGCCCTCAGTTACTAAGTGCTGGAAGGTGCAAACCCACTGGGCAAGCAGGGCATCGTTTCCAGGGTGGGCTGATGTCTCGTACCAAGGAGCACCCTCTCTGCCGGCACCACAGATGAGTTTCTCTGTAGGTCGCAGCAAGCCCAGCCTGCCCAGGTGGAGGGCAGGGGCTGCCACTGCCCGAGGCAGGGGTCTTTACCCTGCAAGGGATTTCCCTGGTGAGCACAAGGGTTCAGCCTCCTCTTCCTCTCCTGCGCTTGGGATAGCACCCACCACCTTGCAGATCTCATCTGCCCCAGCCTCAACATCCTTGCCAGCCTTGGGGGGGTGTTGGGGGTGACTCCTAACCTCACGTAGGATAAAGCAGTGCTGAGCCTCGGCTTCATGGAGCCTGGGTCTCCCTACACACGCGCCAGCATGGGGTCTGCCCTCTCGGCACCCTGATTCTCCAGAGACAGGCTATGTTCCTTCCCCAAACCCGTGCACGTGGGGTGGGTTTGCCTTCTGCCGCTCTTAAGTTTTAGGCTTGCTTCAAAGTTGCGAAAGGGAAGGGATTTTCCTCGGATTTCCATGAAGTGCGTTATGAATATTGCAATAAAGGGGTTACAGAAGATCTATTTTTAAGAGAGAGAAAAAATACCCATGAAAATTGCAGCCTGGACCCCAGAGTGTAGAGTATTTGCACAGTTCAAAGAGTTACGGTGGTTCATCCAGTCGCAGCCCGGGAACGTCGCGGTGCGACCTACAGCAGATCACATGCCGGCTACTCCCAGGGCGGCTCATTAGAGAGCCACACAGAAGATTTATCTCTTAAAATGGGCTTGCAAATATTTTATAAAATTTGCAATATTTTATAAAATTACAATTTGGTGCAATAAAAAGAATAAATTAGCCAGCTGATGGTTCCTTTTGCACTCTGGATCCAAGTGTATTCAAGAATTAGTTATATTAGTCTTTACTCCTTCCAGCATAACAGTTTATAGGCAAAGCAAAGGGAGGATGGCAAAGGGATGGGACTGGGTTCGGAGGCTGTGCTGGGGGATCTGCACTCGCCATGGGGAAAGTGTAAAGGAAATAGAGAAAAAAGTCAGGAAAAAGGGAGGAGAACCTGACGCAAGGTGCAAGATGTGAGGGGCAAACCCAGGAGGTGCGGTAAAAGCCGAGAATGGGACTTTCGCCGAGCGTCACGGCTTCAGCTCCAGCTCGGTGGCTCGATATCACTTTCTCCAGCCAGGCAAGGGCGCCAAGGGCAGGGAAAGTTAACATGAAGATTAAAACATCAGAGGGCTGTGCCTTTAGTGGCTCTGACATGCAGAGTAATCCCATGCCCCAAAGCCTAGGGAGGAAGGACAGGCAGCAAGCCCTCCCCTGGCTGGCGGTGTGCGGGGCAGGCAGAGGTAGGGGACTGAGGCGGGCGCAGAGGGAGCTCGGCGCCCTGGGGACCACGGTTTTCCCGGTCAGGAAGGCAGTAAGGTGGCCCAGAGCTGTGGGAAACGTGTGGTGAGGAGGGAAAGCGGGTTGGAGTTTTGCTCCATCAGAGAGCTGAGTTGGCGTGTTCTCAGCCGAGCGCTGCTGGACCATTTCCCTGCCGGAGCTCATAACCACTCCATTTTTCTCCCTTCCTTCCTAGATCCCAGCGAGTGGAGAAGGGACTTTTCAAGCCTGTGAGTTCCTTCTTGCAGTTGGCTACCACCTGCTCCGACTTGCCGTCTGACGTCTCCAGGTTTCTCCGGGAGGGTCCCGACCTGCTCCTCTGATGGACCCAGAGAGGAGGCAACTTTCGCTCATGAACATTTCTGCATCGCTTCGAATCACACCGGTCCAGGCATGGGGAGGGAGCCAGGGCAACACAAGGAGCCAGGGGATCATCCCACATCACTCCTGTATGTTGTCTTTGGTGCCCTAAATACCCCAGAGCAGGACCACGGTGCTTAGGCAGAGGGATCTGACCAAGCCACTGTCTCACCTGGCAAAATACCGGGTGCGTGAAGGTTGGAGGGAGTTTTTAGCACCGGCTTTGCTCATGGAGCAGAGCTCGGCCCTTGCTGCTCTTCATCCCTCGGTGTGCAGAGCTGTGGGAGCGCAGCCGTCCCGCCGGCGCTGTGCTCAGGGCCCAGAGGACCGTGAGTCTGTTCGGGCCGGGCAGCCCTGCTGCTGTTTTATTGCACCCTCTCTGTTCCTGTAAGAGAAACGTACTGCCTGTAATTCTCTCCCATTAAAATCTCCCCACCCCATGCACTGTTGAAAATAAACTCTCCCTTTTGCAAAAGTGAGCTGTGTGATTTGGTGCAGTCTCGGGACGGAGGAGGCAACGGGCGCAAAATAAACCCAGGCAAATCAGCAGGGAAGCGGGAGCAGCTGAGAGCCAAGCGGCCGGGCTGCGCCGTGCCCCACATCAGGCACATTTCCCTGAAAGCCCGAGCGAATCCCTCGCCGCTAAATGATCTTTATTTGGTCTGAACCCCGTCTGGGAAGTAACCGCTAAACCCAATGCAAACAGACCCCCGTGAAAGAATATAATGAATATGTCTCTCAAATGATTTGGAGCCCTTCTGCCTGCAGAGCAGGGTTCCCCATTGTGCCCGGCTCCCGGCGTGCTCGGGGCAGGCTGCGCGAGGTGGCCGCTTTCCCAGCTGAAACCCGAAAAAAAGCAAACAATGGGTCAAGGCCGGCATTGTGCGAGCCCAGGCAGGCAGAAGGAGCGCAGCCCGGCATGGCCAAGTTCAAGGCTGGGCAGGGGGCCGGGCGCGCAGGGATGCTAATGGGGGCTGCGCGGGGTCTGTGGAGCAGGGGGGCCGGGGGCTCTGCGTGCCGTTACCCTGTGCGGCCGCCAGCACCCGAAAAACACCTTATGGAGAGGCAATGGGGCTTGACTGCCCAGTGCAGCAAAGGGTGCTGGGGGAACTGGCGGTACTGGGAGGGATTTGGGTGGCTGGGGGGACTGATGCTACTTGCAGGGCTGGTGTTACTGTGGGGGATCGGTGTTACTTGCAGGGGGACTGATGTTACTGGGGGTGGATTGGTGCTATCGAGGTGTTACGGGGGTGCTGGTGGATATTACTGGGGGAACTGGTGCTACGGGGGGGGACGCAAAGGGAGGTGATGGGGCCCCGCTTGTGCAATGCGCATCCTGGGGGGGGGCTCTGGGTTTGGAGCCCCGCAGAGGACGCAGCCTCTCTGGGTGTTACCCGGGGCTCTGCCCGGTGCTCCAGGCCCGGCCGGGGGGACCCCCCCTCAATCTCCCCACTTCTCCCCCCGGCACAGCACATCTCCCCCCTCCCCGGATGAAGTGTGCGGAGACAGGCGGAGCGGCCCGTGGAAAAACACCATGGAGGGCCCGCACAAAGGGGGTTTTATTCAAATTTGTTTAGAGTTTAGCGGATTTGCATGAAAAATGTGTGAGAAAAGCCGGCTCCAATGACCTCATCCCCAGCTGCCATTAATGTTCAATTAAGTGCTGAATAGCAGCAAAGGGGGGACCGGCCGGGACGTGCAGAGAATCCAGGCTCGGGCACAGACTGTGAGAACCGGGCGGCCCCCCCCGGCCGTCTGGCCCCGGCCGGCCCCGACGGGGTCCCCCCGCCGCCGCCCCCTCCGCCCCGGGAGGTGCGCTGAGCCCGCCGGGTCTCAGCCCGTCTAGGTTATCCCCCGGCTCACTCGCATCCTGAAGCGAAGTGTGTGTGTGTCCCCAGCAAAGGTGGGTGTTTGGGGGGGTGATGTCCCCTCTCCCCGCCACCGAGGCTGTTGTCAACCCCCCCCCAGCCCGGCTCGCCCGGCCCGGAGCCGCTCTCCGCCTCGCAGACGGTGTCAAAGCCCAAGTTCAAGTCCACGCCGAGGGGCTCTGCCCCGGGATTCCCAGCTCCTTTCCATCCTCCGCCTTTTGTTCGCCTCTGACAATTGCTCTTTATTTCTTACACACCCCCAGCCTCCCCCCCGCACTCCCCCCCCCCCGCCCGCACTTGGCACCGTTTAGCTGCCTGCCTGCAAACTTAACAACCCCGGTTCTTGGTATAAGCACTCAAATTACCCTTCTTTCTACATATAAACACGGCCCGGGGTGTGCGGCTCTCCCCGGCCGCGGGGTCCCCCCGGCGCAGCCCGGCTCCCCGCACCGGCCCCGGCCCCGGCCCCGGCCCCGGCCGGAGGAAGTTTTCTGCTGCGGGACACGGCGGGAGAAAACGAGCCGGATCCAGGTAAGGGAAGACCCCCCCCCATCCCCATGTGCTTTTGGGGGGCTGCCTCTGCTGCGGGGCGCGATGGCACGGCAGGTTTTGGAGGGGTGATGAAGGGGGGGGGGGGGCGGGGTGTCTCTCTGCAGGGGGTCCCTCAAAACCAGCCCTGCCCCGGGCACGCTGATGCGGAGCCCCAGGCCGGCCTCCCCCGGGGGTGCGGACCCCCCCCCGGCCGGGGTGCGGGGGGGACACTGCCTGGCAGGGGCAGTCCGAAAGCCAGGGGAGGGGGCCTTCCCAAACCTGCCTCTGCCCCGGCCTGCCTCTCTCCGCCCCCCTCGGAGGGGAACACCCACCCGGGAGCGGGCCGGGGGGGACCCCGGCGGGCCCGCACCCCCGGGGCTCCCGGGGACCGGCACCCCCGGGCCCGCTGCCCCCCGTGGCGGGGGGGGGGGGGGGGGGGGGGCACGGGGCTTCGGGGGCAACCCCCACCCCCCGGGGGGCAGCGGCAGCACCCCTGCTGGGGGCACACCTACCTCTCCACAGGTGCGATATATGGTGGCCATAGGGTGCCCGGGGCGGGGGGGGAACACACCCTGGCTGATGCCCCAAATAAATCCCCTCCCAGTACCTGCGACTGGGCAGTGCTGGGATAAACTGGTCGGGGCAGGGCGGATCCGGGGGGCCGCGTCTGCCCGGAGGCCTCGGGTACAGACTGGCAAGATTTGGGTTTTTCGGCTGATTTTATTTTTTTCTAAGACGATTTCGGGCGAGGGAGGGGGGATAAACCTTCCCCCCGGGGTTAAAATAGAGACGAGGGAGCGAGAACACCTTGCCCGGGGAAGGGGGGCAAGATTTGGGACAAGGTGGGGGATAAGGGGCTGAGAGGGGAAGGGGTGGGGTGCGGGGGGGCAGGAGGGCTCCCCCCGAACCCGTCCCCACGCCCAGCGCAGCGAGGCGGGCGCCCATCGCCGGCGCCTCGGGGCTGGGCGGCCCCGCGGGTGCGTGGTGCCGGCCCGGGGACAGCTCCTGTGCTGTCACACCGCACCGCGTCATCCAGCACCCCACACTGCAGCGTGACATAGAATATACGTGGTTTCTATACACACATGTACAGTATGGAGCGCCTATAACGCCGTGGTGCATTACAGCCCTGCGCCGTCCCCGGGGGTTGGCCCCCACGCCACGTGTCGGGGGGGGGGTGCGCCGTGCCGTGCCCCCGCCGTGGGTGCGTGGGGGTCGCCGCATCCCCGCGCAGGTGGGGACCCCCCCCGCTCCCCCAAAACAGAGCCCTGTGCTCCGACAGGCGGGTTTGAAAATAGCGGTGTGGGCGCACCTCGGGGCGGCGGGAGAGCCCTCTTCATCAGTCATTTATTAACTTATTAACGTATTAAATGTATTATCATGATTATTTATTTATTTTTATTATTATTATTATAATATTTTGGTGGCTACTGAAAAAACCCGCACAGGTGCCTCCAATGCCCGTCCCATCCGTGGGCCCACACACGTGAGCGTACGCACGGCTGCTTCTCCCCACTGGTGCCCGTGGACACCCCTCACCCCTGTCAGCAGAGGAACCCAGGGCCCAGCCCCTCCGGGCCGCCCACCCGCGGGTCCGCGCCCACCGGGGGCCACGCGTGGTGGTGGCGGACCCACAGCGGTCACGAGTTGCCGGGGTCTCAGCAGCCAGGCCGGCGTCGGAGCCCTGGGAAAGAGGGAAGAGAGTTTTCCCCCCGGGGGGGGGAATCAGAAATCCACCCCCCATGCGTGGAAACAGCGAGGATTTGGCTCTGGGCATGGGGAAGGCGGGATGGAGTGGGGAAGAAGGAGGGATGGAGGGTGGAAAAGGGATGGAGGGGGAGAAGGAGAGTTGGAGGAGGGGATGGAGGGATGGAAGGGGAGAACGAGGATGGGATAGAGGGAAGGAGGGATAGAGGAAGGGTAGAAAAGGAGGGATGGAGTTCGGATAAAGAGGGATGGAGGTGGGATAAGGAAGGGTGGAGGGGAAGAGGGAGGGAGGAAGGGTAGAAAGGGAGGGATGGGGGGGAGAAAAGGAGGGATGGAGGGGAGAAAAGGAAGGGTGGGGGGGGGAAAAGGAGGAATGAAGGGTAGAAAAGGAGGGATGGAGGGGAGAAGGAGGGATGAAGGGTAGAAAAGGAGGGATGGAGGGGAGGAGGGATGGGGGGTGGAAAAGGAGGGGTGGTGAGGGGGAAGGAGGGAGGGGGGCAGGGTGCCGCGCCCCCGGTTGGCTGCTTCAGCACAAAATCCGGCGCTGGGCTGGGGGGGCGCGGGTGGGCCGGGGGCTGCTGGGGGGCAGAGGTGGGCGCTCGGGCGGCTCGCAGGGCCCCCCCGGCAGCCATTTTGTGGCAGTGCCTGCCGTCGTGCCCGGGCCGGGCGGCGGGGCCGGGGGTGCGCCCTGCCCTGCCCTGCCCTGCCCTGCCCTCCCCCGGCCCGGCGGGGCGGTGAGGGGCGCGGGGTTCGGGGGGGGGGGGGGGAAGGCCTCCACGCCACGGTGGGAAAACGTATTACCTCGCCCGCCACGCTTGCCCATTGACAGAGATAAACATGCAAATGAGTCGCTTTGCATGTCATTAGCATACAGGCAGATTGCGGGGGGAGGGGCCGCCTGTGTGCGCACTGCAGCGTGCTTCAATGCAACACCCAAACAGCCATTGCTGGGGTCTCCCGCCAGCGGCACCTGCGGCTCCCCGGCCCCCCCGCCGCGGGCAGTGGGACCCCCTGCACCCCCCTGCGCCCCCCTGGACCCCCCCGGCCCCCGGAGCCGCCCCCGGGGCTGCCCCGCCGGGTACCGGGCTCGTCCAGCCCCGCCCGGGGACACGCAGGAATAAATAAAGCCAAACCTGGGGCAGCGCTGTTTTGGGGCTCTTTCTGTCTTTTCACCTATTTCTGTATTCTTTCAGCTCGTGCAGGGGCAGGGGGCGGGGGGGGCCCTCACCCTTCAGCCGCCGCCTCTTGCAGCCCCGCTCCGCCGCCGCCTTCACTTGCGTGGGGTGGGTGGGGTGGCGAAGGGGGGCCAGAAAGCTGGTGAATTTGGGGAGGGGGTGCAGGGGGGGAGCACGGCCTGGGCCGGGGGTCCCCGCGGCTCCCGGGGCTGGGGGGCGGCAGGGGTGCAGCAGCGGGGCTGCGTTTGCAGACGGCGGGTGTGCATCTGGTGTCCGTGTCCGTGTCCAGACACGGGTGTGTCCGCGACCTCTGCCTGTGCCGACCCCTGCCTGTCCGCACACGCGTGTCGCCCCCCCGCCCCGTGGGTACGCGGGTACGCACTCGGGTGGGTGCGCCACAGCGGCGGGGATCCGACCCGGGGGTGGGGGTGTTGGTCTATGGGGTCCGTGTGCGTCCCCGCACACGCGTGTGTGTGTACCCGAGCTGGGTGTGTCCGCCCAGGTCCCCGGGCACCCGTGGGGCGCATCCCGCCGCGGGGTAGGCACCGCATCCACGGCCGGGGGGGTGGGAGGAGGCCGCCGCCCCCCGCTGGCAGCAGAAGCCGGGGGACCCCCCCCCGCCCGGGCGTCCCCTCCGGCCCGGCCGCCGTGCGGCGAGGGGGGGACCACGGGGGGCCCTGCCGTCACCCCCCCGGGTTTTCGTTGAAGGGGGAACAGCTCTCCCGTCCCTGCGAGCCAGGCAGGCGAAGCCGCCTGCAACGGGCCGCGGGGCGAGGAGAAAGCACCCGGGGGGCAATCCACGCTCCGCGGGTGGGGTGGGGGGCACTTCCCGGGCGCCTTCTCCCCCCCCCCCCCAATCCCCGCACGGCTGCGGTGAAGCGGGGGGCAGCGGGGGAAGCGGCCGGGCAGCCCCGGGTGCGGGGCTGGGTGCGGGCCCCCGGCGACCCCCGCAGCGGCCGCTCCGCAGCCCGGGGGGGGTCCTGCTGGGGAGTGAACCCCAGCCCCATTTGGGGGGGGCACGCAGCGGGGAAATCGCCCCCTTGCCGTGCCTCCCCCGAGCCGCAGCGCAGCCCCCGTCCTGCAGCTCCCAGCGCCGCGGGTCCCCGCTCTGGCAAAGGAACCGGCTGTTGGGTCTTGCCCATAAACCCGATTTTTAGCCTTGCAAAGAAACACACTTTTTATTCTTGCAAATAAACACGATTTTTTTTTTTTCCTTGCAAATAAGCCCGATTTTTATTCTAGCAAAGCAGCCGGCTTTCCTCCGCTTCGGCGGGTTATTTCTGGTCGGGAAGGACAGGGCGGGGAGAGGGCGCCGGGGCCGGGGGCCGTGATTTTGGGGAGGGGGAAGCCCAGACTCCGGCGGGCGTTGAGAAATCAAATCGCGCCGGCTCCTCTCCGTGTCCCACCGCAGGGGAGATAAAAGCACCGGCGCATTTGTTTTCCAAAACAATTTTTAAAAGCTGGCGTATATCTTTTTCCCGTATTTCCTCGGGAGAGTGAAAATTCACAGGGCAGCCCCGTAATGAATTTTTTCTGCTGAAAATTCCTCCTAAATCCAGTTCATAGATTATTATTATTACACATAATGCCGCCTCTTTTCTCGGTGACTCAATATACAATTGGAAATTAGAAACACCGTTGTTTTGTTGTTTTTTTTTTTTTTTACGTGTGTGGTTTTTGTTGTTGGTTGGTTTTTTTTTTTTTCTTTTTAGTGTACCTGAAATATAATTTTCCTAAGCTTGGGCAGCCCTTCAGAACAGCCCGCGGGGTAAAACCCGCAGGTTCTGCCTTTTAAAACGACGAAAGTGTTCGGTGAAGGCTGCGGGAGAAGCGCCGTGGCACGGACAATGCCGAGCGGGGCTGAATCTGTCCGGCGTGTGCCACTGACGGCCATCAGCCTTTGCACTTCAGTCTCGAGCGAGAAAATTCAAAGAGTCGGGAAAAAAAAGCGATTTACGGAGACCCTGAGACCCGCGGCCACCGGGGTGGCCCCGGCCCCGGCCCGCAGCAGCCCCCGGCGCTGCTCTCCGTCCCCCCGTGCCCGATTCCTCGGTGGGAGCGGGACGGCGGGGACAGCCCTGGGCTGCAGGGAGAAGTTTGCAGCGCTCGGCAGAATTCCTGCAAGGGCGATGTGGGGCTCGGGATTCGGCCCGGCTCTGAGGAGCCGGTCCCGGTCTCTGGGTCCGGGGCTGGTACCGCCTTGCGCCGCCGGCCCCAGGCACAGCCCTCGCCCGGAGCATCCCTGGCTCCGGCTTTGGGGCCAGCCACAGGCGAAGAGGAGGAGGGGGAAGCGGCGGTTAACGAAAGAGGGCTGTATTTCTGGCAGCAGGGCCGGTTCTTTGTCGCTGGGACCGGGCAAGGCGACCCCGGGGCTTTGCCACCCCGTTTCGCCGTCGGGGCACGGCGGGGCGTCCGCCCCGTCCCCGTCGCCGGCAGCAGCCCCGCATGCCGGCGAGGGCGGCGGCGGCTGGCCGAGCCGCTCAGCGTTCATTCCAACAGCTCCTCGGCTGCGTTTTCGTCCCCTGCGCTGGGTTTCCCCGCACAGGCGGGTGCGTTCGCCTTTGGGGTGGGCTCCGACCCACTGCCAGACCGCGGCCCCTGCCCACAGCACGGCCCCGGGGCTCGGCGGGGTTTGATCCCAGCCCGGTAGCATAGGGAAAAGGGGGAGAGGGGCCAGGATCGGTCCCGCCCGGGGAGGAGACCCCACTCGGCGCGGCGGGACGCGGCCGGGGGACGCGCGGGGACGCGGCGGGGCCGAGCCCCGACGGCGGCCCCGCCCCTGTCCAGGGTCCTGAAACCGCCCGCGGCCGCCGGGGCCACCGACGGGGCGGGAGCGGGGCGGGGGGCGGCGGGACCCCGCGGGGTGCGGGGGGGGACTCGGGGAGGGAGCCCTCGGGTGCGGGAGGGAGCCCTCGGGTGCGGGAGGGAGCCGGGCGTCCCGCCGGGGAGCCGCTGGCTGGGATGGCGGCGAGACGGGGCGGCAGCTGTAGGGCCGGCGAGCGGCCCCGACGGCGCGTTTCCATGCGCTATTCTTCCCCGATTTACTGCTTGTCACCGGCAGCTCAATGGGGGTCCCCCCCTCTCTCCGGCACCTTCCCCCCCGCCCCCCCCGCCCTTCCCCGGCCCCGGGGCCGCGCAGAGCCCCCCCCTCCCCCGGGAGACCGGGCTGCCCGCCGGCCCGCTCCCCTCCGCGGCTCCGGGGAAGTTCAAGAAGTTGGCTGGCCCCGCTCCCTGCGAGCAGAGCCAGCCCAAACACCAGCGCCTGCCCCGGAATATTTCACCGTCGGGCAGAGGGAAGGGAGGGGGGGAGACAGCTTAAACCCCCCCCCCCCCCCCCGAGCCCCTCGGGCTCTAATCTCCCATGCATCGTTACAACTGTCCGCAATGAGGCGGGGGAGGCCGGGCTGCAATTAGCTATAGAGCCGCTCGCCTTGCAAACAGAGGGGCTCGGATTATTGCAAATTCATTTCTATTTTCCAGGCCAGCGCTTGTATTCTCTGTTAGCATAAGAATAGAGCCAGGCCCTGTGAACTCCTCCGACCTACTGACCCCTCTCCCCAGAAATGAATAGCAGCACTTTCCGTCCCCCCCCCTCGCCAGCCTCTCCAGCAGACTCGAGCCACGGCCTAAATTCCTAATCAGGGTAATTTAATATATCTTAAGCCCCTGGCTGCTTTATTTTCGCCCCTTTTTTTTAGTTTGTTTTAGGCATTCACTGGCTCTCACCCCGTCATTAGAGATCCTTATTTGACGGATATAAGAAGCTGTTATGAGACTACAAGTCTCTTTTTATCTTCTAAATAAGCTGTGCTTCCCCATAATTAGAATGGTGTTCCCAGCCTTTGAGGCCTTTCAGGGCCGTCTAACAAAAAACTTGCAGGAGATGAATAATCCCGCAGCACAAACTCCCGGGCCCAAGCAAAGAGCCAGGACAGAAAGCCGCGCCGCGCCGGGCCGGGGGCGGGGGGCGGCGGGGGCACCCACGCGTGGGCCGCCGGGCCCCCCCCCGCCCCCCCCCCCGGCCCCCGGGGCGTCGGGGTTTCGGTGGGGGCGGGGCAACCCCTCGCTTCTCGTTTGGGGCTCTGCTCCGCGCTCCTCCGCCCCCCCCCCCGCGTGGGCCTCTCCCCCTCCCACATCCCCACGCGTGACCTCGGGGGCAGCGTGGCCCAACCGGGCACCCCCGGCGCTGCCCCAGCCCTCTCCCCCGCTCCCGCCCCGGGAGGGCCGCCCCCTCCCCAGGCCGGGGGACGCGGGCCCGGGGGCGCCCGACGGGGCGGGGGGGTCCCGGCCCGCCCCACCCGCGCCGCTCAGCCGTCGAGGGGATCCCGCCGGGGCCGCGCCGCTCGCCCCTCATTGGTCAGAGCGGGGTGACGAAGTACGGCCGAACCTTGCGGATTGGCTGGCAGGGGAGTCGGGCTTGATGGCGTCACGGCTGCTCGACGGGGCTCCCCCGGGCGCTAGCAGGGTGGGGGGGGGGGGGAGGACACACGACGCCGCGGTGATGGGCGCGGGAGGCCGCAGCCCTCCCCTCCCGGTGCGTCACCCTGCGGGGCGGCAGCCCCGGTATGGCGGGAGGAGAGCGTGTGCGTATGCAGCGATATACATCGATATAGAAAATAGATGCGGAAATGCGGGGAAAGTGGCTTTGGGATAATTAGCCTTCTTGATGTGGTTGGAGAGTTATCTAATCCAGAGGAGCCTAAAGGCATCATTACGGAGACAATATTTCAGGAAATCCAATTCATTGGAGCAAAAATATGACATTCATTTTGCTGGTTATGTTATTACAAATATCCTTCAAAGCCGACATTTCACGTGCCCCCCCTCAAAAAAAAAAAAAGAAATAAAATCAAATAAAATGACCGGACTAAAAGCCCCAAAGCTATGGACTGGGAGGAGGAGGATGAGCCCGGTGGCGGAGGGATCCCCCCTCGCCTCCAGGGCCGGGGTGCGGCGGGATGGATGGAAGAGGGGGGGTCCTGGATGCTGGGGGGGCTCCCGGGGGGGGCAGACAGAGACAGCGGCCGCCGCCCGGCCCCCAGCGCCGGGCACCTGCGCTGCGGCTGCCCGGGGCTGGAGGAGGCTGCGCCCCACCGGGTTGCGCGGGGCTGCGCGCTATTTTCAGCTCTTCCGCGGGGGAATTGCGGGGCGGGCAGCGGGCAGGGCGGCTCTGCCTCGCCCGCAGGATCCCGGAGCAGAGCCGTTCCCGTCCGGGGCGGCATAAAAACCACAGCCCCGGCGGGCAGCGCTTCCCCTCCGCCTGCGCTGCCCGGCGCTCCGCTGCCCGGCCACGGCAAGGGCCACTGGTGCCACTGGTGCCACTGGTGCTACTGGTGGGGAGCAGCTGGCCGGCAGATGCTCTGCCGGGGTTTCCCTGCCCGGATCGGGCCCTTCCCACCTCTTTTATTTTAAGGGGAGGGGGGTGCATTGGTCTCTCCGGCGCCCAGGCTCGCCGGAGCAGCATCTCCTCAAACCCCCTTCAACGAAATCCGCCCCCGGGAGCGCCCCCCGCCTCTCCCCCGCGCCGCTCCCCGCCGGGCAGCCCCCCCGCGTCACGCCGGGGCACGGACACGCGTGGGCCTCCCCCACCGTGCTGCGCCCCGCGCGCTTTTTTTTTTTTTTTTTTGCAAAAAAGACGAGCAAAACGGGGAGGGGAAATGGTGTTTCCCGGCCCTGGACGGCAGGGTCTGCGGGGAAGCCGGGTCCCCCCCAGCCGGCCTCGGCTTCCCGGTCCCGGCGTGGCTCCGGCCGGCCCCAGTGGGCCCGTCCCGGCGGGGCGGCGGCGGGTGTCGCTCCCAAACCGCGCCCAGCCCGGCTCCTCCAGCTGCCGCCACGTCCCCGCTCCATCTCGCAGCCTGGTTGTTTTGTTTAATTAAACTCAATGTCAGTGTTAATTTTCCGCCTGGCCGGGCAGCCCTGCCTTTGCCGGAGCCGGCGTGTTGGTTACAGATGTCAACGCGCCCCGTCGGGGCTGCGCCGAGCCCGTGGAGACGGGACGCGCCGGCCACGCGTGGCCGCGGGCGACTGGCCGGGGCCGTGGGCTGCGGGGCCGGGGAGGGCAGGCTTCCCCGGTAACCTCCCCCCTTCCCCATCCGAGACTCGGTCCTGCGTGGGCGAGCAAGGTGGGCAAGCAGTGTTGTGGTGTGTGTCGTGTCAAGAGCTGTCCCTGCGTGTCTTGCGTGGATTTCCCTGGAGAGACGGGGTCCCCTCCCGGTGGGGTGGGAGCGAGCCGTCGGGAAACCTGGAGGTGCATTTTGGGAGGGAGGAGTGGGTCCTGGCCGGTGCTTTAGGAAAGAGGACCCCTCCCGAGGCGCATCTGGGGGGTCAGAGATGCTCTGGGGACAAGCAGAGGGCCCTGGGCCACCCCCAAACCCACGGCAGCTCCGGGGATGAGCCCCCCCCCGAGGTGTCCCAGCCCAGGGCAGGGCACAGGACGGTGGCAGGGAGGGGTGCGCTCTCTTGCCTGCTCTTGCCCAGCGTCCTGCAGAGCCCCCGGCCCCGGCTGGCTCCCAGCCCTCCCAGCAGCCAGGCACCTCTCTGCTCTTAATTTCCCAATTACTTTTCCAATCCCTCCAAACTTTTGGTCCCCGCAGCCCCCCAGGTGACTGCCAAAGCAGCTCCCCGTGCCGGGCATTCAGCTGGTGCATCCGATGCCCTCTGCCTCGTCTGCTGAGACAAGCAGTGCGTAGTGAGCGCCCATCCACCTTCTCCCTGCCGTTCACGCTTTCACCGTCCTCTCTCTTCTCCTCCTTAGTCCCCTCTTGCTGCAGGCTGGAGTCCTACTCTATTTAATCCCTCCTCAGATGGCAGCTATTGCACATCTCCAATCCGCCTCCTCGTTCTTCCCCTCTGCCTCCCCAGCCCCGTGAGATCCCCCTGGCGAGGCAGGGACCCGCGTGACACGGAGTGAGTCTGATCCCTGCCCTCTGCTCTATCCCGAGTCATTCCTGACTCGCTGTGTACCTCTTGCCCCCTGCCAGTGACCGAGCCGATCTTTCCAAAATCATATCCACGGCTCAGAGCACTTTTCCTTGCTGGATGTAGCTGTTCCATGGCTGTGTAGGCAATGGATTTGGTTTTTCTGTGCTCAACACTGAATTCCTCCCTCATTTTAAGGCCAAGTTCATCAGCACAGCGAAGCCCTTCCATACCCCTCTGTACGGTGCCGGGTTTTGCCATGCCGGAGCAGCGGTAGATACTGTCCTGTGGCTGCTTCCTCCCTCCTTCCTGGCACTTCCGAAGGCCCGCGCTCCCGCCCGCCGCGGGGCTCCGGCACTGACCCCTCCGCGCTGGGAACCCCCCGGGTTTGTTACACCACTTTGTCTCCTAACTTTTCACCGGTTATTCATTCCCCAGCTGCTTTTCAAACTTCACTTCTCGGCAACAGGCTCGGCCTTATTTACCAAACAATCAGGTTTATTGCTGTTTCTCCCCATTCTTTGTTACCATTTCTATCTGTTTTCCCCATTAAACTCAGGACGTTGTGATTTTCCGGACCCCCCGTAGAGCCCTTTTGGGGAAGTTGGCTATCCTCCATTCCTATTTACAAAGACCGATTCACACAGGAGGCTAAACTCCAGCTACTGAAATAGCCATTTCATATTTGAGTTCCTCTAAAAGCCTTGCCCAAATCCCGTCTTTTCTCACTACTTGTTTCTGCGCACTCGACCGAGCTGTTTTGCAACCTTTCCTAGCGCTACCTGGGTCGTCAGTGCATCCAGCCCCCCCGAAAGAAAGCTGCTTTTGGGGGAGAATCTTTAAGATCATGTTAGCAGTCTCCAGTGCAGGGGGGTCTCCAATGTAGGGGTTTCATCCCATTTTCTTCTTCCTCCATTTTCTTCTCCTGCAGATGCCAAGCCCCCAGACATCCACCTCCAGGGCTTTTTATTTGTTTGCCATCAGCAAATCATTCCTGAAAAATCCCTTTGTCCTGCTTTGTTGTTTTATATCCATGTTGGGGTGTTGACCTTGGAGGGGAGCTGAGCATGGGATTTGGAGGCTATAGGGGGGTCGCAGCCACCATATGCCTACCCGATCCCGATGGGGGGGATTTACTCCTACCACTGCCCCTAAACAGCTCCCCGCTCTTCAGCTGCTGCCAGGGTCCAAGCACCACCATCCCAGCCCCTTTCCCAACACGGGCATCACATCCCAGGAGGCAGAGGATGGGCAATGGTGGGCCAAGGGCAGGAGGGCCCGGGGGGCCCGCAGAGCCAGTCAGCACCGGTCCCTGAGGAGAGCCAGCCCCTTGGCACGCGTCCACCCCCCCGCCTTGATGGAGGTGCAGGTGTGAAGGCGACAGAAGAGGAAAACAGGCCCTGCCTTATTGAAGCCGCTCGTAAACAAAGCCACTTGAGTGGAGAGGATTCAGAGAGCCCAACAGCCGCAGGAAACTATAATTATGTTTAAATATTGTTAGCATCATTATCTTTTATCCGCCATCAGATTAAAACAATTATGGCATTTTCAGGAATCGTCCTGGCATTCTCTTGACCGGCGTTATCTGTCAGGCAGGAAATGTGATTTTCGCTTGGAGAGGCGCCAGCCGCTGCGTGGCCAGTCCCACCGCCCCCGTGATGCTCCGGTCCTGGGAGAAGCCAGCAGCCAGGGCGAATTCCCATTTTACGGAGAAATCTGCCTTCATCCCGTTCCCTGTGGTCGGGCATCGGTCGCTTCTTCATCCCCATCCCCATATTGCTCTGAGTTTCTACCCATTGGCTTTGGGGTTACCCGGCCTGGCAGTGGCAGGGGGAGGCGGAGGGGGGGACACCGGCCCGTGCCGTCACCTCTGCCGGTGGCTGCGGTGGCACGCCAGAGAGGGTGGGCTTGGCAAACACAGCTCCGTGCCTGAAAGCCGTGGTGAGCAATTTACCCGAGGAACTCATTTCAGGAGATCTAGTCTAAGTTAATTAAAGATGGCTGGCTGGGGTCATTGCCTTGGCAACAATTAAGGGCAGGAAAGACGCCTCATTAGTAATAGTTTTTAACAAAAACCATAATTTTTCATATCAAGACAATCCCTGGCACACGAGGTGGGGGGAGAAGGGTGCTTGCTTTCTGGCTTTCTCTCTTTCCCCACCCTGGCTGCGGGTTAGCCCGCAGGGCAGGAGTGGGAGATGGGAAAACGGGATTGAAAGGAAAAACCCCTTTGCGGATCCAGAGGCTGGAGAGGGTCCCGTGGCCGGTGCGCGGGCACCAGCACTGGAGCTGGCGGGAAGGGGCCATGCGGATAACGGGGGATATTCCTGGAGGGCAGCGGGTGGGATCTGGCTTCTCAGGAAGGGGAGAAGAAGCCAAGAACTGGCCATCGCCGCCACGCAGGGGCTGCCCACACACCCCGGCCCGGGGAGCATCATGCCAGGCTGCCACTCCAGCCCCCGGCGATGGGGTTATTCCTCCAGCTGTGCCTTTGTTTTTTAATTTCCCCCCTTGTACTCCAGAAATCTTAATGCCGCTGCCTACTAATGCCAGGCTGGGCAGAGTAGCTTTATTTTCTACTTAATTAACTGTCATCCTGTGATTGATCAATTAATGATGGAGCCATCATGGTAATGCTCCGGGAGCCGGTGCGCCGGGGCCAGGCTGAGTCACGCGCTCGCCTTCCCACTCCTACCTGCTCCGGCGCCCCGGCACGCTCCCCTCGGCGCCGGGGCTGCTCCGACTCCTCTCCTGACAGCAAAGGACAACGTGACGGATGGAAAATCCCTTGCTCCTAGGAAATTTGGCCGTTTATAGGGAAGCTGCAGGAGGGACCAGGGACCGGGAACCGGGAGTGATGCTCCTGCCCTGACATCTCTGGCCGGCAGCTGGGGGTCACAGAGAGGGCCACTTCCCTGCTGAACACGGCGTTTGCTGCTGTGTTAAGCTTTAGCCCAAGTATTTCTGCTGTTTTCCTCCCCTTGCAGTGACATTTTGGCTTGGGAGAAAGGACAAGGCTGATGTTGCCCATCAGGGGGATGCTCTCACTGCTGACCCGAAGGGGTCAGGGCTCAGCAGAGCCGGCAGCTCCACGAAGCGGCTCTGCTCCTGGCCTCCGCCTCCTCCTCCTCCTCCAAAGTTGCACACATGGCTCAAACAGGAGGGATAAATATAAACTCCATTCAGATATCCATAGAAACAGAGCTGGAGATGGAAGACCCCATGCAGTTAAAACCTTCCCCCTCCTTCCCACACACTGCTATTCCCAGTATTATTCCAGGGTGTTTCATAAAACCAGTAGAGCTCGGCAGAGACTAACACAAATGACCAGTAAGGTGTTACCGGGAAAATCCCAGAAGGGGGAAAACACTCTTTCTGCTGAAGAATTTATCCGTTAGCATTAAAAAAAGTCAGGATTGTGTTTAAAAAGGGGCGAGGCTCCGCTTGGCGTGGCGGGGCGTGCCAGCGCTCACGTGCGCGGGGCTGAAAGGGATGCAGCGCGACTCCGGCGCGGAAGCGGTGTAAGTCCTGTCGCTTAATTACTGTTTCCCTTCCGCGCCGTGAAAAGTGCTGAGATACAGATTTGATGTGCTGAAAAGCGTCTGGCATCTTGTCACGCACCAGCCCATCTCCAGCATTCAACAGCTGGTGAATACACCCCCCTACGCACCCCCAGACATATACCTGCACCTACAACATCACCGCCTGTTTATCTATAGATTGGTCCAAACGGTAACGTGTTTATTCAGACAACTCCGCCGGCTGGTAATAAAGAAACCGAATTGGTAGCGAAGGGAAGCAGCCGCTTCTCGGGGCCGGGTGTGCGGCTCTTCCTCCCCACCAGCTCCAGATTGAGTTGTTTGTCTCATTGCATCCCTGCACACACCCCCACCCCCACCCCGATACATATATAATCCCGTGCGTACAGCCAGGAGAAAACCTTATATAGTATTATAAACATAATGCTATTTTTTGAATTAAAGCTTAAAAACGTTCATCAGAGATGACACACGGAACACGTTCAAGCCCAAGAATAGGTTTGGAAGCAACTCTGGAAAATATCGATAATCACCAGCGTTTCCTTACATCCCAATCCCAATCCGACATCATTTCTGCTGTCGATAACGCACGTTTACGGGGAGAAGACATCTGAGGAGGACCGTGCCTCGAGCCCTGCCTCCCCTTAGGGATGAAATTTCTGCCCCTCCCTGGGCTGGGGGAAAGATTTATTTCCCCCATCCTCATGACAAGGAAACCGTTTGCTGAATTAACCCCCCTGGGTGTTTTCTGGGTGAGGAACGGAGCCTTTTCTCTGCCTGCTTGGTGCCTGGAGGTGCACGGTGGTGTTACGTGTGATGTGCCCAGTGATGCTCAAGCAGCCCCTGGGCTTGCGCCGGCTGCCGAGCTCCCATGTGTTGTAGCCATGCGGAGCCTAAAAATAAACCGGGGTTTGGGTGGCAAGGAGGTATTTGCAGCGTGCCAAGCTGGGGGGCAAAGTGGGGAGCAGGTGGGAAAGCAAATCTCCCCTAGAGTCATACAGGAGGGAGCAGGGAGCTGGAGAAATTGTGAATATATTTGGAAAAGCAATGGCTGAGCATCCTCAGCATCTCTCCGGCTGCTCTCCCCGCCGGCTGCATCCATACCCCGGCCGAGGCGGCGGGAGCTCGGCAGGTCCCGGGGGGATGTTGTAGGGCTGACCATGGGGTGGAGGAGGAGGAGAGGCCACGGGGGAGGCGGGCTGGCCGCTCGCCCGCACAAAGGGGCCCGGGCCGGCGATGCCCGGCGTGCCCTGACCCCGTGTGGGGCAGCCGGGAGGGCACAGCCACATTGTGGCCAGCTCATAAAGATGCTCCGAGACAGAGCTGGAGCCATTTAAAACCAATTAATAAACTGTAAACTGCCCCAGCCCTCGCTGTTCATTAGGCAACCACAAAGAAACTTTATTTGAGAGTTGCAAGTCCTTTTTTTTTTTCAGAGAGAAACTTTTAAAATATGTAATTGGCTCTGGGAACCAGGACCCAAAGGGGTTGCAAAAGCAAGGGAAGCAATTGCCTTAATCAGTCCAAGATCCCTGATTTATTTATGTATTTATTTCGATTTCAAAGCAGTGCTGCTCATCATATCAGGGCCTTTAGAAGCACAATTATTCTCTCGACAGAAGAGCTAACCTAGGCTGCGATTATTTGCCTTTCTGAAAGGCGGCGGTTCCCCGTCAGCCGTCCTCCCCACGAACGCACTCCCGCTCCCGCATCTCTCCGAGCGATTTTAGCATCCAACAAACACCCCCCCCCCAGCCTTCCCGTAGCCACAGCCCGCCTGAACACCCAGCCTTTCTGCCGAGCTTCCCAGCTTCAAAGAGCGGGGCGAATGTTCGCTAAATAATGTTTCTTTATTCCTGTTCTTTGGCTGCTTTTCAAGTGGTGGTTGAGAAACGTGCTCGCGTCCTTACGGCTTGCAAAAGGCACCCGAGGTCACAGGTGGAAGGAGCTGGGCAGTCTAAGCCCTGGCTGGGTTTTGGGCCATGGAGGTTTGCTTGTTTTTCGGCCCTGAGAAATGCTTTATTCTCAGGTTGTGCCTGGGTTGGAGGGGGATCGGGGTGGGATTTGGAGGTGATGCTCTGCCGGCCTGCAGAGGCAGAGGGTGTTCCAGCGGCGGAAGGGAACGAGCAGAAAGGCAGGAACAGAGGGAGCTGCGCTTTGAAAAGAAACCTCGCAGCTGCGGTGGGATGCCCGGGGTCAGGGCAATGCCCTGGCTGAGCCCAAGCCCTGCCTGCCCACCCTGCAGACACCCATCCCCAGGGCGAGCGGGCAGGTCGGGGCTTGGGGTGGGAAGCCTCAGTACCCGCAAGGTCAAGGGGGCAGCAAATCCGCAGGGCTGGGATGGATCCTGCTGGTGTTTCCCCCACCGGCTGCGAATTTTGCCCCTGTAAAGGGAGAACCCCCTTTGCAGTGACAGCCCCGCAAGCATCCCCATCCCGGGGGGCTCAGCCACCCCATCCCCAGGATGTCCCCACGGCCGGCAGCGATGCCACGCCACGTCCCCAAGCCCATTGTGGGGCTCCTCCGCGGCGGCACGAGCCACCCGTGGGCTTGCGAGAAATCCTCGCGTGTTGTGTCCCCCCCACCCCGTTCCCGCAATGCATATATTGCAAAGGTTTAATTGGCTGCAATTATTAACTAGCACGGACACTGGAAACCTGCCAGTCAGGAAAATAATGAACCATTTTAATACAAATTCAGCCCGTAAATAAACGCGGCTGCCAGAGCCGTTGCAGCCGCCCGGTGCTGGGAGAGGCAGCGCAGGAGATTAATGGGGAGACCCAGGGCAGCCCCATTGTCCCCCCCGGCACTGGGCGAGGGTCCGCATCCCCATGGCCCCGTAGGAAAGGCCTTGCCCCAAATACCTGGGAGCTCTCCCGTGGGACCGTAATGCCACCCCTGAACAGCGGTGCCAAAAACAGAGTAGGGGCCAAACCCGTGTAGATGCAAGATGCAGATTTGGGCTTTGGGGTGGTTTTGGGGGGGACGCGTGGCAGGGGAGAGGTGGCAGTGGGGCTGTGGGGGGGGAGCGGGTGCAGGGGGTGCCCAGGGCTGAGCCCCGCCAGAGCAGACTTGCTCGTCGCCTTGCCTTGCATCCCTCCCCGGTCCCACGAGCCCACCCGGGGCCCCAGCACCTCCGCCCTGGCTTGTGCGGTTGTGGGCATGGGGAACAAACCCGCTCGTCCCCAGCAGAGATCTCCTTTGTCTGCCAACGGGAAAAGTATCTCCCACCCCAGGCTCCCCCCAAAAAGGGTTTTAAGGGCATCACGCTAACGCTCTCCCCTGCCCGCTGCAGGCAGGAGGGTGAGATGCTGTAGCATCTCTGGGGCACTGGCAGCCCCCGGCAGCCCCCCGGTACCCAAGGGCGAAAGGGCAGGGCCCCCCCGGCAAAAGGCATTTGTGGGACCCAGTCTTGAAATCTTCCTCCCAGGAAAATATTTCTGCCGAGGCGTAGAGGCACTGCTTTTGGTTTATTCTAAAAAGGGCTACATTTTTCTATGTTATTTTTTAATTTTCTCTCCTTTTTTTTTTTAATAGTAAAACGGGCTGATGGTTCTTTTAGTAATTTGTGGAAATTAAAAAAAAAAAAAAAAAGAGAAAATCATTTGCAACGCGACCCAGATTTTAATGGCACTCTGAAATGGATGTCTCCGGGCTTTGTTTTATTTTATTTTATTTTTTTTTTTTATGAACTCACCCCCTGAATGGTGAAAAATCTCTCAAATCTGGATCATGAAAGTGTCCTAAATTGTTTTCCTGATTTTTTAAATACTCCTGACAAATTAATTGTTCCGTATCTGGATGGAGATTAAAATCCTCTTCGTCTTACACATAGCTCGCAGGAGCATATTTTACCATTAGAAAATAAAGCGAAATTTTATAAAACAGAGTGATTTAAAATATATAAATTAGTAAAAAGGTGGAACCAGCTCTTTCCTCAGGGCCATGTGTGTAAAAAGGCATTTTTACATCTTGTCTGGGTTAAGACTATTGCTGCCTGCCTTCGGAAGTGGCTTCCTCCCTTGAATTAAGCACCAAGGTAGTAAAGATATGGTATTTATAAGCCAAAAAATAAAGCAGGCACAATTTATTAAACAGCTACAATGTGACAATAAATAATTTTAATGTCAATCAAAATTGTATTATTGTCACTGAAATTTGGATTGAAAAGATAAAAGCCTGAAAGGGAGAATTGAAATCCAACCCCGGAGACAATTCCAATATCTTTGTTCCTCGCGATAAATATTTTGGGTGAGAGTTTAAACCAGCTAATTCTTAATTTGGGAGGCAAAAGATTGAGTGGGGTAGGCTTTTAAGAAATATAGTAAGAAAATATATTCATGCTTGGGATTGGTGAGAAAAGCTTTTTTTTTTTGTGAAAGTGAGCGAGAAAACAATTTTATTTTATTTTATTTTTTTAAAATTGCTTAGTTTTTAATTTTCCTTTCAGTGCCAGGCAGCAGTGGGAGAAGGCTGCTTCTCCCCACCCAGCCAATATTCACCCTCCTTCCTCCCACCTTAGGAAAAGCCAGACTCACCGCCCGGGACACATCGGCCGAAGCCCCCCGTGCTTCGGGACAGGCGTTTATCGGTGCAGCCAAACTTCAAAGGCCCGGGGAGCCCCGGCTGCCGCGGGGCTGCTCCGCTCCCGGCACCGGCCGCGGCCCCAGCTCCCCCGCCTGCCACGCCGGGGCCTTGGGGGCAAGGGGCCCCTCCGAAAACCCTCACTGAAATTTTCCCTTTTGGTCCCTGAGATATTCAGAGGGGCGGCACGTGCATCCGGGGAGAAAACAGCCCTTTTGGGGTGCGGGGATGGTAAAAAAAAAAAAATTCCCTGGGTGGGGAGCTGGTCATGTCGGAGAGCGGAGGCCAAGGACACGGCTCTGGGAGAAGCATCCTCATCACCTATTTTTTTAACCCCAAAATGAGGATGATGAGGATGCTGGGGTGTAACGGGGCGCTGGCAGGGCTGCTGGCCTCTGCTTGATTCCCCCGAGAGGCTGAGACCCTCCGGGCAGGAGAAGGGTCCCCTTCTCAACAGCGTCACCCAGCTTCCCCTCCCGCGCCTGCCTGCCGGCCTCGGGCAGCGGCTCTGCCTTGGCACCGCGTTCAAACCGTGCCTGATTTGGGGCCGTAACCGGCAAACATTCAACCGGCGCGTGGAAACCCTCTGCGTCTCTCTAGGGCGACGTTTTCATTCTACATCCCAATAATGCCCGGCTCCTCGAGACAGAGCTCCCAATTATTTTTACAAGGATTTAAGGGCATGACATAAATAAATATACCTATATATATTTATATTTATTGTGTGTATGTGCATATCAAATTAACACCCAATATTGGCTTAAAACCCACGGCACCAGAACACGCACGTATGGAGGTGTGGGCTGGAAGCGGGATGTCTAAGTTTGTCCCCGGAGCAGCTGATGGATGGACGAGGAGGAACCGGTGGGGGCCAAGCGGTTTTAATCAGCGTTCGCGTGCGTGTGTGTGTGTGCGTGTGACAATAGTTGGGTGACGAAGGGGACCTGACACTGGCATCCTTGATTTGTTATAAATCACACCCGTAAAAACGGGGGGGGGGGGGGGATTAAATCTGGGAGATCGCGGTGCTTTTAGTGCCAACTCAATCCCCAAGCTGGAACAAAGCTTTGCCAGCCCTGAAACAAATGATGCTGCACCTAATGGCTCTTATCCCTTCCCCGCTGCCTCTGACCAGGCAGCTTTAGGGTTTTAATGATGCCGACGCGATGGGAAGCAGTGTCTGGGCCTGGTGCTGATTTTTACCGGCAAAGGTAGCCCTGCCGGGTGGGGTGGAGGTCCCGGGGGACTCGTGGCGGGAAGGGGAGGCTCGTCCCCGTGTCCCCAGGTCCCCGCTCGGCCGTGGCTTTGCCGATGCCCCGCAGCCGCCGGGCTCCTCTCTCTGCTCAATTGCACAGCGCGCAAATGGAATCGCTCTCCTCGCTGTGTTTGTGGCCACGGGAGTGGAAGAATTACATTGGGCTGAAAATAGTATTTACTTTTACTGATTGAAAAATAGATGTTGGGAAAAAAAAAATAAAAAAAAAAAAAAGCAAAAGCAGGAATTGAAACTATAATTACAACAAACCGTATGTAAACTCCCAGGTAAACACTGATTATACTGTGTCATTTCAGCCAGACTTTATTAGCGAGGGAAGAAGCGAATCTTCTTTCTCTCTCCGCCTGCGGCAGATGCAGCACGCAGGATCCCACCGCCTGCCATTTGCAGAGCACTTTTCACCCTAAAAAATCTCATGTTTATGGCCCGATCCTGCATAGCTCTTGTCGGCTTGGCTTCCTAGGCTGAGCCATGCCGTCACCCTCACGTGGGTGCAAAATGGGGCTGCTGGGGTGCTGCTGTGGGTGCAGGGTTGAGCCGCCCCGGGCACCTCCTCTCCTTTGGGGAGCGGCTGGGAAGAGGCTGGAGGGTGTGGGGGGATGAGAAACTTGGGGTGCAGGACCCAGCCTGCTCACTCCTACAGTGCCATCTCCCTGGCATGGGATGGGATGGGATGGGATGGGATGGGATGGGATGGGATGGGATGGGATGGGATGCGGTGTCCCAGCTGCAGCACCCCCTTTCCTGCAGGCAGCTCATGGTCCCAGCTGCGGGAGGACAGGGCTGGCCGGATCCATCCTTGGGGAAACGCTGGATACAGCGAGCAGCTATGGGTGCCCCCTGCAAGGCCCCAAACACAGCATCACTGGGCCCTTTGCTTGCCCCCCAGCAAGCCAGACCCCCTTTATCAGGGAGCTGCGTGCCCAAAGCCTGGCACCCCAAACTCAGGCGAGGAGCGGGGCTGGCACATCGTTCCTGGACGCCTGGGTTATGCAGCATCCCCCTCGCTTGCCGGCACGGCACATGGTCCCACAGAGCCCCCGGGATCCCTCCTCCCTGCCAGGTCTGGCAGAGGCAGAGCAATGCCATCGCACTGGTGACATGTCAGTCCCCACCGTCCCCTGTGCCACTCTCAGGACACCCCGGAGGGGACCGCAGCATCCCCTCCTCTGCCACACGGCGCAGGGGTCACCTGGCAGCACCGTCCCCTTTGGATGAATATTTGGGGTGCTCTTGCTGCAGTTCCCTTGTGGGGGGCGTGGGGGGAGATGGGTGCGGAGGGGAAGAAGGAAACCACGACTAACGTGGGTAACGCCAGGTATCGCTTATACAACAGGGCTGCAGGCCCGGCCGGCCTTACAGCTTTGCCATAGTGGCACCCTGTGGCAAAATGCATTACTACAGCTGGCAGGGGCTTTGGAGGGGGACACAAGGCCTGGGGGGACCCTCGCCCTGGGGGCTCGCGGCCCCGTGGGGACACGCACCCGCCGTGCAGGCAGGGATGGGACGCCGAGGGCTGAGCCGCGGGTGGTCCCCGTCGCTGTGACATCCTGGTCCCCCGTGGTGGGGGGACCTGTGGGGTCAGCTGGGGTGTCCAACCAGCCTAGACATCCCCCTGAGCTGGTACTGGGATGCTGGCAAGCTCGCTGGCCACCGCACGCTCGCTTGCTTAAGACTCGCTGGTGGCATCCGCATGGCCGGGTGGCGTGGGGCTGCGCGGCGGCGTGGAGGGGGTTGTGCGTGTGTTGGTTTTCTCCTCCCGGAGCAGACCCGGAGTGACGGAGCGAGCTCTTTGTCTGCCCGCACGCCTGCCTGTCACGGCTCCCGGCGTTTCTCAGCCACCTTGCACGGCGCGCAGCCACTTTGGCAGGAGCTGTCTTGGAATTTTAATGCGGCTGATTAACGTGCCACGATGCAATCGCGGAGCCGGCCGCACCCCTTCGCCAGCCTTGTCTTTTGGGGGAATAAATAACCAAACCGAACCAGGCACCCCCACCCACTGCACATCGCCCCATCCCAAACTGAGCTGGGCAATGGGACCAAGCCAGAGGCACGAGGTGATCCCAAAGGGGAGATCCCGATGCTGGTCCTGTGTCAGCCCAGCGAGCCGTGGGGTGTAATGCAGACGCCTCTGCCATCCCAGCCCAGGGGCGGCAGAGCTGGTTTTGGGGCTGGCACAGGGATGTGCTGTGGGAAGTGGCACTGGGTGACACAGCAAGGAGTTGCGGGAAGGGTCACCTCTCCCGCTGGGAACAACAGAGAGAGATGGAAAACTCCAGGCAGAAGGGAAAATGGTGAAGGAGAGAGTGGAGAGGCAGGGGAAAGCTGCCTGCGAAGCAGGGAGGAGGAGATGGGCGAGCAGATAGCCCTGCCGCCCAGGAGAGGACGAGGGGGAGTTATTGACATAGAGGACACATTGCTAAAAATTAAATCTGTCCCTTCCTCAGGCGGTGTTGACAGAAGAGGATGGGTAGGAGATATCAACAGCAGGCACACATGTCCCAGGAGAGGGTGAGACACCGGCGGAGACGGAGCCAGAAATGAGCCTGGGACGGCTGCAGGAAAGAAACTCAAACCCTCTTTGGAAAGTGGGGGGCACCTGCAGGCTGGGGGCACCCCGTGAAACACCCTCCCCTCCGGGCAGCGGGGAGGATCCAGAGGCCGTCAGTGCCTGGCATGGGCCCCATCAGTGCTGGGGAAGGTGCAGGGCTGTGCGAGGGGCTAGGAGAGAACCCGCACCCCTTGTGCACCGAGCTCTTCCAGCAGAGAGGGGTGCAGGAGGACGTGTCCCCTGAACGTCAGCTGCTCTGGCAGGGCTGCGCCAGACCTTCGCTGCAGCCAAAAGTGAGATGGGGAAGAAGAGACACCGAACTCCTCTGCAGCGGGGTAGGGACTTGTGCCTGCTGGGCTTGGCGTGGGGACGCTCCCACCTCCGTTGGCCCTCCCTGTGCTACCAACAATTCCCACGCAGGCAGCCAAGCTGAGCAAAGTGGAGCCGGCAGCAGCCTGGGAGGGAGGGAGCATTTGTGGCAGCAGGGACCTCAGCCTGGGCATCCCTGTGCCATTCATGTGCCGTTGACTGGGATCGTGATGGCAGGATGCATCTTCGTGTGACATGGACATGCGAGGGAGGATGCTCGCAGCGGCAGAACAGAGCAAAGGGGGAGAGGTTGGGAGATGCTGCTCAGGCCCCATCACACTGCTGGGATGTGCCCATGAGTAGAGGAGGACACGTGAAGGGAACAACCAGGCACGCAGGGAACACAATTGCTCCAGCACCTAGAGTAAAGGCCTGAAGGTTGAACACATGAAGCAAAGGTGGTTTGGGCTTAGATGGGAGAGAAAACCCATTTCTGGAGCACCTCCTCCAGTGGGAGATGACTTCAGAGGGGTCATGGAGGTTTGAGCTGGCTGAGGGTTTGGCTGGCAGAGGTTAGGCTCATGTTTCTAACTTGATCGCAACCAAGCCAGCTCTGCTGGGGATTGTTGCGATGTTTATTAATGGTGGTGAAGGAAGGGACCAGCAGATTTCTAGATCCCTGCAAGCATAAGGAGGGAGAACGGGACCTTTCCCAGGCATTGACCATGGACCATGACCATGCTACTTTGCCCTGGGGTTTCCCAGATGTCAGCCATGTCCCAAAAAATAAATGATGAAGAAAGGGATGATAAACCCTGATGCAAGCAAGGCAGCACAAGCCCCACCTCTGCCTTAGGGCTGCTCTCACTAAAGGCTCGATTGACCCCACTTTGGAGAGCCATGAGGTGACTCCCAAATGCAGAGCAAGTGCCACTTCATGGAGGTCTCTCATTTCGCCTTCAGACCAGGGACCCCCTGGTTTCCACAGCTGCTGGGTGCAGACCCTTGGTCCCACCATCGCAGCCTTTTATGCTGAGTGAGAGCTTCCTTTGGGAAGGCGATTTCACTCCTGTATGCACCTTCCCTGGTTTTCTTTGGGGTTGTCCCCCCCTCCAGCCCCTTTAGCATCCCTTTGCCCTATTAATATCCTTCGACTCTCCTCGTACCTGCAGACAATCTGGTCCCCAACCACCTCCACCTCCCCCCTCCTCAAAAGCTTCCCTCATCTGTCTTTAAGTCGTAGCTGAAATCTGCGGTATGTAGGAGGAGAAACTCAGTCTGACAGCAGTTTAAAACACCGCACTACTTGGCAGATTTAAATGCTATTTTAAATATAAGTTATGACACAACGGACAAAAATAGCATTGAAAATACCCTGTCATGTTCCATATTGCGAGGAATAGAGAAGCAGACCAGGCTAGAAAGGAGCAGAGAGAGGGGCCAGATGGAGAGGAGAGGTTATTTTGTTTGTTTTAAAGAAATTGGATACATGTATTTTGTATGTGACTGGTTAAATGTGTTTTATGGAGCATGGAGCCAAAAAAAACCAACAAACCTTCTCATGAAAAATCTACCTCTTTTATTCTATGTGGGATCTGCCAAAGCAGGTTTGCTGGTAAATAATTGGTGAGAAGATATATTTGTTACCACGTTGTTTTGGTGATGCTCAACACCAGCAGCCCTCTGGTCATCTCTGAGCCTTTTTCTCTCCTTTATTTATTTGTGATTTAATAGGAATTTGCTCTCCTCAAGGAAAAGAAAAAGCCACCCTAAAAGACCTAGAAGTGTCGGTTCGGTTGTGGCTCCTGGCTCAGTGACCCCGCGATGTGCTGCGATGTGCCAGGCCGGGAGCAGGCGCCGTAGGAGCCGATGTATCGCAGCACTGGGCGGGGGGTGTCCCTGCAGGGTCAGCCCGTGGGACCAGGGAGGGATGGAGGGATGGAGGGATGGAGGGATGGAGGGATAGAGGGATGCGGGCTGAGCCACTGCTGATTTCCTGAGGTGCATGGGTATGTGGCTGGAAGATCCTGGGAGCTCTCCTGACCCCAAAGCACGGGGTGGCTGAGAAGCACCCGGAGCATCTGGGCCCCAGCTCGCAGGGCTGCAGGGAGAGGTTTCTTCTTCATTGTCCTTCCCAAAGACAAGCGCTGCTCCAAGCTGCTCTTTCCTCCCAGCATCTTCTTTCCCACCCCTCCACACACACCGACATACAGGGCAGGACAAACATCCATCCCCTCTTTGGGTTTGTCTCAGAGGAGTGTGTTCTGGCTCCTTCCAATCCCCCCAGTATAACCAGCAGTAAATCTGGTGGGAGAGGGTTGACCTGAGGATGGTCCAAGAGATTTGGGGAGAGCTCAGAGCCTCAGGCTGCATCACCATGTGCTGCCCTGGAAAGCCCTGGAGATAAGGGCTGGTGGTCCCCACCAGGCTGTTGCTGCCTGGGGACGGGCACAGGGCTCAGCACCTACGGCACAGCAGTGCCAGGTGCCGGTTGTACCCCCAAAATGGGGTAGGCTGTGGGGTTCACTCCCAGTACAGGATCCGAGGAGCTCTGCCTCTGGCTGCCTGATTGCAATAGCAACTGTCCCTGGTTATGCTGGGGTAAGGATCTGGTACGCAACAAGCACCTGATGGCACGAGTTACCAGGGTGGCTGAGCTGCCAGTGACCTGCTGAGCCCCCCGGCAGGACTTCGGGGGCTCCCCGAGCTTTATCCACCCACCGCTAGTCTCACTGCAGCGGCAGAAATCAGGGGCAGAGACCTGGAGCAAAACGTTTCTGCTATCACCTTCAGAAAGGTCTTTTTTATTTTAAAGCCAGCATGTTATTATAATAGAAACACACAATTTAAAGAGTTTAACAAAACAGTTCAATGAAGCCAGGTTAGCATTAGAAACCAAAGACAGATCTTTCAACCACTTACAAATCACCACGGCCTGGGAAAACATGTCCTTGGTTTTCCCAGCTGACATCTCCAGGTCGATTTCCCTGACTGCCCAGTGACAATGGCAAAAGCTTTTTATTAGGAGAGAGAACTGCCCTGAATCTGTGCTCCCATTTCACCCCCTCACCCACCAGGTGCCCACCCCAGCCAGGGGCTTGCGGCGCCTCCTGGCCCTCCGGCTGTGCCCACCCATGAGACTCCTGTGGACGGCAGCTCTGTGGGCACCACGGCAGTGGGACGCCGAGCACCACTCAGCATCAGGAATGGCATCGCTGCTCACGGTGCCAGGCAGGGAAGAAAGTCTGTGAAGCTCCGGACACGTTACCATGACCTTCTCAGGCTCTAGGCTAAGGCAACCGGTAGAGAAGGGCATCCACACCTCCAAATCTTAATAAAGATTTTAAAGACCCCCGCAGTTGCCCTGCCTGATGCAGGCTGTTGCAGAGGCAGATATACAGCGGTTTCAGTGTGGAGCTTGGCTCCAGACACCAGCGCCAAGCGGGATATACTTGTGCAGCACCTCTCGGCCCTTGCACACCTTGCAAAGGGGAGCCTGTGCCGTTCTCAACACCTGCCTGTGTGTGCAGAAACCCAGAGCTAGCGGGAAACAGGAGGATCCCCGGTGAGAGGTGAAGGAAAACCTCCTGGTAGGGCCAAGAGAGACTTTGCTGTGATACAGCCTAAGTAGCATCACTGCTGCCAGAACTGGCGCTGGGCACGGGGTGCTCCACTCACGGGGTGATTTTCATGCCCTATTCAGAGAAGCAGAACCACTGCTCTGTAAAAGCAGTCTTTTTGTGCTTGTTTTCTATTTCAGATGAAAATAAAAGCATTTCTGCATCTTTTGATCTGCCTCACTTCCTTACTGACACTTTCAGGATGCTCACAAGCATTTGAGTATGGTGGGTCTCCACAGCTCAGCAGGGTCCCCAGGATTCCCGGGCAACTGCAGCCACGCAGGTACAACCAGCAGCAGAGAAACGAGGTGAGGATGGGATGCATCCCCAGCCCCTTTCAGCCTTTTCCCTGGCTGCCTCGCCCTCCAAAACATCACTCCGTGTTGCAGTATGAGCCCCGGGGTGCGGAGTTGCGGATGCTCGGGTACACCGCAGGCACAGTCATGGGGGTACGTGGGGCTCCTGCCCACCTGCGGCAGGTATCACAGGGCCGAAGCTGCTCGCCGGAGCGGTGGCATTGCAGTCCTGCCTCCTCTTGCTGCCCTGCCCAGCTGCGACGGCAGCTCAGCTCCCTCCCTTGCTCTTTGTTAACCACTGAATTCATCTGACAACTCAAAGAGAGAGAGAGAGGGGAGAGACCCCGCGGCCCGCCATGGCCGGTGCGGTTCCCTGGCTCCCCCTCTGCCCTCATTTGCAATGCTTGAGTGGGGATTTCTCTATTTACTAAGCTAACAATGTGGGTTCCCAGGGCCTGGGCTGATGATGACATCCTGGCGCTGGTGGGTGGTGGGGCCGGGGGGGCAGCGAGGGCTGGGGGGGGGGGATTGCATAATGCTGAGGCAGGCGTGGGAAACCACAGCATCTGCGAGAAAAGTCTCTGCCAGCCGCTTTGAGCATGGCTCAAAGGGCTCCCAGGGAAGCCACGGGGCAGAGGGAGCCCCGGGGACCCGGTGGCAAGGGGAGAGGCTCAAACCCACCTCCCACGACCCCAGCCCCGCCGCCACGTCCCCGCAGAGTGAGGGGCGGCCAACAGCCCCGCCGCCACCGTCCCTGGAAGGGTTAACGCAGGCCGCCACGGGTCTGCTCATTACAGGGTTAAGGGGGAGATGGCACTTGCAAATCCCTCAATTACCCGGGCCAGAAGGCTGCTCAGGAAGAGCTTTATTAACGGTTGCCGTCTTCATTAACCGCTTCTCCACAGCTGCCTAATTACGGCCGCCATTAGGCTCGTTGGGTCTCCCCACCACCGCCCTGACCCCCCAGCCCTCTGATTAACCTTAATTACACCTCCATCCCCGGGAACCGGGCGTTCACCTGAGCGGGGCCGTGGCTAGGGCTTGAAGGCTGCCTAATTGCGGGCATCCCCGGTGGTGTGGGGAGGGGGCCGGAGGCGGCCGGTGGCCAGCCGCCCGCGGCACGCCAGATGTTCGCTGCTGAAAAGCAGAGGGCTGCCCTCGCACTGAGCTAAGCGGCGGCAATGAGATCGGTAGCAGGGCATTGAGGGAGGCGGTGAAAGGGTTTCCCACCTGAGCTGATGGGGCTCGACCGGGAGGCTTGCCGGTGAGGGAAGGCAAGGGATGAGGGATGGGAGATGCTGCAGGTGCTGCTGTTCGTCCCCCAGTGCCCAGCCCTGCCAAGATGCTCAGCACCCTTCTGGGTGTCCCCCCCCAGCCTTGTTCCTCTCCTTTGGTTAGGCTATGGGATGTCGCCCAGGCTGGATGCGGCACGTGGGGACATCCCTCCCCGGAGGCAGCTGTACGGTGCGCGCCCTTGGTATTTCAGGCAAGGCCATGGGCACTACGGAGGGTGGCAGAGACCCCGCTGCCCTCCAGCTCTGCCATCCCCAGGGTGCCAGCGCTGCTCCAGGACAGCCCCAGCCTGATGTACTGCCCTGGCCTCCTTCCACAAAGAGGATGCTGCTGCTTTTCTTCTCTCCCTCACCGAACAGGGTGAGGCACGGCTCCTTGGGTGCAGGGAAAATGGAGCCGCTTTCTCCCTCTCCTGCACCGCAAGATGCCCCCACCACCTTCTCCCCCTCCTCGTCACACACCTCCCTTTTGGGAGCAAAAACAAAAAAAAAAGAGATAATAAAGTTCTTATTTCCACCACATTTGCCATTTCCTGGTCTAAGTAAAGAGTGTCATAAGAGTGACAAGCTAAAAGCCACTGATTACTCTGGATTCATGGCATTTATTCTCCTCGTGAAAAGAGCAAACATCAGAAATAATGTGGTCCGGCCTGCCTTGGAGCCTAACCCTGCAATTAATCAGCATTCATGTGCAGAAGGTGCACGAGCATCTGATATGCAGAGAGGGAGTAATTAAAGGCAGATGCAATCTCTGCTTCCCGCAGGCCTGGGGAGGGCAACCGTGCCCCCCCACACTGGGGTGCAGCCCTCCAAAGTCACCACCGTCCCCCCTTTCCTCCAGAGCAGCCGGTCACGCTCGCCCTGTCCGCCTTTGCTGGGTGCATCAGGGACGGGCTCTGCTCCCGTTGCTGGAGCGAGCGGGGCGATAGGGACCCCCTTGTACCCTCGGCTGTTCAGCGGGAGGGTTTGGGGATGTGGTATTTAGGCAAGCTTCCGATGCCTTGAACCCTGACACGGCTCGGTGACACCGCGAGGTCTCTGGAGAGGGGGATTGCTGCGGGCTGGGGCTTGCCCGGGACTATCACTGGCCTCCTCCCGCCGGGGTCTGCCCTGCTGCTCCCGCTGATCCTGTCGAGACCTTTAATCCGTGGGGGATCAGCAAATTAATCCACTAAAGCATGAAGGGCCTGAGCTGTGTTTAATCGCTCCCTTTTGTGTCAGGGGACGGCTAAATGACCATACAAGAGAAAAACCCACAGAGGGGTCAGAGGGGAGGCGGTGGGTGATTAACCCCCGTCACCTCCCTCCAGGCTGCGGCGCGGGGCGAGACGGGGCCGAGCCCGCAGCCGCCGGGGCTGGGGCATCGCGGACATCATTTGAGCCGGCATCCCCTTGCGCCCCGATGCCCCGTGTCCCTGATCACGGGTGGCATTGTGGCCCACGGCACTCTGCAGCCCCCCAGCACGGCCGGAGCTGCCCCAGCCATGGGCGAGATGAGCTGTGAGAGGTCTCAGCCCGGTTCCCAGCAGACAAGCTGTTATCACGGCAATTACCCCCTGATACGCCCTTTGGGAGCTATTTCGGCCAAGGGGTCAGCGGTGCTGACAGTGGCCAAATTCTCCCCTTACCCCCGGGGAGGAGGAGCTGTGCTGGGGGAGGCTGAGCAGAAGCCGTCTGCCTGCTCCGGCACAGATTGTGCCAACGCGTGGTTGAGCTCGGCGAACGCTCGCAGCCAGCACCCTTCAAAAATATCACTCGGGGAACAAATGACACCACCTCCCCCTCGCCATCCTTGCACACCAACGCCCTCGCCCCGGCAGGGGAGGCCACGCCAGCCTGGGTGCCGTGCCCCCCCCCCCATTTTCTTCAAAAGGAGAATAACCTGCAATATATATATATTTTTTTTTTCCTTTCTGGAAACTAATGGACTCCTTAAATAGCAAAAATTGCACCCTGTAATTAAGATCTTGCTTTTTAAATGATTAATCATTCTAACCCCTTCCAGCGGCATCCCACTTACTGCTGCTCTCATATTGAAATGCAGATCTGAGAGGGAGGGAGCCGAGCAGGTCTGCGGAGAGGAGCAATTAAATCTTCCAGCTGTCGCTGGTCCACCCCATCCTCCGTTTTTTTCGGGAAGCCCTGGGAGTTGTCCGCCGGGCTGGCTCCTTGCCCTGATCCACATCCCCCCTTTTGATCCTCTCATCTCCCTCCTCCTCCCCACCTCCATCCCTTCTTTTTCTGTTGTCTCTTGGTTTCTAGGCTCAGCGATACTTTCTCACTGCAAGGTCTGACCTTCCTTTCCTTGGAAGTGCTGTCAGCTCCCCACAAAGCCGCCTGTACCCTCTTCCCAGATGAAAGGGGAAAAGGATGTGAACGCAGGGTTACGGTAACATCGGCCGGGGGCCGCAGAGAACCAGCGATCCCTGCCCAGCCCATAACAACCAGCTGCCTGTTTGGGGACTGCCGCTTTGCGTCTCTGCCTACACCAGTGTTCGCAGCCCTCTGAGGTCTCACCCTCCTGTCCTTCTCTTGGCTTTCCCCTGAACTGCATCCCGTTGTGAAAAATCAAATCCTGCAAAAGACACCCGTGAGCATGTGCCACCTCCCTGCAAGGGGTTCCCCACAGCCTCGGCACGTCACCTCCCTCATTCACACTTCCCCGGGACCAACTACGGGTTTCTCAGGATGCTTCAGCAGGAAAACTGCTCAGCTGTGTAGAAACCATAACCAAAAGAAGCTCCTCTGGCCTAAATCCCTCCTACAGACCCTCTCCAGGTTGGAGGGGATCCTTCAGGTGTTTTCTAGAAGGATGCAGTTGGTTTTCCAGCCCATCGCAGTGAAGCTATGAGTGGATGGAAGTCAGCCAGGGGAAAATACGCGTGGTTTCGGTCCCCAGCAGTGTCAGGCTGATGGCTTGGGAAGGGCAGGCTCCCTCCCAATCACCACCCGAAGGGGAAAGACCTGGGACGTGCATTTCTGTTTCAATTCTCTGCAATAAATCCCGCTTTTTGTCACCCCCTCAAGCCAGTCCCACGGCAGGTCTGCGAGGCGGCTGGCACTCCAACAGCCATCTCCACAGGCCAAGGAGAAACATGGTACCCCAGGTTTATTGAATTCAGTACAACAGACACAGAGTTTCTCCAAGGAACCAAAGGGGGTCACTCGAGTTTCTGTGTCCGAGTGTCTTGTATCTCTCTGCCAGTCTGATTTTTCTGATATGGAAATAGAGAGGAGACAGGAAAATGTGTAACCATGTGAGAGGGGGGGAAAGGGAAAGACAAAGAAGAAAAAAAGAGAGACTGGGGTGGGGAGAGGATGCTCCCCATAGAGTGGAAATGAGAGAAGAAAACGCTTTCTTAAGGAGGTGGGAATGGAAAGCAGGCTCCTGTGTTACTTTGATTTCTAAAATGCTCCTGGGTTGCACCTGTCTTCTCAAATGGTTCCAAAAAACAAAGATTCCCAGAAGATCTGAGGAAGGGAGAGAGAGATTGGAGCTCCTGTGGACCATCCATCCCACAGTCACCGCATGGTGCATTGGGCCGGCGCGGTGCTGAGCACTGGGGCAGAGCACAGGAAGGGTGCTCCGCGGGTCAGGGCAGCACGGAGTGAGCCTCCTCCATGTTACAAGACACTGTTAGCCCTCAGCATCAGCACTGTTTCCACTCTGATTTTCAGTCTTATTCCTATATTCTGGGTTGCAACGTCTAGCTATGACGTGGCTGTAGGATAGGACATGGTTCTCCTCACCAGGTACTGACCTCAGCCTGCCAGAGCATCCCAGGACACAAGGCAATATTGCTGATGAGGGCAAGGGGAGTTCCAGCCTTCCAGCCCTCCACCCTCGTCCTCTCCACATGGATGTATCCGAGAGGGAAGAAGGTCTCTAGGTACCTTGTCCCTGCTGAAGAGTGCTTTGGTCTTCATGGTCACCAGGATGGCTTTTAATGGTGTGGACAACACTAACCTGGGACTTCAGAGGCCTTTTTCCCATGACGAAACAGAGACGATATCAACAAGCCACATAACAAGTGACGGGGGACCACACAGAGCACGAGCTGCCCTCCCAAAGGGGTGACTTCTTGCAGTCCCCATGCTGCTCTGACACCCTCTCTCATATAGTTTAGATTTTCCAAAACACCCAGTGATCCTCCAGGATTTTAAGGCATTAAATGCCCAGTTTGTTGGTGTTTAGGCCTTGGTCTTGTTGGGAAAACCTAAGCAATCAGGCATGGAAAGGCCATGCTCCTGGCTCATATGGCCAGGAGCATCGCAAGGGTTAACCGGTGGGAAGCGGAGGCAGGTACAGAGGAGTCCTGATGGGACCAGATTCCCAGAGCACCAGGAGGAAAGTCAGCAAACCCCACCAAGCTCTCTATTTATGGATCCCTGCTCCTCTGCATGGCCCCTTTCTTCCTCCTCTTTGCTTCCCTCTTTCTGCTCCCTGCCCCAAGTTGCAAGGCGCAGGACCCCGTCCCGGCCCTGAGCCCCCTCCACACCGCCATTTGCATTTTCACCAGCCTTGATTAATGCCAGAGCCTGTTTATAGAGTTACAATCTCCAAATTAGGTTGCCGAAGGCATCCCGGGCCAGCCCTGGAAAAATCTCGGTGGCTGAAAGGAGCCATAACTAAGCCTCAAGCAGACGTCTTTATTCAGCTGTAATTGACGTTTAACAGACGTCTGTAACTTCGTCTGGACTTATAAAAAAACCCGAAAAAAAGTTCTCCCCTCTCTTTATGTTCCCCCCTTTTATCCAGCAGTCAAAAGTGTAAGAGCCCACCACACCGGCCCCACTCGGTCAGTGTGCAGCAGGGGCCGTGACAATAGTGGGGCTGAGACAAAGCCGCAGCCCACGCTGCACACACTGGCGCCTTGTATGTCTATTTACCTCCTAGAGTGGTTTATGCTAATTTATTGGCAAGCAGCGACCACTTCTGCATACTGATGTGCCGCCACTTCTTTCTGAGCGGGGGCCCTCGTCTGCAGGGAGGCCTGTGGGGGCACCCCCTTCCCCGCCGGCGGCGCCCCAGAAAAGGATGCTGCAGTGCTCGAGGCTCTCCATGTGCCCCCCAACCCATCCAAGCTGCCGGTTTGATGGCACGATGGCTCTTTATTTCGGTCCCCTTTGGACACGGGGTGCTGATACTGTCCCTTTGCACAGGGATGTTCCAGGTGCTGGAACCAAACCGAAGCAAACCAAACCCATAGCCATAGGATGGAGCACAGAAAGAAACGCTATAGATAGCCGTGGAGACAGCCAGATTTTCATATAAATCTATCTCCGCTGTGTTCTGCTGACATGTGTGAGTATGGGAGGGTGCTCACAAGTCAGGAAGACACTAGAAATCAGGATAAAATTATTTTCTTCTTTCCTGAGTGCTTACATTGTGTACTATTCTTTGCTGCACAATGGTTTATTTCAGCACTGGGACATGAATTCTCAGATCAGGTTTTACCGACTAGTCCTTGAAGGCAAATTTTCCTTTCTTCCTCAAGAAGACGTGGTGCCGCCCAGCCCCTGGCCAGGGAAGAGCCCCTGTGCTCTCCCGCAGATGATCAGACCATCAGGAGGACAGTCAGGTCTCTCTCTGCAGACCACATCCTTCCCAGAGGAGGGTTTTATAGAGCATTTTCAAGCTAGAGAATACCCAGAGTTAAAGAGTAAATTGGTTTTAGTGGTTCAGGATTCCCCAGAGAAAAGTGAAGTTGAATGGGGAGCTGCTGCTCTCACCCACAAAGCACCTTCCAGCACCTGCCAAGCACAAGCCAAGGCAAAGCCAGGAGAAACAACCAAGGCAAAAGGAATATACTGAAGAGCAATTCGTTTTGATGCTGGGGACTTGCTGTTTGTAGCACATGGAGACCCTAGAAACCTGGTCAGTGCCATGATGATGTGAAGGTTGGGAACGGTCAAACATGGGTCTTCATGTCCATAGCATGAGCATCAGGTCATTGTATTGATGATAAAGTGAATGAGTTGGGCAGTTTGTCCAAGAGGAACGGAGGCCATTTGCAGGTTTAAGCAGGCAGTGGGCCAGAAAGCTCTAAGACATATGTCAAAAGTCCCTCGGCCTCCCCAGGAGAGGATGAAGGGTGTGCTCCAGCCCCCCAGCTCTCCCACTGCTCCTCCGCACAGGCAATTCCTGGCTGCAGAGCAAGGCAGGAGACCTGTCCATGCAGCGGAGGATGGGCCTCATGGCTAGCAGAGCCACCCAAAAGAGTGAGAAATCTGTCCTCACATACCATACGAGTGGTAAGGTCCCAAAGCTGGGAGCTTGCCCCTGCTGGGGCGGCCAACATCCAGAAAAAAAGGGTGACAGAGAGTTAGTTGGAAGGGTGGGACTGCGAGAGATGTCTTGGAGGTCAGCAGACCTCACCTGTGCTTTGCTGGCTCGAGCCTAGAGAGACTTGAACATGACCTTGAGAAGCTGCTGGCTGGAAGGGATTTATCTAGGGTGGGTGCCCACTGCCAAGCAGCCCACGCAGCCGCTGCTATCCACGGCAAGCACAAACTGATAGAGCGCCTGCACCGTAACACCACCTTCCCCCAGAACACCAAACTTAGGTACTCCTGTTCCCGGGAAGACTGGAGAAAGTCATCATGCCTCCGATGTGACTTAGGACAACCTCGGGGCACTGGGAATCCTATCCTGCTGCCCATGGCACTGGAAGTGGCCGTGGCATCGGGCACCGGCACTGCCCCTTCAGCCACTGACAGACCCCCCCAAACTGGAGAAGAGCTCAGCTCGCCAGAGAAGCCAGATTTTCAGCTGCTTTGTGCTGCTGAAGCTACAGAAAGTGGCTGTATCACAGCCACGGATCCATCCTTTTGTGTTTCTAACCCGAAGGCTCAGGGTTTCTTTCCTTTTTGTGCTGCTCAAAGCAGCGGTAAATTTTGCAGCCCCTCTGGCATCCTTCCCTGGGGCTTTTTGCACCAGCTGGGCACAGGGCATAGCCGCGGGGAGGGAGCAGCTCATGGTGCCGTGCCGGAGTTATTCCCCTTTCCCGTGGAAAGGAAAACAGCCTCTCCGCGGTTCTCTTCCACGGTTCTCCCGTGTGTCAGCGCAACGAGCCCCGGTCAGCTCCGCCTGTCTTGAGATCAAGGGCTTGCAGGAGTCTGAGGTCAAGAAAGTCTTCCCAGGCCGAGGTAGGGACGAGGGGGTTTCTCCAGGCTTCCTACAGCAGTGGGGAGGAGGATTTCCCACCTAGGGCTGAGCACAAAGAGCCTGAGCTGCCGTGCATTGGTAATACCAGGGGTGCCTTTGCTGGGGGCCAGTGAGGGAGGTTCGGCAGTAGCACTGGAGTCACTGGAGGGGTACACGCACGAAGGAGAGCCTCCTTCTGCCCCCCCGCAGCACCCTGCCTGAGAGGGAGGGCAGGCAGGGCAGGCAGGGCTCTGGGAAGGTGCCAGCCCAGGGCCTGGCAGCCTGCAGCTCTGCCTGCACCGCTGCCTTGCAGGAGAGGAGGGAGATGTGAGCACCATGTCTTAGGCGAGGGCACCTCATGCTGGCAGCTCCAGAAATAGCCTGGGAAGCCTTTGTTTTAGTGATTTCCCTTCTTTCTCGCAAGGCGGTTGGCCCTGGCTGGGGCTGGCGGTGGGGAGAGGGTGCTCCGGAGCATGTGAAGCTGCGGGGACCAAAAAGCTGACCCAAGCCTGGAGCTCATCCTCCTGTTTCCTCTGCCACATGTCCCCTGCAAGCCCAAGCCCAGAGCCAGCCCTGCATGAAGCCCAGCCAGGCTCTTCTTTAGCTGCCAGCACCCAGCATCCTCCAAGGCCATGTCCCCAAGGTCCCGCTGCACCCCAACCCACCGGGACACGGGGCCTGTGGGTATGGGGGGGCTGCTCTTCTGCAGCCCGGCTAGGGACACCCTCAGCGTGGCGCAAACCCCAGACATTTAGGGCTGAGCCCCCGATCCCAACACCCCAACCCACCCTCCAAAGGCTTCTGCATCTTCCCTTTCCTCCCAGGGCAAGCCGCCTCGGCAGGGGCATCCCCAGGCCTCACTGGCTCACTGTTATCTGCCAGTCAAAGGCGGGTGAGAAAAGAAACACCCCCCAAAAAAACCCAAGATGTCTGGTGTGAATCTCCTGATCCTGCTAACCCGAGGGCCCCGCCGGAGCTGGCCGCGTGCAAGCGGCGGCCCCGGGTCTCGCTTAGCAACAGGGCACGGAGCAGCCTGCGGCTGGCGGGAGAAAAAAGGGTCTTTTCTTGTCGGTGAAAGATTCATCGTTGGGCTGAAAGTGGCCCCTCCCCTCTTTCAAATACTTGTCAGCAGGGAGAATACAGCTTAGATACTGGGCTGATCAGATCATGGCTAATCTGTTATTCCTGGCCGCGAAAACTGCCGGAAGACTTTCAAACAACTTCACTGGGAGCGTGTGCGGCGGGAGGGAGCGGGCAGGAGACACCGAGCAACCGGCAGCCCCGTGCCGCCATCCTCAGGGCATCTCCTGCTCGTGGGGTGCGTGGGGCGGGCAGCACTGGTCCCCCTCCCCGCGCCGGCATGGGCTGGCGGCATCCTCTGTGCCATGGGCAGGGGTGGTGGAGGGGAAGGGGTCGGTGCTGAGCGGTGGGAACGGAGGAGATGGGCTGGCCAAAGTGTCCCCGGCAGTGAAAGCCAGGCCCTCCTGGTTGCATGGCTTTTTCTCCCAAACCAGGTGGTTTGGAGATGTTTGTCACTGCGGAAGGACGTTTGCCACCTGTGTCTGGGAGCCTCGACACTGCAGAGAGTACCAATGAAAAGGTGGCCAGTTCGGAGAAAGGTGCTTTCCTGGTTACTCCCTCCCTCCGGGCTGAGATGTTTGCAAGGGGAAAAATAGACCAGACAAATCAAACAATTCATACTCAGTGGTTTGCAGGAACTTCACGTGGTGGCCCAGATTCTGCTCCTGTACATGGGAGTACATCAAAGAGACGCAGTTAGCAGGAGAGGTAGGAGCACGCTCACCAATACCTCCTACAAGCCCTGCTGTGCCCAGCACTGGGGCCAGTGTGGGCGGACAGCCCAGGGGACAGTGGCAACGCACCCTTACGGCCAGGAGCCCACTTCTCCCTACAAAATCAAGGTAGATGGAGCTGCTTTAACCATTGCCACCGCACATGCAGGTAAGCCCTGATCCCCAGGCCTGGCACACGCTGCTCTGCCTCTCCCCAAATGCTCTGCGTGCCCATGCATCTTGCCCACACACCTCGCCCTGCTCCGTAGCTCTCTTGCTGCCGCTGCCTTGCCCTGCTGCATACTGCTGCCAGCCTGGCTTTAGCCCTAAATCTGCCTCTTCTGGGCTCAGTACTAACCATGGTTATTGTGCAGGTCCTGCTGTGGAGATGGACCCTTGGTGGGACAGCTCTGCCTGTGATGGAAAGGAAAACTACCCCGAAGTGGCCTGAGCTGATGGGAGCCTGTGGGAGGGGGACGGGTGCCCAGTGAGCCTGGGGACTGGCCTGCACCCCGGCAGGCTCCTCTTAGTCAGGAATAATTAATTACCTTCTCGAGGATCTTAGCTTCAGCCCTTCCCTGCTCATGCTCCAGCCCAGAAGAGGAGGGAGGGAGGAGACGGCAGCGAAGAGGGTAGAGAATTAATTGGACATTGTGTTGGGAATCGCCTCCTGGTCGCTGTCAATCTTGGGAGTGAACAGCCTCTTGTCTCACTCAATAGGAACTTTATATGCTCCTTTAATCCTTCAGTCCGTATTGTCAGAGCTTCCCCCCTCCTCCTGTCTCTCCTTCCCACCGCAGGACTTTTGATGACCCCAGCTGTCTGAGGCAATACAAAGAAGCCCCTTAACTAACACCCTGTGATCTATACAGGCAATAAAGAGCTCCCCTTGACAAGGATTTGAGGGCAGAATATATGCAAATGCCGGGAGGTGCGCGGGTGGGGAGGTGTGCTGAAAAAGCCGCTGCGCGGCAGGGCACGGCTCACAGCCCTGGGGATGCGTTGGCCCAAGCGGGGAGACGGGGCAGGTGAGGGATGGATGGAGAAAACCAGGGCTGGCCGGGGCTGGCTGGGCATTGCACACCCCGCCATGGGCTAAAGCAAACAGGAGTGCCCCGTGCATCTGGGCTGCGAGGCCAAGGCACCCATAGGCACATAAACGGGGGGCTCCCGGCCCGTGCCCCCCTGTGCTTTGCTCGTCGAGGGCCACCTCCCGAAGTCAGGAGGCCATGCTCCTTCCCACATTAGCACATGAATGGGGTGAGGGGTGGGGGGGAGGCGGGAAGGGGGGCAAGCCCCCACTGTCCACTCAAGCAAACAATTTGGCTAGCAAATTGACATAATTACAAGGGACAGAGAGAAAAGAAAGGCAAGCCCCCTCCCCTGCGCTCCAGAGGGCCCGACCCCTGCCGAGTTACTTAGACCCTTTGTGCGACTCAATGCTAGGTACTGATGAGGGGACGTATGCCCTTTTCAAGGGCCCTAAGCGACCGGCTGCCCTAATCTGATTACAATTTACAGCGCTCCTTCAGAAGGGGCCGGAGCGGGACTCACCCAGGCATGGACACGCCGGGTCCGACATGGGTCCGACATGCAGGCATTCGCGCCAGCGCAAAGGTAGGCGGACGCGCACGGCAAAGGTAGATGGATGTGCAGAGCGATGCAGCGGCCAGCAGGCTGGCAGGCGCGTGTGAGGGCATGCCGACACCGCCGGCGACGCGGACAGCGTGGTTTTCGGCATGCCGGTTGCGTGCGGTCAAGAAGGCTGGAGGCACGTGCGTGGGGACGTAGGGCTTTGTATGCGTGGGCACACTGCCAGCGGGAGATCTGCCGTGGCCAGCGCCTCGGGCGTGCAACGAGTCCATTTCAGCCCAAATCTGGGGCTTGCACCATGTACCTGCACCCACGCGCACCAACACACACGGGCACAGATGTAAGCACACGACCCCCCCTCTCCTGGGCAGGCCCGCAGACGGGGACCCTCTGCAGAGGCATGGGGGTCCCCGCCAGGAGTGGGGGACGGTGGAGGTAAGCAAAGGCCTTCCCCCAAAATCTCTGCAGCAGCTTGCAGGAGCAGGAGTGCAAGCAAAGCCCACCACCTGCCTATTAAAACTGGGATTAAATGATGCTGTTCTCCCCCCTCACCCCCTTCCCACTCTCTCTAACATCATCCCTTGGGGAAACCACCACCTTTACACAAGATTCTCTTTTATTTTTTTTTAAGCTCTTTTCTGCTCCGTGCCCCATAGATCCCAGGGGATTAGCAGCCAGGCTGGGCCTTCCAGCCTCCTTGAAGGCGGGTTGTTTCAGCCAGCCCCCCCATGGGAACCTGCCTCAGGACAACTTCGGTCAATGCCTCCGGTGCTTCCCAGCCAATTTGTACCACCTAATCCCTGCGGGTATCGGCAGCCCCTTTCTCACACGTCCTCCCGCCTGCCGGAGCAGCCCAATCCTCTGCTCTCCATGCTCCCCCGTTGAGAAGCCCTCTGTCCACCGCTGGGGCCGCGACCGCACTTCAAACGCACCAGCCCGACCCTGGCATTGTTTGCCAGGGAATTAAAACTGCAAGGCCAGCCCCAGTGAGTGATTTAGGTACTGAGACCAGACTGAGCCCCACAAGAGCATGGGCAATAAAACGCTTCACTGCCCAGCAGCCTGGGCAATTTAGGTGTCTTCCCACGAGGAGGAGGCAGAGCCTGGAGGGACAGGGAGCAGGGTCGGGGCTCCTTCTGCCAGCACGTGCACACGGGGTAGGACCATCTCCCGGCAATCACAGACCTGCCCCGGCAATGAGTGTTGCTCAGTCTTTGCAGTTACTGATCCCCACGGCCCCTTGCAAGCTGCTGGGAGGAAAGACCAGAGGCCACGGGGGCTGGACACAGTATCCCCACGGCTGGACACTGCTGCCCCGGGGGCTGGCACGGCTGGATGCTGGCTTGGCTGGGATGTGCCCGGAGGCTCAAATGGGGTGAAGCAGTAGGAAATACAGTGCCCAAGAGGTCTGCTTCTGCTTCAGGTGGGTTTGAAGACTTGGGGCAAAAAGTTTAGGACTCCACTTTTGAAATGAGATTGTCTACAGCGCCTGTCAGTAAATGTCCCTGTGATAGTTTCTGATGGGCTCTGTGGATGAAGATGTGAACAGAAAATGGCTGTTACATCTTTTCCCCAGTGCAAAGAGGCCAGAGGGAGATATCCTTCCTTCAGCAGATCCCAGCACAGGGAAATCAGGACTTTCCCCACCCATTTTCCCATCCCTGCCCTGGGGAAAGGGTGCAGCTCAATGTACACTCAGCCTCTGCAGAGATCATTCTCTGGAGACCATTTCTAACTCCTGTCAGACATCTCCTTTGCCATCATAAAAGAATATACAATATACCACCAGCTGGCAAGAGGGCTAGAGCTCCTGACAGCCCAGCTACAATATTTCTGAATTTCCCCTTAGCCAACAAACCCTTTCCCTGCATCCCACGCCACTGCCATGCTCGAGACCTTGCCTATGGAGGATTTTAGGCCTTTTCATATTTTGTTACTCTTTTTTTCTCAATGGCAAGGTTGTCTCAGGCCAAACAGAGGCAATCCCGGTTCAGAAGAGAGCATCTCCTGTGCCTGGCTGTCCCCGTCCCCGTGCCATGGCGGGGGAACACAGCGTTTCGGCGCCTCCTCCTCTGTCACAATGTTTTTCAGCTCCACCAAGCAAAGTGTCCAATTAGAGCAGAGCCTCTTGCTTCCATCTTTGCCGACATTTAATTAACATGCTGCTGCTGGCAGCTGCTGACAAATTCCAGAAACATGTTGTAAAGGGTTTTTGTCTTTACCCAGCATGGAAAATGAGGGTGTCATATCCCAAGGGGATGTGAATAGCTACTTTTGACTCCCCCCCTCAGGTGTGAGAATTACAGCTAGACGCGGTGAAGACACCTATCAGCCCTCCTACCTCCTTTTTTTCCCTCCCTTTTCCTCTCCTGCTCCTTGTATCATATCATCCTGGAAAACATGCAGGTTTTAGGCCTGATTTTCATTCCTGTCTCCTCCAACTCTGGCTGAAGCCTGATGGTCCGGTTAAGAGCCGGGGGCTGTGCTCTGGCTTTGGGCTCTTCCCATCAGGATAGCACCGGTAAGTGGAAGGAGTGGTCTGATGACACTGGAAGAAATGGCTGAAACCGAAGAAGAGGAAAGGGTCTTGACAGCCTGCACCGCACGCGCAAACAAGGCTCCCGAGGAGCTGATGGAGGCCTCAGCAGAGCAGTGGAGAAGGTGATGGTGGAGGCATGTAAAAGTGTAGCCAGACTCACAGCTGGTCCTTACCCAGGCCTTGGACGGCAGCATGAGCATGGGGACAGCCACTGCACCCCAGGACACCCGCCCGAAAAGCACCCGCCTGGCCTGTGCTCCCCACACAGCCTCATCCCCCGCTGTGGAAAGTCTGGGGGCTGCCTCCGGCTGCCGTACTTTCGGGTGCCAGGTCCTACGCCAACGTCTCCACAGCCTGAGCTACCCCCGCATTGCTGTCGCATCCCCTTTGGCCCCCGGGGACCGGCAGCATCCCAGTGCCGCCGCTGTACCCCCGCAGCCAAGAGCTCTCCCAGGAGCTGCCCTGGGTTGCTGGCGGGAGAGATGGGGTCTGGGTGACATCCCATCCTGCTCCACTACTCACACACGGGAGCACAGGCCTGGAAAGAAGAAGACGTTTTTATTTTATTCACAACAGCTCGTTACAAAAGCGGGAGAGAAGGGCCTCGTCATCATGGCGAGAAAAAGAGCCTTCGCCCCCCCTCAGGAGCGGGGCCCGGGGTCCTGCGGTGGGGGAGCAGGCGGAGGGGGCAGCCCGGCGGGCGGGAAGATGGCGGGCAGCCCCGCCGCCCCCCGGAGGAGGCAGCGCCCTTGGCGGGGGCCGGCGCAGCGCTGCGGGCGGCTCAGGGCGAGGCGGGCTTGTCGGGGTTGTGCATGTGGTACGCGTCGCTCTCCTCGTCCTCCGGCACCTGCGGCGCGGCAGAGCCCCCTCAGCCCGCGGGGCGACAGCGCCATCTTGTGCCTCCCGCCCCCTTCCGCCCCGCTCCCGCCGCCGGCCTCGGCCCCGCTCCCCGCCTCAGCGCCGCGGCCCGCGGCCCGCCCGCCCCTCGCCTCACCTCCCAGTAAACGTCGTCCTCAAAGCAGTTCTCGGCGGCGGGGTCGCCCCAGATCGGCAGCTTCAGGACGGCCCCTGGAAGCAGCCGGGCAGGGCGGTGGGCAGGGGGCCGTGATGTGTGTGGGACGCAGGCAGGGTGCAGGTGGCTGGAGCCCACCCGTCCCGGCAGCAAAGGGGGCAAACGCAGCCCTGGCACGGTGCTCGGTGCCGGTCCCCCCTTTTCTCCAAACCCATTTGAGCTTGCTCCCCCTTTGGCTGCCTGTTTCCCTTCTCCTGTGGGCTTTGGGGTGGTCCCGCTGCAGGGTGTCCAAATGTGAGCAAGCCAGGGGCTGCAGCTCTCCCAGCGCAAGCGGGAAGGACACGTCCAGCCACGGGCAGGAGTCGGTGGACACCTCCATTTCAGCCACAGGCTGGACTCAACCTTCCCCTCTCCATGCTCCCCTCCTGCTTACCCACAAGGGCCCCCCCGGCAATAGCCATCAGCAGAGACACCACGATGCCGGCCGCCTGGAACCCTCCTTGGGCACTTGGTGTCCGTGTCTGGTACACGCCAGTGAAGTCAAACGCCTTGATAAACCTGCCGAGGGCAGAAATGGCGAGGATTGCTCCTGGCAGGGGATCTTCCCTGGCTCTGGAGGAGCAGTGCTGCCCTGCTCTCTTGGGGACTCCTCCCTAGCCCCATCCCTCTGCTGCAATGGACCCGGAGAGTGTCACAATGACACAAAACACTGCTCACTTCCTTCTCCTCTGGCCCCTGGCAAAGCTTGACTTAGGAGGAGCCCAAAATATAAATATTTCTTTTGTATTTCAGACCTTCGGCCTTCCATGACCCCCCAAAACAATGCAGGGATGGAGGAAGGAGCACTTCTCCACCCACCATGCCCCAGAATAATGCCAAGGAGCGGGGTTATGGCTCACTTGTTGAGGCCACCAGAAGTCAGCTGCAAGAGATGAGTCTTTTACACCTCATTAAGCCTGACACAGTCAGTGCCCCCCATGTTTCTGAGGGGGACAGGGGCAATTCTGGACAATTAACAAGGGCTGTTAATTGCTCCTTGCTCCCAGCCCAAGGAGCCCCAGGTAAAATCTATTCTCAGGGAAGATTTTCAAGCTGTCTTACCCTTCCTTTCCGTATACATCCTCAGTGGCTGCAGCTGCAGTGATGGCCCCCACAATGCCCCCAATAAGGCCCGGCATGGCATGGAGGTTGTGGATGCCACATGTGTCCTGGATGTGCAACCTGGACTCCAAAAAAGGCTGAGGGGAAGGGAGGTAGAGAGAGATCAGGGACATGAGCACAGCCCTGGAAAGGATTAGTTCCTTCCACAGAGGACCGGGATAAGCAGAGAAGGAAGAGCGAAACTGTGTCCCATTTAAGAGCTAAGGGCTTGTAGACAAAGATGTGAGCCGAGCTCAAGATAAAATAACAACATATCCTCCAAACACTCTCCTGTTGGGAGACTGAACCTTCCTGAACGTTTTGGGGTGGTAAATGGAGTCAGAAGTACATCTACGTAGGGGATGGTGGAAAGCAGGAACCCTCAAAGGGAAGTGAATCCATTCCTAGTCTCCTTAGCAGGACCAGGGCTGCAGATCCCTAGAGCAGCACTCACCGTGAGGTAGACATACCCCACCGTGGACACGATGCCACAGATGAACCCGACAATGAGGGAGCCATATGGAGTCAGCATCATCTCCGCGCTGGTGCCCACGGCCACGCCACCCGCCAGCGTTGCGTTCTGGATGTGGACCTGCAGAAGTAACCGCCCTGTCTTGGCATCTCAGGGAGATCACAATTGCTCAGGGATGATGCAAATGGTAAAGCAGGAGAATTAGCTCTGAAAATGCTTCCAGAGGAAATATCAGGGCCCATTTTCCTGCTTGTTGGTGAAAAAGAAGAGAAGAACAGGCAGCCTCTGTCTGTAGCACAGGCGCACATAGACTCCCACTCCTTGTACCACACACATTCTTCGCATCCACAAATCTGGGTGGGGAGTTGTGATGAGATGGAAATTGTCTCACCCATGTATCACGCAAGCTCTGCTGTCACAGAGACATGTCACCCACACACATAACACGTACAAGTCAGCCCCCCGATTGCTCACGAGCTGCCGCGCAGGCCCTGCTCGGCTTGCTAGAGAGCGCTGCCAAACACGGCTCTGCAACATGCCCATCAGTAGCTCTCTGGGCAGAGCAAGTCCAGTCCCTGCTGTGACTTAGGTCCACCGCATGCAGGGCATTACCCTGCACCTTGAGCACTGCAGGACTCGCTTTCCATCTGCTTATTCAATAAAGCCTCTGGGTTTCTGCCTGGATGCTGGCTGCACCATCACGCCCCGAAAAGCAATATCTGCTCAGCAAAGGACATGTGCCAACCATTTTCTGGACCCTTGATCAACCTCAATATAAATCCCCTGGGCAGTGCAGGCCTCTCTGCTCCCAGCTTACCATGTCAAGCTTGCCCTTCTTCTGCAGCATGCTGGAGAAGGCCATTGTGGTGAGGACACAAGCAGCCAGCGAGCAGTACGTGTTAATGGCAGCCCGGTGCTGGGCATCCCCGTGCTCAGAAATTGCCGAGTTAAAACTGGGCCAGTACATCCATAGATACAGGGTACCTGGTGGGATGGGGAGGAGGGGACAAAGAAGAGAAAGGGAAAAGAGAGAATACAGGGATTGAAAAAAAAACCTCTAAAGAAGATCTTTCTGCACAGGGGGAAGTTAAATCCCATAGTCCTGCTGCCCTGGAGCTGCACCCCCCATGATGGGACCAGCATCAGGAAGGGCTGGCAGAGAGGGGGAACCAAAACGTGTCCTTGTCTCCCCAGGCACCATCTCAGCCCAGCTGCTGATTAAGGGAGCTGAATAGCTCTGAGAGGTGGAAGACCGGGCTACAGAGCTTCTCAGCTCCAGATCCTGGTTTCAGTTTGGTTCTCCCAGAGACTCAGGAGGGACCAGCCCTCTGCAGCTGAGCGGTCCGCATGTACCAGTGCCCCTGAGGCGGGGGCTGACTCACCGATCATAGCGAAGAGGTCGGAGTGGTACACGGAGCCCTGCTTGTCCTTACTCTGCTCCAGGTTGGGTCTGTACAGGATGCGTGTGACCGTGAGGCCAAAGTAGGCTCCGAAGGTGTGAATGGTCATGGAGCCACCCGCGTCCTTAACCTGCAGCCATGGGAAAACAGAGGTTTGCTTCTGCAATTGCCACTCATTCTAGAGCTGAGGTCTGGTTTGCATCATGCCCAGCTTGTCTGCCCACTCGTCCGTCCAGCCTGCACTCAGTCACACTGAGAGGTGGACAAAAATGCTCTGGTCCTGCTATCTATCCCGCTGGCTTGGTCCTGGTCATTGTTATGGCATTCCTCTTGGCTTCCCCTTGGAAAGCATCGAAGCAGAGGGGAGTTTCTGACCTGTCTGAATAGCAAGTGGGTTGCAGCGATAGCCAGGTTGGCTCCCATGTACACTCAGATCTTCTGGGAGCTCATTTGCTTCCCAAGACCTCCAAGCCCTTTCTCGGAGGGCAGGAACCCTGCCTCCGTCAGCAGACATCTTGTCCTCTTTGTCACTTGATTTCCTTCTACAATGCCCATATTCCAGCAGGAAAAACAGATGAGAGGGAAATCTCAGGCGTGAAGAGAATGACTGGCCCGTTGTGCTGACTCCGTGTCTGCCTCAAGAGCCACAGCGAAGGGACCCAGTGCTCTTGAATTGCCAGGCTTGTGTGTAAAACTCCGTGAGATCTCCCTTCTCAGGCAAGTACCCCCCACTGATGCCCTCTTTTCTAATCTGTCTACTTTTGCTGCCTGAATTTTTGCATTTCAAATGCTTATGAAGGCAGTGGCTTGGTGGAGCCATAGTGAAGGGAGACAATTTGGAGAGATGCAGAGAGGAAGGAGCAGAACCAAGCGGGTGCTGCCTAAAGCCTTACATGAAGCAGGTTGAGGAGGATGTATTCGTTCACCGCGAAGAGCGTGACTTGAAACAAAGTCATGACGAGGAGCTGTATGGGGCTGGTTTTGCCCAGGATGGCCCCAAAGGCAATGCACACAGAGCCCACGCAGAAATCAGCATTGATCAGGCTGGAAAAGGGGAAGGATAATTGTGGTTTAACGAGGAAATACTTTTCCGTAGCTGACCCTCACCCACCCCCAGCTTTAGAGATCCCGCACGAAGACAAACAGGTGATTAGGCGCCAGCCCTGGATTTCCTTCTGACCTTGCTCCCATCCTGACATACGGTCCAGGAAGGGTGCTTTCCCCCAAATTATTTAAATAATGTGGATTATATATGTTCTGAGCACTAGCGCCCATGGGGCTTGGCTTGGGACTAAGGGGTGATGCTCATTTCACATTTCCCTTTGAGCAGTACAAGCATAATGGCAGGTACCTTTGGGCTAAAAGGTGGAAAGCAAGTGGAGGTATGTGGAGGGAAGACAACATTTTAGAGACTCGTTTGCACGTAACAGAGGGACAGGTGCTGCCAGCTGCTTGGCTCCCATCCCAGCTCCTCCACTGGCCAGTCAAGAGGTGGCATCCCAGAGCCCATCTCCTCCTTACTTCTCCACTCCAATGAGGATCTTCCCGTTCTTGAAAGAGTGGAACCAGCCTTGCATCAGGAGAGCCCACTGGATCCCAAAGGCAGCAAGGAGGAAATTGAAACCCACGGCTCCAAATCCGTAACGCTTGAGGAACATCATGAGGAAGCCAAAGCCCACAAAGATCATCACGTGGACATCCTGGAAAGCTGTGCAGAGGGAAGGGACTGTCAGCTCTGCAGGGAAGGCAGGGCTGTGAGTGCCGTTTGAAGTCAGTGGTGAAAGGAAACTAACCACATCAGTGATAGCAGGGGGAAATTCAAGAGAAAATGTGTGTTTGTCCCATGTCCCCACATTTCTAAGTCTGAAAATGGCTCGGAAACTGGCTTTTGGTTAAAAGTAAAAAATGTTTATTAAAAGCTGCGCGCAAGAGAAGACTGGAGACTAATGGAGTGTACAAAGGAAAATATTTTTCTATTCAGATTGTTTTTTCCCCTTCTGTAAAAAAAACTCAGAAAACGTCATGTAAAATGAACAGTGAAGTTTTGTTAGAAACACATGAACGGTCATTTTGGGTAGGTCCATCCAATGCAGGGTCCTGGTGATGGCTCAGGGCAAGAAGAGTACAGGAACAAGGGAAGGTTACAAATACATTTTTAAATGCCGCTGAAATCAGTGGCAAAATACCCTTGAGACCAGGATCCCACCTCGTGAGATTTTGAGTGCTTAAACCAGAGAGACCCAGTTCTTCCCACAAATGCTCAGACCTGCTAACTCGAGCCCCTCAGATGCCCTTCCCTGGGGGAAACCAAACCTGCGTGAGCCTCTTGAAAGAACTTCTCGGTGCAGTGAACCTGCTGTACTTTTTAATGCTGCACGTTTCTATCAGATAAGCATCGCTTTGCAATTAAGTGAGCTGAAACGCTGCATACTTAGAAACTGAACCATGCAAACTCTCACACTGGAGGACACTCTGCCCATGAAAAGAGCAGGAGACCCAAGGCTGGGTTCCCCTGCTGGGAGACTCCCACCAGCAAACCCACACCGTAGAACAGGTAAACACAGCATGGACAGAGCTACGCCAGCAAGTTCTGCATTATGCAGCGCACAAACCATTATAGCCACTACAACCAGCAATGTCTGTGCACCTCAGAGAAGGCATAAGCTCAGGGCAAAGGAAATTCAGTGACTGAGAATCTGCCTTGCCCTGAACCTGTGCTAAATCCAGCAGGCCCAGATCCGCTCCCGCAGGGACAGTGGGGTTGTATCTGCTGCTTCCACTAAGGGCTGGGTGAGGATCTGGGTGAGGATCTGGGTGAGGTGTAGCTCTGTAGAAGCCTTGGCTTTTGTCCTTTGGTGCTTTACAAGATTTTGCAACTTGTATAAGGATGAGCATTTGGACAGGCTCCAGCAATGTAGTGTCATGTTGAAGAGACAGGTTAATCTGCTTGTTTTTAAAAATGCCCCCCATGCCTATGAAGTCACTCGTAAAAAAAGGAAGGAGACAAGATCTGCAGCTGGCACTGTTCAGGAGAGGTCACTTCAAATGCACTTCTCTGCATGTCCCAAGAGCCAGTCTTCCTAACTCTGGTTTTACCATACAATCCCACAGGCTTTCCCTCTGCAGCTGCATTTATTCTCCCCACCTCCCTTCTCCAGTGTAAAGAGCACAATACACAGCTAGAATTATCTGCTGCCATTTGCATTATATATTCCCACTTTCATCCTAAAAGCAGAAATACACAGGTCAGAGTTAAAGCTGGGGACTGTGCACCCTCTGAGAACACAGAGGAGCCCCACTGCGTTAGACCCTGTACAAACCCAGGAGGAAGAGCAGGTCTTTCTTCAAACTGCACCCAGTCTAAAGCCTTTTTCTAAGCCTTGCATTTCTTCTCCCTTGAGAAGAATAACGTTGGTACCACTCAGAGGCAGCCCAGGCACTGCCATGCCCTAAAGGTTTTGTGACTCTGCTTTTGTGGGAGGACAATTGCCGTCACTATCAAGAGGAAGTGTTTGGGCTTTGGGAATGCTACCTGTGCCAAAGAATCTAATTTCTTTTCCCTAGAGAGCAGAGGAGTCACCCATTAGGGAACATCAATGTGCGATTCAAAATGAGAAGGAATTGTCACACTGACTGGACCTGGCAACGGGCACCACCAACACAACCGCGCATGGGCTTCCCTCTGCCTGCCTTCCCAATCATCTCTGGGCTTGGAGGACTTGTCAGTTTGTCACTCCTATCCCCCTGCCATTGCGGACAGGTCCTATGGACAGCAGTGGTTGCAGACATGTTAATACAAATGACCCTCGGGTGTTCAACCATCGCACTGTCTTCTGAGCAGTAATGGATGGACACAGGGATCAAAATACCAGGGCTCGGTCGCCTTGCTGCATTTGTCCATCTTTGCAGGGAGAGAATATTTCTTATTATATAATGGAGAAAGCCCATCTGTGCTTCTGGGCACGTGAGCCCTTCCTCAGGTCTGAAACAGAAACGTAGTTCAAAGCTAAACTGAGCTAAGCAGCTGATCTTAGGTTGATTTAGTTTTGTGAATCCATGCAGCCATTTGAGGGGGAATATTTGGTGCCGCAGAGCAGGGGTGGGATATGAGGACAGAAGAGATGTCACGTCCTTAGCTCCTAGAAGCTCTTTCTTGGACCCTTGATGTCCTCTCAGCACCTCAGCGACAAGAGCAGCCCTCGGGCACTGCTGCTGCTTCATGCCAACCTGCGTGGGGTTAGTCCCAAGGGCAGATCTCGAGGGAGAGCCCAGGGCAGCCACGGCCGTAGACTAACTCAGAGGCTAGCTGAGCAGCGGGTTTCTGTAAGCAAATCCTTTTCTGAACTAGCTAATCCTCAGCAGCTACAGGTTTCTATAGCTCCTTTGATTTAGCAGGTGTTTTTAATGGAAATGTTCTAAATAGATGCATGACTCAGGCCTGTTGCTTCCTTGGAAACAATTGCCTACAGAAGCAGCCTGTTCTGCACGGCTCACAGAGATGACCAGCCCTGGAGATCAAAGCCGGCCAAAGGCACCGCCTGGCCAGAAGGGCTTTAAACACCTGAATAATCCCCGTGGCAATACGATGCAGCGACCCCAGAGCCCTGGGAACCTGGCAGGTTAGGAGGACTCTGGCATCGAAATGCCAGTAGCTAAAGGGTAATTTAGTAGTGAGGGGGAGGACGTAGGAAGGGGAGGAAGATGTCACAGGATCTCGACAGCCGTTCCTCCGTATGCACAGAAAAGCTTGCTCTGATCCAGAGCCGAGGGAGGGGGCAGCAAGACGAAACTTGCAGGGTGCTGGAAACACGTCAGCCCTATTCCTGGAAAAAAGACGTCACGTACTGGTGTCACGGTACCCTGCTGACAAAGCCCCAAGAGCACTGGAGGGCCGTGAGGCTTTTCTCTTGCTCTTTGGTGTGCCCCAAACCAGCCTCGAGGCAAGAGCCTGGCTTTCCAGCAATCGGTGGAGACATCGCCTCTGACAGGCTCTGCCTTGGGATGGGATGGGATGCGATGGGTTGGGATGGGATGGATGGGACGGGGACCAGCCAGCACCAGGACTAGGCTTCCCAAATACTCACACGGGTATCGGAAGTAGAAATCGTTCTCTATGTCGCTGGTCAGGTTCATCTCTTGCTTCTCTTCCTCCCAGTGCGCGTCAGCTTCGGGGCTGAAGCGCACGAAGACCCCGAAGAGGACGATCATGGCCACCTCCCAGAGGAGGCATACGAGTGGGAGCCGCCAGCGCATGTACGTGTTCTTCGCCATCCCCTGGTGCCTCGGCCGCTCCATCCGCAGGGATCCCCGGGGGCCTGGCAGACCGTGTGAGCCCGCGTCCAGCCAAGGTGGGGGACATATATAGGTCGGAGAGGGCGAGGTGGGGCCCAGGGAGGTGCCTGGGGCAGGATCACCTTTCAGAGCATGGGAGTTTCGGCAGGCTTGCTCCTTTCGCCCTCCTTCCTCCCCGGGAGGAGGGACAGGTCTCAGCACCTTTTCTCCGAGCAGCTCGAGTACCTCTGAGCCCTGCCTCCCCGGAGACGAGTAGACTTGGAGTCCAGTGCAAGTGGAGAGTGGAGCCCTGGTGTCCTGCCCCCTGCTCTGCCCGGCCCCACACCCCTTCCCTTCCCCTTGCAGCAGCACCCTGGCCACCACTGCCCCCAGCGCCCTCCCTCCCTGCACTGGGTGCTCCCCTCACCGCCCCCCTGGTTCTGCAAGCACCCTTCCCCAGCTGGCACTGAGGGTGAAGGCAGGGTGCCCCTCGCTCCCACTTTCAGCTGTCCCCCCCTGTCTTTCGGGGCACAGCAGCAGCCCCAGGAGACTCGTCGCCTCAGGGTGAGACTGTCCTGCTCCTTGCTTTGCAGCGTGCATCCAGACAGTTGACTGCACTGTGCAAGCCAGGGTGGAGGTGAGCGGAGACAGGCTTGCCACCCTGTGCAGGGCAACTCCCAGAGCCTCTTGGGCAACACCAAACTGTCACTGGGGCCCGTTTCCTCCAGGGAGCCTCTGTCTTGGCTGCAGAGATGGAGAGCACAGTCCTGCTGCAGTGGGGGTCTGCCTGGGGCTGCCCACCCCCTCCTCACAGCAGCCGGCTCTCTTTGACCAAGAGCAAATGGGGCTGAGCCCAGGGGCCATGCTCCCTTCTGACGACCAGGAGATGAGCTGTGGGGCCTCCCCACATCCCTGCCAAGGCCGCCTGAGTCACTGGGTGTGGGTCCCGCTGTGGGGCGGTCCCAGGAGGAAGATATATGTTTCAGACCAAGATCCTGCACACATGCACAGACATGCGATGGCCCTGCCAAGGCTGCCATACATCTATAAGGATGTAGAAGTGACACATATCCCATCATTTCCCGGAGTGATTTACTCAGTGCATCCTCCCATCAAGACAAGCCGGGTTGGGGCTGCATGAACTAGAGCAGTACTCTGAGTTGGAGCTGGAGACCTCAGAGCTGCAGCCTAAACGTCCCCTCCTCTGGTACAGGGCTTCCTTTAATTAATAAATGTAAACACAATGCTCCTTTCTTCCCATGGTTTTGAACCATGTGCTCTTTCCCCAAAGACCCAGGCGAGCCCTCCAAGCAGATCCCAGCTCCTTCCTCTGCCTGCAGATCCCCGAGATGCCTGTCAGTCTTCAAGAGATGAAAGACTGCAGCCCAGGCAAGCTGCCCAAATTTGCTGATGGCATCTAATTGTGGCCTGCAGGCTGAGCAAGCAGCACTGATTTCTGTGTTGATTAGGCAATAATTTGAGTTTATTATTTTTTCTTGTTTGCTTTCTTCTCAAAATGACAGATGGCAGGAAAATGCTGTGGATGGTTTTGAAGGGACTGATGGCCACACAAAATCATTCTCCAGCCTCATTTGGGCCCCATGCAGGCGGCAGGGCAGAGGCAGCTTTGGAAAGAGCAGGGGAGATGCAGCTCAGGAGCACTTCTGTATGGCAGAGGAACCAGCCAGCGATCCAGAGACACCAGGGAGGGTCAGCTGGGAGTAAGACAGCAAGTGAACCCAGACAGCAAGGGAACGCTGGCCCACGGGGGGAGCATCAGGGTGCAGGCTCCTTCCCGCAGCCCCGGGGAAGCACTGGGAGGTCAGGGCCGCAAACCAGTGCTGTGCTTGGCAAGGGTCCAGACCAGCACCCCTCCCCTCCTGCCCACGCTGGGGCTGAGGAAAAGGGAACCCCATCTGCCTAGCCCTTTACCCTGTGTGAGCAGAGCTTCATCCGGCTTTGGCTGGACTGGGGTCACTTGGTGGGGAGACCTACAGCAAGTGGATGTTGTGGTTGTCCTGAGGATGGGCGCTCCCTCGAGCCATGCTGCTCGGGGCCCACCCACTATGTTTTTGGGTCTCCCATTACACATGGTGTCTGCAGGGCAGTCTCAGCTGTACGCACCAGGAAAGAAGAGATCTCCAGCTAGAAAGAAGCTGAAATCCCTAAACAATACCTGAGCCCTAATCGCCATAAGCACTGTTGATAGTTGCATGTTCTCCTGCCAGCTACGTGGTAGGACCGGTCTTCAGCCCTACCCTAGAGCAGCTCTTGGACACCTTGAGAAAGGCAACACAGAGGCACAGAGGGGCATTTTATAACACAAGAGAACTTGCTATGGCCTGGTAGCATAGCCACCAGCAATTATGCTCTGTGGTTACCCTTTAGCAGAAGAAACCAAACTGCAGAGCTTTTCTAATCTGTGGTCTCACTGAAATGGCAGCATCCCCAGAAAAGCAGCTTGCGAAGTTCTTGCACATCCCGGGAGGCAGCAGCTCTGTCCCACCCGCTGTCCCTGGCCCCTCTCCCCTGTGTCCGGAGGCCGAGGACAAAGGCTGATAGCTTTTCTGCTGCCCCGATAGTCTCACCTTGCTGCACTGCCTTACACTGCCCCTCCTTATCAACCTGCAGATCAGCACTTTGCCACTGCAGTCCCATCAGAGCCGGCATGCTCCGCTGGCTGCCCACACCGGGAGAGCCCGTTAAAGGACCAGCTTCTCTCCGGGCTCCTTTGCAGGGCCAGGGTAACACTGGAAAGGCTGACAGGGCCGTGCCAGCACAGGTGCCTGCAGCGATGCAGGCAGACCGCTTCCTACGGTGGGTTAGACCAAATCCTTTGCGTCCATCCTGCAAGGTACCCAACTGCGTGGCAGGACGCGTGGGGCAGATTTCACTGTGCCCCAGTCACAAATATCAAGCTGCTTAAAAGCCCTGTTGGAAACTCCACACCGGTGTGAGCCAGCACAGTGCCTGCTGGAGGCAACGCTTGCCTGCTCCACCACTGAATTTGGCCCATCCCATCCAGTGCCCATAAAAGTGGCACGGTTTGCTGAAAAAATCAGCGGGATGACACTGGGGGAAGAGGGGCAGGTGCGTTTGTCCTTCTGCTCTGGAGACATGGGACTAGAGCTGGCAGCAGTCAGATCTCAGTTGCCTTGGGAAGCCTCTGGGTGAGGGTTGTACTGTACTGGTCCCAGCTGGGTCTCTCCCAGTTTCTCACTTTTACGAGCACTAAAAATACTTGAGAGATGTAAAAACAAAATCTAAAGCGCACAGAAATCCCTCCCTCTTGCCTGGAGGCCTTGGGGCAGCTTCACCCTGGAGAGGAGGGAATGGGGGCTCCTTGGGTCACTGTGAACTGTCTCAGCAGATCTTATCACAGCCAGCGCTGGGACAAGGCGCTGGGCCGGCTCTGAGAGGCGACCGCAAAGCCCAGCGCCCCGGGGGTCTGGAGGTGCCCAGGGGAGGGCAGAGCTGGAAGCACCATCTCCACCCTCTGCAGTGTTGCAGGCGCTGGCCTGACAGTCCCTGCCTGCTTACCCTCGCCTTTCCCTCCTTTGTCTCCTGGCAGCTCCAAGGATTCACTGGAGTGAGGAGAACCGGGTAAAACCAGGCAATACCAGAACTTCTCCAGGGGAGGGATGTGAGGCTGGGCTAGCCCACATGCAGCAGGCAGCGATCCTTGCTCCTGGCTGGATTTACCCTGGAACTCAGGCTGGCTTGCCTAGCTCTCTGGCGAGCAGAAGGGAGGCAGATCAAATTCTCTTCCATTAAGACAGAGAACCGAGGAATTTGCCTCCCCAGGGGGCACTGGTGACCTCCCATGTCACACTACGCCTAGGCCAAAGCCACCTCCAAGGACTTTAACGCCCATGGGGTGGAAAGGCCACTGGAGGATGACGATATGGGGAGGCTCAGAAGCCTTCCCGTAGCCCAAGTGAGTCTCTGGGCATTGCCCAGCATCAAAGGTGACGCATTGCTTGTGCAGGTCCGTGAGGAGTGTCCTGAAAGGAAAGCATCTGAGTCAATCCAAAGCAAAACCTTTTTTGGCTGGCTCAGCAGAATGGCAAACCAGCTTTCTGCCAGGGTGGGACAGAGTGGTGGTGTGGTGGGAGATCAAACAGTTCATTTAGGTCTGGCTTTTCTCAGCCCTTTTTTCAGCCCTCACCGTTAAATATCACTCGGAGAGAAATGTTGGAAAAAGGTCAAAATAAAGCAAGACTTTTTTAACTTAAAAAAACCCTTATCTGGATCAAAGCACCAACCAAATGTGAGCCCAATTTACAAATGATTTTTCTTGTGCCCTCTCCTTCCTCCCAAGAAACCGCATTTATTGGCAAGTAAATGATTGTCCAGAGAGAACCCAAGGGCTCTGCTTGAGAGAGAAGTCAGCGTCCTTGGGGAGCAGGCGGAGAGGGCGAGCGTCTCCGCGAGCAGCGCAAGCGTGGGACAGCGCGAGCAGCAGAGGCAGAGATGTGAGCGACGGCGGCTGTCACGCTAGGGAACACGCAGGTCACCGAGGCTCAGCCAACATCTCTGATGGCTTTCCCAAGAGCGGGATGGGCTTCAAGAGCAAATATGCTGGAGTGGGCAGGAAAGGAGCAGGGGCTTGAGCAGCCAGCAGCAATTCCTGTGTCGGGAGCTGCCAGGCTTTGCTGGGAAACTCCCCCGTGCCCCGAGTTTGTTTCTGGTCCCAGGTGGACTGTGATAAGGCAGGTTTTGGTCACACTCTGCTAAGTGTCCTCAGCGGGCTGCCGGGACAGATGCCAGCTGCTGGGCAATGGCAGTGGGAATGCGGTGGGGTTGGCTCTTCTTCAGGGCTTCTACGGGCGAGTGATTTATTTACAAGCAGCATGAGATGTCTCACAGAGCCAAGAGCAACCCCCATCCAGGAGAAGGGACCCACAGCTCCCCGGGGAGCCCATGTCCCCAAGACTGCAGGCTGCCCACCGCCCTTTCAGCCGGGGAGACCTGGTGTCCTTCCCTTGCTCTTGGTGGCAGGTTTCTCCTGCGCACCAGAGTGGATCAGCCCCTCGTTCCAGCTCATTAAACCCGCTTGCGTTCATAGTCACCAGCAAAGCGGAATGGGTGGTTTATCGCCTGCTTGTCTCTGTTGCTTTATAAATACGACTGGCTGCTGGTGACACTGGCTTAGGCTGGGGCATTCAAGCTCTGGAGAGACGGGCGGTGTGGACATCTGGGTGGCTCTGGTCCGCGGGGCCTCCTCCTCCTCCCCGTTACCCGCTGTGATCCATCCGCGCTTGCATCACACCCTGACTGCCAACACCCGATGTAAGGTGTGCTCCGAGACCTGCAGGGAGACGATGCTCCGGGGCAAGGTGGCTGATGGCAACCCAGGGTCTTCGTCCTCCACCTCCCCAGGCACCCCGACCCTACCCCTTTTCACCCCCACGGGCCCCGGGTCGTCCTCGCCGTCCTCCGAGGCGGCTCAGGGCGGAGGATAAGCCCCGGGGTGACATCTCCCGGGTCTGCAGGACCTGCCGGGCAGCCGGCACGGCTCCTGCCTCTGCCTGTCCCTGTCCCTGTCCCTGTCCCTCCTGCCCCGGCTCTGCCACCGCCCCGCCCGCTCTCCGGGCTCGCCCGGCCGCGCCTCCCGCCTCAGAGAGCGGGTCCGCCTCAGTGAGCTCATGCTGGTGACATCATTGTAGCGTCACCGCCTTTAGGCCCAATGAGGGGAGAGGACGGCAACGACGTCACCGCCACGCGCGCCCTGCCAGCTTTAAATTTTAAATCGGCGGCGGCCGCCAATCGGCTCGCTCCGGGCGCTGGCCCCGCCCTCTAGTGTCGTCACGGTCTCTCGCCAATGGGATGCCGCGCTCCCCGCACGCACGCCGCGGCCGGCCAATCAGCGGAGAGCGCCGCTCGCACGGCCGGCGCCGCTCCTCCCTTCCGTCCCCCGCTCGCCGCCAGCGCGGGCGCCGCATTGCGCAGGCGCGCCACGCCGCCGCCGCCGCCGCGACCCAATGGGGAGCGAGGGGTGGGGGGCAGGCACTCGGCGGCAGCCAATGAGGGCGCCAGCGGTTGTACCGGGCGATGGCGGCGGGCGCGCGCTGAGGGGCCCGCGGGCGGCGGGGGCGGCCGTCGGGCCGTCGTGAGGCGGCGGGAGGGCGGGCGCCATGGCCTGCTCCCACAGCGTGGTGTTCCTGCTGGACACCGCCAGCCCGGGGCGGCGGGCGCGGCTCCAGCGCGGCGCCCTGCGGCTCCTCAACCACCTGGGCTGCCGCTTCGGCCTGTCCCGCCTCCGCTGGGCCTTCAGGTTCTTCGACTCGCTCGGGGGACGCGGAGGGGCCTCGCGGGGCGGCGGCTTCCGCCCGCCGGGGCCCCGCGCCTGGGCCCGCTTCGAGGAGGAGCTGGCGGAGCGGTTCGGGGCGCGGGGACCCGCCGCCGTCCTGCCCGGGCCGGCGCCCCGCGCCGCCCTCACCCACAACGGCCTGAAGGAGACGCTCCTCGACTTCCAGTGGGACCGCCCGGAGATCGCCTCCCCCGCCAAGCCGCTCCGCAGGAGCCGGAGGACAGGGCTGGCCGCTGGCGACCCCCCGGAGAGCCAGGCGCCCCCCGAGGGCTTTGTGAACGCCGTCTTTCTCTTCTCGCCTTGCCCCCACTCGCGGAGGGAGCTGCGGCAGTTCGTGTCGGGGAGCGGCGCCTCGTCCTCCCCTCGTGAGCCGCCCACGGCCCAGGAGCTGGCGGAGAAACTCCTGCCCAAGAGTGTCCAGGAGCTGATCGTGGACCAGAAGATCACGCTGTTCTGGGTGGACACTGCCGAGTGGTCTCAGGTAAGGAGGTTATACCGCACAGCTTTCAGCTGTGATTACTGTGCGGTTTAGGTTGGATATTAGGAAAAACTTCTTCACTGAAAGGGCTGTCAGGCACTGGAACAGGCTGCCCAGGGAAGTGGTTGAGTCCCCGTCCCTGGAGGTATTTAAAAGACGGGTAGACGTGGTGCTTGAGGACACGGTTTAGTGGTGGACTTGGCAGTGATAGGTTAACGGTTGGACTTGATGACCTTAAAGGTCTTTACCAACCTGAACAATTCTCTGATTCTGCTGGTGGGCCATCTTCTATGCTACCCTCCCGTATAAGAAGGGAGAGCAGTTTTATGCTGTAGTCTTTGAGTGGTAGGGAAAGGTCTTCAGTTACTGCCGCATAATCTTGTTCAGCAAGAGACTGAAAACTGGAATGGTAGTTCTTCCTGTGGAGACAGAGATACATCAGCAATTGAGTAACTGTACAGTGTTTATTGATGGGTCGTCTTGTGCTTTGAGTTAGGTGGCAGTTGCAGCTATTCAGAATTGCAGATAAGTAGTCTGACAGTTCAGGTGTCTAGATACATGCTTGAAAATACTGGCTACCTCTTAACTCAGTGGGAATAGTATTTTCTTTATTGGGTTCCTGGTAAGGTTAGTAACTCCATGAAAACACTTGGAAAGCACTGTGTTAAGATGTTCTGTATGCATTTCTTAAGCCGGTTTTTCTGAAAGCATGCAATCTCCATCTGTTCAGATGGAAGTTATCTCACTGCCAACATTAACTTGAGACCTTTCTGTTACTTTATTTCAGCTGATCGAATCCCCGGATCATGTTGGATACTGGACGATGTTTGAACTGATCCGTCAGATGGGAGGCACCATTTTGCCCTCCGAAACCTTAGTGCAATGTTTGAGTCCCCACAGGGCAGATCTCACTCGTGGTCTTCTTGGAGACTCAAGTTCCCCAGTGCCACAGACTGTGCCTTGGACCACGCTTCTGCCGTTGGACGCAACTTTGAACTGCTTGTTCTCGAAGCCCTCTGTATTTCAAGCAGTATTTCCTCAGCAAGAAGGAACATTGTTTCTCAGTATGCCTGGTAATTAAAAAAAAAAAAAAAAAAGAAAAAGAAATAGGTGTGCATAGTAATAACTGTGATCTCTCATGCAGGGTCCTTGATGAGTTTCCCTTCTGAACAGTGTGTGTAGAAGTAACGTCAGATACTTAAGAGCCTAAGTTTTGTTTTGTTTTTTTAAAAGTCCTGCATGTGCTTTAGCTCCTCTGATGTGAGCGCTAATAGCCCATATTTCTGATTTAGTCTCTTCAGTTTTCCATGCTTCCAGAAATTTGGATGCATGAGGAGCTTTTTGCTGGCTCCACTGTACGTAGGTGTGCACCTTTTTCTTCTACGCGTTTTGCCTCAGCTTCAATTTGGCTAAACTAAGAACACAAATCTGCCTTCAAAAGAAAGCAGATTAGCTTTAAAGCAACGTGCAGTGCGCATTGGCTCTTTCTTTAGTGGTTCCTTTGTGCACTTAGCTCCTTCATGAGAGCTTGGGGAGATCAGTTCTGCAATACACTTAATGTAGAGCTATTCCCGGTTTAATCTCTGAATTTTTTTTTTCTGGCATTGAAGTTGTCTCTTCATCTAGATGAATGACCCATTTTACGCACTTTGGAACTTTTGCTTTATCTTATCCTTGCACAGGAGGAAAGAAGCAGGAAAGCTGTGCTGTGACCCTGGAACCCCTAGCCATGAGCCAAAGACAGCTGCATTGTCCAGTCAATATCTTCCTGAAAGGCAGCTTGACGAGTTGGAGCTTGACGCAGGCTGGCCACTTTCTCACAGAGAGCTGGATATTGCAGAGCTCGCGGGCAGAGCAGGCAGAACGTAACAGGTTGCTGTTTCATCAGCTGTTAAGGAGTCTGGTGACTGAAGAACTGCACATGGTAAATCTTTCTCTTTGCCTTAAACTAATGTCTGTTCTGAAATGAGCTGTGACAAAACTGGCACTGGTGAGGCTGCAGCTCGAGTACTGTGTTCGGTTTTGGGCCCCTCACTACAGGAAGGACATCGGGGTGCTGGAGCGTGTCCAAAGAGGGGCAACGAGGTTGGTCGGGGTCTAGAGCACAAGTCTTATGAGGAGCGGCTGAGGGAGCTGGGGGTATCTAGTCTGGAGAGGAGGAGGCTGAGGGGAGACCTTATTGCTCTCTACAACTACCTGAAAGGAGGTTGTAGCGAGGTGGGGGTTGGTCTCATCTCCCTAGTAACAACTGACAGGATGAGAGGAAATGGCCTCGAGCTGCGCCAGGGGAGGTTTAGGTTGGATATTAGGAAAAACTTCTTCACCGAAAGGGTAGTCAGGCATTGGACCAGGCTGCCCAGGGAAGTGGTTGAGTCTCCATCCCTGGAGGTGTTTAAAAGACGGGTAGACGTGGTGCTTGAGGACATGGTTTAGTGGTGGACTTGGCAGCGATAGGTTAACGGTTGGACTCGATGATCTTAAGGGTCTTTTCCAACCTTAACAATTCTATGATTCTATGGAAAGGGGTGACAGTGTGTCATGTTGTGAAGACAATAATAGTGGTATTTGTTGCACTGCAAATTGCTCATTTGGAGCTAAATTCAGAACGTTCTTTAGAAGATCATGTAAGTCTATAACGTTTTTAAAGTATCTGTACTGCTTAGGTCTCTGTATTTCTAGATAATGTAAACTTTTTTTTAATGTAGGTTGCTGAGGTGTCTCTGTCTAAAACTTGGTGCCCCTGCACTGCTGTTCTATCACCACTTTCTGAGACCACTGCGGTTCTGACTATATTTGGTACTGAGAAGACTGCTGAAGTTCAGCGATGCAACCTTGAAGGAGCTGTAGTGCAGAACTCTTCCCAAGACCATGCTCTTCACCTCCCAGATGTTGTGGATAGTGTGTTGAGTAAAATTAACACATCGGTGGAAGATTCTCTGGCCAGTATGGGTAGGTGTCAGGAAATGCAAAACTTACCATCTTTTGATCATCTCTAGATCTGATTTGGAGTGAAAAAATCTAAAGCTAATGATTCCCTCAGGAGTCTCTCATTTCTGGGACTTGTTAATTTTGTCTTGTCTTCTGTGTCTCAGGCCTTGTGATGTGATGCAGAAATCTGCGCTGGTCTACCTTTCTGTTATATTGACAGAGCATTAGTTTCCATTAGCTTGTAGATAAAGCGCAGCTCCTTGTGCCTGGGGACAAGTTTTTAGAATGAGCTTTCCTAAAATGTGTCACATGGGCCATCTCTGGCCGGTAAAGCCTTCGGGTGTGGCTGCAAGAAGGCTTTTAGCTTTCCTGTTTTGTGTTATAGTGAATCTTCTTAGGAGTCTCCCTGCCTGATGTATTGGCTATTAAATTGCCCCTCCAGGAGCAGAGGTTTGGAAACCTCTGCTGTAGAGCCTCTGTGAAGGCTGGGACCTTCTACCACTTCATTTAGTTTCCTTCTAATGTTTTTTTTGTGTGTCTGCTCACAGGAGAAGAAACTCCTATGCCCGAGTGGGTCCAACGGGAGCTGTCCCATACAGGGGGCTGGCATCCTTCAGTGCTTGAAGCATGGTATCCTGCATCCAATGCTTGTGGAGCAAGCTTAGATCTGATGGAGTTATTCAGGTATTTTTCAGAAACGTCTCTGAGTAATAATCAAGGATTTCTGCATCCTGTTAAGGGAGTATGGCTGTAACATTGCTCAGAGTTCTAGAATGAAATGCTACTCTTAGTGCTTTTATTTCTGTACTCAGTTTACTGTGTGCCTTTCCTGCATTATGTCTTGGTGTATGTGACAAAAGGAACTGGGAACAGGCTGTTTGCGTAGCAGTTTGTGCGGATTAAGATCCCGACAGTTTCAGGAGTGATATAGGTGACTTGAAATGGCCTAAGCTACTTGGGTAAATGTCAGACTTCACCTCCTCTTATGGTTCGGTAAGATCCACTGGGAGATACTGAAGATAGTGGCTGTGCTATCACAGTTGGTATTTAGTAGGAGTGAATAAGCCTGCTTTGTTCAAAGAGCTTGCTGAGTGAAACATAAAAAAAAAAAAAAAGCCTAATGCAGGATAGCTTAGACAGCACAAAGCTGCTCGTATAGTTTTATGGCATGGGTCAGTGGCATATCCATTGTACATCAGGCAGCTCTTGTTAGGCTTGTTTCCAACTTGGTGTGACCCTTTGAAGAGGGTGTTTTGGGTTTTTTGTATCTTTTAAGTATGAGTTTTGGGGAGCAGGCGTTGGAAGAGTACTAGCATGTGTGGCTGGCACTATATTGCTGTGGACTCTCACCCAGGAAAACCTGGTTCCTGTCCACTGGGAACAGGGGATATGTCTCCCACTCCCATCGTTTTTGATAACTGTATTGAATGGCTCTCTCATATAGGCTCCTGCAGGTTCCTTGTGCTAATGGGAAGGATGATGCAGACCAGTCTGAGGTGGAACTCTCAGAAAGTCTATCTGACCTGTACCAGAGAAAATTTAGTGAAGCATCTGCAGCAGCTGGTCCAGGAAATAACAAAAAAAGACGTATGTATACTTTAGGATTATATGTGCATGTTGTCAATTAAAGATGATAAAGACTGGACAGCAGGCCTTTTTAATGCATGAACCCTAGAAATCTGCACTCTCCTGAGTAGTGGCATGTTTTAGATTTTTTTTTTTATTTATTTAGAGACAGCATCATTTACATATTAATATTAGGATTGTCCTTTAGTACAACCCAAATGACTAATTCAAGGCTGCACAGTGACTGACAGAACTGTTAAAAAGCAGCATGCAGAGCTCTGCAGTTTCACTAGTTGTTGAAGCAGGGACCGCTCCAACTACTGGTGAATACTGCAATCTCTTTGCTCTAATTTGGAGAATTAATTTTTGCAACAACTAATTTTTGCAACAACTTTGCTCTAATTTGGAGAAATAAAACACTTTCTTCTAGAAGAGTTTAATCATTGCCTTTCAGTACACTAACCACAGTTGATTGTACCCTGACCTGATGTATTCCCAAGTCTTGCTCTGTCAGCTGTTTCTATTTTGGTGATGTAAGATTGCTTCCTATATACGTAACTTCTGATTATACCTATATAAGTTCTTATGCAGAGCAACAGTTTTCGTCTGCTTTTTACTTAAGGAAGTAGCTGCCTGCTGTGCTGCCTGTAGATTTATCTCATGGAGAAATACAAACCTTTTGGGCCATGTTTTCCTCTAGAAGGTTACTGATCTCACTTGACAGTAACACAGAATTCAGTATTATGCTCTGCCTTAGGTGGAGTTCCTGCCCCAGTGTGTCTGACGGTAGAACTCCCTTTTTGTGGCATTGCAGGTGGGGTTCCCAGAACTCCAGTCAGGCAGAAGATGAAGACCATGTCCAGATCCCTGCAGATGCTCAACGTAGCAAGATTGAATGTAAAAGCTCAGAAATTTCAACCTGATGGTGCGCCACCAACGGTGAATGAGAAGGTTCCACAGAAGCTTTCAGCAAAAAGATTGGATGAAAAGGTGGAAGAAAAGGAAAAGGCACTTAAAATATCAATAGGTGTGTGTTAAGTTATCAGTCCTGATATTTGTAGGAGGTCATATGGGATTTTTATGGAATGGGGAGGGAAGGATAATAATGGAGTATTGGGTGCTAGGGAGCAGATCAATGTTTGGGTTTCTGTATCTTCAGCTTGGCACAGAGTGGTTATTTTTTTTTCCACCCTTCTTCTAGCTAGTTTCTGTAAATGTTTACAACATAGTGTTACAACTACTCCTGGGGTTAGTTTCCTGCCTTGTCTCTGTCTGAAAAAAGCAATAAGGAACTATTTTTTTTTTTTTCCCCCCTCTTTTAACCAAAAGAAATAGAGGGAAGCACCCATCAAGATGTAACTGGAAACGTAGTCCTATTTACTAGTTATGCAGAAGTAAAAGGAATTTCTTGACTGCTGCAGTAACCTGAAAGCTTGCTGATCCACTTGGAACTAAGCTTATCATTTCTCATGGGTCTGGACCTGGGACTGCTTCTGGTAGTGTTCTGTGGTCTGGATGCATCTTTGCTGGAGAAAATCTTTTTGATGACCTCCTTTGTTCCCCTCTTCAGCCGGAGTGAGTGTTTTATCAGTAAGGTGTGGTGAACAGGCATTTAGTTAACTTAGACTATTTTCCTTGCAGACTTCAAAACTGAGGAGGAACTGCAGTCCCATTTAATTGCAAGCTACCAGAAGGCTGTCGCTGAGGGAGTTCTGTCATCTGCGTGTGCCCAGAATATGATCATGGCCATTAAAAGGTTCTTGAAAGTACAAGATGCCAAAGAGAAAGAGGTAGGTAAGAGCATGTGGGCAGGGTTACTGACCTGGAAATCAAAGTTTTTGCTATTTCAGGCTGCCTTTCCTTCTTCTTACCTAAAGTTTTTATGCACAGTTGCATGCAGTCAAAACCACAACCACTAACTACTTCTGTCTGTGCTGACTCAATAGTGAAAAACCATAGGTAGTTGTAAAGAATGTAGGAAAATCCAGTTCAGTTATCACTTTACACCTTTGCTAAAGATTGCAACATATCTTTTTTTCTTTACATTGACCTCATTCTGAATTCTAATTTCACTTATTCAAAGACAGTATTTTAAAAAAATACATTCTTGTAAGCCATAGTTTAAGGAAGCTGTGTCTTCTGGTTTTGCTTTACATGGCAAATCTAGGCCTACTACTTCTCCAGGAAAGAGAAATAGTTCAAGGTATTTCTTACTTTAAGTCTATAAATAGTGTTAAAGATTGTAACTCACTGAAACCAAAATTGGTAAATTTGTGAATAATTAAAAAAATACTGTGAAAGACAAATCAATAGTTACTGAAGAAGGCCTGAAGCTGCAAGCAAGTGATCTCTGTGATTTCAAGCTATAAGTTCTTCTATGTTTCATGTCATTGTGAATTTGCTACTGAAAGAAAAAGAGAATTCCTTTCCTTGAAGGAGAAGGAAAAAAACCTGAGGTATTCCCAAAATAATGGGTCAAGATGCGGGGCGGGGGGGCGGAACCTGTCCTGCAGACAGAGAATGGTCTTGAAGTTTTTGCTGTAATTCTGTGTCTCTGCAGGTGGCCTGTGTGGAAAGAGTCAGAAACCATCTCCTGAAGGCCAGCAAAATGCTCAGACAACAGCATGGCTCAGAGAAGGAGAGCAAAGTCAGAGAGTATGAGACACTCTATTTACTTCAACTTCTGAGATACTGTGGAGTTGGTTAGCAGTTTTTAATGGTGGCTTTTTTTGTACAAGTGGAAAAGTATTTACATGGGGTAAATATTCCAAGGCGAATATTTAGTCACAGTAAAAACATTTCATTAAATGCAAATATACATACATTGTGTGATAAGCATTGCAGCCTGTATCTGAAATGAGGCATCTCCGCTGCCACCAAAATGAAACGCTAACCAAATTATGCTGTCAAAAGGAGCCACTTCCCCTCGTGTTGCTTTTTTGAGCATACCTTTTGCAGTAAATATGCTGTTTCCACCAGAAAAAAGGCAGTGAATGACTACTTGTTTTCTTAGGTGCCGACTTCAGGTATTTTTGCGCCTTGAGTTATGCCTTCAGTGCCCTTCACTGCAAAGCAACACTGACGAAATGGAGCAGCTGTTAGAAGAGGCAAGTAAATTGTCGACCAGGTTGTGTTTCTGGATGGCACTAGAAAAGCAGACCTGGAACCTGTAGTTTTCCCTTGATTTTACTGTAACACTATATTCCTTGCTAAAAATGCTAAAAAAAATCTAGTGTTGCAACTGTCACAACTTAATCCGTTTTCCCACCTGACTTTCTCTTCCAGATGACAGATGTGCTGCGAATTTTATGTCTGACTGAAGACCCAGGGTATCTTACAAAGTTTCTAGAGGAAATATTAGAATTGTAAGTTCTTTAGCATGACTGAAGTGTTACTGGGGGACTGTGGTTTTGGTTGGATATCTTTGAGTAAACAGCAATCTACAGCTTTGATGTACTGCATTTTTGTAATTTTCAGAAGTTTAGACATGTTCTGTTTGTTAGGCTTATATCTTTATTAAAGAAAAAGTAGCTGATAAGCAAGTAAACTAATAAAAAACCCAGTTGATTTTCAGTTGTTTTTTTTTAATTGACATTTAAGAGCAAAGACTTAGTTCAAACCTTGGGATTGAAACAGTGACGGTTTTGTAGGGGATTGTATTTGATATGAGTTCTCTCTGATGCTCTATAGGTATATGAATTCTATACCAAAGACCCTTGGAGATATTTACTACGGTCTCGGTACACAAATACCCCCGAAACTGGCGTCTGTTCTGCCTTCAGACTTCTTCAGTGATGACTCCGTGGCTCTGGATAGCAAATCTCCAGGCCTTCCACCGTCTTTATCATCTGCCTTAACTCCCAGCGCTGTTTGCCTACGCACTGAGAGTGATCAGCTGGAGGAGCTGCGCACCAGATCTGCCAAAAAGAGAAGGTAATAATTCCGAATAGGAGGCAGCTTGTTGCAGCCTGGGCTGTGGCTGAGGACTTATCTAAACTACAGCTCAGTCATCTTTGTTTCTGTTGCTGGATAGCTAGTTGGGGCAAGCTGACACCTGCTGATAGCTCTGCAAGCCTGAGAGAAATATTAAGGGCTCCCGTTTTTCATTTTAACTTACCATTGTTGACTCTATGAAAGTGTAATCTTGATTCTGTATGTGTATCTTATGCACAAGTAGAGTTCACGAGCATCTTCCATGAGAGGAAGAGAGTGTTCTACTGTGCGGTTGGTGACCCTATATTGTTAACGTTAAAACTGCGATTTGCTGTAGATCTCTATGTTGGGGATCCTGTGTACATTTTAGCAAATTGTGAAATGAGCTTTAATACCAACCTTAAAATTAGCTATAGCTATTTATATTGCAAATCATCTTTCAATGTTGCAACTTAAGTGAGGTACCAACACACAGAATTTGCAATCTGAATTTACCTGAAGACTTCCTATCCCTAGAGTCAAACCCAAGTTTAATTGCCATTAGGTTGATATCTACACTTCTAATCTTATTTTAACTTAATCTTTGTATACTTTCTAAAGGAATAATGTATTAGCCAGACACAGGAGCATGACGGAAGCACCACAGAACTTGCGTCAAATTGAGATTCCCAAGACAGCCAAGAATCCCATCAGAAAGGTAAAACTCTTCCGAAACAATTGTGTGTGGCTTGCTTCTGCAGGGGTGCAGCAACGTTGTGAAGTGACACTTGAGTGCAGAAACTCTTGCTCTGTATTCACTTATTAAGTATGCCCTATATTAGCTGTACAGAGATCAAAATCATTTTGAAGGAGAAATTGAAATAATGTGTGGTTCAGAGCTTACAGTTAATATTCATAATAATTAAACATAACATTAAACTGCTGGTGAGGCTAATTTCCTTTTTGTTTCAGGAGAACTCGCGTTCTTACCTTGCCTCTGAGAAGTCCCAACAGATGCCTTTGTTGCAGAAAGAAGCAGTGCAAGGTATATTGACTTCTAGCTTTTCTGTGGAAAGGTGTGTCTTCAGCACATGTTCTCCCTGTAAATTTTAGTGAGCTGTGATGAAATTATGCTGAAGCATGCTGGAAACCTGAAGGAGGTTTTGCTGAATTCTGCAAAAATTCTGAGGAAAAAATAATCTCTGTATTCTGTATGTGTTCACATGCAAAAAACTTAAATCATTTATTCTGCAAAAAAAATCTTTCAATTCTTCCTTGAATCTTGCAATTACTTCCATCTTTTTGGTCCTGAAAAAAAAAAAAGTGAGGACAGGAGTGACCTCTTATGTCTGGAAACAGGATATCTCTCTGCAAAATGCTTAATAAAATTCAGTGCCACCTGCATTCTCTGAGCTTACGTGTGCTTCAGTTGAGATTTTGTAGCTCACTTAATGTTACTCCATCTGGGACAGTGACTGGCTCCTTTTTCTGCTATGGTATCTGCTTGTAGCTTATTGCTGGAATAATGCAAATAATGCAAATTTGTAAGAGAAGTCCAGGATGGATTTAGAGGAGAACATATTCCAGTAGCAGAAAAACAATTTTTCAATGCTTTGTGGCCTCTAAAAAGTTGTTTTTACGCACTGGTATGTGATGTTCCGATCTCTAGTGGCCTGACAAATTTATCTTTCTTTAATTTTTTTTTCCTCCTTTTCTTCCTTTTAATCTGATCATTTCTTGCTTTGTCTTGCCTCACAGAGGTTACAAAGGTAAGGAGGAACCTCTTCAATGAAGAGATACTTTCACCATCGAAAAGGTCTATGAAGAAGATGCCTAGAAGCCAGTCAGTATCTGCTGTGGAAGGCCTAAGATACAAATGCACTGATGAAGGCACTAAAGGTAGGACATGACTTGCACATGTAGGATTGCTGCAGAAGAGCTTTTGCTAAAATTCTTGTTCTTGTGTCCTCAGTTCTATGAAACAACTACTAACACTATGTTTTTAATGAAGGAGAAAATATTTTAGATCAGTGCTGTAGTGTGTGTATAGTGAATAGGATGGTATTGAAACAAACCTATTTTTTACTGAACTCTCTACACCTCATAAAGAAAACAAATGTTAAAAATGCTTGGTTAAGAAAGGATCTGTGAATGGAAGATGAAGAATAAAAGTTATCTCAGTAGGTTAATTGTCTGACAGTCAGTACTATTATTAATATTGAGGGAGTGGCAAGGGAGTGTAGACGCTGGACTCTGAAATACATGATGATAGCTTATGAGTGCACAATGATTCCATATTGGCTGTCATTCTTAAACTGAAGCCTGTACAAAACTATTTATTTGTCCTAACTGCTTTATAATTGTGCAGTGTTATAGCTCTTGCTTGATTTTTAGATCATCGCAAATTACTGACCAAGAGAGTTGCAGAAACACCACTACATAAACAGGTCTCCAGGAGACTACTACATAAACAGATCAAAGGCCGGTGAGTAAGCTATTCCTGAATTTCTTCAGTAAGTACTGGATATTTAATTAATGGCTGTGAGCACAAGAACCAGGTGTCGTCTTTTTGGTCAAAGTGTTGTCTTCACCTACGGCAGCAGGAGAACCAGTGGTGGCTAAATTCTGTTGTCTGAATGGGGAGAAACGGTGTTTGTTTCATTGTGTAAGTCAGGGTACTTTAATTCTTGCAGCAAACTGCTGTTAAGGTTTAGTTTCTGCTTCAAGGGCTTCTGAAGAAAAGGCCTGTGCTGTAATTTGTGGAGTCCAGGCTGAAATTTAGCATTTATTTCCATGTAGAACTATTACCTATACCACAGCTAGACAGTTACCCATACTCAATCAAATGTTACTAGGAGGCAAAGTACTTACTAATTGCTCACTTAGAGTAGCCCATAAAGCGGTATATTGTTGTAGGACAGAGTATTGCTTTTCAGTCTTTATGCTAAGTTCTATTTTTGTAAGTGTGAACAGTATGCTAAGTCCAAAATGTTTGCTGTTTCTCAAGGTCTTCTGATCCAGGTTGTGACACTGGTGTTGTAGAAGAGTCTCCAGAGAAGGACATGAATGGTAAGCATTGGATTTTTTTTTTTTTTTTTTTTTTTATTAAAGGTGGTTTTACTGTGTTGTAGCTCGTAAGATGAGCGTGCCTCAATTTAGGTAATTCATGAATAGTCAGTATGAAAGTATTGTACTATTCCGTTTGTGGAGCATGGCCTCCTCCGATCTTGCTGCTCACTGCTTTGACAACCCTGTATAGTAGAAGAAAGAAAGGTAGATAGTAAGTCTCTTAAATGAAAATACATGAAGAACTTTGAGAGTGAACAAGATTCTGGGCTGCTATAACTACTGTCAAACCAGCACATGCAGGGGTTTCTTTTAATGTAACTTCAACATGTTGTGCTGTGACCCTAATGTTGCTCTGATTTCTACTGTAACAGATAGCCACCTGGCTGGAGTGTCTCTGTTATGTTGGCTACTGCTGTTTCTTATCCCCAGGAAGGAAGATGAAAACAGCGTGGCTGGGCAAGCAGGAAGATGAAATCGCTAGTGAAAAGAGACAGGAGAATTAACTGATCATGTAACCTGGATGTAACTTGAATAGAACATGGCTTTTCTAGCATTCCTTTCTGTAGAGTTGCTAGAGAGGGATGAGAGTAATCATGACTTAGAGGAGGGGCCATCATGATTTGGAAGGAGATTTGTATGCGTTAACTTTCCAAATCCCCAAGAAAGCTGAAGCTTTCTTCTTCGCACACTTGCCTGCCTATGCGAGATAGTTAGCTGTATAGAAGTTTCTTCTTAGAGCGTGTTCTTTTCAGTTATGAACTATTCCTGAAGATGTCCCCATTGTTGAGAGAGAAAGAAGGCTCAATCTCCAATATCCTTACCTTTTCAGAAGCAGGTTTGAGAAGAAGCCCACGCATCAAACAGCTGTCTTTGAACAGGACTGGCTCTGGCGTTTTCTATTCCACTACACAGCCCAGCTCACAAAGTTCACAGCGGGTCCATCAGGGACAAGAAGAGGAGAGCTGTATGCTGCAGGATGTAGAAGGTACTGAATGGGATTTGAGCAGGCTGATACTGCTGATCTGAAAAGCTGGCAGGGATGGCTCTAAGTTTGATTTGATTTGGCTCTACAAGAGACTGCAAGAAGCTAAGAGCTATCATGTAATATCTTCTGTAGACAGAAATTCAAGCCCAGTAATTATTTTTGAATTGGGAATCTGAATTTGGAGGACAGTAAGGCAGCTCTTTCTATGATGAATACACTGCCAACTTAAGGAACCAGTCAGGCCCATCTAACAGAATACCCCTGATTGTCAGTCTGCATTCCTTAAATGCAGTGAAATCTCTGTAAAATATGGGACAGAAATCCTAAAGCTACTTTCAGTCTACTCTGTGGCAGCATAAAGCAGTGACTGATGGGATCTTCTTTGCTGGTTTTCTCAGTAAGATGATCAGCTATAAATGGTGACAGCTCTTTACATTATACTTACTAGAATCCTTAGTCATGAACCAGAACTTTCTTAAGCTACAAGCTATAAATAGAATAAGAAGCTTGGCTATTTTGTACTTTTTTCTACTAGAGCGCTCTTTCTACAGATGGATATTAGTTTCATATTGGGAAATAACAATAATTCTGGTGAAGCTTTAACAGTTGGCTAGAAAAGAGCATGCCAGGGCTATAGGCTTTGTACACTACTTGTCCATGCATCTGAAGTGATTGAGACAATTGTTCATGGCAGTTACTTGGTGTTAGCTCAATTGTACTATTCCACTTTATAGGCATTAAGCGGCATTCAGAGAGCCCCACTGTCCAGACTCCCAAGAGGTTTTTCTTTGGTGCAGTCATTGACACGTGTAGCTCTGCAGTGAAGCCTTCACCTGGAAGGAGGAGAACAAGAAAAGATTCCTTACACTTAGAGGAGCAGACTGCCTGTCAGGTAGAAACACTTACCTCTCTCTTTCTTCCCATCCCCTTTTTCTATTCATGTTTAGTGAGATCTACACATCTTAAATTTAGTGTTTCTGTTAAGTCTAATCAAATGGGTTTTTTTCTGTTTTAAATCTTGAGAAGTAAATATCAAGAGGGGTAGGTAATACTGCTGGAATAGAACAAGCATGATTTCTTTTATTTTTTCCCCTGCAGACTCCTAGAAAAACACCTCATAAATTTGCCCAGAAGCCACCTAATTCTGCCAGTAAGCTACCAAGGAGATCACCTCGCATTCTACACAGGACACCACAGAAGCTGGAGAAGACGCCTGGCAAAAGTCCAGCTGCCAAGCAGACTGTAGCTAAGTGTTTGGGAAAGTACTTTTCTCATCCTGTACAAAGGGTCAAGTCACCATCTGCGTTAACTGAAAGTAAGAGGGTTCACTTACTGCAAGTAATTTCTAAGGATTGTTCTCCAGCAGAAAGACTTTCCCCTCCTTGCAAAGAGGCTGGCTTACAAATACCAGAACATGAAGGTGCTTCATTATTACCTCTGACAGATTCAAATACAGCTGCTTCTTCCCCTCCTGCCATCCAGGAAAGATGTTTTACAGAACTGCAAACTCCAAGACGTTCCTTGAGATACCTCTCAAAATTAGCATCTCCAGTTAGTACTTGGAGGCAAATCCTCACAAAGGAAATTCAGGTGCAGTCAGATCCATTATCTCAAGCAACTAAAAGTACTCCCAGGAAACCTGAAGATCCAGGTTCAAAATTATGTACCAGCCCACTGAATGCAGAAATATCGCAGCTCGCTGTGAGGCTAGAGCCTCCCTTCAGTTCTCCTCTCCGTGAAATTTCCACAAACACTGTGTCAATCTGCTCTCCTTCCCACACGCAGGCTAGGGAGTCTGACTGGGAACTTAGCGCATCTAAACCATCTTTTCAAAAATCTCCAGGTATTGCTGGCACTTCACTGAGGTCCCTGCTTCACACATCCAAGCAGGCCAAATGTGAACCAAATTCTGGAGGAGAGAACCTCATACTTGCACGTGCAACACCTTCTAAAAATAAGGACAGTCATCGTGATAGTGGTGGTAACTCTTCTGTAGAAAGCTTCCAGCTTTGTCAGTCCCAAGTTACTGAAAATACCCCTGCATCAGAGAAAAATAAACAGATGGATGTAGCGTCACAAAAGTCTCCTCTAAGAGAGGACTCAGAAAACTTGGGAAAGCATTTGTCTCCAAAGCCGTCTGCTGGAGGGCTGGTATGTGCACAGAATGCTGAGACAGAGTGTGAGCAATTGGTTAAGGAGGGGAACTCCAGTGCAAATGCCTGTGAGTCCTTCCGAAGTGGTTCTCAAACAGTTAGTGATGACTTGGAACCAAGAACCCTGCTGAGAGAAGAATATACGGGGCTGAAAGCTCCAAGTCTTAAGAGACACTCCAGATTTGCCCTGAATACTTCGCCTCCCTGTCCAAAGTCTGCTCCTGCCTATTCTTTACGCTGCACTGCAGACAGGAGACAGCGGGAGGCTGCAGCACGGATGGGAAATCCTCAACTTCTAGCCAAGTTCTCTACTCCTAAAAGTCATTGCAAACCGCCTTCTGCTAGCCCACCAACTTATGAAGTTGAACTTGAAATGCAAGCTTCAGGCCTGCCCAAACTTCGCATTAAGAAAATTGGCTCTTGCTCATCGTTGGAAGTTCAACCTGAAGCAAGTGCCAGCAAACCCAAGGGAGGAGAAAGCCCCTTTGGTGATCTTGCTATGACCTGGTGTAGCAAGCACCCGGGAAAACTAGCAGCTGCCTGTGTTTCACCGTCCTGCTTCCGCTCTTTCCACAGTACACCTGGGAAAGGGGGAGGACAGACCTACATATGCCAGTCATACACCCCAACAAGCTGTGCTTCTAACGCCACCTCCCCGTCCCCCTTAGAAGCAGGAGTTCCCCAGACGCCTTCTCCAAAGCAGAGGGGGAAGACTACCCCTGATGCTATCAACGATTGGCCTCGGAGGAAGAGAGCAGCAGGCAGCACTGCTAGCGCTAGCTGTGGTCAAAGTGAGAAGAGTGCTGATGAACAGAAGAGAACGTCAACGGGTAGAGAAGGAGAGATGAAGATCTTGGAGCATTGCAGCAGCAAAGTAACAAATACTCTTGGGGAATTTGAACTGGAAGGGATTTACAGGCTCCAGGATCAGGCATCTCCGAGTGACTCTGAACCCAGGGCTGATGAGGACTCTGCCGCAGGAACTTTTGGCTTGAAATCACGGAAGCGGGTCTTTACATATCTGTCGCCAGAAAAGGAGGAGAATCATGATGCCAAGAGATCTTGCACTGATAGGTGCAACTTGGATCTCACTGGCTTTTCCCCAGATGAGGGCAGCAGAAGCAAATCAAGGACGGACTCTGTACTTCCTGAGAAACCAGGAGCGTGTGTGCTCAGAAGTCTTGAGCAGCACAGTTGTGTAGGGGATGATGATATCTTCCTTTTGTCAGGTAATTAAGTGGCACAAGTGACACTCCATTGAAATTCAGAGATGGTTAAAAACGTGGGGTAGACAAAAACAAGAACACAATTGTTTTCTCTCTGACTATCTGAGGGAGAATGAGGTGGAGGGGGAGAGTGGGTTATAAATGACATGGGAGTTAATTACGTGGAGAAGCAGACTGGATGTGAGGAGTTCATCAATGGAGCATTAATGATGCAAGAGAGATCAGAGAAATATGAAACAGCAGGAGGCTGGAGGAATTAAAAGGAAAGTTTGAGAATGTAGGGAGGGAGGATCCCAATTGCATCCAACTGGTGATTTATTTGGGTTTGTGTTGTTGCTGCTACCTGTTTCTGCCTGGCATCCAGCACTGTCTTAAGTCTAAAGCTTGGCTGCTTCAGTATAGACTGGAGCCTTGTGGGGGTTAGTCCTGTGGATGTTGGTATTTATTGGTGCTCCAATTCTTCTGTCTGCCCATGGTGGTGCGCCCATTGAAAGCGGATATCAGAAATGATTGCCTTGTTAGCAGTAATGTTGTATCGGTAGGTATTTAAGTTTAAACTACCTTTTTACTTTTACTGTGGGTACAGATGATTCGGCTGACCTCGATGAAATGGGCTGCCTCAGCTCCGTAAGCAAGGCCTTGTGAATTTCAGATACTTAATTCAGTATTGTTCTAGAAATTACATGTTACAGGGGACTATGGCAGGTGTTAGTGCATAGTCATTGCATGCCCTGAAGTGTCTGTTTCCTCTTGCAAGGAAAGGTTTGTATACAGAGGCAGTGTCTTACTCCTTCAACAGGTGTCACTGAGAAAAATGGGCAAACTTTAAAGCAACATTAGTCCATATTCAGGACCTGAAACAATAGCAGTATTTAGCCGTAAGCTGGTCCTGTAAGAGACTTTCTGTACCTACAGACCTTATTTTTGTATTTATGGACCATTATGGTTATAGCAGTTTTCTTCCAGGACACAAGTTAGCTGAAGAGTAACTATATTTAATGTGAGTGAAGCGCTTTTCGACTAAACCACCTAAGAAAATTATGTGTGCTAAGAGCTAAATCCAGACTGCCGTTTACCTTTCTTGATGCCAGAAACGCACTGTGCCAGCCTAGGTTTTGTTTCAGATAAAGTATCACTTGTACTGATGGAAGTTTCGAGGTAGAATAAAGGCTGTGTATGAGACTTGCCTGAAAGCACTCGGGTTGTCAGTTTGCTGCAGCATCTCACTGTGCTCCTCCAGGCTCAACTCCACCAGTGAAGAGCACGCTTTCCGCTAGCAGCCTTCTAGCGCTGACCCAGTCTCCGCTTCTGTGCCAGGGACAGACACCGCCATCGCGGAGAAAGTGTGTTCAAGGTAACCACCTGTGCTGTCAGGAAAGGCTGGGCGCAAGCAGACTAGGCGTGTGCTCCCCCTGCCTGCAGCTAAATGAGAACAAAAGCATACTGTGCTAGGGATTGGCCTGTGGCTGTCTGCCGCTTCTGTATTCAGTGTCTCCATCTCGCACGCTTCCAAGAAACTTAGCGTGAACTGGGAAGTTGGGAAGGGAGGGGAGGTAGCAATGAAGAAAGAATAGCTTAGTAGGAAGTGCAGGTTGCTGTTCTTGTTGTTTCCAGTTGGTATTTGGCTTCTTGGAGCCACCAGTAAACTTTGGTAAACTGTGGCTTTAATTTATTCTTTCTGCTTTGTAGAAGAGGAATCCGACGCCTTCCAAATTACTGCCAACCAGGAGCTGTCTCCATTCCACATCATGGCTTCCAGGAAGCGTCCCCTTAGCAGGACTTACTCACGGAAAAAGCTGCTCAGCTGAAGTTTGGAGCCAGAACAGTATGGGAAACTTTGCATTATCCCAGCTATACAACATGCTTTTTAATAAGGACCTTATATTTGGTGCTGGACTGAAGCTGTCTTGTGTTGGTAGGAGACTGGATGCAAGCATATGACAGTGGAAATAAGGACCACTCTAAAAGTGGTTTGTTTGTTTTTTTTTTTTTTTAACCTCAATTGCAGCATCTCTCCATCAATTCAAAGCCTAGCTCGGTCTTTCTGGCACTCCTGCATGTGGTAGCTGAGTTCCGCAATGAAGGTTCAATTCTGCTAGGTAAAGAGGGAGAATTGCCACTTTTCTACAGCTTTCTTGTAAAATAAACTGATGGGAATTTTCATTGTGTCACTTCATTGGAAATCTGCCTTTAGCCCAAGTGATGGGCGAGGGATTGGAGGTGAATGGGTACAACACAAGCTGCATGCTCCTGCTGCGTATCTTGTCCCGATACGAACTGGCTCCCTCTGTTAGTTGCATCCAGTTTGCCACAGCTTAGTGGGAAAACAACAAGCAGATTAACTCTGACGAATTAATGAGTAAATTACTCAGAAATACTTGACAAATGCCAAAAGAGTACAGAGGAGGGAAAGATAACTTAGCTGGGAACAGGGAAGGAGAGGAGTTTGATTATTCTTTGTAGATCATGAATGGTTTGGTGTATCTGCTCCTGGCCACTGCTGGGTAAGCAGGTGCTGGTGGAGTAACTTTGTTGGCTCACTGCAAGTTTGCAGAAAAGGACAGAGAGGACTGGCTGCGGAAACTTCCTTGAGAGGTAAAACTTGATGGAATAACTAGAGATGACAGTTCAAAGACTACTCTTTACCAAACTGGCACTGATTAAATAGTGACTAAGTTGCCTGTGAAACATGTGCTGCATTCTAACCTGATGAAGACAGCAGGAGCTGTGATTCAGTGCCCGAGACGTCGCCTACAAGGAGCTAAAATTGTGCATTATCTTGGAAGGGTTGAGCTTTTCCTTTAGGACAGCAGTCTCTTCGTGCACGGCAGGGTATCGGGGAAGTCACCCCGCTGTGTCTAGCGAATGCACAGAAGCAGAGAGCTATGAAGATAGTGTGAGGTCATCCTGACACCAGGCATGGCAATGCAGAAACTTGTTATATGGCTTTAAGGGGCTAGATGGTATTGAACGGAATCTGTTTCCTGGGAACACTATTTGTTGCAGGAAAGCTGATTCCTTCCCTCTGCCGAGAGAGGAGGAATAGTGTGCTTACCAGTGATTGTTTTGCTTGTGGCAGAGGTGCACCTGCTTCAAGGATGGGGACTGATACACAAGCATGGAGCTCCAAGGCTACTACTTACTTCCAAGTGGGATGGATTCTTCTTTTCTCTGCTGAAGATCTTTGTTTTCAACAGCAGAAAATAAAGGCTCTGAACTTAAATCTTGTGCAGCTCAGCCATGCCCAGAGCCCTCAGAAATGTCCCCCCTCAAAGCCACACCCCTGCAGCCAAGATCAAGTACGTAGGAGGAAGATGGGGTGGTTCCTACTTCAGATGCTGGCTTTCAACTTGGTGTATGTTACTCCTTAAATGGTAGTTGTGGTAGCTGTGCTCCTAGTGATTTCAGGCTGAAGCAGTGGCTTGTTTTTTGGGGTCAGGTAGCCAAGCTGCTGTTTTCCCCCCTTGCCCTTCTTAAAGCAGATACCTGGGCTTTCATTTCTTGCTCTGCCAGAGTTAAACTTACGATGTCCCCCTTCCTGAGGTGGATGGTGTCAGTGTTAAGTTGCGGAATTGCATTTAATCACCCTTACATCCAGACTGGAAGTTTTCCCAAGAGTAAGAAAATGCTGCTTAAAGCAGCTTATAGGCTGGAGCAGAAAATGGCAGTGAACCAGGGTTGCTTTTATCCTGGATGTTTCAGACAATGCTGCTGCTGTCTGGAGATGCTTTTCCTGCAGCAACTCAATGTGGGAAGCCTACCAGCTCTGACTGTGAGCACTTACAAAGCAGGTACGTAAACTCAGCTGTGACGGCAGCTGAGTTCCCATGCAGTGATGTTTAAATAAACCCCTTTTCTACATACCCAGAGTAAGTGATGACTGGAGCCTCTGACAAGTGACTGCTTCATAAAACTCACTCTGCTTTATTAGAAAAGTTACAGTAGAAATGTAAAAAACCAAAGTTACTACAAAAAAATCTATGTACAAGTTCTGCAGGACTGCAGAGCATCTCCCTCCAAGGCTGCTAGGGCTGAGCAAGCCCTGCAGCAGAGGTTTCCAAACTGTAAACAGGTTTTTAGTGTTAGAGCCCGGGGAGGAGGTATCTCCCACTTCCCAGTGTTTAAGCTGCCGAGGGTGCATGAGGAAAGGTGTCCGGTCAGCACTGTCTAGACCGGCAGCAACACGGGGAATGTAGGCTGATGCTTATTTCCCTTATGATGAAAAGTCATGTCTTTTTCTTCCTCAGGCCTCTGAAATGTAACAGGTTTGTAGCCAGGCTGGCTGGTGGGCAGAAAGGCTCTTAAGCTCAGGTCAGCAATACTTGCTCCTCCCCACCCTGTGCCAGGTAAGCGTTAAGCCTGTGTCTAGAGTGGGTTTTTCCTCACATCTATCATTGCTGGGTGGTAAGGCACCGGGGTCACGTTCAGGCTGGCTCGGCGCAGCTCCCGGCGGGGCTTGGAGGCAGGAGCGAGGCTCCGCGGTGGGTGCAGCTCGTGGGGCTGCCCCGCTCTCGGCAAGTGCTCAGCATCCCGCTGCCGAAGGTCCCCAGGGCTGTCGTTGGGCAGGGAGGAACGCCTCCACGTTGATGGCAAAGGGGCATGCACCAGGTCCCTGCTCTCATCCCTGACCTGATGGCTTTCTTCAGCGACGGGCAGGGGTACGGGCTGTTCCCCAAGGCTGGATTCCTCGCAGGTCCCGAGCGCAGGGGGAGCTCTGTCCCCAGCCCCATGAATGCTTCTCTCCATCCCTGCTGGGAAAGATTGGGGAAACAGTGAGATGAGTATCAGGATCTCTACTTTTCTCATCAAAATCAGTGCCTGTAGAGCACTTGCTCAAGGCCGGCAATAACCCGCACTGCTCCCGACTCTGCTCCAACCTCTCACTGCCAGGAAAAGGAATTTAAACTCCCTTTTAACTGTGTAGGAACAGCAAAGCCCTAGCTTGGGTTTCCTCTTACCTTTGGTCTGTCCAGGATGGAGGCTGATGTTACTCAGCCTCTGGTTCAGCTCCTGGTTTGCCCACATATAACGGCCCAGCTCCTTTTCCAGCACCTGAATCCTTGCCTCGTACTGCAGCTTGCTGCTGGCCAGCCCCTCATCCATGTGCTCTACAAGGAAAAACAAGCCCATTTCAAGCTGCAAGCCCTGTGAAAGATGAAAGTTGTGCCACTGCTGCCCGTTTCAGGAGCTGGGTGGCTACCTCGGCTCTGCTGGAGCAGTAACTGCATGTTCTGCTCGTGCTCCTTCTGCTGCAGGGTGAGCTGGCGGTCCATCTCCAGGCGCTGGCGCTCCACGGCCGCCTCCAGCCAGTACACCAGCTGCTGCTGCTCCTCCAGCTGCATCTCCAGCTCCGAGAAGGCAATGTGCTGCCTGTGCTGATCCTCTCGTAGTGTCACTACCTGGCCAGGGCCCAAGAGCAAGAAACACCTCAGCTCCTTCAGAGCCTGGAAGATTTCCTGCACCACCAAGCCTGATCGAGTTAGTTTTTTGTTACCGCGTATGAAGGTTAGTAGTTCTGGGATGTCACAGCTTCCTCGCAGACGGAAGAGCAACATGGGGCTGCACTGATGTGGCAGAGCCACGACAGGGATCCATGCATCTATGACTAGTTACGTCCCCACCCCTTGGGACAGGTGGGAATCATGGTGCTGTGGCTTTGTGGCCTGACTTTACAGGGCAAAAATACAGTAGGAGGCAAGCGGAAGGTTTGAGGCTGAGGAAAACAAGAGTTTGGTCAGATACTACGGTTCCCACCAGCACAGAGGGTAGTTGTCTCCCACCTTGTCAAAGTACTTGCAGAGCAGAGCTCGGGTCTCGGAGGAGGAGAGGTAGCTGAGCTTGGCCATAAGGTTCATCTCGCACTGGGACAGCAGGCTGGCTGAGGCCCGCAGGACTCGTTGCCTGCATGTGATGGACTCGTTCTTGTACTCGATGGCTGCATCCAGAGCCTCAATTGCCTCATCCAGCTGGAACAAGATCCGTTCTTCCTGCCAGGGCAGAGCTGCAGTTACTATGAAGCAAAGGATTCACTCTGTCTCCCCCTGCCCTAACTTCCCTTGTCATCTCAGTAGTGCTGGCAAGAAGTTGGGATGCGCACAGTTTGGGGACATGGGGGAGCATCTGCTAATGACCCCACGCTCAGGTCTTTACTTCTCCCTTACTACCTCATGCTCTTGCAAGCAGAGCAGCCCAGCCCAAGAAGAGGTACCTCTGGGGACAGCAGGGTGCCCTGACGCAGCTTGTTGTCGAGCTCCAACCTCTGTTTGAGCAGCTGGTCCTTCTCCTGGCGCAGGTTGTTGATCTCCTGGCGGATCTGCTGCTGGTCGTGGGCACTGCCGTGACGCAGCTGCCCGTTCTTCTCAGTCAGCTCCTTCTCCAGGTGCTCCAGGCGGCTGGACACACGCACGATGTCATCCGTCAGGGCCTGCAGCAGAAGATGCTCAAGGGGATCTTCTCTAGAGGCAAGTCAGATCCCCAGCCCCTTTCTACCCCCTCCATAGGTCAAGAGACCCCACGCGCACACCTAAGCCACGGGCTATCAAACCAACGAGCTCAGAGGCACAGCAGAAGCAGGCCCTCCTGTAGAGGCAGATTTGCTGCCAACTTCCCAACACCACCTCATCCTGATCTGCAGCCCTCTGCCAGACCTGGGATGGCACCCATGTCTTCCAGCCTCCCACCTCTGCTGGAAATCAAACAAGGGGCTGAGGTGTCACACTCTTGTCCTACCTGGCTGGAGCGCAGTCGTTTGCTCTCCAGGCCGTTCTTTTCCTGCAGCAGGGCTTCCTTTTTGGCCACGATAGCTTCACGCTTCCTCAGCTCGTCTTCCAGCTCATCCAGGGCCCGGCGCTGCTCGAGAACTTTATCCATCTCCATATCCAGCCACTTCTTCTGTTCCTCAATTTTCTGGTGGAAGGAGAGGCAAAGGGCATGTGCATGTGTGCAGACAGCAGCAGCAATGCCCAGGACTGCTAGACTAAAGAGCGATGGGGTTGAGATCAGAGAGAGTCTTGAGTCCGTCTCTGCTAATCCCTGTAACCCAGACTTCACTGGTTTTATCCCCCCAGCTGCTCTGAGAGGCAGAGCTGAGCTAAATTCCCAGCTGCCAAGGAGTCCTTAGGGGCCCCGTCTCCCACCACCCTTCTGCTAACAGACAAGATTTCACAGCTTCTTTACCAATGCTAGGATTTAGAAGAGAATCCTGGTCCTGGGGATAAGACAAGATTTAAGTCCACTAGATACAAGTGACATTATGGACTGTCCTCCTCAAGGGCAGGATGGGCTATGTCCCATTTCAAGCTGCAGCCCCTGCTTCCAGTCCTGCCCCGTCAACCAGCAGCCTGCCACAGCAGTCCCCTTTGAGTAGGAAGGAGGCGGCAGGCTCGCCCTGCCTCTACCTGCTGCTGCTCCAGGCTGATCACGGAGCCGTTGCTGCCGCTCCGCCGCTTCCTCTGGAAAGCTGCTATTTCCTCTGTTTTGATGCGCAGGATTTTCTGGTGCTGCTCGTGCTTCAGTTCCAGTTCCTGTGTGGGAAGGAGCAGCTGTGAGCCTCAAGAGGCTGTTTGCTCTAGAGCCAGGGGTTGAGGGACAGCTTATGTCTTTTGCTAGCTCTTTGGATACTCTTAAAAAAAAATCCTCTCTCCATCCCCATGCTCTCCAAGACAATCACAGACCCCGTGAAAGCTACCCTCGCCTGCCCAGCAGCTTGCAGAGCCCACCCATCATCCTCCACAAATACCGCAGTAGCACAGCCTCTCCTGCCCGTTCCTACCTTGACTTGGTGCTGCCGCTTATTCACCTCTGTCTCCAGCCGCCGTTTCTGCTCGCTCTCCTCCCGCAGCCGGCGCTGCAGCTGGCCCTGCTGCCGCCGCATCAGCTGAATGTTCCTCTCCAGCTCCTGTACTCGCTTCTCGCTCTGAGCTGAGAGTGACACCAACCTCTCTGTCGCCTGCTTCTTCTTGCACAGAACCTGCCGGAGGTTGAAAGCTGCCCATGGGCTCGGTGTACTCCCCGTGCCCTTTGCAGAGATGCCCCAACTCTGCCCCTGCCCCCCTCCCCGGGCGGGCAGAGCCCTTCCCACTCACCCGTGCCTTGCTCTGCGCGGCCGCCACACGTGTGCGGTACTCCTGCAGCTTGCGCTTCTCCCCGGGGTCCCACGGCTCTTTGCTCTCCAGCTCTTGGAGCTGCTTCTGGCTGTCGCTCAGCTCTGCCCGTACCTGCTCTGCCTCCTGCTCCAGCTCGCTGATCTTCTGGCAGTACTGCCTGTTCAGAGCCTGGGCGTCCTTGCCTGAAACACACCCCCTTCTGCCGTGACCTCCAGGCCCCCTTCCCTCACAGCCAGGATCCCACCAAGGGACAGACCTTTCCTCTCTCTTCCTCAAGTATTTTTACTACAGAGACTGAACGATCCCTTGCCCTCAGCTACTCTGGGGAAGGGATTTGGGGAGAAACCAATGGGAAGGGTCTCACTCCGCCAGAGAGATGGAAAAACAGTGCTCTGCTGCCTACAGGGAAAGGGACTAGGCACAGATAACACAGGGAGGGAAGGTGAGGATGGGAGTAGAGACCAAGCATCCCAACTAGGAGGAGATTTCATAGGGAATGGATGCAATGTTCCTACCAACAGCTTTGCACCTGTCTTAATGAGCTCTGTGATCAGCTCCTCCTTCATGCGGATGTTGATCGCCAGCTCTCGGATCTTCTGCTGTGCTTGCACCAGCCTCCACTCGGAGTCCTTCCCTGGCAGGCACTCCCGCCTCCTGCAGACCCCTGCAACACAGATTCCCAGGTAAGGAAGGTCCAGTCTTAGCAACTGGGTGACAGAAAGACAACCCAACCTCAGATCTGTAGCCAAGAACTGGCACAGCACTGCCTAGAGTCACCCACAAGCTTCCACCAAAACATGCAGCTCTTGCCAGACCCCAGCAGTTCAAGTTTCTCCTTAACAAAAGCAGCTAGACTGTCATCTGCTCCATTTTTGTCCTCTGGGCTCATCCAGGTACGACACGTTGCCTTCCTATCAACAGCACCCGTGAAGCACCACCAGCCCTAGGAAGACTGTCCAACAACCTATGGTTGCCACTTGCCTTTTAACAGCTCCAGCTGCTCCTCCTGAATCGAGGGGGCATTACCTCCGCTCAGCTCCTCGCTCAACTTGCAGATCTCTTTCTTACTCCAGCTTTGGATCCCGTTTCTAGAAGGAGCAGCAAACTAATCAGTTGGGTCTGGGCACTGCCAGAACTGTTCCCAGTAAGGACCCTCATGATCCACAGGCATCAGAAGGAGACAGAAACAGTAGCTGTGGTCAGGAAAGATGGTAATAAGCTCCTCAGCGAGCAGGCAGCTGTCTCAGCAGAATCACTGACCCCAGAGGTAGCGTTTGCTTCTACATCCTACATGAGAGCTGAGATGCAGAGGTGGGACAGCCGGGTCACGCAACTGCCAGGGCCCTGCGCAGTGCTGGGACAGCCTCAACTCACCGGCGCTGGGACAGGGACCGTTTCTGTTCCCACTCCTCCTCCTCCTCTCCCGAGGACAGCTCTGCTAGCTTCTCCGAGTCCTGGCTGAGCTCCCTCCTCGGCACCGTGGCTTTGATCTCCGGATTGCTGGTCGGGCACTGCGCGTGGTTCAGGTGCCAGCCTGCCAGGTCCTCCTCCTGGAAGGAAGGGTTGCTGTCAAGCTGCTGGGGATCAGAAAGAGAAGAAACATGCTGCGTGAGAGCCGGTGCTAGAAAAAGCAGCTCTCAGCTGGGCATCACTGCTAGACACAAAGCAGAGCAACAAAATGGAGTTGAGCATATTTTCAGGAGAACTGGTGTGTTGCTAGATCCAGCTGCCTGCCCTCCTGCCTTCTGCTGCTCAGAAGCTGAGCGAATCTGGGAACCTGCCCCTAACATTGAAGTAAAAGCCTCCATTTTGAAGCTGGGCTGGTTTTGCCCGAATTGTGAATCTCTTTGGATGTGAACACTGAGCACAGTCCTCTGGACCACACCTCTGACAAGGTTCACGTTCAGTGGTGGGGAAAAAACAGTTCACTCTGGTGAGCATCCAGGTGAAAAGGCAGCAGCTCCTCAACGGCACAGCCTTGCACCCTCACCTTCCTGCAAAGGGCTCTTCCACTCTGCTCAGCGGGAAGGAGCCTCGAGGGAGCCCCGCTGAGGCCATGGGACGGGGCTGCATCCAGCGGGGCCGTGTGAGGTCTCTGGCTGGCAGTCACCAGGTGAAGGTTTTCCAGCAGTTCTGGCACACACAGGTTTGGCATTGCCATCTCCAAGCGCACGTGCAGCTCTGAGATCTTATCCTGCTGCTCCTGCAGCTTGTCGCTCTAGGAGGCAATGAGAAAAATGTGGTTTTGTACACGTGGATCCCAGACCTGCTGCAGAGGAACCTCAAAGCTGGGCTGCACTCTCCTGGGAAGGAGGGGGAGGAGTGGGGCAGGTCCCTACAAAGAGAGCAGAGCCCAGAAATACCTGCAGCTTATATTGCTCCATGGCATCCTCCAGGGCAGCCAGGAAATCACGGTTCTCCTCCTCCAGGCGCTCCACTTGCCTCTGCAGTTTGGCCACCTGCTCGTCTTTGATGGACTCACACCCCTTCTCGGTGTTAACCTGCCCCCCGAAATACAGGAGAGGCAGCATCAGCACCCACCTTTGTTTTTCCTTCCCATGCCGGACTCTGCAAGGGTACAGCAGCTCTGCAGACCCAGATTTTTCCTGCAAAAGAAATCTCTTGGCCACAGCTGAATCCGTCTCCCTGTCTGCTCCGACGACAACATCTGCCTCCCTACAGCCTCTTGGCCAGGTTGCTTCTCCTCTCCCTCTCCTGACCCTTCCACTGTGCCATGCTGAGGCTGCTGCATTCAGTGGCCATCAGATGAACCCCACCTCAGAGCTAAAACGCCCCAACCGTTACCTGGGCTTTTGCCAGCTTTGAGCCTTGTGCCTCGGGGCTCTGGTCTTCCGCGGAGGTGCTCTCGATGCCGCTATCCAGCCCGGCTGAGGTCAGCTCGCTCCTCTCGCTCTCCACTGCGCACAGCCACTCCTTAACCCGCAGGATCTGCTCCACTGTCAGGTTACTGTCCTCCTGCAGCTCCATCAGCAGCCGGTATGCCGCGTCGGTGCAGGTCCGGTAATGCGCGCACTCCGCCAGCAGCCGAGCCGTGGGGTCTGGTGCGCATCGTTTGGCGGTGGCCGAGCGGTTGATGATACGGGTCTCGGAGCGGTGCCGCTGTTCCAGCGCCTTCTGCAGGTTCTTTATCTGCAGGTGAAGCTCTTCGACGTGCTCTGTCTCCTTGCGGCAGTTCACCACGGCCTTGTTCTGGATGTTTTGAGCGCGGCTGGCGTAGTTCAGCGTATTGAGGCTCTCATCGAAGTCAGAGGAGGATGGGCTGACACAGGCTATCATCACAGTCTGGGCATTCCCCCCCAGAGAGTCTTTCAGGATCCTAGGGAAGAGCACAGTGATTAAAATAGCTGAAATTCAAAATCACGGAGGATCCAGGAGGTTTCCAACCCTTTTCAGAGGTTAAGCCCAAGGAAAACTATATTCTCGCTCTGTGGCCAGTTCAGCACTAGTGAAGTGAGCAGAATCATTACGCACAGAAATAACTGTTTGCACCATGGCAAGTTTCCACCTGAGTAATTCCCAGTGCTGGGAGCTCCCCAACTCTGTGATCACTGCTAGGTGCATGCTGCACAGGAACCTGTTGGAGACTGCAAAGGCCACCTGCCCGAGCTAGAAACTAACTGCAGACCATCAAACAAGCCTACTGGGAGTGGGTTTTTATTCACTGCCAGGCAGGAAAGGGGCAGGATAATCCATGCTGACGCCCCATCTTGGCTTTGGCAGCATGACTTAAGCAAGGCCTGTCTTCAGCAGCACTGCGACAAGCTAGTCCATCATTTCTATCCTGGCCTCACTGCTCCTCAAGGTTTCCTATGTGAAAACCCCCACAGAGGGTAGACCTGTTAAACTGCCCTGAGGCACAGTGGGTCAGCTGGCCCTGTCCCATCAAGCAGAGTCTGAGCCCCAGTGTGAGGGCAGAAGGGACAGCTGGCCCTGCAAGCTCCTCTTGGCTAGCCTGGGGACTCTGCCACCCAACCTGGCAGGCTGGGCATGGGAAAGGCAGGGAGAAGCATCGCCTCCCTCCTGCTGGGACAAGAGCCCGTGAGACGGGCGGAGCGCGGGGGTCCTGGTCCCAGCTGTACCTGGTGATTTTGGAGTCCCTGTAGGGGATATGGCTGCTCTTCCTCCGAGGGTCTCCCAAGGCACTGATGACATTGCCCAAGGCCAGGAGGCCGCTGTTGATCTGGATACTCTCCTTCAGCCTCTCCCCCGTGTTTCCCGTCTTCACAATTCGCTCCGAGCCCGCCAGGTCCACAAAGTGAAACTTGGAAACCAGGACCTGGCCCGAGGCGGGGACGGAGGGGTGGTGGTGGTGCAGGGGGAGGCGGCCGGCCCCGCGCCGCTGTTCCATGGTCACTGTGAAGATGGTGTGCGAGCGGCTCGACTGCCTGTTGACGTGGGTAGCTCCTGTGTGCTTGGCTGTGTTCCCCATCTCCAGCAGGCTCAGCACCTCGTCCAGGCCCTCCACTTCCGACTCCTTCACGCCGCAGAGCACTGCAACGGCAAATGGGGCTGTGGCTGGGAGGGATGGGCTGCCCGAGGACACAGATCCTCTGCACAGCCTGGTGCCATCACCTTGCCCATACAGACTGGCTTTTCAACACCAAGCTAAACACAGCAATCTGCTGCAGGAGAGGGATGGAGGGAGAAGACCTGGCTCTGCCCTCAGGGACAGATAACGCAACACCAGCCTCAGGCATGGGGAGAAAAGGGAGCCTGTGAGCAGCCACACATACCGACGTTCCCCTTGTCATCCTCCCGGATCTGGATGTCTTTGCTGGCTGTATCCACCTGCAGCAAGTCCCGAAACTCCTCCTTGTACACCTCCAGGTAGGACACTCGGACCGTGTAGTCGATCAGGTCATTCTCATCGATGAGCCTGAAGGTCTCAGCCATGGCTCGCGGGATGATGCCCTGCTCATCTTCATTGATGGAAGCTGGTGGAGAGGTGGACACGGTCACGGGAGCAGTGAACGCCCGGGGAGCCCGTGGCCAGGGACAGAGCCGCGGGCAGGAGCCTGCCTGCAGCACACACGTCAGCTGGGAAGGAGCAGCCTCACAGCCCTCCTGCAGCGCAGCCCTTGCAGCCCGGATTAAACATCCCTCAGAGTTTTTAAGGCACAGGACCTTGGGGCAAACCCCATCCGACTGCTCCCTCCCACAGCGTGGCAGCTTCTAGCAATGCTGCTTGTTTCCAGTCCCTTCTCGAGAAGAAAAAGGGCCATTAACGTTTCAGCAGGTAGCAAACACCATGCCTGCAGCTACCGTGTGCTGTCCTTTGAAGCCAGCACAAGCCCACAAACTTTCCCAGCTCCTAAGAAGGTTTTTATGAGCTTGCAGCCTGCTTGTGTCTGGCCACAGCCCTCTGCTGTCTGGATGTTAAATGGTTTTGCTTTTGTCTCCAACAGCTGTGTAAAAGGGCAATCCCTAAATTTGGTGCAATGATAGCCTGAACTGGAAAACTGAAAACAGAGGTAGACGGAAAGTATGGAAACAACTTAGTGTTTACAAATTATGCAATTAACTAAGGATGACCTAAACATTTACAATATATCCTCTGTAAGACATCAATAATACCATTAAACCAGCACTTATAGAGGAAACCTTTCCCTCCTTTTTTCCTCCTCTACTTCACATAAAGGAAATAACAGGGCTACCCCCCGCAAGCCCTCCTTTCCTTAGGGCTTATTTCAGGACAAAGTTGATGATAGGTTCAGGCCAGCTGAAGGCAGCGGTGCCCTAGGAAGACCACCACCACCTCCAGCCCAGACACGGTCCTCTCGCTTGTCCTGCGGTGCTAGAGGAGAAAAACTGCGTGCGGTGGTCTCAAAGGTGGTGTTGTCCACGGCAGGGTGGTTACAGCAGCGTGGGTGGTGGGGAGGCAAGGCTGTCGGGGTGGGCAGGACGGGGATGGGTGGTGGTGGGATTGGGGGGGGGTGGCAGGGTCAAGAGGGAGGGCAGGGTGGAAGGACTGGTCGGGAAGGCGGCACTGGAAGGGATGGAGACGGTGATGGTGGTGGGTTTGGGTGGAGAGAGCGAAGGCGACGGGAGGGGCGGGGATGGCAGAGGTTGGGAGGGAGGGCTGGGACGGAGGGAGGTGGCGATGCGGCGCTGGCGGGTCGGCGGGGAGGGCGGCGGTGCCGCCGGGGCAGCCGTGCCGTCGGGGCAGCCGTGCCGTCGGGCAGGGCGCCGCCGGCCCCGCCGCCACTCACCCACGCTGGCCTCCCCGATGGTGTAGGTCTTGCCGGAGCCGGTCTGCCCGTAGGCGAAGACGGTGGCGTTGAAGCCGCGGAAGAAGGCCCGCAGCAGCGGCTGGACGCAGGCCCGGTAGACGGCCGCCTGCCCCGCCGCCTCGGGCAGCACGGCGGAGAAGCGGAAGCGGCGGCGGCCCAGGGCCACCTCGCCGGTGGCGGCGTCGCCCCGCAGGCAGGGCCGGTGCCCCCGCAGCGCCTCCCGGGGCAGCAGCGGCCGCACCCGCACCGCCACCCGCACCGCCGCCCCCTCCGCCGCCATGGCGGGGCCGCGGCGGGCAGCGGGATGGGCCCGGCCCGCCCCGGCGCGCCGCGATGGCGTCAGGCGGCTCCGCCCGGCGCCGCGGAGGGGGAGCGGCCCCGGCCCCGGCCCCGGGCTCGGGGTGCGGGGGGCAGCGGCGGGCTGCGGCGGGCGGTGCTCGACGGCCCGGGCGGGGCGGGCGGCGGGGGACGCGGGTGGGCTGCGGGGGCCGTGCGGCGGGTGGGGGGTCCCGGGGCGCTCCGTCACTCGTGAGACGCTCCGTCATTCACAAGACACTCCGTCTCTCGTGAGATGCTCCGTACTCGTGAGACAACGCTCTGTCACTCGGTAGACAATGTTCCGTCACTCGTGAGATGCTCCACCACTTGTGAGACAACGCTCCATCACTCGTAACACGCTCCATCACTCGTAACACACTCCGTCACTCACGAGACAATGCTCCATCACTCATGAGACGCTGCACCGCTTGTGAGATGCCGCACCGATCATGAAACAACATTCCACCACTTGTGAGACAACGCTTTATCACTTGTAACACACTCCACCACTCATGAGACAACACTCCACCACTTGTGAGATGCTGCACCACTTGTGAGACAACGCTTCATCACTTGTGACTCGCTCCATCACTCGTGAGACAATGCTCCGCCACTCGTGAGATGCTCCACCACCCGGGAAACAACGCTCCACCACTCATGAGACACCCCACCTCTTGTGAGACAATGTTTCATCACTCGTGACTTGCTCCATCCCTCATGAGACAACGCTCCATCACTCGTAAGATGCTCCATCACGTGTGAGATGCTCCACTGCTCCTCGCAGGCATTCCCACGATCACCGTGGGGAAGGGACAAGGAACTACGTAGCCCTGCCAAGGGACAACGTGCTTGAGGTGCAGGCGTGGGCAGCCTCCTGGGATGCAGTTTGCGGAGCAGCTGGTGCAGACAGCCGGTGCCTGCCGGCCGCCTGCCGCACCGGGGGATGGCAGGGCTGGCTCTGGGCGCTGCCGTACCCTCGGGACTATCTGAGCGATAACAAAGTTTTTCATCTGCCCGCCTGCAGCTCCCGCTGCACCGCCCCTGCAGCTGCGGGGAGGGGTATGGCCCTCGCGGGTCCCCTGGGTGCCGTGGGAAGCGCTGGCTCCTCGGCTGCGTGGAGAGGAGTCGCAGACGCCGCTGGGACCGCCGACGAGGCACAGCCGTGCTCGGCATGGGGCTCCGGCTCCCACTGCGTCGGAGCGCCAGCTTCACCCCCGACCACCCTGCCCTCGCGGAGATGCCTGGCCCCACCGCCCTGAAGATGGAAGCAAATGTCCTCGTTATGGGAGCGGACAACGTGGGGAAATCAGGTAAGAACCGACCGTGAGCTGGGAGCAGGGCGTCCCCAGGCAGGGAGACCCATTTCTCCCCCCAGAAAAAGGCTGAAAACCGCAGCAGTGTTTGGAGAACAAACTGCAGAGACCAACTCTGGGGAGCAAGCTGGTGAGCTGGGGCTGAGCTTTCAGGTGCGGTGGTGATTGGAGGTGGGGAGGCTGAGCACAGCCTTGCAGGCAGCGGGTGAGCGACGGGGGAAGGTATTTTCCTCTGAGCTGTGGTTTGCTGATGGTCTGGTTCGTGCTGTGCCTCTGCTCTGCTCGCAGACCTGCCGAGGGCTGGAAAACCAGAGGTTTTTCCTGCTAGTGGGAGTTTATAGGGGGATGGTGCCTGACTCTGCTCTGCATTTAAAAGGGAAAATCCTTCAGGTTTAGGGTTATTCTGATGATTCTTATTCTCCCCTCTGCAGCTCTGACTGTGCGTTTCCTCACCCGGCGCTTCATCGGGGAGTACGGAGACATGGGTGAGTGCCAGGCCAGGGCCAGGCAGGGACTGGGGTCAGCAGGCGAGCCTGCTTCTGCCCGCGGGATTTCATTGCTTCCCATCCTCTCCTGCCTTTCTCCGGAGCCTTCGCCTGCTCCCGGGGGGCTCGATGGTTGTATTTGTTCAGTGACCCATCTCTTTGCTCCAGAACTGCTTCTCTGGGGTGCAAAAGGTCCTGGGTGGTAGCTGGTAGCACCAGTGTGACCAGACTGAACGCTGGGGTGGAGGCAGGCTGGGGTGGTCACAGCCCTGGAGACCACCGTGCTCCACGGGGTTGTTGCTATCAGAAAATTGCCCCTGGACCTTGCCTTGTGGAGCATGGTCTTCCACGGTGGACATGACAGGCTTGTTCCCAGAAGGAGAAGACCTGGGTTGAAGGAGCCGTCTCTTGGGTCTGTGAAGATGACCATTTTTGTTCTCATTTTTTGGCAGAATTCATCTACAGCCACAACCTGACCGTGGATGGCCGGGAGATTCTCTTCCACATCTGGGATGTCCCCAGTTCCCAGGTGAGAGGGCTCCTCTCCCATCGCCTGTTTTCACCCCATGGAGGAAAAAAACCTCTACTAAAAGTTACACAGCGGAGAACCGTGCCATAGGCAAAACTCTCGTGTCAGATGGTTTGTAAGCAACTAAACCCTTGCCTGCAGAGCACAGGGCAGCAGCGTTGCTGGCAGGGTAGCAATAGTCACCGTAGCCCGTGGTCCTCTGACTGAGGACGTTGGGGCTGAAGTGCTAACGTTATCAGCCCGGATTGAGCACAGGACTGTGCTGACAAAGTGGAAGTGCCGCTCTGAGGTCCCCACGCTGTTATCACCTACAGGCTGCAGTGCTTGCCAGCTGGGTGATGAGGTGAGGACAGTGATGCTGAAGCCCAAATGGTGTCCCTTTGGTGAGGTCCGCCAAGTCCTGCTCTGCCTTCCTCAGTACTCCTCTTTCTCTCTGTCCTTCTGCTGCTGCTCGCTAGCCGCTCTAGTCCTGATGGGCTCAGGATTGCTGTGCCCTGTGCTAGCAGGCAGGCATGGAGGGAGGGAGCTGGGTAAAGAAACCTTCCTTTTCTCTTTCCCCAGGAGCAGGCAGAGGAGGGCTCCTCGGAGGAGAAGCGAATCCAGTGGGCAGACAGCTTTGTCCTGGTCTACAGCATCTGCGACCGTGCCAGCTTCAACATCCTGCCCCTCAAAATCCAGTTCATCAAGGCGGCCAAGGAGGGGCAGAGCCAGGAGAAGGTGCCCATCGTCATTGTGGGCAATAAACGCGACCTACACCACCAACGGGTGGTGTCCAGCGAGGAGGGTCGGCTCCTGGCCCTCTCTTTAGACTGTGGTTTCTATGAGGTCTCTGCAGCTGAGGCTTATCATGGGGCCCTCATGGTCTTCCATGGACTGGCCGAGCGCATCCCTGACACCAAACTAGCACTGAAAAAGGGTACAGGGATCCGTGGCATCGTCAAGACCATGTCGGCTGTGTTCGCCCGTAAGCGAACGGATTCCCTCTGAGATATAGCCTGGGTGTTGCTTCTCTCTACGCTGCCCAGCTGGACTGAGCCTCCTCCCTGGGTGCCCATGGAGATGGTGTGCGCTTCTGTAAGTATGGTGGGTTCCTTGCTGCCTTCCTAACCTCAGGGTCTGGGTCTCCTGCCATACATGGCCAGTGCAGCTGAGGACTGTAGTGCCTTCCTCTGCGCCCTCCTGTAGAGCTCTTGGCTCTGTGGTGGGACAGGTGGTGGGGCAAAGTCCCTACTCATTGCTGTACCAGATGTTTAGATGCATCCTGCTTTCTCCTTCCATCCTCCAATGCTGGAAGCCACCAGATGATCTTGCCGCTGCTCCAGGCAGCATCATCCCCAGCTCCTTCAGCGGGAGCTGCCCGGGCTGTCAGTGAGCAGGGAGGACACGCTGCTTCTGCATGGCCACCCAGCTCAGTGTCACCCCCTCCTACATGGGATCCTTATTCCTGTTTAATGCTCATCAGGGTCCTCTCTGGTAACCCTGGAGCACCCGTGAGCTGGCAATGTGGGGGTTTCTGCACCCGGGAGCCACTGGCAGTTCCCATGTGTGCATCACCATGTCCGAGTGTCCCAGAGCCTGCGGCACCAGCTGACGCCCGAGGACCTCGGTTCAGTCCCCATCCCACCCGCCTTGCTTTTGAACTGTCCTGCTCGTGGTCCTCTCTCCTACAGCCTTTCAGTGACTGTTGCAGTTTCCCTTGTGCAAGCGCTGTACGGGCTGTGCCTGGGAAAAACCAGGCATGCAGCTCGTTCCCAGGATGGGGAATCGTACCCTACGCCTTCCCAAGCCGCTCCTTCTGTAAGGCTGCCTGTCCCCGGGGAGGGAGGGAGGTGGGGAAAGGGGTCGCCGGGCTCATCGCTGAACCCTTCCACTGCCGGGAGGATTTTCCCTGGGAGCTGGGAAAGCAGTGTGTTGCGTTTGTGTGTGCAGTACAGACAGTGATTTCTCTGCTCTGTTCTGGAAATGCAATAAATCATCTTTGGCAGGAAGCCCCCAGCTCCTTGCGGCTGTGAATTTGTACTCGGAGCCTGGGAAGAGACACATACTGTGCTGGGCATGAGCCCCCGCTGTCCCTGCGGCAGCAATCCAGGGATGAGTTTCCCATACTGGCTCCCTCGGCCCTGGGTTGAGTGTCTTGCCCCACTCTGCTCCCTCATTTTGGTGGCTCGCTCCCATAAAGCAGCCAAGCAGATGGGGCGAGCGGCAGGTTGCGAAGGTTTATTATTGCAGTGGATACAACAAGGTGTTGCGGGAAGCCAGGCGGTCCTGCGGCAGAGAGGGGCTCCAGGAGCTTCACCTGTTCTCACCGGTCTTCTTCCTGACCCCACCATCCATCCCACCATCAGCTGGGGGTGGGTGCCCAGGGCTTTCCAACTCATGAGTCCTGCTGGTCGGTGGGGACCTTCGGCTTCTCCATGGAGGAGCAACCTGTGGCCAGGGATGGGCCCTGCGAGGTGGGACAGAGGGAGAAGGATGGGGAACCAGGCTTGCTATGGTAATGTTTGATGGCTATGCTGTCCTTCCTGCTCTGCCTCAGCACTGTTCTCAATGTGTAGCCCATCTAAGTCCATGCTACCTGCTCAACAGGGACCAGAGTGGCCCAGTGCCAGGCCTGGCTGGTCCCTTTTTCTATTTTCTGGTCTCACTGCTCTTCCTGCATCTCCTTCTCTGGTCCCCTCTGGTCCCACCTCCCCCTACCTTCTCCTTCCACAAACAGAATTTTTGGCTGCCTTTATTCCCCCATCCTGGCCCCGAGGCACTCCAGGAGAAGACATCCCATGGCATGTCTACCACTTTGAGCTCTTGTCCCGGTACAGGGGTGCGTGCAGGCGGCTGGCAGGGTCCTGGGCAAAGCGTGCTAGGGGCGATTAGAGGGGAGCTGGGATGCACTCATCCTCCCCGCCGACTCAGTCCTTCTTGAAGGTAGGGCTGTAGAGGTTGGTGTAGTAAGCCCGGCTGTACATGGCCTCGGGGCTGAAGCGGTAGGAGCCCTCGCTCACCCGCCTGTTGTAGGGGGCGAAGGCGGATTTCCGCGGGAGGGGGCACTCGGGCTCGAAGGCAGGGCTGCGGTAGAGGTTGTGCCGCAGGAAGAGGGGGTCCTCGAGCCCCAGGAAGGAGAGGGGGTGATGGCCGCGGTACAGCCGCCAGTCGCCCCTCAGCTGGGATTTGTCCTCTGCAGAGGGGGTGGCAGGCTTGGCGTCCTCCTCCTTCTGCTCCGTCTCCGGGCTGGGCTTGCTGCCGCCGGACGCATCCTCTTCCTTCGCTGACTGCCTGCGGAGCTGAGAGATGGGGTGAGCTCCCGGCTGGGCTGCACCCACTTGTCAGCTCCACTCTCCCTCTGCGACATACCCACCCCAAAACCGGGGGGATCCTCAGGACAGGCCGCTTTGCCCCCAGAGGGTCCCCAGCGGAGGGGAGTGGGCGGCTGCAGCCCCTGAGCAGCTGTGGTGGAGAAATGGTCCCAGGGGAGCAGTGGGATGGGGGGAAGGAGAGGGGACACGGTCTCAGTCTGGACTTTCACCTTCCCAGGAATTTATGGTCACACCCTGGCTTGACCATGAACCGTGTGAAGGCGCCACCACCGGCTGACTTGCCAGCTCTACAGGCGGGACTTGCTGTCACAGCTTGGGGGATGCTCAGGAGAAGGGTGGGACTGAGGTGCCCCAACAGCACCCCATTTCCCTGCTCTGGTACCTCCTGGCACTGCCTGGCGCTATGGGGTGCTCATGGGAGGAGGCTGGGCAAAATGGGGTTTGCTGGAGATGGACGGGACCTGGCTGGGGACAAACTCACCGGCACGTAGCTGTACAGGGTGCCCAGCAGATGCTTGGGGGCACTGACGAGGGTCCCCCCAAGAGCATCCACTGTCTCCATGGCCTTGGACAGCCTGCGGGGGGTGAAGAGGATCAACCCCTCTGCTGCGTCCCAGGCCACGGCCGGGACCTTCTTCACACTGGAGATGCCGGAGGCGCAGGCGGTTTGCAGGTTGTGAGCCATGCTGCCCACCAGCCCGGGGCTGTCCCCTGCCTGCCGAGAGAAATCAGCTCAGCCGCTCAGCCGCTGGCCCTGGCCCCTCCAGCCCCTCCGGGCAGGACAGGGGTGGCCCTGGGCTCCCCATCCACTCTGCAGCTCAAAGCCTGAATGCTTTCTGCTTGCTGCTTTGCAAAAACCACCGCAGCCCTTTGCACCAGGGTCGCTCTCTGTCCCCCTGCCGCTCCCCCCGCTCCCAGGCCCCCGGGGACCCCCTGCCCCGGGCTGCGCTTCCGCTGCAGGCAGAGGCGAAGGGCAGCAACCCCGACCTGCTGCTTCCCGTCCCCGTGTCCCAGCGGAGCCGCTGCTGGGGACCGTTCCCAGCCCCGCTGGCTCACAGCGACCCTTGCTGCTGTGACCATGGCGGGGGGATTTTTTGGGGGTGTTCAGGGGTTCAGTGGGTGCTCGCTGCTGACACCCCACAGCAGCAAAGGAGTCTTGAATAGACAAGCCAGGATGATCCTGCCTGGTGCAGGGGCTGCCCCCAGCTTTGGGGAGTCAGGGAAGGGGACTGCCCTGCTGCCAACCCCCCCATCGCCTCCTCCAAGCTGCAGTTCAGGGTTCAGCAGGGATGGGGGCCTGGTCCCCAAGGGCATGGGGGGAACATCCCCCATGCTGGCATGGTCCATGGGCAGGACAATGCTTTGGGGCGCTCCCAGCTCACTGCCCAGCTTTTCTCCATACCTCCTTGCTGTCGTTGCTGTCTTTCTTCCCTGCCTTCTCCTGCTTCTGCTCCGGCACCTTGCTCTGCCGCCGGCTCAGCCAGCCGGCTGTGGTGCTCTGCCCATCACCGTGGACCTGCGGCACCTCAGGTGCACTTGGCTTGGCCAGGTTGCCCTGGAAGGGGAGCAGAAAGGCACCTTCCACCCCATCCTGCTTAGCCTGAGGATTTCAGGGGGCCCTGGGGTGTGCAGGGAGCAGAGGGGTTCATTTATGCATGTGGGATGAACTCTGGGATTTCATGAAAGCTCTGGGATTTTGGCACAGGCCAGGGAAGGGGCTCCCACCGCGGCGCTGGGTAGGAGAGGAGAGGGACCTCCTCTTCCCCAGCCTCTGGGGGGGCGTTTTGCTTGAGGGAGGATGTTATGGCAAGGCCATAAATCAACAATATACATTGGGAGCCAGCTAAAAATAACTCATCCTGCTAACACGGTACAAGGTTGTGTGTGAATGTGCCATGGGAACCCCACTGAGCGGGGGAACCAGCAGCGCCCACCACTCTGCTCTCGGATGTGCTCCAAGGAGCCTGAAATGTCTCATCCAAAAGCAGAATCAGCCCAAAAGAGGGTGTGGGGGAGCAGGAACCTGGTGTGTGGGTTTTGGCACTCACCAGGATGGGGATCCAGGTGGCCAGCTCCTGCCCTTTGGCTTTGGCACGCTGGAGGCTGTGGGTGGTTTGCTGGTAAGCACGGTGGGAGACGGTGCTAACCAAGGCGCCAATCCGGGCCAGGGTGCTGGGAGCACTGGGAGTGCTGGGCTGCTGTTGGGAGACCTTTACTGCTGACTCACGCCTCTCTTTGGGCTTCTGATCTAAAGGCAGAAAAGCACAGGCAGAAGAGCGGTGGGGGGTTTACGTCCTGGTGGGACAACCCTCCTAGGCAGCCCTGCACCAAAATCCAGGGGCTTCCTCCTGCCATGTGCACCCCATGAGCAAGGTGCCACCCCACATGCAGCCAGCCCTCCCCAGACACCCTCAGAGGGGATCTAGGCATCAGGACTACCTGCTTCTTCATCCTCCTCTGGCAGCAGGTACTCCATCAGCTTCTCCAGCCCTCCCAGGGCTGTGTCGACCCCTGCGGCTGCCATCTGGCTCACTGAGTTCCTCCTCGTGTACCTTGCTGTCGTTTCCACCGTGCTCTTGGTGGCCTCGTAGCCCTCCGCTGCCAGCTCCATGATCTTATCCATGGAGTTACCAATGGTGCTTTTGGCACTTTGGAGCGGGGTGGAGATGCTGTCCTTCAGTTCGGACGCGAGCTGCAGGCAGAGAGATGGAGAACAGCCCTGCTAGTGTGCTTGGGGTGGCATGGAACAGCCAGAGGGACCACAGGGACCCCAGCCATGGCCATGCCAGTAGACAGCCTCGAGAGGGGCACAACAGCTCTCTCCCGCCTGGGCTGCAGTTAGCTGGCAGGGATGGGACATAGGACGCTGTTGACCTATATTTGGAGCACCCCAACCATCCCCTGGGCTACAGGAGCCCCTAGAGGAGTCCTTGCTTGGTGATGCTCCCCTGTTTCCCCCTGAGCAGCCCATCACCATCCAGAAACAAGACCAGAGGAGATGTGCTGTGGGCTCTGCAGAGGGGCTGGGGGGTCCCAGACTGTCCTGCTTGTGACTTACCTTGTCAACGGGGTACTGGAGGGCCGGGATCTTCTCCTCCAAGTGGTCCAAGCCCCGGCAAGCCAGGTTGTTAGCCACAGCGACTGCCTTAGGCAAAAGCATGGGGGTGGGTTAGTAAGAAAAGCTCCTGGGCTGTGCTAGGGGGTCTCACGTGCTAGTGCCACCGCTGTCCCACCAAGGGAGGCTCTGGTGCCTCCCCCCTACTCTGTCTCCCCCGGTGCATGGACTCACACTGAGGCTCCAGCCTGCGCACCACGGGCTCCATGCTCCGCACGGCCAAGGCGCTGGCACCCTGCACGCCCCGCTCGTAGACCTCGCACACCGAGGCCATGAGCGGGTGGGCCTCCTTGGTGCTGGTGTAGGTCCGCTGAAGGCTTTCGCAGGTCGAGCTCACCACCGGCAGCTGCAGGACCCTCTGCAGCACGTTCTCCTGCACCTGGCAGATGGGCACTGGTTAGCCAACAGCCATTCCCCGAGGAACGCCCCATCGCCCGCACGCCAGTGGCATTTGGTGTGTTGCAGTGACCACAGAGGACCTCAGCTCTCGCTGGAGGAGAAGGAGGGCATTTCTCGAACCCTGTTGAGGGTTTCCCAGCTATGTTGCGTACAGCACAGCCATGGACGAGCAGGCTGGCTGCTGCCACTGAAGGAGCAGGGACACCACAGGCAGTGTCAGAGGGGTGATGGTCCCCACCTCCCAAGCCCGACTGTCCAGGTGCTCCCTCTGGCTTTCCACTCTGCTCTGCTGCTTCTTCCATCTGACCCAGCCTTTGCTCCTGTCCTTGGACCAGCAAAGTCCATTTTGCCTATGTGGCACCTCTGTCCTGTCACCACTGTGACAGGTAAACGATATGGACCTCAAAAAGGAGAAGGGGAGAGGAGCAGATCTGTCCTTGATTTCACAAAGGGCTTTGGTAGGAGCCATTGAAGAAGGCGGCACCAGAGCTCTCCGAGGCAGCAAGGCACCCTGCTAGCACGGGTGACGTGGGATGCCAGTATAAACCAGCAGAGCCGACACCTGTGTGTGCTGCCAGTGCCAGAGCACGGCTGGAGGCAGGTCCCTCAAAGCTGGGTGAGCAGGATAAACCTGCAGCTCCAACCCTCCGCTCCTGCTCTTGCCTGCCGCCCACCTGGCGAGGTGAGACAACTGAGCGAGATGCTGCGCCTCAAGGGAGGAATGGGGCAAACGTTGGCTCATGACGGCAGCCATGAGGCAAGCGCCCTTTGGGTTGCACGGGTCAGAGCAGAAGAAAAAGCTGAGCTTTCCCCTGATCACCAGTGGGTGAGAGGCTGAGTTTGGCTTCATGTCCCACTTGTGACCATGACTGGACTGTGAATCTGCATGTTTGATAAAAACACTATTGTTTTGTGCTGTATTGTGCTAATTTTGGCTTGACATGGAGCCAGCCCTCTCACAAATCCTGCAGTTCAGCAATCCCGGGGGCTCTAGCTGCTCAGAGCAGTGCTGCATCCACAGCAGCGTGTCTGCTGGAGGTTTGGGGTCCACAGTGGGGACACAGACGAAGGACAGGCACGGCTGGCAGGTATCACTGAGGGCTCGCATCGCCCAGGGTTAACTTTCTTGATTCTGAACTATTTCATTTCAAGCACGCAAAAGGTTTTATCCTTTCCCTTTGATGACGGTCTATATTATTGCAGGTAAAGATCCATATAAAGATAACAGGGAGACACGTGGGACAGCATCAGATGTGACTCGTATTCATCCGGCAGAGCCGGTATGAGCTACCTGGTGCCCTTGGCACACCCCTGCCTTCCCCTCTCTCCCTCGTCCTGCACCCACCTTGGCACTTCCATTCTGCACAGCCTCATTCTTCTTCGCCGTCATCGCGATGCATCCACCTGCAAAGCAAAGTTGGGAGCCGCAGACCCTGCTGCAAAGGCAGGGCTGGGCTCGGGCTCCCCTCACTCACTCCTGCACCCCCCGAGCACGGCGGGGCCGGGAGCTGGGCTGAGACATGCACCTCCCATGGGGGCAATGGATGCAGCATTTCCTAACGCTTGACTTCTTACCAGTTAAGCTGTAAAAGCAATGACTCCACACAGCCCTCCCCTGCTAGTGTGTCTTAACACCCAAAGATGCAAATAATTAGCTGAGAGACACCTAGTTTGGAGGAGCCACAGTACAAGGCAGGATAAAGGGCATTGGCAGAGCTGTAGAGCAAACTCAGAGCAACCAGGACACTAATAGATGTGCATGGGGGCCAGGGTGAGAGATGCAGGCTTAGAGATGCAGGCTGAGAAGGGGTAAGAAGGCAGAACAGGAGCAGAGAGAGGAGCTGCGGGTCGGGATGCGGCGAGCTGCCCAGCAGTGGTCAGCATCCCCCTCCCACACATCTGCCCCGCAGCTCTGCCGCTGACGATGCCAGCGCCTGTCCCTGCACAGCCCCAGCTCGATGCGGGGGGCAAAAGCACTGCAAAACACCCGTCTCCTGGCTCCTGGCTGGGTGACACCCGAAAGCACACCTCCAGCTCCCACCCCCCGCACAGACCCCCTTTTCTCGGCAGCAGATGAAATTTAGGGAGTGTGGGGGATCCCTGCTTTCACCCTCCCCTGTCCCGCTGAAGCTGTCCCTGAGCGCCCGGTGGGGACAGGCTACTCACCGAGGGGCAGCCTGTCCCCAGCAGAGCAGGAGCAGAAGGTGGTGGCTGCACCGTCCCTTCGCCCGGGTCCTCTGAGAGTGATGCACCACGGTGCCCCAGCCACTACCACCACAAGGCCCCACCTCCCAGTTGCGTGGGCTTAGGAGCTGGCGGGTTGTGGTGGAAACTGGCCAAAGAGCTCCCTGAAGTCACCGTAATTGGGAACAGATGACAGCAGAAAATCCCCTTCGTCCTCTTCCCTGCAGAGCCCAGAAGCTGCGGCACAGTTGGTATGCACCAGGGCTTAATGCCGCTCCACCAAGAGAGGTGAAAAGAAGTCACCCTTGGACCTCACCACCTCAAAAGCAACAGATCATGAGCAGCCAGGGAGAAGGTGAAGAGCTAGGCAGGGTTTGTTATGGCCAATGGGGGGTTGATGAGTGTGGAAGAGATTAAAACCTTCCTGTATTTCTGTAGCCCCTGTTGTCCCCCATGGTGGACCAGGATCCTATCCTGTTGGGAAATACAACACAGACCAAGAACATAGTTTCTGCCCAGGAGAGTTCACTAAGCACAAGGAGCAGAGCATGGGGGACACATCCTGCACAAAACAATCTAGCTTGGCCAGGTCTTCAATTTCTAAAAGAATCTACTGAGGATTGTGGCGAGGAGGCTTTTAGCTGAGGGTCAGGGAAGACATTGCATTAGGAAAGCTCTAGGCATTTGGAGTAGACAGAAATGGAGGAAAAAATCAGGTTGGAAGTGATCTCTGGAAGTCACCTCATCCAACACTCGCTCAAAGCAGGGCTACCCTCAAAGCTAGATCAGGCTGCTCAAGGTCTCATCCAGTCAAGTCTCAAAAATCTCCAAGGATAAGATTCCCATCTCTCTGGGGCTCAGCTCCAGTGCTAACCACACTCATGATAAACCATTTTTTCCCCTTGTCCAACTGGAATTTCCTCTGTTGCAATTTCTGCCTGCCACCTCTTACCTTTGCTCTGTGCACCTCTGAGCAGAGTTTGTGCTCCAGCCTGTGCTGGTACAGCATGTGCTCCACGCCCCTAAACGTCTTACCCTCCTAACGATCCTCTGCTAGACTCTCTCCAGATCGTCAAGACCTCTCCTGTGCTGGTGGGGCCAGCACAAGACACAGCTCCCCACATGTAGCCTCACAAGTACTGCATGGAGAGGAACAACTGCTCCCCTTGACCCACCAGTGATGCTCCCGCTACTGCTGCTCTTTGGCAGCCAGCCTGCCTCGCCGCGTGGGAGGCACCCTGCCAACTCACATCATAATTAACAAATCCCTTTGCGGTATTGATTGAAAAGAAAGAAGACACCACCTGTATGAAGCTGCGATGGTTTTGGTTATTGGTTACGGAGATCAAGGATGAGCCACACTGAAGAGACGAGGAGAGCATGGTGGAAAGAGGACAAATGCAGAGGACAAAGCAATAACCCACGGGGATCAGTGCAGATGGGAGATCCAGGCAGCCTGCTGACACAAGGCTGCTGCGTGTCCCAACCCACCCGGCACAAGGCAGGGAGACCCTTGGCGTGCGGCTGGGATCCCCGTGCAGGACACGAAGGTGTGCGCCCAGTGCACCTGCACGGCTCCCTGCTCCTGGCTGTGCTGCTCCTACGTGGGGATGGGAGACTCCGCAGGGATGGGGGAAAGCCACGCATGGGAGGAAAACACCCCCTTTCCTCCCAAAGAGCCTGGAGTTTTCTTCCAGCCCAGGGCTCTGCGAAGCTCGCAGGCCTGCCTTGCTAGCTGGGTACGCAGGCATATGAACGTCCTGGGCTGCCTCCAGCTCGGTGGCGGCGCGATCCACTGCTCTCCAGACAGCTGGACAAAGGGCAGCAGCCTGCTCAAAAGTTTGCTCTCTTGGCACTGACACATTTTCCAGCCCTGCTGGCCTTGCTAAAAGTGCAGGGGGCATGCCAACCTTCTCTCTGCCTTGGCTGGAGTTGGGATCAACAGAGAGCACAGCCTTTGCCCTACCAACGCCTGCGCTCATCCCCTCCCCTTCCGCGGGGGCAGAGGCTGTGCCAGCCCCCGGCTCTGCAGTGCCAAGGTACGGCCACCTCCACCCCCTGCCGCTCCACCCCACACCAGAAATACATTCTGAGTTTCTGCAGGCAACATTGAGAGCTCACCGGATCAGCTGGGTGCAGGCAAGCGGAGTTTTACACCCTTGCCTCCGCAGTCTGCTCCACAGTCATTAATATACCACGATGAGGGGATGAGCCAGATCCCCAAAGACTTGCAAGGCATCTTTACACTTAGGTCTGGGAGGGGGCTGGAGAGGTAACTAATTTATTTCCATGCCCTATGGCAGGATCAGCACCCCCTAAACCACTGCTGGCAGATGTCTTCCCAGTTTCTTTTTAAGGACTGCCTTCCTGGGCAATCCATTTAGTCTTTTATTTTATTTACAGTTCAAAAAAAGTCACCTGTGTGACTTAATTCTCCTTTACTGCAATATAAAGATATTACCTCCTGGATGGATTTAGAGACCAATTTATTGCCTTCCTCTTGGCAGTCAACCTTAAAAGGTTGACTTAAAAGGTTCAAGGGCACTTGAAGACTTCCCACACCCTCCCGCAGTCACCTTTCCTTCTGTAGAACCGGTTCATTTGGTCCCTCCCCGGAGATGTTGGTTTTCAGACTTTCGATCATTCTTGCTGCTCACCTGGGAATCCCAAATGGCTCACGCATTTCTTGAAATATCATGCCAAGCATGGTCTTAACATTAGGAAGGCTTGTCTGTAAGCAGAGTAGAAGACACACTTTGCACATCTCACACAGATCGCTCTCCTGTTAACTCTTTCCATTATGAAATGCGTATGAGACCAGTAATTCAGAAGGAGAATCTTGCTAAAACATTGCTGAATGCAATGCTTTATACATTGTTCAGTAAGTGACATTTTGGAGCTTCCAAGTTCACAAAACTCTTCCTGCAGGGGATAGGAGCTAACAGTAAGCTCGGTTTGAATGGTTATCCCAGCTCCGTCCCTCCCCGTCTCAGATGGAGATGTTACCCTTCCCTCCCTGCCCTGCACAGGCATTTGTTGTTAAACAGCTGCGGCAATTTGTCCTAGGACACTAAGACCCATCCAAATGAAAGGTTGTTGATAAGATACTAAAATGCAGGTGCACCCCTTCCTTTCACCGTAGCTGTGCCTATGCTGGGCAGAAGGCTCCAGCTCTCTCCGCTGGTACTCAAGGGCAACTCAAAATGTCATTTTGCTTCAGGGCACGTCATATGCAGTTTTACCAGGTACTCCCATGTTTACTTCTTCATGTTTTTGCAACTGAAATGGGGATTGTCAATGAGTCTGACGCATCTGGCTGCCACCTTGCTACTGCAAAAGGACAGCTCTGTAACCCAAGAGCAAATACAGGCCATGTCTCTTTAACAGTATCATCCTTCATAAAATTCAGAGATGGGAGGCAGGATTCCTCCTTCAGCATCTCTTTTCCCCACGCTCTAAGTCACACACAGACACGGTGTCACACTCATCTCAGTTTATTGCTTGTGTTCAAACAGCTGTCCTAATTCCAGCTGCTGTATTAGAAACAGATACAAAAAAAAAGGCACTAAGGATTTTTGTCATTTGATCGTGATTCTATGGCTTCAGTCACATTACCTTAAAGTACATTAAATAGCTAGCCTCCGGCTGGGGAGCAGCAAGCAAGTATTAGTGCTTAACACCCAGTAAAGAGAGTTACTCCTGTATGCTCCAACCCGTGTCATGTAGAATGGGACAGGTAAGGCTGAGACAGACTGACAATTCACTGCCCCATCTCCCAGGTTAAGTCTGTACTTGCTAATCCACGCCAGTCCCTACAGGAGAAACATCAAAGCCTGGCTCATGGCTTCGCACAGTGTTTGTCTGGCACAAGGGAAAAAAGCACCCTTCTCCCTCGGCAGGGCACAGGGAGGAGCAGCAGGCTAGGGGCCACACCGCTCTGTCCATGTCCCTTTACCTGCGAACTACAAGGGAAAAAGAGAAATCAGTTTGCAAACCAGTAAAAGAAGTATTTTGTATCCACGAACTCCCCTGAGAGGAATTTAAAACACATTGTTTTTGCAAGAAGAATAAATTCTGTAGACAAAGGGTGGCCAAACCTCCGCTGCCAGATCATCAAGACTCCTCTTCCTTCCTTACAGGGATTGCTACACACAGGGATAAGGATGAAATCTGACCAAGGGAGGGATGGGCCCCGCATTGCCAGGAGCTCAAAGGCAAATGGAGTAAAGAAACAAAAAAATTCCATTGTTAAAAAGGAGAGGAAGCCCTTGAAGACAACATATCCCATACATAATGCTCCATTATGGTCTGAACTGCCCAGTGCGCTCTACTTTTAATGGTATTCATAAAAAGAAGACCTGCTGCAGGCCACATTTGGTCTTCAAGCACACTTAATTATCCTGCCCAGCAACCTCTTTTTTCAAACACTTCATTGGCAGGCTAACACTTCAGAATCAAACTGGAAGTAATTCCAAGCCTGACCACAATGACTGAGGTAAACTGGGGCACTGCCTTAACCATGCCTACGCAATCCCACAGCCTTCTCCTTTTAATAAAGGAAACCAGCACCTTTTCATTTTTGTTTTCAGACAGCATCGTAAGTAATAAGAGAGTACCTTGGTCCAGGTTATAGTCGTCTCTGCTCACGTCTCCTGACAGATTAAACAAGGAGGCCTTTCACCAGAAAGTAGCAGAACACACAGGCCTAACTCTGATGAAGAAAAATGATAATTTTCTCTCCTATAGAATGTGCAAATTTTCCTCAGATGGTGTCAGAACTAGTACTCTGCAAAGTCAGGAGCAAGAAAGACTGCATGCCATGTAACTGTTAGACAGATGGACACAGCATTTCTCCTTTAACCTAGATTACACTGCCAGGCAGTCATTCCCAGCAAGATGAAGTGATGAGCAATAATGCAGTTGCAGGGCAAACATAAGGCATTTTCAAATGGTAGAACCCATTCAACCAGCGAGGGAACACACAAGAAATCTTGTGGTCATCAGAGGGAAGGAGAGGGAGGACCAGATAGGAAAATCTAAACCATGAATGCCCACATCCAGTAATAAGCTTTTCTTCTCACAGGGGATTCTCATATTATCACAACCAACTCCATTCCCTTCCCTCTGGGAGCTTACACAACTAGAAACACACCCTTGCAGTTTTTCTGACTCAACGAGCTCTGAGACAGGCTTCTCTCCTTAACTGCAGGTTCCAAAGCTCCTTATTATACTGGAATTTTTCACATAAAATTAAAACAGCAAAACAAGCTCCTTATCACAGTATGATTAATGGAAAATTGTTGCACTTGGAATCACAGGGGTTTGGGAGTTAAGGTGCATGTGTAATGGGAAATCCAGTGCTTGTGAGTGGTTCCAGCCAGATTCACAGCTTCGGAAACCCAGTTCCCTACAAATCACAGCATCATCAGCACTCAGACAAGCTTCTCCCACATGCTGTCCTTCACCAAAACACTCAGCCATGGCCTGCTGCAAAAGTCAGACTTGGTGGCCAACGGTCCTTGGCTCACGTTATTGAAGGAAAAGAAGAAAGTGCCGATTTCCTGGGACACAAGTTGGCACTCACTAGACTACAGATCCAGTGTCACCAGGGCATGTTACACAGAGATCATGGGAAGGTCAGATTGTACCACGCTTCAGTTACCACCACACTGCATTCAAACCTGCCTACAGATAACAGGATCCGTCAGAACACTCGTACTTGGCTTCAGGCCACTTGAACCGCAGCTCCGAACTTGCCTGAGCCCACTATAGAAAATCTGACTGCAGGAACCTTTGATTAGTGAATTCCAGCTTTCCAGTGTAAACACGATCAGTTGTGAGTCATATACCCATTACAGTTGTCTATGCAGCTATTTCACCACCCTGTATTAAAACATAGTAACATCAGTATTTCCTTTTCTAGCAGCCATGTTCCAAGTCCTGTTTCTGTTTGTGAAATATTACTCTGCTTTCTCCCATCTCCACTCCATCAGGGAGCGCGTCATGGCACCAAACTCATCTGCAAAGACACGGGGAAGGAAAAAGGGTAGAATTCACTTATTCAGAGAACAAAATTAATCTTGAGGTTACTGTGAGACATGTTCGTTTTGAAAGTGCCATCTGGAGGATAAAAACCAGAGGACCAAAGCTGTTGGCTCACTGCATACTACGCAACTCCTTTTACATCACTGTTGCAGTTTCAGATGTGGGCTTGCTAATGTGAGGATCCCCACCAGGGAGGAGAGAATGCCACAGAAACCAATCACTCCTGCGTTGGTCTTGTAGATCCCTAGCGCATCCAAAGGACCTGAGAGATCACAGAGATTTTTCACCAAGTCCAGCAGCAAAGGAGGATGTCTTTTCAGTATTTGAAAGAGCCGGAGGAAAAAACCATGCAAATCATCACATTTCTCACAGTTTAGTTCCTGATTGTGTGTTTCCCAGAAGGAATTCCGCTTTGTCTTTTTTTCCTGTACAGCTTGTTCCAGCCTCCAGGAGATCTCGTACCAGTCCCTGGCTAGATTCATCAGGAGTGAAAAGTAGTAACACTTGGTAGCCCAATTCCGCCACTTTGGCTTATCGACATCAGGTTGAAGCCCCACGCTCTTCAACCACAGGACCGCATCACAGATGAAGTAGAGGGCACGGGTCAGGTTGGAGGCTGTAAGGCAGAAGCGAGGAACCACATCTGGCAGCTGTGTAGTTCTCCTGGCGGCTACCAAGGCGTGTACCATGTTGCCCAGTCTGAACACTGCAAGAAACCCCACAAAGGTTAGCGTGGCACGGCCTTTACCGCAGAGACACAGCCCTACACAGGACAACTTGGCATGTCACTGTCCATATATACTTTTAAAAAACTTAAGTGGGCTTTGGGCATTTGTATGCTTAAGCATTTTCTTCTCACAGCGTGAGATGGTAGTATTAGCGAGGAAAGGGGTGTAAACGTCTCAGTTCTGTCCTGCACCAGCCCAGGACCTACGCACAAATTTTGTCAATAGCCAGGACTCGCAGCCTTCTCCTGCTGCTCTGTTCTCAGCGCCTGGGTGCCCTCTGGACCAATATCACCCACGGCTCTGAACGAGCCAGCGTCAGCAAAAAAGTGGCACAGAGCCTCCAATTTCAGCTGTACACTGCACTGGATTTCACCTAACTCTGTGGACAGGAGATGTTACTGCACTAACCCCGTGGCAAGCACGAGCTGCATCTTCCCTGAGCTGTGAAAGCTGGTGATTCACGTGCCGAGCACACTGAGACCCAAGTCCCTCCTCAGCCATGAATTTGTCAGAGGTACACATAGTTCCCTGCAAACAGGAACAGCGTATTCCATTTGCAGCTAGAATATATGGCAAACCTGGTTTCATCCGCTGCACAGTTTAGGTTTCACGCCGTGAATATTAACGCTATATTATGCAAAATACTTTTCACAACCTGCTGGACTGTCACAGTGACAGATGTTGGCAGCACCCAAGCTTAGTGGAACTGCACGAGTCCTGAATTTAGGCTTGACGTCTATTAGAGATTTGTTTAGCAGAAGCAAGAGAATTACGGCTATGCTGACAAACCAGCTGGCCTCTCTGCTAGAAATTACCATACTCTGGAGCTAACTGGAATAATAAAACAAATCCATGGTAACACATTAAATTAGAATATTTGCCTCACATATTGGAGTTTTTCCAGGATTGAGCAATTGCTAAGTAGGTATAAGATCAACCTGGAAGCAAGCAATACAACCACAGCAACAGCGTAACCACAATGGATGCAACTGTGACACAGAATGAAGCCATGCATATGGTTAGACTATGAGAAAAGTATGGAAGGGTATATGATTTAGTAGAGTATAAATGCTAAAGAAAATTAATATGCGGAGGAGGATATAAAAAGCCATATTGAAGGATGGTCCTTCCGAGGTGATTTTATTGGGATGTTGATCTTTAATGTTAGGCCGTCTCAACCCATTAGCTGGATGGACTAACGAGAGCGCAGTAAGCCAGCCTTGCATCGTAACTCAATGGTCTCTCCTTGACCAGAGATGACAACTCGATCTCCACAGCAACAGCTGACTGTTAACTTATTTCTCTAGTTCTCCCAGCGATAATTCAGACTGCTGAATTGGAGAGGAGGCCGAGGAAGTAATAAATGTCTGTTTGGCCCTATCTAGCCTGGCAAGCCAAGGCAGGGATAAGGCCTAGTGACAATTTTGTGAATATACTAAAAGAGGTTTTGTGGCTCAAGGTCAGTTAACCACAGAGGACGCGAGGCCAGGAGCTGCTTTGCTGTAAGGAGCAAGCGAAGAAGGACGTATCCCTCCAGACACCAGGTACTTACTTTTCCGGCCAGAGCTCATGCTAGATTCCAACTGCTTGAGTTTCATTACCAGCTTCTCTTTATCAGCCTTATGCTCTATTAAATAGCTAAGCAACATGCACGTGTACTGAATGGCTCTGGAATGGAAAAAACGAGGAAAACGGGACACAGGTGAAACACGGACACTCGGCAGGAACGAGGGCAGCGTTTATCTCCCGGCTTAAGGTCACCCCTCCGGCAGCGCCAGGGCCGGTCACCGCCCGGGGAAGGGGCAGAGGCGCAGGCGGGGCGGCGGGCAGGCAGGGCGGGCAGGCAGGGCGGGCAGGCAGGGCGGGCAGGCAGGCAGGGCGGACAGCGGCGGGGCCGGGGCCGGGGCCCGGGCCCGCCCGGGGGGGCCGGGGCGGCTCTCCCGCCGGAGGCGGGGGGCCCTGAGGCGGCTGGGGCCTGCTGAGGGCCCCATCACCCGGCGGGGCAGCGGGGCTGCTCCGCCCCACGGCGCCGCCGGGCCCACGGGGGTCCCCCGAAGAGCGGCCGCTGCCGGGCGGGCTGAGGCCGCCTGGCCCCGCCGCCGGCTCCGCACTCACCGGAAGAGCCGGTCGCGGCCCTGGCTGCGGTTGGTGAACTCCACGAAGCCCTCCATGGCGGCGGCGGAGCGGCGGGAGCCGCGGGAGGTGTGCGGGGCCGCGGCCGCTCCGCCCCGCTCCGCCCGGGCCCCGCCCCGCCGGGGGAACCCTCCGCTCCAGTGCGCGTTCCCGGCCGGGCCGCGCTGCGCCGTTCGCCGTTACCACGGCGACCATCAACAGCGGGGCGGGTGTCCCCGCTAAAGGCTTCCCCCGGCCGCGGCTCCCCAGTAGCCGCCGTCAGCGGTTGCGGCGGCTCGGCTCGGGGAGGCCGGAGGGGCCCGGGGCCCGGCCTCCGAGGTTAGGCCGCTGTGTGGAGTGACGGCGGCGGAGGTGGGCCCGCCGTGAGCCCGGCTTTGACGTGGGCCGCCCCGGCCCCGGCCCCGGCCCCGAGGGGGACGCTCAGAAAGCACCCGGTGGCTTGGAAATGAAGTTTCTAACTTCCAGTGAAATCACCTGCTTTCCTAATTAATTGCTGGGATTTTACCCAGGCCGAATAAGTCTTTTAATGAAGAACAAGCTAATATTTTTGAATGCTTTGTCATAATTCTTATACAAACTCTTGCCAAAGCTTTTACACTCCCTTGCGCTGTAGGGAAGCTACAGATGCTGGTGTGGCTGATGTTCCCAGAGCAGGACAAAACCCCGGAGTAACATGCAATGCAGCAAGTAGAACCGAGCTATACAGAACAGGGTTGCTCTGGCTATCTATGCTGAAAGGAACTCCCCTTCCCTCTTAGAGATCATTAATCATCTTTTTCTTTTCCCCCATTACCTCATGAAAGTAGATACTGCACGGTTCTTCGTTCTTCTGCATCTGCTGTGATTCCTGCATCTGTGGTGTGGTTTGCACCTGGAAGGGCAGAACCATGGCTGTGTATATCCGGAAGAAACCCCTGGAGATTCCTCCACCATCTGAAAAGGACTGGCTAAAGGACGATGAGGAGGATTTCTTCCTGCAGGATCCCGATCGAAAGCGTGATGCCTTGCCTCAGCCCTTCAGGATGATCAACAAACTGGTGATGCTTGTTTTTGAGAATGCTATGGAAATCATTGAAAGAAGGGAGATGCTCCGAGAAGCACAAAAACTAAAGGTTCAGCCCCCCAAATGCTTTCCTACAGCTGAATTCCAGGTACAGAGCCCCTTGCAGCAGAGATAGCATTAATCACCATAGCAGTTTTTCTAGAGAATATCCATTCAGTTGATTTTACATTCTTCTGTTCATCACCTTCTTCAGAATCCACCACCATCTCACTGATCCACTTTAACAGGCTGCAACTTCTAAGCTTGTCTGACAGGTTCTGCTTCCCACCCACCTATCACACCTCTCTGAAAAGAGAGAAGCAGATATTAAACAGCACTAAATTAATCTTCTGCTTCTCAGGCTGTCTCCACCCTTGTTTGTCGAGGAGAAGGTCATTAGTCCGTAGCATATAAATGGGCAAACTCAGCTCTGTGTGGTGAATACCCTAATAGGAGCCCTGTAAGCAGAAGGGCAGCGCTGCCTTCCCCATCGCTACGTGGAGGTATCCAGGAGGATACGCTGGCGTCTGCTGGTGTTCTGCAATTGCCCAGAGGAGTTCAGCATCCCATTGCAGCTCTGCGTTACTGGTGGGAGGGCTGAGTGCTCCTGAGTTATTGGCCTTTAAAGCCTCTTCTCTTTATTGGAAGGGGAAAGGTAGGAGCAAACTTTCTCATTGCCAGCACAGAACAATCTCTGTGACAGAGATGACAGCCCCTCCCCTGCTCCTCTGATGGAAGCTCATGCAAAAATTTTTCCCTTGTAGAATAAATCAGCATTTTCTGTTGGTGAAAGGCTAGGAGTATATTGCTAGTATGGCTGATGTATCCTCCACTGGGGAAACAGTTGGGTACGCTCATCTTTTCCTTTTCTTGGTAGGTAACTGGAAGAGCCAATTGCCTTGCAGTGTCTGGAAAATACATCTTTGTTGGTCTCTCCGTGGGTCTGGCTGCCTTCAAGGTGTCTGACTGTAAGGAGGTCTGTGCTTGGGATGCAGCCAAGATGGAGATTTGTGTCATCCATGCCTTGGATTTGGGGAATGAGCGCCACGTCCTGCTTGCTGTGGATGAAATGGGTTAGTGTGACGTGGATTTTCTTGACCTAGCTGGGGATAGGTGTGCTCTGGCGTTGAAGAGTTGGCAGCTGCATTATGGAAGAGTACTAAATCAGGAGGAACGTTAGAATGGCTGATGGAATTCCTAGAAAGCCCTGCAAAGAGGGCATTAGATAACAGGTTGTAGGGTGACAGAGTGGCCCTGGGGCCTTGTGATTAGTAGAGGCTATGGGTTTGGTGTCCTCTCTGGAGCAGCAGAGGCAGGTGCAGAGCTGAGGGTGAAGCGCAGTAAATTTTAGGAACACCTTGGACTGGACAGAAGGAACAATTGCTTGGTATGACCTCCTGCCCGTGCTTTGTTTCCACACCTGTAATTGCACAGCCCTGTGGGACATAGGTTAGTTTGTTCATTCATCTCAAAGCTGTCAGTTCTGGTGGAGATGCTTTTCAAACTGGCTTATCCATCTCTATGTACAATTGAATGTTTGCTGGTGCTGGCATAAGGAAGCCATCAAAAATTTAGTGCTGGAAGCAGTGGGATATTCTTCCTTGAGCCCAAGAAAAAATGTAGTCCTGTTCTCTCTCCTGCACATGTTGTAACAGGCATCTCCCAAGAGCATGGCTACCATCTGTTCGCTTTTCTCCTCCTCCTACTGCTTCTTCTGTATTTCTATTTCAGGGCTTCTCTGGCTCTTCTGCTTTCACAAGGAAAGCTTCCTACTCATTAAAATCCTAAATGAAGTGGTAAGTACTGAGTTAATTCCATAGACACTGGGCACAGGCTGGTAAGTAATCAATCATGAGGAGTACTAATTGCCCTCAGGAATTTCTGTCATGGGCAGCAGCACTCCAAGAGTGCTGCCCAATATTTATTCCTGTTCTTCCAACAATCTGTCTGGCCTTCACCCTGTTGAGAACTGTGTAAGGCATGGAGCGCTCTGAATCGGTGATCTTGCTTTGATGCCAGCCCGTTTTTCTTTGGCAGGAGGATATCAGCAAGCGAAGTACTTGTGAGGAGGTGGTGCTCTCCCCGGGAGGTGATTATGCAGGAGTCCTGCTGCAAGGCAAGTGCAAGAACATGGTGTGTTGGGTGACGGCTGTTGTGTTCTAGCAGAGGGGCCAGCAGCAATGCTTTTAAAATGCTCCAAGTGTTCTGGGTTCCCAGAGATCCTGTTTTTAATCCTCCCAGTCCCTCCTCCAGCTCTGAGAGCTGCTCCTGCCACTCCCGGTCCTCTCCAAAAGGCCTGGTGTGGATCAGGACTGATCCCAACAGTGAGCTCTCTGGAACTGGTCAGTGCAGTTCCCAGCTCCCAGAAGGCTCAGTGAAAGCAGGTTTCCCTTTCCTCTCCAGAATTACCAAACTCAGTTCTTCCTCTAGTTTGCTATGGCTCACTTTTACACTGGAAATACGTAGATCTGAAGAATTTTCTCTGCAGACGTAAGCCAGACAGCATAGAGACAGTCTCTAAAAACACTACAACAAACTCCTTGCTACAGCATTCTTCTGTTTCATGACAGCTGCCTTTGTCAACCCATTTGCTGCTAGCAGGTTTTCTGGACCCATGTTTGGTGGAATCTGCCTGGACACATGCTGAGAATGAGATATGTAGCATCCACAGAGAACCACTGTGAGACCACATCTCACTTTCTACTTTACCTCAGAGGCTACCGGTCAAATTCTTTAACTGAGTCGCTTCATGCAATTTCTGTGGTGGCTGTGGGACCTCAAGGACTTGAGCTGGAGGCTGAGATGTCAGTCTCAGTCAAGCATGTCAAGCCTTAAGTGGGAGGAGAGCTGGACTGCATGGAGTTTACAGGGATTTTATATTTAAAAAAATACCCAAATCTTTTTTTTAAGGATATAAGATAACAGAGGCTGCTTGCTTGAAAGACCTTTTCTCCTTATTTCCAATTGCTCAACAAAGTTTCCCAATGCAGACAGCACAAAAGCTTGGCTGGAGATCTACCGATTGCCTAAGGATTCCTGGCTGAAGGAGATGGAAAAGAGCCCAGGAGCTGCAGCCGGGCTGGCTTGCAAGGAGAGGAGGTCAAGCTGGACATCTGTGGTACAAAACAGTTCCATCTCCCACTGTGCTATTTTTTCTTATACCCTTTTGCCTACAGGTCTTTCCCCAAGCCTTGCTCCTGCAGCCAGTGACAGCAAGATACAGGCTGAACCAGTCTGTTGGCCCAGGGGGATGGAGTATGTGTCTCTACAGCTGCTACAGCCACCCATCCCACATTTCATAAGGCCTTTGTGTTACTGGAACATGTTTACTCTCCCCAAGACAGGCTTTCCAATGAGGTTTGCTTAGTCCCAGGGCTAGTGTTCCTGCTGCCCTTCCCTAAAGCTGGCAGCTCCTTTCCCAGCAGTATTGCCCCATCTGAGGAGGCCCTGTGTGAGGGTATTCCCACAGGGCTTCTCCCTGATGTTACTGGGGGAAGGTGAAGAGGAGTAGGAATTGGGCCTGATACCTCCACTTGGTCCTGAACCAGGGTTCATGGTTTAGACTACCTACAAGAGGAGCCTGGTGGGGTCATGGCTGAACTTGCTGGAGCAGGGCAGGGTCTCTGCCTGTTTGCACTAACCACTGTCACCTCTGGTTCCTTGGCAGAAAAGTCTGGAGCTGCATGGAGACGGTTCTGCAGAGACGGTAACTGGCCTCAATGAATGTCCTGAACTGTTACAGGGAACTTTAAATGCTGAGTCCATGCTTAACCCTCTCCTGCATCGCTTTCACCTTGCTAGATTTCATCTCTCAATACGCAGGCACCTTCTGCCCAGCACCTCCAGCTAACCCTCTGTGATACCTGCCTCATCACTCTTCCCTCTTCCTTCAGCAAAGACTTTCCTGGCCATTTAAGAGGGAGCTGCTTCTCAGCCCTGTCTTCAGGGCAAACATCCCCCTTAACTTAGCTAAGCCAAAAGCAAAAGCCCAGGCATTCCCTCTTTGCCGATTCCATGTAAAGTACCCAAGTTCCTGCCTCTTCCTTCTCAGATGTGGTTGATTATTTAGCCAGACCTTTTCTGTTTAGCCCAGTGTCAATGTGTGTGGGGTGGTGGTGGGGACATACCGGTGCTGGTCCCCTGTTAGGATTTTCTTTTCCCAACCAAGCACATATGTGACCTCCTCCAGTCCTGGGCTCTCTGAAGTAAAATCTGGTTCTTGTATTCAGCAGCACTCTGCAACCTTTAGTCCTGCTTCTTTTGTTTTTTTTTTGTTTTTTTTTTTTTCTTTTTCCTGAGCCTTGCTGTGCCCCACCCAGGCCTGTGCTGCAACAAGAGTAATTCAGAGAGATTGGTAAATCAGAAGTGGAGATTATTTAGGGCACATAGACAAGAGGTGTCCGGGAAGGACATCCTTTGTAATGTTGAAAGAATAGTGACCTCCCTCAAGCTTCTGTGTTTTGGCCTGAAGAATGAGCCTAAACCCAGTACCTCCTAGGCAGTGTCAGCCAACCTTTGCATACACTTCCTTTAGGAAGCATTTGATTCCCATGAACAGGTGAAAACTTAGCAGTGTAGGGCACAACACAGTTCTCAGGTTCACATTTTTCTGTTGCAGGGGTCACCTGTGTCTGCAAACCAAGCTGATGCAAAGCTGAGTCTCCCGGTGCTGCTGCTGCAAGTGAAGCCACCCAAACCCATTGCAGGTCAGGACTGATTCTGTACTTGCAACCTGCAACCTCCTTCAGGTGGCAAAGGAATCGTGGCCCTTATGACTACAGAACAGGTCAGAAAGTTTCAGTGATGTGCTCCTTGGTCCCTTCCTGACCTGTTTTCTAGTTACATGTAATCCTGTAGTGGGAGTTGCTTCTTAGCTGACCATCTCATGTGTCACCTTTGTTAGCACAAAATACTTCAGTGTGTCTTGAAGTGGGTGTCATACACCCTTGGCTTCATTGTCACCGGAGAGGGAGGAGGTTGTTTCCTAGACCCTAGCAACCTGACTGTTTGAACCCCTAGTTTGTCACTTGGAGTCCTGGATTCACAGGAAAATGCTGAGGATGGGGAGGGAGCAGACCTTAGGCTGGGAACACTGTCAGGGAGAATGCCGCAGAAGGGCAAGGTGAGCTGGGTCCTCAGATGACTTGCCCTAGTCCCTGCCTTCAAATACTGGAAAATGGGCTAGTGGTATGGAAAGTCCCACAGAAGATGCAGTGTGTCCCTCTTCAAGACAATGTCACCCTGAAGGAGGGATGGCCAAAGTGCCTCTGAGCACTCCATGGTGTCTGCTCCATGGTGTCTGCTTCTCCAGGGCTGTGCCTTTTCTCTTTGTGTTCCCAATCCAGGCAGTAGTTTTAAAAGCCCTTTGGATGCCTTGAAGAAAGTGGCTGATGGCAGCATGCTTGGCTTGGGGTACAATCACCTAATCAAGGACTGCCAGTGGGAGCAGCAGGAAGCAATCTTCCGCAGCACGTATCAGGAGTATCTGGAGGCCGAGGGTGAGAGAGAGAGCAAGGAGCAGATCCCCAGGTGAGTGGGAGCACCAACCAGGATTTCAGTCCATGAGACATCAACACAGGGCAGTTTTCAAGCGTAGATGGAAGCCTCTGTCTTAGCTTTGCCTCTTTCATCCCAAGGCTTCAGGGCAGGGGGCTAGAGCCGTTCCAGGTCTTGTCGCAGTGCTGCCTACTTATCAAAGCCTTTCTTTTACATATATTTCTTCCTTTTTTTCAGACATGCTACTTTTCATTTTCTCCTGCCTAGCTGGATCCTACAGGTGGGACCTGAAATGAAAGTGCAGCCAGGTAATCCAAACAGGCAAAAAGCTGTTAACCTATGAAGCATGTTGTTGCATGACATTGAGCTCCAGTTAGAGCTCAATGGCTCTGGGTTGGGTTCCCTATATAAATTCCATCTCCAAGGACATAAGCCTGGATAAAAATGTCAGCCGTAAGACTTATAAGGCAGTTACCGTCATGGAGTCAAACAAACTTAGCTCCATAGTTAAAAAAAACCCACAACCCCCCAAAAAACCACCAAAAAAGATGAGGAGGCACATAGGCAAGATGAAAATAACAAACAAGGGGAGAGTTTGTTCTGGTTTAGTTTCTGTAAGTCCTGTCAGGGAAACTGTGAGAGCTCTAATGAGAGCTTTCTAATGGTGTTTTGGTGTCCTGGATTGTTCCTTTCTTTCTCCCCAGTCTCCTTCTCTCTTTTGTCGTCCCCTTCTCTGTACCAGATGTTCCAGCTGGCATCAGTGTGCACTGGGATGGAAGCCACAATCTCTGCTTGTACTTACTTAACCATTCCCTCAAGGAGAAAGTGGGTAAGAAAGTAGTTTTTTCTAGCAGAGCACTCTGTGGGGAGTGGGAGCATTCAGTGGCCAGTGGCTGTCATTCAGCCAGGTCTTCATGATTCAGAGAAATGAGGAATGGGGAGGAAAGCTGCCTTGTATCTTGTGGGTTAGGCTGTCATTTGGATTGTGGGATTCCATGTTGCACAGGCTGGCAGTATTTTTAGTGAAGCCACTCTGACAGGAGACTGCAGAATGGTGCATGTTTTATTGGGAAACTGGATGCTAGTACCATGGGAGAGAACTCTCTGTACCTTCTTACAGTTGTCTCTTTTTATGTCCTTCTGTTTAGACTCTGATCCGAAACCTCATGTTGTGTGGCCATGTGCAGCTCCAATTGTATGCTCGGCTGTCAGTTCCTGCTCCAGGTACCTGGCACTGGCATGTGAAGATGCAACAATAACTATTTGGGATAAACACCTCGGTAAGCTTGGCCTTTGGGACTGTGTATTGGGATCACTGCAGATAAATCGCTCCCTTCCCTAAGAGTTTGAGGCTCTAGCTTGTTGTGAACAAGGGACTGGCAGTGAGTTTACAAGCAAATCTGCAAATAGTTTGGACTCACTTGTTCATTGGATGCTTGGCCAGAAGTTGCCAATGCAGCGTGACTGCCCTAGCCCTTGGAGAACCATTCCCACCCCCAGCAATGCAGGGGCTGTGAACTGCTGCAGTGAGGACTGACGACCGTCTGGTCCTGAGGCTGTGAGACAGTGACAGTCGCTGCTTTGCCACTGCACCCTCAGGTCATCTTTGAGGCTGTTGTGGCATCACAGTCCAGGCTGCCACCAGTGCTAGTGTCATCCCGCCATTATGAAGGGATTCTCCCGGCAGAAGAATCTTCTTCTGCCATCAGGATTGTTCTGGTGGCTGCTGCCCCTGAGCAGGCCACAGTCCAAGCTAAGCTTTCCTTGGATAAACTGCCAGTTCCTTTTTCTTCCTAAACTGCTGTCTTTATTTTTTTTTCTCTGCTTCCCCAGGATACCCACTCTCTGTGACTGCCATTCTAGAGCAACGTCTCATCCGTAGTATCCACTTTCTGCGGAGTTCTGCAGCTGCCAGCGATGAGACACCTTGTCCTGGTACAGATCCTGCCTGTCCCATCATGCAGCTTCTAGTGCTATGTACAGACAGCTCTTTCTATTTGGTGAAAGCACCCAGGGCCGGGAAGTCCAGCATCACGCTCCTGGCAGACAGGTGAGGTAGGCTCCTATAGACCTCACTCCAGCCAAAGAAACCATGTGGTGTAGTGGTCAGGTCCAGCAGGGAGGCCCAGATTTCTGTGGAGTAGAGAACTTTCTACTGCTTTTACCCACATAGCTCTGCCATGCTGTTGTCAGCAGCAAGTGTGGTTTTGCTAGGAGTCAGTTCCAGTGCTAAAATCCAATGGTTATGCCAGAATTAGGGGTGTTTCTGGGTTCTTCTGTGCACCAGAACACAAGTGCTTGTAGCACTGCTCTAGGGCTGACGTTCAACTAGCTGGGTCTCTGCCAGGTACCCACAGGAATTTTTTCTTCTCTCTTCTGCCCCTGACAGAATAACTTCCCCCCAGAAGTCAGAATGGGCATTTCTTACCATCTTTCTGTCAATTTTGTGTTCACTCTCCCCTTTGTTCGAGGAGAAGGGTCAGCTTTGGGGAAGCTGCTGCTCTGAAGGTTTCATGCCTCCATGGCATGCAGGGCATTTGTATCTCCAACATAGTTCCTAGGCAGGTTTGCACAGGGATGGGCCTCAGGGGTTCCTGCCCAGGAGGAGGCAGGCTTTGTCTCCATAGGGAAGGGGCTTGGCTGGAACTTTATGCCAGCCCGTGTGCTACAAACTGCCATTGTCATTATCACAGCCTCTTAGTACGTGCCAGGTACATGAAAGAGTTGCATAAGCCTGAGTCTGTTTTACAGGCCTGAAGATCCAAATCTTGCTGTCAGCATGGTGGTGCCTGTCCTGGCATTCCCCAGTGCAGTGAGTATTACTGCCAGCTCTCTTAAGAACTGGGTGAGAACACAGGTCCATCTGGCCTAGGATCCTGTTTCCAGTAATGGCTGGAGCTGGGTGCCTAGAAGATAAAGAACAGGGCAATCAGATATGGTACTGCCCTTATATCGTTTCCCAGCCTCCAACTATTTTTAGCATGGGGACTTCCTGCACCAGTTCCAGGTCTTTATGTAGCTGGTCACTCGCAAAGGATTTCTCTTCCGTGATCTTATTCAGTATCCCCTTGCACCCATGTCCTCAAATTGACCACTGAGGTGGGAGGCACTGGCGGCCTTCTGCACATGGACAGGTCCAACGGCAAAGATGAGAGGGTTCAGCCATGAAGCTTCAGGAATCAGGGTCAAATATGAGAGGGCATCATGGTGAGGAGAAGTTACAAGCACAAGTCCAGCCAGACCTTGCAAGCGGCCTCAGAAAGTTTTCAGGCATGGGGAGAAAAGGACTAAAAGCCGCTGGCCAGAGCCAGCTATGCAGAAGGCTGGATCTAGTTAATTTCTAACCTGCCCTGCTGCCCTTTTCCAATCCCAACCTGCAGCAATTCCAGTCCAAGTTCCCTGCACAGCCTGTACTTGATCTGCTGTGGCCTTGTGACTACTGGGCAGGCAAAGAAAACAGCATCATAGTTGGGGATGTGAAGTCCTGAATATCATTCTATGTCCTTCCCAAGAAATGCTTTTCACTTCTTTTACATCTGTTTCTAAGTGTCAGCTTGCTGTTTCAGGCCCTGGTCTTCTCCTGGGATGGCACAGTGTCCTTGATGAACGCTGCCACATCGCAGATTGTTTACTGCTTCAGGACTCCACCTTCTCATGCTGTAGCATCCCCCTGGCAGCCAGTGTTCATAGTGGATAGTGTGAACTGGTGCTTGCTGCTTCGAGGTGGGTAGCACCTTGGAGTGATCTTAGATACATGGTCACTGGGTGCATTCAGCTGTGCACTGATCCTTGTTAGTTCTTCTTATGGGATGACTCCTGATGCAATAGCCCGCTGTTCTTGTTTCCGTCTAGGAGATAAGCAGCAGCAGGCAGATGCACTGGCACAGAGCAGAGCCAGTCACAGCACCATCTTCCTTTTTGACTTCAACTCCTACTCACTGAAGGAGGCTTTCCCAAAGGAACCAGATTTGCCTCTCAAATCCTTGCAGGACTTGCCATGGATTGAGAGATGTAACATTTTCTTACGTGATAGGTAAGGTTCTCCTTCTGCCTGATAGGTAAGTGCACCTGCATTATTGTAAGCTGTGGTGTTGCTCAGGTCCATGCAAGGTCTCACCGTGGAGCTTCTGGGTTCTTCTGTGCGCTGTGACAGATTTATGTCTGAGTAAGGTTGATGTTCAGGTAGCTGGATGTCTGACAGCCACCCAGAACCCTTCCTCCCCTCCCTCCTGTCCTTCCTAGAACAACTTAACAGCTGTAAGTTAGGATGCCTGGGGCAGGCTTGTCATTCCAGGTAGAGAGAGCTTGCTAGTTCTAATATGCTTTTGTGCAACACGGATTGTGCAAGCTTGTGAGGGAATATGACCCTCGCTTAAGTGTCTGCGTCTTCTTTTTGACCCCATAGCCAGGCAGAGCTGGGATCTCTTTGTACCTTGCTCCTCCCCTCCATTCCTAGGTTCATTTGATGTTTACGTAGATTTGTGTTGGGGGTTTCTCTGTTTGAGAAGGTCCCCAGCACCCTCAGGCCGAGGTTGCAGAGCTTAGCTGATGCATTGCGTCCATGCCGTCACTAGATGGCAATGTGACATCTCTTATTGGGCGACCTTTTCCTTGAAGTGTTTTGGGAACCTGGAGCCAGATCCATGTCGGTGATAGGTTCTGTTTGTTCTTTTCATTATGCCTTAATTCTTCAATTTGAAGTGGAACAGGTGGGTGCAGGTATGACCTTACAGCACATATTCGCTGGCAGCCTTCCCTAATTCCTTGTCTCCAAGGGAAATCCTGTGGTGGTGTCTGGCTAGTTAAGTGCAGAAAAGTTTCATTCTATGCCGCCAGCCACCGGTTCTGTCCCTCCTTCTCATAAAGCTGGAGAGGAGACTCTTGTCTGCCTTATACCAGAAAAACTGGGGAGACATCACCTCCAGGGATATCTTGCTCCCTGGGTGCTGAGAGCTCAAGCCAGAGCAGAGCAGATACAACTGCAGTGAGACCTGTGTCTACAGAGGCTAACAGACAAAGAGAAATACGGAGGTCGTTGCTGTCAAGAGCAGTAAACTTGAGTGCTGAGTGGATGAGGGAGTCACTGAGCTCAATTTGTAGTGAGCCCCAGGGACCCTTGGGGGAACCAGGCTAGGGTTGTCTGAGCGCCGGGGGAATGGCAGGGACTGCTTTAACCACCCTTTTCTTCCCTCCTTAGGCAGCAGAGCCTGCTGGGACTCAGGGAGCAGTTGCCTGAGTACTGGAATCGGCTGCAGGCACAAGCAGCTGCCATGGACAAGGAGAGGCAGAATGTGAAGGGACAGAACAAGCTGTAGTCAGCCTTGCATCCTGAGGGCCAGGCTCTGCACTATCACAATCCTGCAGACCCATGATCCAGCACTGATATTTTGACAATGACTCTATTCAAATCTATCCTGCTGCTTTCCAGCCTGGGGCAATTTGTCATCTGAAATCGCTGCTTGTCTGCCACTGCTCAGCCACAAGGAACTGTGCCCTGCCTCTCTCCTCACCTAACCCTCAGCCTGTTCCAGCAGGGTTCAGCCCCTCCTCATCAGAGACAAACACTGCTAATGGAAGAGTCTTGAGGTAGGAAAGGCCGCTGATCGAGGTGGCAGGCCCAACACCTCTGTGGTTCAGCTAAGGATTTGTGCTGGATCTCAGAGTCCTCTCAGAGACCTGGAGCATCAGAGCAATATGGTATATTGCAATGTCCCTCCTTAATAAAGCCTTTTCTCCAGTAAATGTCTCTTACTCTTCACAGAACTGGCATTTTATCAGACTCTGATGTTCTGTCCTTCTGTTGCTGGGGCTCACCAATGTGTCTTATCTTCTGCTCTGACCCAGATGGGCAGACAGCAGCATCCTTGTGCTTAGCAGGAGACCTGGTCTTTTCAAACCAGGCAGCAAATCAGCCATGAAGGTGGCATCCCCCAGAGCATAGCAGTGCCAAGCAGCAGTGACACTGCAGAGTGTGTCAGCCCTGACCTGGGCTGTTCCTCAGTCTAGTTGTTTCTTTTGACTTCAGAGCAGGCAGCTTTGGGATAAGACTACTTAGGAATTGAAGCCTGCAAATGTGCAGACAAGCTCACTGGGTTAAGGTCAGGCTAGAACTGGTGTTAGAGCCAAGAACTGATGTCACCGAGGAGCACGACAGAAGCGGGGAGTTCGGAGAAGTCAGGGCTGTGCTGAGCCAAAGACAGGCCAGGAGCATGACCAGCACGTTGGTCAAAGGCCATAAAAAGCTGAAGCATCCCTCCTACAGGCAACACAGGACAAAGAACTAACAGGGGCAATGCAAGGCCAAGCATCCATGTATTTGTTTCTTGTTCCAGAAGTGTATTAAGCTAGTAGCTTGTCCTGTATACTTGACAGATGGGGCAAAAAACTATGCAGGCTCTCCAGTCAGTCTTTCACTGGTCAATATTTTCAGGTTACTAGTCCCGTGGGAGAGTGGCAGCATCTACATGTTAGCTGCAGAGTTTGATTGCTCAGTCGGGGGCTGACAGCGTAACAGCATTTTACACTGGGCATCTTTGTTGCTCTTCAGGCAGTCAGGGGTCCTTTGGAACTTGAAGGGCTTTAGGGGAGGTGACCCAAAACATCCATTTTCGAGCATAGCAGCCATGCTTTCTCAAGCATAAAATCCATGAGAAAGCTTCCATCTTTTTACAGCTGATTGTGCTTCCAGGATGACTGCCTAATCCACTCCAATCTGTGTGCACGGGGAGTGGTATTTTCTTCCAGATCTCCCTCTTGTGACTCCCCCAAAGGTTCAGCAAAGCATCAATGCAGGGTGCCAGGGATTCAGCACAGACTGAGCTATGTAGACATTCCCATGCCAAGGTCCCATTTCAGTTTTTCATAGCAAGTTGTCTTGTTTTGGATTGAGTTTTGATGAGAGATCTTAGCTCGTCCTCTGGAAATAAAGTCAGCCAGTCTTTTGTGGAGGTAGGAAAGGGGAGAAGCATTCCACTTGCTTCACACTCTCAGATGCCTGGTTTTGCTCTGGAGAAGGACAAGCTATTTGAATTAAACCTTCCTGTTTGCTACCTTTCTGAAGGACTTTGGGGGCCATAGTAAAGCCTTTTGTGCTGTCATTTTCCATCTGCCACAGATTACAGCTTCACAGCTCAGCTGATTGTTACGGATATTGATACTGGGCTGTGTGAGCACTTGCCATCTGCTTCAGTGCAAAGTCAAGCGGGTTTGCTCAAACCACCTTCAGTGCCTGTTTAAACCGAGCCACCTGGTTCAGCACTGAAGTGAAGAAGGAACAATCCTTGATCCTTTCTTCTGTTCTTGCTGTGGTGGCAGTAACAACTTAATTGTTCTGTTTCTGTGGTACTTTAAGAAACAATGGGCCTTCTGCCATAACTGGGCGCAGGGGATTACTCAGGGCAGGAATTCCTATTCCTGCATTGCTTCCCGCACTGCAGAGAGCCAGCACAACTAATACATGGCCCCTTGAACAGCACTGGGTCTAATTCTTGCTATTTGTGCAAATGTAAAGGGCTTTGGGGATCTGTACCCTTAATCCTACCCCATCTGCTTTCCATCCAGAAGAGGAGCAGGGCTTGCCTAGCATGAAAAGAAGAGGCAGAACAGGATCTGCTAAAGAGTTAGATGTACTGTGCATCCACCAGTTTGTGTGTATTCATCTCAAGATGTGCTTGTTTGTTTGCAGTTTGAATTTGCTCTAAAACCCTAATCATGTGCTTGGCCAAGATAACCAGGAGCTGGCAGGCTCCACAGAGAAAGGAAAACAACGAGCAGCTGCAGGAGGCTGATGAAGAGCCTTTGTTTTTACTCATGACTTCAGCAGGGGACCATTTGTTTCCCGCTTCTTTGAAGGGATACAGAAAAATTGGTGTGATCAGTGTGTTGACATGTGCATTGGTGATGGAGCTGTATGCTGAGCTCCTCAGCACGTTCTGGAGAGGACCAGAGGCACCTGATTGCTTATTCCAAAGATGATGCCCTTGCCAGCTATTCTCTCATTTCCGGTCACTCCGTGAGCCCTAGGCAGCTGTAGGTCTGAGCCAATTTGAGCTATTCTGCTGCTGGAAACTATGGAAAGGCCTTGAGAGGTATCATAAATATCACCATCAAAAGACGAAACTCTAAGAGTTCTGGCTGGGCCAACTCCTACCTCAGTGCCAAGTTCAGTGAACTCAGAGGTGCTACCTGGGTATAATAGAAGCAATTTGGCTCTGTATTAAAAAAAAAAAAAATCGGTTTGTGGATGGAGAGGGATTGTGAGAAGGAGGAAGAGGAGCTCAGATCCACAGAGAGGCGCTCGAGCAGCATCGTTCCAGCAGAGCCAGGTTACTGCCCAGCCATGCAGAGATGGTTTCTGTGGGAGAGGAGGCTGTTCTTTAATCTCACTAAATTATCTGCTGTTCTCTGCAAGAAGCCAAATGTCATCTTCTTTGCATACTTGCTTGTGCCGTGGAAGCAGAGGAAATCAGAGGCTGATCTGATAAGATTCCCCCACTCCCTAGGGCCAGCAAAGGTTCGGGCTGTTTGGGTAAGCTCTGTCTGTGCTGTTTGAAGGAGCATGGTCCTCAGAAGCGCCAAAGTGGTGCGTGCTCTGGGAGCTGCACTCCTTGCATTCACGTTGCCAGCCTTAATGCAACAACCCACACATCCTGTAGTGCCTCACCATGTACAACCTGAAGGCATCCTAAGGAGGAATCCGCAAAGACCTCTGCGGGCGATCTGGGCAAGTAGTGTCCCTGCAAGACACTGTGGGACGTGCGGTGGTGCCTAGGGCAGGGCAGTCCCAGCAAGTGCTTGCCCTGTTTGCTCTGTGAGTAGGGGCATACTCAGGTGTAGGGGCATCACAAGGCCAAGCTTCCTCCCCTGCTCTACAAATTAGTGTCTAGATATAGGTGAACCAGGTACTGCATCCCATTCCTAACTGCTCAAATAGCTCTTGTCCAAACTAGTATTGCCTCATTACCTCTAATGCCAGTTCCCTGTACCAGGGTGCAGTTTCTTGTCTTTGAGTCCAGGCTATAGCTGTCAAGTTGTGCTGTTCGGCCAAGCTACGCAGATTAACTCTTTCAGTCTTCCCTAATGCATTGTGCCAGACGTCCGAGTCTGGTTTAATTTTGGGTTTCTGCACACCCCTTCCAGTTTGTTCCTGTTTCTGTTCCAGTTTGTCGTTGTCCAGTGTTTCTGGTACTGCTCTGTCTAGGGCCTGGTACAATATTCATGTGTGGTCACTCACGGGGCAGGGGGAGCCTGGTTCAGCTGGCCTTCATACCTGGTTTCGCAGGAGCAGGACCATTGGCTGGGATGAGAAATGAGCTGTGTTTTTGAGGCCAAAATACAGGAGGAAGTTGGCTGAGCCTTGCTGAGGGTGCTAGAGAGAGATGAGATTTGCATGATGACTGGGTGATGTTGTGTTTTGGCTGTCGCCCCGTGAATTTACGGGCACTTTATGCAGCTGAAGACAGACAGGGCTCATGCTATGAAGAACTCGCACCCTACGCAAGCCAAGTGCTGGGGCTGGGGTGTAGAACAGCAGACTGGTCATGCAGTAGGGGAGGATTTGTCATCACAAGAGCCAGGTCTTCACATGGTACACCTCTGTGCGGTGCCATGTGTTGGCTCGGCCCCAGGAAAGTCCACACTTTAAGAGGAGGGGAAGGCGAATGACTCATGTCACTGCAGGGCTGCTGATGAGGCAGGAGGGAAATGTACAGTATCTGAATGGCAAATTGGCCTGGGCTGCCAAGTGTGAAACTCTTCGACCGCCTCGAGCACGTTGGGCTGAACAGCTTGTTTTGTTAGAAACTTCGTGTCAGCCCACTTGAGCAAATGGCAGCTCTTCTTCATGCGAAGGGCTGGATCGTTGTCGGGGGGAGAGGGAATAGGTGTGCGTTGTGAGGGGTTGTGCACAGGAGATGGAGTTCTGTAGGGGGGAAAAAACAAGTCCCACACTGAGCTATGAGGAAGAAACACTAATTAGGCAAGGAAGAGGAACCTGCCAGGTTGCAATCCTGACCTAACGACCAATTATAGGATAATATAGCGCAGTAATTCCGGGTAAACACTAAGTAGAGGATGTTTCTGGATTAATTCCTTTTTGAAACACAGTAATCATTTAAAAACATCCGGTATCCTAATTTTAAACTGCCCATCACAGACACCAGCACAACCTGTGGTAAATTGTCCCAGTTGTTAAACTACCTGTGTTTGAATTCACACCCTGTTTCTAAACTGAATAGGTCACGTTCCAGCTTCCAGTCACTGGACCTTGCTGGATCTCTGGGAGATGGAAGACCCCACCAGCAGTAGTGTGGTTTGTGTGGAGGGACTTACGAGCCACGTATGTGTGCAAAGCAGACGTAGGAAGGCTAAACAATTCTCAGTGTCCATGGTGGAGCAAAGTAGTGGGTTCAGGTTAGGTATGAGGGGAAGTTTGTAGTGGCTGTGGGGGCAGCAGTAGTGTAGTTTTTCTGGGGAGCCATGCAGCATCCATCAGTGGAAGCCTTCATAAACGCCTGCTCAATCACCTGACATCATATAGACCTTGCCTGGGCCAGGGAGATTCGCTAATACAGGGAGAACTCTGGAGTTCTTTCTAGCTCAAATTTCCTGTGATTCTCAATTTCTAGAAGTGAAACAGTCTAGATTCTTGAAGCCTTCCCCATACTTTCTGTGCTTGGGTCCTCACTCTCCATGAAGTCTATAACATAGTGTGGAGGAGAAAAGCGTTTCACTCAATTCCTGGGGCAGTGCAGAGAGGCAACAGGACAGGGGAGACAGACCAGGAAAAAGACTTGCAGTTGCCCAAATGGGAATTGAATGCTCAATTCCATTACCAGTAGCTCTTGCCCTTTATGGATCTCCCACATGACAGACTCCTGGCAGAGGCTGTGGCAGTGACGGTGGATTAGACAGGACTAAAGAGATCTGCCAAGCTGTACTTCCCTCCTGCTTCAATAGCTCTTGCCCTTCCCAGTACTACTGCTGTTTTGTCCTCTCTTTTTTTCTCCTGGTGCTGTCTCTGTGGAAATTCATATTTTACCAATTCATTTTCTTAAAAATATTTCTGCTAAAAGCATTACCCTTGGCACTGGTAAATGTTTGCAAAGGCTGAATTGTGTTGATCAGCATTGCGGACAAGCACCCCTCCTGCAGATTAAATCGGAGCCGGTGCTGCTGAGTGGAGTAACAAGGGGTAAAGCAGGTATGAGTGATAAAAGGAGGAACCCCTGAGTTATTTGGCTTTGCTATGATCACTTTAATCAGTAGTTTTCAGGAACAAGTTGTATTTTTCTTCAGTGCACATTACCAGTGTTGTAAATCATCATTCCTCAGGGATCAGAGAGACTGATGTTATTTACTTGTTGGAACCATAGTGAACAGATAGACTTACACATTTCCTTTACAAAATGAATCTGAATCAAAAGCCTTCCTCTGTATATTCTCCGCCTCTTGAGGGGAAACCTGAAATCCAGATCCAGATTTCAGGCTTGCATCTCTCTATGACCACACTGATCCTAATCTTCCAGACTGGGGAAGAAAATAGAGCCTAACTGTCATTTAGGCTACCTGTTCTGCTTGTGTGCCTCCATTTAAGTCAGTCTTAACAGCAGTTTCTCTTACTGAACACATTAGGGCAGTCTCATTATAACATAATTATTTTGTTGAAAGGCATGCATCTTGTCGCCTCATTCCAGAGCTTCCCAAGGAAAAACGCTAATATAGGTTGCAGTTTGATTATCGTTGTGGTGACAGTCCTTTTCCCATTTAATTTTGACTTTGTTTTTATTCTTTGGGAACAGAGCAACTGCTAGAGCCCCTCTCTCTCTTTCAAAGATGCCGTCCTGCAGCTAGGAAATATTTAGCAAGGCACTGGGGCAACAGAACAGACACATAAAAGGCACATAAGGAAATATAACAAATTGTTGGTGAAAAGATCAACCAATTAATGCTTTCAGCTGTTGCATCGCAAAAAAGACATATTTCCTCCCCCAAAGGTGGATCAAGCGCTGTTATGAATTCCTAAAGCCTCTTTAGAGAATTTAAATGCATCTTCCAGCTCTAAGCTGTGGACTCACATAGCATTCCAGCAGTAATATTTTCCCAAGGATGAACTGTTCCTGAACAGAATGGTCACTGAAGTGCATTTCATGTGTGAGGGATTTCAAGTTAATAGGAGATTATAGTTCTATAAGCAAGGTATGTATCATCTGTTGGAAAGTTAAGCATTTCCCCAAGAAATCTGAAAAAAATCCTGTGAAGACATTTTCAAATTTTGAGTATAAACCCAGTGTTTTTTCACTTGTCTTTATTATCTAATTAGGGGCACAGGGTGATGAAGGAATAAGAAATCTAAGGAAGTGGGTTTTATTTTTTTATTTTTCTCAAAGAAGAAATATTGCCATATTTTGTTTCATCAGTTTAAAAAAACACAATCCTTTTCACTGAAATGGTCTTTTGAGCAAAAACTTGTTTCAGCGATCTCCATGCACACGCTCAGTATTTTCGGAAAGAATAGAGGCGTGGTTTAAAAAAAATGAGTGATCTTGGATGCCTTTACCTTGTGATACTCAACTAGAGTTCCTTCAAATGGACTGTTTTCCTTCTCCTCAAAAGGCCTCCTTCAAATCAAATCAGTCTTTTAAGGTTTTTCAGATGAACATAAGATATTTGCTGAGAAAATGCACTGAAGATTTGGCTGTCATTCATGTGAGGAAACAACTACATTTTCCATTGCCCCATAAAATTGCACCGGGCTAATGCTGCAAGGGCCATTTGACTTGGACAGTTTCAATGTCCACCTGAGACTGTGCAATGAACTTCCCTGGGTCCAATTCACTCCTTGTGTCGCTTTCTTGAATGTGTTGACTTCAGTGGATTTACACCAGGGAAAAAAACATTTCCTATTTAAATCAAGAGGAGGGTACTTTAGTTACCTGCAGCCACACAGCAGATTTATAAGCGAGCAGAAGGTGAATTTTACTGGAGGACCCGCTATCTGTCCTCCAGGCATTGCATCAAGGACACGTTTGCAGAGCATGTCCTTAGCCATTGGGCTTCACTGCTTCAGAGCAAGGGTCTGCTAATCTGCAGTGGCTCTTGGCATCTCCAGGCTAAGGCAGAGCCTCACGGGCTTCCAACCAAAGGCTTTCTGCTGGAGCAGCATGGCCACCCCAGCTCTGAAATGCAGCAAAGCAACGACTATATTTATCAGCCTACCCGAACATTAAGTTCTGGGTAAACTGTGAGCTGAGCCCTGCGTTTGCTGCAACCCCTTGGGCAGAGCCAAGGGCCTGGAATCAGAAAAGCTGAACAGGGCTGAAATTGTGGACACATCTGCAATTGTTGTGCCTGCAGCCCTCCCTGCTAAAGCTCTGTGCTGGTGACAAATGGCTCGTGTGAATGAGATCGTCCAGCAGAGACGATGCAGGCAGTGCCCAGGCAGGGGCAGGAACCTGGAAATTGCCTCCCACTGGCAGCACGTTGCTGAGAGAGGAAGAGGATTTTGAACTAAATCTGCTGGAGACTCGGGAGCCTTCTGGGAAAGATGCTGAAGAGAGCAGGGAGCTGCAGGATATTCTCTTTTTCAGGAGCAAATGCCTTTTATGCAATCATTTTAGACCCCCTCTTGGCTTCAGTGCCCTCCCCATGACAGTGAGGCTGATTATTTGTGCTAATGTCCTCATCTCTAGTGAACAATATTGCTGCTATATTTAATATGAGAGAGGGTTATTACAGTATTATCTAGAATGAGCCATAGCCATTATAGGTTGCTCTGTATCTCAAAGCTAGTTTTAATTAAAACTGCCAATAACTTTTGAGGTCTTCGACTTCTGGAGTTGAAGCAAAGGAACAAGATACTCAGGTGGTTTCGTTTGATTGTACAACTAATTATTAGAGGGGTGGAATCAGGTTCACTGGCAGCTGAGCCCTGCAGTTTCCATGCTAGCTGTGAGAGTCCATCAGAGCCTGGCTAGGCTGGCCTTCCCGACACGTGTGTGTATTTGGGAGCAAGTTATCATTTCCACAGGCCCATCTGTGGAAGCAGATGTTGTCCTCCATCACTCCACTTCGCTCAACTTGATTTTATTATGAGCCAAAACTGTGGGAATTCCTCTTGCCTGGGATGCTATTTGATCAAACACCCCAGCAACCAGAAATGAAGAACTGGGTCCTCAGCAATTGCTCAGTCTGGAGTAAATGCAGAGAGTTTTTCTGCTCCCTCCTGAGCTTCAGCAAACCTGGACATCACATCTGCTGCTCTACCAACATGTTTGACAGAATATAAGTTTGTGCCTCTCTTTACCTGCAGAAAGCAGGAAAGAGCCTCACAAGTGCGATATTAAAAGACTGAAATGAACATGCAATTAGAGATCAGAGAAGCCTTCTTGCAGGAAAGTGCTAATTAGTCCAATCAGAGATTCCTGTGTCTCTCTTTCCCTGTGCACATCAGAGTTCAAGCTTTTGATAGTCACAGTAAACTTGGAAAATCCATTTATATCCAACACCTGATGGCTGGTAATCGATCTTCTTTACTTAGGCCTTTGCCTACGACCTACACGCAATCAATACATGAGGGCAGCAGAGGTGAGCTCGGGGCCATAGCTGACGCTGAAGGCAGTTTGCAGTCGGATACACTCGTTGGTTTGAAGTGATTCCCCCTTTTACCATGTCCCTTCTCCACCCTCTCACCCTGTGAGACTGTGGACGTGTTTGAGAAGTTACAGGTAACGCATGGGGCAGATTTCTAGCAGGGAGAGGGGAAAGGGACTGGGGTTTCATACACGTTAATGCAGCTTTGTGAGGAGAGGACCACTTCACCGCCAGAATCAAAGGGGCATAACGAAATAAAAAATGACCTTTTCCTCCCAGTTCCTCTGCCTGTGCTTTGTCTCCTGAATATCACCTGCACATGGCAAGTTTTCTTCCTTGATATCGGTCGATGGGCAATTTCCCCACCTCCAGAAATGATGGGTTTCCACTATTTACTAGCACCTCCCATGTGCCAGTACACTTAGTACTGTAATCACTACCTCCAGGAGAAAAATCATCCCAGATTTACCCTTATAGGAGATTCACACTCAGATTTACAGCCCATCCCTTTCCTCGGGGCATAGAGACAATCATTACCGTTACATGGTTTGAATAATCTGGAATCCCACCAAGTCATCCATCCTGTTGCTGCAATGATATGATTAGAGGCCTTTGTAAGCAACCATATGTACTTTGGCTTTATTTTGGAATCAAATCAGTTCACATTGAATCAGAATTAGCACCGTAATATGAGGAAAAAGACAGCATATTTGTTTGGGAAAATAAAGGCAGGCAATGATGGTATGTGTGAGTGATAGTCCTTCTTAACTGTGCCATGAAACCATTTTTTCTCAGCCTGAAACTTCAGTCTCCATTTCCTTAATAGCCAGTTCTTTCATTTTCTTCTCCTTGTTCAGCCTTAAAAGTTATTTACAAGGTACTTCTAAAAGTGGGTGATTTAGGCTGCTCTAATGCTTGGTTTGTTTTTGTCTCATCAAATTGCCTGCTGACCTGCAAGCAGTGGCCAAATCAGACTGAAATTAAAAAGGTGGTGGAATATGCCCCAGTCTCTCCTCGATCAATACCAGCCTAAATTACTGCAAACCTGGAGCCATGGTGCATGTAATACATCATTTTGTAACCCCATAAATTGCTTTTAGCCCGTCTCTTCTGATTTCTTTTTAATGGCCTTTCAGCTAAGATCAAGCGTAGCATCGGTTTCGCATCACCTGCGTACCCTACCCGGGGACCATCTCACACTGGCACTGGGATGAGCTCAGCCAAATTGTTGTAACCCCTCGATGTTGGTCATTTTGAGGTTGCTCTGAGATGCCTCTCTTTTGTGAATTGCATGCAGAGAGGCAGGACTTGCCTGCCACAGACTGAAGTCCTGCCCAGGGCTGGGTTCAAACTCATCCTTGTTTTAAGAAAGGAAGAGGGGTGGAGAGAGGATATTGGAAATTGGGATGTAACCCCATGGTTACATAGCTCCAAGGCACTAGCCCTTGCCACAGTTTCTTTTGGGCAAATGGAGCAGTTTCAATCTCCAGTGGGGACCTCCAAAAGCCGTGGTCCTGCAGACCTCTTGCCGTGGCCCCCAGACCACAGCTGGGGAGGTGGTGCCCTGGGCAGCGTGTCTCCCGCTCCTGGATCATCCCTTTGCTTGCACAGAGCCATGGGAGACTTGAGGAGCAGGTGTCGAGCCTCCCCTCCTCCTGAGACAGCCCTGCGGCTTGTGCTGAGATGGAAGATCCTCACCATCTGCTAGCATTGCTGGCATGGCCTGGCCACTCTCTTCCTGGCAGGTATGTGCTTCTATCGCAAAACCTGCTGCAAAAGAGGCCCCGACCTGCCTTTAGACCAGCTGCCTCCACGTCTGAACTGGACATACGATGGGCATTGAGAGAGCAACTTGATCCCCTCCAGTGATCCTTTCTAGAGGCTGTGTCCACAGAGCTATTTTCAAATAACTTTTAAGAGAGATGAGTTACCCAGAAGCAGGACCAACACTGTATCCCTTCAAACAGGACTCTCTCTTATTGATGGCTTTCCCCATCCTCAGCTGCCTTTTCTGTGGCTGTTTGCACAACGCTCCCGGTTTCAGGAGACGCCTTCTCATTTCCCTGGAGATGTGCAGCAGAGACATCACCTCCGCCTTTCCAAGAATTCCCACTTAGGATACCAACTCTTCTGTAAAATAAAGTATATTCTTCCCTGGGCTTAATTTCAAAGGAGGTGTTGGGGGAATAAGAAATAGCATGTTCTTTGCATTATGCAAGTCCCACTATCCCAGACTTTCCTGGAAATGAGTAGCTGGGAAGAGAAGTCAACTGAAGGTTGGCTACTCTGCTTGCTCCGAACATTAGTTGAAAATGAAAACTTTTCCTCTAACTTCAGTGACATTTATCTCAGTTTTAACCAGAGGGGTGGGTGCAAGGGAACAAACAAATGTTTTACCATGAGTTTTTTTTCCTGGTTATGCACCAAGAGCCAGTCACAGAGCTGGATGGAGTTTCTCATCCATCTTCCCCATCGAGGTGTATTTTTGCCGCCTAACAGCAAGCTGTGGATGGGAGCTCCAGGGATGTCATTCCCCATCCCCACACGTCTTCTGCAATCAGAGCATGGCTTCAGCCAGCTGTTAAAATTGTCCTCCTGGTCCTGCCATTCCCTTTCTCCCTTCCTGCCCCCTTGGGATCATTCCCCAGTCCGTGCAAACACAGAGGACCTGGAAGCAGAGCTGCTCGGAGCGGTCACGTAGGGCCCCTCGTCAGCTGTCAGCCAGGCAGCAAAGTCCAGCCTCTCTGTGGGACTGGGAACATGGGATTTGGGATGCACGTGTCAAATCCAGCGGCAGATGTTTCTGGGGGGTCACTTTGGAGGTGACAACCACCTCCCCCCCCTTTCATCTTTGCTGAGAGCCAGTAAACTTAGCCATTCCACTGTTACTGCAAATGCCACAAGAAAACCGAACTGTGCTCAACAGCAGACAAAAATGCAATTGATTGTGACAGATAAGAGGACGCACGACTCACTTGGGGATGGAGCTCTAAGGGTCACACCACCCACCACCCTCCCTGTGACACCCACACCCTCCCCACGACACCCACCCGCTCTCCCTGCAACACCCATGTGCTCCCACTTGCTTCTGGTGTGACCTGCTGGGGACTGGCAGGCTCCTTTCTTCAGCAAATACAACATAAGGAACTTGGAAAGATTTTCTAGAGCTCCACTGCAAAGAAATATTTTTATAAGAAAATAATGAGAACTTTAGAAAGAAAAGGTTTAACTTTTAGGAAGAAAGGTCATTCGTTGGTGGGTGCTTGCTGAACTGCTGACTATGCGTGGCACTGACAGCAGCTCCTCTTGGCTTTTCTCTTCCACTTTTCCCCAGAGATTGTCTTAAGGAGCTATTAGGAAATCCTGGAAGAACTATGGAAGTAGCTGTAATTAAACTACAGCCTTGCTCTGTGCTGGTGCAACATGCAAGTGAAGTGGTTTCCCTGGGCTGGGAGACACATAATGAACTGAACTACCCATAAGACGCTTAAAATTTGTTGATTTGATCTGTGCAACTTGTAGCACCCTGAAATGAGAATGTAGGCTGTGTTGCAAAGAGCTCAAAACACTTTCAGATGTTCAGAGATGGTCAGAGATGAGATTTTCCTATCAGAAGTATCAAACACCCCCTCCTTCCACCAAAACACAACCTTTTTAAAAACATCTCAATAGGAAAACTATGCCTGCTATTGGAGGGCAGAAATGCAAATGTCTTATTTTAAGTTGGCATTTTAAAATGAAAATGTCCATTTTGGCTTGTTTCCAGCTTTCCCAAGGGGAATGCCAGCATTGTCCCAGTGGAACTGCTGGCTTCCTTTCAAATGATTTTTAGAAGAAAGAAGAAAATTAATTTTTCTCTCGGGACAGTTACAGGGTCAATCGCAAAGGAAACAAAACACTTCTGAGACCCTGGGAGAAAATGCCATGTTTCCCCCTGTGTGCCAATGCCCGCTTTACTACCTAAGCTGCTTGTATCCTTTTACATAAAAGAAAGATGCAAAGCGCAGCGAGTGCGTTGGGAGACACGTGCAAGCAGTGGCAGAGCAACCCACGAGTAATGGGCCTTTATTTTTCTAGGACCTTAAAATCAGATGCTGCCCCAGGGCAACCCAAAGCACACCAGGGTGGGATTTCCCACCTCTGGCTGCGAAGGCAGAGAGCAGCGTGACCGCTTTGAGGCTACTTTGAGGTTTGCTCTACTTCTGCTGCCTTTCATCAGGAGTGGACAGAAGTTTCAAGGTGTCATGGAGAGGCCATTCCTGTGGCCTTTTCCTCGTGATGGGCTTCAAGTGGATTAACGGGTGCCCAGAAGTCACCGCACTTTACAAGCGACGCAGTCCTGCGTGTGCAACCAGGATGTTGCTGGCAGCTTCGGAGGAGGGCACCGCTTATCACTGTTATTCTCAATGGGGAGTCTTAAAGCTCCTCAAATCTTCTGTAACCGAATAAAATGCACATCCAGCTGCAAACTTAATTCCTGTTCCTTTCTCTCTGAACAACAGGAGGAGTGTACTATAGGCAGGTAAGCCCCAATGCCTTTTTACATATCTTTATTTGAGACTGCGGTATTTAAGACTTTCTGTTAATAATAATAAAAAGCCCTCTTAATTAATAGAGCTGGTAATAGCGACACTGGCAGACAGAGCAAAATTTGACAAGCAAAATTACTTCTGCAGAAACATAATAATGAACTTGTGTGCGGATCACAATACTGATAGGCATAACGTACTGCATCTGGTTTCAAGTTGCAAGTTTGACCTTTCGCCGAAAATGAATTTTAATAGGCAATTGACTTAAATAATTGGTATATGTTCAAATCAATACTGGAACGTGATGGCTAAGTGGTTAAAATAATTGAGGTGTATGAAAGGTGTTTTTAAAGATTTTCAGATTCAGATCAGAAGGATGATGTTGGTGGAGCCTGGAGCTCAGTTCTATGGCTGTGTTATCACTAAAGCACTGTGTACGGCCATCACTTTGGCAAAACTACCTTTTTACCTCCTGGAGCCCTCCCAGCAGGGTAAGTGCTGCTCCCAGCCCCACAGAAACAGGCTGCAGTGCTCACTCCTGCTCTTGCGCAGGAGTTACGGGGATGAGGAGGATGCCGTGCTCTCTGGATCACCGTGGGAGGGAGAATCCGTGTGCACATCCACCCTGATGTAAGTTAGGGCCCCTTGGGGATGCTGCAGCGGGCACACTGCTCTCAGCCCCTGTGGCTGCCCCGAGCTGGCCACACGCAGGGGTTCCGGGGCTCCAGTCCTCCAAGTAATGCCTGCGAGATCTCAGTGAGCTCAGGTTTTGCACGGGCAGAGCAAAACCGTGTTTTGCAGAGCATCATTTCTGCAGTGGTCCACAAGAAAGTTCCTTTTCATTGTAAAGCATGGCTGTTACTCTGTCTTTCATTTATAATGCATGGATAAGAGTAGGTGATGCCTCATCGCACCCCAGCAGCAAGTGCTGACAGGTATGTAGTGTTGGAGACCGCTAAGGACCTGTTCTCTCTTCTGAAACTAATGCAAACAAATTTAATCCTGCACACAAAAAACAGGTGCTGAAAAGCGAAGAGCAAGACAGCACACCGTGGTTCGAGATCCCATTCTGACAGGTCACTGCTGCTACCAGCCCCGCTGGCCACCACGGCCGGGCGGCAATGCTGAGCTCTGCTCTTTCTGCCTCGTCCTCCCTGGCTGCAGTGGGAGCTGTCTGCACATGACAATTTTGCCGATGATTTATGCGACCGAGTAGAATCCAGGTTGTTCTTCCATCGCTGGCTTGGCTCTGCGGATGGAGCAGCAGCACTGGTTTGTCGTCGGTGGCATGGGCAGGTGTGCCTCAGTGACACTGGCACTGAAGTGCAGAGTGAGACGCGGATGCTTTTATTACATCTGTATGCATGTGTTATTTTTTTTAGTGGAAGATGTGTGCTTTGCTGCTGAATCTACTCCTAATGTTTTTATATTTCTACCATATAGAAAAGTTTGTTTCTTTGTCTAGAAAACAAAAAAAAACACCAAAAGTATTTCCATTTGGATGCTCTGTCAACCCTTTCTTCTAGGTTGGCCTCTCCTCTCTGTCCCATGAAGGAACACAAATGGTTTGTCATGAAAGTCACACATTTCCTCCCTGGGCAACCCAGGAGACTGGGGTAAGAGCTTTCAGGTGGAGAAGATGGGCTTTTTCTGGTGCATTGAATCCAGACCACCTGAAAATCATTAAGGGCCATGAGTTTTTAAAAGGCTCTTCGCCAGCTCAGAGGGATGGTGGAGGAGCTCAGCTGGGGGGCTTGCAGGATGAAGAGCCTTTGCAGAGGAGGGGCACAGCTATGGGAAGAGGAGCTGCATGGGAGCCTGGATGGTAGGTTGGGATGGTGACTGCTCTGGTTTTGGCTTGTGCTCGAAGCAGCTGCTTCACTTTGGGGCTCAATCTGTGGTGGGGTGCTGAGGAGCAGGAGAGGGCAAACCTACTTAAATATGGTGAAGCTCTCTGGTCTTTCAGGGAGCATGCTTGGGGAAAAGGGGCTGTGCCAGTGCAAGCTCTTGCAGTTCAAGTGGCTTTCGGTAGAGCTGCTCCAGTTGGTGCCAGGGAAGTCAAATGTTGACCTGAGTTCGTAATAAGCACCTAGGAGAGATTTTCAGGTATGAAGCATGGTGCTGGCTTTGTTGGTAGGTGGCAATGTGGTCTGTGTCCTGGCATGACTTCTCTTCTGATATGCATTTATATCGGGAAGAGGAGGCTGAGCTGCAGAGCTGGTTAATGTGCTTGACTTGGGGTAGGGGGGCTGGAAGGGGAAGGGCTGTGGGCTCTGGCTGTTGCATTTATAACAAATTCTGCCTTCTTTGTGTTTTGCCTGTCTGCTTCTCTTTGCTGGCTGCAGAGAGATGACTTTTGTGCAATGTATGGATGCATGTTTCAGCTGATCAGGAAAGCTTATAAAAAATAGTAAACCCCAAAATCTAGGGGCTTTTGCTGTTGGGTAAAGCAATGTGATAAAGCCACTGGGTACCCTTGGGGCAGGTCAGATGTGCTGCCTTGCAATGCTTCCTCTCTGTCTGGTGAGGCTGGCTGTGCCTGGCGGGGACGGCCCAGGGGCGGACTGTGGTGGTGCTGGGGACCATGGGCTCTGGGGTGTGCGATGCTGATGTGCATGAGGGCAGCACAGAGAAACCCTGCATCCCCCGGGAGGAGCTGAGCTTGCCACGGTGGGCGCTCCCTGCCAGGAGGCATCTTGCTCCCAGCAGACCAGCCTCATTCAAGCAGAGTTTTGCTGCATCTTCTGAAGCTAGATTTAAGAGACTGTTTGCAAAGATTTGCCCCTATTTTTAGCCCAGATCAGTTCCTCAGTCTGCTTTTTCAGTGCAGCTGCACGTGCAGCTGTACTGGGGTGATGGAGGGAGCAGCATGGGGCTGAGGGCAGGGGAGGGATCAGCAGGGGTGTCCCTGTGGCTGTGTCCAGTTCATGTGGGGGCTCTGAGCTCTTCTTGGGTTTGAAGCGGAGGGAAAGGGTAAGAAATTTGGTCTCTGGGGCTGGTCTGACCCTGGGAGCTGCTGCAGCTCTGCCATGTCTCCAGGGATTTTCTGCTGTCCCCATGACTGGTACCAGTGTCTCTGCTCATTCCAAACTGGGTAAGGCTCAGTCCCACCTGGGAAACTGGTGTTTTAAGTGCAGGCTGGCTCAGTGATGGTGTAACTCGGCTCCAATGGTGTAAATCCAGAATGCAGCCTCTGACTTGGCTGGATGTGCAGCAAGCTGAGGCTGAGCAGCATCTGGCTCCAAATGAGATTTCTCTCCTCTTTTATCTGCTCTTGGTCTCAGAGTTGGACTCATAAGCAGACTGAACACTGACATCAACATCATTGTCTGTATTTTAGCAAATACTTCATGCTTTTAAGACTCCTTATTGAAAAAGGCGGGCAGGAGCTGAGGGACTGTGAGGAGAGAGACATGTTTTGCACGCGCTTTTTTTTAAAAAAAGTTGTAAATTCTGCCGAATAGAAAACATTTTTAGCTATACTTGCTCTCAAAATGGAACAGCTGCTGGCTCAAATAATTTTGTGGTGCTTCTGTAAATAAGGTTCACAGGTATGACTGATACAGCAATCTATCATTGTGCCCAGTGGCTGCTCCACTCCGTGACTGCAATTTGATCCCAATGCAGAATAACTTCTTTAATATATAGGAGAAATAATTATAGCTTGTTTTCCCAGGATATCCCTTCTCTAGAAAGATAAAGAAGCTAAATCCTTCCATCAAACCATGTTTCCGCTTAATTAATGCGTGCTGCAGACCCTTCGGTAGAGTCGCAGTTCCCAGGCGTGACAAAGATGAACGCAGTGGTGGATCGCAGATGGGTCTGACACAGATGGAAAGGCATAGGGGAAAAAATTTACCCTTTTCTCTTTGAGTAACTGGACATCCTCAGCAGTGCATCTGTCATAATGCTGCCGAGATAATCTATCTTCTACAGCCCAAAATCTGATAGGATTTGAGACTGACAGTGTGGAAAATAGAAACTGTCTTGGCATTGAGCAGGCTGGCAGGGAAACCTCTTCCTGGGGGTGGGATTGACAGCGCTGGAAAACCAATTACCGCGGACCCTGGCCTCGGCTTGCAAGGGCTATGCTTATGCAGACAACGCTGCTGATCGCAATGGCTCTGCTTGCGCTCAGGTGAGCAGTTGCCATATGGTGAGGGTTGCAGCTTTCAGGGCTTTTGCCATATGAGTTGAATTCCTGTATGGAAGTCACTTTTTATAAAATGCTTTTTGCGGCTATACATTAGGTACTTGAACTGTTCTCCAGTGCTAAAGCAATGCCTGGAGGAACAGCGCCTTCTGGAAACATCATTTCACTCCTATATCTTCTGGAAAGTTCATTGCTGCCTTGACAAAATTCAGTTTTTATTAAAAATGATTAATGTCTATGAATTTAATCAAGGCGTATTCACACAGCGGCAGCTTTACTATAATAGTTTGATTTTAAACAGCTTGTGTCCTGATGCGTGAGGTGCGTTATATTATTTGACAGCGGTGACATTTATATTTGTAATTACTAAATGGTGACAATCCATTGGAAAGCCTGCCCCACTTGAGGGAATGAAATGGATGGAAATGCACGGCACCGAAAAACAGTGTCACAATACATCAGCACATCCCGAGATTAAAAAAGCCAGGGATGACATTCTCCTACCAAAAAAAGCACATACATGTTCCCAAATAAATTGCTGAGTTTTAATTATTTCTTTTGTATTCATGAAATATTCTCTTCCTGCTTGTTGCCTGACACAGTTACCTCTGCATTTCATAACACAGGAGCATCTCGAAAGCAGAAGATGTCATGTGCGGGAGTCATGGGCCTCTTGGGGTTTGATTATAGAATGCTGAAAAATTGGGCAAGTCAAGCTGGGATAGAGAACCCAAATCTGATATAAATCTTGATAAATTGGTCGGGGAAAAATATGTTTGGAGCTGCTGTTTTTAAAGTGCTAAGACGTAGGATAAACTTATTAGCTGGTACAAGCTATTTTGAAAGTGCCTTAGACTATTAACACTTTGCAGATATGATCCCTCCCTCTGCAAGAGGAAAGTCAGTATTTATCAAAGCACCTGAGAAAGTAGGGTAGTAGGGAAAGGAGATGTCCTGGGGCCTGCTGGTAATTAATGGTACTTATCTCCTAGTTAAGGAAGAGCTGTTGGAGGAGATTGCTACCTGGATTGTCCAGATGTAGTAAGAACATGGAGATCTAAATTAATAACTTGGGTGGTTTATGTCACCTGCTGGGATGCCTGGTGACACTGGGCTGCGCTTGTCCTTGACACCAATCTCCTTTTCTCGTCTGTGTGGTCTATTAGAGCATTTCCAGTCCAGTTTGGGTCTCTGTCCTGGCTGCACAGCAACTCATAGGAGAAAAATAGACCTTCTTGGACCTGCACAACATGCAGAAACCTCCTGCAGAGCTGCTCCTCTGGAAGATCTAACACTTTGTCCTTTCCAGCTAGCCCTCCAACAACCTCCAAGCTGGTGCCCAGCTGGGGGTTGAGCATCTGGCTTTGGTGCAAGCAGCATGGCCAGGACCTGGTGACCAGATACACCCAGCATGTGCGAGAGGCTTTTCCGTATTAGCTGGATTATTAAGGCAAGACACCAAGTTCTAGAGCTATCTCAGGTCATTGCGGGGTCTGACAAGGTGGTCTTCAGAGCAGGTGGGAGTTTGCTGTGAGAAATTGGGGCATGGACAGGCCTGCCTGGTGGCTGGAGCAGGAGTGCATATCAGAATACAGATAGAAAATACCCGGGGTGCCAGGGGCCAGCACACAGACAACACACAGCACTGGTGGCAGAGGGGGAAGACTAGTGAGAACCCTGACCCAGGGGCCTCAGGAAAAGCTCAATCAGAAGTGTCCCATACTGGAGGAAAGGGCTTACCTTCAGGATCTCTCAGGCTGCTCCCCAACAGCTTGTGCTATCTGGGGGCTTTCCAGGAGCTCTCACATATTAACTAACACCTGAGAAGGATGGGGCCCTGACTGGCAGGTAGCTGGAGAGACAGGCTGTGCAAGAAGGATGCAGCAAAAGGTTTGCTACCCCCATCATATTTCAAAAAGCTTGTACTGACAGGGGAGCTGCCTTGCCTGGCGCTGGCAGAGCTGCTGGCCCCAGAGGAGACCACTGCAGTGGGTGCCGCAGCTGAGGCGGGGGGACCTGTGACTCGCTTTATGGAAGGCATTGGGTGCTGTGCTCTGGAGCTGCTTGCCCCTGTTTCACCCTTACAGTCTCTGCTCTCTGCATGGTGCTAAAGCTGTGCTGCTGCCCTCAGCAGTTGGTGTAGGTGCTGCTGCTCAGGACTCGGATACATTCACCCTTTGTGGATGTGTGATTCTGCCAGGAAGAGCATCTGTAAACGTAGATTAAAGCTAGCTTGGTGCACAACGGAGCTGGGTTTGCCTAGCTGTGGTGGTATACGCCCATCTTCATGGTGTCTAAGTAGATATTAGCAGAGTCTTGGTTTTTTGCAAAGCTCCAGTTGCTGAACAGGTCTTGCTGTAAACAACAATCTTGTGACTTCCTCAAGTTTGTGTTGCACCTGGATTTTTTCTGATAGTCATAGATATTTTCTCTTTCCTTGTGTATTGGATTTAACCTTTGCAGGTGCTAATTTATGCTGATTGCAGCTCATCAGTCCTGCATCTTGTCTGCCACAGGATTTCTTATGCTTTCTAATTTTCTGAAGGAAATGCATGTTGACAGCTCTCAATGAATTCCACAATACAGGAGGTGCATGTGGTGCCGAATCCTTGCAGAACGGTGAGTCCCAGATAGTCCCTGACAGTGCCTAATGGTTTTATTCTCAAGTAAATGTTTCATTATATTAATTCAATAATGGCAAAAGTAGTGCAAGACTTACGACAGTCCTCTTAGTCAAAATAAAAACACTATCAAAAATAAGTGACCTATATGTCATCTTGCCATGGGTTCTTTGGTAGATAGCAAAACCTGTCTTTTAGATAAAACTGAAGTCCTCATTCCCAAGTGGTTTTCTAGGTTTTTTAATCAAATTTTGCTTTCAGGAATGATGTATAAACTCTATCAGTATTTATGTAAAAAGAGGTTCATAATTCAAAATGAAGAAATGAAATATTTAGGTAAGATTAATCCTGAAAACATTACTGCTTTAGCTGTATGATCATTTATCTTATGACATGGACATATTTGTTTGAAAAAAATCAAGTTCCATTGCAGCTTAAAATATTAAAGGGGGAGAAAGAGAACAAGTTTTGGACAGGAATGGTATGGGAATAGAAGCTGATGGCATTTAAACCAAAGGTAAAATGCCATATGTCTGGCACAGGAACAAAAATAATTAAAACCACTATGTTTTGAAGGTGGTCCCTGACCATATGTACCTACTTAGTGCAGCTCTACAGGCTGCTGTCGGAGATGTCCCTGTAAAGGCAGCAGGATAGTGTAGTTGCATTGCCTTTATCAGTCTGGGGGAGATGCTCTGATGGTCCTTTTCATCCTGGGACAGGCTAAAACTTCTAAGGCAAGAACTACCTAAAGGGCATCTTTGCAGCAAAGACAGTACTGATCTCTCTGGGGTACCCTTTGGTACCTGGTGGGCCCCTCCATCCTGTGGGTGCTAAAGCCCTGTGCTCCCTGAATGGCCGAGCCCAGAGAGTGGTGGTGAATGGAGTCAAATCCAGTTGGTGACCAGTCACGAGTGGTGTTCCCCAGGGCTCAGTGTTGGGGCTGGTCCTGTTTAATATCTTTATCAATGATCTGGACGAGAGGATTGAGTGCACCCTCAGTAACTTTGCAGACGACATCAAGTTGTGTGGAAGCGTTGATCTGCCTGAAGGTAGGAAGGCCCTGCAGAAGGACCTGGACAGGCTGGATCATTGGGCTGGAGCCAACTGTATGAGATTCAACAAGGCTCAGTGCCGGGTCCTGCACTTGGGTCACAACAACCCCATGCAATGCTACAGGCTAGGGGAGGAGTGGCTGGAGAGGTGCCTGGTGGAAAAGGTCCTGGGGGTGTTGGTTGACAGCTGCCTGAACATGAGCCAGCAGTGTGCCCAGGTAGCCAAGGCGGCCAATAGCATCCTGGCTTGTATCAGGAATAGTGTGGCAAGCAGGACCAGGGAGGTGATAGTGCCCCTGTACTTGGCACTGGTGAGGCTGCACCTCAAGTGCTGTGTTCAGTTTTGGGCCCCTCACTACAAGAAAGACATTGAGGTGCTGGAGCGTGTCCAGAGAAGGGTAATGAAGCTGGTGAAGGGTCTAGAGCACAAGTCGTCTTATGAGGAGTGGCTGAGGGAGCTGGGGTTGTTTAGCCTGGAGAAGAGGAGGCTGAGGGGAGACCCTATTGCTCTCTACAACTACCTGAAAGGAGGCTGTAGCCAGGTGGGGGTTGGTCTCTTTTCCCTAATAACAAGTGATAGGACAAGAGGAAATGGCCTCAAGTTGTGCCAGGGGAGATTTAGATTAGATATTAGGAAAAATTTCTTCACTGAAAGGGTGGTTAGGCATTGGAACAGACTGCCCAGGGAAGTGGTGCAATTGCAGTCCCTGGAAGTGTTCAAAAACCATGTGGATGTGGTGCTTAGGGACGTGGTCTAGAGGTGGACCAGGCTGTTAGGTTAACGGCTGGACTTGATGATCTCAGAGTTCTTTTCCAATCTTAATGATTCTATGATTCCTGTGCTGTTTGGGGCTGGGGCCACCACAGAGCTCGCACGGACCCCATCCTGCTGGGCGGTCGCTGCCTCCAGCGGGCATTGGTGTGTGCCTTGCTCTGCCCGTGGTGCTGCTGAGTGCCCTGGTGGATTGCACACAGCTGGCTTTATTAGATGAAATTGAATCACAAATGTCCTGAGGCTGAGAGATATTTTGCTTACTTGTCTACAGTATTTCCAGACCTAAAGCCTGATTGCTGTTGTGGCAACCTTGAACTTTTGTGGCTTCTCATCTTCCAGCTAAAACAATTCAGTCTGGCAGGAGCCTGGTGAGGCACTGAGCTGTTTACAAATGCATAGCTTGTATCAATAAGGGAAATTAAATAATTCCTCAAAACCATGCAACATGTCAGTTTTGCCACAGTTTAGTCAGCTGTTCATTTTCTTGTTGGCTTTTTATAGTTGAAATTTTCTTAAAAATGCATTGTGGAAATTACGCCCTGCCTATTTTGGGTTTCCTGATGGTGCACAGGCTGAGCTTGAGGTTTGAGTGGGGTGAGTGACTGTCAGGGATCAGTGCTCCTTCAAGTGCAAGGTCCTGTGAATCCTGCTGGGAAATAGATATGGAGTAGAAAGGTTTCACCGAGCAACTTGATGAGTGAAATCAAAATCCACCCAGATCTCTGGCAGGTGGAGCCACACAGATCTTCCAGAACATGTTGAATTCCCATCTTGGGACAATCAACTCAAAACAGTGCTTCAAAGGAGTACAGGGATTGTGGGGCTTATGGGGATCAGCTGGCATGCTGAGGCAGGTAACTGTACAATAAATATCTAGTCCAGAAGATGCACAAAATATCTGTCACATATCCCTACAGGTCTGTGGACTAAAGTACAGCAGGTCTTGCAGGTTATGCAAGCTCCAGCACTAGCTGTTCTGCCTCCTGGGGTCAGATGTGCTGCTGGCAACTGCTTGGTACACAGCCCTGCCCTTTTACTGGCAATTTGGGACTGGGCTGAGGAAGGTGGGTAAATCCTGAGGATGCCAGCTTCCCTGCCTTAAACACCTTGCAGTGCTTGAGTAGTTGCCTGTGGTTTACAGGAGGTCCTCCAAATGCAGGTTACCAAAAGGCAAAATTAATATATTAGTCCTGATTATCTCAAAGCTTGACTTACTTTTATGCTGTGCTTGCTACTGCCCCAGAAAATTCATGACATTCACAACAACTTGGATTTAAACAGGGCACTAAGAGCTCTGTCATGGCAATGTCATTGTGTTCCAACCAGGTTCAGTGAGATCTGAGAGCTCCTATTCCTCTCTGCATTACCCACTGCCCACTGCCATCTGCTCTGGGGCATGGGAAATTAAAGGTATCTGTGTCTCCAGGGCCTTATAAGGTTTTAGCCTTTGAGGCTACTGGTAGCTGAAGCATCTTATGGGCAAAAATTTCTATTCCCTGTCTTGTGCTGCCTGCTCTCCTTTGTACTGTGATGCCACCTCCTGCTCTTCAAAAAATCTGGATGGTAGGTCTGGTGAAGGGGGGTGATTAGCTGAGCTTTGCTGTATTCAGAGCAATTTAAAAAGAAAGTGGAGGTGCTGTAAAATAACAATGCAGTTAATGCTGTTAGGATCCACTTAAGGGCAAATGGTGGTAATGGAGCTGCTGAATTATGGTGATGGGCTTGTTTGAGGTGGCTGGGGTGGTGATGCTGCCCTGAAGGTGAAGGCACCGGGTGTGGGTTGTGTGCCCAGAGCTCGGGGTGTGCTGAGGGGGGAAATCAAGGTGGTAATGGGGGAGCTGAAGGAGGTGTCAATGCAGCTGGGATGGGTGCCATGCAGAGAGGAGAGAATGGGTGGACTGGGATGCTGGAAAAAGGAAAGCTGTTCCTCCTGTCCTGTTGAAGAGCAGCAATTGCACAAGCCCCGAATCATCACTGTGTGAGGACACTGTGCTGAATGCCCAAACACAGCTGAGACTTGCCCATCCTAGCTATACATGGTTTTGTGCCCCCTTTCAACAGTGAAGCAGTTGTACAGAGCATAAAAGCAAATGAGCTCTCAGGTGCTGTGCTTCTCTCTGATTTATCCTTAGAAAAGAGCATCCTGATACCAGTCCCACAGGGGAAGTGGCTGAAACCAGTTGGCTGTATTTACAGCTTGTGGTGCTCTGCAGCAAGCCTGACCTCTGCTCCATGGCAAAACCCTTTTGGGACACAGGATGGTACTGGAGTGGAGACAAAGGCCTGAGGGTTTTATTAGACTAAGTATGAATGATAAAATTGCACTGGCATTCCTGCAGTTGTATAATTTAACATAAAATTCAATTAGTTTTATCCTGCCCCTAAATTTTTAATTTTTCAATATGTTAAACTTGCTCCCCTCCCCCTTCCTCTTCTGAAAAACTTGCAATTGCTTCATGGAAATTTTCAGTGATGATGAGACTGAAAAACATGAACAGCTTTGCAGGTGCTACTGGGGCTCCTGGTATCTACATAAATTGCTGTGTGGGGTCAGGGATAAAGGAAAGTAGATCAAGGTTTAACTGAGCATCTCAGCTCAAGGAAGAATCCCAGTCCTGGTCAGGGAACTTGCAACCAGGTGCTGCTGCTGGGATGTGCTCAGACAGCCCCCCCAGGGGAAAGACGGTCATCAATGAAAAGGTAAAACAGTGCTGATATAGACATTGCTATCGGACCAAGAGCAAATGAAGTCCAGGCCAGGCTACTGGCTGTGCTACTGTGTCACCCTCTACAAGATAAGATGCCCTTTAAGGAGGGATGCCTTTTTCTCCCTCTCCTCCTATGGGAAAGCTTTTCCAGACTTGCCCTTATCTAATGCTTAGACACTTAACTAGCCAATGAGTTTGTGCTGGAAATTAAATGCAAGAATTCCTCTTGTGCCAAAACCGCTTTTTGTCTTGTATATTGTTGGTGGAGGCAGGGATCACTCCAGCCCTCAGGGCTCTCAATGTAAAAATAGGCAGGGTCTGATGCTAGTAATCTCCCTGATCTATTCAAAGACTGTGATTGTACCCCTGGTCTTCCATTTGCAAACCAAAATGAGCTATTTTAATCTCCTTTTGTGGGATTAACTAAACATGTATGGTTCTTTGTACCTGTTCCAGTCTGAATTAGATCTTTCCTGAATTGGGATGCCTGGGCTTGTCCTGTTTTTCAGATCCCCTACTGCTGCCTGAGCAATGACACTAATCTCCAGCTTCTCCCGAGCAGACCTTCTGTAATAATTGCAGAAACTCATTAGCCTCTCTTGTGGCCCAGTCATATCATTGGCTTGTTCTATCAACAGATACACAAAGGTTGTCATCTTCCCAGAGGCTGTTACACTCAAATAGAAACTATTCTTTCCTGTGGGTTATATTTTTTTCCTGTCCCTGTTTTAATAATTTCCCTGAAATGAACACGTGGTTGTTTCAGGATCTCTGCAGGCACGTGGGAGACTTGCAGCCATTGGTACTGTGTGTCTGAGAAGCATCTTCTGCATCTGAGAGGGTGAAGGTTATTGGGCCAAATTTGTCAATACTGTCCAGCAATTCCGATGCCTTGATAGCAAGTCAAAGCAGCTATGTTCATGTTAGTGTCTGGCTGCCCTGCTGTTGTGGTTTAACCCCAGCTGGCAACTAAGCACCACACAGCTGCTTGCTTGCTGCCCCCTGCCCCCTGGAGGGATGGGGGAGAGAATCAGGAAAAAAACAAGTAAAACCTGTGGGTTGAGATAAAGATGGTTTAATAGGACAGCAGAGGAAGAGGAAATAAATAATAATGATAAAAGAATATACAAAACAAGGGATGCACAATGCAGTTGCTCACCACCTGCTGACTGATGCCCAGCCTGTCCCCAGGCAGTGATCGCTGCCCCCTGGCCAACTTCCCCAGTTTATATACTGAGTGTGATGCCATATGGTATGGCATAGCCCTGTGGCCAGTCTGGGTCAGCCGTCCTGGCTGTGCCCCCTCCCAGCTTCTTCTGCATGGAGCAGAGCGTGGGAAGCTGAAAAGTCCTTGACTGGTGTAAGCACTACTTGGCAACAACTAGAATATCAGTGTGTTATCAACATTATTCTCATCCTAAATCCAAAACACAGCATTATGCCAGCTCCTAAGAAGAAAGTTAACTCTATCCCAGCTGAAACCAGGACACCTGCATGGTAACAGATTGAAGGATTACTCTGTAGATGCTGGGAAGATGCCTCCATGGTGATGTTTTTTCTCTCCCTGTGGGGGTATTTCTACAGACCCTGCAGGTGTCTGGAGGGAAGGTTGGTGTGGGCTTCCCAGCCTTTTCTCTACCTGGTTTAGGACATGGCTGGTTACCTGACTTGGGAATATGAATGTGTGAAGGTGGATCTGGGCTTTACCACTGTTAACTACCCTTGACTGCTTGGAGACTGTGCTGTTGTCTTTTTGAGAAGAAAAATCAGAAGGCATTTCTGTCTCTTCTCAGGAAGGCTTTAGAGGAGGCATTGTCATGGCTTAGGGAGCTGCATGGAGCTGCTTGGGTTTGCATGGTCCAGTCAGCTCCTCTGCACTTCAAGCTGTCACAATTTAAAGCTATTTAAATAATAACTATGACAGTTCTCCCGCAAAGTCAAATGAAAAGCAAATATGTTGTATAGTCATTCTTGGTCAACAGTAGTACTGAGTGATGCTTAATAGGTTGCCTCAAGCACCCAAAATTGGCCACTCATAGCAAGCTACAGTTGTTTCTTTTTCTTGCACTGGATGAAGTAATGCACAGAGCATGTCTCTAATCATCAGGTCAATTCCTGTGAAAGAAAATCTGATCAAACCCTTAATTTATCTTCAATTGATTAGATAGCGCTGGCATGTTGAGAAGACACTTATAAAGACCACTTCAATCTTAATAAATCCCAGAGAAAAAGAGACAGTTCTTAATTTTCCAGTTGGCTACGTAGAATTTGTTAAAGCTATATTCTGTGAAAATTGGTTCACCCTAGAGAGCTTCCAGTCAATCATGTTGTGCTTTAACAAAGGGCCTCAGTAAAGCAGCAGATGAGCACTGAAGACATGAATGGCTGAGTGTGGTAGGTGGTTTAAAAAATTACTTATTAAAAGAATTGTTAGTGCCCTTGTAAGTGAGCGATAAAGCTGCTTTAGAGCATTCAGTGCTCTCCAGAAAGGAGACCTTGGTATCAGCAGCAGGACATACTGATTCAGCCAGGACAGGTGTGTTTTGAATCTTCAAATTGCTTTAACTCAGGGTTTATTCAGGGTCTTAAGAGAAACTTATTTTTGTTTTTTGTGTTGGCATCTAGCCACCCAAACATGCAATGGGGGCTGTGCAAAGTGCCTGGTCCTCATCAGTGATGTGAAGATCCACAGATATCCGAGTCTGTTCACAACTTCCAAATAGTCAATCCATGCGAGATGAAGCTTCTCAGAGCACAGTACAGGGCATAGCTATTTTTGTGGGCTCTCGTTTACAAATAAAACCACTTTCCACTGACTTCAGTGAATGGTCTCATTCCTTAATGGAGCAATTACCTTACCAGCAATGTGAATGTGTGAGTTCCTCACGATTTTCTTTTGTTGGATGTCGTGCTATAAATCTGCTTTATATTGCTATTGACTAAACTGATACCCATACAGAGGGGAGTATTGCATAGCGAGGGTATTGTGGAAGGAGAGTGGGGTGCTTTATGTATGGAGATGATGCATCCACTTCCAGCTACTGTTCTTGATTTCAGTCCTGCGCAGGGCTGCGGTATTTGTAGAGCAATCCTTTCAATATTTGTTAAAGCTACCTACAGTATTGGGTAGGGTTTCCTTTTCTGTTGAAATAGATTTACTGAATGTATGCGCAGAGATGTTTCCAATAGAATTATTTTGTAAAGCAGAAAATAAACTGAAGTGCTGCCCAGCACTTGAAAAACATACTGGATTTTTCTTGAATTCCTACTGAATATAGAAATTAAGATTATTCTTAAAGAGAAGATTTTTTCCTTTGCAAGGTCAAATCTGATCTCGGTGCCATTTTTTCACTGATTTCAAGGAGCACTGGGTCCTAATTTGTAACCACAAACATTCTACTACATGAATTAGAAGTAATTAAAACCTAAACGGGCCATTTCTGGCTGGAGTCTTTGGACTTCAGATACTGTAACTGCTGAAGGGAACATCTTTTAATGAGTTGTAGTTGAGCTTTGTTCCACTTTAAGACTTGAGGGAAATGGGAGCTCAGTAAAGAGGAAAATGCAAAATTTAAAAAGCCTTATTGTTGAGGGCAAATATTCTCTTCCCTGCATTTGTTACCATTAATGTTGCTCTTGGTGAAAGCAGGTGAATGAAGGCTGTTTTCTGTGAGGGGTGGATCCATCAGAGCAGATCAGGAAATTGAAGCTGTGGTCTACTTTCTGATTAACTTTTGGTGGCTTGAAAATGAATCCAAGTGAAAAAGTTATGGTAAACTCTATTCCTCTTGATCTAGTGATTTAAAATCAAAGATGAGGAGTGCAGGTGAACACCTAGGATATGAAACCTAATCCTAAGAAAAATTCACTGTCTTGATGTGAATGTGGCATGGTCTCACCTCTGTCTTCCACAGGTGTGTGGGAACAAATGTGATATGAGCTCTGGCTGGATCCTGGATTTTCATCCTTTCCCACCTTGAGCAAGGTGTTCTCAAGGGCAAGCTGGGACCACTGAAACATTTTGCCTATACTGCAAGTATTGCAGTAATGAAAAGTTCAATTCAAATTATTGCATAACTCCAGGACAATTGGACTTTTTTCATTAAGAACAAGTACATTTCTAGCTCTTGTGGAGAGAAACCTTGAGCTAAGTATAGCCTAAAGCATTTAAACAGATGGCAGATGAAAATGATGCGATGGTTGGAGCTTTTTTAATAATGACTCTTAGGGCTTAATTCATGACTTTAAAGCTCTTGGGGTTGGAAGTCTGAGGACTCCTGGGGTCCAAGGCACATCAATAACAGTAATAGCCTCTCTGTGGATTGATGAGTGTAACTGAGAAATGAAGGAAACCAGCTGTGTTCAGTAATGATAGCAGATATGTCACAACTTCTGAGCAGCCCCCTGTCTGCATGTACCTGGGATGCTTTTACTTGGCAAATGTGGACCTGAACAGTTCAGCAGGGTATCCTGACCTGGTGCAGGTAGGCTGCAATTCTCAATTGAGTTGGAGACTTCTACATCTCCAGCATGTGCATGTCCTTAAGGAAGGCAGGTATCAAAGATGGTGTCCAGGCCCTTCACAGTGCCCCCCACTCATATTGTGGCCTTTGTCTAAATGGAAACATGTGGTCCTGGTTTGTGCTCTTGAACCTCCATGTCAGAGCCATCACCTGAGGGTTGACATCTTTTGCATATCAAAGGGCTCTGCTAGAGATGCATGCAAGTCAAATCTCTGGACCTAGATGATTAATAGCAGCGGTTGCAGCTGCAGATCCATGAATTTTTTTCTTAAAAAAAGTAGTAAGGCAATATATCCTGGCTGTCAGGATAGTGGTAATTCAGGCAGGGCTTCTATCGCTAGACTGGAAAGCTGTTCCTTTCCAGCAAACGGCTTTACAAGATTCCTACTCCCTCCTCATCTGAATGGAGGAAAAAAAAAAACCAATCCACCCTGTTTAGTAGGCAAGTCAGCTTTTCTGCAGTCTGATAAATACTCCAGGCTTGATAGTCTTGCTTCCTCCACAGAAATGCTAGTAGCCGTTTGCTCTGACCTACAGTCATTGGTGTCTATCAACACACTGTTTTTCAGAGGTGACAATGTGAGATCTAGCAACAATCAAGTAATCTGCAGCATTGACTGAAGATCTATTAGGCAAACTCAGCGAGGCAAGAGCCAGAGCTGGAAATTGCCTTATGCTTCCAGTCTTAACTGCAAGAGGTGTTTAAAAAAAAAATCCCTAACAACTTTCAAGTCAGATAAAACAGCACTCATAAGCTAGGCTGCCTAGAAACAGATTATATGAGAGCATCAATTTGGATTAATATTGATTGGATTTAAATGAAAATATGAGCTGTTAAGTGGGTTTTTATCTGCCTTCTGCATAGGAGCAGGACAACTGTGTGTTCCTCTGGCTAAACTAAATTTCAGATCAGTTTTCCAGGTGAGATTTGTTTGGTGAAGGCTTTGCTGTATGCTGGATAAAGTAATGCTGTGGCTGGAGGGCTCTGGCCGGTGCTGCTGTGGCTAGCTGGGGGGAGCCTGGGGCCTCCAAAGCAATGGTAGCCCTGAGTTTAGCTGAGGTCCCTTTGCAAGGTGACACAGGGTCCTCTGCCTCCTCGACTTCAGCCTGCAGGGGCTCTTGCACCCCAGCTAATGGGATTTCAGACATGGATGAGTACATGTCTTGTGCAGCTCCTGCCTGCTCCGCCTGATGCCTCTTGGCAGTCCTGGTCCCATGCAGAAGGGGCGAGCTGGCCCGTGTGTGTGCAGCAGAGGTGGCTGTTGGACCTCTGGGTGGTAACATCTGTACGTTGTCCTGACAAAACTTCTGACTAGGACCTATCCAGGGAAGGAAGTCTGAGCTGTGCTGAGTGTATAGATTTTTGCACATCCCATAAATATTCTGCAGCAAATAGCAGCAGCTATAAAACAAAAATATATATGATTTCGTTATCAGCAAAACACTCATGCTGTCACTTGAATTCTCCTCAATCAGAAACTTTGCCAAACCAGCAATTTTTTTTATTGTTGCAGCCGACAAAGTTTCTTGGAAACAAAATCACACTCCAGAATTAATAAACGCTGATCTGAAAGTTCCCTTTCAAGGGGATGATTTGCTGGGCAGGAATTCAAGCTCTCTTGTTTGTCTGAGGCAGCTTATTCTCTTCTGAAGCACTATGTGCATTCCTGTGCTGCTGTGAGGCAGCACCTGTGCCACTGAGGGTGGCTCCCACCGGGGTCTGGGGCATGAGCTGCCACTAGGAGTGGGATGGCAATACATGGCTCTGTGTCCAGCTCTGCAAAGCAGCTGGTGCCCTTGGTGGCCTTGCTGCTGGGCACAGCTTGCTGTTTGTTCAGCATCTCATGCAGGAAGGAGGCTCAGGTGCTCACTTTGTCTTTGCCAACAGCTTTGATACAATCTAGGAAAGCGGCTTTTTCTCCACCTTCTTGCAATGTTTCTTCTGTTTAGGTGGTGGTCATTGGGATTGAAAAGTTTCTCTGTGTAGGAACTCATATGAGCAAGATGGCAGCACAAACTGAATGCATGTTGGTGCAAAGCATGCTGCTGCAATCTATGTAGACTGTTTTGGGTTTGATTTTTTTTCCATTACGTAGTGTGAAGAAGATACAAGAAGCTCAGTGCCTCTCTGAACCCATTCTTCCTGCCCCTCTAAATTCCTTGCACTGTCCCCACTAACACAGCAGGTAGGGGTTGGCCAGCTCGAAGGCAGTGGCCTCGGATGCTGTGAGCTTATAAGGGCTGAAAAAGCTATTTTCTGTTTGTGTGGAGCTGGTGGCACAAGGCAGTGTGACATGGCAGGAGGCAGAGCGTCTCCTGTTTTTATAGGGCAAGGGATGCCCCTACTAAGGGTGCCCTCTGCTCTTGAATAAATGTTTTTGGTGACTAAAAAGTAGGTACAACGAAAATATCCAAAAGCCATTGTCCTAGAGGAATGAAGTAGTGTGGCGTTTTTTGGATTTCAACCCTCTTCCTAAGTTTCCAGCTATATAAATTGAGTTTAAATGTTAATATCTCCTTCCCTTCTTTCCCTCTTTTATTAATCCCATTGTTGCTTAAAAATCTGAAGTAGTGAACAAACTTAGTCCAGGAGAGCAAAGGAAAAACCACTACTGGTTTAAATGAGTTAAATTTTCCAGGGTGGAAATCAGTGGTGTATCTAAAGAAATGACCCCTCAGCTGTTGCAAAGGAGAGCAGAGACCTTGCTGCTCCAGCTAAGGCATGCGGGTGAGCTTGTGGACAATGTTTGTAGGATATGTGAGGAAGACTCATCTTCAGGCAGGGCGCAGCACTGTGCAGAGCTCCTATAATGAGCCAGAGCTGCTGCATGGAGAGAGAGGCATCTCGCAGCAAAGCTAAGACAGAGGTTTGTGAGGGCCTTGGCTGATCTCCTGGTTTTCCCTGGTCTCCCTGTGTTGTCCTTTCCAGATGAGTTTGCAGGAAAGCCTCCTTCTTGCTCACTTCCTATTCCCAGTTGCACCCAGGCTGCTCTGTTGGGATCCCGATGTGCAAAACAAACTGGTATTGAACCTGAAGAGCTAATTTCCTACTCTCTATTTAGTGCTGACACTTGAGGTCATTGGCTTTCTTCTGTTAGACCCTTAATGAACTTAAGTTCAATTACCTCTGTCTTTAAGCCAGCTAGGTGTCTCTGCCTGTAATTACATGGTCTGCATCTCTAGCATACTTATTTTCCTTACTCATTTTCTCAGTTTTCTTTGAGCCTTTTGCTCCGCATGTTCCCAGGGACCCTGGGTCAGACCAGCAGCCCCTGTAAACCAGAACAGTTTGACTTGAGCCTTCTGCTGTGCTGGGTCTTAGACTGGCTGTCCCTCTCTCATCCCCAGCCTGTGGTCCTAATTAGAGGTACCCTATTGTAATGCTAAACCTGTCTGCCTTGGAGTGGCCTTTTAACCCTTTCTGCTCCTTGTTGCCTAATAGCTCACCTGATGCTCTTGCAGCAGGTATTCATCCTGGCCAGCATGGACAAGTCAGTCCAAGCCCCTTGTCCCTCAGCTGCCAGCTACTGTTGCTCAGATCGCTGCAGAAATCAGCTTGCATCAGTAAGGTATAAAATGAGAAAAATTTGAGGCCAATCAGTATAGCTGTCCCCCAAACACCCATCCCATGTGTTCCCATCTCACAGGTTGATGTCAAGCACCTTGACTAGCCCTCCATCCTTGTGACCCATTAAGTGCAGCATGAAGAGACATCGCAATGGGGGAGTTGGAAAGCTGCTCAGCAATGCAGCTGGGCTTTAATGGTGTCTCATCTTCTGAGCTACAAGAGCTTGTTGAACAGCCATGGGTAATTTCTTTGGCTTAAGTGTGCGTCATAACTCATTTTTGTGAGTATCAGTTGGAGAGCTCTTGAGGTTATGGACGTACCTCAACAATTCTCATACTCTGAAGTGCAGAGGAAGCATCTTTGATTTCCTATTTTCCCTGATGTCTCCTGACCCCCTCTTGCTTTTCCTGCCAGATAGCAGGACTGGCTGAACTTAGACTGCTAGGATCAAAGCCTGACAGAGGTCTGTTTTCATACAGCAGCTGACTGCAGAGGCACCTCACCTCGATGCGTTGGTGTGCTCTCTGCAGCATGAAAGTGCCTCACCTTGTGGCTTTCATTTGTACCTTCAAGGATAAGCGAGTTCAAGCTGAGAGAATCACACTGCTGTTGTCACTGCTCCATGCGCTGGGCTCTGAGCTCCCTTATCTGACTGTAGTAAGGATGGGCTGTGGTGGGCACTGAGGTCCCATCGTGATGCTGGAGTTTTGGGAAGCACACTTTGTGCTATGGACTTGGTGCAGATGGCGGCCAGCACACATGTGCAGGGACCTGGGCTGTGTCCTTGCTGGTCATCTTACCTGCACTAGCAGGAGTGACACTATGTTTTGCAATCACACCCTTCTCTTGTGAATGACAGCCTCTTGCAGAGCCTCCATTGGCAGGAGTGCTTGATGGATCTCAAAATATTTGTCCTCTATCAGCTATATATCAATAAGCCCCCCCCAGCATGCAGAGCAAGTGAATCCAGGCTAAAAGTGCCTCATTTCATGGGGCGGTACAGCAAAACCCAAGCTGAACAGCCATGGCCATTTAATTCTTGGCTGATGTATGAGACAGAAGTTTCCTTGAGAGCAGGTGCAGGTTTATTTTCTTTGGATTATCCTCATTTTTTCTCTTTTCTGTTGTATTGCTTCTAAACCCATAGCCTAGAGCAGTAGGTTAAGAAAACTCTACTTGGTGATACGAAGCAGAGCCTCTTGAAAACACACCCATGGAGATGGTAAGCTGATGTCTGTATTTTGCAGAGCAATCTGCACCTAATGCTTTGGGAGTGCTCTTGGCACTGGCTGTTTGTGTTAATTGGCCATCACTGCTGGAGCCCTAAAATGCCTCAAAGACACAATCCAGCCTCACAGCTTTCCACTGTTCCCTTCTTGTCTCCCTGACTTACAGCAGAAACTTGTAACGGTGATGTTTTACTTGTGTTGTATCCCCATGTCGTATTGCAAAGCCTTTAGCAGTGCATGTCAAGTCGTTGGCACCGAATAAGGGCCTGTCCTCAGGGTGAGGAAGCAGGTATATTCCACCTCCCCACCCAGGCAATCACACTGCTTAAGTGTGGGGTAAGGAGCCTGGGGACATCAGGGTTTGGTTTAGAGGGCTTCTGCTGCTGCTCAGGACCACTTCTCCTGCTGTTACAGACTCTTCCCTCCCTTTGGCTTATCTGTCCTTATCTGTCCCTTACCTAAGTGACTATTAATCTGAGTCTTGTTAGTGCTTCTCTTCCTTTTGCTGAGACTCTTCAGTGGCACTTGCTAGGACAATATTGCTCCATCTTAAGATCTGGTCTAGTTGATGATCTCCAGCCTTGATTCCTTCTTGTCCAGCTTTGACTTGGGGAAGTTATGCCAGGGCAAATCTTCGCACTAGCTGACAGACTGCCATTGCCCTTTGCTGTATGCTGCTACTACCTCCCAAAGAGGTCTGTGCAAAGGCTGTTTCTTAAGAGTTGAGCAACAGGGTGCTTTCAAGTGCCTGTGTAAATCAGGGCACAGACTGTGGCTGAGAACCGTCCAGCTGTGAAGTGCAACCCAACCAGTGATGGTGTGGGATGCACGCACTGGAGGCGGATTTAGCAAAAAGACCCTGACTTGGTCAGTTTGTGGCCATACAGTGAGCCCTGTCCCATCGTGAGACAGGGAGGTGAACCTGGACCCACACTTGCTCAGCAGCCATCCCTGGTATGTGTGGGGATGGGAGAACCAGCAAGGGCACCCCTTTGCGTACCCCACAGGGAAGATGAAGCCTGGACCTCTGCATGTGTAACTTATTTTCTATCCTTTAACAGCTCTTTGGAACAGTAATGTTGCTCAAGAAATATCTTCACTAATGTTGGCATTAATCTGAAGGAAATACTAGATTACATCTCCCAGTAGTGGATTTTAATTTTAAGAAATACTGTACTTCAACCTATCAGTAGTGTTGTTGGGATACATAACAAATTAATTCCAGTGAAACTTACTGAATAAGCATTAGTTATTTTAAGTTCATTGAATGTGATATAGGTTATTTTCAAGAAAGCTTTAATTGAAAAAGGAACTGGAGACTTTTAACTGCTTATCTGCTGGTCTGGGCCAATTATTCACTGTAGCCAGAGTTAAAAAGGATTAGGTTAAATATCTTTCCACTGAAACAGGATAAACATACAGAAGATGAAGAACCTTTGAATATCCTTGCCTTAGATTTCAAAGAAGCTTCTCATCAGATAAGGTAGAGCTGGATATACTCCTGGAGTATGGTAGCCTCATCCAAAGCCTTTGAAGTCAGCAGGGCTGAGTTGTGAGAACATCCTTAAGTACTGCCATGGTCTGTCTCACTTGCCTGAAGCATTTGCTTGAGCATCAAAGTCAGTATTTGATCAGGGAGGAATTTTGTCATCTTGTCTTGTACAGGACCTCTCTGTCAACACAGACAAGACCTTGAGCCACCCTGCAAGTAATGCTAAACTGAGGAGGCATTTTGCTGCTCTTGGGCTGAGCCTGGGGAATCCGTTGGACTTGAGGGCACCCAATAGTAACTTCTTCCAACTTAATATCCAAGACTTCTGGAAAGACTTCCAAATGCACTTCTCAAATCCATGAAACCCTTTGTGAAAAACCTTTTCCCAGTTTAAAGAGTTGTGAAGCATTTTAAGGACAAATATCTCTTACTTTCAAATATTACAGGGGTTTAAATCCTCTTCCCACTCATTCCTTGTGCTATATTTTCTGCAAAGCAATTATCAGCCTTTGCTAATTTTTATCAGCATTATTAAATGCTCATAGTCTTAAGTAGATCTTACATTCACCTGATTGGTGAATACTCTTAATATTTAAACCTTCTTACAGTTTTAAACTCTGGTCCTATTTTACACTCAGAACATGTCTGTGCTCCCTTGATTGCAGATTTTGCACCAGGGATGATTTGTTGGTACCTCTGTAGCACTCTTAGCTGAGCTATTTCATAGTGCCATGGAGACTCAGCCCTCATGGGTGGTGTCACAGGCTTTCTTCAAGAATCAGCATGGCTCTCCTGTGCTCGGGGTGAGCAGATGCAGTCAATGTAGACAAGTGACCTGCTCCTGTTGAAAAGCATGTGTGGCTCCTGCTCTCCAAATGGATTCTGTTACAAATGTTTTGCCAGACTTCTCATCAGCATGATGTGCTGAGTCAGAAAAATGTAATTCACCATATATTAGGAAGAATAAGCAATTATCCCTTGTCAATTAAGCCTTCAATCAGTGCATATAAACAGCTGGTGATGCAGAACAGTCTTCACTTAAAATTAGAGAACCTTTTTGGAGAGCTTGTTCATTTCCATATATTTACCAAATTTTCTTCCTATAAAAATATCATGTCGTCTTAAAAAAATCTGTGACTTAATCCTCTTGGTCTCCAGGGCAAAGGATGTATTTTTAGGAGTGACTAATTAGCGAATGTGTGGAAGGGGGGGATTTTAAAGCTGCTCTGAAAAGAGCGCTGCCACTTGAAATGTTCAGGCGATGGTTGCTGGTTATTATGCATCGCCAGCTGTTTCTAGCTTGGACGGACAAGGCCGGGCTCCCGAACCACAAGTGCTGAGCACTGGCCCACCGGGTTTGCTGGGAGCCCGATGCGTGGGAACTAACCACAGGCAGACCCCAGGAGGGAGCAGCATTGGTGGTGTGTGTGGGGTGGTGCTCCTCGGTGAGCACCGCTAATAAGCCATTATAAAGCAAAGCGTAACATGCATGGCAGTTAATTTCGGCTTTAATTTTATTTAACAGTTCATAACATTTAATCTTAATATTTAACTACCTTAAATAGATTGAACATCTTGTGCACTTTTCATGTTAATTGGCAATATTTTGCTACTGACTGCTCCTGTGCTCTTAGTCCTCCTAAATCTTTCCCTTGACCTTAATTGATGCTCTCCAGGCTTTCTGCTGTGACTCAACTGAAACAGGTTATTTTCTTCTGCTGTCTGTTCCCACCTTTGAATAGAGAATATTCATCAAATAGTAGGGAAATAACTGAGTCACTGGTGATGCCTCCTCGAATGGCTGCGTGGTCTGGAGAGGTATATGGTCAGCCAGGCACCAGACACCCGCAAAATCTTTGGGGAGAATTTTGCCCTTTCCCTTGAATGGCAAGGCACAATTTTACTTGCAGACAACCAGTATTTCCACACATAAATGCTTCGAACCACCTGGGGCCAAGTACAGGCTGCAATTCCAAGCAGAGGGAGGAAAACTGCAGATCTTTTCCATGACTAATACGCTTCATCTACCAAAAGAAGCTGAATTTATTTAGCTTTCCTAAATTGCCACTGTTTTAGGCCAAAATGGACTTTACCAAGGAGTGGAACAAATGACACCATTTTGATGGTATGTGCAATGGATGGCTTGGGACATGATTGGTTTTTGGGAAGAGGCAAAAGCGAATGAACGGCTCTTGGAGTCTATTTTGTGGAGAAAGTGCCCTCAACCCTCGCCCCCAGTGTGGCAGTAATTCTTCTGCACCAGCACAGCTGAGCAAGGATCATTTTTCTCCTCTTGAGCAATGACGGGTGGAACAGCAGCAAAAACCCCTGTGCACTGTCTTCTGTCTGATTAAATTTTAGTCAGAGAGCTTCCTTCTGTCCACAGCCTCTCTTGCCTACCGCTCATAAAATGAACGGAGTACAGTAATTCATCCAGGCTGTGTTCCCTTAATAGACTACATCATATTAGAGGGTCTAATAGGTACTGGGAGCACTTCTATATAACTCATCAGTATGCTTATGGAGTGCATTTTCCCCTCACCTTTCTCCAGGGTATCCGTAAAAGTATGGATCTGCAGTCTGTGCTCATCATTAAACCAGAGGTAGTAGGTATTATTGCTTCTCATGGGATTGCAAAAGTACGGGCTGTGTAAACTCATTTGCACCAGCCAGAGGTTAGAGGCCTATATCTAAACTTCGTCTTATCAGTGGAGTTAATATATGGTGATAGGTGCTGATAGCAGAATGATTGACTGAGGTTAATTTGTGTGCTGACTGAGGGATATGGGTAGAGAAGGAAGATGTCCATCTCATGAATGTGTTCTATATATGTATTAGGATCAACTGCTGCTGCTGAGCTTATCAGGAGGAATAGAAATTTGAAGCTATGTCAAACAAAACCAGAATTATTAATGTCTTTGTCACTGCTGCTCCTTGCCTTGGCTGGGTCAGCCTGTATTGAGTGTGGGACTTACACAGGTTGGGATGTGGAGTGGTGGTACCTGGAGGGCTCCCTGGGGTGGGACATGTCTCCTCCAAAATCCACTGTGTGCAGAGCTACTCCATGCTGCTCTCGGTACAGGAGATTGCAGGGTCTCACCCATTCTGCCCTTGCCGTGCTTCTGCATCATCGGTCTCTCTGTGCTAGCACCATGCTGGAATGACTCTCCAATAGCCCCAATCTGGCTTTCCTCTCTTGCCAGAGGAAGACTATGCATGCGGAGGCAAAGATTCCTCTTGCTGCAAAATGAGTGCTCCTCATCAGCCAAGTCCTGTGCAACACATGGGCAAGTAATACCCAAAAGAACTGCCTGAGGCTCCAATAATGCTACTACTGAACAGCAAAGTGTGCATTTTCCTTGGCTGCGCCCTTGAGACAGGGAAACTGGGCAAACCTCATAATCCTTACAGCAGTGATGGCAGTGTTGATGGTACCTCTTCCTCCTGCTCTTCCCTCCAAGAGTTTCCAGCTTGTTAACAGAAATGCTTAAAGCCATGTACTGACTTGCAGAGTAAAACGATTCATTACTCCTCCCTGGCCTATGAGTGAACCCTACAGAAGCAACCAATGCCGTGATCCTCCACCCTGGTGTGTTGCTGAAGAGCTTGGCAGGACACTCCTCAGTGCTTGGAGCACCTCTGCAGCCAAGTTCACAGTGAGCTCAGCTCTCGGTGAGGGAACAGAAAGGCTCCTGGGTGGGAGAAGCATGGACCGTGCCAGCTGAAGCTGTTTGTTCTCCATGGGAAACAGTGTTAACAGAAATTGAAGTTTATAAAACCCTGCTACACAATTATTTAAGTGTATTTTAGTCTCTCCCCTTTTCTGCCTCTTTTATGGGTTGATGCAGTCCTTGCTCTGCCTGGACTCCAGGGGAACCAGGTGACCGCTACCATCTGTAATAACTCTAGGAGCAGTAACAGGAGCAATGGCAGTTTAGCAATTGTTAACTATGTTCTTTATTGAATTTTGTTATAGCTGTACAATTAAGCTCAGCATAGTACATTACAGCTAATGTGTTTATTAAGAAATCTAGTGAACCAAAACAAACATATCCATACCTGATCTGACAACCTTATTTTCCACCAATGTTAATTAAAAGAGAGGATTCTTCCTGACTTAAATATTTTCTTGCCTTGCACCTTAAAACCAGCTAATTTTAAGCTAATTGGATTGTTAACCATTCTTAACAGAGAGCAATTCTGACTGCAGGGGTTTCCCAAATGCATGGGGACGTAGTGGGCACCATGCAGGTTAAGCAGGACTGAGCCTGATGTGGGGCAGGAGGACAGGGTGTATTTTGATGTATAGATCAGGTGGCGAGTGGGAGGCTGGTTCTCTGAAGCCAGGAGCTGAGATGTCCGAAGAAATCCCTGGGGGATCCTGGCTTGGGTGAACTCAGCACTAACCCAGAGGCCATCAGTTGCCTGTGGACTATTACATTTTGTCTTAATTTTGGAGGAATTTTGCAGTCTCTGCAATACCATTCAATTTAGCAGCCATGCTGGTTTTTGACAGCACTATCTCTTTCAGGTGGATGTTATTGTGGGATGGTTATACTGTGGGAATTGTTGGGTTGAGGTGGAGCCAGTTTCAGTGTTCAGCAAATTCTGCCAACTCTTTAAATGTTCATATGTCTAGAGAAGGAGGTTTGCAATATCTGTATTAAGGTAAAAGAAGCGGTGAGGAAGGCTTCTAGGCAAGTATGTTCCTTCCTATTTTGCTTTTTGTTTTTTCTAACTACATCAGTGTTCCAATAAAGTACAGTGCTTCTTCCTAAAGCCTTGAGCCTCGCTTATACTCCTAGACCAGAGGATATTGATTTCCTTAAATCCTCGGAAGGGCAGATGTGCCCAAAAAGGTGATGAGTAGAGACAGTGTTGAACACCAGCACCTGAGCTGCCCCAGCTTCCCCAGTACTGCTCAGTTCAATAGGAGGATGGGCACGGGAGAAGTGAGGGCTGTGTCCTAAGGGAGCTCAACCAAAAGCCAGAGAGGGAAAAACACCCTTAGGTAGGCTTTTTTGGTGCTGCTCTTGTGATGGTTGCTGTGTTTCTGGGGTGGCTGAGCCCCGGGAGGTGCCGGGGCTGTGTTGCTCTGTGGCCCTGCAGCATGAGTATCCTCTGCTGGTGCCAGCATTGCAGCCCATCCTCCCCCTGCATGGTAGGCACGGGGGCCTGCGGGCAGCAAATTGCTGATTACAGGCAGGTTATGAAGAAAACTGGAATTTTAATTGTGGGTGTTTTGTTAGTGATCCTATAAGCTTCACTGAGGCTTATGGCCATGTGCTCTCTGCAGGACTGTGAGGCTCCAGCTGGACCAGACACTGGAGCTGGCATTTGGGAGAATGGGGAGCAGCTGAGCAAGCTACCCTTGTGTCAGAAACAACATGCTCTTTTCATCTTTTTAAAATAAGGCTTTTGGTGAAAGCTATCACAGTTTTTCAATGGAAATATTTCAAGGTACCCGTTTATAGGAATGAGCAGAAATTAAAAAATACTGATTACGAAGGTTATGTATTGTCTTTTCTCAAATTATCATTTCAGTTAAATATCAACTCTTAAGACAAGATGCTTATATTCTCCCCAAAAGCTAATAGTATAAGAGAATAATTAAGAGAAATAGTAAGAAATTGGTTTATAAACTGTATCAGTTTTCTTGTCTTTTTGAAATCTTAGATTTAACTTTCTGCAAATAAAAATTGTCTTCTATAAATTTCTGACCATCTCCATGTATAGCTGATCTTTCCCAGAGAGCTTCAGAGACAGTGACTTAAACGTTTGTAAGCAAACTTTGTTTTCTAAAGACCACTGAAGAGATACTGTCAGCAATGTCATTTTGTCCAGCTTAATACTGCAATCTCTTTAAAAGCTGTCATGGTGTCTGCCGCCTGTTAAGTAAGAGTGATATTTTTTTAATAGTGAGAAAACTGTTTACTTATGTTTGAATGTCATCTAAGATTAAAAACTTTATTCAATTACCTTCTGAATGGTACCTCAGTATGATCTGATGATATACATGCAGTAATGCGAACTGATTTGATTTTCTCCGAGATATCCATCACAGGAGGCAAAAAACCAAAATATTCTTCAGCAGTAAATTAATATTCTTCCCCCTCTCATAAAAGATCAAATGCTCATGGTATTCATATATTTTAAGCTTGTTAAGATTCAAATTGTGGACGGTCTTGTAAAGTTTTCTATTGCCCTTTGTGAGGAGTAGCTGTTTATTCATTATTTCTCTAATGAAAAGTGAGCTCTGGCTCATTGACATTGATTTCCATTTCCCAATGTCTGAACCTCTGGTTTCAGTGAGGGCAGAGCCATGAGCCGATGCATAGCTGAGCATCTTTAAAACAGTTAAACCATAAATTTCATCAGGACTGGACCTTCTGTCTCCTGTTGGAAAGCCAACCTCTATTTTTAAGTGCTATTGCTGTTTGCAGGTGCTTCCCAGGCTGGTTGAGCACCTTCCCACCCTGCTCCCAGCCTCCTCCCTGCTTTCTTCACTGTACCCAGAGGCTGCAAGACACACCACAGACAGTGGCAATTAAATCAAATTATCTTTAGCATCCTTGAGTGAATGAAGCCCTGGAAAGCCTGGTTTGGCCATACCACTCACATCTTGTCTGTATTGTGTCCATCTGGTCTGTGCAGCAGTGGATGGAGATATTAAAGCAGAAAGACATGTGCGTTTCAGGACAGTAGGAGACCCAGCTAAGGCTGCTTGGTGTGGGACTCGTCTCTTCTGTAATCTCTCTGATCACTTACATGCTGCTGGTTGTTGCTGCAAATAGCTGCTGAACCTGAGACCGGGATGCTTTTGATTAGAGCATGCTGGGATGGAAACAGAATGTGCCTGCCTGATGTTTCCAAAATAGGAAACCTTCCTAGCGCTGCCACGTTACAGCCTTGAGATGGGAAAATTATGCGTTGGCTTTCTTGGGAATTTTCATGTTGTTTTTCCTCTACAGCACTTGAATCACTTCCATTTAATAACCTTACTTGGGGTGGGTTTGGGGGGAAGCTTGTGCACTGTAATGTAGCCTGATTTGGATTTTATAGCAGTTTAGTACCACTCGGTGTGTGCAGCCTTTCCTGATTTCCTTTCTGCAATAGCCATACAGACGCTTTCATGCTGCTGAAGTATCTGCCACTTTGCTAATACAGGGAAAATTGTGCCTTCTAGGCACTGGCTTGTGGTTGTGGAGCTGAAGAGCCGCTGTGCCTGGGGAAAACTCAGGGTGGGAGCATGCTCCTGCAAGGCAAGGAGAAGGTGCCTTGGTGGAAAGGTCTCCCAAGTGGCAATGCAGCCAGCTATTGTCCAGACCAATGTAATTTCTGTTTGGTATTGGACTTGACCGGCATGGCCCAGGGAAGTTGTGCATTGGGCTTTTCCACAGTAAATTGGTGTTGGGTTTGACTGGTGCCAGCATGGTATTGATTAATAGCTATAAATAAACACTAAGTTTCCCCATGTGATGGCAGGAGAATGGTCCAAGTCATTTCCTTTGCCACTGGGTGTCTTTTTCTAAACTACACTCATAGCAGTTTTCAAGGGGTTCCCTCTCAGTTATGGAGAACAGCCTTAAATGCTGCAAAACATCACTGAAGTGAGTCCAGCTGTGGTAGGGGCCGATGCTGCTGGTCCTTGTGGTGCAGATGGTTTGCCACGTGCTTGATGTCCATCTTCAGTGCCACAGCAGTATCCATAGCTCAAAGCTGGGAACAGAGTACCTGGATCTTCTCTTTGTCAGCGTGTAGCAAACTTCACATCTTGCCATTTGCAGTGATGTGACTGAGCTTGCCGAGCAGAGACAGAGGATGGACTGAAACCATGTGAAGAAACAAAGCTGTTCTGCACCTGTGGAGAGAACTGCAGGCTTGGGGAGCATCAGAAACTGGATGTTTTATGACATAAAATTTCCACAGAACTTTTCTAAGACTAAGGACGTTTACACCACTGTCCTTGTCTACTTCAAAGAACAATAAAGTGTTACATACCATGAAAAAGCTCATTCTTCATGTAGGTTTATTAAGTACCTGAGATGTGAGAATTGAATTTTGTCAACCATAGAAACCCAGCAGTGGCTTTAATTTTTTAAGGTTAGTCTAAGATAAAAGATGGGAGGGCAAGAACATAACATGGCAAAAGTGTTTTGTTGGCAATCAGTCTGTGCCAGGTGGGATGCAGCTATCCAGGGAGGATCTGTTGGCTGTTTGTTTTCAGCCAAACACAAGCTGAGGGGATTTTTGCTTGGTGGTTTTCGTTTTTTTTTTTTTTTTTTTTTTTAGAACAGTATCACTGACCTCAGGATGGTGATTTTGTAGCCATGGCTGGAAAGGACATCATGCATATCTGAGCGATGGGTGGCATTCAAACTTTCCAAAATGTGAGCGATGAAATGGTGCATACATCCTTAATAGGCACCTCACTGCTCTCTTCTGTAACATTATGCAAAGGTTTTGGGTAACTTCTAGCAGAAATTCCTGACTTGGTATATTTTAGGACTCAATTTCTCTGTTTCATGGCTACCTCTCATTTGGTGTCTCATGTCTACTCTGAGGTGGGCTTATGTCCTCCATTTCCAGCTGATGAGCTCTCATGTCAGACCACAGATGCTCATGAATGCCTAAATGCATGACTGAATTTAGAGATTTTTTTTTGATCCTACTTTATTAATCCAGTCTTGGAGGTCACTCTGTGGCCCCTGTGCAGTAAAGCCCACCACCAGCTCCATGTTGGAGCTGGTCTCTCCCACTCAGAGTTCACAGTTGTCCTGCCTGAGCCAGCGCTGGCACCAAAAGTGCCAGACAAGGTTGTCCTCCAGCTCAGTCCAGGACAGCTGAGACTCCGGGACCAATATCCCCTCTGTGTGTATCCTGGTCACCTCCTTGGTGAGTTCTCATCTAGTACTAATTCTTGTAGCACCCTCTTTTTTTTTTTTGAGTTCCAACTAGCAATTTCCCATGCAGTTTAATTACCAAGTTCCTTACAGCTGTCCAAATAGATTAGACCTACCACATTTCCCTTGTTGAAAATCAGTTATCTTTTTAAAGAAAGATATTGGATTCAGTCTGGCATGAGCTTCCCTTTGTAAACCCGTGCTACATTTTATACAGCTTTCCATTAACCACTGTATCTTTTAATTATTGTTCCCTTCATAACTTGTTCAGGAAATCTTGCACACTATTGCAGTCAGATTAATGGGCTTCTCTTAAACATAGTTTTACGTTTGCTGTTCCCTAGCACACACTGCCATTTATGCCTTGATAGATTTATTTTTTTAATTATCATTATCCTCAGGAATTACCCAGTCCCCCTAACTTGAGTGTGTTAAGCTCTGGGTTTTACTTCCACTTCAGACGGGGGTGATTTCCATTTCTATTAACTCATTCGTATTAGTCATCTTATTTGCGTCTCAGAGCTCAAAATCCACCTTTTTGAGTGCTCATTGAAGTTAAGTGTTCATTTAGTTTTGGGACCATACCAAGTTATATTTATTTTTTATTCCGTTCCTACTGTGCAAGAGCCCCCCTGTGGTGGATGCTGCATTGAAGAGACCTCAGTCTGAGATGATGGCCCATGGAGGGTGTGCGGAGAAGAGTACGAGAGAAGCAGGGCATGCAGTGACTCTTCCCTGGTAAAATCTTCCAGTCTTTAGTGATTTGGTTTGAACCTGCCTGCTGCCACAATAAGCTCTGTGCCTTTTTTGCCATCTGCTTTATATGCCCAACAGCATTTCAATGCTTGCTTTAGTTTTTCAGGTAGCAGTGTTTCTATTACCCTAGGCCTGGCTTTGGATCCTGCCAAAGTAATCTAGATCCTGAAGGCTCTTGCTCAGCATCTTTGTATTAACACACACCTTCCTTGGTTGTTTCTCACTGGTCACATTCAATTCCCTCGATGAGCTGAACTTTCATTATCTCCATCACTGCCTTGAACGTGCTTCTTGCAATATTGCTGGGGTTTTCCTTCGCTTCCCCTCCCTGTGCTCGGGGACCTTAGCCCTGCTTCGAGTGGAGAAAAGCAACGCTCTGGGAATCCACCTGCCCCTTGCAAAGTGATGTTTGAGATGCAGAAAATTCCCAGGTCTGCTGTGATATTAGTATCACTTTACATCTTGCATTTATTTTCTCCCTTGTATGTTGATGTCCTGTCTTTCTGGCCCATGCAGGCACTTCAAACCTCTGCAAGCAGCACTCTCCACCCATTTCCACTGATTAGACCAAACGGATAAGTGGCACGGTGTAGTAAAATACATTCTTTCTTCTGATGAACAGTTCTCAACAGCTTCCTTAGGCCCTCATACCGTACACACAGTGTGCTTTCATACTCCTTCCTACAAACCATTACTTGAATGATGAAGCAGGAGATGCCAGATGGGAGCGATAAGTTCAGAAGAGTAAGAGGGTGGAAGTGTCCCCGATGAAGGCTGGTAAATGGGATGTGCTCAGGGAAGGGGAGGAGGGAGGGACATCTGTAACTGGGGAAAGGGAGAGGAAAACACACTCCTCCTGCCAGGACTTTCTGTAAGGTTGCTGTCATGGGAGGTAAAGAAGAGGTTTAGAAAACCCCAGCACCCACTGCAGTATTGGGGGCAGGACATTTTCTGATTAACCAGAGTTTCCCAGTCCCCACGCTTGGCCAGAAAACAAATTTCTGTTAAAAGAGGCACTGGCACTGTGCCTCAGAGCTGAGCAAGAAATGCCTTTGGGGTTTCACCAGGGAGCAGAGGAACTAAAACGCCATCCTTCCTGATCTGATATTCAGCGCAGCTTGTTCCGCATTTCTTAACACTGCCTTAACACGCTCTGGGAGACGCTGTTCCCTCCACGCTGCTGCTGTTTGCTTTATAGTTACCACTTATTTCTAGATATGCTATCTAAACTGCTCCTGCCCTGGGCACAAGTGCAAGACACATTTTAGAAAAGGAGGAGGATAATCTAAACCATCTGGGCGTTTCTAAGCAGGGAATGCTCTTGAGAGGACAGCGGAGGTTTGCCGGGTCAGGCCAGCCACGGGGAACAGGATGGATCCGGAGGCAGGAGCTGAGCCCTGGGGCTACAACCCACCTCCCGCGCTCGCCCTTTTCTGAGGACGGGGGGGAAACCTAGCCCTGATGGAAATGCAAAGACCTTCACGATGTCTCCTTGCAGTGACCCCTTTCTGCCGGGGGTTTGCTCCTGTGTATATTGACTCGCTGCTCTTATTCCTCATCAGGTGTGAGACTTCACAGGCTGCCTTCGTGGTGCTAGGCTGAGGGTTGTTAGAAAGTGGCAGGGAGGCACCGGCGCCCAGCTGTGGGCATGTAACAGTGCAAGCTCTAACGATGCAGTTACTGACCAAGGTGCTGGGCTTTGCAATAACTCTTCAGAGGCCTGACTCCAGCCGAGGAAGAGGCCAAAATCCCCCATCAGAGGCATCCGAACCATCTGGGAAAGGGCTGGGGCTCAGCCTGGGGAGAGAATTTAGATTTTTTTTTTTTTTAAATATTTTCCTTAAAGAAGATCCTTGAAACTCTCCAGTGAAGGCTTGCTCTGGACTTTTTCTTGTGTGAAGGAAAGCTTTGCTGTTGCTACATCTCTCTCTTTGGGTGGTTTTCGTGGATGCTTCTCAGGCCCAGTCTAGACACATGATTGTGTTTACTATAAAAATCCATTTTTCTTAACAGTAGTTTAAAAAATGGTCTCAGCTAACGTAGTTTGCCGCTCACTGTGGCAAAGAGGGTAGTGTTCTTTAAAGAAGACAAAAATTTCAATTTCGTATAAGGCTGAAATCTGCCCTGGAAGAAATGTGTTTGCAATTCTTTTTTTTTTTCTTCCTTTTTTTTTCCTTCATATGGGAAAACATGGGAATGCAGCTTGAAAGAGGCCAAAGTCTCATTGTGCTTATAGGCTTTTCCTGTGATCAAAAGCAAGTCCTTTCAGCTCCTTATCTGCTTTATATCTAAGCCCAATTTGTATTGATGTGGCTGTGCAGCGCCCTAAAATGTTTTTATTGGTATTTCCAAATAATTAATTGTGGTGTTTGTTGATGTTATTGCATATGTTAAAATCTTTTAGGTTAAGGGAGAGCATTGAGTTTCATAGCAGTGTTAATTAGGAGAAGAGGAAAGCAAATTGCAACAAGTAGAAAATCGTGCTAGCAGCCTTCTGGGGGTGGATTTGCTCTCGGTGACAGCAGCACGTGTGGGGCACTGGGAGGGTTGAAGAGCCAAAATAACCAGGACCATAGGTCTTTCTGTGCTCGACAGAATGATAGCAAAATACACAATTGCAAAACACTAGCTTGAAACTGCATGTAGTTATTTGTTAACAACAGTTTGTCTGCATGTGGAGGGTTTTCCTATTACAGCTGCAGGGGTTATGATGAAAGGACACTTTTCTATTTAAAATAAAAAGTGGTCCTAGTCTAGCTCAGATTTTTTTTTTGTACGGAAAAAACCCAAAACCCTCTGATTGCTCTGTTTGCTGAATTGAGGATGCTGGGGAAGTTGTACACGAGGAGGGTGGGTATACAAATTGCCTTGATGAGATTGCTTGGACAGAATAACATTGAAAGAAGTCCCTGAGCAAAACATTACTTAAAAACAGGTAAATGAAAACTGTAGAGGGTTGAAAACTGAATGTAACCCTGTGATGTTAGCAGTAGGCTGGAATAACTCTGCAGGTTGTAATGCTTCCTGAGCACTCCCCTCTGGACCTACCTGCCTGGAAACACCGCTGTCTTTTTACTGCTCTAAGTGCAGCAGTAATTCATCAGCACGTTTTTCTTTCTTTTTTTTCTTAAACATGGCTAACCCTGCCCATTAAAAAGGGACCCATGAGTAATTAGGCTTTTCTTTTTCCTTTGTTAAGTGAATAAGTGATGGTGACAGCTGAAAAATGCACGTGTTTTTTCTGTCTGAGTCTACAGACCTTGAAGGTCCCTGAGAGCACGAGAAAATGTTCTGAGATACAGATTTTCTTGGATTCCCCACAGAATATTTTTCTCTGGCTTTTCAATTGTCTCTGTCTACACGGGTTATAAATCTAGTTCAGTAGAAGCAAGACAATTTTTAATGGAATTTTTTGTTAAAACTAATTAAACATCTGCCTCCCTCATCACCACAAACAGACAGAAGATTAACTACAAAATAATGGCCAACTTAGAATTTGAACAAGGAGTTTTGGAAGACTTAATAACTTGCATTCACCTTCTGCTTTATCGGTTACTGTGTTTTCTGGCTGTTACAGGAAATTACTGGCAACTTAGGTTTTCTTGGTCACTTGTAGAACAGACCTTACATTGGCAAGCATTCAAGGAATGGAAACTAATTGATTGAGACCACCATCTCCAAGAGCTTTGTCTGGAACTCAGGAAAAAAAGGAGAGCCTACCACCTTTGGAAGAAGGGGCAGGGGACTCAGGAGGACTACAAGGATGTCGTGAGGTTATGCAGGGAGAAGATTAGAGAGGCGAAAGCCCAGCTGGAACTTAAACTGGCCACTGCTGTTAAACATAACAAAAAATGTTTTTACAAATATATCAGTGGTAAAAGGAGGGCCAGGGAGAATCTCCCTCCTTTGTTGGATGTGGAGGGAAACATTGCCACGAAGGATGAGGAGAAGGCTGAGGTACTTAATGCCTTCTTTGCCTCAGTCTTTAATAGTCAGACTGGTCATCCTTGGGGTTTTCAGGCCCCTGAGCTGGGAGATGGAGATAGGATGCAGAATGAAGCCCCAGTTGTCGAAGAGGTGGCAGTCACCGACCTGCTCCTCCACCTAGATGCACACAAGTCCATGGGGCCCGACGGGATCCACCCGAGGATACTGAGGGAGCGGGCAGAGGAGCTTGCCAAGCCTCTCTCCATCGTTTATCAGAAGTCCTGGTCAACCGGGGAAGTCCCAGATGACTGGAAGTTAGCAAATGTGACACCCCTCTACAAGAAGGGTCGGAAGGAGGATCCGGGGAGCTACAGGCCTGTCAGCCTGACCTCGGTGCTGGGGAAGGTTATGGAACAAATCATCTTGAGTGCCATTATGCAGCACGTGCGGGACAACCTGGGGATCAGGCTCAGCCAGCATGGGTTTATGAAAGGGAGGTCCTGCTTCACTAACCCAGTCTCCTTCTATGACAAGGTGACCTGCTTAGTGGATGAGGGGAAGGCTGTGGATGTTGTCTGCTTAGACTTTAGTAAAGCCTTTGACACTGTCTCCCACAGAATTCTCCTGGAGAAACTGGCTGCTCACGGCTTGGATAAGTGCACTCTGTGCTGGGTTAAAAATTGGCTGGACGGCCAAGCCCAGAGAGTGGTGGTGAATGGAGTCAAACCCAGTTGGTGGCTGGTCACGAGTGGTGTTCCCCAGGGCTCAGTGTTGGGGCCGGTCCTGTTCAATATCTTTATCAATGAGCTGGATAAGGGGATTGAGTGCACCCTCAGTAACTTTGCAGATGACACCAAGTTGTGTGGAAGCGTTGATCTGCTGGAGGATACGAAGGCCCTACAGAGGGACGTGGACAGGCTGGATCATTGGGCTGGAGCCAACTGTATGAGATTCAACAAGGCTCAGTGCTGGGTCCTGCACTTGGGTCACAACAACCCCATGCAATGCTACAGGCTAGGGGAGGAGTGGCTGGAGAGCTGCCTGGTGGAAAAGGACCTGGGGGTGTTGGTTGACAGCTGCCTGAACATGAGCCAGCAGTGTGCCCAGGTAGCCAAGGCGGCCAATAGCATCCTGGCTTGTATCAGGAATAGTGTGGCAAGCAGGACCAGGGAGGTGATAGTGCCCCTGTACTTGGCACTGGTGAGGCCGCACCTCGAGTACTGTGTTCAGGTTTGGGCCCCTCACTACAAGAAAGACATTGAGGTGCTGGAGCGTGTCCAGAGAAGGGTAATGAAGCTGGTGAAGGGCCTAGAGCACAAGTCTTATGAGGAGCGGCTGAGGGAGCTGGGGTTGTTTAGCCTGGAGAAGAGGAGGCTGAGGGGAGACCCTATTGCTCTCTACAGCTACCTGAAAGGAGGTTGTAGCGAGGTGGGGGTTGGTCTCTTCTCCCTAGTAACAAGTGATAGGACGAGAGGAAATGGTCTCAAGCTGAGCCAGGGGAGGTTTAGGTTGGATATTAGGAAAAACTTCTTCACCGAAAGGGTGGTCAAGCATTGGAACAGGCTGCCCAGGGAAGTGGTTGAGTCCCCATCCCTGGAGGTATTTAAAAGAAGGGTAAACGTGGTGCTTAAGGACATGGTTTACTGGTGGACTTGGCAGTGCTAGGTTAACGGTTGGACTTGATGATCTTAAATGTCTTTTCCAACCTTAATGACTCTATGATTCTGTGATCCTAAGAGTGATTTTTATTTCCTTAATCATGTCTTCATCATCTGCAGTTTGCAGACAAGTCGACTTCATGCATCATGATTCTGTCAAAAATCGCACCGTCTGTTACGGAAATGCTGGGAGGCGCTTGACAAATTTGGATCAGACACCTTTATTTCACTGTGACATTTTGTTGTAGGAAAGGCCTGATTACATTTTGAGTGATCGCTGTTCCTGTGGATGATGTCTTCCCACAAGAGATGTTCACAAACCACTCTACCCCGTTAGGCTCTTAGTATGGACAACGAGAAGCTCTTGCATTTCGCTCCACCTTCTTGGCTGTTCCTGCTGTTTGCTCCCTAACCCGCATTGGTTACTTATCTTTGGTGCTCTTGAGTTGAAACTTGGTGTTGAGTTGTCTTCAAAGCAGGCTGAGCTGGCAAATGGGTGAGCTTCTCTGGGAGATGGTCCAGACCTAACACTGGCTCCGTTCACACCTCTATCACACTTCTCATCCCCATTTGTTCCTTGGGAAGGGGTTGCTGACTGTCCCCTGAGCCCTGAATCTGAACTGATCTATGTTTGTTTGCTTTAATTCCCAGCTAGCACCACGCTTGTCCCTTCCTCTGCCTTTAGACATCTGCAGAAGATGCTATTCCTCTAGAACCTGGCGCCTGGGGGTTATGGTTTGTGGCTGGATGTGAAATGCTGACAGAGTAGTGTCCTCTGGTTTTGTTAACGGTGAAATTTTATACCAACATGCAATGGAAAAATCAAGCTCCTCTCCTTGTTCAGCAGTGCCAGGACACCTGGCTGATGGGAGACCTCTGCTCTCGGGTTGACGCAGTGGTGCACGCAGCCTTGTTTTCCAAAAGATGGTAAAAGAGGGTCAGTCTGCATTGCCTTCCACAGTGAGAAGGACAAGTAGCTGTAAAAACATGCTTCTTGGCAGCGAGGAGAGCTGGTGGCTGGGGAGTAGGAATTCCCCAAAATGTTTCCCAAAATGACAGCACTTCACACCTGGCCCAGCGGTTGGAAAGGCTGTGAATTAACTGTTGCTTGGTGGCTTGTGGGTGAGGGTGTTTCGCTCTCTGAGACCCAGATCTTGATTAAAACCACCTCCCTCTGCTTCAGCTGGCCTGGGCCAAGGGGAGCTGCTCTGCCGGGAGGCTACAAGAAATGCTGGTACCAGGTTTTGTCTGCGAGCTGCTAGACTCCTTGATATGGGCAAGCACCAGCAATCCTCTCTACATCTGCTGAACTGCAGATGAGCTCTGTGGGCTTGGGGCACTATCTTCCCTCCAAGTTATTGAGCATTTTGGATTGGCCTTTATTTGCTGACCTTTCTCACAAAGAAGCAGTACATGTCCCCATCTGGTGTCACAGCATCAAAGGACGGATGGGAGGTCAATGGTTTTCCCATTGGGGATCCACTGCCCAGATGTAGAGCCCATGGAGACCCTCCTCCCTCCAAAGCTGGGAGTAGGTGGCTTTTTTCTTTCCCATAGTGTCCTATGGTCTTGGGAGTAGGAAAAAAGTTATTTGAGTTCACTCCTGCCTCCTTCCCTCTCTGCTTGCCCTGTTGCGGTGCTGGGGACAGAGAAGAGGATTTGGCCATGCCAGTCAGTGCCTGTGACCCAAACAGGACCCCTGTCCTTGCGCTGCCCACCAAGGGAAGGGTAACTCCAGCCCCTGAGAAGTGCTTGGACTCTCGTGGATAGCGGGAATGCCTTGGGATGACAGCTAAGTTTCTTCAGTCAGCATTTCTGTTCACCTTTTGTATTGTTTTTAATTGTTCAGCACATTCACTTAGTATTTTCAGTCCTTTTGTTCTGTCCTGGTTTCAGTTGTGAAAGCATTTCAAGTGATTTTGGCAAGAAATGCATGAGTGTGTTGGCTCGATATTCTCCCATGTTTAATATTTTGATGTAGCTTTTTTATTTCCTTTTTTTTTGTTTCTTTTTCTCCTTTGGCACCTCAACCTTCATTTGTTAGAGAAAGAAACCTTCAAAACCAAAGAATATTTCTTGTCTGTAATGGCATGAATAAACGAACATGAGCTCTGTGATTAATGTGCCTTCATACAGTGCATCATTGTAAAAGGGGGGAAAAATGCTTTGTACTTGTTTTCTGGAGCACGTGTGGGGAGCTGGAGACAGTGTCCAGTAATTTGGGAGAAGGTAACAGAAATAAAAGGATGAGGCTCTGAATGCAGAAGCAACTTATTAAAAAAAAAAAAATCGCTAGACTTTAAATTTAATGAGCCTGAGGCTTGTGCAGGGCAGAGGCTTTTCGCTCTATCATTTGACAGAGCTGTCCTCTTTCAAACTGAAATTGTGGTTACAAGCCACGAGGGTCGAGATGTTAACTCCTGCTGCTTCACCACCAGCATGGTTTGGTCCCACTGTGCTGGTGGGTGGGCACCTGATAGCAGTGATGTCCGTAGTGATTTTGGTACAGAAGCAAGGTAATGAATCCATGGGGAAATCACTTTCCCCTCCAGCTGGTACCTCTGTGTCCCCTGGAAGCACCAAGAGGATGCTCTGGGTACTTGAGAGAGTCTTCTCCCATGGGAATTTAGCTGCCCCAAGTACTTAGGCTGGCACTTGCCCTCCAAAGGGCTGAGCTCTGTGAGCAAGCAAAAACAAAACGGAAAGTGGCACTTTGACACTAATAGAAACCAATAATGTGGTGCCAAAACAGAGTAGATCCAAACCCTACAAAAACAAAGGCTGGAGCCAAGATCAATGTCTCTGACATTCAGCTACTTTTAGCACAGAAATCACATAAGATATTCACTTAGTAGGAGAAAACGAGGTTAAAATGGTTAGCTGAGAGAATAATTAGGCAATCTCCACTTATTTTTCTTTTTTTTTTTTTGTATTAAACAAAAACAAATTCAATTTTCTGGCTGTGCAGGCTCTTTTCCATTATTTGTGCCTGAGCGAGGGCGTGGGATCAAATATCTCTGCATCGGAGAGTCTCCCGGTGCCTGTGGCGGGCAGGAGGGAGCCTCAGCAGGGGATGGGGCGCTGGGGGGCTGCTTGCGGGGTCGTCGGCGGGGCTGCCCTTGACGCAGGAGACCCCGTAGGCAGGAGGGACAAGGCTCCCTTGGAGCTGCAGGGAGGCTGGGTGGGCGCAGGGTGAAGCAGCCACCGGGCTGCTTTATCTTTAGGTTCAGCTGTTATTTGTCTATAGAGGATATTTCAAGCTGCTGGGACAGTCGGGGACTGGACCTACTCTTGCACCAAGCTCTCTCTTTGGAGAGGGAGATGGAAGTGTAATTTCTCAGTTAGTGTGTTCCTCTGCTGTATAAATGCCTTCCGCTTTACAGGGCTGGAGTGTGTCTCTACTGCAGAGGTGAACTAGGTATGAATTACATATGTGGGGGCCAAACACCAGTGCAATTCACTGAGCTCTGGCTGTAGACCATGATCTTGAAACTGGATGGATTTCCCCCTCCTCCCCACCTTCCCCTATTAAATCTAAGCTGTTATGACATTTCAAGAGACTTTTAAATAAAGCATGGTGTGGATATATTTTACATCATACCATTCACTTGTTATCCTGAGGGATGGTGTAGCTTTTGTTCTCATTTCCTTGGCATTGTCTGTGATGGATATAACTGCCTTCGTCTTAGTGAGATCTTTGAATCTAGCAAGCCTTGACATCTAATGCAATTTGAATAATCAACAGAAGCAGATAATGAAATGCCAGTGTCGAGAGGAAAATTCCCACAGCTTAATATCCCAGTGCAGAGCACGGTGAGAATGTACCAAGAGTTTTGTAACCCGCTAAATTAATAATGGAGCCAACTGAGCCGTACGCATAAAGTTATCTTCCAATATGCCTAGAAATTAACCTTTAAAAGCCATCGGATTTTTTCTCTCCAAGTCTATGACTTGAAGCTGACAGGTTTTCTGTAAGATTTAAAGATTTTGGGTTCATGAGGTGACATAGAGCTGGATGAAGCTTTGGGCTGGTTTGCCTAAGAAGACTCAAGGTTTCTGTGTGTGAGTTTTTTGGTTTTGTTGTTGGTTTTTGTTTTTTTTTTTTAAGGGCTATTTTGCCCAGTGCCGAGTAGCGTGGATCAGGCTGGATCCCTGATAAAATTCCTGTAGCCTTAGCATCTGCATCTGTGAGCATTCACAAGGCATATAGTAATATGTGGCAAGAGGCAAATCTCTGCTTTAATAAAATCCCTTTGTTTTGCCTAACAGCACTTCAGATAACTTCAAGTTGAAGTTTACCTAGTTATCCAGATCCCCCGTGCCTTTTTTTTTTTTCCAGAAAAAACAAACTTCCAGAAGAGCTGTAAAATAGTTCCAGTCCCTTTGGTGCAGACAGCATTAAAAATCAGCAGTTGGATAAGTATTTTAGCATTTTTTTGGGAGAAAATAAACATGAAGAAAACAGTAACAGGCAAGGACAGCCTTTCATCTTCTGTCTTTCTGAGCTCAGAGAAAGCACAGGCACTTGGTGGAAAGCCAGGCCAAGTTTTGTGCTGGTTGCTTTACCAAAAGTCCCGGCAGTTTCCTTGCTCTGCCTCTCTCTTGTTGTGAGTGTGCAACACGTTAACAGGATTTGCATTTGCTGTTTGCAGTCACAGAGCCAAATCCAACTGGATCTAAACATTTTTTCTGGGTTTTCCAGATGTTTGAAATCCTGATGCAAACTCACATGTCACTTGTACAAGCAGATGCAGGACAGGAGGACAGAAAACTCGTTCTCTAAATTGGCTGGGGGCAGGTGAATGAACTGATTTCATCATGCTTATGTGGGTTTCCTTAGTCCATTTGAGTTTTTAATATGTTTAAATTAATGCATGGCAGCATTAACAAGACTCTAAAATTGATTGCTGACCTGTGTGATAACCGTTAACACAGTCTCCAGCTGTTTTTCAGTATTTTCTTTTGCTGTGCTCTTTTATTGGCAACTAATCTCTTTTATGCTTCATATAAAAACATCCTTCTCCAAAATAACATGTTTCTCTTTGGAGGCCTTTCAGACACAGTTAAGAACAAACTTGCTCCAGTGACTTATTGCAAGCCCAGAGGAGTTCTCTAACGCCGCTTCCCTACGGCATCTTTTCTCTCTTTAGCAGCTGTTTTCTCAATTTTTCTGCCTGTGAAACACAGCCTTTTCGAGACAGGGCTGCACAGGAGCTGTTGTTTGTGCTTTGATTAACCCTTCCACCACCGTGGGCAGCTTGTGCCTGCTGTGATGGAGTGAAGTGCGTCCTTTAAGCTCTCCCACACCCTATGCTGCCTTCTGCAGCCTCGCACCAGCTCCCCTCGCTCGTCTTTTCCTACTTGCTCTCAGGCACCAGGGTCACCTCCTCACCTGGTTTAGGTCTGGAGTTGGTCCATCGGATCCAGTGGATCTGGGTTGCTTTGGGCAGCTGAAGATTTGGTGCCAGGCCACCCATAAGATATAAAACACTGGATGTGCATAAGGGCCTTTTAACATTCGCTGTCTCCTGGGCTGTGAGCTCCTGGGTATGTGCTCCTAAAAGCTGAGGATGTTTTGTAAGCAGTGCTGTATGCTGTGAATATCCCTTCTGGAAGAGCCTGGGAGATTAAGAAGCCTGAATTCCAGTAAGAACTATCCATGCCTGTGTTGTTTTTGGAAATGGGGTGCAAGGCTCCTAACATCACCCTGTAATTACCCATTCAGGAGTCTAGGGTTTGCTGGAGAAATAATTAAGTGTTTTGGCTTTGTTAGCAAGTGCTACCAACACCATTCCCATAGACAGCAGGGCCGCCCTGGAGAAAATGGTGAATTTTGGATGCTGGGTGCCTGTGTGCCTGGTGGTGTGTCCTACCAGCATGAGGAGAGTGGTCAAATGAGGAGAGTGTGAGGGACCACCTGATGGGACCAGGGATGCTGCTGACTGCAGTAAACGCGGGTCTGGGGAAGAGAGCTGTGCTTCTGCTGCTCAGGTTAGCTGGAAATGGGTGAGATTGCAATAAAGGCAAGTTTAATCACATTGAGAAAAGCAGTAATAGATAACCTAGTTTTGGGCAGGCTCTGGGCTCCTTTTCAGTCTTTTCTGGAGTCACTGCCTTATGAGAAAAAGGATGGGGGAGAGCAAAACAGATGTCCCAGATACAGCCAGCATTTCTGATAACTTGACTCCTAAAATAATCTTGCTTTATAAAAATTGATTTTGTTCTTTTTCTTTTACAAAGAACAACACAGTTCTTGCTTCCACAAATCCTCTCTGAAGGAACAGTACTATATAAATCAAACTCTGGTTCAGGGGGTTTATTTTTTTTTTTAATCTTTAATATTTAATTTAAACCATCAGTTTGGACTGACATGTATTCATTTTGAAAGGGCATCATTCTTTTCCTTTAAGAAATGGATATTTTCCCTTTTAATAGAACCTTTATATCATGCTAGGGGAAGAGGAAGAAGCTACAATATTCCCCCAAACAGTATTGCACTCATGAAACCTTGTTTTCTCTGTGATGGACTCAGATTAAAATAAGGTCCTTCATGTTTTTCTTCTCCTAAAGCACTGGCACATTAGGAAGATTTACAGTCCACCAGAATAAAAGCAAGGGCTTGGGTGTGTGAGGCTGCCTTTGCTGCCTTTTTTCCCAAGTCTCGGTGGCCATTGCACCAGTTGGAGCCAGCGTTGAGCTGTGCCCCAGTTGGGGTCTCTGGGTTGGTGCTTGGAAATGGGGAGGGTATATGAGCCCTGAGGTCCGGGGACCCCCTGTACCCCATGTCACATAGCACCCTTCAATGGCTGCATCCAATGACTGTAAGAGGTGCCCAGCTGCATTAGGTACATCATGTTTTGGAGAGAAAGTTCCCAGAGCCAGAAGAGCTTTTGAGCAAATACTCTATTAATTTTTTTTATGAAGGTTTTCTTTATACAGAATAAAACATGTTTTCAGATCCAGCAGTAGGTATTAAAATGAATGTGTTTCTCTTCCAGGAGTTTGTTCAATGTGCAAATAATATCTGCCCTCATGCACAGAAAATCTGGAAGGTTTCGATTTAAAATTCATTGGGTTTTCTAGAGAAGGGTATGGGGTTTTTTTGTGTGTGTAAGAATGTATTGAGAAAGATCCTCATCTGCATAAACCATCAGAGAGTAAATGCCAATTATGGATTCATAGACTAGCAAAAAATATCTGTTACTCTTGATTTATCCTTGTGATAAGATTTATAAGGAACAGTGATAGTCTCTGTTAAAAAGAATGACTCCAGCTGGTATAAATAAAAACAATAAACGTAATGGCAAAAGTGATAATATCAGCCCACAATATGATCTGAGTAGTAAGAAGCAACACACAAATTGGTAGTTGATGTCCAGAGGAGAGGGCTGCATTTCCTATTCACACTTGAGGGAGACATGAGCTCATTTGGGTCTGCAGGAGAGTTCTCATGAGTGACTCAAAGCAAGAGTAATGAGAATTATGGTGCTATTGCCCCGCTTACTGAAATACCAGTATACACTTAAGTCTCCGCTTCTGAATTTGACTCGTTTGTTGCTAGAGCGGTTAGCACTTTCCACTGTGATATGCAAGGACTTAAAATGCATACATCTCGGGAGCCCTCCATCTAATTTCCTTGCAGACTGCAACAAAATGTAAAAGCAAAGTCTCACATTAGTTGTGTGTCATCAGGTCAGCTCTGCTGTGATAATGTAAAAATACTTGAGAAAATGGTGTATTTGCCCTGACAAAAAAACTGCTCGGGAAAGATGCTAAAATATATTGCCTGACAGAGAAAGACCATCCAAACAGCGAGTGTGAATGTGCTGCGCTGAAAGCTTCAGCATGACAAAATGACTTCCCGGGCTGCTGTGCCTCTCCGCAGGGAGGGAGGTCACGGCCCCGACTCGAGCAAGGCACTGTGGAGCTGGGAAAAACCATTCCTGGCGTTGGTGCTGGTCTCCTCTCTGACCTTGACAGCAATGATTTTTAGGCCTCTTGCAAGGCTAGAGCAGGATAATTCAACTGGGAAGGGATGAACAAAGTACTGATGAGTTGTGACATTGACTTTCTGTGCCTCAGTTTCCCACATACTGTAGTGTCATGGTACATTAACTATGATTATGCATGGTATTTTGTGAGTCTCTTAATAATGTTATTGTATAAGCACAGATAATGATTTTTTGCGTGATTTAAAAGCCCACTCTACCACTAGCATAAGGATTGAGTCCAGCATTATGATCTGTGATCCCCATTAATGTTAAACATCCCATAATTCTGAGTTCTCCTTTGTATGAGCCCTTCTTGCTAAGCCCTACTGCCTTTTGGTACCCACCTCTGTCAGCAGAGGCACAGGGCAGCAATCAGCAGGTTGGTCCTGCAGTGATGGAGGGGACCTGGGTGACCGTGCAGATGTCAACAGGTCTCTTGGTAACCTTGATAGAGCAGGATGTAGGCAGAGGAGGAGGTGGCTCTATTGGTCCCCTGTGGGGATCCCAGCAAGAAGCAGCACTGGGCCGTGTCCCCCCACTGTGGTCCCACAGCAAGGCTGTGGGCAGCGTAACAGATCCACCAAGCCCTGCTGAGCTCTGCAGGGTGAGAGGTGAGAGGGCTGGCACCTTTACCAGATGGTGTCAACCTTGTTACTGTGATTCTTGTCCTCCTCGCCTCCTCCTCGCACTCTTTCACACAGCATCTAGACTTCCAGCCTTTCTGAGCTGAAACAGGGAAGAAATGCATTGTCCACTTACCAAGGCTGAAGCTTTGATTGCTTTAAAGCAGCCCAGCTGCAGGCCTTGCCAGGGAGGTGCTGCATTTTTTCCTGCCATCAGCCTTGCTTTTCCATCAGCCTGAACAACAAACAGGCACCCGGTGACTGGTCTGGCTGGAAATCAGCTGTATCTCCCTGTCTGCAGCACACGTGGTTTTGGTTGCATCTGTGCCACTTCTCTGCATGGCCACACAGATGCCAGCGTACAGGGCGGGATGCTCCATGGTCCTCTGGGCCACTGGCCCCTGACCAGGAAACCACAGCCTTGGTGAAACCATCACCATTTAAAAAAAGAAAGTATGAAACTCTTGGAAACTTTGCAGATAGTATGGGTTGAATGGAGGCTAGGAGACCTCCATGATATCAGAGATACCATTTAGCAGGTTTTGTGTCTGCTTGGCATGAAAGCCTAGACCTGGGAGGGTGGCTTGAGAGCAGCGTGCTGCCTTCCCACCCAAACGTGCCATACAGACCTGCTCAGTAACTGAGCAAGGTTGCGGGGAGAGAGGGAAAGTTTGTTCTCCCTGTCTATGTGGCTATTCCAAAAATTCACTTCTCTGAAGAATTTTTTTTAGTCTAAATTTATTCTTCATCAATTTACATCTATTTGTTCTTGTGCCAATATTCTTCCTCAGCTTAAATAGCTCTTCTCGCTCCCTTGTGTTTACCTCCTTGATGTATTTATAGAAAATAATCACAGCCCCTCTCAGGCTTCATTTTGGAAGGCTAAATGAACCAGCTTGTACAGTCTCCTCTTACAATACGAGTTCATCCCAGTTACTTCTTGCTCTGAATCGGACATTGCTGAGCACGGGAGACCGCATGGGGCAGGGTATTGCCAGCGAGGCTGTGCTCATCCTTCCCAGTGATTCTCATCCTGGTCTGTGCCCTGTAATCATGTCAACACGCCTCCACAGTACCTGTGTGCAGAGCTACTCATCACATTACCTTTGCTTTTCTATGGCCACAGTGTGTCAAACACTCATAAACCTCCTGTGCTAGACTAATACTTCTCTTTTCCCCTTGCTCCCAACTGATAAGCTTCCAGGTGCTCACAGATATTCTTGCTGGTCCTTAAGTAGAGAATCATAAATTTCTTTGTGTTTGTGTTAGACCCACCCCTCTGCCTCTCTTTCTGTGCAATATTCAGGTTTTCTCTAAGAATGCTTCCCAGCTTTCTATCTAATGCCACTGAGGCGTTAGTGCCTTTCTGCTCTGTGCAGCGGTAATTAATGAAAATAGTAACCGAAATGGGTCCCAGTCCTGGAGGAATTTCTCTACTAACGTCCACCCAGCCTGCTCATCCTCCTTTTGAAACAGTATGTCAGCATCTCTCCTGCAGGGTAGGTGGGAACTAGATAGCAGTTGTGAATTAATCCAAATAATTTCCAATGAACTTAATTTTCCATGTCAGCTGTTTTGCTGAAGTCCGGATAGGTTATATGTGCTGCTTTAAAAAATTAGGATTTTTATCAGAGAAAGATAATGGCGTAGCTGGGTGTGATTTATCTTGGTGCATTTTCTCCTACCACCATTTACTGCCAGAGCCCTTTCCTTCAAAGTGTATTAAAAAGCCTCGCTTGCTTGTGAGATCAGACTAAAGAGCCCGTAGTTGTCCAGATTGCTTGTCTACACTTCCAAAAAAAATTGGAATATCATATTTTCTTATTCTATCTGATTGCACAGATTTATTAAATAAATCCTTGCCTTGTAGCTATCTTACATCCAGATTTCCAAACCGGTGCAGGGAGGGCGCTGGTTCTTTCTTTGATGAAATCTATTGAAAAAAGACCAACAAATGAATCCCCATCACCATGCCTTTAATAACAAATGCAGGCAAATAAAACATCCTTGGGGACTCTCATTTTTCAAGCTCTGTACGGTAGCATGGCTTCAGACTGCAGCACTGTCTCTCAATGCATTTAACCGCCCTGACACCTGCAACAACTAGTAGTTGAGATATTATACAAAGCATTTGGCAAAGAACGGCTGCAGAAAGGTTTGCAATGAGCTCTGTTATCACAAAGAGGTTTGTCATTAAAGTGGGATATCCTGTATGGACACTCCAACTTTCATCATTCTCCAAAAACTGCAAGCTAACGTAGTATTAACTGAACTAGTATGATAGATGGCTGTGTTATAATTGAATTAGTTGGGAAGCATTGACCTTTTTGATGTATAATGTCTCTGAATGTGAACAACAAATACAAACTAATGCTTTTATGAGTTTGCTGGGTGAGTTTAGCCATCAATTGACTCGTGATAAATAAGACGTTGTATGATCCAGTCAATGGAAAGCATGTTTGCAGCTCCTGTGCTTATATTTCTATACTCTGTGAAATCAGCTCTGCAGGCACACATTACTCAGGTGTGGCTTTTATATTATGAGCTGGACCCAAATGTGAATTCAAGTCCTCAGAGGACCTTTTACTTGCTGGGTAATGATGAGCCCAGCAGCTAGTGCTCGGTGTTAATTGTTTGCTCCCTTGCTGCGTGGCCAGATTAGCTGACAACGACCTGATGAGGTTTCTGCTGTTTCTGCAACACCTCTCCTCGTCAAAATAGTTGTAGATCAATAGCTGTTACCTCCATAAGCCATACTGAAAGTGAAGTTAGATGGGAAATGCAATTAGAAGAGAGAAAGCTATTTGCAAAGAACTCATGTTGTTTGTTCTTGTTGTGTTTCTACACCATGGTCCTTCCAGCTCCAGAGCAGAGAACGAAATTTTGCTGTTTATCTTTTATTCAGTTTGGGTTTGACAGAAAAATCACTATTGCTCTAACCTGGGACATTTTATTAGTGTTTATCTGACCATGATAAATTCACATATTGCTACTTCCCACTGGAGCCAAAATAAATGATCTCCAGGTAGACAGGGGTACTCGGGGAACTGATGAGTGTCTGATCTACCTCTTCAAATCCAGCCTAGGTCAGGAAAGCTTGTCCTGAAAAACATCTGTTTACTGGCTCATGTGAAATGAGCTGATGGGTCTCAGCCTATTTATTGACAACCTCCAAAATGGCATGTCCTTAGAGCAGGATTGCCTGCTACCCCTTGTGCCTATTTGCAAGCGTAGCTAATTCCTGGTGGCTTTGGTTTTCTCCACCTCGCTCCCCCTTTTGTCCACAGTTTGCAGGTACTTTCTTGCACACAAGAATCGCCAAATCCCTCTCCAGATCTGAGAGCCTGCAGCTACAGCAGCTTCTCGTAGTTACTATTGATTTAGGTAAAAGCATAAACGTTGCATTCTTCCAGTTTGTGTGCCTGTCTCTCGCCTCAGGCTCTTTCTTTTCCTCTCTGGGATCAATTACCTTCTAATCCTCCCATGCAGAGTCTGGCATGCCCTGCTGGAGCACAGAAGCAGGGGCACTGCCCTAACAGTTTGGATCAAAAGGATCCCTCCAATGCAAGAGTTTGTCACCAGGAGGGCCAGCAGCAGACATTTTAGGGAGCACTGCAGAAATGCATTGTCATGGCTTAATTTTAATCTAAGAAAAAAACCCATCGTAGTGCCTCCAAAGTGGAGTCAGAGTAAGCCATGAAAGAGCAAAACCAGATCAACCAGTTACTGACAGAAATTAAACTTCTCTCATCACTGCTTTTGTACATCTCTGCTCCCCTCTCTATCTTTGGACACCTCCCAAAACTCATCTATGCTTCTGATGCTTATCACTCCAAGTCTAGATAGTAACATTGTCTATAAGAGACTTTAAAATCGTTTTTAGCTCTTGACCTTTGGTAATACTTGGTGGTGGTGAAGTTTACAGTTTACTGATGCTGAAAGAATAAGGTCTCCCATACCGTCTTTTCTCGCTTTCTGCATAAGTATTAAATGCAATGAAGATATTTTAGAATTTTGTCTTGCAAATTCAGGGGCAAGTTCTGGCTGGGCTATATGCAAATGTTCAATGATGGCAATGGGAGAAGCCGTCTCAAAAAACATCTCAAGGGCAGCTGAGACAGGGGTGAGAGGGGAGAGCAGTGTCAGCCCCGTTCCTTCCCTACGCAGAGAGGTGGGAGGCAGTAGCTGCATCTCCATCCTTCCCAGCTTCAGCTGGGAGCTGAAAACAGGGTGCACAACAGCATTGCCTGTGAGCTGTAGCCTTTTGCTCCGCAGAGCATGTACAGCCCTGACCTTGAAACTTATTGCCCAGAAGTTGGCATCAGGAGTCGTGCTTGACTGGTTCTTGATATCTTCTCGCTCTGAGCAATCCTGCTCAGCCCCAGCCCAGCTGTGAACAGATGCAGCTTCTCAGCACGAGGCACGTGCTGAGGTGCTGTGCCTTCTCTGGGATGCTGCTCCTTGGACTTCTCTGTATCTGCTGGTGAGACTTTCCTGAGTCCTCCTGGATTTGATGCGCAGAAGCAGGTCAGATACAACACACCTTGTGGGTCCTTCCTGGTACAGAGCAGAACAGCGATCCCTTTAAGTATTATATCTTTCCCGTGTGCTAAACAAATTGTGTCAAAACTGCCACGTAAAATGTGGTTCTGCACGGTCCCCATTGATAAAGCAATTATGGAAGAGCTAGGCTGCAATGTGCGTGTAATCCCTCAGACATCACAGGGAAAGTGTAAGGACTTAGAATAACTCACCAAGGGAGCGAACCTTGCAAACCTAATTAAATTCAATAGAGATATAGAAGGAAGAGAGATTCTTTTCTCTACAACTTGCCCATAGTCAATGGAAGAAAAGATTAAATGCTAGAAAGGTTTCAATCTATTTGTTGTGGTTAAAGAGCCTTGTACAGGATGTGTCACAAGCAGTTCACTCTCTTCATAATGTAATTTAAGTTATTGTGATCCATATGGGTCATCTGTCTTTGTGCTATTTTTCCCAGCATGGGGAAGCATGACTTTCTGGCTAATAAAAACATCTTGTTATGATGCATCTTATTATATCATGCAATACCTCATGTGAATGATCCAGTGACCCATTACAGGGCTGTCACACAGGGGGAAGGAATACAAGAGAATGGCAATACATGAAGACACTGTTTCCTTATTCTCTAACAGCAGTCAGATGGTGTCACACTGCCTGCTCCAGCCTTACCAGCTACTCGAGAAATCCCAGGGCTGCTGAGATCGATAGGCTTTTTGCTGACAATTTCAAATGAAGTGAGTGATTTAACCCCAGCCAAGCCTGAAGACAAAACCTGATGTCTGCTGCTGCCTGGATCTTTGGACTGCAGCCAGTGAATTTTGCACCAGATTGAGGTACAAGGTGGCCTGAAGAAATGACTTATCCATAGAGATGTTCTGACCTACTCTCCACTCTTGGAGCACAAAACCATACATCCCTTCAAAGGATTTTAAGGCAGACAAATGCAGCTCAGAGGAAAGGATACTAGGAGCAGCAAACAACTTAGAGATTTGGGACAAAACATGTGAAAGAGGTCCTTTAGTGCTTCCATAAATCGCCCCACACAGGCCTGGTATGTGGGAGGTCAGGAGAAGGTCCCCTCCCAGGGAAGCTGACCTTGGCCCTGCACAGAAGTTGCCTTCCCTTTTGACTCTCCGCTTTGCATGGGCTCAGCCAGAACATATTGCTTAATCCGTGAAAGCCTTGGAGCATCTGGTTGATACGTGATCCTTATTCCCACAGTGAAGATCCAGGAAATGGATATAAATAAAAGCAGGGCCAACAAAGCCCAAGTGGAGGTGCATTCCTGCCCACCATCAGATGTGAACAAGCCGGACCTAGGACTGCTCCCAAAATGAGATACTGTTTCCTGGAGCAAAACTGACAGAGGAGGTGGCAAAGTAGAACTTAGAACAAGCAAGAAAGCAGTATTGAGAGAGCAAAAGGCAAAAAGCTGCAACTTTTGATCTGCTGGAAAAAGAGTCAGAATTAAACCTGTCCGTCACAGTGATGGTTGCTTTCCTTGGGCCCACCTGGCAGAAATGAGAACTTGTTCTTTCACTCAACAATGATTTGCAAAGACTCTTGCTTAATTTTCCAGACCGCAAGGCTGAAATTAGGATGAATAGGTCCATCCTGCAGGACAGTGCTGGCCATTTCTCTGCAAGGCACACCGTGTCGATGCTGTGGGGGATGCAAACCTGAGAGGATGCTGAGCGTGGACGGGGGCTTCAGATGTTGGTGTTTCCCAGCTGAGTGTCCAGAGGTGTTCAAAGGCATGGGGATATTTTGCAGTAAATATGTTTCACTTTTAAACCCAAAAGGGGATCAAGCACTAGACAAGCCACTGAAGGCAATGGTAGTTTCTTCATTCCTTGATGTCTTCAGTGGACATTGAAGGCTTTTCTGGAAGATACTTTTTAATCAAATGCTAACTGCTGAGCTAAACACAGCGGTTACTGAGTGAAATGCTATGGGCTACGTTATTCCGCAGACGGATGAGCTAATAGTCTCTGCTAGCCTTAAAATCTGGGTGGACATTTTAAGGGGATTCTATAAAAAGGCCATCCCAATAAATAATTACTCAGGGCGGTAAAAGCTAAAGCATTTGTGAATTCCTTGGTGACCACAAGAAATTTGAAGACTGTTTAACGTTTTACCTAAGTGCCAGTGAGGTCAATCTGACATCCATCGATATGACTGGAAAGTCTCCTCTGGCTTCAGTGGGCGTTTGGTCAGGTTACAGTTGTGGAAATGGTGCGAGAGCTAAAGACAGCAGGGAGGCAGGGCTGTGCCACCTTCCATCTCAGAGCATCACTGGAGGTGACATATCTTCCTTCAGGTTTTAACTCTCATGGGAAGGTTATTTTGATTTTCCTCTTGATGGGCAAGACTTGGGGTTGAGCCAGTAACCAACGGAGAGACAGATTGCATAGAAAATTCACCCGAACGTGCAAGAAATCAGCATGTATTTTGCACAGCTTGGAAATACCTTCTCCTCTCTGGAACTCGGTATGGAAGGTAACACCTTCCCAAGAGCTCACACGGAACAAATATGTCTCCAGCCCTGACCCGAGATCCTATACAGCCTGTTGTTGAGCTGTGGTCGAGGAAATCTTGCAAAGTAGATAGGTCACGCTCGCTGCTGCCTTCACCTGTCAGATCAAGAGGAACCAGTGCTTAAACAGCCGGAGCAACGGCTGAGCGCAGGTAAACATGAGCCACACTGACTCCATCTGCACAGCCTTCCAGCACTCTGCAAGGCGCTCGCTCCCTCCTAGGGGCTGCAATAGAAAAGCAGCCCCTGATAAATTTTTTTCCCCCACTTTTGACCTGAAACCAGTTGCACCTGTGCTTTTGTGCATGTTCACTCCAGAAAGGGAGCTTGTCTGTGCTGCTGAGAAGTGTCTGAATCTTGCCCCTTCTGCTTGTGGTTAACAATGCATTCAAAAAGCCCCAAACTGAAAAGCCCAAGTGAAGGCTCATTTATAAAAACATGAGTCGTGAATATAAATAATCTAATTGTTCTGGGTCTGCTTCAGTTGGTTAATCATGCTTAAATATAAAGTTTCTTCTCTCAGACGGATTAGCCTGTGACCACTTCAGTCATTGGTGGTTTTGCACATGGTCTTAAAAGTCCATTTTGCAAATGCTTGAACATGCAATATGCGGGGTTTATTTCTCTTAGGCATTTGTGCCAGCAAAAGCCAGTTGTTCCCACACCCACTGGAAAGAAATTCAACATAGCAGAGGGAAACTCATGAAAAAAATTAGACCAATATTCACAAAAATAGTTTATCTTATCCATCCCACTCCACAGTTACTTTTTTCTTTGTTCATAAATATATTGGAGGAAAAAAATCACTTCTGCCTAGGACTGCTGTCAAGTGTACTGCTTTGAAGAATTTGGCATATTCTCCAGTCAGCACATCTGGTATGGGTGGATCCTATTCAACAGACTGACTTTTTTGGTTGTTGTTATATTTCAAGTGATCCTGTGCCAAAACCCGTTTAGCTGAACAAGAAGTTTGCCCATTATCAATCACTCACTGATAACTGCTGCCAACTCAAAGATGCATCTTTCCAGGCATAGCCTGCGTGCACGCTGGCCGCAGAAGCCAACTTCAGCAATATCGATACCCTACTGAGATTTCAGAGGAAGTGCAAATACGGAGTACTTGATAAAAATAGCATTCTGCAGGCTACATATTGCTAAGTGCTGTTTGATGATGCAGAAAGTTTTGGTATTTGTCTTTAACCTAGGAGAGAATGCAGTGTTTCAGCCAGGCTGTGACAGAGAGGGGAGGACAGCAGCGCCCTGGGTTGTCCAGCTGGTCCCCCCCGAGGTTGCCTTGTTCTCCCAAATCCCAGTTAAACACTTCAGGGAGCACAGCAGGCTCAGAGTCTTGTCTAACTGGAGTGTAACTACTTGTACTCCCAGCATGGGGCTATGCTTTGGGCTTCAGTTTTTCTCTTAAAAGCAAACCCAGAAGAGACTAAGGACTTGCTATTGGCACAGTGGCAAATGTAAACCAGTCTCTGTACTATAAGCTATATTGGTGAAGGACTGTTTTTTCTACATTTGAATCCCCTTTGACTGCTGCTAGCTGTTTAATAAACATATGTGCTAAAGAAGGTGCTAGGTATGGTCATGTCCCAGTTAAAATTACTGGAACGGGTTGCCCAGAGAGGTGGTAGATGCCCCATCCTTGGAAACATTCAAGGCCAGGCTGGATGGGGCTCTGAGCAACCTGATCTGGTTGTAGATGTCCCTGCCCATTGCAGGGGGGATGGACTAGATGACCTTTAAAGGTCCCTTCCATCCCAAAGCATTCTATGATTCTCTGAAAATGAAATTTGTTTTCTTTTACCTCTCAGTAAAAGCAATTTATCAGGGAATGATTTGGGGGTTCCTGAGAGCAGCAAGTTGGTTGAAGGGTTTTTGGTATGTTGAGCTCTTGTTTTCCTAATGGCATAAATTTGCCCAGAGGTTGCAATAAGGAAGGTGAAGAAAAGGCTTGCTGCATAAAGACTTCTTAGTGCTTTAAAATGAGCCCTTGGCCAGTCCCTTCGCTGTCAACGGGACAAGCAGATTGGTTTAAGTTAATCACTCGTGTAAGTCTTTGCAAGGCAGAGCATGTAACAGCTGTGTGGTGCTACAGCCACGTCACACGAGATTAGGCAAAGCGAGAGCCCCAAGCCCCGGCTTGCTGCAGTTTATACCGGTTTGTTGGATACACATTGCTCTAGAGGGGCTGCAACTGAAAGAAAATTTTGCAAGAGAGAGTGGACAAGACATGAGTGGAAAAAACCTGCCTCCCCATGGGAAGCTGTCAACATGGAGAGGGAGCCAGAAAGTTTCAGAGAAATAGCTAGGGAGTGTTGCAGTGATGAAAGCCAGATTTTCTTTCCTAGACCTTACCATCAACAGGAGCTTCTCCTTCAGCATCCATCAGCTTCATGTTTCCAGCCCTGTGGAGTTATTCCTGGGCACAAACAAAAAGCACCGTTCCTGCTGTGAGAGAGGATAAGACGTTGGCAACGTGTTCATTTTTGTGTAGCTGGGATTAGCATCACGTATGAATGAGGAACGCGCTCTGGCCCTGGCAGGCAAATTGGGTTGAAATATCTTTATATTAGGACTATGCTACATAGGGAAGAGACTGTGATCCCTGTGAGGAGCTGGGCACCATCTCTGCAGCACTGCGATGCCAGACAAGCTGGGAAAAGTGGGTGTGCACAGTCCTGGATACCGCTGGCTCAAGGAGACATCTCCGGCACCCAGTGGGTCACCCGCTTAATTTGGAAGGAGTTGCTGAAGGGGAGGGCAGGGAAGACCGGAGGCCTGGGGGAAGGTGGAGGCTATGGGGGAGTCAGACAAGGTAAATGTGCCAGCCACTGAAGGAAAAAGGAGATGAAAGGGAAAAGAAGAGTGGAGAACAAAGCAGAGATGTCAAGGAAAGGTGGGGAGGGGAAATAGGAGATGATGCTAAAATTAGATGGGGAACGGGGACAGGGAGAGCTGATCTGGTGCTCTCCCCTCGGATGAAATTCCCACTGAAGCTGCTATCAAACCTGGGGAGGTGGGGAGAACTAGGCTCCAGATGGGAAAGCAGGGGAAGAGGGGGGTCACTGCAGACCTGCAGCACCCCAAGCTGCCCAGGGAGGTATTCCCTGGCCCCGAGGGGGGCCAGCCCTGCTGCCCACAGGCACTATTTCATACCCTCCCCCTCCTTCAGCAGCCCCTTCAGCCTGCCACACACCACCCAGTGTCTTTTTGCAAAATCGATGTCTCCTGTTTATGAATCTGCACCGTGTTTAACTGTTTCAAACCAATTTTTGCAGGTGATTCCTAATTATATGCTACTAGTCACAGCCTGCAAAAAAGCTAATGAAACCCTTGCCATCAATTAAATGTAATTTCTGCGTGCTGAGGGGCAAGTGAGGAAGGCAAAAGACAAAGTCACCAAACTTCACTCTGGCTGCAGCCTGGCTTTGGGGCATGGCTTCTCCCAGTTGCCTTTGATTTGAGAGATTTGGGACTGAGAGAACAACGCTCTGCATGAAATATGCTGCATGCAAGAGGGGAGCAAAATGTCGCGGTTTAACCCCAGCTGGCAACAGAGCACCACCCAGCCGCTCGGTTGCTCCCCCCACCCCAGTGGGATGGGGGAGAGAATTGGAAGGGTGAAAGTCAGAAAACTCGTGGGTTGAGATAAGAGCAGTTTAATAATTGAAGTAAAATGAAATAGAATAGTAGTAATAATACTCATAATACTAATAATATAATAATACAATAATAATATACAAAGGAAGTGATACACTATACAATTGCTCACCACCCACTGACCGATGCCCAGCCTGTCCCCAGGCAGTGATCGCTGCACCCCGGCCAACTTCCCCAGTTTATATACTGAGTGTGATGCCATATGGTATGGCATAGCCCTGTGGCCAGTCTGGGTCAGCCGTCCTGGCTGTGCCCCCTCCCAGCTTCTTCTGCATGGAGCAGAGCGTGGGAAGCTGAAAAGTCCTTGACTGGTGTAAGCACTACTTAGCAACAACTAAAACATCAGTGTGCTATCAACATTATTCTCACACTAAATCTAAAACACAGCGCTATGCCAGCTACTAGGAAGAAAATTAACTCTATCCCAGCTGAAACCAGGACACAAAGGATGCGCGTTGAAGGGCATCCCTTCCACTGAAGCCTTGAGCTTTTAAGTCACTGCAAATTCTTACCAGGCTTTTACAGGAGGCAGTTTTGTATCACAGCTACAAGTCGGGCCAGTGAGCAGACACTAGGACGGCGTGCCGAGGGAGCACTGGCTGATACACGGCCATCTCAGCTGCACGGTCCCTTTGCCTCCCAGGAGGGGTCCAGGATTATGCGGTTGGGGACTTCCTGTCAATCAGGGGATCGTTGAGCAGATGCCCTCTTTCATAATCAGGGAACGCATTATCGATCTCATTATTATTTTTATTATGCTCCTTAATTTCTAGCCAGACCAGCTTTCGCTATGGGACCCAACTCTGGAAACCTATCAGAACCTGGATGAAACCAAGTAAGATCAGCTAGACCTGGACTAGGGGTAAGAAATGTTTCCTACTTATTCTCTGGTGTTTGCAATTCGGAAGGGTACAGAGAGCTTTTCTGCCCGTTCTGATGACCTGAAGGCATGCTCTATAGGAAGCGGCATAGGGCTGAAATCATCCAGCCATGAAATTTGCAAGTAAATGGCTACTTATAGTGTAAAACAATCTGACAAAAGCATGGAAAATGGGGCCCAAGGACACTGCCTCTTTCAATGCTGTTAAGTAGCGGTAAGAATAAATGTAGTATAAACACGTTGTTCTTCCATTTGCAAAGATATATGTTTATCTTCTCCTCTTGTATTAGCTGCTATGTGCCTTAAGTGTCTTTACAGATATTATATATACAGTGAATCACATACAATATTCTTCAAAGTCAGTGGAAGCACTTGCACATCAGTGGGTTTCAGACAGACCCTCCTGACCCCTTGTTTCTCCCAGGAAAGCAGAGGTCTGCTCCCAAGGTTGTCAGACCAAGTAAAACACATGGTTTTATGCCAGTTTGTCCACAGTGGTCTGATGGCTACGATGTGTTTGTGCATATAATTCTTTGAATTGGTTCATCTAGGAGAGAAAAGGTGATAGTCCACTTCCCAAACAGTACTAATGAGATGAAAAGTCAAGCCTTTTGACATCTGATTGCTTTATTCACCCATCAACACCTCTATTAAAAACTCTCTGCAATATTTTCTGGATGGCGTGGCAAGCTGACCATCAGCAAGGAAAGAAGCAATGCTCTGACAGAAGGTAAGCTCTTGCCGGCCTGGACTGGCAGCGAGCGTGCCTTGGTGCTGCACGTGCATCACAGCACACCCAGGGTGGGGGCTCCCACGCTGCGCAGCACCTTGGGCTGGCATCCCGCACCACCAGACCCCATCCCCGTGAGGGCCACGACCCCCTGTCTAAGGGGTACCGCTGGCCTAGTGGGAGCTCAGGTACCATGGGTGGCCGTGGGGCACAAGACCTGTGCATCAGCGGCCTTTGCACCCCGAGGCAGTGGGCGTGCAGGGGTGGGCACTGGGGTGCGATGTCCCCAGGTGGGAAGAGGCATCCTTTCACGCTGGGCATCCCTTGCCTTTGCACCAGGCTGCGGGCGCGCTGTCACCCTCTGCCCGGATTTGGGGTGCAGGATTTGGGGTGCAGGGGGAGGGGGAATAGCGGGGATGACAGTGCGGGGGGAGCCGGGCGCTGCTGCCTGGGGCCGGGGGGCTCCGGGGCTCGGTGCCGCCGGGACCCCGCGCCGAGCCGGGCACCCCCGCAGTTCATGAGGCTGCGAGAGCGGCCGGGACACGCGCTAATAATAATAATAATAATAATAATAATAATAATAATAATAATAATAATAATAATTTAAAACAAAGCCGAAGCGCGGGCCCCCCGCCTCCCGCCGCGCACCGTCCCTGCGGGCGGCGAGCCCCGCTGCCGCAGCGCCCGGGGCCGGCCGGGGCAGCCCCTCCCGCGGCTGCGGGCGCGGGGGGCGGTGCGGGGAGGCTCGGCCTGTGCAGCCCCCTCCCTCCCTCCCTCCTTCCTCCCTCCCTCCCTCCCTCCCTCCCTCCTCCCATGCCAACCTGCTGCCGCCTTTGTCAGCGCAGCCCGGCGCTATGGCATCCTGCTGGGGCTTCAGGCTCGGGCTCTTCCTCCTCCTCCTCGCTGGGAAGCGGCTGCTGCAGCGGCAGAGCCAGCCGTGACGGCCGCGCTCCCCGGGCAAGAGGCAGGCGGAGCCCCCAGGTGAGCCCCAGGTGCGGGGAGGGGGGCACGGGTGTGCAAAGGGGTGGGCTGGCAGAGCGGGGCGCCGAGGACGAGGGCCCTCCCCTCCCCAGCCCCCAGGGATGCTGTGGGGACCGAGAGGGGGGTTCAGCACCGGCCCCCCCCGCGCCGGGTTGGGGGCAGGTGGGGTGAGTGCAGGTAAGAGACCCCTCCCAGCCCCGGCGGTCTCCACCGGCTCCCCCGGGGTACCACCTCTTTGTCAGGCTCCCCGGGAAAGGGGGGACTCAAAAATCTTGAAACTCCATCTGTGACTTTGGCAGCTCCACCTCAGTCCGGCACAGCTGGATCTGTCTGTGGACAGCTGGAGCAAGTGGGTGACCCCCAGCCTGGGCCCCCGGGCCCCCAAACCCGGACCGGGGAGCCTGGAGGGATGGGGAGCACCAAGGATGGGACCAGGAAAGCCGGACCCGCCGGGGCAAGGGAGCCAGTCTGTGCAGAGTCAGGTCCGGGGTGGCAGTGGGGTTGTTAGAGGTTTGCCATGCAGAAATCCAGGTTGCCCACAGAAAGAATAAATTGCTCACATTTAACTCGATTAGACCTTTTTGTGTCTACCTGTCAGTGCTTGCAGTGGTGTCTCCTTATGCAAAAATTTTCAGGAAAAATGGGACTTGGATGTGCTCTAATAACATATTGAGAGGACAGTATTTGTGTGTGTTTGTATGGGCCAATAGTTGGCAAAGAATAACCAAGAGCATATGATGCAGTAATAATTCAAGTAATTTATTGCACAGTTTTAGAATGATTGCACTTTTCCAGACCATATAGATACCTTAACCTGGATTGCATAACTCAACAATGCAAATAATCAGCCTAATGTTATTGTGCAAGAAAAATCGATGGTAAACCTTGTTCGACTTGAGCCCTGACACAGCGGTGAGGGTACGCTGCCTTTATCCACAAGTTCCCCATTAATTTATGCACTGGGAGGCTTTAAAAACTGCTGAATTCTGGGGGGGGGGGGGGGAGGCTGAAGTGTTGTGCAGAGTCCTTTTACAGCAGAGCCTGCCTCTGTTGAGGAGCTGGGTTTGTAAAGCGTGATTTTCCAAGCCTTGTTCACACAAGATAAGAGCCAGAAAATAGCAACTTCTTCCCGTGCCAGCCCGCACCGAGCCCCCGGGTGAAGGCGGGTGAGGGTAGCGGTGGGATGCCCGGGAGGGTGCGAAGCGTGCGTCGCTCCTGTGCGGAACGGCAGCGAGCCGCTGGCGGGAGCGGGTGGCCAAGCCCTGTGAGCTCCCAGGCTGCAGGCGTTCGTCCCCTTTGGCTCTGGAGGAGTGAAGAAAAACCCCACCAGCGAGGCAGGGAGCCAGCACACATCTCCTAGCTGCCCCGGGGACCGGAGCCCAGCCCGCTCCCGCACAGCCGAGGGAACGGTCCAGGGGAGCCTGCCTGTGCCGGGCTGTTCGGGAGGACTTTTCTCTTCAATGAAAGGTGGAGAGAAGCGATTGCCATTGCATGGGCAGGGCTCCAAAGTGCGCTTTTTAGTTTTCTTTTTAATGAGCAGCAGAACGCAGGGGGAGGAGGAGGAATAAGGTGTGGAGAAACCAGCATCGTTTCCCCGAGAGCCGGCTCCCGTCTGCGTGCGTGGTAGGAGCCAGACGGGGCTCGAGATGCCCATTCGTTCATCAAAAATTTCTTAATGTTTTGACAGGGAAATGGATTTGTGAGTATGGGAGAAAACAAAAACCGAATTCCATCTCGATGCGTTACATGTTTCATGCGAGGTGTGCATTGCCTGCCTTGTTTTATAGTATCTGGCGCTGGGAAGACAGGCTGAAAGATTTATGAGCTCAAGTTAATAGTAAACCAGCATATTACAGGCTCTGTATTAATGTTCTCCTGCACTGAAGTAGCTGGCTCTTTCTGGGGGAATTTATGCGAGGATCGCTCGCTCTGTCTGTCGTCGCCGTAATGGTATTATAGGGTGGCCGTGGTTAGTCACCGTGGGGGGAAGCAAAACAAAGATGCTGTTTCCCTCTCGGCAGGCAAATCCAAAGGAGAGGGAAACGATGACTCCAGCAACTGCATCTGTGTATTAGCTGCACCTGCTGTGGATATCGGGAAATGGGGAGAGCAAATGTCAGAGGCACAAAGAGCAGGGAAGGAAATGAAGGAGGAAATAACAGAGGAAGATAACGTGGTCCGTCTGCCAGTGGCCACGATTCAGGCTCGTGCAAGGCATCTTGCCACCCTGCAGCTGCTCAGGGAAGTCTGGTGGTGGGACTTTCTCTTGAATCTTGTGCTGGGATTTATCTGCCCTGATGCGTGCTGCCCTTAGCCCATGCAGTGGGGCAGGGTTTGGGCTGAAGGTGCCATGGGGGAAAGCAGCCAGGGCAACTGGAGAGCAGTACTTACTTCATGAACTCCTGTGGATGGTGAATTTATAGGGTAGTCAGGAGGTGAGGGGAACCCCCGCCCCAGCGCTGATTTGGGAGGTGGTGAGGAAGGAAAGCGAGTGCTGGCTTTTCTGTGGGGAAGCAAGCTGCATGAAAGAGTATGCAGGTTCCCCTGGTCTGGAGGACCACAGGGGAGAGGTCTTGTGGAGGACTGATTCCTAAAGACACCAGAAAATAGAATACTATATTGCCTTTGTGCAGCAGAAAGCACCTCTAGGGATGGTGGTTGCAATCATAATACTCTTGGGCTTCTCCTCCAGAGGCTGAGATAGTGGGTTAATGGTAAGATGAGAGCTCAGTTCATTGCTCTTGGTGCAGGGCAAGAAGGCATTGATTTGTGGTAAGCCTGGAGCTCATCTGCGTGCAAGGAGAGTCAGACCCCATCGACTAGCCATGCAATATGATGCTGTACAAGTCCATGTTGGGATATAATTGTGCTATTAGAGCAGCGAATGTCGAATCTTAGGAAGCTGAGTCAAAGCGACCCTCCCAGTGTTAATATAACAAAATCATTAAAGATAAAATGTTACGTGGCTTCTTTGGTCAGAGACTGTCGTGCTGAAGATAAATAAGCTAGATCCTGTCCCTGTGTCTGCTTAGCTCCATGTCTCTGGAGACCTAAGTCAGTTTGGGGGCGGTTTGGAGGGTGCATGTGGCTGCTGGTAGCAAAGGTAAGGCACAAGGACGTTGGTGGAATTGAGGCCATCTGAGGAGGCCCCATGCTGCAGCGCTTGCTGTGGGTGCTTTCGTTCACTTTGCTGCTTTTGACTGATTCATGACCCTGTACCCTCTCTAAAAGGGCTTCCTGTGCTTATTTCGGAGCTTTGCATTTATGTGCCACGTCCAGGTCTATTCTGGTCCTGCTTTGAGAGCTAATGAATGAACATGGACATAACAGCTGAGACGGTGCATGGCCAAGTGCTTGGCACCTGGGACGTGGCAGCTCCCGGGGTGACTTGCCAAGAGGCACCTGTCCCTGTCGCAGGCTGTTAGGAGGCTTGACAAGAGACGGGGAGCTTAATGTGCCACTGAAAACCTTGGCACTGGGTTTTTACATCCCTGACCCAGGCAACAAGATTTCAGGGCCCTTTTATATTATCCTTATGGGGTAATACATTCTATTCTTCACAGCCTGAATCTGTTGCGTGCTCCACTAGCAGCGTTTCTGATGCTCTGGTACAAGGGAGCACCCATTTCCATGCCCATGCTGAAGCCCAAAGGTACCTTTTGCACCTAAGTGTGCTCACACCAGAAAGCTGTTTGTGAATAGCCAAGGGGTGAAGAGGAAATTATTCCAACTCCTAACTAGCTTGATTTTGCTCAAGGCCTACATCTGATTTTGCAGCCTGCCTTTTCAATTCCCACCTCCCATAGCTGAGCCTCAGTTGAGCGAATTGGCCGAATTCCCACCTCAGCAGGCTCAGCTCTCGCCTGGTCACCCTTGTCTTAATAAAAGCAATGTGAGGTTTGGGGTATGCAGGGCTTCCACTGAACTTACTGAACTTGTCAGCACTCAGCACCTTTGAAAATCAGGCTGCACCTAAGTTTTCCTAGATTCATAGGGTTTAGAAACCTGAATTGAAGTTAAAACCTCTGATGGAAGGGGTATGCTAAGAATGGCTTGGTACAAAACAAAACGGTTTGGGAAACTGTACCTAGGATATCCTCACTGGGATGAGAGAGTAAAGACAGAAAGGTAGGGAACAAAATGGGTTGACAGTTTTAAGAAATATGTTATTGCAAAGTGGCTACTTGTGTATTTTAGCAAGAATGAGAGTGGGGAGAAAGCAGGGCGCTGGCAGGCTGGTGGAGACAGCGTGGAGTGTATATCAGGCTGTGAAAACGCATATCCAGGTGAGGGTTTTTCAAGAAGCTGTGAAGTTACAAATGGAAGGAGATAGTTGCTTTTGCTGGTATTCACTATTCAGCCCAGAGGTGACAAAAAGACAGATTTCCACTCTTGCCCCAAATGGCAGATTTATAACATGCAGAAGACTGACTTGCAATGCCAGTCCCCTGGCTGCTGGGAGAGTCTCCGAGCCCTGCATGTGAAGTTTACTCTGGGAGTGCTTGGTGGCTTCAGTGACAGGTTTGGACCTAGCTTGGGAGCTTCATTGTCTAATGGTGACATGTCAGAGAAATACAAAGGCAGGCTGTGAAAAAGGCTGTGCCTCCAAGCACACACTGTTAATAAAGAGAAAGGGGATACAAGCATCCTCCTCCAGCTTTTAGCATTACTTTCTGGAGCCAAGCACTGAGCAATATAACATTTTTGCTCTTTTTGTCAGTTAGCAGAAGAGTTGTGCTGCTATGCATAATACAGGAGCTTTAAAAGCAAACGTGCATGCAGTGGAGGTGTTGGAAAATCCCCGTAGCCATTGATTTCTGAGAGTAGTATTTACAATCACAGAAATACATTCATGTTGCTGCTGCTCAACTTCTGATCATACGCAGGAGAAAGATGCAACTTAAATAAACAGGCAAGTCTGTATGGAGACTTGTTTCATATTCTTATGGGCAAACTGGTGGTTTTCTTTTTTCCCTCTGGAAGATGGTACTGAGGCGTTTGCTACAAAAGCTGATGTATGCTGGCTTCTGACACTGATAGCAATCGCCGGTGTAATGTCAGGGCAAGATGAAAGGCTACAAGAGAGGCAACAGGAGCCCTGTATTCCTGGAGTGGTGCTCAGGAGCCCTGAGGTTTTTGGCTGTGAGGTGACTTTTTAAATGAGTAATAAGAAACCTTGCAAGCCTGACTTTTGTGCTTTGCCATTTGGGTGGATATTCTGCACTTGATGCAGATGGAGAGACTAGTTCCAGACGTCATCTAAGGGTGGGAGTGAATGGGGGAAGATACCATACCTGTCTGGGGAAAGGAAAATATTTTTGTCATTCCTATCAGGAAGAATAACAAAGACAAAGTGTCCAAACATAGGAATTGGCAGACTGCATCATCCTGTGCTCTGTCTCTTCTAGTAGCCAACAGCAGAGACACCGACAAGGATATTCACAGTAGGCAGATGAAAAATAATCTGCCCCCCCCTCAACAGCCTTTCCTAATCCATAATAGCTAGAGGTTGGTTTCAGCTGTGAAAGTGCAGGGGTTTATATCCTTCCCAAGATGTTTGCTAGCGTTAGTTGTGCTTGTTCAGGCTATTCTTGTTAGCCACATAAATGTGCAGCCTTTGCTCTCCACCTCTGCCCTATCATTTCAGGCTGGTGAATGGAGCTGCACTCCCTGGGTTTCTCTGGGAGCACATCACTGAAGAGGATGTCCTCTGTCCTTGATATTTCTCAGTCTTCAAATCCACCCTGATTGGCAGCCAGCCCTCTAGCATCTGCTGGATTGGTTTCAAGATTCAGTGGGATTTTTTTTTTTTTTGTTTAACTCTTTCTGCTCTTTTCTAAATTTTGCACTTTACAGCTGAACTGGGGCTCACACAGATTTTTTCCATGGGGCCCGGCAGCTTTTGTATTCCTGAGTCATAAACTTAGGAAAAGGTATTTCTGGACAAAGTATCATGGTATCCAGAGGAGATAATTCAGAGCAGAGGAGAAAATAATGTTTTAAAATAAGCAAGATGGTAATTATGTGCTCAAATAAAAAACTTCTAAAAACACGTCAGAAGTTTATTCTCAGAAAATCTTCCTGAGAGCCATTTGCAGTCAGATATGAAAACAGCTGGGGTTGTCATAGTGTAGTAGATATCTCTGGTTAGGCTAGGGCTAGAATTACTGCCAAACAATTTGACGTGTCTGTACTTTCAACCTTTCACAAGTTGGTAAGAAATTCTATGAAAGCCCCGTAGCAAGAAGGCTGTGATTGTATATCTGCCATTAGTTCAGCCCCTTCAGAGCTTCTGCTGTTTATTCACTTGCTCGCTTTAGTAGACACTGACATAAATGAGCCTCCTTGGATGAAATCCTGATTCCATTTAAGTATTGATTTCATCGATGCCAGGATTACAGCCTGGAGTTGGGAAACATGAGGACGGGTTATACAAGCGAGCCCTTGACTACATGGCTAGGGAGTCAGGTCCCGTCTGTGGCTGAATTACAGGGTCCTAAATATTATCTGTGGGTGACTTACAGTCTTTTTTGTTTGCTGTTGTGTGTTGCTATAGAAGTGGAACGCAGTTTCCAGGCTAAACAGCAAAATACGCTTAAGCCATGGAGTCCAACCAGGAATCCTCGCTCTTCCTGGTGAAGATCTTGGAGGAGCTGGACACGAAGCAGAATACCGTTTCTTACCAGGACCTCTGCAAGTCCCTGTGTGCAAGGTTTGATTTATCCCAGTTGGCCAAGCTCAGAAGCGTGCTGTTTTACACTGCTTGCCTGGATCCTAATTTCCCAGCGACTTTGTTCAAAGACAAAATGAGATGCACTGTAAACAATCAGCAATCAAAGAAAATCATGGTTGCAGCAGATATAGTAACAATATTCAACCTCATACAAATGAATGGAGGAGTGGCCAAGGAGAAACTTCCAGTTGCAAGGCAGAAAGTGAAGAAGAAAGAGTCCTTCGAGTCCTGTAGATCTGACACGGAAATCTGCAATATGGCAGACTGCGTGCCCAACTGCGAGCTGAACGACCAGGAGTTTAACCGGGGCTTTCCAGTCAGAAGGTCTTCAAAATGCAGAAAGATGGACTGCAAAGACTGTCAACAGTTTGTTCCCTCGTCAGAACCCAACTTTTTGCTTGGTGTGAATAAGGACATGAAAGGCCGGGCTGCCTCTCTGGACAGGCTACAGGCGCTGGCGTCCTACTCCATCGCCACATCTCCACCATGCGAGATGCAGAGTACGTACTTCCCCATGAACATTGAAAATGAATCTATTTCAGACCAGGACTCCTTGCCTATAAGTGCAGGCATAAAAGAAACCTTCATTTCAAACGACGAGCCGTTTGTGATGCAGTCATGTGTCCAGAAAAGAAATATATTCAAAGAAGATTTTCATAATCTGATTACAATATCTCCCAACTTAATACCATCCAACAAAAAGCCAGAAGATGGACACAGAGAGCCTCAGAACAGGAAAGAAAGCTCTAAGCAGGCTTTCTTCAACCACAGCTTTGAAATGCCATACAGCAGCCAGTACTTGAATCCAGTTTATTCTCCTATACCAGACAAAAGACGAGTGAAGCATGAAAGTTTAGATGATCTTCAAGCTTCAACGTATTTTGGCCCAACTACTATTCTTGGTCCCCAGGACACCAAAAAGTGGACTGGAAAGCCAACCAAGCAAACTGCCTGGCCAGCTAAAAGCTGGAGCTTAAATACTGAGGAGGTACCTGACTTTGAACGATCATTTTTTAATAGGAAGCAGCCTGAAGAGAAGCCACGATACCAGAGTTCAAACAACCCATCTCCCAGCTTTCCTTCAGCTGACAGGCATCAGTCCTACCTAAATGCGAAGGATCAGCAACCAATTATGCAGGCAAACTATGCTGTGAAACCAAATGGGCATAAACCCAAGGAAATTCCTTCCATCCTAGATGTGGAGAAACATGAGCCAGTCAAAAAGTTTAAGGATAAAAGCATTAATTGTACTTCTGTTCAGATCTTAAGCATTGACAGGACCACGAGTGTTGGGACACAAACAGAGCAGCAAGTTCTGGACCACAAGAAATGCAAGGATTTGTGTGCAGCGAGCCAAGCCAAGTACGGAGAGCGGCACTCTCTTAAGCAGTCAGATGATGACTCTGAAATCGTGAGCGATGACATCAGTGACATTTTCCGGTTTTTGGATGACATGAGTATCAGCGGGTCGACGGGAGTGATGCAGTCGTCGTGCTACAACAGCACTGGCTCCTTGTCTCAGGTGCATAAATCAGACTGTGAGAGCTCACCTGAGCACAACTTGACTAAAATCTCCAACGGGAGTGCCTGTAACAAATTGGATAAAGTGGTCCGGGCAGATGTCAGTAACACAGATGATGAACTGAAAACGAGTGTCTGCAAATTAGTTTTGAGAATTGGAGAAATAGAAAAGAAACTGGAATCTCTCTCAGGTGTTCGAGAAGAAATCTCTCAAGTCCTGGGAAAATTGAGCAAGTTGGATCAAAAAATTCAGCAGCCAGAGAAGGTCAGCGTGCAAATAGATCTCAATTCTTTGACAAGCGAGGCCGCGTCAGATGAGAGTAACTCCCCGCAGATATTTCAGTGCCACAATACTCCTCATGGAGGCAAACTAGAGAATAATCCAGAATGGTGCTGTTCAGACGCCAGTGGAAGTAATAGCGAGAGTCTTCGAGTAAAAGCCTTAAAAAAAAGTTTGTTTACTAGGAGGTCATCAAGATCATTAACAGAGGAAAATAGTGCAACTGAATCCAAAATAGCAAGTATTTCAAACTCTCCCCGAGACTGGAGAGCTATTACTTACACCAACCAAGTTGGCATTACGGAAGAGGAGATGAAAGAGAGAGATGGAGGAGAAAATAAGGACTGGCACAGGAAATCTAAAGAGGTAATTTCAACTTTAACTCGCGTAATAAGCACTTAAAAATAATCTAGTTATGAATGTCTTCCATAGTCATCACAAGCCTCAGGGTGTGACAATACTTTGCGCTGCCATATTATGCCTGTCTTTATTGTTATCATAATTGAGTGATTTTGTACCTATATGTTCTTGCTTGGCAGCTGCAATATGGTCAAGTTGTTCCTTAGAAGCACTTAGCTTTTTTGAAAAGGGGGGGGGGGAGTAATGTGGGTGAGATCTGCAGAAGATGATGGTATTCTTCATCATCAGTGGCCATATAAGGAAGCCGGGTAATTAACTTGGTGAAAAGTGCGTGAGGAAAATTGAAATTCTCTAGTGGTTGTTTTAGAAGGGATATTTTGAAATTGCATTGTGACAGCTTTTATCAGAGAAGTATGTGCATATTTAAAAGGCAACAAAATAGATTCATGGATTCAAATCCCTCAAGAAAAGAATCCTTGTACATGTACCGTGAGAAGCAAACTGTAGTTATGTTCTCCATATCTGGCTTTCACGGTCATTTACATGAGCCTTAAACCTCCTGTTGAGGAAATGCAGCATAGCTGTGGTCTTGTTTTGGTCACTCAGGAAAAACGCTGCCCATCCCTCCCAACAGCTGCCCACTGCCGTCTTCACAGATTGCACAGCTATGGTGGCCGTCCTTGCACTGGGCTCTGGTTGCTGCTCAGTTGAAACTGCATGGTGTGAGCGGTTGTTTCTGTTTCATGGACAATGGAGGTTAGGGGTCCTTCAGCTCTTTTGTCAATCAGGACCACATGATGGGCATGCTGTGCCTCCTTACGGGGAGGAATGAGGGCAGAGAAGGGTTGAGAAAGCAGAAGAAGAGGTTTGATGGAAATAAGTGCAGTTTTATGAACAAGAAACCATAAACCATGGGTTATTAGCAGGTTGCAGAAGGGGGAGAAGGTTAACCTTAGTAAGCCCAAACCTTGGCTTTTCTGTACATTGGTCTGCCCAGGATGAAATGCTGGCTTTGAAAGTCCCTTCCTCACTTCTGCAGTAGACTGTGTCTGGCACTGGATTGGTGCTATGGATGGTGTGGTGTCAAGGGGGTGCTGCCTGGGGGCTTCCCATGAGACTTCTTCATGTTAAGATTTGATCTGGAAACAGAAATCTGGAAGCCTGCATGGGGCTCTTGGCTTTTCCAGATCAGCTAGGCTTTTTTGGATGTCAGGGCCATTTTTAGAATAGTTTTATAACGTGTAAACAGTATAAAACCTAATTTTCCTCTGTTGAATCAGCTTTGTGTTCACGTTATGGTGAACAAGGAGTTGTGTCTGTAAAATACCTCTTTGGTCTGGTTATGAGAAGAGGGTGGGCAAATGGATTAAGGTCATCCAAAATCTTCGTCCTAGCTGGTGCTTTTCTTACCATGGCTTAAGCAGCATCATATGGTGAGTCTGAAAGGAGTATCTCTGTCCTTTGTGTTTAACCCCCTCATAGTCCTGTTTCTTCTCTCAAATTCTTTTGAACCCTATTGCAGGCAGACAGGCAATATGAAATTCCACAGCCACATAGACTCTCTAAACAACCAAAAGATGCTTTCTTGATTGAACAAGTCTTTAGTCCTCATCCCTACCCTGCCTCACTCAAGTCACACATGAAAAGCAACCCGCTCTACACAGATATGAGGTTGACAGAGCTGGCTGAAGTGAAACGCGCCCAGCCGTCATGGACCATAGAGGAATACACGAGGAATTCGGGGGATAAAGGCAAGATTGCAGCATTGGATCTACAAGTGAGTCCCATTTGTTTAATTTGAATGGCTTGATTGTGAATGGATGTTGCCAGAATACGTATTTAAGAAGGGATTTGAATAGCTCAGGAAGGAGCTATGCAGTGTTGAGCCTCTAATCTTGCTGATCCCTATCCATCCTGGCCAGGGACAAAAAAAAATGTGGATGTTTGATTGCTGAATGGTGATCCTTGACAGGCTGGTGCTCCCAGCTTATTCTGCAATGGAGAGATGTCTGCTAAGCCATCGTGGTGTTAGTAGCTCTAAAGAAGAGTTTAGAGGTAAAGGGGTGCAGAGATGAACTGGTCCCTAACTGCAGCAAGGCAGAGTGGTGCAGAAGCTGGCATTGCTGCTTTTTCTTCTGTCCTTGTTCTGTCTGAATTGTTCACAGAGAATTTAAGTGTTAGGGCTTTTTCCATTTTGCTAGGAACATGAGACACAAAGTACTTGTAGAAGACGCTCCACACCGTGATTATTTTTGAATCACATCACCGTTGCAGCTTTGAAATGGCTGTTGGAAACCAGAGTCATGTGAAGAGAGCAGCTAATGGTCTGTCTTATTTGCATTTCAGTTCAGCCTGGAAGTGTGCAGGCTCTTCTGCAACAAGCAGAGCAGAGTAAGTTACTGGGAGGCAAATCCAAATTTTGCATTTAAATTTTCCCAAACTGTGGTGTATTTGAAATCACAATCCTGATATATAATGGGCTGCCCAGACCCGGACTGAGCCCCCGTGTTGGATACCTTGTCTAGCCTGATAAACACGAGACATTTTCTAGGAAGGAAGATATCTGAGCACATATTTAAAGAGTAAGCATGAAGAATGCCATCCAAAATGTGTAAAGACCAAACAAATGTTGCCATATTTGGTCATGAAATGCAAAATGCATCACATAATGAAATCCATACTGATGCGCAGATCTCTGTGTATCATTTGTATGGATTTATACAGCAGCATGCAGAGCCAGCGGGGGGAATGGTGCTGACCTCAGGCATTTTGGGCTCCTTGCATGTGCGTGGATGCCCCAGAGCAGAGCAAGCTGCCTCAGCTAGCTACAGGCTTGGCAGCAGTTGGGGTACACTGATCCACAGCTCGGGGCTTATCAGCGCCGTGCTAACACGGCTCTGTAATCAACGGTCTGTGCGGCACAGCCATACGCAAGCAGGGAGTCTGCTTGTCTCCAAAGCTTGTCTGCCAGGGCAGGTGGCACGCGAGAGCCTGAGACTTGCAGCTCCACGCCAGCTCTCGATGGCTCAGTGCTGAGGTACCTAACCCCGCTCCAAACCCATCAGACTAAGCCCTAGTAGAACATCAGGATACTGTGAGAAAGGCTTGGATAGCCCAAGGAGAACTGCCATGCCTCAGGGCCAGGTGTTACCTGGTTTGGAATTAAAACCATCCCCCACATAGTGCTGTAGTGCAACTCCCACGAGTGTTTGTGCAGGAATTTGTGCACAACAAATTCACCTCCTGGCTCAGCTCATGCAAACTTCCCTGTCCTCACCAGCCTCTGCTCTGTGCTGTGACTAAAGTGCACTTGAAGAGAAACCAGGTAGCACAGGGACCAGGCTGCATCTTGCCTCAGCTGCCTGCTGCTTTTTGGGACTGAAAAAGCATTAGAGGGCTTACTAAATTCCTAACCCTGGCACTGCAGACTGTATGCTAGAGTAGGGATAGGTAGGCTGAAAGAATTTCCTCTGCAGCAGGCGGCCGCAAAGCATCCCTTACCTGCTGCGCGGAGGCAACAAGGGAGGTGATATTTGGAAGCAAGGCTCCCCTGGGAGAAGTGTTCTCCATCTGCTTCTCATAGGGCCGTTTTGTTCCCTGTAAGCAGCTCCGCGTGACAGTGAGCAAACCAGAGAAATCGGCTTATTGCCATCATTTATCTTTAGGATAAAGGTGATAAAACTTTACTGGTTTGATTCTCTCCTTCCAAAAGGACTGTCAGAATTGCATCTACTCCACAAAGCCCATGTCTAGACTTTATAATAGAGCTTACTGACAAACTTAAAAAATAGACACAGACTGATGAGTGGGTTTTTTTCCCAGTGATTAAGTTTATTAGAACTGAAAGTAAATACATTATGCTTTAATGAACATTCCTACGTCTGGCAATGAAATGGGAAAAGAAGCTGATTAACAGTAATGGGCCTTTTTAATAATGCATCTTCCTTCTGAAGTAGTTAAAAGGTCAATACCAAGGCAGAGAGGTCCAAAACTGTAATTTCCTTGAAGCATAGCATGGCTATCTTTGGGTTTTTTCTACCTTTGTTTATTTAAAATTTCTCCTGGCACTCGACAAGTCTGCTGGGTTGTCATTTAAAAAAGAAACTGCAAAACTAGTCAGGCCAAAGTTTGTCCCATGTGTGGGGACTATGTGAGGTCTCATTGCTTTGCTCTGGGTATGATGATCCAGTGGGACAAAACATTGTCAGGCCATTTTCTGATGCCTTTAGAGATGCGGTTGCTGATTTTTTTCGGAAGGCTGGAATAGGTCATTCAGAGCCTGAATGGTACAATCTCAGACTCGGCTGATGGTCTCTGTTTCAGCATGCTAGCACTATCACAGAGATCTCCGTTAAATGATCATAAAACCGTTGCTCAATTTTAATTGTTTATTTCTAGGGTAGCTATAAAATCACTTCTTGTTGTAGTTCTGTACATAAAGCAAATGCTGCTTTCAGGCACAGCAAGGTTTCAGCCAGTAGCTCGTGGCCACAAAATCTGAATTAGCCAATTAAAGTCTTACCCAAATCCCTCTCAAGTCAGCTGGAGTGTCTTTGTGCGGAGTCCAACGGGCTTTGGATCAGGTCTGTTCTGAGCACAGAAATGGTGTGTGTTGGGGTATTCTCACTGGAACATTTTTATGTGGAATCTTTTTCATTTTTTTTAAAGAAATGGCCTTTTGGAGCCCCAGACACAGGAGACAGCTTTGAGGAGAAGCTGTCATTTTTCAAAAATGTTCTTTCTGCTTTATTGCTTTCTGCTGGTAAGTGCAATATAATGCCTAGTGTTTGGGTTTCCCCCATTTCCCCTCCATTTTCCCTAACAGAAAGGATGAAGGGAAAAAATACAAGCAAGGTGGAAATGCAAAGCTTGAAGAACTCAAATTCTAAGGAAGAAAAAGCTAAAAGATTAAAAAAAACCAAAAACCAAAAAACAAACCATGTTCAGATGGAGATGCTGATAAAGTTCCCCAGGTTGCCTTTAATTTTCTGACCAATTCAGATTTCTTTCACTTTTTATTTTTTGTTTGTTTTTGGTTTTGTTACCTGTGTGGAATGGGCGGGCAAAGTCTTCCATTTCTTAAGCAAACTCTTAAAATCACCTCCAACCCAGAAAGACTCGGACTTTGGCAATGAGCAGAGTATTGCTTCCTGTGGAAATATAGATTGTGCCACTGGGGTTAAATTGTCTCATCCCTGGAGATGGTCCAGAGCGATGTGTGGTACCAAATCGTGTGCCAGGTACTCACTTCCCTTTCTCTTCTTGCCCCTAAAACTGAGACAGCATCATGCACCCAGCTGATTTTCAGAAGATGGAGCTGGAAGGAGAGCTGGAAGCTGAGGGTCACTCTGTCCTGGGTGATTTCATGGAAACCCACTTGCAGCCTCCCTCTGCGGGGTGTTCGGCACCTGCTGCCTGAGGTTGTGTATTCCCATGCTGAAACGAAGGGCTGGTGTCCCCAGGTGTTGCCGTTCTGGAGGGGGTCTGCAAATTGCCCATCCAGAGGGACTGGGTGCCGGATGGGGCTGGTCAATCACGCCCTGCAAGCAAGTTATGGTAGCAAAATTAGGGTTAGCTTTATAAAATGTAGTGCATGAGGAGTATATGTTAAGAACTCTTCCCATCAGCTGGGCTTTAATAATTTAAAAAGCAGTAACAGACCAGTAGGTGCTGACATCTCTGCTGTCTAGGAGATTAAAGAGATTTTATTTAAATGCCATCCAAGATGATGAAGTTTCCGGCAAATCAGAGGTACGTGAGGGATTTTGCAGTAGACTTGTACTGTTGCAGGAATTTATTTTTTGCAGTATTTTGTTGCCACTTTCATCAGCCTTATGGAATTGGGACCAGGAGTCGAAGGGATGTGAGAAGCGGCAATAACCCACTTTATCCTGACAGCAGACCCAGATGCAGTTGGGAGGCCTTCAGGCACATCTGCTTTATTTATTTATTTTATTAATGACAGATCACAGACAATTAACAACTGTTTCCTTTTAATTTTTAGACTCAAGAATCTTTAAACCCAAACAACTTAGAATACTGGATGGAAGACATTTATACTCCTGGCTATGATTCCTTATTAAAACGCAAAGAAGCCGAGTTCAGAAGAGCAAAGGTTTGCAAGATAGCTGCCCTGATAGCAGCGGCAGCTTGTACGGTTATTCTGGTCATTGTAGTTCCCATTTGTACAATGAAATCCTGAACCTGCGGACGGACCCGTGACTCCCAGCCGCGTGTATCTCGGATAGCTCATGCTGTCTTTCAAACGTCTGGTGGCAAAACTGGAAGGAATTTGCTAAGGAAGAATGTTCTGAGGATATCCTGATGGAGAATGCTGTAAACGTAGGCAAAACACAAAACAACAAGAGAAACATTTTTTTTTAAAGTATTATTTTAAATAACAGACTGTGTGGCGGAGTTAATGGGAACTTGGTTCAATTTTTATGCATTTTTAAAAGTGCAATATTTTTTTTTTCCTAAAGAAACAATATAAAGTTTTACAGAATCAGAGACTGATGAGAATCCAGGCAAAAGAGGAAGGTTGTCTGAGTTATGTTGCATTTAATGGAGGTATGGGTACATGGAGGTAGCACTGTATAGAAGGGAATGTTCTATATGCATTACATCGGGGAGCTAGGAAAGTCTTAAAGCTCTCTACAATGTAGAAAACTCTGAATGTATTGTATTTATTTTATAGTATTTATGTATTTCATGATCATTTGATTGAAAGCAGACTGTGTAGCCATGAACAGAGTCCATTCCTGTGTTCAGATTAAAAAGGGCTCTTTGTATTTGGTCTTGCCCTAAGACCCGCTCTATCATCACTGAGTACTTAGATAAGTGCAATGTGCTGCAGACCAAAAAGATTATGTTTTAAAGCAATCGCAAGAGGTTTTAGTTGCTTCTGTTGAATAACATTTGCATAGAGCTGGCAAACTTGCCTTGCCAAAAGGGTATTCTTTACCTCCGCAGACAGTGAAATTGTCTCCGTTTCACTCCTGCCAGCAAGCAAAACTGGCAAATCAAAGCAACACTCTGTTAAAGTTCTTGGAAATGTAATCTGAACAGCTATAATTTTTTTTCACAAAGTCTTTGTGCCTTTTTTTAGACTGTAGATTAAATAGAACTGTTTAATTTTGCTATTTTAAGCCCATAACATAAATCACAGCATAATGGGTACTAATGGAGGTTCTTTTCCCGCAAGCCTTCTGTACAGCTCAGAGTGCTCCTCAAACAGCAGGGCTGGTGGTTACTGAGCACTTATATTAAGGGCACAGTTTTTCAGCACTAGTGGAAACTTGCTGTTAATGCAATGCATTCGGCATGGGGAGATCTTTTGCTTCCCTCTTGCTAATGTACTCAAGAATGATGGTTGACTCTACCGGACAGCAAGCAGTCTGTATCCCATGGGAAATGGCCATTTGATGCTTTATCCCAAATGCAAATAGCAGGTTCAAAGTAATTCTCAAGCTATGACAGAAATTACCTGCCATGGTTAGTGAAAGCAAATACCCAGACAGTATTACTCTTCTGTCAAGTATAGATGAAAAAAAAAAAAGTAAAAAAAAAAAATTTTTTTCAGGAAATAATGTGATCTTGCTGGTCCTCTAAGGGAAAGGAGATTCTTTTAGTGAATGCTCTTTACGTAGGGTAATTTGGTTTCTTCAGAAGCAGCCTCCCTACACGATGAGACAGCAGCTAGGAAAGCATCGGATGCTCATTCCTCCGGCTCTCTGGGATGTGCCGCACTCACTGTTTGTTTCTGGCTGGTTTAAAAAAAGTAGTGAGGAAAGAGTGTGTGGGAGGCGAAGGCTTTGTTGTGACTTCAGATGTGTGTCAGTTCTTTCCTGCAGCTGGAGATCTGTTTATGTGCTGCTTGTGTGCTGTATTTTATTTAGGGACAGGTGATCCCTGGGACCACTGGTCTATCAGGAAAAGTACAAGCACAGGGTCGGGTGTCCCATCAGCAAATACAGAACAAGGATAAGCCCCTAGACTGAAATCTGCGCCTGCCTAGCCTGAATCCTGACCCAAATTCTGTAGCTTTGGCCCATTCCTAATACCAAGATTATTTCTCTTTCCTCCCAGATGCTGCAGGATGGAGTCACAGCAGGGAGTGAGCAATTCACACTCTATTTTAGGCGGCCTTCGGTTATGGTATGATTCAGACCACCTGAGTTTAGGAGCTGAGGATCCACACATAGTAAATATAGACATGTAGAGAGACCTCTGGGGACGATTCGGAGCTGCCAGCAAGATGTCTAATATTAGACATGTGAATACACTCCGGAGGGCATTGCTCTGCAGTTTACCTTATGCACAATTTAGGTTGATTGTATATGTAAAAAAAAAATCTATTCCTGGTTCCAGGTAACGTCAGAAAGCCCTTTTACACCCCTCCTCGGCCCAGCGATAGCAAGCACGAGGTGCTGTCCCAAAGGCCAGCATGGCCCTGTGGTGGTACAGTGTCAGTCCCCCGTCTGCCCGCGCCGGCGGTGACAAGTGCCTTGGCGGGGCAGGATGGGTGTGGGACAGACACCGGGCAGACCCCCCGCCTTCGCCATTCCCCCCTCTGCTAGCACGAGCGATCTGGCCCTGCCACCCCCAACCCGAAATCAGCAGCGCTTCCTCCATTTCATCTCAGTAATCTGATTTTAGAAAATATCTGAATATCTAAGTGGAGATGCGAGAAGGGTGTAGGAGATGTTATTGATTACAGGGGCTGGCTGGGGCTGTGCTTGCACTGATGCATTAGAGCAGATGTAAGGACCCCTGTTTTGTCTGTGCAGGGGTTATTTTTGTCTGTGCAAGACTCATCCAACTGGCACTGGATGAGTCTTTGCATTACAGATGCCCAAAATCCTGGGAAGGATTTGGCAGGTTATGGAGCTGTGGGTGATGTGGAGCTGGCACAACTCAAGCACTCAGCATCCCAAGCATCCACACCGCTCCTAATTTATCGAGGTGCTTTTGCCCATCTTCACTTTGCACAAGCAGCCAGTGGCACTCGTCTCCATCAGGGCAGGTGGAGATCATGGTTCGGCACAGATCCCTCTCCCATTCGGGGCTTCGTTCAACTCCCACAACCTCTGGGAGCATCCCTGTGGTGCCAGGAGCCTGAGGGGAGCAGGGAAAGTGGAGCCCAGCTCCCTGCCTCCCCGTTCCGCAAATACCTCTGGGAGCCGCTGCCTCGCCGTCTCCTCCGCTCCCCGGCTGCCTCCAGCAGCTCCTCAGCACTGCTGGGATGTGCGTCCCTAGCCATTCCCAGTGGGTTTTACATCTGGCATAGAGCTCTTCGCTTAAAATAGGTAAGGAGATGGAGCGGTGGGATGCTGCCACCGGAGGAGAGCAGCCCGGGAAGGAGGGACCCTGCGGTTCTGCAGAGTATACAAGCTAGGCGAAATCCTGACAATATTAACCTGCAAGAATATTGTGATCAACCTTGTGAACCAGTTATCAACTAGTATATGCTGTATACTATACGATAGATTTTTGTATAAAAAAAAAACAAACAAAAAACAAATTAAAGCTATAGGTACAGTGTAATCCTTGGTGTGATTGAAAAAAGTGTCCTAGATTGTATTACTTAATTAAAATAATGATGAGCATATTGAACTGTTTTTCGTATTTATGCCTTATAAACTTGATATATTACACATGATAAAATGAAACTGTAAGAATTATAAAAAAGATACTCCATTTTGGGGGCAAATCCCATTTGCTTTTCCTAAAACAAGAGTGCTGCTTGAGATCAGCTCAATAAATCATGTGTGGAGAAGAGCAAGAGCAGGATCTGTCCCCAAATGACTTTTTAGGATTTTTTTTTTTTTAAATGGGGCTTTGGTTAATGTACTATGTAATAATTTTATTTTATAAAGTTACTGTACAATGTTGCCTTTTGGTTCATTTAAATATAATACCAAATAAACTTGAAAATTACAGTGTCCTAAGTTTTAATGAAACAGTTATAATAATTTATTACTCCATTGCTTTTCCTCTTCTTTTTTTTTTTCCAGGGACATCAAGATAGCCATGGGATGTGAATGTCTCAGTGTTAGATAACTAAGCAGCCTATCTAGTTCTTGAATTGCTAATGGATTTCTTACTTGTGAAATAATAAGATGGCAGAAGATAATGAAAAATGAGTTTGTTGGGTTTCTTTTAAAAGCTGCTTTGCATCACATTGTCTGGGCTTCTGGGAGATTAGCTCTTGACACTAATCATAACATTTCATTTTATAGGTTATTTCATGACTGAGTTTTGCCATATCAACTCTTTTAACAAGGTCATGACTGATATTTTGGTATCTGTTTCACTTACATGTTTATGCAACCACTGTCCCTTTTAAGTCAGTACTATAGATAACTATTTATAGTCACCTATCAACAGGCAATCAGTTTGCTTAGGATCTCTGTGTGAATTTAATCTGCTGCTTTTGACTTGTTAATTGCAAAAACAGATTATCTTAAAATTCCAGGTGTTGAAACAAAGATAGAGCTGAGCCCACCACTGAAGGTAATCCAGCATCAGAGGTTGCAAAGGGGAGCTGCAGAAAAGAGGACATATATAAATAATGAGCAATAACATGAAAATGTAGTAATGCAAGACCTTGGTTTCCTCTTGGTCTCTACTGCATAAGCACCTTTAATGCATTGCTTTAGCAGTCCTGGTCAGGATGGGGACTGCTGAGTGCTCCCTGTGAGGCTGGGACACCAGCTCGGCCCTCGGGTGCTCACGTGTTGTCAGTCAGGCTGCAAACCATCACAGGTCCCCTTGGGAGGGACTGTGATTCACAGTTTAGCATTGGCTTCATTTTTGGAGATGGTAGCATGGATTTGCATCAGTTTCAGGTTTTTCTCTTGTACTCATCAAGTCCAGAAGCTTACAAGTAGAAGTGCCCTCGGGATTTTTATGTTACAGCATGAATCCCAGAGCAGGAACTTTCATAAAAATGCTAAGAAGTGTGACCAGGTTCGTGCCAAAAAATCCTAAGCACTCTGGCGCAGCATTCTTCAGGCAAGAAGCTGGATATGTAGGATATATAGACCTCATCTGGGTCATCGCTGTGCTGGAAAATGGGGCAGCTGCCAGGTTTCTACAGTAGCTGCTGGATAGAGACACTGTGTCTCAAGGTAGAAGAAAGCTCCTACATGCAATGCTGTATCAGCGACCAAGACGCAGCTCTCTGTGCTTCTTTGAATGTATTGCTCACAGCAATTAATTGTACTGGTAGAATAAGTTCTTTATTTCAGATATAGCTTTGATGAATGGCTCTGCCTGATGCACAAAAGAGTCACAAGGAAAATATTAGATCTCAGGGCCATATTCTGCTCTCTGAGGTGCTTCTGTGACTCCATCCCGTTGAATCTGCACGTGAAAGAAGAGAAGGTAGCCCGTAGCCTGCCCGTAGCAGCATGGTCCTATTGAAAGGTCAGTTGTGTTGGTGAGCACATTGGGAAGAGGCAAGCACCTGTGGAAGTAATTATAAAGATGAGGTACTTTCTTTAATCTTATTTTTTCTTTGTTATCTTTTCAGGAAAGAGCATTATATCTTGTGAAGTGCTGCTCTGCTATTAGTTCTCCAAGCAAGCTTGGTCACTTTGGATGACTTCTGGGACCATGGACCACTCGATCTTTTGCAGGCTTTTTGCAGTTTGTGACATCAACTTTACAGTCCACTTAGAAACTGGAGAAAAATCTTCAAAAAAGGAATAAGTGGGCCATCAGCAGCCAAGATCTTCCCATAAGTAAGTTCCATTTGGTTTTATTTATTTTCTGCAATATAGCACAAACTACATATAGGAGAGCCACGAAGCTCTTCCAAAGGCAACAGTACATGCGATCCTTCCCAAGAGCAATAGACTGAGATTTTCAAGGAAGACAAGTTAATGGTCCTGGATGAGCCCAGCAAAAGAAAGCAACTGTGCTTGGCCTGCGCACGGTACCACTGGGCATTGCTGGTCCTGGTGGACCAGCAGTTGCTGTGATGAGATGTGCAAGGTTCTCTTCTGGACCAGGGAAGCTGTCCACAAGACTTAATGCGGTATAGGGATGAGGAAAAATGGTAATAAGAAAGATAAAGATATCTGGAGACACGGTTGCTGCTGAGGCTGGAGGTTTTTAGAAATTAAGAGTTTTGTGGCAGCTTCCTCCCAGTTACCCATCGCCAATCCTGCTTCTCCCTGCCCTCCCACACCCTGGATCTGTGGATTTTGGGATGTTCCTCTGAGGCACTAAGCAGGTCTCCGGACATAGAGTGTGGGCTCAGATCTTGCCTTTTCTCAAAGTTAACCAGATTTCCTCAGTAAATAGAGGGAATTTTCTGCCAGGCATTGATGCTTTGGCCTCAGCTAAAAGTCCCCTGAGATCCGAGATCTCCGTGTCCCACTGGTGGGGTTGACAGCACTTCAGGAAGTGTGACCTGGGCCTTCCTCTCACCCATCCCCACAACATCATGAGACCACGTCAGAAATGGCAGGGTTACGAAGGTGACTGCCATTTTCTTTCATATTGGGCTTTGTGGAAGTCGCATTTCCAGGCCGGTCTCTGCAACCAGAGAGCTGAAAATTGATGTCATTTATTAAAGATGAAAATAAATGGGTGAGCTCCCAGGTAAGAATATGTGGTTCTGATTGCTGGTGCTTTAAGAAAAAAGTCAAATCCTGCTATTCACAACAAAATTGCTCTCTTTTCCATGCTTATTTTGAGCCTGTATGTGGTGTGCTGTCTGCATGTTGTCCCCCAGCACGTGGTGAGGCTCCAGCCCGTGCCCACAACAGCGGGTGTACCCCCTGGAAGCGGGAAAAAGAAGGAATGACGTACGGTAAAACAGCCCTACCTGGGAGAGGGACTAGAGCAATGCTGATTATTCTGCCTGTCCCTGGAAATGATGGGGAGTCTGGTCCCTGTTGAAAAGCTTTGCTGTAAACTCTGCTTTAGTGACAGACAAATCTCTGCTTGTATTGAAAAATCCTCCTGATCTGCTGTCCTGCCGTGCTGACACACTTACTGCAATAAAACAAATCTGTGTTGTGCTGTGTGTTTTTCCCCAAGTAATGGTGGAGGGAGAGGGGAGAACCAAGGAGGCTGAGTCATTTGTCTTCTTTCCTTGTCTTGGTAATGAAATATTGCTGTTGAACTTTACCCTGCCTTTCCTGCTACTATTTTTTTTTTTTTTTTTTGCAATGGTTACCTTTTAAGAGGCTCGTAAAATTACATTACTAAAATTTATGACTGTGTAACAAATGTGTGCACATGCATTAATTGTGTTCAAGGCTAACGTCTTGTAGCTGCAAAATTAATGTTACGGTGCAGTTTCTAGCATGGCTAATGGCTGTTCAATAAAGTGGGGCTCACGCTTTGCTCGCCTTATGGCACTTAATTGCTTGAAACAGCCCTGCCCTGAAGAGTTTGCCAAGTAACGGTTAAAAAAGGGTACATGCACAACACGCAGATATGTATTTATACGTTTTTGTTTATGCAATTAGAGCCTTGAAAATCTTGGCCTTGTGAGTTGGTTCAGTTGGGTTTCAGCTCCTTTGCATGGCACTTAGTTCAAAGGTTAAAAGCAGATGTCTCTGAATGCAGTAGGTTAAAAATGTGCCTCTTAACCATGACTCTGGTCTGGAGAGGCTGAACTGTGTTAGTGTTACCCTGTGAGTTATACCCCGTGCTGTTTGGAAGTGAGTGAACAATAACAGTTCAGTAAATTATAAATTAATTGACATTATCTATGTTTAGACTTACATTTTCTTACTATGCAAAAAAAAGCCACTTTCTGCTAGAAGGATGGATTAGTATTTGTAGCCTTTTTGCTGATTGAGAGTTGCTAATCTGGTATTCCAGGTTGAAGACAGATATAATAACATAAAGTAAATAACCAATGACGAGGGCTTGCTTGTATGTTAGTCGAAGAGAAGAGGTCGGAGGAATATTTTCAGGGTGCTGAGACAGCAATTCAGATGGTGTCTGACAGCGCTTGTTTTCTTCTTCAAAGCTTTGCCTGACAGCTGGAAGAAAACTCAGTGCTCGTGATCTTGTGTGATAGCCTGGTGTTTGGGATATGGTATGTGTAAGATTGTTGCTGTTAGAGGTAAAAACCTGGTCACTTGGGACTCAAAAGCAAAGTATGAAGTGTTGAGCAACTGAGATGTAGTGGAGCTCCAGGACAGCCGAATGTCTGGTGGTGAAGTCCAAGTCAGACTATGCGTGAGCCCCCTGGTCCCACAAAGCGGGCTCCAACCACAACAGACCCTGGGATCACGTCAAGCGATCGCTTGGCAAAGTGGTCAGTGACAGCAGCCTGCAAAGATCTGACGGAGGACAAAAATATCCATTTAGGTATGGGAGCATCTGCGCTGTCTTAGCCTCTAGGAGCAAGAGACTTTTGGGAGGGGGCAGTGATGCTTTTTTCTCTCTGCTGGAAGACACAAGCTGACAAAAATAAGGCATCCCTGGGATGGAGAAACGAGTGCAGGGGGAAAGATAATCTCATGTAAAAGCTCTCAAGGCAGTACCGTATGTTTTCCATGTTTTGGGACCAGTTGCTTGATCTCTGTGGGCTTTAGTTTCGTGCCAGTTATTCACTGTGTCTCTCTTCAGGCTTTTTCTTGGAATAGAGCTTTTCCCTCGCTGTGTGGTCATGAGGTGCCCAGGAAAAGCGGGGCCAGACATGGGCTGAGATATCTTAGAAGCATCGTCTTGATGCTTATAATGGCATTACCAGTATCATAAATAGTTACAGCCAGATCAGTCATCAAATTTGTAATTCTGGTGGTAATCAGTGATGCAACACCTGGGAGGTATTTGGCTGAGCTTGTCAAAGTGTTTTGGTATTGTGAGAATGATGAATGTCACCGGGAAAGCTTTTTGGGGAGGATAAGAGGAGAGAGAAAAGCAGTGGAAACGCGATACTCTGCTGGGATCACAGCGTGGGGAGAGCGGGATTAGTGCTGCAGGAGACGGGCAGACAGCAAGCATCTGCTCTGGGCCACCAGGATCAGAGCACAGCAGGAATAAGAAATTCTTGGACCAGTTATCAAGGAATTGGGAAACTCCAGGATTCTGTACTCATGGGGGCTTTTTACTACCCAGACATCTGCTGGGTAACAAATGCAGCTAATCACGGTGATAATGTACAACCCTAATTCACTATAAATTCTCTCCCATATGTTTAGAATTGTATTTACAGTAGGAAGTGAGGGATAGTTATTCATGAATCAAGGTGAACTGAGCTGCTGGTGCAGAGTCAGCCATATATTGTGGAAAATAACCTATGACAGAGTTGAACAGAATCCCTCTGAAAGCATGGCTGTATTTCAGGGATTTTAAGCAAAAAATGTTGCTGTAATTACTGATTGCTTTTAAAAGTGCCAATTGAACTCCTCATTTCTCCGTAACCTTTGTTGACCTTGAAGCACGAGTTCACAAGCAGAGTTGATGAAGAATTATCTGCCAGACAAAATATGCCTCCTCGAATTCAATTCTGCTGATGAAGAGGTTGAAAAGGGTTAAGAAAAAAATAAGAAAGGAACCATGATAATGGCTACTTAGCTCACTGGTAGCACACAAAAGGATGTTTTTTATTGATGTACTTCTATGGCCTTTCTTCAGTTGCAGGCAATAATTTTGCCATCGAACTCACTATGGACCCAGAAGAGCACTGTGAGCTCAAATATATCCAATATTGAGGTGGGAAGGAGATGTCCAAGCTGCCAGAGTTCAGGGCTGAGCACAGTTAGTTACTGATGAATTATGGTGCCTTTTCCTCCCATTCAGCAATTCCCTGCTCCCTGGTTGTGCTTGCCCCTGCGCTGCCTTGTTGTTGGCAGGGGTTTATTTCAGTAAGGATGCCGTATGCTGAGCTCTGGCTTTGGCCACTCAGGGCCTGGGGATTTGCATAATGGCATTATTGCTTATTCCTCAATTACAATCTTTGAATATGTAAATCTGTTGATGCTGGTTACTGTAATCCCCCTGCTCTGGCTGGTCCCCAGCTGGGGAATTTTTTGAGCCATTTGCTAGCAACAAGGGTCTTCCTGTTGGTTTCTTATTTCCAGCAGTGGGTTAAGGGGAAAACACCTTGATCAGCTACCTGAAATAGAGGGAGAGCAAAAAGCAAAGAGAAAGGGCTGCAAAATTCAGAAAAAGGGAATATCTTTTAAAAAAGAGCTTGAATGCCTCCTTCCCTGTTACTTTCCTTGCAGGAGCTCACGTTCATGCTGCTGGTGAGAGATGGGGTGAGTCAGCCTGCTCCATCCCACCCACTACAGCAGGGTTTTGTCCTTGCAGTTACTGTCCCCCATTTCTGCCTGCCCTGGCTGCTTCCTGCTTGAAACATGGTTTCAAAGCCAAAGACCTCAGATAACAACCAACAGTTTTGAAGAAGGCTGTCCATCCGCTGCTTTTGGTGGTCTACTGACTCCGGTGGAGCCGGGTCAGTGTAAGGCAGGAGAGGAGTTCAGCAGCGGATGTGCTTGCTTGGGTGGAGGGATGGGGAAACTTCAGCTCACAGCACCCGAGCATGGGGGCCTTGGGGCTACCTGTCCCAGCTTGGTTGTTACTTTGGAGAAAAGAAGGACTGGTGAATTGCAGAGTATTTTAACATGTGCTGAACTGTATACAAATGTCTAGAGCAGGAGCTCTTCCTATTAAAACATTAATTGATTAACCTTTCCCACTTTTACTTCCAATATTTTTCTAATAATATTTTCAGTATTACTTACTATTTTTCCCCTGTATCTTTCCAAATAAGGAGAGAGAGAGAGAGAGAGAGAGAAAGCAACTGCTTTATTTTGTGGAAGAAATAGGTAAAAACAGGAAAATCAATGCCTTTTCAATGGCAAGGGTGAAATCCTGGTCCCATTGAAGTCCAACTTCCCAGGACTTCTGAAAAGGCAGTATTTCACCCAAAATGCCCTGTGGGGCACCTGCACTCTGTACCATAGGGACTAGCATTCAGTCGGCAGAGGCTGTCCTCAGACCCAGCTGCCAGTCATCGTACTATTTCCTTACAGCTTCAGCCCTTTCTACTAACACTGCGTGCTCTTATGGCACCCACGATAGCTCATATTACTCTTCTTCCCTCAGCCACGGACCTTCTAGCTCCATCTGCACAGGCAGCACTTGTTGAGAGAAATGGTTATTTTGCGTCTGAGTTGATAACGATGCTGTGAGAATGTCACTGCAGCACAAATCCAAATGTCCAGGGAGTGGGCTATCTAGATGGATTTGAAAGGAACACTTTTGCCTATGCATGGGAACATGTCCCATGCTGCTACGTGTTAATGGATATGATTTATTTCAGAAAAAAGAAGAAGAAAACCCAGGCAAATGTAGAACCAATGATTTACAGGAATCAACACTGTTTGGAATATAAATACAGACAAGCGGCATATTTGTTGCTGATGCTGCTATGTTCCCTGGGATAATAAAGCCATTTTGTAACTATTTGTCTGTGTCTTGAGCTTGCACACGTTCTGTCTCAAAGTTTTTCATTTCTTATGAGGTTTCCTATCCTGAATATTTTTCTCAGATCAACAAAAATGGTTTGACATCCATTTGTAAAAAGCTTCCTTGTAATGTATTAGTACATTCTGTTCCCACATCAGTTTCTTCTGTTCTCTGGATCTCCCCCAGTACTCCTTTATCACCCAGACGTGGGGGAAGATACCTGCAAATAGAGATGTATGTTGTATCAGGGCCTGCTACTGAAAATGTCCTGAGCGTTCCTGAGCTCTGCTTTCATGCCATGCTTGGCAAAAGCTTGTCATCCTCCTTTCCTGGCAGATTAGTATGAACTGGAACACTTGGAAAGCAATTGTTCTTCACGTGTTTTTGACCCTTTAAGTGACTAATATTTTTGGAGGTATTCACCGTACTTTCACTGCAGGCATTTCTGCTGCACCATAAAAGTAATGAAAAAAATAACCAGAGAACAAGATTTTCATCTTATTCTATTATAAAGTAGTACACAAGAATTATTTTTCACTATGTACGAATAAACTGTATCTTTTTTAGGTGACTTGTAATCATGGATGGGAAAGAACATCCTGGGAACTGAAGAGCTATGTTTAGGGTAAGTAAAGGACAGCACTGCATGTATTATTTTATCATCATGTATCTCTAATTTGGAAGAATTCCTCTACAAACCTTTAGGAATAAGAGGGTAATCTAGTGCCTGGTTTTATTCAGTATTTGGCTTGTCTGCTGAGACCAACGGGAAGAGATGAGTTTATTATGTTGATATTTGCAGGAAGCTGAGGTGATATTGCCAAGACTCTTCAAGCATATAAAGTGCCAAGGCTACAGAAAACAACTCTTTATATTTCAGAAATGGTGCAGATAAAATACAACTATTTAGAAACACTGCAAAGAAGGAACATGCTGCCATTTTTTTGTTGTGGAGCAACATGCTAATGTGGAAGCACGAGCCAGTCCAGTAAAAGACAGGACTTGATAGATGTCACCTCATGGCCAAAGTGTCCCACCTCTCAAGTCTTGTCCTGACCCAGCCTCCTTGTAGTCAAAAATAGTGGTCACTGTGAGACTTGAAACGCATTAATCAAGAGAGAGGTTTCCCTACACATTGTCAGTCTATGGAGCTGTCCAGCCTTCCTGTCTGAATTTTGCTTTATTCAAGTTTCCCCCAGTAACAGTGGGTTATCTTTTCTACTCCTATCAGTTTGCCATAGGTTGTAAGTGAATAAAATTCTACAAGAATGTCATGGTTCAACCCCAGCCAGCAACTAAGCATCACGCAGCCACTCGCTCACTCCCCCCTTGGTGGGATGGGGAGAGAATCGGAAGGGTAAAAGGGAGAGAACTCATGAGTTGAGATAAGAACAGTTTAATAATTGAAGTAAAGTAAAATAGAAGAGTTAAATAGGTAAAGCAAAAGCTGTGCACGCAAACCAAGCAAAACAAGGAATTAATTTGCTACGTCCCATTGGCAGGCAGCTGTTCGGCCATTCCCAGGAAAGCAGGGCTCCATCATGTGTAACGGTTACTTGGGAAGACAAATGCCGTCGCACCGAATGTCCTCCCCTTCTTCTTCCCCCAGCTTATATACTGAGCATGACGCCATATGGTATGGCATAGCCCTGTGGCCAGTCTGGGTCAGCTGTCCTGGCTGTGCCCCCTCCCAGCTTCTTGTGCACTGGGCAGAGCATGGGAAGCTGAAAAGTCCTTGAGCAGTGTAAGCACTACTCAGCAACTGTTTAGCCACAGCTTAGCACTACTTAGCAAGAACCAAAACATTAGTGCATCATCGACATTGTTCTCATCCTACACCCAAAACACAGCACCATACCGGCTACCAAGAAGAAAATTAACTCTATCCCAGCTGAAACCAGGACAAAGAATAAGTTCTGCTGCAGTGATCCATTTTACTTAAATATGTGATCAAACGAAAATGCAGCTTCTGAAGAACATTTTAGAACAAGAGCAAAATCTGGCAACTTGTTAGATGCCCTCAATGACTGTAGTCTTACCGGAGGCTTTGATCACAGCTTCTTTTATCTCTTTTCATGCTGCTTACAAAGTTACTCTATGTAAAAATGTAGTGTATGATTTACTTTAACCAAGGAAAGACAAATTCATTCTGCAGGGGGGAGATGGCCCATCTCTGGGCTTGAGTCGTGTGTAGATCTTGAACTATTTTGGTGCGGTTGCTGTGTAGAGGACGTGCCAAGTGACTAACAGCAGGGCCACACCAGAGAACATCGTTGTGCTAGTTATCAACTATAATGAAGTGGAAAGGTGATCTTCTGCAGTCAGGTTTCATTATTTCATACTCCGAGATGAACGTTCCCCAAAACTGTACAGTATAATGGGTATCTCTGTGCTAACCCTCCCACCAGCCTTGTCTGCACACCTACCTTTTGAGCCATCTGGAAGCTCTTATGGGCCAGGACCCATACCCTGAAGCAGGACAGTCTTCTCCAGGGGAGCTGTGGTGGTTACTGAAGGAATCCAGCCTTTATTTAGTCCATGAGAGATGGCTCCCACCACTGCTGAACTGCAGGTATTGCTCAGTTGCCGTTCTGCGACTGCTGCGCTACTTTGCAGTATTTCAGGAGAAAAGTGGAGAATGACTTTTCCATTTGAAGCCATACGAGGGGACTCAGCCAGACAGCATGTAATTACCCTAGCTGGAGCCAGGCCAAGGGAGAGGATCTGTGGCTCCCCATCTGCAGGCTTATTTTCAGCACTTCAAATGAGAGATTGCATGGAACACATTGAAATTAATGAAACAAACTTAGTTTCTGCCTGGACATCTCCTCCATCACACCCACATCAGACACAACTCACCAGTATGCTTTACCCTGTACTGCCCTTCAAAGGCTCAGTTTACAAGCCCAAATGAAAGAGCAGCTGGAGGCAAGGAGCCTTTCCCATTCATTCAGGTGAGTTGTGAAGTGGGTAATGAAAATGCTATTGTTTTCCAACATGGGCAAAATAGGTTATTCAGGCAAATAAATTCTGCCTGTGACTCCTCCTCTTACAATAGAAACTGTGGCCCTAATCCAGTAAAGCACTTTAGTATGTGCTTAACTGGAAATTTGTGAGCGGCTCTGCTGATTGCAAGGGATCAGCTCTCGTGCTTAAAGTTAAATATGAGGAGTGGGAGCTGGCAGGTGGGTGGATGAGTGGTGCCATTGCCCAGGGGCTCTGCCTTATTATCTATGATTATACAGGCTTAACGTTTGGCTGGATCCGGGCCCATTTGAACAAAGAAGTGGGATTAGCAGGCGTGCAAATAGGGAGCAAAGCCAGAGGGTTCCAGCAGTGTCGAACACAACTTTGTTACTCTGACAGAATGTATAAAAGTGAATGAAAAGGCTGTATGATTGCTGTTGCCATCCTGTTAATTAGGCTGAACTCATGCTTCATTAGTGCTACAATATGCTTCCATCTTAACAAAGCCCTATTGGGTGTATGGAGCCACTTTACTATTAGTAAAATGAAGCCTTATCAGAAAGCTCTGTAATTCATTTCATAAGACAAGTCATGACATATATTGTGTTGAAATTGCACTGAAGAGACAGATTACTTGCTTAACACTTGCTTTTCCTAATGAACAGGAAAAGATGTTTTCAAAACTAAGTTATTTGTTGTATTGGGAGCTCTTCTGACCTCATGCCTAATTACATTGCATAGTCCTTTAGCAGTGTTTCAAGTAGTTCCTAAATAACGCAAACTGAACTGAGCTGCTTTTGCTCTTGCACATTCTCTCAGTGGCACTGTGAAAATACTGTCCAGGATTAAAATCCCTGTTTCTTGCTGTCATTGTGGGGAAGAGATTTTTGCGTCTAACCAGTACGATATCCCTGCAGCAGGAATGCAGCAAAAGCACTAGCACAACACACATTCCAGCATTCCCTGCTTGCAGCAATGTAAAGCAGTACTGATTAAGCAGCATAGTGAAAATTTGACACAGAAGCAAGAAACGACGTGTACTGGCTCATTCGCTGCCCCCAAGAAAACACTGCGCTCCCCTGACACCGCTGTATTGTGGGCAGAGGGTGTTATTTGTAGTAGTGTTATGATAGATGCTGACCTGGTAGTGATTTTTCTATGGACTCACTGTGCTGGGAAGGGAGTTTGGATGAAATCAGGGCACAAGTCCACACTGGCCTCAACTGGAGAGCTGACTTAAGGCAGTCCTGCCCTACCAGACATTTCTTAGTGACGTTGGTGCTTTTTTGTGGCTGCTTTCGAAACCAGTTTTCTGCAGATTAGAATACGTTAGGACTAGCACAAAAAAAAAAAAAATCCCAAAGTTTTTGCTGACCTTGGTTGTTTGACCCATCCATCTAACATAGCATACAGTGGCTCTCCACGGTGCGGTTGGCACCACAGGAGTAATCGGTCGTGGGTGGAGAGAGAAAGAGCAAACGGGTGAGAAAGTGGATGTAGGGAGGAGGGACTTTAACAGATCTACCACCGAGGGTACCAAAATTAGTTGTGTTCACAAAGATATGAATTTGAGGCAGAATAATTTCCCAACCTTTGTAACTAATTGCTAGTGATTGTCAGGGATGTGGAGGCAGGTTGTGTTTTGTGCTCCTGTGATTGTCTCACACAATGACTCTCTCTTCTACAGGCTGAAGTCAAATGGCAAATGTTGGCTTCATTTCAGTACAGCAGGATGAATACCATGGTGCTCCACCATCTTCCCCAGAAGGTCCTCGTTTGATGGATGCCTTCTGGGAGCCCCAGTGGCAGCATCGCTCTCTGCCGCAGCGGAAAGCAGCCACGTCTGGCAGAGTGGGTCACACGTGGTGGAGTTAGATTCAACTCCGTCCTAGCTCTCAGCTCTTCCTACCTGAATGATCTGGATTTGCTGTTACTGGTGGTAAGCTCAGGGAAGGGAGATGTGTAGCAACATCTTTTTATTTTCAAGTTTCCTCCTTGTACCATTCTTTAGCCTTACCGTAAACATCCATGCTTACTCATGTCTTCCTACAGTAGACCTAAAAATATCTCCCTCCCTCCATTTCCAATGCTATAGCTTGCAGACCTGAAATGACCCTATATGAGAGGGTCATAACAGCACAGGCTAATGGAGAAGAAAAATGGCAATGAGGTAATGTAGCAAAAACAACTGTATGAAAGGGCATCTCTCAACTGCTCAACAATTCTGTTTGTTCTTGCAACTCAGGCTCCTTGTACTGTCATCCGACTCCAGGGCTGAAGGGCATTTATTGGTGTAACCCTGTGAAATCCATGGATTTTATCCCAGGGTGGCTGCAGTCACAAGTGAGTGCCGTTGATGACGGGCGCAGTCTCACATTCGTGTGCCAGCTGCTGCGTGACTGCACGTCCCCAGTGAAAGCAGCACCAGCCCTGCGAACCTGGGGCAGCTGCACTTGTTCACACCAAATCAGATTTGCCCCAGCACTCCGAAATGAGCACTGTGATATGAAATTTATAACAATGACCATTGGGAACCAGAGGTGGTTTTGCAAAAGGAGTATTATTTACTGCTTAAATAGAAATATTTTATTCTTACAGGTATGGAAAAGGCTGCACTACAGTAAATTTGGGAAGACCCTGAAAGATTTTGTTCCAAGATGGAGTAATGCTTTGATGCCTTAGGAGCACCCTCACCCTAAGCCACAGTTTTTGGTTTTTTGTCAGGTCAGTTTGAATCCAGATCAGATCCCTTGCTCTACTTTGCCATGCAGCTGTTAGAGATGCTTGAGCTGAAACAAAGTGATGGGACAGGATGGTGCAGGGCAGGACAGGAGCGGTTGTTGTGCCAGCTTACATCGATTTAAAGTGATCACAGAACTGTCATACGAGATAGACGATTGCTAATGTTCCCCACTGCTTATGGTCAAGGACACATCTACAACTGTTTGGTCACCTAACCAAACGGTTTTCTAGCTCATTTTGTATAGGTTCTACATATATAATCAAAAGTGAATAAAGAAAACCAGTGGGTCAAATAGCAGCAACTTGTAACTACCAATTCACAATTGTGATTTTTATTATATATAAGCCATAAGAGCATCTAATTTTCCATTCTCTTAGCTGGGTTTGTAAATGTGAGTATGAAATAAAGGACTTACTATCAGTGCTTTCCCACAGAATAACTTCAACAACAGTACAAGATGCAATCCACTTGCAAATGTCTAATCCAGTTATTCTGTGGGTTTTTTCAGATAGCCTTCCTGGGGTGAAATAACCATTTTTAAACAGTGGATGGTCAAAATTTAACATGTCGAGGAGCACAGACTCCTCTCCCACTTCCCTGCGCTTGTGAACTGAGTTTGCAGGGATGGTGGGTGTCACATGGTACTGGATATATTTTGCTTCACCTGTCATATGCCTTAATTCACCACAGTGTTTTGCATCTGGGTCAGCTGTATTTTTATCAAGCATTAACATGCATAAGGGTTTGCCAGTACTTAATAAAAATGCTACTGAAAACTGCATTCTTCCACCTCTTTATTGAAGCGGATTATATTGTGTTTGAACTGTGTTTGAACTGAAGGTACACTCATGTGAAAACTGTTATATTCATAACCCACACCCAAGCAATAACAAAGAGCTCCGTTAATGAAAATCACTCAAAGGAAATCACTGCCCACCCCTTCCAAGATCAATTAGAAAGATTATTCCAGCATCCCTAATGCTGCCACGCTGCTGTTGTACTTGAAGCACCTCTTCCCTTTAGAAGGCTAAGGTAGGGAGTCTGACAATAACATGTAATGAACAGTGCTGGGAAAAAAGCATTTATGGTGCTATTACCACCATAAATTCCTACAGCAAAGAGCAACACTTGGACAGTGTAAATATATAAGGTCCCTCTGTGAGGCTCACATTCAGGTGAGCACAAGAACAGAAGGTTTGGGGCCAAAGGCTGTTGCCCAAAGCTGGATCAGAGAGTTTGAACCACCTTTTCAGATAAAGGCTGGCAAAACTCTTTCCCAGGGGGTTTCTGTCTTTGGAGGACACCTCAGCGTGGCTTCCTAATGCTCAGTAGATCAAGCATCAGCTGGAAGATGATTGTGTCTCCAAATAGAGACGAAAACATCCTTTCTGGCAGTACACCCGCAAATTCAGATGCTGTAACACCACAACAGATGGAGTAGCTGCCAGAGAAGAAATACTGTGTGTAGAGTGGGGAATGCAACATTTTGCTGCATGGCTATAAGCACAGCAGTGTGGGCAAACCCTCAGCTGCTGGGACATGATGATGCTCCACTGGCTTTGGAGACGTACAGCAAATTATACCAGTTGAGAGTTTGGCTTTGTTGTGGATATTCCAGTTTCTAAATGTGTTTATTCTCCTCCCCTTTTTCCTCTCCTCTGGTGTCTCTGTTGACAGCAACTGGTTTCTCTCCGGGATTTATTTTTCCCACTGCATCAGAAGGTGGGCCTGAGCCTTAATGATGCAGAGCTGAATGCTAGAGTTTCTTAATAATTGGAAAAGGTCTTAAAAACCGAGACTGTAGTATTTATCGATAATGCAAAACTGTCAGAATGGCTTTGAATATTTGTCTGATACTAATTGTTCTGCCAAAAACAGCCTATTTTTTAACTATATGAAAAATTAGTATTGCCAAAACATTACTTCTCATTGCAAAAAATGCACCAATCCTTCAAACAGCATTAAAGATATAATCCATTGACTTATGCAAATTAAAAATGTTCATAATCATTTCGGTAAATATTTCATTTAGTGTAAATACAGATAGATTCAAAAATGCAAATATATGCAAAGGCAGGTAAGGTTTATTTCAAACAGTTCACAACACAAAGAGCTGCTGTGTTTTTCAAGTGAATCTTCCTTCTGCCCACATCTGGAGGCTAAAAGGGAGGAGAGAGAAGAGGGTGAACGTTCTTCTTCAGTGGTCATGACTAAATCACTGAATAACTACTTTTTTTCACTTTACAACAGTGTTTTAATATGCAGCGTGATTCACACACTGCACTATGAAGGGAGAAGTGCCCCAACCCAAATAGCTAGGAACAGAAAATAGAAATAGCAATCTTAACTACCCCTGTGTTTAAATAAGAGGATTTGTGGAGCACAGCAGGAAAAACTGAGGCATTGGTTCCCTTTAAGCTAAACCCTCACTCTTTGCTCTCTAGCCATACAATTCATTGACCTAACACATTATGATGCATTAGTTTGGCCATGTTAATTCCTTTGAAATATGTTTCAAAGCATTGTATTTCCAAAATCGCAAAATGGTTGATTTAGCTTTACATGCTTACACGTTGTTGGAAAGACAGGATGTTTCCTATTTGACTTTGTAGCATTCACTAATCACATACTTCAGATTTCTTGCCTGAGCTGTTAATAAAAGCTTATGAACTTCTGACTCATGTGATTGCAGTCAGGAAATGTCTTTTCTAAACGTGGAAGGCACTTGCTTTTGTCATGCCAGAAGATGGAGAAACTTCCTCTAATTCCCTCTATTGATAATTTTTATCTTTGCTTTGCTTGCTGCTTACGGCCGCCTTCGTCAAAGGGCGCTGCATAGCCCACTTTTGCTTGCAGAGCACTAATGAGCACTCGGCGCTGTCGGTGGCTGCTGGAAACAACTAACAGCTTCATTGCTGTCCACAGCAGGTGAGTCCAACTCATCTGGAAGGGACTATAAATGAGAGGGATGCAGTAGTTATGGGCAGCGGGACTGCCCCGTGCCAACACTGCGAACTGCCGCATGGCTGTGCAGGGCTGCAGGGGCACTGCTTTGGGGGAGTTTGTGACCGTCTTCACCAAACCATCTGTTTGCCTACAGTCTCTTCTCCTTCCCCCACCCCAGTATTTCATTTCTATGTGGCTGTTCATGACCACCTCAATCCCTGCCTCGGGGAGGGAAATCTCCCTGTGTGATGGGGATCATCTGCTGTCTCCCAACACAGCTTCCTCAGGGTTCTCCTCTCCCAGCCAGGAAGCACATGAGGGTCCTGCCCTTCACTATTTGTGATTAAAAGCTTACCGAAATCCATAGGACTCCTTTTCAATAAAACACTGGTTTTCACCAAAAGCAACAGGTCAAAGTTCTTGTTGAACTTCTAAGACCCAAAGACCCCAAAGAGCTTTCCCAAAGCCCGGGTGTATGGTTTTTCAGCCAATGCCATCAACAGCCAGAAGAGAAAAGGTGGAGAAAGGGCTATTTGCTACATACTGTTTCCTTCAGTATTCTGCCATTCGTGTGTGTATTCAACTTTATTTTCCTTACTTTAGAACGTTTCTGCCCCTCAGCCAGGGGAGCTGCTCGTTTCTCTTGCTGCTTTCTAATGAGTCTCTTCTGGACTATCTCCATATTCCCAGAGGGTTTGTACCTGCATCTCCCAGGAGAGAAGCAGCTGACTCTGTGCTCTTCAGGTGGGAGAGGAGTGTTTGCACAGCTAAAAACGCCTTTGTTTCTTACATTGGCATTGCTTATATTTAATTTACTGCCCCGTGTTATCACCTGGGCACTTTAAGAGCTATTGCTTGCCAATATACACATTTGCTGTTGGTTTTTTTGCTAAATGCATTACATTTTGCTCTTCTAAGGGATATCTCATTATCCAAAGTCCTGCACAAGGCCAGAAAGAAGCCAGTATCCCACGTGCATGGCCCCCTTGCAGGGCAGTGCTGCAGAGCAGCTCAGATCCAGGGTATGGACTTTTCCCTCAACCAGAAGTTGCTGCGCAGCACGGCACCGGGACCAGCAGCCCGCCTGGTTAGCTTGAAACTCCCAGCAAAGCGTGGAAAGTGAAATCCTGGAGTCACCAGGGACTTTCTACCAATAACTTCAGCAGACTCAGGATATCACCCCCCAGCCGCTCCAGCAGTGTAAGACAGGGTCCTGCTGGCCTTGTGCTTTGCTCAGCACCTTCAGTTCAGGGTTGAGATCAATCATTTGGCTTTAGATTCTGTTTTAGTCCTTCCTTGAGATTTTCTGGAAAACCTTAGACAAGCAGATAGTTCCTACATGATTTGTAACCCAGAAGAGGTACAGCCACATCTTTCTCATGGGAGTGGGAGAGCATCGCTGCTGCAGAGGACACCTCCCTACCTCTATCTGTGGGTACAGGAACCTGGGGAGCAGGGGACACTGAAGGAATAACCTTCAGGCTGCAAAATATGAATAATATCCAGACTGCAGGCACTTGCTTAGATCTGCTCCCTGTCACTAGCGAGGCGTTGCAGACTCTGCAGAGCTGGTGGTGTGCTCAGGACTCCCAGCTTGGACTTGTTGCTTTTTTCCTTTGGCACCTCATACCATTACGGCATATTACAGCTGGACTCCAGGTGTACCATACTGTAAGATCTTGCTTTAAGTATTCCCTGAAGATGTAGACAGCTTTTCCAATTTTTAAATGCTAATAAAAGGATTAGCATAATTATTTGGTTGATATTTTCTCCCTGATGTACACCTCTGAATAGACACACCTATACGGGCCAGGATTTTTTTTCTTGTGAGCAAGGCAGCATCAACCATGTTCTCACCCCCTGTTCCCACAAGGGGTTTAAGCAAGAAACCGCTCATTTAATTGAAGTTTTATTTAAAATATAAACATCAAAATGCTTTCTACTACCTTACTGTGGTCAGCTGTGCTTTTCTGTTCATTGGACCAAGATGAGGGAGTGGTGGAATAGGAGGACCTAAAAGGGAGATCACACGGATTAAGAGGGGTGGATCCAACAGGAAGGTGTGTAACAAGGAAGGCACGGATGAGACTTTGGGAAGGTTGGGGTTGGAAGAGATTTAGGGATAGGGAGTCACAAGCTGCTCTGGACTGGAGCAGAGCACTGGTTTGGGCAGGGCAGCCCAATCAAGATGTTGTTTCATAAGTGAAAACACATGCAGGCTACCTCTCCCGCAGGTAGCCCCAAGCCATGTTCTTTGTGATGTGCTGATGAGCAGCAGCTGAGCCTGCTTGCCCCTGCAAGGTGGGAGGTGGATGGCAGCAGTGCTCCTGCAGCTGCAAGGTAAGGCTCTGCTCTGGTCAGGGATTTAGTTTTTTCTCTTCTAGTTCAGAAAGATAAAAATGTGAGCAGACCCCTCATTCTTGCTTATGTAGACTTATTTGGGGGTTGTACCTCTCTTGCTGTCCCCTCTTCAGGTATGAGATAGTTGTCTAGCCAGGGAGTTGAGTAGGAGCTTTTCCCATTAGGACCAAACTTGGTGGAAATGAGGTGGTTTGCTTATTTTCACCTTTCTTGCAGTATCATGGAAGCACAATTCAATTTGTAAATATAGGAGAAAGAAGGAGGTGTTTTGTGGTTTGCAGGAATGCTCGCTGCAGCACAGCCTTCAGCTGGTGGCCAGCACAGCCACAAGATCAGGTCAGAAGCAGAAGTATCAGTGGTTTTGATCTGTGGATTTTTGCCTAAGGGAAGATGTGACCTTTCTGCTGAGGCTCTTGCCTTTGGTGCCCTTCTCAACAGGAAGGATCAAGAGAAGATGCTAAAATACAGCTCATGTTTTCCCTGAGCTGTAATGTCAGGGTGGAAGCACTGGAGGTTTTTCTTCCAGCTAAAGTAAATACCCTGTGTCTTAGATTGTAAAGCTACATTTTTTTGCCTTTTGTATAAATCAGTACTATTGAGTGAAATTGGTGGAGTAATGATAATTCTCCAGCTGCTGTGTGGCTCTTGGTTTTCTCCTAATATAACCTCTCTGGTGCTGCCTCTGAGTGCTCCTTATAGATCCTGAGGACTTTGCTGTCCTCTGGTACCTACGAGAGGCAGCCTGGGTTAGCGTGCTTTCAAAGAATGGAGCAATAATTGTCTGTATTTGTGAAGATTTTAGAGTTAACCCCAATGGTTGGGATAAATAGGGGGCTGTAAAAAGAAAGAACATGTTCCTCTGATCGTACCAAGTCAGCCAGCTACTGTAATAACAACAACAACAAAGTCATTTCTTACATGATAAATAGTGATGGTACATCCTAAAAGAATGCCCAAGTGAAAACTTGCTCGTAAGATGACCCAGGCTTGCTACCTGTCAAAGTCAAGCTCACTGGCAGGCTGCTCATGGATTTCAGAAATGATCTAAAAGCAGAATAAAAGCTCAGCCTATACCTGAGATCATCAAAACTGATGTTAACAGCAAAGCTGACAACTCGCTTGTCTTAGAAAATCACTTGTGAGGGTTTTGTGTTTTGTTGGAGTCCCCTCAGTGGTTCAGAAAAATAAATACAGATGTACTGAAGAGAACAGGTTTGCTTCGGCAGCATCCTAAGCCACATGGAGCCCTCAGCGTAAGATGATTCTTTCTGAGCTTTACGGACTTCTGTGCACATAATGACGGCTGCAGTGAAAGGAGAGCACCTGGAAAGCAAGCAGTAATAATCCCAGTGCCTGGGAAAGTAGGTCCAATCAGCAAGGGTAGTCCTAGAAGGTGAGACTTGGCAAGACCACAGTGTTATGTTTCAGATGTGGGAGGGGAAAAAAATTGAGAGGGAAAATAATGAGTACATGCAGCAGTAAAAAAAGTTTCATTCCGTAAAGGTATAGGCTTGTGGTATGCTTGCTAACCTATGGATGGATAACTTGCCCCTCTTTGATTAATTCTGGGTGTCTAAATGGCATGATCAATACATGGTTAATTCTCAATAACCACACACAGTGAAAGTCCTATATTCCAGCTGGGTCAAAAGCAGCCAAGAATGACAAGGCAGCAGTGCTTGTGATAAGCACTCAGCTGGCAGACTTTACTGGGTGTGAGGCCAGGTTCACATAAACCTAGCTGGACACAGACTCCAAAAAGACCCAGCAGTGTCTCCTGCAAAACTAGATGCGTAACAGGAGCTACTGAAAGCATGCTAAAGTACTCAGTGATGTTAAGGACACTTTAAAAAAAAAAAAAAAAGTTTTCGATTTTTAAGAATAGATCAAAACTTATCTCTTCAGTGTCAGAAATATTGGGAAACCTGAAACCGCAGGACACTCCCTTGGGTTTGTTCTCTTTTATAAATTCTGACCTTTGACTCAGCTGCCCAGACACTGTTTAGATTTTACATTGCTTTACCTCATAATTGGATGAAGCTCAGCAGTTTCAGCTGAGTTTCTGGGTTCAATCAAATCACCATATATATGAACTCAGAAACTTATCATGAAACACCTATTGGGAATTCTCATTGCAGCCCGAAACCCAATAAAAAAATTCTCAGGAGAAGTGTTGGAGTGGCATCTTGTACAGCTGCCCAGAGGAAAATGTTAAATATCTTAGGGTACTTTTGACATGATCCAGCTATTGCATCCCCTCTCCCTGTGTCTGCCTCTGGCTTTGGGCAGTCCACGTCGCTGCGGTAGGTGCCTCCTGCTCCGAACTGCTCTGTGAAGTTCCTCAGCTTGCACTAAGCTTGATCCATTTTTTCCCAAGCAGTGCAACGATTTACTCTCCTGAGGAAAGGCTACATGAGTAGCCTTGGTTTTATGTACAAAACTCACCTTTCCTTGAACACTTCTTTTTCTGCACTGATGTGTGCAAGGAACACAGCAGGACATTTACCCCCCCCCCCCCCCCAAAAGCCTTCTGCCTCCACTTTTCTATAGCAACCTTTCTCTGTCTCAGGCAAACCTGCCTCAGTTCTCCCCTGTCTTTGATTTCTGCCTGGCCTACTTATGGGTGCGGGTTATCTGAAGACTCATGTTAAAGGAAAAAGGTGAAAATATGGTAAATTGCCACAACTTGTGATTGAGTTTTTGAGGGCCATGCCTTGTTGCCTGTAGTTTGTCAGTAAATAGTTGCTATTTAAATTGTACTGTTTGTTATTTGGATGTTCCTACAGAAGCCTTTAGTAATCTGTTTTTTTTTTAAATAAATTGAAAAATACCTCTGGGTCAAATATTGCTTTTGCATTTGGACTCTGTTATGGTGATAAAGCATTTCAGTATTTGCATTGCTTGCTTGCAGCTAATGCTACGCCCCTGGAGGTTCTCTTAGTGGAAAGAACATTTTCTGTACAGGAGCCATATGTGTAGAGAAGATAAGATTTGCAATTGCATATTTAAAAAAAAAAATAAATACATAGGTCAAATGAACAGCTGGTCTAACTCCTGTTCTCAGTGAGCTTCCTCATGGCCAGGCTCGGCGCAGAGCATTTATGGAAGCATGGCACCAGTTATGGCACTGATGGCTGAACTGTTATTAAACAACTAGTGGGAAATAGCCTAGGTGAGAGACAAGCAGCATAGGAAAAGCCTTGGAAGCTTATTTAGTACTGTGAGATTTTTCCGAGTTAACATTTTTGCTGGGTTTCTGTGCCTGAAGGAATAGATTTTGCAGCTGGTGCAAATTTCTCTGAAAATTTTAGATGTGCTGCCGACTTTTATTTTGGACAAGTGCATTACAAAGTTCCTGTCATTCTGTTCTCATCCCTAGTTTTCATGCTTGGAGCCAGGCAGTTTTGGGGTTCCCATTTGTAACAGGACGCTGGCAGCTCACATGGAGACGATGGACATGCTGTGTGCCACCTTGGGAGTGGGATGTGGGGCTGGGGTGGCTGCAGGCACCAGCTTGGTGCAGTGCCCCGGGGGTCTGCAGCATCTCCCACCTCAGCACAGGAGATGTCGCAGGGCTGTGACCTTGGGAAGGTCAAGGTGAGATCTGCTTGCGGTCCGCATCCTGGTATAACTGTGTCTGCCATTTGGATTGCCCTGTCTTAAAATTACTATTCTGCATGTCATTGGTCAGAGGGGTTAATAGACTTAGAGAGATTTTCTGAACAGGAACTTTTTGACTTCTGAATCACCTGAGCATCTCTGTGAGCGCCAGTTGGCACGGTGATTCATAATGCAAAACCCCTGTGAATATTTGAGACTCTGTATGGTGATATGAGTTTGGCTGAAGTTTTCAATCCACTTCATGAATTTGAAAAAGAAGTGAAAACCAGAGGTCCAGCCCTCCTAGAAGGTATCTGGAAATCATGACATCAAGGTTGCTGGAGGTCAGATTTATGTGTTTTCATCATATGCCCCATTTCTCTTGTGCTGTTCCTTGACCAGCTCATTTTCTGAGATCCTTCTGATTTAGGATATAGATTGTGCATTCTCCTCCCAGTCACTCCCCTGCTGACAGTGACATGCTTTTAGAGAGAATACCTGGGAACACAAATCCATCAGGAATTTCAATGAGAGTGGCTTGTTTGGAAAATAGTAGCTCTGAGTTTTGTACATCTGCCTCCTTACGAATGCACATTTTTATGTGTATAAAAAGGCAGTGCTTCTCTGGAGAGATGTTCTTGCGGGTATCTTGCTCCTCCATCTGAGCTCTGTGCTCCGAAACAGGCAGGAAGAAATCTCAGCCCCTTTCAACTCAATGAGAGTCTCGCTCTTAACTCTTTATTTCTATTTTATTTCTACTGGCCTCTCTCCAGGCCAGCCTGATGGTAATGTGTTTATGGCACCTTCTCTAAGATCTGTTTCTCTGCTCTTTTCCATCTCAGGACATTAAATACAGTGATGCTGCTGCTTATTTTCACAAATGAGAAGTGATAGCTGTATATCGATTTACTTATTTTTTATAAACTCAGGAAATCAGTGGTACAAGTTAATTGAGCTATACAGTGGTCAAGGAATGTTAAATACCTCAGGCACTCTGTGCAAGTGGTGAATACGCTTTCTTGGCTAAGAGCTGGCCAAATTTAGCCTTAATTGCTGGGCTGATAAGATTGCTGTGCACAACCTGGGATCCTTGGTGCTCTGTGCTGCAGCTCCTGTTACCCACAGCAATGGGCTGAGGATGGTTGAGGAGGGATTCCCTTGAGAGGTCTCCCCAGCCTCCCAGAGACCGGCCGGGATGAGCCAACAGCAAATGCTGGAGAAGGGATGCTTCTGCAGCCACTTTTCTGGTGCCCCAAGCCTCTAATCTGGGGTGCTTACCTTGCTCTGTTGGGGTGCTCCTTCCAGTCCCAGGTCCCAGAGCAATGGGCCACTACTCTGCTGCAGCCCGGCTGGTGCCAAAGGAGGAGGCAGAGGAGTTCCTCTTGGTTGCACTTACTGCCCTGGTCTGAGCTGCAGCTGGGGATGCAAAGACCAGAGGACAAGTCCCTGTGTGTCTGTTAATAACTATGGTACGCTCCAGTGAAGGTGTGTTGGGATTGCTGGTGTTCGTGCCAGGGCTGGGGTGGCTGTGAGGGAGACTCCCCAGGCTGAGCATCTCGGACGGGAGGAAGGCTCTGAGCTGCCCTGCCAGGATGCTAGCAGCCTGCAGCCAGCACAGGAGCAAACCATAGGGTATTATAAGGAATTTGCTAGGAAAAGTGTGTTTATTGAGGGCAGTTTTGAGGACAGACACTCTGAACTCAAGCACCCAAGCTGCCCCCACCCACCACTTTGGGCTGTTGACCCCTTTTGTCAGCCTGACCTTCCGTCTAACAAGGGAAGAGGTGTGTGTTAAGAGATGACTGCCAGACACTGTGGTCATCCCTCATGCTGATTTGAAAAATAAAAAGTATGTTACGGAGAACCTCTGCCCTAATTAATTTTTGGTTAATGGGTAAAAAGAGCTGGCACAGCTTGAAAAGTGCAGCGCATGTAGTTTGGGAAAGTCTCAAGTCGCTGTGGGAAGAGTTAAACTGCACTTACTTAGTCTTGTTAATCTGATTTATTGTAAGCAAAGGCACTCCCAGCAAAACAGCAATCCCTTAGATTTTTGTAAGAGATCCGACAACTGTTTTGCAGAGGCATCTGATCACATTTAAGAATATTAAAGAAGTGTATATAATTGTCTCCTAGGAGAGGCATTTGTGCCGTGGAAGTCAAGAGAGTAGAAAGTGACAGATTTGATGAATAACAGTAAAGAAAGGCTGAACTTTTAGAAACAATATTATGAAAGCGTGATGTCTAAAGAATATTTTCACACTGGCAAATCTTTACACAAATATTTAGGGATTAAATAGTTTGTTTTCAAACTCAGAGACAGCATTTGGCCAGCAAGGTGTACAGATCCCTCCCTTTCTTGAGTACCAAATATTAGACCTTGCACCCCAGGTTTTGTTCCTTAGAGTTCAATGGACAGGTAAGTAGATCAGATCTTAATATTAAAGATAGGGGAGAGGACTTGGACACTGGAAGCTTGCTTATTTTTTTTTTTAGAAGTCTACTTGGTCGTGAAATTTGGCAGAAATTTAATTTGACATTAAATAATGTGATCAGGGTACTAAAAAAAGTAAATGTATATATCCTGGAAGGGAAGAAACATAGACTTACTGTGTGTGTATCAGTGGGATGCAGTTGCTGTACTCTGGCCTGCTGCAGTCTCATTCTGGGGCACTGAGCAGTGCTGGGGAGGTGAGGATTTAGAAATCCTGCACAGTCTGCCCCAGCACAGCCAAGCCCTGTGAGTCATTAAGCCATTAAAGTAAAGTACTTTCAGCTTTAAGTCTCAAAGTCTCACACTCTATTCTGGCTCTTTTCATACTTACACCCCCCCCACCCCCCCCCTTCTTTCTAAATCACAGCAAGGACGTTCCAGCACCCAGGCGGCCTCCCTCCCTGCGCTGAGTCAGGGCAGCTGTGTGGGCAGGGGAGTCAGGCAGCTTCCCGCGCATCAGCACGGCGAGCTTTGCTCACGGCAGCCTATCCCTTAGCAGATAAGAGAATTCATTATGGAGGTTTGGGTGACTGTTATTTCACATGATGTACTAGCGCGTGCAAAGAGCGACCACAGAGAAGAACAAACCTTCCTTCCCTATCTCTTTATTTTTGGAGACATGCACAGGGATTCAGCTGGGAGGCCAAGGCTGGCAGGAGGTGGCAAGGAAGCCACAGGTGGCTGTTGCAAAACATCTGCTACCTCAGCCCATGGGGAAGTTTTGCAAACGGCCAGTATGGCATCTGTAAGGCACTCCTGGCCTTGAAAATGCATTGGGAGAAGTGTAACCATGCACTATGTATCTAGTTACTTGTCTTTTCCTGTCCAGAGAAAAACAATTTTGGATGTAAGATAATACTCTGAAGGGAGGCCTTCTGCATAGGATCCTGCCCTGGGACAGAGCGGACCGTGGGCAAATCCCTTGGTGTAACTTGGGTCTGCAGTCAAAGCCCCAGTTTTGCTCTGGATAGTAAGGCTGCTGATCTGGGAGAGCTCAGTACTGCGTTTATGGTCCTTCCTATCACAGGACAAAATACGAACGGAGATTGGAAGGTGCCACTGTGGGCTTTACTTCAGGCCCTACAGCAGCAGGACTCCTTGGGACACTATTGCAGGGGGAACCATCAGCCATTAATCAGCCATTAAGGGGATCAAGAAGATGCACCACACCTGAAATGGGAGATGCCTGAGGTCCTGCCTTCTAGCTGTTTGCCCAAAAAGAGGGTCTGTGGAAAAACTTCCTCCACCTGACATCAGATCAATTTTCCCAGCACTTAATACATGCAGTTTCGCACCCATTAACTTTCAGAGAGTCTGTTTAATGTTGTGGGTCTGGTGCACGTTAATTCTTCAAAGGCCTTGAAGCTAAATAGATGGATGTGTTAAAGCCCTATAGCAGCGAAACACTGTAGCTGTGGCTGTCAAGTAGCTCTTTCAGAAGGCAGCAAGACTGCGTGGGTGGAAACCCTCTTATGTGGGAACAAAGTGCCCTGTGGGGTCCTGCAGATCTTCAGGGGCTGCCAGCCTGATGCTGGAGAAGAATTTGTCCTAGAAACCCTTCCTCTTCTTTAGCTGTGAGGGTTTCAGGCAGAACACCCTCCTTGCTGTAAGGATGAGGGCTGGGAGCTGCCAAGGCCGACCCAAGAGCCCCTTTCCACCGTGTGGTGTGGGGGCTTCGGACCCCCCTGTCCAGCTCCGGCTCTTTCATGTGCAGTGAAGTGGCCAGTCCCAGGGTGATGATTTTCATTTTCACCTTGAGAAAGCTGTTTTTCAGGGTTGAGGTGGCTGTGTGTGTGGTTTCGGTTGGGTTTTTTTGTTTTGCTTTTCTTTTTTAAAATATGAGCTGCTCTTCCTTCCTTTCTCTGATTAACTCAACAACCTTTTCCGAGGCTGAGGGAGCTGGAGCTTGCTGAGATGAGACCAGTTGCACTTGATAGTGCTTTGAATATCTTGAGATTAAGAAACACATGAAACTAGGATTTATTTATTACTTTAAAGACCTCTAAGGAGAAGAAAAAAAAGGTGGTGAAGGGAAGTTATTAGATTGGATTCTGAAGACTTGATAACACCACCAACCTCTGCAGCTTCTCTCATGGGTTAATATTTTTATACCAACTAAAACCATGCAGTTCAGACAGTATAATGCAAAAGTCATTACAGAAGAGGATAATTCCAACTTGAACCTTTTATTTTAAAAAAATGTCCTACGGGGAGTTTAATCATACTGTGCTAATCGCTTTCATTATCACCAGTACAGCATAAGACTGCAAAGTTCTCTGAAGAGCAACTTCGTAATACGGTGGCATCGGCTTTTACGGTTTCAGGTTGCTGGTTGTAGCCCCTGTGAATATGCTCTGTGTGTATCTTGGCTCTTCGGGGATGCAACGCTTGCTTTATTTCTTCCTTCTTCTAACAGCAGAGCGTCCTTCCAGGAATTGCCTTAATGACGAAACCTCAGAGGATCCACCAGAGAGGGAATTTCCAGGATTCTATAAAAATTTAACGGGGTTTCACGGAAAAGGTTTGAAAGAATCCAGAGAATTGGACTCTGTCTGTGGGGGTTTTAGCCATCCAAAATGGGTCTCTTGCGGTAACGTAAATCTGTTAAACTCTACTGAACGTTTTCCTGTAAAGCGTATCTTTTCCTGTTGAGATCCTGAAATTCTGCACTTTTCCACATAAAAGGAAACACAAGTATTTGTTTCATAATCTCCTTGGCCCTTTTGGGTTCAGAATGCCCTGAATGCTGGGCTCGGTAGCAGGAGGCTCTTTTCAGTGTGTATTTTGTTTTATTTCCTTAAATGAGACTAGTCCGAGACCCACTGTACCAGAAACACTGCACAGAGGCCCAGAGTGATACGTGATGTGCCTGAGATGAGGCTGCCTTCCAACACCGAGTACTCAATATCACATTTTGACTGGTATTTAAATTATCTTTTTCGCTAAAGCCTGGAGAATTAAGACTTTCAGAAACAGTTAATCTCATGTCGTTGGGGATCCAGATTCCCGTTCATCCAGGGAATCTAAGGCAGGACCCATGGATAGCGGGAGCTATCAGCTCTGCAGGACCTGGGTGCTTAGACTGCGTCTCCACCATGTGCAAGCAAGGTTAGCCCTGCCAGAGCAGGGATGATAGCTAACATTAGACTGTTGCTTGTAAATTGGTGCATCATATAGAGCATCATTTGGAGCAGCAACACTAGAAATATTTAAATGTTCTGCAAAGGCTGAATTTCAATACTGTGCTATTGTGTGGGTTTTTTGTTTGTTTTGTTTTTCTTTTTTTTTTTTTTTTCTTAAACCCCATTTGGGGCCAGACTCCTCACTGGTGTGCATCGTTCTGACTTTGTGAAGCTGCGCTAATTGAGAGCAGCAGAGGATCTGTCTCTCTTGTGTTACATTTAAAATATTCATACAATTAAACAGTGCTTTGAAGTGCTCTGGAGCTAGATGTACTCTGCTTTACTTTGGGTGGTCAGGAGATGAAAATGGAAATGTTTTAATTGGATTTGGTCCTAAGAAAGTGTGCCATGTCCTTGTTGGAATTTCCTTACTAAGCGATACTACACCTTCTTCTCGCAGCTCAGCGCGGTTGGCCCTGTGCAGAGGGGACTATGATAAATGGTTAGTTTTAATCATCTCTACTTTGGAGTGAATTGGGAAGGAGGGGCATGTTTTTATTCACTGAGCTGTATTACTCCACAGAGAAGGATTTGAACAAAGGAGAGAACTCAAATGCATCTTGGCTGTAGGACAGGTTTGGACTTGTTCATTTGTTTTGGGGGTTTTATTTTTGTTCTGGTTTTTACAGTGGAAATAACCCATTTACTCCAACTTCCTGCAGCTGCATAGTGAGGTGCCATTTTCTGATATGTAATATCTAAAGGTCAGAGAAGGCCTTGCTGCTATAAAGTAATGGTTTATGCACTTGCAGAGTGTGTGAGTGTATATGCACAGGAATTTCCTCTGTCTACCCCGAGTACCAGCCCAGCTGCAGGCAGAAGCTGTGTGCAGGGACCGGGGCTATGGTGCGTTCCCCACGCGATCGCGCCTTTCAAGAAACTGCCATCACTGGTGACATAGCATTGAATTTTAAAATTTATTGTGCTGTTGGATGGGTTTTTTGACATACTCGTCTCATTTCAGATTCATTTACAAATCTTTCAGTCTCTGTTTTCACAAAGCTTTCACTCAAAGTTGTCATATTCCTAAGCTTTGTTGGGTAACATCTTGTTGGCGATATACCTCTGGCACAGCTAAGAAATAACAGCAGATGAAATGTATGTAGCTTTCCCTCTTTGACAACTGCAAACTTTCACAAGAAGCTTTTTTTCTTCTGGAGTCCTAAAAAATTATATATGTGTGTGTATATATTAAAAAAAGTATACGCATGTGTATATATAAGTAAAATTACACATAATGTGTGTGTGTGTGTATATATATACACACTTACGTGTATATATATAAATGTTAGCCACTTGGTGATATTTCTGAAAGTTAGATGACATTGTGATCACTCAGAAGTTTACTTCCTTGAAAGTTTAAGCTGAAAATCTGCAGGCAACATTAAATCCACTGACTTCAGTCACCAAATGAACTTGCCCCTCAAATGTGTATTTCTGTGACACTCTCCTTCCACTGCAGGTCTGTTTTCTAATTTTATTTTCCTCTTTCATCTTCCAGCTGCTTATCTGTCCTTCCAGATTCATTACCTTTCCTTTCCTTTCTCCTTACTTCCTTTCTTCTCCTGCTGTGTTCCCATTTTTAATGATTTATTTTATGTTTTATTTTATAATGTTTATATCTGCAGAATGAACTGGTTTTATAACCCCCAAAAATGAGTTCTATAATTTATTTTCCTTGTGAAGTTAATGCTCACTGCTGCTGAACAGCCTCTCGCTGATAGTGATGCACGCCCTGATACTGATGCCGGGTGACTTCACTGCGGTTCACGCCACACATTTTGGCTGAGTCAGAGCCAGGACTGGATCGTGATGCGGGTGCCTGGGGGGAGATGACCAGGCTGGAATAGGAACTTAAATATAGCCATTCTGAATCAGACCAGTCATCCCTCTGTCCCCAGCTCCTGCCGTTGGCTATGGCAATTAACAGACGCTTAAAAAAGAGTACAAACTGGGGGAGCATCCAGAGCAGTCCTTCCTTAAGCATCCAGCTCCTCTTCCTCTTCTTGCCTTAGTTTACAGCAATCAGAATATGGTGACTTCCTAAGCAGAAATTGCATCTCGATCATCCCATTTAATAGCCACTACTTGGTCCTGTCTTCCATAAGTTTGTCTGATCCATCCATGAACTGATTTATCCTTTCAGTCCCCATAATCTCATGACAGACAGTCACTCAGTTACGCAGGAAAGAAAAAAATATTTCCCCCTGTTTGTTGTAAACCTGTGGCCTGATCATTTCACTGGGTACCTCCTAGTTCCTGAAGTGGGAAAAAGGCTGGTAACATGCAGCGCTGGGTTTGGAGTGGGTTACTAGCCTCAGTTCAGTGTCAGGAATCTTTATCTCCTCCTCAAGGCAGAAACACCTCACTGCCAGCTGAGAGCTAAAGTCCATAAATGCATAAGCATTAGTGAGGGGATGCATGAGGGCTGCATAAATCATCCGGGGTATTTTTAAATAATAGTATGTCTCACTACATTCATCTCCCTTGAGTTTATTCCTCAACCCTCAGTACATTTTGACATTCAGACTTAATCATACCTTCCAGTCAAAATACACAGCACAGAACTGTCTTGGAAGAAAGCTGCAGCTCCCTCGAGCCCAGACCGCAGATCGATAGGGGCCAGGCAGAGCCAAGGCTAGGCTGATGTTGTAGATTATGGCACATAAATGGTATCAGCTTCACAGCATCCCTGGGAAATCCCGGTGGCAAGCAACACAGATGCTCTCCTGGTTACCCCTGCACCCGGGTGGGAGCAGCTTGGTGCTGAGCAGTGCATTTCAGCTTTTCTCTCCCTCTGTTTTAGCATAGTTACTCTGGTCACTGAGCAGAGGACTGGAATAAGTGGGCGTGGTCCAGTGGACTGGAGTGACCACCCCGTGGGGGTCCTTGTTCTCATCCTGCATCCTTGACCATTGGCCTGGGATTTTTGGGATTGGTTTCTTAAGTGGCTGTGTGCAATGAGAACTGTTTTATCTAAATGCAAATGCCGAAGCATTTAGAAGCCAGAAGGAAGAGGAGCTGGGTCCAGATCTTGCCTTTAGGAACACGATGTGATTCCTAGTGGTCTTTGTCTGGGTTTTAACTGAGGACAGGTTTGCCCTGTTTGACTGCCTGACTCCCGGCCACCCTGACATGGCCCAGCAGCAGAAGCGTAATGCGCGTCTCCCATTTGATTATCCATCAACATTGAGCTCTGCCGCCAGTAGCATGAAAGAGAGACAGTGGGAAGAGCAGCGGGAGGCAAGCAATGCACTTGCTTTCAATTTACCCATAAAGGAGGAACAGAAAGAGAAGGATGATGAGGTGGCCTGCAGTGCTTTGTGGAAGGGAATATCTTTTTCAATTATCCATGTCTGCATTGTGTAAAGTATCGAGAGTCACAGTACGTACTCCTCACTATCCCACTTATGTCAACATACATCAGCTTAATGCACAGAAATGATACATGATATGAACAGCTTATACAACAGTACATAATTGCTGGGTGCTCCATCCAACCAACAAACCATACTCTGGGAAGCCTTAATGCTTTGGCTGTGACCCTTGGGAGTGATTTTAAAACTTGCAGTCTCCTTTATCTCCTCCTGCAGTTAGTTTAGGAATAAGAATTATTTTCAGGAATGATTCAGGCTAAAGATCCACTCTGTGAAGAGACTTGCAAGAAAAACACCAAAGGTGGGCGACCACCTCAGAAAGCTGGGATGACACAAAGAAAAGGTGTGCGTGTGACAGCGCGTAAAAACATTTCAATTAGACTTGCTCTCTGCCCTCCGTAGTCCTGGTCGGACACAAACCTGCAGCTCTCTCAGCCTAAGACAGACAGCAATTTCCTTCTCGCAAAGCCCTGCAGAGAGGAGCATCCTCAAAGCTTCATAATATAGCAGTCTTTGGCAGAGACAAACTGCATGGGACTCTCTTTCCCCAGTGCTGCCTCTTGATTATGCTGGTATATACTGCAAAATAAGATAAAAAGTCCTCTTAGCATCAAGGACACTATCTCCCTAGCAATCCAATACTTGCCAGCCTGAGAAGTGAGACCAGATGTGCTTTGTTGCTCTTGAAGTACCAAAAAAAGCACTGACTATAGGGTTATTAACTTAGGAAAGTTGTCCATCCACTAAGAACCATAAATAATCCACGACAGCCTCTCTGCCTGACTCCACATCCGATCTTCCCTGCTTACGCTGATGCACAGCCAGATGAGATCCTCCCTCTCACAGCTGGCCAGCAGATTATTTTGGGCAAAGATGTGATGAACTCAGCTGGAACCACCTGCTGCCTCTTTGGTTCTTGTTAGCTCTACACAGCTCTTGGCATTAGACTGGACAGTTGCTTCTGGAAGCAAGAAAGGACGGAGGGACCTGATTATAGCTGGAGACCATTGCCATCTTCCTGAGGACAGCAGCCAGAGATGTGGGCACTGATGCATGTTGGTAAAAGAGCTCAGTGTTGCACCAGTGTGGGTTACAGGCTAGCTGTGGTTTGTGAGTTTACAGCAAATGGGGTAAATAGCTCTAGGCACATGCGCTTTGGTACTCTGGAAGAAGTTCTTGTCAGTTGGTGACTCTGTCACTGCCTGGTGGGCCTGGAGATGGGCATTTCCCACCTGCTGCAGGAATATTGGTGCCACTCCATGCCGCATCTCTGGCTCTGGTTTCTGGGTGCTGGTAACAACTTACTGAATTCTGATTTCAAAGGGATGAATAATGCAGAAGGGGGAAAAAAAAGGAACTATCATGGTTTGATAAGATGTTGTACCCATGTAATTTCTGCTCATCTCTGGTAAAACTATGATATTAGAAATAGCCTGGTTCTCCAGAACCAGGGGAAATTTCTCCAGAAATTTCTCCAGAAATTTCTCCAGAAATTTCAACTCCATTTTCATGCCGGTGGCTCAAACATGGCCTTTTCTTGCCTACATGTATATGCATCTGTTCAGATGGCACAAAGCCTACTTGCATGTTAGCAACATGCCTATTGCACTGGGAGAAAGTACCTCTTTACACTTAATCACCTTCAATGAGGAGAACTGCGAAAATGGGCAGAAACAGCTTCAGGGCTTCAGCCTTTGCTATGTCTCCCTTATCTCCTACTTAACATGAGAGACTTATAAAGGTTGCTGTGAAGAGGAAGAGAATAATCTTTTCTTCTCTCCAGGATAAAGTAATGGCTTAAACTTCAGCAAGGAAGATTCAGACTAAATAGGAGGCAAAACCTTCTAATGGAGAGGATGAGGGTTTCCTGGGGAGCTTGTAGGGATTCCACAGCTGGAGATCTTCAGGCAGAGGTTGGATAAATATTTATCAAGAGTGATGGTTGTGCTTTCACAGGGGAAGGGACTAGAGAAAGTAAATTGCCGAGATGCTGAGGTTCTTTCCAGCCTTTTGATTCCATGAAGTAGGCAAGAAAATTTTCATTAAAAAAAAAAAAAAATCTTCCACTTCTGCTACTCGTGCTGCTGCTGTAGGGCGCAGAGTCAGGATATGAATTACCTGTGCCAGGAAATGTGAACTGAACAGGCCAGAACATGCTTTCCCAGCCTGTACAAGTCAGCAGCTGTAGAGTTACATGCTAGATCAGCTGCAGTTTCTGAATGTATTTACTGTCAGGCTTAAACCTGGCAATAGGGCACTCAAAGGGAACAGAAGTTCAGATCTTTGTGTTCATGCATATCTTTTTCTGATAGTGCCTTAACTTTCTGGGATGCTTAAAGCCATCCTTAGGAAACACTGTTGACAGTGATTTGGTTATTTGCCGAATTTACCTTTTGCCTTTCTTTGCATTTAAAAGCTCCTGCTTTGGTTATTAGAAGTCTTATATGCATCCCCTTGGTCTGCTTGCACCTTGCTTGCTGCAACTGCCCCATTTTGTATTTTCCATGGGGAGTTCACATGCTTTGCCTGGCCAAGAAGTCTGAGACTGATGATGGCATTGCTGCTATAAAACAACTTTCAGTCATTACCATGGAGAAATGGCTGCTGGCTGGACAACAAGAGAGGGGAACCCGTTGGGCTGCCTCAGGAGCAACCAGAGATGTATACTTGATATCCCGGTCTGCCTCCCTGTTCTGGGAGGGCAGAGCTTGCATCTGCCTGCAGCTGGCCCAGTACAATTCCTCCAGCTCTCTGGGGCAGCTGGATCATCTGCTGCCCATGGGGAAAGGAGCTAAACCTCTGCTTCTTGCAGGGAGAGTAATTACCCGACTAGGGGGGAGATGGTTATTTCCCTCCGCGACCTGGTATACGAGGTGTGGGTGGCAGGATAACGATACATCCCACAGTACAGACAGCCCAAGTTCCATACTCACTGAGCTCTCCTACTCATGAATGTATGAGGAGGTTTATTTTCAGGGAGTTGGCACAAAAGGAGCCTGTGGAAATTCACTTAGCAATCAGCACTTGTTTTTTGGCCATGGCTGTTACCATAGCAGATGAGGCTTATATGACCCCAAGACTATCCATCTTCTTGAACAGAGGAGATGCTGTGAGCACAGGGTGAGGTAACTGGTTTTTTTTTTCCATTATTTTGCCATGGTCCCAGCTGCTCACCATTGGCTGTCTCTTGTCTCAGTTGATTTGGAGCCAACTGGTTCTCATCCGGATCTTATTTCACCTGGAGAATGGCACTTTCTGTGTAAATCCATGTTACTCACAGGTCTGAGGAAAAGCGAGGAGCTCTTTGAGGTCAGCAGAGTGCTGGAAACCTGTAGTGTTTTGCAAATTTTCCTTTAAACTGACAACCCACTCATGCAGATCTTGTCATTGCTGTAGGTCATGAATATATCACGTCTGGTTAGCTGTTAGCCTGCCAGTGATACTGGTTTGGGACTGAAATAACAGTAGTTTTCTGGCCTTTGGGATTGATTGTGTACCTGTGTCCAAAGAGTCCATCAGCAGGGAAAAATCAGGAGTCCAAAATAACTGAGGAGAATGAACTGCTGCTTTATGAGAAGAGACTGAGTCTCCCCATTTGGAGAGGAGAGGGCATGGGAGAATATGACTGAATTGTACGAAATCACAGATCCAGAGGCTGAAGTGAACTCAGCACTGTTATTCATCACATCCCGCAGCAGGAGGGAGGAGCTGGTGTGGGAGACGGGTTCCAGCGAGGTGCTTCTCCTGCTTTTGTGACCAGGAGTAGCACTGCAGTGCTCGGCTGCGTGGTGGCAGGCACCGAAGCTTTGTTGGGAGCTGGAAAGAAATTGCCTACTCTGTCAGCCAAACAGGAACATCCCAAGCTGGCCAGTACTGGCCCAGCTGGGAATACTGGGCCAGCAGCTGACAAAACCAGTATGGTTTGTACTGTGTGGATGTGGAAAAAACCCAGACCACAAATCTCTAGGAGGGGAGCCTCCAACCTTTGCTGTGCTCATGTGAAAGCCAGTCCTGGAGGCCAAATGTGTATAAACATAACTTTATTCACGAGGTGGGTGGATGCCATATCTGATAGGATACGTGATGGGAATGCAAGCTGAAACCTTTCGCTGTGGATATGTATGGTAGGTCTGTGCCAACACAGCCAGCGATCAGTGTTCATAAAGCTAGTCTTGAATCTGTTCTTAATTTCACAGCGTAGGCGGCCAGGGAGACCACCGGTTTTGCTTGAGCATTCATCAAATTAGCGTGCCACCAGCACCGCGTTATTGCCAGTGGATGAACTCCACGCAGGCAGCAGCACTGTTACTTCAGTGGAAAAACCTACAGCTTCAGGGTGATGATGTGTCGCATAGCTCTCCTGCTTTAATATTCACTCCCTGAATTGCTCTCTTGGATGTGTTAATTCCACATGCCTTTGTCTGCTGTTCTGCTTTCCTCTCACAAAGCCAGGAAAGAATAAATAGCAGTGTAATGCAATGTGCGACAGTATAAATGCCCTCCAAAGAACAACTGCTGAGACTGTTGACATGAGAGTCTGTAAGAGAAACAAAAGAAAATATGCTGATTCTGCTGGTTTGCTGCCTAACTCGTGCCGTGCCTGACTAAATGTTATGTCAGAGCTTCATTGCTCATGGTTTTCCGATGCTTCACTGAGGAATAAGTGTCATTGTTTAAGTTATGCTGTTAAATCTCAAGTTGCAGGATAGGAGGACTCACCTCTTTTCTATCAATCACCTGTCTAAACACACTTTTATGAAGTGCGGACATTAGATGAGAAATCTTACTTTTTGTTTCACAATATTCTGTAATTATTAAGAGAAGGAGAGAGATACACAAAACAGCCCTGGCAGCAGCACAGGGGTACCACCACCCACCTGCCTGTCGGTTCTGCTTGGCATCACCCCGGAGGGTGGAATCAGGGGGAAGCTGCCTGCTGGAGGCAGCGGGAGGGCTGCATCTTCACCTGGTAGAAACTGATCTGGGACCACTGAACAGCCAGGTCAAAATTCAACAGGAGGTTGGTATCAGAAAGGAATATAAAAATACTTGATGTTTATGAGGGACTTCACAAGGGAATCTGTATCATTCCCACCACCATCATCAAAGGGGAGAAGTGGAGGCACAGGTAACTGTTTAATCCAAGGTCACAGGCTGGGCTAGTACCGAGACCAAAGTTGGAACCCAAGCCTGAGCATGGCTTGCTAAGACAAAGCAAGGATGCCCCCTAATTCCCTAAAACCATAAGGAGCCCACACTCTTGTAGGGTGCCCTTCTTCCCTACCCCACTCCAGATGACTTGTTCCCCCAGACTGTTGTATTTCTCATTCATGTTGCACTGCAGAGGAAAAATAGCAGTGCCCTGAGAGCTAAGTCTCAGGCGACGCGTGTTTAAAAGACGGAGCAGCAGTACAATATGGGCTGGGGAAAGGATAATGTATTAATCTACTTTAGAAGTGCTCTCTCACGATGACCATGAGACCCCTGTCTTGTCTTGGCTCTGGAAACAGTTCAGATCTGGAGTGCTGGTATTGGATAACAGTATATTATAGCAGAAGAAATTCCCTTGCAATTAATGACAGGAGATTCAAAAAGTTGTCTGAGGCAAGGAGCTTAAGGTGGTCCATGCTTTCAGGTCTGGTGACTGCCAGTGCCGTTGCATCTGGGGGTCTCAGTGGAGACCTACCCGCCCCGAGGGACTGCAGGGAGCTGCAACGAGGAGTAAAGGATATTTATTTCTACGCACTGTGCATCTGCCCACGGGGAGGATGAGTCACTGCCACCACTGCAACAAAAATTAATTCAAGATCAGCAACCAATCTCTGGAGACACCTTGCCCATTTCAGCTAGGTGTTCACTTAAGACCCGCAGTCGCTCTTTTCCATTACATATTTTTATCTTCCCACCTAATTATCTAAGGCTCTAAAACATAGAGCAAGGCTTAACTCAAGAGATAGTGATGATAATAATAACTTAGCATTTATCCAGTAATGTCCCATGGTGGGAAGCACTGTGCTGATCTTCAGTGCTTATTGATATTGGTTTCCCTCGTGTATCAATCTGGGAACTTATCAGGGTGAAAAAGCATTTGGTCAATAACCTCCGTTTAAAACTACCACAGAGCAGCACGTTAATTGGATGCAGGCAGTTGGAGCGGGAGGATTTGGCAGAACTAAACAGAGGGTCTGGGCTGTCAATCTCTTTCCAAGGCAAAGCAGCACAAAGTGACAGAAACTTCAGGAGAGTCAAACCGGCTCTGAAGATTTACTGCAGAAAGGTTTCAGGTACTTGGCACAGGGTAGATGCTGAGCTTTCGTAGCCCAGCTCCCCAGGAAGGTGTATCCAGTGGCAGCTTTGTGTGCCTGGTTGCCTTTCTTAGAGTGGGATTGTGCAGAGGTTTCGTGTTAGGTGAGATGAATCCAGACCAAAGTGCTTAATGATGATGTGTTGTAAGCTTCAAGTAACCCTGCAATTAATATGGAGCCTTACTGCCCTGGGGCACTATTATTGCAGCTTCTGACTAGGAAAAGAAATTATTTACTGCAGCCCTTAGCGCAGCCGCATTCTTTCCCTCAAACTGGTTGTTCTGGCCACAGTGCTTGGGGAAGAAAGGGAGCAGTCCCTGTGCTTGGAAGTGGGCTGGGATTTAACGCCTATGTGGTCCATCTAGGGATTACCTTTGGCTGGAGAGGATTCTCGATCAGCCCTAAATTAGACTGATAAAACCTGACCCACAACAGGCTTCCAAAGTCTCTGTGACAGCTGAATTAATTGCACAAAGCTACTCACAACAGCAGCACCTGCGCATGTAAAACTGACTGGCAATTCCAGTTAACAGCATCTGGCAGTTTCAATAGAAGTGTCAACAAGCCATGCAAAGGTTATTGGAATTAAAGGGAATTACAGAATTGGTTTTAAAAACTTAATAAGCTCATGAACGCAGAAGACTGGATACAGAGGCTCTGGTTTTTAAAGCTGTTCTAGTGCATCCTTCTGGCAGAGGTTATTTCTTTGACCATCTGTGAATGTCAAGCACAGAAATAAGGCGCTTGGCAAACTTTCCTTTCACTATTTCTTTCCTAAAGCAACATTGTTCACAAGCTCCCTAGGAAAAGAAGCAAGTCATTAGAGGGAAAAAGGGTAGCACTGGGTATGGTTGACGCAAAAGTCCAGATCACTTCAAGTCATAGGAATTTTGTCATGAATTTCAGGGACTTGACAAGCATTTCATTTGTGAAGTCTGCGTATAAACGAAGTGCAACACAGCATCAAAAACAATGACAGATTTTTCAATGTTTTTTGTTGGACTTTGGTTCAGGCCCTGGACAAGAAGCTTAACACCCCTGAAATCAATGGGATTTTTGCTGATGATATCAGTAGGATTTCATCTACTAACCTCTACCTGGCTCTGAAATGGATTCTGCAAAATTTCTATCAGTCAAGCTGGTTTTAGTTGACAGAGTTATCCCTTTTCCTTCAGAAGGACAACAGACATGACTAAGGGCTGCTCAGGGATGGAGAAATTCTCTGAATCCTCCGGTGTGCTTCCAAGCCAGGCGTCATCGTTCATATCTCTGATCATTAAATACTCATCACGTGCATTGCAATACCCGCAGAGGAAGTGTTGATGCTTCTGGGTAAATCAAGCCACTGGAGATTTATCAGCAGGGTGAATATGAAAAACCTCCTTTCTAATGTGATGACAATGATGTATCCTCGTACCTGTGCATCTCACATCTAAGCCAGCATCCCTGTTCCTACCAAAAGCCCTCCCGACTACTGCAAAACCAGACCGAACTACGTACAGGGTATTCATAGGCTCGATGCATGTGCAAACAAGAAACAACACCGTACTCCAAAATCCTTAACAAACTGTAAACCCTTCTTAATTAGAAGCAAAAGAGATGCAAGTTCCCCAGTGAGTTACTCCCTGGTAATGAAGGAGTGCATGTTCAGCCACCTCCCCATCAGCTCATCAGTCTCATATATCTAAGGCTGCCATCCCAAGTCTTTCTATTTTTTATGGGAAACAAAGAACAGATTTATGGGTAAACAGGCAAAAATAAGTAAAAGGAATGGAAATGAATTGCCATCCTTCATTAGGACACTCCCAAAGTCCTTCATGCAGACATGAAATATGCCAGTGTAAAATCTTTGTTGCTTTACATGCTTGCTTCAGGAAATCGCTTGCAAACATTCCCTTTAGTGTTTCTCTTTGTAAACTGAATAACTGAAACTTAAGTTAATATTTCTGACAGAGGCTGCATACAATGAAACGCCAGCCTTCCTGGCTGGGGGAAGAAATGCCTCTTTCAACTGGTTAAGTGAAGGGACGGGACCACTGCCTGCTGGTTTCCACCTACACTTTGGCGCTTCTGTGCCGTGTAGCCTTGGGCACATCATTTAACCTTCCCACTCTGGCTTCTTCTTTTGTAAAACTGCAGGATGAATACTTGCCTTCCCTGACACTCTGCTGCTAGGGTTTTTATAGAGAATAATAGAAATGAGTTCAATTTTTTTAGAAAAATGAGTTCAAGACCCAGGCAACATCGCTCTCCTTTTAGCACTGAGTTATGTGTCCCATCAAGCATAGCTCTGGGCAACAAGGTGAATAAAGTAGCAATGTCATATTGCTTAGACACCTGATAACTGTACCATTTGTAAAGTCTGCCCAATATTAGCAGAGAGAGAGAGAGAGAGAGAGGAAGAAAGGCAAAAATTTTGTATATTTGCAGTTCATGCTTTGCTGCTTTCAGTGCAAATTCTTCCTAGAGCAGTTGAAGGTCTAGCTGGCCTTGAATACTGGGCAAAAAAGAGAGAAATTTCTTGCTTTCCTTTGCAACATGCTGCTTCCCTCTGAAAAATGCATGGAAAAGACAAACATTTGGAATGTGCCTGTAATCTGTGCCCTTCCTCTCACCAACTGGTAGTCACAGGCAGCTGATAGGAGCAGCAGTCCACAAAGAAAAACTATATACGTGACTGACAGCATTTCAATGACTTTTTTGAATTTTCAGAGTTGGAATAATGTCATCACTGTGTAACATTGCCAGACTCTCTGATCTCCACAAACACATAAACTGTACCCATAATGTTTGAGAACATTTCTCATTTGCAAAAATTTGCATTCTTAAGATGTGCATTAGAAAGGCAAAATTCTTTGCAGAAGCTGGTGTTCAGAGCGTGCAGGGCTGCCCAATGCAAGCGCATGCTCACAAATGCTGTATTCCTAAAGAAGCAGAGAACAAATAAGGGGAGAAAATAGTTTCCGGAGCCTTTTGGGGAAAGTTTCAAGGACATTGCAAAACTAACAGAGTTCAAGGGTGGTGGTGGTGGTAGAGCAGCTGCTTCAGGCCACTGGAGGATGTTGGTGCTGGAGCTGTGGTCAGCTGTGGGGCTTTGCTACCTGCTGGGTAACTCTGCTGGCTGCTGTGTGATCTGGAGCCCAGGCTGACTGAGGAAATGAAACCACCAGGACCAGGTCACCCAGGCTCAGCCTAGCAGTGACGTGGGGAGCCTTAGGTGTCATTGTTGTCTTCTGCCCATGAGCAATCCTCAGAAAGCCTATGATTCTGCTCTCCCCAGAGCAGAGAGGAGATCGTGATCCTGGCTGGATGAGGAATTAGGCATTTTGCTGTGGTTACCTCGCTGGGAGCTCCTTGTCTCTGCTCTTGTATGTAAGGGTTGACGAACATCTCCACTGGGCTGGTTGAGTGCATTTGCTCTGTGCTCAGGTTTTGAGGCTGTTATGACATTGGGGCACTTATCTGGATTCTTGTAGGCTGCTTGACATGCCTCCTGGCAAAAAATAAGTTTTCCAGCTGCACTGCTGCAAAATGTGTGTTTGAAATGCGTGTCTGTTTTTTTAAGTCGAGGCTAATAAGTGCAAAGCAGATGGGGAGGTGCCCTCTTTGCCTTGGAGAGGCAATTTCACCAGCTGCTGACGTGCACAGCAGGTCACAGCTTGAGCAGGAAAGCTGATGTCCTCTCACACCTTTTGGGCTTGGTGGGCAAGAAGGACAAACATCTCATTTACTTTATTTATTTGTGGATAACAGTTTAGGGGCAAAAAAGTGCAAGGAAGTATCTGAAATGAACTTTGGCTATTCCATTCCCAAGGAAGAAACAAACTAATTTTGCTTTCAGGCTCAGACTGTTTTTTTTTTTCCTTCCCTGTTTCCAGCACAGACAACAATTTTTAAAGAAACTTCTTGAAGTGAAGATGTTAATGAGTTCTCAACACTGTATCACATCCCTTGGATTTGCATCATTTGAACCATATTTCTAGAGGTAATTTTTCAAAAAGTGGTGCACAGCACTTTCTGCATGAATGCCTCTGTGTGAGTGATTCATACTTCTAAACTTTGGATGTACAAAAGGGGTCCAGGCGTTCAAAAAAAAAAAAATTATAGCGTTTCTCTTCTGTTTCCAGTGGCTTATCCAGGGAAGGTCAGTGTTTCATTCATTCAGGAGTTTTCATCTTCCCCTGGGGCAAAGACGCCTTAAACCATCTCAGTCTGCACAGTGCTGTGCCCTGCAGAATGGGCAGGCTGGGGGGCTGCACCCCATGTCTCCCATCTGTGCTGTGGTGAGGGATGCTCTGGGACTGTACATACATGCAGTACACTGACCCGTCTGATGAATCTATGGCTAGTCAGATCCCCAGCTTGCACCCTGCCCAGGGACAGTGCCTGGAGCTGCCTTGGAGGCATTAATTAAATTATTGCTCTGCAGAAGGATATCTCTGCCTGTGGATGGAAATCCACTCTTCCCTGTGCCTTCATCCCCCTTGTATCTGGGCTATGCCCACAAAACAGAGTTTGCTCTAACAGGTCCAAACAAAAGGGAAACCTAGGAGAGCACAGAAGGTTTCATTCACTGATATAATCATGTCCTAAAAGAAAATAGCCCTCTTGTCCTGGAAATGGATACATTAAATAACTCTCCAATGTTCTCAGTTCAGTGTTCAGCCCTAGCATTTAAAACCTTTAAAACAACTAGGGAAGCCATCTGATTTTACTGTGTCAGTAATGATGCCGCAGCTTTGAGAAATTAATTTCTTCCCCACTGCATGCTCTGTTTGAGAAATGCTATCACATTGTGAGATACTGCACCAAGCATCGCTGATCGCATTGCATAACAGGATGCTGGCTAATGATCCAAGATAATAGAAGGCAAAAGCTGAATACATTTTTAAAAATCATCACATGATACAAAATAATGCCAGTACTTGGTACTGTGCAGGAGAGGAGAAACTCTTCTAAATGTGTTGCCCAGATGCTCCATCAGAAAGAATACATTTTCATAATCAAAACTGGAATGATCCACTTCATTTTTTTCAACAAGGGAATCGATGAAACACCTTAGGCTGGATGCTCAGCAGGTGTAAATCAGCAGTGCTCCACTGGAGTCGATGGATCATTATTTCCTACTGCTGGAGAGGAAACTAAGCATAGACGCAGTCAGCAGTTAAAAGTTCTCTAGTCCCAAGCAAGTGCTTGCAACATTGGCATCATTAACATCAAGCAAAAACCTGCCCTCATTGTAGATTAATAGCAATATTCCCATCAAAGCTTCAGAATACTTACAGCAGGGACTCCGGGTGAAATCCAGCCGGCATCACTTAGCGTTAGTTAAATCAAACCACCGGTGCTTATTAAGAAGGTTAAACTTTGCAACAAGGACGCTGCAGCTTATGCAAGCGATGACTCGTCTTCCCTGACCTTGCTTTGTGGCTGGTGCCTCACGTTTCTCGCCAACAACACTGACAATCTTCAGTGCCAATCCAAAGCTACATGGAAACCCTGGGATCTTCCACTTTCCAGAGCTTGGTGATGATCTCACTTTTACAAGGCTGAACATGTGAAAATCAAGAGTAGAGGACAAGGAGAGGAGACATGAGAGAGGAGGAGAGATTAATTGCTCTGCCCAATAAAACAGCCCAGTCTATTTTTTGGCCCCTTGCAGTTCATTACTTACAGCTCCTTGGGTGAATGGATTTTTTTTTTCCTATTCAGAATAATTCTCAGATCTCCTACCAAAAAAACCCCATCAAACAGGAGTATCTTGTTCAGTTTTCCCCTGGAAAAATTTCAGAGTAATTAGGAAGCAGAAAGAATACATATGGCCAGCCATATAGCCAGAATAATAATCAAGAACAGCAGGGGGGGGAAAAAAGTCAGACAGTGCTGCCTGTGAGACAGCCCAGGCTGTTTGGAAACTGTGTGCCCAAACAGCATCTGGTCAATTATAAGAAATGCATCAAATGAAGTTCAAACTCATTCACAAATGAATTAAGATGAGAGGAAAAGGGAAACATTTGCAAAGAATATAATTGGAATGAATAATTCAGACAGTCCTACCTTACCTCTTCAAAATACTGTACAAATATTTACTCCTATTTCCCATGCACAGGCCTGTGATGGTACCCATCCTGCTGCTGCCACCGTGGAGTGGTACGCTGGGCTTTTGCTCAGGGTTATTCTCACAGCCTCATGCACAGCATGCAGCAGAGTAAAAGTCCCTCACCCAGAGTTACTATTTTGTGTAGCATTTATACATGTAGGGCTTTATGGTGACTTGCTGTCTGAGTGGGAAACGTGAGTGCTTTGTGCATACAGCCAGGTGTGTGCAACAGGAGGGAAAGATGTTTTGTGATCCCATGCAGCAAAAAAATACCCTGCGGTCATGGCCAAGGCTGAAGGGTCTCACCAGGAGTGTGTCCTCTGTGTGCCTGGGTTGGGATCGCTGCCTGAGCCCATGTGTCCCTCATGCTTGCTCGGAAAACCTCTCTCCATGAAAGCCCGCAGGCATTCATCATCTGCAATAACCATTAGTTTTGATGGGTATCATTCGGATACCAAATGGGGTAATCGAAGTCAACAAAGAAGAAAAATCCTGGACAGAGATAGTCTTCAGTGAGGTTCTCAGTCACATAACATAGCTGCTTCTCTCTTTCTCCTGCTCCCCTTGCAGTGCATCGTTATTCAGGATGGCGTTTCTGCGTGTGTTTGAACTCCTGCAAAACCAGAGGCACAGGCTTAAAATTAAACACACACTTTAGCACCATCCTGAAGCAGTTCTGTGCTTGCTCAGCACAGAATAACGAGACACCCCATCATCAAAGAGTGGGTAGAGAACAGAGACACTCAGCAAATAAGTGTTTAGTTATAATATTTCCTCTAGTGCCTGTTTCTCTGTCCCTCCAGGGTCGAATGGAGAACCACGTCTCCTGCCCCACAAGCTCATTAGCCTTATTTCATCTCTTGAAGGGATGGACACGGATTCTGACATTTAGCATGGAAAAGCAGATCTTCAGCACTAATCTTGAGATTAGTTGTTGACATTTCTCTCCCTTTACCCCTTTGATGTGTGTGAAAAATATATATATATATATATGTAGATTTAAAGGGAGGTGAGCGGGAGCAGAGCCACCCAGCTAGAGGACAGCCTGGCCATGCAGAGCAGAGGCCACCACGCTCCCTGGGGTATTAACAGTCTGGTGATTGCTCCTAATGAGAGAGCAACAGCAGTGACGAGCAAGGTGAGATTCACAGAGCCGGTCTGAATGCAGGAGGTGTCAGAAAAATCATTCATCTCGCATTTCCCACCGCTTCCCTCCAGCATATGGCTCAGCCGTGAAGAGGTCCCTCGCACCGGTGTGTGCACGCGTGGAGCCAGCACAAACAAGGAGAAAGTGCTGCACACATGGCCTTCCTTAATGCTATTTCTTTGTTGCCTCCTGCTATTTTCAGTGGTGCAAAAGGGAGCACCAGGGCTCTTTAGGCTTTTTTTTTGATGTTTGCAGCAGGCTGGATGAGTGTTTGTGTGGCTTGGTAACAGTAGACAAGAGCAAATTGCAGATCAAAAACCAAAGAGCAAGTAAAACGCTCTCATCACTTCAGTCACCTACACCATACTTAGGCAAACAAAGGTGAGAGAAATTAATGAGCAAGCATAGCTTGAAAGCCTGGCGCTGCTGAAATCAGTATCAAACAGCCCAGCTTCAGTCGGTGCAGGATTTCTGTGGAAATAAGGCCCATCTGCCTGCTTAATGACAGCCCCAGGTAGCAGCCAGGCGCTTGAAACCCTGCGATTGATGGCTGGGACGGGGAAGTGCTTGTTCAGCCCTGAGTCCGAGTGCTAAGGCAAGTTGCTGACAGGTAACAGCTTTAAAGTCCTGTCTTGGTGCAATGAAGGGATGCCCGAACACAGGTTCCCAAAATTTTCTCCATTTTTGGATCCTCTCCCAAAGCGGTAGAAAGAGAGAACATATTACTTTATTGTAGGTCCATAATCAAGATTTTTTCTTGTTGCACGTCCTGCTGGTTTTCAGCCAGCACAGAGATGCCAGAGCCACTCGTTGCCTCTAACCATGACTGTCAAGCGCTTCTTTCAGCATCAGAGCCGAACCTTCCCCAGAAAACAGCAGATGTTTGCTGACTGCATCCTCCCAGAGCATCCCCGATCTGCCTGTGGGTTGCTGCCACGTGGCACTGACAGCATGAAAGTCAAACGGTGCCTTAAAACACAGCATCACTCCCAGGCAAAACCTGCCTGCACTGTACAGTAGCACCAGGTGTGATCTTTCCCTGATAAAACATTGTTGATAAGGATTTGATCTTCCCAAGAATAGGAAAATTCAAAATATTGCTAGAGGGACTAAGTACCTAAATCTTTTCATGAACAAAAAATTCATCATTACTGTTACTATAGCAGACAGGAAGACATCGCCAGACAGTAAATCTGTCATGGTGGTTATTGCCATTTAATATTGAGTCAATATAAGTAATGTCTTGGAGTCTTTCCACATAAACTGATAAAGCAGCCAGCACATGGGCTGCTCTCCAAGCAGCAAGTAGTTTGAACTTGAGATTTCTGTAATAATTTTTCTCACTCTGTGCTGACTAAGAAAGGGTAAACTTAAGGGCTAAGGCATTTGCTGGAGAACTGGGTTGAAATCTTGGCTTTGGCTTGCTATGTGACCTTGGGCAAGTCATTTAATCTCTCTGAATTGCTATACAAGGGACATCCCACTTCTTCCACCCTGGGTAACTTATTTAGGGTCTCTGGGATACAAGTTGTCTCTTATTATGGTTTGTATTATCTCAGTTTGATCCGAGATCTGGTGCGTGTCTTGGATTAGAACATAGGAGACATCTGTGAAAAATTATATATTCCATAAAATTCGGTTCACAAGAACCTTTTAACAGAGACCCTAAGTCTTTAACTAATTCAGAAAAATCTGGTAGGGGATCTGGTAACGCCATAGTTTTAGTCATTCATAGTCTTGGGAAATTCATCAAGATGCCTTGCCCTGGTGTTGGATTCAAATTGTGCAGCTCATCACTATCGAATGGCATGGTTCTTGCTGCTGCCATTGAAAGAACTTTTTGCAGTAAATAGTATCCCAAAGTAATTCCCAAGGAAAGACTGTATGCAGAGATCAATTTGCCGGAGAGTGGCCCAAGAGGATTAAATAACAGTATGTCTTCAAAGCATTAGGATGAAAGACAAATGCCCTATGCCCAAGAGGCACTGTGTCTCCACCATGTCCTCCAGGTCCAGTCACAAACCTGCACTGGAGAACAGGCCTAGGGCTTGGACCAGAGCCGGTAGGGAAGGGCGAGGGGAGGTTTTTCAGCCAGGGGACTGTCCCATGCGATGCAGCCGGTGGCATGGGCAGGCAAACCCTCCTGCACCGCTCCTCCTCTCTCCTCCCTCCATTTTCCACCACCCCCATAAACTGTACTACCTGGCACAGCTTTGTATACCCTGGGGAGGTCTCTGAGCTACTTTCTGTATTAATACAGGATTAAAAGGAGGAGGGAAGCACCAGCTTTTACTGTCAGTGAGTTGTAGGGCTTTTACCTGTGGGTGATTCTGGGTATGGGTGTCAGAGACAAAGTCTAAGGTTAGAAAATGAGCCAAGGGACCAACTAAGACAGACAGTGAGTAGCGACAGACAATGCTTAAATACTCTGGCATGCTGTGATCCACATCCCCAAGTTCACCCTGTTCCACCGAAAACCACCTTGATGGGCCAAACCCCCTGCAGTCACACTGATATGGGGTACAGTTACCCTCCCTCCACTCTCTGCACGTGTACTTAGTTTACTTCTTTTGCTGTTTCTTCTTCTCTTTTCCCAGCTGTCTGCACCACTGTGGTTCCTGGAGGGAGGGCAGATGTAGCTTGTTGCTAAAACCACTTGCTTTTGGCTGCCAAATTACACTCCTCCCTGCTCGTGCCTCGTGGCTGGTGGTCACCGACCCACGGGGTGATGCTGGGATGCTGCGCTCAGCCCCAGCCTGCTCCTGCAGCTCAGATCCAGCAGTAACGGGGACACAATTAGACCAAGGTTTCTTTTTGTTGCCTTAAAAAGTCTTTGTGCTTTCTTTTGTTCAACATGTATTCCAGCTTGACTCAGTAAAGAGCTCTAATGGGGTAAACATGGCAATACGCTTAGATAAAACTGTCTCAAAGGGAAAAGAATATAAATCTTCCTGGTTTGAAAAATCCTCAGTCAAAGGTTTTCATCAAGATATAAAATTGATGTAGCAGTTTAACAGTTATTTAATATTTATATATTCATGCCTAGCATCCAGATAGGTCAGGGCCCTATTGTGTTACCTGAGACACAGACACATTCACATGCAGTGTCTCCAGCATATTTCAAAAGCACCACTGATACCTCCAGACTGTTACTGCAGCCACCAGTACTTGCCTAATGGGAAAAATGGGTTTTGAAGTTGTTTCTTAATGCAATGAAAACCCGTTGTAGAAGCATACAGATTACACAGACAATTGAGTTTTCTCTGAAATTCTCTTCTTGAAGGCTTCGTTTCAGACAAGGAAGTCTTCTGAATTGGTGGCATTTAACTCCTGTTTCAATGCAAGTGCTGTACTGATCCTGGATCCAGCCACACTGGTAATCAGGGCTCCGTTTCAGGGTTGATCCAGGAGCCGTGCAAGGGAGTTTGGCAGAGTTTGTATGTCTCCTTTCCCTTCCTTCTGCCTCTCTGCCTCCAAACACATGTGCTCAGGTTGTTTACACGCTCTTTTACATGGCTACAGGAGGACTTAGGTGTACAGAGTGCTACATGCATGCTCTCCCATGTTTCTGTATACACCAGGATAATGCTGGGCTCTGAATAGAGTTAATATTTCTGCATGTTAATTTAGCAGCCCAGACCTTTGCGGCCCTTGAATCGGCAGAGGGAGATTATGCCCAAAGGGAGCTGTGAGCATGCAAAATCCTGGCAGAGGGGAAAGGGAAAAAAGAAGGAAGAAAAAACAGCTCCAGCTATAGCTCCTCTCTGCTAGCCGTGCAGCAGATGGTGGAGGGTTACTAGACAGCAGTTCCTTGAGGCTTAGCATAAGCCAAGAAACAATAAAAGAAAGGGGGGAAAAGAAGATAGAAAAGGGAATTTAAACAGATTGTGGTGTCACCATTCTATTCCTGCCACCTCAGCGGGAAATTAATCACATAATGTCACGTAAAGAAAAGCTAGCCCTGAAAGTCCAATGTGAAAATGGCTCTGCCTTGAGGGCACGAGTGAGTCAAACCTCAGGGAATGGAGGGGAGGGCAGGGCAGCACCGGCTGTGCTGGGAGCGGGGAGCAGTTTTATGGCCAAAAGCCTGGCTCAGATCTGTCCCATCGATGTGTACAATGGCTCTGAGAAGTGGGAGAAAAGCAAAAGAGCTGCAAAGTCAGCCTGGGGGGATGCAGCTCCTCTATGAAAGTGTTTTTTTTGCTCTGGGTGGGGGCAGCAGGCTCTGGGGCTGCAGCAGGGTGAGCAGGGAAAGGGCTTGTTGGCTGGAGGAATCAGCCTGATGGAGCCACGAGTTAGCAGCATCTCGGCATCACACGGAAGTAAATGGACCGTTCTCCTAATTGCAGATTTACAGCCAAGATGGGTACAGAGGAGTCCATATTTCTTCATAGGAGTTGGATGGCCGTGGAGAGAAGGCTCCCTGGAGAGGTATCTAGGATATGGATGGACGTTATCCATAAATACAGTGAAATAAGTTCCCCATTAGACTTAAATCCAGTGAGGCGGCATGAATCACCTTAAACATGCATAACTCTCCCTTATATATCACCACTGCTGAAGCATTAATTAACCCATAACAACCATCCCTAGACACTCAAAAAGATCTCATTCTTCGCTCTATCCCAGCACAACTGCTGGAGAAACAAAATAATAATGGTTTCTGGGTCAAACCGCAACTTGTGCATTTGGTACTGTGAAAAGCTGCAATGAGTCCTCCGCTCTTCATCTGGGAGGTAACTAAGGACCCGTGGACCTACATGGCTGAGGTGAAGGGGTGGCTTTGGGGGATCTACTTGGTTCTTTAAGGTACTCATATGCTCAATTGCTTTGTCTGGAGGATGCTACATCTGATGGCAGAACCTGCTAAGCCTAAGATACCTGCCTGGAATATGGGTGTTTTCCTTTTTCATTTATTGGCTTTATACAACTCTACCAAAAAAAAATCATGTTGGCTTGCATTAGATTGCACAGATTGGTTTGAACTGGGCTTCCGATAAGAGCGAGGCAGCTGAAAGAGCAGAGCAAGGCAAAAAAAGAAAAGGCACTAAGCAAATAAAAGGGCTATTTAAGGTGGCTGCATCCCCAACTGGAGCTCCCAGTATTTGTGTCTGTGCCAGGAGAACCAGAAGCCAAAAACAGAGTAAGAAAGGGAACTAAGTGGAAAAGAGAAATTAATCCTCAAGTAACCGAGAACAGGTGCTTCATTTGGGCACTTGGATGTGAATGTGCTGCAGTTGGTTGCTCTATCGACAGGGGAATTCAATAAGCGAGGCTGGTGCACTGATGACAGAGCTCAAAGAATGAAAACCCGTGTAAATTAACTCCCTTCCACCAGACTGTTCTTTATTAAAAACCACAAGTTGTCAAGGCAATACCTTGAAGGTCACAGCTCCAGCAGCTTGGGCAAAAAAACCTAAAACCTGAACCTCCTAAATGCCTTGTGTAACTAAAGGGACTTGAGTTGTAACCCTTTATTTTTCCTTCTAATGACAGGAGGCTGGTGCCTGCCTGACTCTGTGATGAAAAAATGCTTGCTCAGATCTCTGGGCCATGACTAGGGAAGAAGGAAAGGTCTGTACGGCTTCCCACAGCACTGGGAGGGTGGCAGAGGGAAGCAAGCCCTTGCTTGGCTTGGCTTGCCTCGGCTCGGCTCTGGCATTGTGCCGCACCAGCCAGGACACCTGAACCACTGCTGGAGGTGTTGTAAGGAGCTGCTAGCACAGGCCAACAGCAAGTTGCTTCCTCTGCTCCCAGTGCAAGGAAGAAGCAGGACAGGGATTGTGCCTCTCAGGTAGGTCTCCAAGGAGCAATCCCAAGCGGCACCCGTGTATTTAAGTTTGCAGCTAAAGGTATAGCCTCACCCAGGTGGGCTGTTTCTATCAAGCTGAGGCCTCTGTGTGTTGTCCAGAGGGAGCTGGGAAGAGCAGCAGCTGTGATACCCCCGTGTCATGGCGTGGTTGATGTCTGCTGCCGCAGACAAAGTTATGGCATCCTGACTCCATTCGATGCGGGATGATGTTTCAGAAAAGAGTTAAAAGCATCATGTCAAATATAATTATGAGACAATAACAGCCCATTAGTTCCAGTGCCTAATTTTAAACCTCAGACTGTCTAAAAACCCTCAGTCTGCTTTTAGAAGAGCTGTCAGCTCCTCAAGGTATAAATAAGAAGCATAGAGAATGGATAATCTCTGCCTGTCTTAGGGCCAAATACCATCTTCCAGAAAAGGTAAAATTCCCATTTCATCATTTGCTCATTGAGACTTTTCTTTCTGGCTAAATGTGAGCAATTTCCCCTGGGATGATCAGGCTAACACAAGGACTTTATCTGCTTTGACTCTGATCCTTTGCAGTTCCTTTGAAAAGGTAAAGGCATAGGGGAGAAGCACCATCCTCTGAGCAGCTCAGCCCACTCCTTAGTTATCCCAAATCTGACCAGTTCCTCCTTCCTTTGAAGCATCCCCTCTCCTCTCATCCCCCTGCGCACTACTGCCGTCTGGCTTCCCGCACTCACCCTGACTCGTATTTGCTGGATTCAAGTACAGATCAGACCGTTTGCTCTGAAACATCCTGGGTAATTTGCAGGTCAAATTATCTACGGAGAAAAAGCTAATTGGTCATATTGGCATGAGCTGATAGCGAGGTTTTTATTGTTTGAAAGTCTTTAGTTAATGTTATACATATGCAAATAATACCTTTTAATTTTAGAACACTGTTTGGGTAACTATTATAAATTGCTACACAAAATATCCCCCTCTCCAACCCTGTGATGTAGAGTTGAATATTGTATGTCTGAATGATGCATCAAAAGTAGCCCGTATACTGAGTCAGGATATCTTCCACTAATGAAGTCCCTAAAGAAATGCACCACAGACCCTCTGAGCTGTGATATTCTGATGGCTTGGATATATCAAGAGATAGCTAAAATAATATTAGATATAAGATCTTCCCAGTAAAATTCACCAAAGCAGCACATAAACATCAAAGAGTCTTAACTCTTAACTGTTATAAAATATTCTTGTGTTTGGATTGATAAGAAAGTAGGGTAGTGCCCTAGATGCATAGCTATGAGAAGCAGTGTGGCTCTTGAACTCTTGTGGTGACTTATTCTTATAGAATTATAAACATTTTTAAATCAATTATTTTTTGCCTTACAAAATTATATCACCTTTTTATTCGCAAATCTACAGTGCATGGTCATAATATACTTGATTTTTCACTGTTGACCAAATACAAACACTAATAATGCTCAAAGGTTGTACATTAAATTGAACTAAAAAGTGCCTGATATTAGCTCTCTCAAGATACTCCTGCCTACCTTTTATGGTATCTGCCTGTTCTGCTCATATAAGTGAAGCAAGCTAATTCTCTATCAGATCAGACCTTACCTTTGGAAAATAGACACTGTCTCAGACCATTCCACATGATGAAATCGTAAGTTCCTGTCTTCATTTCTTATCATGAAATAATTAGAGTATTTCAGTTCTGCAGCCTGAGTCATAAACAATGATAAAAAGCTATAAGCAACTATATAGTGTGATATCATTATTCATGCATAGTGCTTAAAAAGTAAATGTTTGCAGGCTTGCTAGCACCTCACTGAGCTCTCTTGAAAATATTGACTTTTTGGTGCTCAGCCTTGAATGTCGCTGTTAGACTGTGGGTTCCTGCTCTGCAAGGCGCTGAAGGTTACATATGCAAGTCACATTTGGTAACTGAAAATTAAGTGATTATAAAGACACGTTTCAGTAGCAACCTTCTCTCTCTGGGCGCTTTCTGAACTCCTCCTCCACGTCGAAGGTGGTGAAAGCATTGGAGCACCTCCGTACTGTCTCATGGGGAAGCCACATGCCACCACGCAGTGAGGAGTCCAGCTCTGTCTTCTGCCTGCCCCGTGGCCTGTACCCCTAAGAGGCAATGCAATCTATGCTCTTATATTGCTGCTGTGAGTATGCCGTCTCGCCCAATGTTGCATGGGTGTGCCAGGTGAACCGCTGCAGGAACAGTTTCGCTGTCTCACTGCCGCAGAGCCCTCATTGCTGCGCTTTAGCACATGGCACTTGAAAACAAACTTATCAGAGTAAACCTTTTAGCTATAAATTGCAGGTATTAAAGATCCATGTGATAATTGTCTTATCTGGCTCCAAATGTGCTTATGATGCTGAGAGAGAACAAATTGGATTACGTCTGAAACAGGCTCTTCCATTTTCATAAATTAGCCGGGAAAGCAGCGAGGGCTCAGAAATGCAGGCGCCTTGCTTTTGACAGACTGTGATTTTGTTGAAGGATCTTGTGGAAGGGAACAAACAAACAAGCTGAGAAAGGTCTTTTTAGGAGGAAGGGAGTTAGAAAACATGAACCAACGGCAAAAAGCCATATAAAAAGGACAAAGCTACAACAGAAGAATGAGGGGAATATTATATTAAATATTCCCAAACCAGGACAATGTTAGGGGATATGATTATCAGAGAAGAACAGATCTGTGTCCCCCAACTCCCATCATCTGGATTCCACAGATCCCACAATTTTTCTCTCCCCATTCCTCTGCATTTTGCTCTTTGCACTTTGTTTGCAAACTTTGAGTTTGCAGTGAGAGGCAGCGGCCACTTGGCCCCCCACAGCCCTGGTGGCTTAACATCAGTGGGTGCAACCCAGCTTTGCTGGCAACGTCTTCTCTCATGCCCAGCACATCTTGAACATTTATGGTCCTGGACAATTTTTCAAAGAACATGTCATTAGTCTTCCACATGGGGTGGATATTTATGGCTGGGGAACTACACGAAGATGTGAAAGCTCTGCCATAATCTTAGTTCCAGCTTAACCTAAAATTGCAGAGTGTGCTCCCACAGTGTATCATCTCCCATTTAAATGTACCTGAGGGCTGTTGTTCAGGCTGGGAAGAGGTGTGAGGGAAGTTTAATCAGAATGGCTTTGTTACCCCACACTGAGTGGGTCAGAGACCCAAACCCAATGCAAAGGAATGCTGATATTCATAGGGACTACTCTGCTCTTCAGCTGCATGTGACCAGTGGGGACTATTGCTTTTGTTCCCAGTCCCCTGAAAGTCATTGGAAGCCAAATATTTCACCTGTGTTTCTTCAGACTGGATTTACTCCCTTTGCCCTGATCACATTGGCTAAGTGTTGACTCTGACAGAAGCAGACATCTATGAGCAGCACCATTAGCATTATTAAAAACATTGGACCTAGTCTGTGCTTTGGTGGCACAGAGGAATTGCATATGGCATACATTATTTTACATATGTTATTCTAGCTGGTTAGAGACAAGTGGGAACAAAAGTGACAGAAGATCTGAATGGTGTTTTAAACTAGCGAAGCTCTTTCAAAAGACACTAAGGCATGCAAAATAGCTGTAATAAATATGAAAGCTTTTTGGGCTCTGGTATACATTAAATCCTGAAAATGTTTGGTTAATGATATCTACCATGTCCCTGACACAGACGATTTTTTCATTTCTCCATCCTTCTTTCACTCTCACCCCTCTTTGTGGAGAAGAAAGGCTAAAATATTTATCTCAGAACAGGCTTCTGAATTCATAAAATATGTTTTAAGTCATTTCTCCACTTTTGTCAGCTCTTTGTAAAAACTGCTTGGTCAGCTCTTTGGAGATCCTAAGCGGATTTTCCTCCTGTTGGTTTGCTCACAATGCTCATTATTGAAAATTATTGGTGTTAAAAAAAAAAAACCCGCAAGCTTTTAGAAAGAGAAGCTTAGAAAGGAAACTCAGACAGAACCAGGAACGGGTTAGCATCAAGGAATATACTGAAAAATGTAACAAGGCTCCAACAGCAGCAAGCCTGGATCTTCAGGTGGGAAACCAGCTCTCATAAAGCTCACAGTGGCTCTGGGGAACCGTGCGGGTGGGTCTGTCCTGGAGCTGGGTGTTACGAGCTGAGATCAAGACAAGCCATTTGCAATGGTCTTGGGAAGCCTATGACCAAGGTTGCATGTTTCCAAAGAACACCTATTACTACAAACCACTCCTTGTTTGTCCCGTATTTACAAAGATCCCTTCACCAGAGAGCTTTGTCGGGTCAAGCTGGTCTCCTGCTATCAAGCCTGCAGCAGCCAGAAGCTGTGGGATGAGGGATGACCGGGCTGATGCCTCTTTCTTCTGCTCACGCTCCTGCATGTGAGAAGGGAAGCCAGGCTAATATATGATACTGAAATTTTACTGTCTTCAAGGCTGATCCTCCTAAAGCCAACTGCCTTCATTTTTAGGGCAGTAAATTTCTGGCAGCACAGAATAAAGAGACTGAACTTTCTTTATTAGTCTGAATTTTCTTTATGGATCTGCCAAAGAGCTAGTTTTTTTCCATTCAGTCCTGGCTCTCTCTTCATGCTCCCTCCCTATTTTCTGCTGATTTTTCTTTGCCTGCAAACGTAACTAAAGACCTTAAAAATTAGTGTGGGGTTTGTTTCTCCCTGTCACCTACCCACTTACTCTAGCCAAAGTCGTTGTCACCTGGCAGCAGTGTAACTGCCTTTGAGCAGCTGAGCAAACACATGATTTATTGCTGGTTGCTTCCAGTTAGGAGAGAAATGAACATCAGAGCCTCATACCTTTGGAGTAACCCTGTTTATGTATTAAGAATGTATATGAGAAAGACTCATTTCCCAGACAAGGAAACCAAAGTAAGAAGGGTCTGTTCGTATGCACAGCACCCAAACTGACCCAGCAGTGGTCTCTGAAAACTTCATTCCAGGCTGTCCTCCAGCCTTCCTTGGGCCATCATCTCTGTAGTATATCTGCTGCTCCTCTCTTTCTCTTTCCCCCACACTTAAAACATCCCTTCCTCATCACACACACACATATCCATATTCAACAATATTAGTGAAACCCCTTTTCCCACATCACTCAGGTTCTCAAGTGCCTTCGCACATGTCCTTCTTATGGCAGTGATGTCTAGCTGTATTTTGGGGAGGGCTCCCCATTGACCAGTTGCTCCCAATCCAATCTGGTGGGAGAACAAGACCAAAGGAAATAAGCCATGGAACTGAAGTCAGCAGTTAAAGGAGACAAAACCAGCAAGGAGAGGGTGCGCTGGTTAAATCTTTGCACGTTTTCCTCATTCATTCCCCCTAAGGCAACATCTTTATTGTGGTCTTTGCTCCTACAGAAGCCCACACATCATTATAGTTGTTTACATACCATCACTAGCAATAATAATAATAGCTAAGTAATAATTCTTCATTTGAATGTGATGAACGGCTGCATCTCTCAGTAAAAATAAATACATGGGGAAAGGGAAAATATATCATTGTTACTAGCAAATGAGGCATAGTGCAAGAAATTAAAATATCTGGCTTATGGAAAAGCAGGGAAAAACAACTTTGCAAGGAAGTCTTAAACCAACAGGCATAAGGATCATTTATCGAACATAAGAGAAATTAATAGGGAAAAGGATAATTAAGAGAGATATAAATGTTTGCTGAAGTTCTGTATAAGTGAGTACCAGCAGGCATAAAATTAGAGCTCAAATAAGAACATAGATTACAGTTTCATACTTCAGCTGACACGCTCAATTTGTACAGTTTTTTTTTAATTTCTACATTTTTAAAGGATAAAATGCATTCCATCAAGAAAGACCCCTTAAGTTTCCAAACACTTAAATGCCTATCTCCTTAATATAGCGAGCGATGTTAAATTTCCCCTTTCTGAGCAGCACAAAGACTTACACAGCTCTCTGCCCCGAGCACTACGGCAGCCAGTCCTGCCGAGCTTGGCGGGCTGGGCCAGCACCTCAGCAGTCGAGCGCTGTCACCCTCGCAGCCCGTGCAAACATGCTCCATAGGGCACCACTCTCCCTCTGCCAGCAATTTCTCTACCATTTGCGGAGCAAGCAAAGGGAGAAGGCAGAGGAGAGCATCCCTCCCTGGGAATGCTCCATGCTCTCCCCGTGTGCACGGTGTTTGCAGCACCCTACCTGCTGGCCAGGCTTCCCCACCTCGCTCCACAGTGTCCTTGGACAACCCTGCTGAGCCAGGCAAAGCCTAGGATTTCAGGGGTTAATGCCTTGTCAAGGTTCAAGGGCAGTTCAGGAAAATGCTACCAGCTGAGAACTAATAAGGCAAAGCTGAGCCTGCTCAAGCCCAAGGCTTTAGAAGCAAAGGAAAGGGAGGTAAGCAGGCTGTTTGCTTGTGGGAGTGGTGTGGGGTAGGAAGAGAAGAGGTTGGTGATGGATCATGCTATGTGATGCTGATCTTTCTTACACCTTTCAACACTTTGCTTCTAGGCACTTTCAGGCTTGTCAGGTCCATGCAGCAGGTGCTGTGGCCAAACTGGCACCTCTCTGCTTTGGGCAGAGATGCCTTTGCTTAGACCCTGCTGTAGGGATGATGGCTCCTGCTCTCACCTCTCTGGGCTCTGCTGGTCTCCTCCTCTTCCTCCTGCAAAAGCAATTGTGCTGGATTGGGGCAGGGATGGGTGCTGGGCAAGGGGGGATTGAACTGTTAGGGCTCTTCAGTGCTTAGGCATCTAGAAAGTCATATTATTCTCTCTGGTGGGATCAGGCTCTTGTTTTCAGTCCTTGTACATTTGGGTTTTATTTGGTGATGTGTCAGTGAGAATTTAGCTCTGTGTCTGAAGATGGAGTAGCTGGATTCATGACTGTGACTGAGCTTTCTGCACCAGCAAGGGGGGAAAGCAAATAGATTGGAAATATTCATTTAATAGTACTCTAAAGAAGCTTGTCCACAAACTGCTGCACATCCAGAATATGTAGCGGTGAGGAGGCATAATGTTTCAACCCTTTTTTTTAAAATTACTTACAAGCTCATCCTGAAAAACTCTCATGCTTGTGCCCTCTAGTATAAATATGTCAATACTAAAATCATGCTGTTATTATACTTCTAAGTATTTTTCTATAAAGAGGCTGCAGGATAACTCCATCAGCATCTGTCTTGAATAGCTGGGTTTTAGCACAGCAGAAAGCAAGGACCTAAGACCTGTTTCATCAAAGGGAGTCTATATTTCTGTTTCATGTTTTTCTTCCTCTCCTGAACTGTTTACAAATGGCAATTTAGTCCCTGGTCTTTGTCAACGTGTTCTAGCCACAAAGCCTTCAAAGATGGCCAAAAGTGCTTCTTTCTTTTTCCTGTAAGTCCTTTTGCCACTCCACTAGAGATGAACTACATATTGTTTAAAAACAAAAATTCAGGAGTGAGTCAGAGGCATGAAAGCAAGTGATAACAATTAGGAACTGCTACTTGTCTTTGATGATCAGGGCATGGTTCAGTATTTGTGCAACTACTCCAAGGCCTGCTTGTCCTGAGTGCTGGGCTGGCCTGGTGGCAAGGCAGAGCATCAATCTGTCTCTATTCACAGCAACATGAAAAAATAAATTCAAGGGCTACTGAAGTGAATTTTATGTAAAAGTTACAATAAGCTAACTTCTACAGATGTATATATTTATGCAAAATAGCTAGAGAGTTAGCTGTTTCTCAGGAGCGTGTGTCATTAATTGCTTTACCGTTACTATTATCATACGTGTGTGTACATCCATGCTGGAAAAAGGCTCAGATTTCTGCGTTGTGGTGAACAGTGGCAGAGTAAAAGAATCAACATCCATATTTAATGAAGATACATCATATCCTTATAACTCTTTTTCTGAATTAAAGTGCTTTAGCTTTAGTTTCCTTTTATATTAGCAGGAGAGAAGTCTTGATATGGCCATAATGAATCAGGAGCCCAGAGTATGTTATTTCAGTTTTGCAGAGATCCAGACCGTGCATATTCATTAAAACTTCGTTCAGCCTTTACTTTTATTTCCTAATGATTAATGTTGCCCCTGGCATAGAGAACTGGGGAAAGGTCTCTTTACCCCTGTAGTAATGGAAAGGCTGGGATCAGGCTGGGATCTTGTTCTCCTGGCATCCTGTATCATACACTGATTTCTGACTGAAAACTTTTTTACTAAAACAGCATATGAGAAGCTGGGTACTGTGGTTTCTTAACGAAGTGGAGGCATCAGAGCAGAACTATGAAGACTTTTTAGTTTAACTGTGAGAGGGAATATGGGGTACAGGGAGGCTAAGATCTGCAATAAAAACAGAGGAGCACAAAGTTCAGCAATTTTCTTAAAAAGAATAAAACCACGGACTGGGACTGTCATCTTTCAGGGAGCAGAAAAGACTCCTGTTATGGGTGAATTTGCCACAGGTGTCTTATAAAAGGAGATGGGACACACTTCCAGGTGGGAAAACAGCATGTTGGCTCCAGTCTCTCACACACTGCGACACCAGCTGTCCCGTATAACGTGGGATTTCCTGTAGTACATTCACAAATCCTGCGCCCCTTATTAAAATGGTATTACTTGGACAAAGGTTTCAGCAGAAGCAACGTGTAGAAGTAGTCCCAGTCTGCTACATACAGCTGGCAATAGGCAATGTTACTCTCTAAAAGCCTCACTTGACCGTAGGGCATACAGGACTCCCCATCATCACCTCTGCTCCTCCTCGACTCACGGCCCTCCTGCCTGGGGTTTCTCCCCTCCTTCCTGGCTCTCATGGTGTCATGTTCATCAGTGGTCTATTCCACATTTTAAAGGCTTTAAATCTGGCAACGCTATTCTGACGCCAGTCAAAGGAGATGTGGAAACCCATCATTTCTACTGCATCTTCCTTCAGTCACCGTATCTCAAAAACATCCCATCATTTCCTCTCCAGCTTCACATGGCAGAAGTTGCTGTGAGATTAATGAAGACGCAGAGATTCAGCCTTGGGAAATAATATGGTTGGGCCATCTTAATTTTCTCCAAGGACTTTATAACCTCAAATTCAAATGTGACTTAGAAAAGGTCACAGAAGAGATAAAGCCTAGGAGAGAAAGGGGGTTGCAATTAGGAGCATGTAACTGGAATAATTCTTCAATTTCCATGCATGATGAAATGAATCTGTGCTGGCAGAGCTAGCATGAAAAGAGGATATGTTGCAATACGTGTGTGTGAAATGTTTGTATTATCCAGGAGGAAAGACAAAGCTATTTGTGTAGCAGCATGTTGGCAATACTTCCATGTTTGATCTATTCCCTAAAAATGGTTGGGTGTGTGGTTGTGTCAAGCTCCAGATGGTGGATTCACATCCGTATTAGGAAAAATTAGGTTTAGACCCCAACGAGGTGTTAATTTCTAAGCAAGTTTAAAACAGCTCAGAGCTAAGAATAATCTACAGCTGAGAGTCTTGCAGTAATCTAAGGTGAAGCGAAAATGCATAGAAACTTTCATAAAACAACTTCACCGTGACTGCGAGTGCTAATTCAATGCTGAAGAAGTGCAGCACGCATCCCCTGGTTTGGATACTGTTGATAAGATGGGAAAGAAAATCAGCTGAGAATGTGCAACCACACAGTGCACAACAAAGGTCCTTCAGGAATGCTGTAAGTAAAGTTGGTCCCACTTTGGTGATGGATGAGAGCCTCTGAGATATTCCCATTCCTATTTTCCTAAGGCGCACAAAGATCCTCAGAAATGACACCTCTTAGACCATTGGGTCTAGAGGTCATTTAAGGGCAAATGTTTGCCCCTTTCCAATGCCCACAGGCATGGAAACCCACAAGGCTCAAAGCTTGAGGGGATGGTGGCAGTCAGAACGAATTGTCTTAAATAATTATCTTCTCTGAAACATGATCCGCTGAGTTGAGGCAGTCTGTGTCCTTGCAGTGGTTGGCAGCTGTGGGGTTCCCAGGGCTCCTCTGTGCTCAGCAGTACCAGAACAAGCACTTTGGGGTTTCTTGCTGTTCTAAGACGATTGCACATGACCAGTCTTGGGTTGTGGGTTTTTTTTTGTTTGTTTTTTGTTTTGTTTGTTTGGTTTTTTTGTGTTTTTGTTTGTTTGTTTTTTGTTTTTGTTTTAAATTTGAACCTTTTTTGAATTTAACTTCTGAAATATGAACCTTTTCTGCTCATCAAGTCCAGGCTGTACCTGCTTTTATAATTTCTGAAAGCTCATTTGTACTCTTGTAAGATATTGTATCCCATTCTTACCAGTTGAAAGATTATCTCTGGGAACTGTTTACTCTGCCAGTGGATCCTAAGGCATGTGATCAGTTCAGTCAAGAACAAGAAACTGTAATAAATGGGGCACTTCCACTGACCCACTCTATCCTCTTGATGTAGCACTCTTGCAGGTTTGCTAAGGTGATCGGAGATTAATGTAGACAGAAGGAAACACAGTGCAGGGACTCTGGCTTAACCATTCAGTTTGATGTAAAGGGTACGTAGGAACAATAGTTAGGGTGACAACCTGGGATTTAGGAAAGTGTGTTCAATTCCCTGCGTCACCATGTGTGACGTTGCACCTCTGCGCCACAGCTCCAAATCTATATAATGGGACAACTGTATTTTCCTACTTTATGGGGCTCTTGGGAGAATAAATGTCTTTAAAACTGTAAAGTGTTCAGTTAACCTGACAATGAGATCATACAAGTGTATTACATAGATATGGCAGAATCCAATGAAGGTGGCTTTAAAATAATATTAACGTCTATCTTCTTGAGTTTGATTCTATGAGAAGAGACTGTTCTGCATCTGTGTTTCAGGCTATTAATCATCTTGCTGATCCATCCATCGCTCAGGATGTTCCCTGGCCCTGAAAACCCCAAAGAGCTTTGTCATGAACTGCACATTAGAATAAATATTTCTTCCATTTGACAGAACTCCTGGATCTGACATTTTCTTAAGTATCTTATATTTTCTCCTAAACTAACAGCAGTTGATAGAATACAGTGATGATTTTTACAAGGTGTCCTGTAACTCAGAGGAATAGCTTGCAGATTTGAACTTTGCTCATCTTTCTAGATGTCTTGCCTGGGCTCTAGAGATAGGCCAGTTCCAATGATTAAGAAGTTCTGTTAGTATCAGCATTATTCAGAGTTTTGGCTGCTTTATCTCTGTCTTGCTTTTAGTCCCAGCTGAAATCAAGAAGTAGAAAGGCAAATTGAATGAGAGTGATTGTTATTAATTAAAAGAGAAAGTTAAAAAGTTATCCAAACTTTTTTGGTGTCTCAAAAAAATGTTCAGGTATGTAACGTCTCAAGCTTCTTGAACAAGTTGATATCTATTTCTTCTTTATCTAAGTCAAGCATACCACACAGTTGATATGGGCCCCGTGTAGCTTTATCTGAATCAGTTCTCCCAAAGTCTTAAGCTATATAATTAAGCTCTTAGTGACTGGAAAACTGCCACTAAATTTGAAATCTATCATGGTAATTTCAAGGCTAAAGGAATTAAATTTAACAAGAGGTATTATTCCTAATTATTACTGTATCTCCAGCCTTTTGCACTTGCCTAAGTTCTTTAAAAGTTTTGCCCCTTCCATAGCCACCTGGTCATCAGAATTTTAATTAATGTTAATCAGGATGTCTAAACCGTGACTGCCCATAGATTACTCTCTCTGACTTAATAGCAGGTGTTCATCTCAAAGTCTCATTGTATTTGTTACTTAGGGTGACGGAGCTATCATCATTTCCCGTTTTGATATAGCTTTTCCTGAAGTTATTTGAATTGAATGAACTGAATTTCATTTGTAATTTTAGAGTAGATTACCACTTTTCTGCATTATGGCAGTCTTGCACCAGGCTAAATCCTTTTTGGAACCATTTACTGTTGCCATTGATACCATATTTAGATGCAGGGTCTGATTTTTATTCCAGAGAAGTATAGATGAACTGCTTATACTGGCCACTTTTTTGTTGGTAATTTAGGTTATTGACTTCAGCAAATATCTTTATTGATTCCCTATAATTGCTGGCATCATGTTTTTCAGTAGTATTTAACAAGCTCCTCTAGAGTTCTTAATAGGATGAGTTTTATTACAAAGGATAAATTCACATATCTGAAGATCAAGAGAGTGGGATCTATGCATCTGTCCTTCAAGGGGTGAATGTCCATTGAAGAACAGTGGGTGCACATCACAGCGCTCTCAATGAATAGGAAAGAAAAAGTTGGCTGGGAGAGATTGTTCACCAACTTATTCCCATTTATGAAATTGTTGTCTATCCTTTGTTTTCCTGTGGCAAACGTTTGACTTCAGAGCTGTTGTTTTCTCTTTATTTTCATTTTAATTTTCAGTAAATTATGCCATTTACAGAAGAACATGAGAACAGCTGGATGGGTTCAGACCATGGTTCCCATTATCTGGCTGTCTCTGGGACAGGCACCAAAAGCAGGCTCCCGAGGCACAGGGCAAGGACACTGCTCTGTGTAGCAGGACAGGACGGCTGGGTCACTGTGCCACATCAGGAGTGATGTTCCCTGGAGGCTGGGATGAGCAGCTCTCTACTGTGACTGCTCTTTGTTAGCGCTGCTCAGGGAAACACAAATCCTATCGCCAACACAGTAGATTATCTGAAGTTGAACAAGAAAGCAGTTATGGTACCAGAATGCCATTAACAGGCAGAAAAAAACAAGCCTAAGGTTTCTTCTGCATCTTAACTTGTGGGCTGACGTTCAGATAAGATGAAGACATCATAACTTTCAGTGATTAACTGTGAAACACTGGAAGTGAGGCAGTTGAATTCGTTCTCAAATACAGCCTTAAATACTTTCATCTAGGCACTTCTTTTTGAATAGCACAGCCTTCTGTGACACCATGGAGCGTTTTTATGTGCAGACTTAATTGAAACAGTCTTATTTATAGTGGCAAATATTCATTCTTGTTAAAGGTGATTCTGAGGGAGCCTAATAAATGTTCTCGCTTTCCTTTGCATCAGCTAACGATCTGGAAAACAAATATATTGCCGTTCCCTGGGAACCCGATCTTGCTATGCTGGATTATACTGGATGAAAGCTGTATTTCACCTTCCATTTATTTATTATTCACATCTCTCCAGTGCCTGAAGTTCCTACCGTGATGCATCAGGCTTGATGGGTAGTCAATGGGCAGTCCGTGTCCCAGAGCTGGCAATTTAAGCCTGAGATGAGAGACGATAGATGGAGCCAGAGAGACAAAGAAGTACGAGGAGATAATTAGACCAAATCCATCAATGCAACTGGCCATGGTCTTTGTGCACTAACGTTGTGGCAAAGGGTTGTGGCAGAAGAGTGTTTAAGGAGAGTCTTGTGAGATGCATGTGACATACTATGCCAAAATATTACCTTTGATACCAGGCAACTAAGGAAGATCATTTTAATCAGAGAATTTGACTGCAGAGTGAGTTATTTTTATCACTGATCAGTGGCTGTTCTTTACAGTACTTAGTTCTCGGTTGAGGTATCCATGGTTTATCAGACTAAAGGTTGGCTTATCACATGTCAAAGGAGACATCAGCCCTTTGTGCAGCTATAACACAACATGGAGCTGCTGCTTTTCACAGGATGAGGTATCACAGCATGGCCGTATGAACTTCTGAAGCTGCAAGCTGACTGGGACCGGTCATGTAACTTTTTTTTTCTGCAGTGATGGTATTCCGTCATTTAAATTGCCAGAAACAACCAGGACACAGCAGTATCCTTTAACTCAGTTCTTTTACATAACTGAACACAACATTGCACTGCAGTGAGGAATTTGGGGAATCGGAGCCTGTCCTCGGCATTTATTACCTCCTTTCTCAGCCAAGGAGCGAGGAGTGATACTGGCAGAGGGAGCTGATGAATACTGAGATTTCACGGGCCAACGGTCCTGTGAGCTGTCTGAAGACTTAAGCAGTGTTGCCTGGGAAAGGTCTGCACAGGGGCTACCCCTGCACAGGGGTCCCCAGCTCCCTCTTAGGGAGGTCTCTGGGTAAAATGAATGATAAAGGATGACAAATGATCTCAGTCAGCACTCTCCTCTAATGACTCTTGGCGAGTGATCTCAGTCTGCCTCAGAGATGTGTACTGAACCCAGCCTCTGTTCTCGGCAAAAGCCTTTCAATAATAAATATTATCAAACAAGGAAAAGTGTAACACAATGAAATCCAGAGCCTAATGCTGGGAAATGGCTGTTGACTTCCAAGCTTTTTTTGGATACCCAATCCTGCTAGTTCTTCCGTGAAAACAAGAGGTGCAGGGCTTTCATCTATAGATGCCATTTTGTGCCTACAGTGAGCTGTGCCTATGTAATTTGATTGGGAAAATCTTAAGGGAGCACCAAAATGTGTTGCTCCTACCCCAAAGCAGAGATCTCATCCGAAAATCAGGCTGGTATGAGGAATCAACAACAACTCATGGCATCACTGGACTCTTTCCTGACTTGTCCTGAGCAATGGCCAGGGTGCTGTTACTAGTATTGATCCACCCCAGCAATTTCTAACTCTTGGAAATTATATTCAGCTCTGACAGAAGCAACTTTGGAAAGTCACAAACAGACCAATAGTGGAATGAAAAGCCTCTGAACGGTAAACAACCTTACTCACACCTTCTCTAATTCTCTCTCCTTCCAAAAGTGTCTCCCTCTGCAACCTTTTGCAATTACCTCTCATTAGCCATTGACAATAAAGGAAGAGAAGGCATAAATTGGAAGCATGAATCATATCCCAATTTAGCCTGTCTCTTCTGCTAATAAAAAAGCATATGCTTCTCAGATACTCCTCTGCATTAAGACTAAGAAGGTAGGCAGCAGAGGGAAAGTTGAACCATGCAGACTTTTACAATGAAGTAATTTGTATTTTCCTTTAAACAAGAGAATAATAAATTAGAAAATTTTCTTCTTAGAACTGTCTTCATCTTGTACCAGGTATGCACCTAAACCAGTTCTCCATATCCAAATGCATGGGAGGAAAGCTTGGTTTCTGGTTAAGTGTCTGCACATCCGGGGTTAACTGTGCGGCTCTGATTGCAGATTGTGTGTGCTTGAGCAATCTTTATGTAATAATCTGCATTTTACAGCTGAGGAAGTAAAAGTGCCTTGACACAGTCCATGGGAAGGGTTGTGTGAGACCATTGCAGTAAGAGGGAACTCGCCTGTGTGACCTGCAAGATCCTCCTAGCCCTAAATTCCTGAGCTCACAGGCTCAACAAGAGCATTAATATTTTTGAGGGCCTCAGGCACTGTAATGATGGAATAAGTTGACAGAACAAAAGGATTTCTTTAAACAGACAGTAAGAATCTAAGAATCTAAACAACACTGTCTCCAAATGTTCTTTTTCTTGAAGCGAGAGAGGTAATGCGGATTAGGATTAGATTGTTGTAATGCTCAACTGACAGTATAAAGCCAACACTTGTGAGAACACACAGCTGTCATTCAAGTAGATCACATAAAAAACACCAGCGATGATATCCTAGACAGAAATAAAGTAACCCAGCTAGGCTATGGGCACACTGAAATAATCCAAATTATTTCCTTTGAAAAAACATATTTTTATTCTGTTGCAGTGTTTTGTATAAGCTTTCTGTAGTGCTGTACTATATTCATAGTGAAATGCTCTTTTTTTCTGCATAAGATCCTTACAAGCACCACCTGGATAAGTTATGAAACTCTAGTTTACAGAAAGTTGCAAAATTTAAACAGGCCAAACCTATTTCACAGAAGGAATCAGGTATCAGCGAAAACAAATGTGTAGTATCAAAACGCAGATTAAATATTGATAACTTCCCAAATTCCGCATGGTAGTAACACAACCTTGGTACTCAGACAGCATAACAACAAGGCCACCTAGAAACAACGTGGCAAACCTCAGTGAAGATCTGTTGCATTACAAAGACTTAAAACTGTGCAAGCTAGCTCTTGCACTATTGTATGTTATGGCATCTTTTCAGGAAAGAAAGAAAACGAAGGCACTACAGCGTGCTCTCTAAACTTTATTTCTTTTCTCTTATGCTGCTACTAATGTATTAGTAGAAGAAGAATCTCTCATTTGAGTAAGTGCTAAAAATGAGGCTCTCGAAAAATGCATCGCGGTGCAATTCATTGCATTACAAACCCCAAAGTCTACCAAGAGATGCAGTCAGTGGTGTGTTGTGAACTGCCTGAGAAGAAGGTAATGAATGTGGAAAGTCGTTATCCCTTGTCTTTCCAGTGAAGCTAGCTGAGGACCCAGTGATGCCCTGCCTGACATGACTACAACGAAGCAGCAGTGTTTGCCTGTAAGAAGTAACAAAACTTAAACAAGAGTTCTGGGGTATAATTAGTACCATTTTGTGAAAGTGTCCGTACGGCTCCCCACAGACCAAAAAAAGCCCCTCTCTTCCAAGAATGACACAAATAAGCAAACTAAGGAAACTGAGGTTTGGAACAGCATTTTTTCCTCTCTGCAGATTCTCCTATGCTGAAAATATACAGAAGTGGAAGTAAGTCGAAAAGTACTGTTTCTGAGTATCGAAAGTCCAGCCCTGTCCTGGTGTTCTCCCCTTGTGTCAACGTCAGCCACAAAACCAGCTGCTACTGAGGAAGTGAAGCTGTGGTGTCTTCTCCGCAGGGTTTTTCTCTGCCGGAAAACTTCCCTTGGACTCCATCTCTCTTTGGGTCAGACCTCTCTGGAGTCGCAAAGGCTCCTGGAGGCTCAGAAAGGAAATAACAACAGGAATGAGCCTTTCCCATTTCACAGCTGACGGAAGAGTCGTTTGGTAATGGCAGGGTAATAACAAGCAGAACAATTCAGATTAGAAGTCCACAAATCCACTTGACTAACACAGCTCAGGCCAGCAGCACCAGATAATGAAAGTTATTATATGAAATACAGCCCTTATTTTAGAAGTTAATACTTGTCTTTATCTCCTTTAAGTTCTTTCTGTGGAAACTATAAATGCTCCATCCTTCCCAGAGCCTTTCCAGGCCTGCTGCATGGAGTGTATAACACACCGATATTTAAGATTTTCTTCAATTTCATACTTGAAAGGCTAAGTCCTCAGCTCTAATCTGCTAACGCTTGCCGCTTTTGGAGGTGAGACACCAGCAAAAGTTTTCTGGCCATTTGGGTAACTAAATGCTGGTACTGATTGCCCAGGGAAATTTTTAGGAGAAGGCTAGAGGCATTTTTGTTGGAGTCGTTTTGGTAGAGCTGCTTCTGTCGTGGGGCAGCCCGCTGGACTAGATGACCTCTGAGAAGGCCCATCCTCCTTTCCACTGTTCACCTTTTCTTTCTTGCCTTGGTCACGTTGGCTTAGTGTTTTCTGCTTCCCATCCGTGCCAGTTATTAGAAACAAGTGTCTGATCCCGCGGTGTCTTTGGGATCCCCCATTGCTGCATGAGTGGTCCTGCAAGCCTTTGGACCAGGCAGACACATGGTTCATCCTGCCCTGGAGAAGAACTTGTTCTCTTCACAACTGAGAGGCAACAGCGTAAGCTGAGGGGGTGAAACAAACCACATGTTTCTCTCTATTTAAAAACTGTACAAGAATCCCTATGCTATCTTATTAAGAGCGAAAAGCTAATATTATCACCTGTCATAGGAAAAGAGGAGGAGGACTGGAACACGGTCTCCTGGGAAATACAATAAGAGAACCTGCACCACATGAGCTGTTAGACAGGTGGATCCAACAGACTAATTTTATTTCCCTTTTTTATGAATTTCAATGGATAAAAAAAAACCCATAGTGAGATCCCCGCTGAATGCAGCCGTTTTCAGATCTTTGAGTTACTGATTTCAGCCTTAAGTTGTATTGAAGCTTCTTTTAAAACAGAGATTGCTGCTTCTGGAAGTGCTACAGAAACTTGCCTCAGGCAGGTGCTATCTCTTCCAGTCCTCAGCAACTGCCATAGCTCGCTGCAGCTCCCTCACCTGAAGTGTGGAGGGACAAAATTTGTCTGGCTGAAGAACATCCATCTCATGAAAAAGGCAGTTTAATATTCACCAAGTGCCATCCATCAACTCGGAAGTTCCCACTTTCAGACATGAATTGATTTATTTCTTTCATTGTCCAGGACAAGCGTGGCGGACACCTTGTGCTCTCTAGGCTGCACATCCCATCCAGGAGGTACTGGCCAGCTAGCAGGGTTTATTTTTCACCTTCCCCCATCAGATAAGCTTCAGCCAGTTGGGAAGATGTCCTTGGAATGGAGCGAGCGAGAGCAAAGAGTGAGGGTGGGAACCCACAGCAGCCACCCACCCTTGACCTGAGACACACCTGCAGGCAATAAGGAAGCCAAAAGCTTCCCATGGACATCCTGACATGGCAAAGATGTGGACACTTCTGTATCACCCACACAAGTGAAAAGGTTTCCTTTCCTAGCCCATTCCTACCTACATTCATAGGAAAGAAGGGGACAAACCTCAAATGTCTGCAGCAAAATAGGCAAGGATGAGATTGCTATAAAATTAAAAAAAAAAAAGAAAAACGATGACTTGGCCACTTGGCCACAAGTACTGAGGGAAGGATGGTTTTTCTGTGCGTAAACCCTTGGGGAGGTCTTCATTTGCTGAAAAGCATTTTCTCCTCTGTGCTGGAGATGGTCTGAAATGCCTTCAGGAACACAGCCAGTTCCCCACCTTCAGCTCCCCCCTGCCTTGTCCTTTCCCTGTGGGCTGTCCTTCCAGGGAAGAAATGCAAAGGGAGGGGAAGCTGCTTCTGCTGCTTCCGAAGGTCACAGACATGAGGGATTCGTGCCGGCTCCCCAGGACAGTCTCTGGGCACAGGTTCAACAGCATCTCCTGCTTGCTGCATCCATTGGCGAGATATGCATGTGGCCATCAGCACTTCTGGAGAAAAATGTTAATATTTGCATGTTCTACCAGGCTGATCAAGTATCTAACACTCAGCAGGTGGGAGAAATGAGAGAAGACAGAAAAAATTGATTCAGCAACCTCAAAACTGAGTCTTTCCTTTGCTGTCCTCTGGGCCAGTCTGGCTCATGTTAAAGATTTTTTGTAGTGGGGCTGGCATGGATGGGCTTTAAACCAGCCGTATGGGAGTGACTTTAAACCAGCCATACAGGGAACACAACCAGCTCATACCCCACTGGGGCAGCAGCTCTGCTAGTGTTTTGGAGGGGGATGCACGTGGTGATGCGGAAACAACGGGTACCATAAGTCTCTCTAGCAGCTTTTACAAGCCAAGGCCCTTTAAAGCAGCCTGAAGGTTGCTCTACTCTGTACCGGTGGCAGATTTGGCCTTTGACTCGTGCCAGGATCAGGAGGAGTGGAAAAATGTCTCTGACTACCTTTGCTTTCCTACAATAGCTACACTGAACGGCTCTTTACTCTGTTAAATCCAATTTCCTCAGTGCTATTTCTGGTATAAAAGTAGAGGGTCATTGAAGTTACACTGATTGCAAAACCAGTGTAAAAGTGAGGAAAATTAGGTCTGTTCTGTTAGCCAGTGTGTAATTTTTAGCTGGAGTGAGCATATTGCCACAAACCTGTCAGCAAACTAAATGTACAGCAATCAGAAATACCTGGGGAGAATGCGCTTACTGATGTGTGAAATGTCTCGGCCATCACTCAAGCGATCCTCGCAGCTCCAAGGACAAATAAGCAGCATCTGCGCTAATGCTCTTTGCAGCGTTTGGTGCTAGCAGCTGCATTTTGGGAGGCCGGTTGCGGTGTGAGTCCTCGCTGCTCTTCCATCAGCTGCGTTTCAGTCTCATGCAAATGGTCTGTGCCTTCCAGGAGGTTTCAGCACGGATGTTTTTTCCCCCTTCGCCCAACACTGTCTCAGCCCAAGGAAATCTCAGGCTGCAAGGAACACTGTTTTAGTTGCTGTAAACCAAGGTTAGATGTTTCACGCTGTAATCAGAACTGGCAACTTCCAGTGAGCTTCTTTACTACTTAAAAGCCGAATTGATTGTATACCAGCGAGGCTGAGATCACAAAGGAGCAATTTCTCTTGCACAGACCCATCTGAGATAGTTAGATGACCTGCTCTGTGAGCTGTAATTCTAAAACAGTAGGATAGACAGCTAGGCATGCGACTAAACCTTGAAGGAATTTCCTCCTGAAAGCCCCCCAGCACACATTTAAAAGCCCCATCGCTCGTGGATTTCTGGATGTACAATTCTGGCACTCGGAGCTTTCCCTGTTCAGTTAGCAGATGTTGTTCGTTGTTTGCAGTCTGCATTCATCTGTCTCTACTTCTTTCTGCTCATCTATAATCAAGTTCTTGAGCTACAAATGAGCTACTCAACAAGCCACAACCTTATGTTCGTATCATAACCCATTAATTCTGGGCATGTTTCATAGGAGGTTTCTATTTCTAGAATAGTGGAGAGAGGGTTAATAGGTGTTGCACAGACACAAACATCTTGTGTTAAAGCTGTTTGTAATCACACCACTCAGGGTGTTATTGGTAGCAATCAGCTATGGTCATAAGCAACATATTGACCTGTTCGACTGTATAACAATCCATAACATTTGATTATCCATTTCTTCAAATAACTATTAATTGTTCATTAGCACTTTATAAAGTATTTATATACTCATCTTTCATATAAATCATGACTGTAATGTTAAAGCCTAGTATTCGATCTTTAAATTCAGCCAATCCAAAAATCAGTAAGAAACAAGTTTTTGGAGCATTTGCATCTTTTTGGCTGAAAGAGCCAAACATCAGCACTTAGTCCTAGATTTATCTGGACAGGGGGGACTTTCTCTGTCTAAAGACTGTGTGTGTGTCTTGCCAAAGTTCTTCTCCTGTGTTCCCTCTCGTGTTAGAGGAGAGACCATGGCATTATCAGAGCAAGATAGATTGAACCCATTTATTTCAGGTTGCGGGCTCAGGATGGGTCAAATCACTCTCTCACTCTGGAGATGGCCAACCTGGAGAAACACCAAAGAGCTGGGGTGTAGTGAGAGCATCCCCGCCGCTCCTGGCGCTGAATGCCTGCTCTGATTCAGCAAAGTGCTTCAGGATATGCTCAAACCGAAGGGCTGGATGGAGCTGTAGTATTTAGCTTGGGCAGAGGAGGTACGCCACACCATGCAGGGGGGAATTCTTAAGGGAGCAGAGTGGTTTACAGGGCATCTAAGCTTGCACAGTGGCTGAGGGTATTTAGATGTCCACAAATGGAGTGAGGAGCTTAGATACCAGTGTAGGACACTCATCTTTATCACATCAGGAGGTCGGAAGAACCTTGGAAATTTCAGCAGGACATTCAATTCCCTGGCATATTCATTGAAAGGTCTTTTATCTTTGGCTGCAGTAACTTTGTCTCTGGCTCTTAGAACTAATAACAGCAAAGCTAGCTAACGTTTATGAAAATACTTTGTACAGCTTCCAAGCTGGGCACTGCACTCTTTCTGGTGCATTTACACTCCGGTCGTCCTCCTTCATCATCTCCATGTCCTACATCATCAGGCAGCAATGTGTCACAAGATTACACATCACGAATTAAACCTCATAACAAGCTGTTCTGAGCTGGGAATGTATAAGAAATACATTTTGGCAAATCATATGAGAAGCAGAGAAGAACAGCAGATGTTTCCAACAGGCAAACATTTCCATTTTGGCCATGAGTCTGTACTCTGGACCAGTCTCTAGGTAACATCCTCCAGCATCGTGCCAAGGGGAACAATGGCTCTTTTGATCCCAGTGCTGCCCTGGTATCTGCGAACTCCGGGAGAGACGACTCAAGTTCCTTCCAACCTCATCTTCATCCAAAGACACCCAAGAATTTCTTTATTCTCTGTCCCTGGCTCTCCATGGCTATAATCCAGCACCTGCATTTGAGCCACTGGAGGCAAAGATCCAAAATATTCACAAGGGGAACGGAGCAGTGAGAAGGCGAAAGACAATCTGCTGTGATATAAGGTGGGTAATTCCCTATCAACGCCTGAGCAAACACACAGACACCGTGGCAGGGAGCCTGACAGATGGTTAGAGTGGAGCAATGGGCTTTTATTCACCGAGGCATGGCTGCCTTCTATTTCTGTTTGAAACAAAGATGTAACCTGGATAACAGTTCTCAGCCTGTTCGCTTATTCAGATCCAAGTCGAGGGGATGGATGTTCGCATGGGGTGCACTGAAACCAGGCAGGGTCCCCAACAGTTCTTCCTCTACACCCAAAAATGTTGGTCTGTGTGTCCATCCCCTGAGCTACTCTCCGTTTCCAGCCCACCATCCCTTTTGGCGCTGGCACCTTGAGCCTGGTGCTCAGGCCAAGGGCAGCTCAGGTGCCAAGTGCTCAGCCGCTGTGCCTGGGCATGGCACCGCTGTGTGATTGCAGCCTGGCGTGGGCAGTAATGGATCTTATGTTCCCTCTGGGGATGCCTTTGCTGTCCTTGGATGCTGTCCTGCGAGGGGTTGCCACAGGTCCTTTTTCGGGAGTGGGAGAGCACCTGCCACCGGTGCAGCCTTCGAGCAGAGAGACAGCACCAGGGATGGGGGAAGAGGGCTGAATTTCTCCCCTTTTCTGGGTAAAACTCCAAGGGTCCAGCCTAGGGCGGCCCCCCGGGGAAGGGGCTCGCTGAGAGGCAGGTAGCCCTGCCGCAGGGATGGGCTGGCCTGCAGCATTGCTCTGAGCTGTGCTCCACAGACAAAAAAATACTTTAAATGCTTTTCTTTCATTCGTTTGCTCTTTTGTTTCATCAAACTATCAGCGCAGCCAGCCTACCTCTGGTGTCGCCTTTCAAGTGATTTCCCTCGTTGCTTTTGCAAACACAAGTTTATCCCTCCTAGAGAGGTGAACCGGGGATATGTTTAATATGAAAAGAGAAAGGCGAGGCAATCAAACACCTGCTCCCACTAAAACAAAGCCTTTCCTCTTCACAGGCTGTTGAGCACTGATGAGGAAAAGCGAAGGCGCTCACCAACCCTAACCCAGCACAAGATCCAGCCTTCGGAGCGGGCAAATCTGGGTCATAAAAGCAGAAACATGAACTGCACTTTGTGCTCGGGTCTCAGCTGCTCTGACCAGGTCGGAGAATGTTTTGCAAACATTTCAAGTTGAAAACTACAGGCGCTTTTAATGCTGCCTGTTCCCATCATCAGGTGGGGAAAGCAGAAGTGTGAAGTGGATAAATTTAAGGAAAATTGCCTTTGTTATTCTCGCTGGAGCTGATCTACGCAGGCATTGTGCCTCCATAGATCCCACGGACTTTGGCCAGACCTGGCCGTGCTTGGCCCGTTTCACTGAGGGCTTTGTGCTGCTGCTGGTCCTGGGATCACTGGGCTGTGGTGGTCACAGGTCTGTGCTGGGAGCTGGCCTCTGCACCTCCAGCTGGGCAGTTCCAAATTCTGGCGTATGGAAGCTGGCCGTGACCTAAAACTGGCCCAAGCGATCTGCTCCCAATTACTTAGCAGGTGCGGGCTGGAAGCAGGGAAAGGCATTGGGAGCTCTGCTTCTCTACCTCCTGGTTGCAAAAGCAAGAGTGTGATTCTCCTTGTAATGCCATCACTCCTAGACCTCCCAGGACTATGTCTCTTTGGGTGCACAGCAGATGTACCACAACCTACAAGGGCATCTGTAGGGATGGATGGAGGGACAGTGGCTGTACTGCCACTCTTCTCCTCCCAGAACATTTTATTTTTCTCTTGCTGCCCACATAGCACATGCCCATGACTCCTCAGTACTGCCCCAGCTGCTGTGGGGGGGACCCCAACTTCCAAACAAGCCCATGGGATGGGCATTTCTTCCTTCCCTGAGGGACTTGTCTCATGCAGGCTTTCAGACCTTCATGTGCAGCCAATCTGAGGCTTAAGGTGACTTGGATGCACTTGGTGAACAACGTTTTACAGTACTGAGGGGAATAAAGGACAGTGACAGAGGATAAAAAAAAGCCCAAAAGCCAGATCGCTGGTTGACCACGAATTTGAGATGGTTTCTCATTGCCTGTAATGGCTGATGTGCAATAATTTCAGAGGGACCTGGAAATGTTGCCCATCAGCAGGCAATCAGGCATCTCGTATTTCTCTTCCAACACACAATTCTCCATGCAGGAGGGTCATTTTCTCTGGCTGGGGCCAGGAGCCCCCTGGTCCTTTGGCTGTTGCCTTCATCAAGTCCACAGCTTGAAAAAAGAAGTTTTGCACATCAAACACCCGCTAGGACTGACTGCCAGGGAAATAAGCATATATATCATGTGGCGTACAGTGACATCAGCCCTGGAGAGCTCTCTCCCAGATCAGATGCCTAAAAAATTCCATCTGATGTTGACTGCTCTAAAAATCTAGAGATGCAGAGGTATGTGTTTCAGACAAGCAGCCCCCAAAGTGAATCTATACAAGTCTCTCTAGACTGCACTAGGGCTTGAATTGTAACCAGAAGGAAATAGGCTGCCAAAATATAGCAGGGCTCAGGGATGTTATACACATAGCCGTTTTATATACTCATCTGCATGGTGAACACTGTGCACCACCTATTGTACTGCTCTCCTTCTTGCCCGTATTTCATTATAGGTTTGCCATTTCTCAGTGTGTAAAAATAGGATGTGCTGGCATGGTTTAAATGGTGCTAAGAGCACCATGGAGAGGCACAGTGATAGCTGCGAGGGAAAGGAGGAAACAGAGGAGTTCTCCTGAGCAAAGAGCAATATCAAGCAAACGCTGAACTGACAACCTCTGCTGCTGAAACCAAAATGCTCTGGCAAAAAGCCACCACCACATAAATATATACAGCAACCAGCAGCCCTGAAGAGGAGAGCACCTCAGAAATGCATTCAGCAAGTAAAACCTCAGCTGTAGAAGATACCGCAGACAGGATAATCCTGCTATTTTACCCATCTAAGGAAAGTTAGGTTTGGATTTGCAGGGCAATTTTCCATGGCTTTCCACCTTGTAAATTCAAAGGCAAGTGGCTGTACACTGGTGCAGGCCTCACACCTCTCTAGTGTGCAGGATGATTCAAGATAACTGAGAGGGAGGCCTCCAGGGCTGGTTTTCCAAATGTGTTGTGGTTTTGCTCCGCTGCGGCATGGTGCAGTATCCAGTGCTATCTGAGACACCAAATTTTCAGCACCAATATGTGCCATGCAAGGTTTGCTCCTGGTGGGCTTTTGTTTGACATTGGGGCTGGTCTATTCAACCTCATGGTGGTGGTGTTCAGGGAACCGAGACCTTCAGCTCTCTGTCAGTGCCCTGATGGAATAAAGATTGTGTGTGGCCAGTGGAAAAGAAAATAAGGAGAAAATTGGTTGGAGGTGATTTTGGAGACTTGTTTGCCAGGATTTAATACGCTTTTGGATAACTGACAGCTGGCCTTCCATAGTCACGTTTTTCTCTCAAATCTTCTTATTTCCTCAGGCAACATTTACCTCTGCTTTTTAAACAAAATGCAGTCAGAACCAGACTATCACGGTGCAGACCAGTTGACTGCTTTCAGATAGCTCTCCGAGCCTCCTAAACACGTTAAACCACCCTCTCCCTGCTGAGTAGCTCCCAGTGATTTCAGGATGAATAAGGATGCGGCTCTGCCAGGAAGCATTAGTGAAAACATGATCATTCACAAGAGCTGCTCAGTATTTCTGGGCTGAAATTATCCACAACAATATTTTTATAATTCTGTTTTTAATTTATAGTAGTGGGCACAAGAGTCACTGTTCCAGCTGCATAGATAGCTTTTCTCATTATCTAACATGGTAATAGTTTTTTCCAATATTGAGAATGAGATAATGATTGGGATTTTTTTTTCCTCCTGAGATAAAATTCAGCTTTGTATGAAAAGGATCATATTTATGTTTCATAGTAAAAAGTTGTGGGGTGTTGTGCATGTAAAGCTGAATCTCATTTACAAATAGTAAGGAATAAAAAAATCAGCATTTAGCTAAGATGTTTATACTAATGTTTGGGAGTGATGGAGTGGAGAAGTTTTTTGGGAAGCAGGTGAGGGATATCTAAAATTCCCCAAATCTAGTAAGTTGGAGATCATTTTCCTCTTGGGTAGACCCCCTTCTTTGGTCCAGGGAATTCAAACCACTGCACCTGGATAGGAAAGAAGACTTTGAGAGGTCTGTTAGCAACGAACACCAAAATCTCTGGACCTGCTATAAATGTGATGAACCCGTAAATGAGAGACCCAGACATGCAAGTCTGGGGAATTCAGTAGGACACAGTCCAGCAGGTTCATCTGTGGCTGCTCTGCACTCCCCAGCTTTACTGTCATCCCTTACCCAAAACACAGGAGACCGAGGCTGTAACTAAACCTCAGCATCACAAAAGCAAGTTCCCAGGGTTGCTACATGGTCAGTGAATCTCTGGTATATAGACACTCACTGTTATATAGACCTTTTTCTACTGCCAAAACTCCTCAGCAGCTGCACATGCTGGATTTATCAGACTTTATGAGATATGGCACCACAGAAATTGGTCTGAGACTGCCGGACTATTTACTACCACTATACCAGAATAATTCATATGTTTATTCCCCATCCTGAATACATCCAAAACTAAACCTCGCAGGTGAAGTTGCACTGATTTAAAGCTAACCATAAATCTGTTGACCCTTGGTAAACTATGCTTTTTCTTTTTTTTTTTTTTTTTAAGGGGGAAAACATGGATCTGTTCGGTGCTGAGAAAAAGAAACCAATTTTCCAGCTATATGCATCAAGCAAATCTCCAGATCCTTTGGACTACGCTGTGACCTCCTTTTGCTGTTTCCCATTTGTTTGTATCTCCCAAAGCTTTCTACAGTCCCTCCTGCCCTCCCCTAAATTTTCTCCCTAGCCTCTTGCATAAGGAAAGCCATGGATGGAAACACACCTGGGTTTCTTTATCCCTCTCTAAGCAGGGAGAGCAAACAAAGTAAAGCCAAGTCCCTATGTGTGCCATATATCAAAGCATTTCATCAATGCAGGTTCATTCACTGCCTGTATCATGCACTGCCCTTGATCCGGAGCTCTGCAGGGAGGAGGTAACCCCAGGGCTGCTACACTGGTAGCAGATAACTGATATTTTTATTACTGGGCTGATATTTTTCCCCTTTGGGAAACAGGATTGATTTTAGGGGGGGAAATCTTTCCCTAGCCTTTTGATGGCCAGATTTTAGAAAGCCTCCTTATTTGGGACAGCCTGAGTCATTTAAGCTTGTTTTCAGCTCCCACTATTTTCCCATTAAGCTTTTTTGTAGCTCACTTCCATGAATAGGAGCCTGTGTCATCCAGTGCTTCACTGTTCCTTCATCACTTCCAATCTCTTAGCCGCTTTCTGCACTTCGGATGAGAAAAAGAATAGGTCTTTGGTAACCAGAGTTTGTAGAAATCTTGAAGTTCATTCTACTGGTTTATTGCAACGGAAAAGAGATTTTCATACTATGAATGCATTAATATATTGTGATTAGCCTTGAACATTTGTAGGAGGAGATAAGATAAGCTCTCAACAGCTTTCAGAAGTAAACAGCAATGTGTTAAATTGGTTTAACAGCTTTTGGATGAGTTTAAATGAGGCGTCTTTTTTTTTTTTAAATGACATATTTAGAAAAAATTAGCCCTTTGGTTCTTTAATGACACATTCACTTATATCACTTAATGTTGCATGCTACTTCTTTTACAAGTGTTGCTGTGCACATTGTCGGCATTGTTGCAATCCAAAGGAAATAACTACTTCCTTAGCTATTCTGCTGACTAGCTAATTTTAAAAGTGCAGATTTTCTTCACGAAGTTCTGCTGGAAGATGCTGGACAAAGCATTGACAAGAGTCTTCTGTGCAGCTCCAAGCACAGCGGCCCATGACCATGACCTCCAAGGTCAGCAATAATAATGAATTCAGAGGGGCCAGACCAAAGTCGTTTTTCTCGAACTAGACCACTTCTGTATAGAAAATGGATCCAATGAAAACACTTCATCCCACCCACCATGCATCTTCTCCACAGCTTCGGACATTCGCTGTGGACAGCAGATAAAAGGATTTTGTCCATTTTGTCAACGTCATCCAGTTAACAGCCTCCATTCTGCCTACACCTCCCATATATACTGGGGCTAGGCAAGAATTTCTGCACTGCTGGCAAGTGGACGGAGACATTTGACATCAAAAGAGCAGGCTGGAGGCAGGACTTGGGTTTCTTTATGGCTATTCCCTTGCAAGGGTCCCGGACCTGGTGAGAAACTGGCTGGTGGCGGTGGCAGCTCCAGCACCGGCTGGGTTCCACGCACGGCTGTGAGCACGGGAGCAGGCACGGGGACGTGCCGCCCACAGACTCTGGGTCCTGCAGTGTGCAATAAACAAAAGAAACCCCCCAAACCCACAGACTAATTAGGTTAGAAATGTTGTCCCCAGTGTGAGGGAGTATGTGTTGGGTTCTGAGAACTGCCAAGGTTACAAAATCCAGATCTCCCACAGGGAGTTACATAGTCTGAACAAATTTCTCCTCCACCATAGTTTTACCAAGAAAGTTCAGTTGATATTTTTAAGGGATACTGAGGATAGGAGAAGCTAATCCATTTTTAATTTTTTTATTTATTTTGGGGTTATAGCTTGATAAAAAAGCAATTTTGGATTTGATAAATTGGATGAATAACTGTATCATCTATTTTTTTCCCTGTCTTCTTTAAAACGTCAATAAGAAGATGGGAGTTTTTTCCATGCCCTTTAGGAGACTATTTCACAGAGATTTTGTCCTGTTTCTTAGCTCAAACTTTCCCTTCTGTCATTTTTGTACGCACAAAATAATTCTTTTCTGTCTGCCTGAACACAGTAACTATAACCCTAGTCATTACTCAGTGAAGCTATATATATTTAGTTCATCATCTTTTCTCATAAATCAATCTTTTCAACCCCAAAATCATTTTAGCTGCTCTTTGAATTGTCTCCAATTTGTCTGTTTTTTTCCTGGTAATGAGGTGGCCCAGCACTGAATGCTGTACTCAAGGCAGGCTGCCATCAAAGTAATGGGAACCAGGATGATTTTTATTATCTGCTGTATGACACAAAACTTTATGTGAATACTTTGCAAGAAAAGGTCTGTTCCTGCAAATGTAATGGTGCTGAAAACATAGACAATCTTTATGCTCTGCATTTAATGCTGGGACTCCCAGGCATCTGCGTTTCCTGGATTGTCCTATTTTTTAATCCTGAAACTTTTTCCAGGAAAAAAAAGGGACCTTGGCCTTTTGGCCCCGATTCAGGGGTCAGGGTCCAGGTAGCTGAGGGCTGAAATATGGGAGCTCTCAGCAAAACTGTTTACTTCTGGTGCAGTTACAGCTGCCTGTATTTTAGCAGCTTGCTCCACTGTCCCCTCATTTGGAAGTATGAGGTCTACATCCTAGATGAGCTGAGCTATTTTATTATTCATAAGAACGAATGAATGAAGCAAGTAAGAATAAAATCAGATGGATTGTTTTTAGCGTTCCCTCCAGATCTCCTGAGCTGATTACCACCAGGCAGATGAGACGTGGATGTCTTTATGTCTGTGCGTGATTTTTGCTACAGGGACCGGAGTATGCGGAAGGGATCCTGTGTCCAGCCTCTGGTGTAGTGCCATCTGTAGGTCTTCTTCGAAGCAGATCCTGAACAGATCACCGAGAAAAACACCCCATCTACCTTCAAACATTTCCGTTGGTGGGGGTCCCACCCCAGTCCTTGACCAAGCAGTACACAATTACTGGCTAACTAGTTAGGAATGAGTGTCTTTTGAGCTGGCAGGCTAAAGGCAGTAATAAGCAGCATCCCACAGAAGCACATCAGGCCTTTCTCTCAGCTGTGCTTGGCCAGTGGAGAATGCACTGAGCACAAATTAGCCTTCTTGGTACAAAAGACAGCACAAATTTTTCTGTAATTCAGATTTACATAAAGGACAGGTTCCAAATGAGACTCATAGCAGGGGTGAACCCATCCCATGCTCTTCTCTCTACTCAACATGGTGTTGTCACGGCTTGCAAAGCAGGGAAAGGCTGTTGGATTGCAGTGAGAGGACAGGACTCATGGTTGCAACACTTGCCTGGGAAGATCGAGGTCTGGTTTTGCATTTCTGGCCTGGCTTCTTTCTAGCTACACGTGAGGAGAGGCCATGGGGTCCTGGATCCTCCTCCTGGTACTACCCAAAGGTGCAGTTTCACATTACGACTTTTGTAACGTTGGCTCTGGTAAGGACTACCAGGGTCCAGCAGTTTATACCCTCTTTACTCCCTAAAACCTGCCCCACGGTAGGTCACTGCCTCCTTGGTTGCACTGGGACATCCAGACAAGGCAGTGAGCTGGTCCAGTGGAGAAGATGGGCTCAGACCAGCTCTGCTGCTGAAGGATCCTGCACAAACCTGTACTTTAGGGATGCCCTTTCAGGACTAACTCTCTTCCTGGAAACTGTAAGGCCAATCATGTCTATTTTCTGCAGTGTGTTATCAAGTAAGACTGAGAACAGCAGAGGGCTGAAGTTGCAACATGCAAATGAAAAGCAAGCTCAAAACCACTGCAACATTTTAAACTTACCTTGGGCCCCTTCACGGAGGAAAGGTTGGACTGAGCCATGCTCCTGACACCTTGCAGGTCTCAGGTTTTCTTTTGCATTATCCCTAAGTCCTGTTCCTCCCTGCCCTCCTGGAAATGCACTGTTCAGCTTCTGAAATCCCTCCTCAGCTCCAGCTCGTGTCAGGTCACGGGACTCAGCTCAAGCCAAGCTCTCCGCTTGAAGCATTTACTGATCCATTTTTATGGTACAGCCGTCACATAAATACAGCACCAAGTTCTCCTTATGGCCATCTGGGGACTTGGTAGCCAGTCTAACAGCCCTGTTATTTTGATGTTAAATAGAGCAGTAAGAGTAGAGCAAAAACAAAAATCAAAACCCAATCAAAACAAGGTCCCCCCACCGTTAACAGGATTTCTGAAAATTATTTCCTTCCATCCACGTGCTGGCGTGACAACGGCCACTCCCCATTCCTCCCATCGGTAATGGCAAAGAGCAAAAATCAATAGCAGGAAAGAAGGATCAATGCAAACAGAAATGGCAAGTTTTGTTTTAAAAGATTTTGGCAGAGGGGTTTTAAAAAATGATGCCATCTGTGGTATTTTTCTACATCAACAGCATGCACTGTGGATAATGCCAGTCCCACATCAATAACATCTGCTAATGCCGCTTTCCGAGCGGCGTAATCAATCCTGCCCAGCAGGCCCTGGGGTAGAAAAGTAAGCTCACAAACTGCGCCTGCCATCTGCATCCCACTCGCCCTCACCCGAAATCTGGCAGCCCTCGCCCAAAGCGCCTGATGAGGCCATTGCTCAGGCGCGGGGCGTTGAGGTGCTGGGCAGAACGAGTCAGAGGGAGGTCATCCTGCAATGGTGCCGAAACCCCTCATTTACTTTTTTGCAGGTTGTCAGCCTTGAACAAAACCACCAGTTTCCTGCAAGCAGCTTTGCACATCTGTCCCCGGTTGGGACAATGTGCCTCCTGTGCCATGGCAAACCCCACGTGCCACCATGAGGATGGCCACTGGGGACCCTGACACAGCATGGGGGCAGAGTTGGGCTGTCACTGCTCCGGGAATGCAGATGGGGCTGGGCAGGTACATTTTGATTTGCCTGTGAAAAATTTGAGGATGTGTTTTCAACACTCCCAGGGATGACAATGAAGGGATGCAAGGAATATTTTAACACACCGTTCAGGAGACACAGCCCTGCGATACCCTTTAGCTCTTACCCTAAGAAGAAAGTCTGCTTGAAGTGGCTCTTGCAGAAAAGTTTTGCTTGTTCTTTCTGCGTGAAATCTCTTGAAACCTTATGAGATTTGAGGTACCACTGAACTGTCAGCCTCACCCATCATAAATTACCCATTTTCCTACATGGCTGCTAGAACATTTTGCATGCATTACCTTGGTCTGTGCTGGCCTCAGGCGTGCTGGGAGTGCAGAGCCTGTCACCCTGAGCAACAGTCCCTACATCCCCAAACCCAGACTCTCCAAACACATTTATATAATAGTGCAGTTACGGGTGATTCATTTGAATTTGATAGCAAAGTTTATTGGGCAGTAGCAGAAAGGAGGTGGGACAGGAGCAGAGGCGTTTTCTCTTGGGGCTGGATGGGCTAGTAGCCTTCAGCATGCAGCCCTGGAAGCATCCATAAGGGCTTGCCAAAGTGTAACGGAGATGAGGACAAGTCATGTTAAAAAAAAAAAAGGTCAAAACATACATATTTGATACAAAATCCCAATATGTGGAGGAACTGGTTTCCTGCTAGTCTCATCTGATATCTTCTTCTACAGAAACACTAGGCTGGGGCGCTGGGGGAGGGTGAAGCCATAAAGCGCTTGTGTTGAAGGGAACATTTCACCCAGATTGAAAGGAATGGCTTTTCCCCAGAGTCTGAAATGTGTTTGACAAAAAGCATAATTTTTTAAAAACGTTTTACTTTTTATAGACCTGAAAATAGGGATTTCACTTTGACATCCATTTTTAGCCAGATTGTGAGCATTTATTGCTTTTTCTCCACGTACAGATAAAGCAAATGCTCCCTTCAGAGTTGTTTGCTTTCAATAGCGCAGAGCCGAGCAGTTGTTTTAATTAGAAGGTTGTCTATAGACAAGGGCATTTCCCTAATACTTTCCCTGCTTCAAGACTGAACAGAATGGGAAACTTAGTGCAAAAATTACTGAAAGTTATCCATGACAACAAATACAGCCCAAAATAAAGGGAAACCTGGCTGGTACCTGACCTGGAGCCCAAGTGCCCGACCACTGCTGCTCAGCAGCAGTATCATAAATGGAAACCTCTGTCTGTCCAGCCAGCAACTAAGTGTCACAATCTCACTGAGTCCCTCTGCATATCTCTGGTAGCAGCATCACAGCGGTATTGGCAATGCACGACCTTAACAGTTGTGTTACTGCACAAGCACTGTCTTGGCACTTGCAGGAGCTTGGTTAAAGGGAGCAAAAAGGAGAAGAATGACATGGCGAACTTGGTTAGATAAAGTTTCATTTGTCAAAGAACTGTTGAGGAAAAAGGCTGATGTATTCCAGCCTGTTGTATAGTGTATTACAGAAGCAATCTATTTTTGTTCTGCTATTATGCCATGGAGAATTCATCTCTCTGCAACAGTAGAAGCGATAAAGGAAAAAATTGGCCCTTTTCCTGTAAATCGACTCCAGTACTTTGGGGTGGGTTGTACTTGCTTTCCTTGCAACCAAATGCAAGCCTGTATATTCCCAAAGGAACCCCATAGTGGAAGCCAAGGTGCTCTTGAAGATCAAGTGCAAAACTCAATGACCCAGGACAAGAGAAAAAGTCTTGAAAATAATCAGCCTGAGCTGGCATCTGAACTGCAAAGTAAATCAAACACTTGGAGCTTTGAAAAGTTCAAAAGGCTTTAAGAAACATAAAATCACTTGCCACTGAGCTTCTTATTTAGAGTCTTTTTTTGTTAGAGATTTTTTTTTTTTTTAAATACAAAGAAATATTTCCAGGGAGATGCTACAAATTCAGTGTCATTGTTTGGAACAAAAGAAGGCCAAAATTCTCCATCGGAGAGGAGGACTGAGCCTCTAGATACTGGAGGGCATGGAGCCTTTGATGACAGCCAAGAGGAGAGCATCTGATGCATCCCATATCGGAGGCACTGCCATGCACAGAGATGCATCTCCTTGTGGTTATGCCCTGTAAGAACGGTCTTGAAACAAATCAAAGCAAAACCAAGTATTTTGCATTCAACCCATTTGTGTAGTCATATCAAAATCCAACTTTGAGCCACAAATCAAAAAAAGAGGTTTGGAAAATGTAGGCTTTTTTTTTTTTTCTCTTGTATCGCTGGCAGAGGCCCCAGCCATGGGCACAGACCCCGCTGTACCATGCAGTGACTCAGGATGGCCAAGATGCTTTATCCTGAAAGATATGTAAAGATGCACCTTCTGTTGGCCAGCTGCTGCAAGATGTATACCCTGGACTTCAGGGACAATTAAGGAACAGCTCTTTGCCAAGAAATGCAGGGACAGCGTAGGACTATGCCAGGTTTGCAGATGCTGCTGTCCCTCACTGCTGGGAATGACTCTCCCAGGGGACACAACAGGCCCAGACCTCCCAGGATGGCTTCTTCTCCTACCTACTGCTAGAAAACTAAAAAAACCATCGCCTCTGCCCCAGGAGAAGACAAGCAATAGCAGGTCAGCATGGACAGACAGGCGGGGAAACTGAAAGAAATAATACAGAGCTTTGCTAAGAGTGCAAAACAGCGATATCAACACCCCGGTTCTCAAACCATTTCAGGCTGCTGTAGGTGTGCAAGGCAGTATCTAAACAACAGAGCCCCTGCAGCCTCCAGAAGGTCAGCTAGAAACCACATTTTCACTGCCTCTTGGGCTGCAAGCAGCAAGGAGGTGTTTGGGGCCGGCCAAGCAAATCCTACGCATGCCGGCCAACATGGGCTCTCGATACCTGGAAGACAGAGACAAGCATTGCTCTGATGATATTTGGATTAGCCTATGTTTTTTGCTAGATGGCTGCTTAGCTCACTGCAAAGCAGGGAAACTTGTTTGAGATGGCAGAGGTGCCTTCTCCAGACAGGAACCTGGCTACAGCTGGTCAAAAACCGGGTCGGGAAGGGTGCACCAGGCTGCAGGGGCTGCTCTGAGAGAGATGCTCTGGGGGCTGCAGAGAACGAGGTGGCACCTGCAAGGCTTTGGGAAGCCTTAACAGCAAAAAAAAAAAAAAAAAAAAAAAGAAGTAGGGAGAAAAAAAGAGAAAGAAAAGAAATCTGAAGAAAAAAAGACAGAAAACAGAGAGGGTGTAGAGTATGAGAATAAAGCACGGGCTCCCTTTGTCCCCACTCTCTCTGGAAGGAAGGGGAGTGGGGCAGCAAGAGAGGGGAGGGGGCATGCGTGCGTGGTGGGGAGGGAGCCGCCGTCGCTCTTCTCGCTGTGGGGACCTGCCATGCGCGTCCCCTGGGAGCTGCCGAGCTGGCAGCACATGGCAGCCTCGTTTCACTAAACAAAGGGGAAAAAAGCAGGGAAAGCAACCAAGAAGGGAGAAGCATGAAGGAGGGAGTGAGGCTCTGAAGCAACGAGCAGGGAGAAGACCCGCCAGTCCCTGCCTGGCCTCGGCTCTTCCCCGAGGCACCCAGAAAAGCCACCGCCTCGGTCACACAAGGGTTACGGCAATGTATCGTGCGGGGAGCATCCTCTGTGGAAAAGGATGGTGCTGTTTACATGATTTATAGCGAGATAAGATGATTTACAATAATGAATTCCTACACATTATCTAGAGCTGCAGTACAAACTTGACACCCCCTAAGAACAAAGTGCTTGCTTTGACCCTGTCCTCCCATGCGCACCTTTCCCCAGCATTGCCCTGTTAGCACCCTCATTCACGTTTAATATTTACGCAGCACAGGGTGCCAGGAGACCGGTCGAGCTGGGGCAGCTGGCTGTGGCTGCTGCGCTACAGCAGCCCATGAGCCATCGTGAGCCCTCCCTCCTGCCTCGTGCACCTCAGCTGTCTTCTGCATTTGTTCTGCAAGGCGTGCAAGCACCCCAGCAGCCTCCTTCCTGCAGTTTTAATGACGTTTTTTATTTACTGGATGTTGGCAACGTGCTCAGTGCTGCAGAGGGGTCAAAATGAGTTTGACCCTGCTCCCAAGACACTCAGCTGGATGGGCCAAGGCAAGCGGGAGGTACTTGGCAACACCAAGCAGAGCAAACTGCTCTGCTTCAGATCCTTCCCATGGGATGTTGAGGGTCCAGGGATGGCACAAGCCTTGAGTCCTCGCTAGCCGCCTAGGAGCCCCATGATGATGGGCATGGCTCAGATGCAACTCCCACACCATGAGTCAGATGGGCCAGGAGAAACCTCCCTGAGGAGTTACAGCCCTCAGTCCCACATGGGGTGATTATTTATTGACTGTTGGTAATTCAATTCTTGTGGGAATGAAGGGGAAAAACAACTGAAAAAACAAGGGTTTTGGAAGAGACCCAGGTTCTCATGTTCTGTCCTTCCTGCTAGCAGCCTGGGAGATGGTTTTGGTGATAGCTCCTGGAGGCTGAGGCTGTTTTTTAAATCTCAGGAGATACTATCGAATATTTTTCCGAGTTGACTGGGTTGCAGCATCCCAGTTTGCATTGCAGACATTTGCACTTCTGCTCCGTGTTTTCCATTTTTTGCTTACAAACATTTTGTGGAATGAAAACAGGCATTTTTGAGCTGCACTAATTTTAATCTAATTTCAGACATGTTGGTAAGGTAAGGTCAGCATTCTGTCAATGACAAATTTAATGAAAATAAAGGTCCAGACAACAAAATGTTATGGAATTGGATAAGGCTTTTTGACTGCTGTCATTACAATTGATAGTTCTATTCAGTCACTTGAAATTTTATTGATTTTTTTTTTTTTCCAAGCACTCCACCTTAAACTTATTTTTCATTTCAAGAAATCAATACTATGGATCCTTTGACACAAGGCATGCAGCATTCTGCCACAATATGTATTTCATGATGGAAGAAGCTGGGAGTTTTTTTCTGCTCACTTCTTTCATCATGAAAATAAACTGAAAATCTCAGTTACTTATAAAAATAAAAATCTGGGGAAAACTTCCTGCCCTTGATTCTCTGCACTGGATCACTTGTGATGGTGTCTGCCATGGAGATTTTTTTCCCGAAGCCCTGCTGCTGGTGAAAGGCAGAGTTATGAATGTGCGATGAGGTTGATCTAACAACTCCGATAAGTGGAAATTTTTTTTCTTCTTTCTCGATTGTTTTTTTTTTTTTTTTTCTCAATTTTGCTTTCCTGGGCACAGGTGGAAAATCTTATTTTGCAATTTCATCAAAGAATGAAAAAAACAGGTTTTGCATGGGCAAAGGCTCTGGGCTGGAGCTCCAGGTAACGTCGCTGCTGCAAAGGCAGATGCGCCCTGCGTCGGGTACATGGCTGGTAAAAAACATGCGGGGTGATGAAGCGTTATCAGGGACAGGTCTCCTTGGAGCTGCCTGGTGAGACGGGTGAGACCAGGGGTGGGCGAGGAGCCTGGCCCTCTGGGGACACCAGTTTGTTGACTATGGGGACCAATCTGCACCACCTCCCTCTCCAAAACCACACTTTCAAGCCCACATCCAGCGGCCCTGGGCTGGCCTTTCAACACCCACCCAGCCACGCCGTACCAAGAGCACGGACAGATTGCATCAGGCTTGCTCAGGTGACTCAGCACCAGCAAAGCCTGTGTTTTTGGGCAAAACCTGAGCAACAGCAGAAGGTGCTGCCCTTCATCACCAGCCTTGAGTGGCTCTGATGGTCACCTTTGCTCTTCCCATTTGATGGGTGAGGGACAGACATGCAGTTCCTAACTTTCCCATCATATCTCCATGCTACATTTTTCCTAGTAAATGTATAATTTTCAAAGCCTAATCTGTGCTTGAATAATGCCCACTGCTTTCCTCTGTCAGGAAAGCCCTGGGGAACAGAAAGGGCAAGGTCAAATCCCTTCTCAGCCTGAAGGAGATGACCCTTCTAGTCAGCTGAGGTCCTTAGAAACACCCTGTACTGTGGATCTAACCATCTTTCTGACTGATAAATAATTTAGTTCTGGGTGTTATGAATCCCTGTCTTTTTATGAGTATAGAAATTTATTACAAGTACACAAAGTCTCACCTTTATAAATAATTAAAGTTGGTTACACACAATGACTTTAGTGAACGATCTGAAATTTAAGTGAAAAAATGGAGTATTTGTCCCTCTTTTTCAGAAAAAAGAAAAAGAGAGGCGAGGGAGTGATAACAATGTAAGAGCATATAGGAGGGGTGAGTGGACTACATCTTTCTTCTAAGTATCTCTCTGACCCAATGGATTTGTGACTACAGCTCTGTAATTTTGAGGTAAATTAATTCAGTTCAGAGAGAAGCAAGAGAGGAGGAGGGAAGCTTGCAGTCAGCATTCGTATAGGTGCAACAGGTATAAAAAGACAATATCCAGCATCCATATCTTATTACATCCCCCACTAACCCAGAATGCTATTAGCAGTCGTGGCACAACAGGGAACAGGAGGGGAGATAAAGAAAGAAAAGAAATCAGGATTGATGTTCTCTTCCTGTATTTGTTATCTTACAGAAAACAGCAGCAGAATACAAATCAACCCACCCCATGTACAGGAGGGTGGGATCCTTCGAGACTCTTGTTTTATGGATGAAATAAATTCAGTCATTGGGGGATGAAAGGCTCTGTAAGTGTAAAGAAAACCTAACCTTTTGCATGTTTTTTTTCTCTCCAGTCAAGAGCTTTCGGAACAGAGAGTGGTGTGAAGGGAAACACCAAGAGTGGCTCAGCTAAGGACGGTCACAATTTTCCCCTTATCAAAAGAAATGCTCAGATAGACTTCTTCCACTCCTTTCATGGCAGCTCCTTCCTGGAGATGACAGTAAAATGGCACATAAGGAATTGTTACTCATTTGGAAAAAAAAAAAAAAAAAAAATCTTTTAAAAGGGAAATGAGCTGGCTAGGGAAAAGTATGTGGGCAAAGGTGGAAAAAAATACGTTCTTCAAGTTTCAGCAGAGACTGACAGTCTACTTCTTTCCAGTCTGCAGTTCTTCACCTGAAAACACAAGTTTACATGCACTGCAGACCAAATCAGCATCTGTGACACTTCTGAAGGAGCCTGCATCTTCTGAGAACGTAAAAACACAAAAGGCACTGGGCTGACAAAACGATCCCACCTCACCACCACCATCTCCTCTTCTGCTCTAGCAGCATTGCCAAGTTATTTACCACATCACAGTACACCTTGAAAAGCAAGAGAGATTTCACTGCTATCTATAGACTGGACACAGAAGCAAGAGCTGAAGTTGGACTGAAAAGCTACCTAAAATATTCCCTTTACCATATCTCTTGTAGGTTAGCATACTACGTGGACAACTTTTCAGGCTTATGCCCTTTGCTAGAATATATTGATTTGCAAGATGGAGTCAAGAAATTAGGCATTATTACGATATCATCACTCATAAGCACACAGCCCTTAAATTTCCATCATAGCAAATATCCCAGAGCAACTGGGATTCTTGGGGTTTCCAAATACACTGTGCCCAGAAGGTGATTTCTCTGTGAAATCAAACCACACTCTAAAACGAAGGGCACTTTTCAGATTGGTGATGAAATTCTTAATTATGCAGCATCAAGCGCAGCAGTACTAGGGAGAAGCAAATTCACTTACAAATTATGCACATACATCAAAACCACCCTCTGTTTCAGAGACAAATGCCCAATCAATCCGATCTATTTTGCCATCTACAGCAGACGCTGCATCAGGCTATTTTATAACTATAAATTTTAATGTGCCTTTCCTCACTATAGTCAGTCAACTTGTGATTATCCAGTCTCGGGGAGGGAGCTGAACTAACCCAAATAAAGTAAAGCGCAGTCGAACAGATTGTGTAAATCAGATTGTGACAATAACTGTTTTATTTTCTATATTAGTCTTAGTGAAAACTGGAGTGACGATGTAGAAAAAGGTCAATGACAGGAATAAGAGTGTTTTATTTTTGGTGTAACACGGTTCATTTGCAACTGGATAACCTGCCCACACATAATTAAAAGTTGACAGCATCTGTACTGCGAGCTAAGCGAGAGAGTCAGGGAAAAAGCAAAGTTGATTTTGTTTCAGTCTTTGCTAGGACTCTGCTGCTTGGTCCAGGTGATGGATTAAGACAGAGCTGGGATGCAATTTACAGCTCTGTCCCCTGGGCAGCCTTTCTGGAGAAAGGAGAGCAGCGATGGAACAAGTGTAATCCTGATCGCTTGGCAAAATGTAATGTGCTTCCAAAACACAAGGGGCAGGGCCACAGACAAGGGTTTAAATAAAACAAGTTTGTGAGAGAAAGATCTATTGCTAAGTTTAAGTTGAAGCTGCAGCCAGTGCCCAGCTGGGTGGGGAGGACAGACCAAAGGCAAGGGTTTCGTCAGGAGAATTGGATCAAAGCGACTGTCACACAGCAATTCTGGTGCTATGATGTGCACATATAGGAGAGGCAGATAACAGTTAGAAGAAATTCTGTACATTCAATAATCATCCTTTTCCGTACATTCAATAATCATCCTTACAGAGATTTGATTCCCTATTACATCGTTCTGAATTATATTAGAGGTAGCACACAGAATAAAGATTGGGCTCCCTCATTCTTTTATGCCTCTAAACCCAGCTGGAATGCTAGAAAACAATAAAGCTTCTTTTTCTTTCTTCCCCCCCCCCCCCCCTTTACTTAAAGGAAAACATGCTTAATAGTAGTTTTAAGATTAAGAAGGAAATGGGTATTTAAAAAAGAAACATATTCCTCTTGGGTCACTATGAAAACCCGTTTTGTTATTGCCTAGAACCAATGGAAATAAAGCCAGCATGTCATCAAATCCTTAATACAGCATTACATCTAATTGAATCTTTTGCATCTATTTTTAATGAGCAGCTCATTTGTTTAATGTGATGGCTACATTATTACGAGTATGAGTTTGTTCTCTACTTGGGACATATTGGTTCTAATGTGATGATATTTAATTACTACCTCTCAAGGAATTATAAGAAACAAGCTGCCAAGCTTGAAAATACAGTTATTTATTCCTCGTTCACTGGGCTGAAGAGCCTGCACCCCATCTACCTGTGTGGTGTCCTTGAGGGGACTGAGCCTTTCATCTCAGTTTTCTTCGTCAGCATCTAGCACTGCATCTCTGTATGGAAACCAGCCCAATACCAACACACGCAGATGTATTACTGGGTAAGACTTTCCATAAAAAGAATTAAAAGCCTCGTATTAAATGTGCAATAGCTCAGTGCAGCAATAGCAATGAGGACGCAATCCAGCTGTTGCGACAGAAACAACAGCACACATTGGGAATGCACATCTGTCTTCATAGAAACAGCATCATCTGTTTTCCTCACAGCTGTGTAACCCTATTTCTGTCTACTCCAGTGCCCAGAAATGGCTTCAAGAGGCCACCGAGACTCCTGCCGGGAGCTGCCTGTCCCGCTTTCTGTTCCCCAGGCCCCCAGCTTGCCATGCTGTCCCTGCCACATGTCACTGCTCAGCACCTTCTCCTCCGCTCTGGCAGCTGGTTATTGCGGAGGGAGCCAACAGGAGCGGAGCTGAGGAAATTATTGCTGGTAATAACGTCTGCAGCAAATCTAGCCTTCTTGCCATGCTTTGTTTTAACCAAACTCACTCCGTCTGAAGGGACTAATCGCCTGTAAATTCTCCCCCAGTGCTCAGGTTGAAGAGTGGCTCCCAAGACCTGCATGCCTTTTTCACGGCTGTGGGTTTTGCCTCTTAGCGCTTCAATCACAGGTGCCTGTTCTTCAATAAAATTAATAAAATCCCTTAAGGATGCAAATGACAAACCTTCACCCTCAATCCAACCCTGCCTTGTAGGGAACAGCCTATGCCCCTTGATTTGGCCTTTTTAACTAATATCAGTATTTAGATTTTCACTAAAAATGGCTTTTCCAGTATTTTTACAGAAGGGCTGGGTGCTGTGCCTTACCCTGCCAGCCAGCCCCGAGCATGAAGGGGTTACCCAGCCATAAGCGCTCCACGCAGCGGGGCTGAATGCAGGTAATTTCTCACCCAGCCAATTTGCCATTCTCTCTCTTTATGCCATTACTCTTCCCTTCGGTGTAAGACTCCCTCACATGCGACCCCATCAATAATGCTGAGCCAAACGCAGAGCTTTGTTTCAAAAAAATACCCATGGATCCTCACTGCTAAAGCTTAGCCAGCTCTTGCTTAAACAGAATGACTATTTGGGGGCTGGCGGCCATAAGGGAACCCCTCCAAAAATGCATAGTTTTCTTTAACGATGTATCCTACCTACTCCATTCCTGGGCTACGGCAGTGGCACAGGTTAATTGCAGAGGGATAGGGGAATAACATCACTCCGTTGACATGAATAACTGCAGAATTACCATTATTTCCAGCAGAGCTACCGTGCAGTCCCCACAAATAACTGTACAATTGACTTATATAAACCCTGTTATTGTCCTTCAAATATCTTCTAGATAACAGGAGCCATCGCAAGGGGTTTCATAGATCTGCATTAACAAAATTAAAGATTTATGGTTTAGACAAAGTCAGAAATCTCATTGACATTACCAAATCAGACCTTGCTACTTTATTCACGCAAGATAATCCCCACGCAACTCACGCAACTTTTTGCCCAAATGAGGTAAGAAGGATTTAGCCCCGGAAACACCACTGGACCTACACAGCTTCAGCTTTCTTACGAACTATGCACAAACAGTAACCTAAGGGACATCCAGAGCAGTAGCTTTGCATCTTTGGACAGGAGAACTAGTAGATCACTTCAAGCTAGGAAAAATCTGTATGGACTAAGGATGCAAATGTCTAGAGGGAAACAGGGCTGACAAAAGCCATTTTTATTACTTCCATTATTTGCTCCAGCTTAGAAAAACACTGCAAGGGATTTTTTTTTTTTTTAAGTTGCATATTTTTTCCTTCCAGCTGCAAGAAAGGCAGAGTACAGAAGGAGGAGAAGGGACAGCACAGACTAAACCACTAGCTTGGGCTGGCAGTGAAATATCACACTCAAATGCCTGCATAACCCACAGTGAAGAGAAGATTAGACAAATGAACAATAAAACTGACCGTTCCATCTTGTCCTCAATGGATGGGAAAGTAATGAAAATCTCATGAAAGATAAATGGTAAAGTTAGTTTAAAACGGATTTAATGAAAGTAAAAGAGAATGAATGTTCATTCCAGGCTGCTGATTTATATTTTCTATATTTTAGTCTTCATAACTAAGTTCTGTCTTGTTAGCCATTGGAAATGTAATACAGGGTTACACATTCAGTCAAAATCCAAGCAGCTTTTAATACTTTGAAGGAGCACAATGCTGCATTTTGAAAGATTAGCAAGGGCGTCCTTGGCTGGATCCTTGCATATTAAAAAGTGATCTTCAAACCCAAGTTTTTCTTGTTGGATGGGGGGGATGAGGAATAATTCAAACCATCGCTCCCTTTTTTTCTTCCATTGAACTTGGTATAATGAAAAATGATACCAAACTCGCAACAAAAGGAATAAAGGTTTACAAAGAATTAGCTACAAAATGAGTGTCTCTTGTGAAGATGAAACATGCTCCAAAATTAGCTGCGGGTTTTTTTTTTTAATTCTATATTCTTTGTCTTTCAGCTGCTCACAGATTCTAGAAAGAATGAGCTAATTTTTCCCACTTCTTCCTCTCAATATTTTTCCACAGTATAAATAATACATAACAATAACAATATTGGTTTTATTTGGAAAAAGTGGAATCTGTCTTGGTGTCAGAGCCAGGCTGGAGGCAGCCATAACATGGGTGAAGGTTATGCGCTGTGACAAAACCCTCATGTTACACAGCGAGGACCACGAACCAGCAAACCCATCCTTGGCTAGATGTTCTAGAGGAACATCAGTAAAGGGATGCACAGGGATGCATGACCTTTTAGATGGGCAAAAATAAGCAAAAGTCTTTTGTAAATCAGGAGACACAATACAAACGCAGCCGCAGGCTGCCCACACCGCCTTGCCAGTGACTCAGCACCGAAACCGAGCCTCTCCTAGACCCGACCAGATAGCGCAGTCTCCCGTGACTCATCCCCGAAACAACAGCAAGGCTGCCAAAACACGAGTGGGGCGTTGTGACAAAGGTACTATGCACCAGTATGCAGGGTGAGACCAACCCACCCGCTTCCTATAGGAAAGGGCAGCAGTTTTAGGTTGCCACTACTGACCTCGGCTGAACACAGATCTGGGGGTGAGCAGGTCTTCATCTCTGCAGGGCATGGGCAAGACAAGGCTGCTGCAATGGCCAGCCAGGGGCTAATTAGCTAATAGTAATAAGCTAATAAGTAATAGTAATTAGCTAATTAGGTAATAAGTAATTTAGAGCACTGGAGCCCCTGTCAGCTCCCTGGCTGCAGTGAGAGGGTATGGATCCAGATCTCTGTAGATTGACAGCAAGGTCCTTGATCTTTCTAACTTTATAAATAAGGAAACAAATAAATAACCCACACGGACTTTCCTTCAGAATCAAAGGGGAATTTTCCACACACTGTTAAGAAGCAACCCTCTACTCAAGGTTTCTTCCCATCCATGTCCCCAAGACTCCTACGTAATATAGGATCCTGCTCCAGCCTCTGATCGCATCTCTGAATCTCCTCTGCCAGGCTCTGCTGCCATAAAGCAGCTGCTAGTGCTAAGTGACTTTCTGCACCAGCGGTCTTCTCATGAGCAACACTGATTTTTCTTTCCTTAGCAACTGAAGATGCAGGGTCTGACTTCAGTCAATTGATTTTGATGGGGATCGCATCCACTTGTACAGGGAGGAATTGGATGCGCCGAGGGTGTCTCAGTCCCTGAATGAACAATTGTACTAACAGCAAGGACGCAAAGGCAACAGATTTCAGGCTGTCGCAGGCAGCAGTAACAGTCAATCACCTGCATGAAATGAGCGCGTTACAGTAAATCCTCCTGCTCCGTGGAGTGAAACCATCCTGTTCCCGGCCTCTTCGGAGTCAAAGAAGCAACTCATTTCTTGATGAAACTCAGATGGCCTTTAGTTTCCCCTGGGAACACGTTGCACAGTAACTTCGTAATCTGTGATCAAAATGAAGGAATGCAACCTTGGCAAAGCGAGTGCTTTTAGATGTAAATGCCCCCGGTGCCCGCTCGCTGTTCTGCACTCTTACTCTGATGCATTAGTATTTATAAACCACAAACTGCTTTTGCTGGGTGTTTATTTCTGTAGGGACTTGACCTCTCAGCCAAGACCTCAGTCCCACTGCAAAGCTGCGGCAGAGGAGCTCCCAGAAAACAGCCACCCAGAAAACATCCCATGCAGCGAAGGTGACCCCTGTCCTGTGATAGTCGTGCCATGCTGCGAAGGGGCTGTCTGTGCACAGCCACATCCCAGCTGTGGATGTGGAAGACTTGGCCATGGGTGTCCTACTGCCCTGTGATGGGTTTCCAGACGTTTTTAACCCTAAAAACACAGTGGGTGCAACCAGGAGGCTCTCACATGTCACGAGCAGGGCAGCCAGTTGGGTGCCCTCTTCTCCAGCCCCTACCAGTGCTGCGGGTTTTCCACCCTGGTGCAGGAGGAAAAAATATATTACCCACCATGGCAAATGCCAGACAAATAAACACAGGCGCTTTTCAGGCTCTGATGAGTAGGGCACATCTCTCCCCAGAGAATAATCTCCCAGGAATCGACACATAACATTGAAAGACAAATGAGAATGAAAAGGCCTCTCAAATTTAATAGCCTCCATGAATTACACTGCCTTTTGTCTACATGGACTGTCACTCTTTCCATTAAAGAGTCACTGTCATCAGTAATCCATTTTAAGATTTATAGATGTGGAGATTTATAGACTTACTGTTCTTATCTGCTTTTTTTTTTGATGCATCTCTGTGGGTCCCCAAAAGGTGGGATTCTATCCAAAACCTCCGCCCTGAAAAATATAAACCCATGATGGGATGGCAGGCTTTTGAATTGGATGCCAACAAAAGTAATAATGCTGATAAGGAGAGCAAGGATGATAACGTGGAGAGGGAGAGGGGGGAATGACGACAAGGACAAGAAAGGATAAAGGATGAGCAGGAGAAAATAAGAAGGGGATAATACAGGTTTTAATTTATTTTTTCACAAATTCTCACTCTATAAATTCCACAATTTCTTGAAAGAAAGAAAATAATTAGGTTACTTTTCCTCTCTGGTCATTTTTTACTTAAGAGAAAAAAACCCCTGCATCCTTGAAGTGAATATATTCAGATCCAACTTTTGCATCCAAGAAGGCCACTTCACAATGCTCACAATAAAGAATACACTCAGGTGGGAGTATACTGACATTACAAAGTCTCTTCAAACACCTAGAGGAATTTTAGTATAAATGAGCCTCAAGCTACCTGCTTTGCATGTTTTTATCTGATTCTAGTGCAGTTGCACAGTTTGTTCTAATAGTAATTGAATACCCATATGTGGATTAATACCTCCAGCGGAAAAGAATTTGAATATGTTCGTGCTGCTTGAAACTAGTCTGTTTGCATGTGCAACTCGATACTGGGTAAAACTGCAAATACTTACGTGACTTAGAAATCAAAGTACTATTCAAAAGCATCTAACTCATTCCGAGCCTGGTTTTGGGATGTCTGTGTAAGAAACAGACCTACGTAGCCTCATTCCATTATTCTACGTATTACACTGACAGCAGGTAGTGTTCGAGGCAATTCTAAAAAAGTAGCATTGGACAAAATTCCTTAGGTAACCTTTAAAATCTCTGTTCCTGCTAAGTATTTCTTGGTATTTTTGTACATGCTTGCCTGTAAGGAGAACTAGGACAAATCTTTTTCTAAGTTTTGTTGCTGTGTTAAAGAAAGCTGCTGTATTTGCTGAGCTACCGAAGAAAATGCTTTGGTACAAATGGCTATCATGTAAATCAATGGAAGTCTGCAGGCAACACTACCCATGTATATTAAAAATAAGGCTCTCTTCCCAAATGCAAATTCGCTTAAAGAACAGTGAACTGTGGGGACTGAATGTGTAATGCATTCCAATTAGCTTCCTCTTAATCATAGCTATTACCACGGGCTATCGTCATATTGGAAGCTGTGTCTGTGCTGATCCTTTACAACATGCACGTGTGACGGCTGTCAAAGTAATTATCAGCACAAATTTCACTTTCTATTTGTATTTTCTAGCTCCAGACAGAGACAAACTTTAGTGGTGGATTAATTTTGCTGTGGTCTTGGGGAAAGGCAGAACAGTGCTAGGACTCATTTTAAATCGGTCCTACTCAAGCTCTTCAGCTGATAGGGTTACGACCCGTGAATTCAAGAGCTGGCTGCCTGCACTCTTATGTATTACGCAGAAAGGAAACCATGAAGCCAAAGCTGTTAGAGCCTCCTCCTTGAACAAATAGTTTCCTAAATAAGTGCCCTGCGCTCATTGCCTTTAATAATCCCTTGGTTGAATGTCATTAATATGCGTGTATTTTTCTCCCAAGAGTATTGTTCTCTTGCAAAACAGTTTCTATACCGGGTCTTTTATGCACACCGCCTTTTGCATGGCACAACAGCTATTTGAGAAATAAAATTCAGCCGGGCAGAACTGTAAATGATGGGAGCTTAGTGTGCTTACACCTCTCTTGTCCCATCTTTAAGGTGACACTGAGCAAAAGCCACCTTACGGAGCAACAGCATTGCGGAGACCTTGCAAAGAAGCGGGCTGCTCAGATAGATACAACCAAATTCTTCCTCTCTGGGAAGTGCATTACTGTATTTTGAGCACCAAGGGGATGTTTGTGTTGTTTCGTGGGCTAAGGACTAAGAAAATGGGAAAATAGCGCAGAGCTTGCTCACCCTTCCGACGCTCCTCCTGCATCAGAGGGAGGGCTGTCTGTGGTGGCCTCCTCCTCTACTGGAAGGCAGATGTTTGAAAGTGCATGAACTGGCAGTTAGGGCATCTTCCCAAACCCATGGATCTTGCAGATCCAGGAGGAAAGGAGACGTTTTACCTGGAAGCACAGAAGTTGTCTGTAGCTGCTCCAAAGGCTCTTCTTCCAGGACAACCAGCTCCTGCATGACCTGCTGCAACATGACTTGCTCCTCGCTGGCCGCCCTGTTGTGCCGGTATGGCAGTCGGATACTGTCGGTATTCACGGCTGGACAGTTCCCACTTGGATCCACAGCAGAATATCCCCATCTCCCTTGCTCCAAATGCCCCAAATCTCTGGGCAGGGCCAGTCATGCTGGAGACCCGAGGGAGAAGGAGGCATGTGGGAGGCAGCAGTGTGAGAGCTTGCAGAAGAGAGTGTGTGTGATCAGTTATTAAATATATCTGCAAACAAAGCAGATGATTGAAAATGCCATTTCACAGGCTCCTGACAGCAATCGCCATGCTGACGGGGAGCAACGTGGCATCAGACAGTGGCAGAGCCCAAACCTCATTTTTTACACACACATCCCCCCTACTTTAGGTAGTGATTTAGAGATCAGAGGAAGGACTTGACAGTTTAATATTTAAACAATTTGTTTCATGTTTAGACCATCATGTTAATGATCTGTGTGTCACAACAATAATCAAGTTGGGTGGAAACTCGCTTGCAATTAGCCACTTCTCCTGTCACAGCCTACAGCATATCAGGCCCATGGCTTCTAATTTTAGCCAAACGCTAGCTTTAAAATCTAATTGACATTCTGTTTTCCCCCAAAAATCCACAAATACTTGTGTTCCCCATGGCTCTGTATATAAAGTCTCCCAATTGACAGGAGATGAGTCTGTCACAGCCCCCGATGCAGAGCTGGTCCCTTCCCTCCTCCCTGGCCATTCACCCCTGCAGCTCCTCATTCCCCTGCCGCGATGCCCAGACGGCTGCAATCCTCTCCCTGCTGTCCCGAGAGAAAAACATCTCATTTCTGGGTGCCACACTGGGCAGGACACCCGCCGTACCCCTCACAGTTTCTGTCCATGCACCATAGAGTATCCTACAAACATTGTAGGAGGATACCGTTATTCCAAAAATTTGGGTACTCATCAGGGAAAAAGAGAGGCAAAGCCATAAAATTATATATCCAGGCTGTGTTTTGAACTATTCAAGTGGTGAGAAAATGGCCTGACTGGTCCTGCTGCTGCTCCACAGCCCGTACTCAAAACCAGATTTAAGCCTCTTGCTCTAAAATACTCTCCTCTTGCCTCTTTATTCTCCCTCTTTAATAATCTGCATTGTGCTGGTACTACCCCCAGCCAGAGACCCGTTGTGCTGGAGACTGTGGTTACAAAGCCAAGACCAGTGCCCTAAAGAGCTTTAAACCTCACTTTAATTTTGGTGCAAATTATGTAAAACAAAGTGTTCATAGCACTGTTCAGCAAGCTGGGGAATTTCTTCAGCAATTTGTATTATGTTGAAAAATGGAGTTGGACTCTTTTTCTTTCTTTAAATAAAAGCAAAACAGTAACCTTGCCTCCAACAACAGCTTTTACCAACAGTAACCTGCATCATTTTTACAACAGCAGAGAGTTTTTGACTGATTGTCCTGTGCGTATCAAATCTCAGCTCTGCTGCGGTGGAGACCTGAGTAACAATATCCACAGCAACATGCCGCCTGCACCTCTTCAACATCTTTATTAATGATGTACAGCTGAGCCCCTGCTGCTCGCTGGCGTTTACCACCAGATAGATTTATGGCTAACTTCCAAGGCCTTTCCCACTACTCTTAATTTATTATAACAACAGTGTTCATACATGAGCGTTTCGTGTTAGGGAGACAGCAGTGCGCCGGTAGCATTACAGCAGATGAAGTCTATAAAAGCCCTACCAGTTTAGGAAGCCAAAGTCTCCGGGAAGTGAGTCTCTCCCAGCTAACAAGCTGCGAAGTTGCTTTTTTAGCCCTTGTTTATCACGGTTGTAAAAGAGCAGTTTGCATCTGGCCACTGGCTCTTGCGAGGCGTCCACAGGAGGGTGGCTGCTGAGGTCTGAGCTCAGCCCTTTCGCCTCCCACCAAGCCACCTGCCACATTTCAGCTCGCAGAGGGTAATCTCTTTTTCCCTTTTTCCAACGTGATTTGGTTGTATCTAAACCTCCCCAAATTCTCACCTCAGCTCTTGCTTCTTGTTAAGTTTACCTGCTTTCTCTTGAGATTTTTTTACTCTTGTCCCAGTCTGTATTAAAGGGCTGGTGGGCTCCAAGAGGGATGTTCCCAGGGGACCTCAGACCATCCCTACCCCAGAAATGAGGCAAAACCTTTAGGACTGAAAAGCAAAGTCTGGCCTCTGCAGCTGTCAGAGCCTCTGCACAGCCTGATCCTACTACAGACCTTAAAGAAAGAAAATGGAGCGGTTTCCTTCTCTCTTGGCATCCCTGCCTGACATGCCACCTTGGACACGAAGCTGCACAAGCCTCAGGGGCCTCCCGGGGAAGAGATTCCCACTGCTCTCTGGCAGGACTGGAGGGAGCGAGCTGCTCTCCGGGGCCAGCCCCGGGGAAGCGAAGCCCTCACAGCTGGTAAGGGTTGGCAGCCTTGTCCTTCACCATCAGCGCACCTGAAGCAGGGGTTTGCAATCGGCTAGTGTGCCTTGAAGGTAATTTGCTCTGTCAGATGAGATTTTTGGACCGATGCCCTCAACCAGCGTGGTCAGAGATGCTACCTGCCTCCCCTACCCCTGTTACACCCCGTGCCATCTTACTCCAGCCAAAGTATATACGTGTGACCATTTCATCCCTGCCTTGTCTTGCCTGGGTCAGTCCCAGGCAGTCCCTAGCTCCACTCTGACTTACCCCGGGCACGCAGGGTGGCAGAGATAGAGAGCAAACCAGCCAGGGAAGCTCACTCACGGAAAAGGCAACAATAGCGAAGGCCCTTCATAGTTATCTGTAATTATGTTTTCTAGCTGTATCCAGAATGAAAAAGTCATATACGTTTTAATATGGTCTAATAACAATCACTCTATGAATCTAAACTATTTAACAGTAAAAGATCCTTTCCAGTAATTTTTTTAGCCATTCTAATAGAATTTCTTTATTAGTCATTTTTTATTAAATTTGACAAGGTGATAACAAAAGGCTATAGAAAAGTATTCAGCTTTATTATAGTCTATAGTACTTTTCCATAAAGGTTGATATGGACTCACCACTCCTAATAAATAGCAATACTTCTGCTGAGACTATTCAAACCTTACAGTTCTGCCCTTTCAAGAGCAGTCCTTTGTTTTACATTAATGTTCTACTCCACTCTTCTTCTGTGTTTTTCCCCATCCGTAAGCTACATTTGCAGAAATTTAGGGATGTCTTCTCTTTCCTCCCCAAGTACTACTGGATACGCTATAGTAAAATACCAAATAAAATCTACTGATCAAGACAATTCTAAAGCTGTCAACATATTTTGTTCCCTAACTATGTATCCAAATCATCTCAAAAGTATTGTAGTCTCCTCTTGGAGTTGATAAGCCATTTAATGTATTATTCTGGTGACAGACGAGCCGGCATTTGCTACAAGCATTTTTATGATTCAGTAGTTTTCAGCAAGACTAGAAAACTAAGCAGCGGGTTTACACTATAACAAAATAAAAGCAGAGATCTCATCTGCCTGATGAATGACTAAAGCAGCTTTCATCTGCGGATTTTCTGATAGTTTGCCTGAAGGTGGAGAACTTACTGTTTAGGACATGATAACGGTACCCTCAGGCTATAATCAAATGGCATGTGTTGAAGACTGTACACATGCGGGGGGCAGAGAGACTTAACTCTGGTGCAGTTTCCATCTAAGCAAGATACGTAAGCGCAATAAATTTGAAACAAAAAGGAGAGTCAAGGAAAAGAGAAATGCTATATGCATGTATATGGGCTAACAGCACGTAGACACCAGACGCCGTGCCTGGCTGTCTGCTCTGCTCAGCCACTTGGCTCTTTGCTAAGGTGCCACAGCAGATGTGGTTTTTTTCAGAAAGAAATAAATGCAAGGACAACAGCAGCTGAAAGGCCATTACATACATAGAATTTGGCATCAACAGGCAAGCAGATATAGTATTACTGGCTGTCTTATTCCTTAGCAAACAGATATTAGATAAGGCCTCCCTCTCTGCCAAGCAATGAGTCAGTGGCTGAGATGAGGGAAGAGCGCTGGCCTCCTGACTTCCATTCTCCACATCTGACCAGAGATCACACCAGCTGTCTTCCAGAAAAGGCCAACTCCAGGGACCAACCTCAGTAGCAAATACTCAAGCTGTGTTTCACGTGGGAGGGCAAACAAGTCAGGTTTCACCCATGCATTTCAAAAGGACACAACCGCTAACAGCATGGGTGCCTGTCTCTCGGCACCAAGGGCCACATTCAGCCCACCTTCCACTGAGGGTTCACCAGGCTGTTTTGAGCTAAAATGACATAGCTGGTGTGAAAGCGATGGAAAACTCATACTGTCCCAGCATCCTCTTATTCTGCCTCTTGATCACCTCTAATTTTGCATCTCCCTCTGCTAGGACTTCATCCATACCCTATCAAAAAGCCCACAGAAGTCGGTTCCTCTCCCCACAAAGCAAATGGCAATGAGGACATGAGGCATTGTCAGATCTGGACTACATACAAAGTCTTCTGAGGCCAGTGGGAATACTGGACAAAACCAGTGATTGCATTTTCTGTGCGCGGACATTTTGGTGCTTTCCATATGATTTTTAAACCATGAGTAATGCCAGCTTCCAAAGATTTGTCCTATATTTGAACCTTGCTCACGGTCTTCCACTTGCTTAGCCGTGAACATGATTTTAACAAAGCCATTTCAACCCCTCAGTTAATTTGTTTCTGAGGCCTTTCTCTTTCAGAGTGTGTAATTAAACTAAAAGAGCCTGGAAAAGCCCCTTACAGTAAATAATTTACAAGTTCCTCCCTGGGGACATTTTTTAATTATAACTCCACTGGTCATATCTTACTGAATACTCTGAGATAGCATTCCCTGCTGAGATCCTGAAATATAATTAACTTATTCCTTTGGTAATGGTATTTTTTCTTAGCCTATCCATTTCTTATGTAGGACAGGCAGATTTGTTTATAAACAAAGTAGAGATTGATAGACGCTTTGTCATGAGAATAGCAATAATGGCATCCACTGCAACAGATGGGGGCATGTCCATTTGAGGAAAGATGATACTGTTTTGAAGCAACTTTTATAAATCCTACCCTGACAACCCAGCATGGAGAGATACAAGAGAGCAACCAGATAGCCCCGATTCCTCTCCTTCTTGGCAGCCTGCCTTGCTCCCCAAGTGCCATTTTATGCATAGCAAACGTAAATAATTGTGACGCACCTACCAACCCCCTAACCTTTGTGCTTCAGAAACACAGCTATATACTGTCAAACTGACAGTGATTTCACGTTATGTGGCAAAAAGAAAAACCCTGAGCGACAGCAGCAAGGTTGGGGATGTCAAACGAAAGCTGTCACATTTATTTAGCTCTGCGATTCTCGAGACAATGTACATAAATATTATTTTACTATCCCCACCAGCCAAATGTTAAGAGCTATCTGCATCAGCCAGGGTCCTGCGGCTCCCCCAGCCTGGCCGACGAGCCTGTGATGATCTCCGCCTGACCCAGGAGAGGCTGGCAAGAAACAAAGCGCCAGCTCCTCTTGTTCCCAATGATACAGTACATTAAATAGTTCCCTCATCCCTTCCCGCCGCAGCTGTAGCCAAAAGGGCGGTCTGGAGTGAATGCAGGAGGGAACGGCTCCACAATGTATTGAAATGTGATTTGCGAGATACGAAGTTTGGGGACGCTTGTTGCCTCAAGCCCCAAAAGCCTTCAAAGCTCACTTGCTTTTCCTATACCAATTAGTTCCAGCAACTCCAGAGAGCCCGAGAGGACAAAGCTTGGCATCTATCTGTGGCTGTGCTGGATGGGAGCCTATATTTTGCATCCAAACTCTTGCTTTTTACTTCCTCCCCCTATTTTGAATTCCCACACAACAAAACATATGACCAAGTCCTCAGCTCTCTCTAAGCACTTTGTTTCTGTACGGTTGTTAGTGCTGGCCCTGAAGTCTCCTCATCATATGCTGGCCTTTTTTGTACACAGTTGTTCACCTGGCATCACCTGTAGCGAAATACATGAGTCAAGCTAGTCCTTATTCTCATGAATAAATCAAAGCTCAGACGGCAAGATCAAAAGCTAATCCAAAACGGCCGTAAAGTTTTGTGAATAAAGTCGTATCTAACTGGGCAAAGAATAATAATAATAATAATAATAATAATAATAATAATAATAATAATAATAATAATAATAAACAACCCCTCTTACATAAAGAATACCTCAGAAAAGCAAAGCCACAAGGCACAGAGGTTTTGGATAAAGTTTGCTTTGATAGTAGCCATTTAACTTATGTGGCACAAGGCATCCTAATAAAACAGCTCAAAAAACCAGTATTCAGCTTTAAAATGAAACATCATGGCTTCCCCTCAGCTTGAATGTAGCAGCAAGAGGTCATTAGCCTCTGATTATGTTCTGTTATGCTGACATGGCCTCTGAATTTTGTGCCCAAAGTAGAACTGGAGCATCACTCATGCAGTCAGGCTTAGTGTCACACTAACCAAAACCACGTAAACATGCCTCAGGATCCCAGGTAAAGCATCGTGGTTAAACCTTGCGGCAAGACACCACTAAAAGCACCCTCTGGTTTTGGTGGGGTGGAAGCAGGTAGCTTGTTGAATGGGGCCGGATTTAATTTATGCATTTAACACTTCTATAGGATTTAGGATCCAGGTTTCTGCTGTGAAAAATACTGGCTTCAGCCTAGCTTTGTTGATGTCCATGGCAGGCCGTGCCATATGGCATAGCGCTGAGCCTAATGTGATAGGTGAACTCAAACAGCCTTGCAGACAAACCTAGAAATGGGTCTGCCCCACGCAAAGCCTGCCCAATCTTTTTTTTTTTTTTTGTTGCTCTCCATATGCCAACAGAAGTTCAGAAATGAAGAAGGGATTAAAATACCACCAGGACAGACATTGTGAAAAAAAAGGGTCCAATTTTCTCATCACGTTTATTCCCCAAAGGTCTTGAATCGTAAGAGTCTGTCTCCCTCCTGTAAGGCAGTACAGCTGGCAGCACTGCAGAGCTGAGACGAGCCCAAGGACGCTCCGCTGCATGCACCAGCACCAATGCTGTCATCTCAACTTCGGCTTGCACAACCCTGTGTGACACATGAACACATCTTACTCTGCATCTTTCATTTGGTGGAGTGAAATAGTTTGATAAAGAACCGATGGAAGGCCAAATCTGATCACCACCATTTTACTAAATAGCCCATATTGCAAACTGCTACCAGCTGTCTTGTTCAGGATGCAGCTTTTCTGTACACACTGGTGGGAAGCCCGGCAGGCCAATACTGAAGGCATCTTCACCCCAGCCAGATGGACCGTTGTTAACGCAGGGTGGAGAAGCACCAGGGAGCACAGTCCAGAGAGACCTCCGTTGCTAAGCTTATGTTCACCCCAGAGCAAAAGGGTTTAATTAGTTACCGTATTAGCAAAATGTAAATAAAACTGAACACAAGCACTCTGAGATGAAAAGGTTCGTATGTACTGTCGGCATGGTTTTGTTCACAAAAACAGTTATCGCTGAGGAATTCTTAAGGTCTTAATTCTTAAGCCTTAATTCTTAAGGCTCCGCAGCTGGTGCTTGAGAATTCATGGATTTTTAAATGATGACACAGAGTAGCCTGGTGAAAATAAATGCACTGATTTATTGATTGAGGGAGGAGTTAAACATGTATAGAAAAAGTGAAGTTGCACTGAAGAAGGAACACAAAATTTTGACAGTTTGATTGACGCTGATTGGAAATATTGTGTCCTATTACTACGAGGACAGTGCGCAGAGGAAAACTCACAATCTCTGGATAGTGAGTTTTTTCAGAGGAAAACTCATGATCTTCTTCCTGATTTCCAGGATGGTCTTCAGAACTGGAGAACAACCAACCTTCCACCCAAAAACTTACTCAATCCATAAAACCTGCTCACTGCAATTCTGAGCATTTCTTTATCCTTTAACATAGTACCCATACTTCACACAATATTTTGGGAAACTATGAATGGCCCATGTACAAAATTATAGAACTTAAAGTAATTTGGAATATTATTTAAAAAAAAAAAAGAGCTGTTTTTCTCCAGATGGAGAACTCACTGACCACATTTTAGACAATCTTGTATTCAGATAAAGGAAAGAACCATATACCAAAGCTATGGACATGAACCTTTTTTTATTAACAAATACTCCCTTTATTTTAAGACAACTTCAAGGAGCCAAGTAAACAGTCAAAATTATTGCATACACTAAAATCAGCTAAGGCTTTTTTCCCATCACCATTTTTCGCCCAGCTTACTATAGGACTTATCTGGCAGTTTCTTGTTTTGCTCATGGATATACATAATATTTAAGTACTAATAACTTTTACCATAACAAGTATCTAATTCCAGAATGGATCAAGAACTGTCATTTGTAGACAGTTCACTTTTAAACTGGAATAATAAAATTGTTAAGTACCAAGTAGCTTGTTCCTCAAATGTTTGATGAGAAGAAATGGTCCTTACTGTAATAAACAGTCGTACATTCTTGTTTCTATTGATTCTAGAATAAGAATTCACAACAGATATTTGCTAATTAGAAGCAAATCAATGCAATCCTCACTACTATTACCGCATTTACACTGAGGGTTTTTTTGTTCAAACACAAACAGTGTATTTTATTGCTCCCAAAGTCATATATAACTATTAAAAAGTCATGATTGATGGATCTGATGTCTTTGGTTGGCCACTCTGGAGGTGGGTTGGTATCAAGATACTCTCAGCAGTCTTCATAAAGGATTTCATCTATTTGGACATCATTTTCTGCCACGGGCACTGATTCACAAATCTGTTCCCTAAAAGCCAAGGCAATCGTGTAAGGCTTTCCACTGGGATGTTTCATGCATCTTTCAAGATAGGTGTCATAATATCCTTTCCCTCTTCCCAGTCTGTTGCCTTTTTTGTCAAACCCAAGGCCTGGCATGAAGATAAGGTCAAGACCTCCTGCAGAAAAATGAAATAAACATTAGTGGATGCACGGTGGATTTCCTGATGGCTTGACTACATCCACAGAACTTCAGACATTTTCAAAAATGCAAGCTTTGTGTTTTGCAAAATGCTTCCCTCTCTTTGATCAGATGAAAAATGCTTTGAATACTAAACCTGTAAATTTACATTTTCATCTTATCAATTGCATACTAGATCAGCCGCAAAATAATTAGACCTTGAAAAGCTAGAAGGAAAAAAACGTACATTATAACAAATTTATTTTATCATTTTAACCCCACACTTCCATATACTAATGATTATGACTCTAAATCCAGGCAAAGACTGAACTCAGGGAAATTAAATGCAGGAGGAATGAGAAAATCAAATGAACTTCAACATCAGACACAAAAATAGGAAAGGAAAAAAGAATGAAAAGAAGATGCCGAAGAGAGAGAGAGAGAGAACATCCTCTTGACACAACTGTAAGATGTCATGAACCTCCACTCAGCCTCCCAAAACCAAAGAGCCTTGAATACAATATATTCTGAAAGTGGGTATTTGCCCTCTTATATCAAGATCAAGATTTGAAAGCTTGTCTCTTCATGATGTTGGGTTCCTTTTCTCCCAAAGGATGTTCTTCCTCAGCCTGCAGCAATTTTCACTGTTGCTCCAGCAGCACACACAGGCATTCTGCTTGCCTGCCCTGACTATCCCTGCTTCTGGAGGGATGTATGGGTTCCCCAAGACTCTTCTGATATTGCACTTGATTGGAACTCAAAAATCAGCTAAAAAACTGAAACAAGCTGCATAAGCTGCCAATAATCTGGACAAAACAGACCCCACTGGCTGGTGAAACCCTGAGAAAAGGTCCCACCAACAAGTTCCCAATAAAAAGGCAAGATCAGCTAAGCCCTTTTTTCTTGCTTCGTTCATACTCTGTGAACGGATGTGGACCGGCATCATGCCAGGTAGCCAGCTACAATTTACACTCGGCTGCCCACTTGTTTCAGGAGTTGATTCACACCACTGCCAGATGATAGGTAAAAGAAACTGGCTGCCACGCTGGGCAACCACCAGGCATGGAGGCAGCCAGTGTGCAGATTCCCATTACTTATGCAAGACTTGTTCGTTTAGTGTGTGAAGCCCTGCAAGGACATCCTCTAAACAAATGAGCTTGGCTGGCCTGGAACTGATCGCTGAAGCCAGGAACATCCCACTTACTAGTTTCGCAATGCAAAGAAAGTCTGTCATGACTTGCTGCTGCAGCAGACAGACGCTTAAGGAGAGAAGGGCAAGAAAGGTAGTGGAAAGCCAGCGCAGACTGAAACACAGCTGACACGAGTCTGGAAAGAAAGCAAATACTGCGTCTCGGTCCACTGCTTCTTCTTTCTTACAGGAACGGTACTTAGCCTTGAGCAGCTTTTCTATAACTAGCTTCTGCTCCTTCACCAGGGCTAGAATGTGTCAGGTATTTTTCCGCTTTTCCTATGTCTAAACCTACTCTCTCCTGCCGGTTTTGGATTGAGCTGCTCTCGCTACATCTAGCTGAGGAATGATGCCCAACATTCAAGGAGATGCGTGGGAGCGTGTACTGGAAGAGCCAGAGCTAAGCAGAGTTTTTCAGTTTCCAGGGAAGCCCATCTGAGATCACGTATCAACTCCCAACTCAGCCTGGAAGAGCATGTTAACAGTTCACGTAAGACCAACTCATTTGCACACACTCCCCAGGCTCCTGGAGATTTCCCTCCACTGTTCATCACTCAGAGAAGAGTCACTGATGTGAACACCCATCCACCATGACCTGATGACTTAATTAGAACATAGATATAAAATATGCAAGGCAAGACAGCGTGAAATGCTTAGAGAAGATCGATCTTGCAAATCCAGCATCATACAGTTAAGAAGCATGGCTTTTTTAAAGAGGTCAGGGGAGTAAGAGGAGGGAATTAGCCAAAGGGCAGACCACAGAGTATTACTGGTTGAAATAAAAAGGAGTCTGAGTGTTTTACCACATTGCAGTCAACTTTTGACTCATAGGACAGACAAATGGCAAATGGCAAACGAAGAGGAAAAGAGGCACGAGGGCAGAAGTATGGTCTCACCTGAAAAGAGATGCCATTTTTATGGTATCACCATGTACATAATGCTGGATGTACCATGTCACATCTCTTCAGTTTGCAAGTAAAAATACGTATTTGCCAATTCTCAGACCTTATGGACTAGGACCTAGAAACCAGCTGATCTTCTCCCCGTTAGCATGGTCAGTAATAGATTCTGCAGGTCAAGTCCTCCACAAGTTACTCCTGTGCTCACTACTTATCCTCTCCATAGTTTGCCTCACATTGGCTCTGCATAGGTATTCTGGTGGCCCAGAAGCCAGTATGTACCAAACGCTAACTATGCACATAAAGAAACGCGCTCTGCCTTACTCTTTTTTTTTAGCTGTTTTCACTCCGTGTGATGCTCATGGCAAAAAGCAGGAAACATTCGCAATCGCTACCGCTGGCAGGTAAGAATGCACACAAGGGCAAATCTGCAGAGTAAAAAGGTGCCATTTCTCCTTACATTTGTATTACAGAGAGGAAGAAGACAAGTCAGGGGAAGCACTACGGAAGGAGGGAATTGGCAGGAACAGTGCAGGGAAGGAAGATATTTTCTATGTAGTTTAACTGATAGCACCAGGCACACTTGAGTGAATTTAGACATATTAAAGCACTGTGTTTTCTTCTGGGTTCTCTGGAGAAACAGAGACTGTTTTAATGAGTCAGCTCCTCTATAATAATGGATTTTTTATGCCAAATAACTCAAACAAGCTTGTGCAAATCTCAATATGAAAAATTATGCTGTAAATACTGTAATAGTTACCCTTAGATTTTTCTTCCACTGGAGCACTGCAATACTGAATGCCTTTGCTCTGACTCACAACACGCTGTCTGATGTCCATGCAACTCACACCGCACAAGATTTAAGTAAAATGCCAAGCAAGACTTTCAGTAGAAAAATGACACACCTACCCTGCAAGAAGCCCGAGGGCAGTTCAAGGAGCATTAGCCCCAAATCCTGCCCTGGCATCTACAATGAATGGCAGAGAGCAGCATGGAGAAAACGCTTCCCCGCCACATAACTTGGGGAGCAACAAAACCTCTTGTGGTGCCTGCGGCAGTGCGGGGGAAGAGCTGTCACAGGATGAGAGGTGACACACAGATGAAACCAAGATTGCAGACACAGATGAGACCAAGATTGCGGACACATAAGATTACTATCAGCAATGAGAGTACATCAACAGGATGGTAGTTGAGGGTAAGAACATCTTACCCCTCTTGGCACTGGGCCCTCATGCTCCCAGGTCCTTGCAGCCCTGCAGGATCACTAGTTGCCACTCGGGATGCCCTGCCGGCTTGCTCCGTTCTCACATCCTACTCCCCTTGCTCCCACAGACCGCTGTGTGAAATGCCATCCTTGTCCCTGAGAAGACGGGGCAGGTACTTGGGCATCAGACACCACATCGGTTTTCAGTGCCTTGTAAAACAGTCTAAGAGAGGTCTCATGATCTGCATCTACTTTTATCCCTTTCCTTGTAATGGCCACTGTCCCCCGTGTGTCCGTAGTCATTAACTGTTGGATCTTGGATCCCTGAGGGCCCAGGAGCCCAGGAAAGAAAACTAAGAGAAGCACACCCACAATCAAGAGGGCTTTTGCTATAGGTAATCCATGCGTCTCCCAGAACACTTGCATGTGGCTGCAAATTGCTGAAGGCTGGAAAAACTCAAGCAACTCCAGCCCAGGACTTCTATGTAGAGAACGTCAATGCTTGTTATAAACTTTAATTAAGCTACTGGGTATCCCAGTAAGGTTAGCAATTATGAAAACAGTCACCTAATACTTGTTGTATCTATGACATGAGCTCTTGTGGCTACAGCTCCTTCAACTGTGCAGCACCGTCCATGAAATAATATACCCTGACTCATCTGTCAATGTGGGCATACAGCCTTGCTGACATGGCCACACAGGTTTCATTTATGCTGCTAAATACAGCAGGGCCAGAAAACAAATTGATTTACAGGATCACGGGTGGTCAATACTGTTTAATTGTTAGCACACTGCCTGGCACTGCCGGTCCAAGTGACATCCACGCCTGCTCCAGGGGACAGGATTCCCATGGGCAGTAAAGACAGAAGAGTACAGGTCTGGCTCCTTCCACCCTGGGCAATCCTACACCAACAAAACCAGTTTTGCTCCTCCAGACACAGACACAGGCTTCCCTGCCACATGCCAGAATATGCAACACAAATCCTCAGACTGATGCTACAAAAATACTGCTGCGATGGTCTGCCATAAGGCCTCATATTATTAAAGATATAATGAACTGGGGAAAAGATAAAAAAAAACAGTATTGCCTTAGGGCCACAGAGGCATCATGTGAGACCAAAAAGAAGAGACAGGCCAAGTTCTGTGTAGAGTGGATAGGACTAGTCTGTGCCATTTAGCCCTGTGTTATTTAACAGTGTAGATAGTGTCATAGCTTCAGAACCTGCCATGTGGGTGTACAGGCACAGTCTGTTTGCACTGACTTGCATACATCTATGTAGACATACCTTATGTCACAGAGAAGTGAAATGACTTGCCCAAGCACTCAGGAAACGTGTGGCAAAACTACATGCAAAAGGCAGGTGTGCAAGCTGCACATCCCCTGACTTACCAGCAGACCAAAACGTTAGCATCCCCTCTCTGGTGTTTTAAATAGGAATACACGGTTTCGTTTCCTCTAGGCAGCTGCGGTGAATCTCCTCAGTTCGGTAGTGCATTTCTCATTACCCTTCATGATGATATCAGGTTTGATTTGTTCCCCAGGGAAGGATTTTCTCCTTGCACCTCATTACCTCTCTTCTCCTTAATCTGATGTTCCTATTTGAAATGCCAGCCGGCATTTTCAGAAGTGTTCTTGACAATGGTTAATTATAGAAGAGTCCATCAAACTGCAGAGATACAGGTCATGCCAAGACTGCTGGGGATTTGTCCTGCCCTCACAAGGAGCAGCCAGCATGGCCCCTCTCCTCCCAGGTTTGAAGAGGCTCCATCACCCCACTGCCACCCGCCATGTGGGGTCATTCATCTCCCCCTGCACAGCTAGATGGTCCTCATGGAAGATGAAACCGAAATACTCTGTCATCCCACCTTCTCATCCCTCGCCTCCACTTGCTTTGTGGACACAGCAAAGCACCTGGGACCCATCAAAGTGGGAGCCAGGACTCTTTTGATCCTTGCCTCCAAAGCACTTATAAGAGGATGAGGCAGAGACGGAGCTGCAGCAATTCCTGTGTCCCTGTAAAGAACATGGACGTGCTCATAAAAATCACGCTTACAGCACAGGTGCCTTCTGAGCTGCGCAGTTTGAGCTTCTCCTTGAAGCACAGAAGTTGTCTGTGCATCATTTACAACGTCCCCACAAGGATGGCTTGATCCTCCCAGCCTGGTACCTTGGGCAACAACGAGCTGTTCAGCGGTTGGGTTTTTTCCACGCACAGCTCGCTCTGCGGTGGTAGCTAGGGACTCCCCCTGCTTTGCTCAGATGTAAATGATGACATAAGGTGCAGGACCAGAAGAACCAGGATAAGAACAGCTTTCTGTTTAAAGGAAAGGAGTGTTTATGGTGCTATGCACACCATAAACAATGTCATATCAGTCTAAGCACAACCTCTGTGGAGCTGACAAATATTTGAAAGCTGTTCATTTAGAAGGAATGAAAGCTTACTTTGGTCCTTTTCTGATCTAGCAAGGACCACAATGGAGAAAAACACCAAACCCTTTGGCAGGAAAATCTTACTTTTCAGAATGAAAAGGGTGCAGTAACCATCTGCTCCCCCTGTATCTGCTACCCTGGCACAGAGGAAGAAATTAACTCAATCACTTGATCCTAACATTGAAAATATCAGTCTTGGTGACATGCAGGGTATGAGCCAATGAGTTGGAATAACTCATAAAGTTCTAATTAATGACAGAATCGTTACTGTAACTTTAATTATTGTCAGCATCAGCATAGTTAGGCCTCTTGGGTAGGAGTTAGCTTCTCAGCATATACTCTATAGGGCACAGATCATCATCTTTTTCTCTATTTACAAAGCACCTAACACTGTGGTCTGGGTTAATCACCAGACCTTGGGGAAAACAACTCCACAGAAGTAAATATTTCAATTATGCCGCAGCAAAACAAATCCCTTCCCTTTTATGAGCAGTGCTAAGCTTCCTCTGTAGAATGCCCTGAGTGCCCCTTGCACTGCTCCTCAGGTTGCTAACAGCTTGGTATTTCCTTCCAGATAAAAGTTTTCTGCCCTTTGGAAAAAACCTGCCCTTGGTTTCAAGTGCATCATCTCTGCTATTACACACTTGCCTTGGTATAAGGTCAAAAAGGGAAATGCCAGAGCTGTTCACTACAGGCCTAATCCAGACCCTACCGAGGTGTGTGGTTCCTGGAAGGGCTGGGATTGCTTCCAGGGGAAACCAACTCCTTATCCTTGGAGAAGCCAGATACTGTTATATCCCCAACGAAATGAGCAAGGAGACAAAAACATTACCCTTTGCTGTGACTGATAAGCATTTGAAAAAAAGTCATTCATCCAAAACCAATGATGCTGACTTCTTCCAGTAACACAGGGACTTGCAGACATAAACAGTTACATTGCTTAACTTTGCCCCAGCCAGTCTGCTAAAATGTGAATACAATCCCTTAACAGAACAAAAACTCTTATCCGGTAATTCCTATTTGCTCACGTGATACAGCCTTTGAAAATCAATATCAGAAGCTCAGCATGAACCCTCATCTCCTTGGAAACCTAAGTTACAATGCAAAGGATCAGACCCTCAGCTACTGTAAATCAGCATTGCCCCACCGACTCCCCTCTGCACTGACCTTGGTAACTACATGGAAAATATCCTGAGTTACTGACACGAGTTTGAGAAAAATCAATTCTTTTCTCTTGCAAATATTTGTTGTTGGTTGTTCATAAACAGCTCTCCTCCAGTGCTTTTCTATAGTGTTCACTCTGTAGTCTCCTTATGATCCCAAACGGCAACCTAACAGGACTAAAAGTTGTGTTTCACGTTAGATTGAAAAATCAGCTCATTTCAAACTGCAGTCAGTAGCTTTTCCTCCAGGTGTTTCCCCTGTGTGCACACCTTTAATTGTGCAGTACCACAGCACTTCAGCAGGACTCACTGTTTTCTAACATTTCATAGACATCTGTTTTAGAAGGAAAGCCAGAGAGATGCTTGCTTTAAATCCAGCACGCACTAGCCAGGCACAGGAATTAAAAATCAAAGTATCACATCCAAATCCCGTGGGCTTTATCCACAGTCTCCTGTTACAGGGCACACCGTGAGGCCCTCAAGCCTAATGCTCACCCCATCCAGGGAGAAATGCTTTTAACACAAGGGGCAATCATTTGCTTTATTTTCATGCCTATTTCTGTATGGGAATTGCAGGCACCAGGAAGGTTTTGTGTCCTTTTGTCTTCTAAAAATCTTTTTACCCACATCCATGCATACCCATAACCCACCAATCTGCCTTTTACATACCTATATATGCCAAGCAGACCATCTCCTCTGCGCCCCGGGTAACTGGTCCACTAGCATGACTGAGACAGCTTCTGTTATTACTTCAGTAAAATATTTTGCAGAAAATAGAACCATCAGCAGAATCTACAAACAAGCACAGAGCAACTCAGCATTTATCTGTCTACTCATCCATGTCAGTGCTTTGTGTCAGCATGAAACATTGGTCTCCACAGTTCACACTTGCCCTTCTGAACTACAGCGTAATAAAATATTTATACTTCTCCCTGAGAAGCTACAGGATAGCCATCAGTCATACAGGTTTAAAACAACGGAGTGGCAGCCACTCTCCTGTTATTAAACCTGCAAAACACACTAATAAAGCCTTTTGATCAGCTCCTGTGCTACTAAGCTGCAACCAAGCAAACACCCTCCTATTCTGAATTCATTTAAAACAAAATCTTACCAATTTAATGTCAATGCATTTGAAAGGTAAAACGCACCACACAGCATCAGCTGTAGTATGTCAGCCCTGCACAAACAAACCTATCCTGCTCCACAAATAAATATCCTTTCATGTGTCATCGGGGAAGCTACTGTATAAGGCTCAGACTTGTGCTCAAATTCTAGCTGGTTTCACCATGTGGGAAGACTGTGCGAGGCTATAACCATCACACTCATTTCCCCTGAGGTTTAACTTACAGTCAGCTGAGGTCTAGTGTCTCATTTTCAGAATTTGCCAAATGTCTACCTGAAAGAAAACTTGAACAAGTACTCTTCTATTTCACTATTATTCATCAAGTCTGCGTAAGCCCCATAAATAAACCATAATCACTCAATGCCACCTACAAAAATGTCTGGTTTTGCAAATTCAGAGTAAAGGAAATAATTGCTTTGAAATGCTTTAGTTATCAGTCTGTAAAAAATTACTTATCTGCTCGTGATATTCAGATATGTGAGCAGAGCTAGAACAGTTTGATTGGGAAAACACGGGCAACGAAAAATGTTTGGTTCAAAGCCTTGCACCTTGGTTCTCCTGTGATTTTAAACTACCAAAATACTCTGAAACAAGATGTACCAAGGAGCAATTCCAAAGAGAGGACAAACGGCATTAGAGCCACTTTACAGCACATCAACACATCTTGTTAAATCAGCAAATGCTGACTGCAAATCCACTCCTTTAGAGAAACTCACAAGGCATTGGTGCTTGAACTGTGTATGTCGGGACTGTCAAAACACTGCTGCAGCCCAAAATACAAGGATCTTTGTGTATCTTTATGTGTTTTTATGTGAAATTCTTTAAGATCTTATCAGCTACACCTCCCATAGTGTTTATCTGAGCACTTATTTAAATACTTCCACTTGATACATGTGCATGTGCACTATTTCGTTTCTTCACTCTTGGTCCTCTTTTGCATGCTGCTGTCTGGATATTTTTAAATCAAAATATGACAGAAGTGAATCATTTGGGGATTTTTTCAATACATCATGCATCACTACCAATATTTCCAATGCCCTTTGACTCACTCAGCAGATATAGCGTATTGTAAAATACGCAGAATTGCTTGTGAAATAGAAACTGTTAAGACATCAACTTCTTAATCAGTGTTATAAACCTGACTCCTGTAAGGAGTTACACCACTTGATGGGAACATTAGGCATGCTTAGAGGCAGGGTTTATTGAACATGTAGAGTCAGCTGGTTTGGAGGTGATGGCACCTTTGCTCCTAGTTTCCAACATGTTAGCATCATAACAGCTAAGAAATCCTGCTTCTTGCATCACAAGACCTTCTTTTACCTTTTTAAGCTCGCACAGCTTAAAAAACCCGACCGTCCCTGGAATCCTCCACCTCCCTCACTCCAGCCCCTGATTTTTTGAAGACATTAGGCTGGAGCACTTGTTCTCCTGTGTGTCTGAGTACAATGCCTGGATGAGATTTTAATTATAGGAAAACAGCCTAAATGACACCAATGCTCCGTAGTAAATCTATGGAATACTGACACCTGCCGGCATAGGGCTTCATGTCACTCCTGGACAGGAATTTGCCCTCCATCTACACCCCAAAAGCTGATTCCCATCTCATATGCACAAAAGCCAGCGCAAGCAGGAACTGAGTCCAGTTATGATGCCAAACATAAAGACCAAGAGCTATCCTTACACCGTGAAATAGCAGCATGAGTCTCCTGCTCCGTGAAAGCCGGTGGATCTTGGCCAGGTCCAAGGAATTTCCCGCTGTACAGGGCAAATGACTGCGTATTTTGAATCTCAGCAAAGACAGTGGGGATTAACTGTGCCAGGAAGACAATTCTTTTGTAGCTGGAAAAGTGCTGACCTGATTTAATAGCCCACTAAGCTGGCAGAAAACCAATCCTAGGAAAAAGAAAGAAAAAAAAGGAATAATTTTCTGCCAGATTCATGAGCTGAATCTGCTCGGCAGTGAGTACCGGAGATGGCACTGGGGCTCGGAGGACACAGGGAGCACAGAGCTGAAAGCAAGAAAGAGGCATCAGGACTGCCCCTTCTGGCACCAGCCAGATGCGAGCAGGGCTCGGCTGTCTCACCAAACCGCATCTTCAATCCACATTACCCTACACAGGCGGGCAGCAGGAAGAAGCTTCCTCTCCTGTTCTCCAGATTGCCCAGATTATGTGCACAAAGGCACTGAGACAAGTTTGGTGTCGGCTCTTCCTTTCCAAAAATGGAAATAAAGGGAGACAAAAATGTCTGTCTGGATTATTTACTGCAGCCAGAGATACTTTCATGTTTGCATTTCCCTTGTATGAGTTTGTTGTAGAGACTCATGCCTCACTCCAGAAATGAACCTAACCTCTTACTTGCTTTGGAGAGACTCCTGTCTCTAGGAAACAGTATGAAGAAAATGACAATGCTACTGTTCACACTCACTGTAGCAAAATTAGCCCTCTTTGAAACAAAACACTTCAGAGTCACTTGCAGTGAATTTAAAGCCCTTGCCTATGTTGCTTTCACTTCTCTTTAAACTTTAATTGATTACAGCAGAAGTAATCTTTTTAGCTGTTTTGCTGAGTGCAAGGAGAATGTTTTCTGCAAGAAGGCAAACATGGATGTGACACTTAAGATGATTACAAGGAAAAGCACTCTTTTAACGCCTTAATGAATGTTATGAAAGCAAAAAGCTGTAGCGTCCCAGAGCTCTCAGCCCTCCAGGTTCACTGCAAAATACCCTGGCACAGGCGGTATTAAAATTAAACCACGCAGTGTTCATGGTTTAGTTTGCACCAAGGAAATTCAGGACATAAGGACACCAAAGGGCATTACAACGTGATGCCACATAAACACATCAACTTTTGCATTTCAGAGCATTTTTTCAAAAGCCTTTCAAGGAAGGAGACTCTTTGTAATCATGCTATACCTGTTTCTGAACAGAAGCACCAGGAGAAGCTCAGCTACAAGTGTCTGTATTCACCTAGCATATTGGGTGCTGATTGTTATTAAGGTGTTTCAGAGAGTTGTGGAAGCTGGAGCAGACATCAAGGGGAAGGCCAGAGCGATTCCAGCGCTGGGGATGGAGTCCCACATCTTTCAACTGAAGGCTGGGATGCAGAAAAGCCCTGAGGGAAACAGTTGCTATCACAGCTGGGCCCAACACCTGAAATATTTTACTTCCAAGCAAATATCTTCCTAACTCTACCTGTTACGGAACGTGTTACACAGAATAATGTAAAATTATTTTATAGATCTTTAATACTGGAACAGGCATTTTTGTAATGACGTGTCGTTGTAGGATACCTGTGTGGAAACCAGTTAAAAAGATCTGCCCAGTGACCTGATTTGAAGAGCAGTGTTATGCTACATACAGAAAAAATTAAATTCTACAATGCCATTACATATATTTCACAACATTTCTTTACCTGGGTGTAAAATGTTCTCTCAGGCATCTTTTCGTCAAAATAACATCAGAGAAATTGCAAAGGTTGAAAGAGCAATGGCTGGAACTCTTACAGATCTAGAAAAGCTTCTATATGAGAATCAGAAAACAGATGAAGTTTGATAGAAAAAAATTACAAGTGAAATAATACAGGTTTAACTAAACAATGAATAATAAAAAGGAAGCAAAATCAAACATCCTTATTTACTTCTCATCATAGAAGAATGAGGTATCACTTGAACTCAGAGCAGCAAATTTAAAATGAATACAAGGAACATAATATTTCACATAGCGTAGGAACATAATATAATATTAACATAATAAAGAACATAGTATTTCACATTACAACTAACTAACCAGTATAACTCACAGCTGTCAGAAGGCAGCGGAGCCAAGGGCTTAATACAAATAAAATTAGATGCTTAGAGGAACGCTCCAAATGCCCACAGGTAAAGAAAAACCAGCACCTGTTTGCAGGGGGATAAGCTGGGGACTGCAGCTGCGGAGGTAGGAAGAAATTCCGGTTATTGCTACATAGCTACAAGTTGTGAGATTTCCCGACCCTTGTAAAACACATGATGCTGGATTGTACATCCAGTGCTGTGATGCTGCACTGCGCGAGGGGATGCATCCTCTCTCCGGAAGAAGACTCATCACCAGAATGTTAATGCCTCACTTGCACTGAATTTGTTCTCCTTATGCATATCAAAATACTATGGCTCATTGTCTCCAAGCAGAAGTTCATCCCAAACTTTAAATCATTTCATTAAAAAATAAATTACATTAAGAGCTAAGCCTTGATTTTCAATTTTGTTTCATGCCATGCTCTCAGGTTTTCTTTTTTATGACCAGTGTAAAAAGATTTTAAATTATAATCTATCCTTGATATATATTGTACTGTAAGTTTTAATCAAGTTTCCCAGAGGAAAAGAAAATCTAACAGTACCCTCAATCACTTTACAATCTTGTTGGGGGTATTTTTTTTGTTTTTTCCTAAGCAGTAATATTTCACATCTCTGCTTTTCACATACCCATATTTCATTTATTCCAGATACATTCCAATCTGCATATATCTCATTTAAATATTCACAGTTACCCTGAGCATTATTTACTACATGTCTTTTTTCAGAATGATTAGCATCATTTTGTATGGTCCCATTATGCCTTCATGTACAGCTATACAGCATCTAATGGAGCTGAAGTAGCATATTAGACTTTCCCTGTGTTTCAAGGCACAGCATTTTCTCTTCACACTGTTTTTTATTTCTAAACTCTAATGTGCCTCATATTTCAAAATCCTCCAATTTCTGGTGCATCATTTTTTTGCGGGAGGAGGGGGCAGGTCCAACCTGTTATCTTTTTTTACATCCCATTTTATTTCGCAGCTGTAAGTTAAACCTATTCCTCTTAAGACTGTATTGCCACCACTTTAGTCACACTTCTACAGGACTGTGCTAAAATTTGGAATAACTAAGAATACTGATGGCATCACGAGGCCATCAGTCCTGGCAGCAAGTGCAGCCTTTTTGAATGTATGAATAAATAGCAGGAGTTTAAAGACAGGTGAAAAAGAGCTTCTGTGGACTAAAATGTTTCTGCAGGGCAGATCCCAATGGTAACATTTAAAATAGGGCCAATGGTCACTCAGGAATAATTTCAAACTACTTGAGGTTGTGTGGAACTGTAGCCGAGAGGCAGCCAGCATTTTCCTTGCAAGAGGGTCGCACTTCCCGGCATAAATAGCCCTCGTAAACCAAATAGAGTCCACGTGGGTAAGCTGTCCCTCTCTGTTTCTACTGCCGGCGTGTTATTGTAATTTATGCAACAGCAAGTCTCAACATGTTCTGGAAGTTATTAAGGGCAGAAAGATATAACTACCCTAACCTCAAAAGCCAACATCCAAAGGCTTATGTGAAAATGAAGCAGCAAGAAGTTGCTGCTAGACATATGTTAGTATTTCCTCACTTTGTTTGAAATTAGGATCTTTCCTTATTATTAATAATAACTATACTGTCATTTAAAGCACGGATTATCTAGTTAACATTTCACTAACTATCTTGAAGGTACAACACAAATACTGTGATTGGTAGGACACCGAAGTTTCCAGTACTGAAAATGCTGGAAGTCTCCAAACCAAATTACGAAATACAAGTCCAGTTCTTAATACATTCATTTCTGGGAGCAAAAATACATTACACTTTAGTACAGCAGTAGCAGATTATTCAGCATTCCCCATTACATATAAGATGCTGTATTATCAAGTGCTGCCATTTTTCAGCCTGGGTATTTATGCCAAACTGAGGGAGGGGTATGTTTCTTTTGTTTCAGGCAAAATGGTTCACTGGTTTCTAAGATGAAAGCTAGCAAAAAACAACAATGGGGAAAGCTCTGTTGCTCCACGCTTTGAGGCAATAACTTGAAATCTTGCTCGTAGTACCCTCTGTGCCAGCGATGTGGCTTTAGCCCGGTTCAAATCCATTTGAGCTGGGCTTATACAATGTTGTAGATGTTTGAAAACCTGCCGTTTGTACAGGCTTAGGGAAGACAGGTCAGGGCGAATACTGACCCTCCCTGAAGATGCCACCCTTTCCATACCGCTGCTGGAGTCACAGCAGCATGGGTGGCCCCACGACCCTCTCTAGGAGCCACTGCCAGTTTACAGAGGACATTCCCTCCATCCTGGCTACTCATTCCCACCTCACACATGTTGCACTGATACAACCGCACGGTAAACTGGATCCACTCATCTGGGTTCAAAAAATCCCAGCCAAAACAGGGTGGAGGAAAGGGGGAAAACACCCTTCATCCAGAGCAGCTCACTGATTCAGGTTACTACGGAGGGGCAGGAATATGCTGGAAACATGAGGAGGGAAAACTCCTTAAGCCAGTATTACTGGTGCACATGGAGCTGCAGGCTCAGCTCCTACTGCCTGCCCCGCTCCCAACTGTGATGACTTGGAAGGACTTTCATTTCAGTGTCTGCTCCTAGTCCTGCTGACTGGGGCAAGACTGGGAACTGAAACATGGAAGGAAATGAGGACTGAAGTTTCACAAAGAATTTTCTTGGCATGCCACCCATTTACACAATCCCTCATCACCAGCTTCCTACCAGCCCGTCAGTTGCATCAGTCCAAATCTGTGTGGTGGCCCTGTCTGAGAGAAGAAGAGCCTTTTATTGGTGCTGGGTTACTTGTAACCAAGACTGGTTTCCCAGTACAGCACCCAACGTGGCTGCAGGGGCATCCGTGCTGGCATGGGAGAGGAGGGGTGGGGACAAAGAGGGGGAAAGAGAGCGCCTTATTTAATCAGGCACTGCCCAAAAGAAACAATCACAAAACTATGTCTTTTGTACTGTTTAGTACAGAAAGTACTATTTAACACAGACAGAGTTTTTCTAAGCCAATGAAACCAAGACAGAAGCCAACACACTGGGGAAGGAAATGAGTAAATTGAGACAGGGAATCTTGTACGTCTGGAAACGGACAAATGAAAGAAGACAAAGCACATGATCTCCTCCCTTTCAGCAGGGGCAAGTTATTTATGTTGGCCCAGCTGCCCCAGAAATGCCAGGCTAGGACCGAGAGCAGGAGGAAGAGGGGAATATGGCCAGAAGGGCCAGAGAAGGACACTCGGAGAGAGGGAGATTCAGATTGGTTAGGCAAAGAGCAGAACGATGGAGAGGGGCATGATGCTGGCAGAGAAATTAAAGCTTGGAAAGGGGGTCTAGCCCAAGGATGAGACAAGCCTGGGAAATGATCTTTTTGGAGGGAACAGAGAAGATGCCATGATGTCTGGAAAAGCAAGCAAAAGAGTCTCTGTTCACTGCGGGCAGCTCCTCTGCACAGCCCAGGCTGGAACCAGGATCCTGAGCCTCTGCTGCTCCTCCACCAGCAAATACCAGTTAATATCTTTAAGTCACTGAACATTGTAGTGATGAAGAGCCCATACAGAAATGAAGACCTCTGTCTCCACACCAAGGTTTGAATAATGCAGAGTAAAAAGGGCCTGCAGCTCTAACTTGAACAACAGAGAGAAAACAAATGACTGAGCGCATACTGGTTAGCAGCATTCATTAACAGCAAGCAGTGTTCACCTTTTGCATCTTTGAAAGAGCCCAGATCATTGCATCTGGTTCATCTTTGAATGAACCCAGATCTGACAGGCAAGGACTATGTAATAATGTACTTAAAGATCGGGGCAGAATTTACACAGATAAAGAGGCTGAATGAAGTTTGTACACATAATCCCGTTTCTTGCATTTCACAGGAGAGCACCACACAACCCACTCGAGTAAGCAGATTCAGAGCCACAGTTTCTAATAACTCTTCCTTTTTCAGACAAAGAAAAAATCTAGGCCAAAACCCCTCTCCCCATCACCCAGGTGAATGCTTTAAAAGTTGTCTATAATTTATTGTACACCTTCAACTACTAGTCAGTAGTTTAGTTCAGTTATGAACATTTAAGCATAGTATTTGCTCAGGCCCAAGACTTCCAGCTGAGATCCCTCAGTCCAAAGTTGGCCACCTGCCTCTCTTCAAAGAAGCCACCTCCATGAATTTTACCGTATGGAGATACTCAACCCAGTCAATTTTTTTGAGTCCCAGTAAGAATAATCTCTTTTTCAGAGGAATAACTTAGCTTTTCATCCATAGTTCTCAGAGAAGGTTTAAGTAATGATAAATTACATTACAAATGAGGAAACCCATGTCCAGCCCGCTGAATCACACCGCCTCCCTAAACCACATTGAAATTAGAGCTGCTGGGGAAGTGTCCTTTAAATTTCTGTAGGAGTCGTGCTAAAAAGCAAACAGGGAGCATAGTTTTATCTGATTTACTCCTTCCAAAGTTGTGCAAGGTATCTACATTCCTGTAAACAATTACTGCAACCCGCCTGAACTTTCACCAAAAGTATTACCTTGGGGAAAACCCCATACTGGTGCACCTTTATACTTCTGATGGGCAAGGATACAAATGGAAATTGGTACCTATTAAGAAAATGTACCACTGGCTTGCTCCAAGAGTTGTCTAAATCTTTCAGCAGGTATAGCTGGAAATGAACTAAGTCGTGCACTTACATACACCCCTACTCCAAACAGAATATCTGAACTTCTTCCACCTTTTTTCTTTCTGTTACTGTGTCCATTTAGCTTAAAGAAATCAACTTTTTATACAATTACTGTCACCCACCCACAGTAGAGATGATGACAGACTTTCTACTACCAAAACTGCAGTGATCTTTGTTTATGCCAACAAGTTGTAATGTGGTGTACTGCCAAGATGAAAATGGGTAAACCCTGATCCAACAGAAGAAGGACTGTCTCCAAAAGGAGGGGTTCATGTCTATTCATCATAGCTTGTGAGTACTACCAAGACTGGGAAACTCTATGCAAAAATTATACCTAGCCTTATCTTTGAGCTGTTCTTCACAACAACCATGCCTGAAGTTTTAAGGACAGTGTGAATTTAAGCTTTTTGTCATGCAAAATGAATATACTCAGAAGTGACATGACTTATTTATGTACCTGCAGGGTACTTCTTGGAAATTACATAGCAACTTATGCCAGCAATGGGAACATTACTAATACAACACCATGTTATCTCCTTATAACAATGTAAATGCCTCAGATCACCACAGTATTTGATAACATCACAGAGATAAATGTTTCATCCATGCATAATTCCAACAATTGAGGATGGATGTAGTAGCAAGGCAATTTGCATTCCTGCAAATGTACCAAAGTTCAAAAAATATAATAACTGACACAAAAAATAGAGGAAAAGGAATTTAAAGACACACTGAGGTGCACTGTGTGTTTCTGTGGGGACAAATGCGGGGGGGGGGGGGGAGTCTGATTATGCAATAGTGAAAAAAACCTAAACTTACTCTCTAATCTACAAAAACTTTCCAAGGATAAAGGAGCAAGCTCTGACTTCGAATCCAAACCAAATTATTCCTGAGTACAAACAGACTGAAATGGAGCTTCAGGCTGAAGAAGTCTGACATGGACATACATCAGTTGTTACAACTGCCGGCTGCAGCTCTCTCAGCATCTCTCTGTAGACTGCAGCAGCTCTCTTGGCATTGCTCTCTGCCCATAACCATACTCTGGTGCAGAGAACGAAAGAGCAGCTGCAGAACTAGCCAGGTACTAAAAGTTGCTCCTGCCTTCCCCCATCTTCACCACCTGGCACCTGGGCCATCCCCAACCGGTACATCCCAGTGCACTCTACACCAGGTAGTCCTTGCTCCCATCATACCTAAAATTGTTGTGTGCTCTGTGATCTCTGCAGCAGACTTGTTAAATTCAATTAACAGCAGCTCATCAGTAGTACAAAAGCTTGTCCTGAACGCCTGAACTAAGCTCAGTCAACAGAACCCTGGGAATTTTAAGGGTTAACTTCAAAAGCCTCTAAATCCCACTGATATACACAAATTTTTAACAAAAATTAGGAAAACAAGTAACAATCCTAAATATTAAATGTAAAGAAGATGGTTGTATGAAGCAGTGAAATAGCTCGCTAGCTAAAATGTGGACACAGAAAGGATTCTGAATTAGGAAAGAGGTAGAGATTGATAATAGAAGAAACAAACACAGCGAAGTGTTCTGGGAAAGTACATTGGCATCCCAAAGCAAATACAAACCCAAGTTCAACCAAACAGAGTCATATAAATGTTATGGTCCTTTGTCAAGCACTAAAAAGCTGGTAAGTCTGTGAGGTGTGGAAGCTGGCTGCATGGTGAATTTCCACCTAGAAAAAATTTTCTCAGACTGAGGTTTTAAGCATGAGTTCAACATGAGTTTTCCACTAATAACATTAAACATTTCTGTACATGTTTCAGAGAGATATTAATGTGTTTACAAAAACAATGCAAATAATGAATACAGACACAAAAAAAAGTAAATTTGTTTACAAGTTTGTGCAAGTTGGGGAATTTTAGGTTAAGAAAGTGAGAGGTTATTTTGGGACCAAAACACACATGCCACTAGCTAGATCTAAATGAACTTTTAACTTCTCAACCTGATGAAGAATCCAGGCTTTATAAGATGAAAATAAAAACATAATGAAATAATGATGGAAAAGACTTCCCAATATTCATCCAAGCCTACAAGAAAGTCCTTTTTTTTTCAGTCTAGGGTTCAGTCTGGAGAGCTGTTCTGTTTGGGCAGGCTCCATACCAGCCCTGTGATTTGCCCATGCAATACAATTTGCAGGATCAAAGATTTCAGCAAATTCTCGTGTCACCCTACAGGCATCACCTGAAAAGTTCCCTACCTTTCAGGCAGTGGAAACTAAAGGTCTCAGAGTGCATCCTGAAACTGTGAATACCCCAACCACTCGTGGCAAGCCCCTGTCTCCTTCACGAGCCTCTGTTATGCTTGCCAAGACTGCATTGAGGATGCCCATGAACCAGACCAAGAAGCTGATTTATCTGGAGGGCTGAGTTTCTTTCAGCTGGATCAACTGTGCAGTCTTGTTCCTGCCCTGCTGTCATATCACAGGGGTGGCACAGGGTAGAGAAAAACAGGCAAGAGAAAGGAGCATCTGCTTACAATTGACTTAAACACCTCTACAACATATAAAACCAAAGCGTAACATTTTATTTCACTCTTGCTATCACATTATTTCCTACTGGCCTCAAGGCTACTCCTGCTCAACAACTCCACCAAGTAGGAAGAAAATACTCACCACCAGCAAGTGCCTCCTCTCTTACACTGTCATCATCACTAGGTTGAAGAATATTCCAGGATGTCAGAGTAAGGGAAGAAATGTCTTCAGCTGATGATAACTTCAGCATGTCCATGTGATTGCTGTGAGGCTTGTAACGTGGGATGAAACATTCTTTGCCTTGCATAAAAATGTCCTTAATGATTTCTTCGGTCTGGATTTCATCTGGCATGCTCAGAAAGATTGCAATTCTTTTGGATTCCTGGTACTTGGGATGGCCAATCACCTACATCGGAAATTGACATAATCAGTTGATGAAAAGTTTAAAAAAAGATGGAGTTAATTTATTTTAATAAAACACACCACTGGAGCAAAATATCCATTGGAAAGGGTAGAGATACAAACTACCACACATCATAAAGAAAATAAACCGACTTTGTTTCCTACTCCAACATTTCTATCATCAGCAAAATCAAAATAGGCAAATTTTTGCACCCAGTGAAGAAAACATTGTAACACAGGTTTGGTCCAGCAAAAAACAATTTTGGAGACAATCTCCTGATCCTTTAAATGTTTGTGCCACACAGTGCAGACATCCTCAAATGCTCAACATCACTGGAGAAAGATACTGCAGGCCAGAACTGCCAGCTTATGCAAGACATGAGGTTTTTGCATTCCTTTTCTTCCATCCTTTTTACATGCTGCATCTCTCATCCAGGCCTAGGCAGAATGAGAAGCAGGTCAATGATAATAACTCAAAAGAAAATTAGCATCAGAGCAGATAACTGCAGAGCACAAAGTCTTCCAAGACCAGGTCCCTCTTTCTTTTTTAAACCTGAAACGCCTTCCCTACAGCAAGTTTAGATATATGACTTCAAACATCACCTGTTTCTAATAGGTGATCTTTTTACTGCACATTTTTCAGAGCTTGACGGAAAGATGGCCTTGCCATTTTTTGATTTTCATGAGGCTCTCTGTGCTGGGCTTATAAAAGACTGAATATAGGAAGGAAAATAAAAATGCTTATATGGTAAAAAAGCATTAGCAGATTCATACCTCACTATGTCTCTGCCCCATTGCAGACTGAATTCCACATTAAAATTTGAGAGGAGGTTTTTAAAAGCTTGTCTTCTTGTTCTCTAGTATCTTACCTATTTTGCTACTTACATCTGGACAAAACAAATACAAATGTGTCCCTTCTCATTTAAATGTGATTTATTCTTATTCTACACACTTGCAAAAATCTGTCAAAAATATCAGACACTTGAGAAACTGTGCTTATCTACGGAACAGAGAGCACCAAACCCTCTGCTCTGTGTTTGCATAACTGCAGGGTAACTTGCTCTTCTGAGCTTTAGCCTTTGCCCTGGCCCTGTTTTGAGAGATAAATGCCGCTATCCGAGTTGAGAGACGGTTCTTACTCCTTTTTTTTTTTTCTTTCCAGCAAAGCAGTTAAAAGCCCAGGTGAAATATTCAGAAGATGGATATATTTTCGAAAGGGAAAAAAAAAAAAAAAAAAGAAACACTCCGGACCAAATTATGGTAATGTGCTGCTTGGCCATGGAAACGTCTTAACAATTCAAAACCATATTTTACTTCCTTTTGTAATTTGCCCAAGCTTACACATGGATTTTTCCAACTAAGTGATTAACCTCTTAAACAATTGAATTTCCATGGTAGCTTTTGTTTGAAAGAACAGACTATTTAGTCAAATTGCAGACTCTAGACAATGCCTGTGATTCATGTTGTTGAGGGCCTCCAGAGCCGAGCCTTCTCATGGGTCTGGAGAAGAGAGAAAATGAGACAAAAACCTCTCCTCTTTCAAAGTGGTGCTGTGTGCTTTGGGCACCACACAGGTCCAACCTGCTCCGACATGTCCACATCGATTATGCTGTATAGAAGAAAATGAGGTTGAAGATGCAAAACCACATGCTACCAGGAAGACAGAATTTCGGATGTTTTCAGAACTGTGATGATGAAGCTGCTATGACTCGGAGTAGTTTCTGAGAAGAGTGAAAAAATTTCCACACTTAACAAATATTATCTACCCTTTGTTCACCAGCTGATGGCTATTTTTGCAGAATCAGAGCATGCAAACAGCATGACTTTAATCATGAACATAAACATTAAAAAAGACTAATCATCCAGAAACTAATGAAATACTAGTGGCTAGGTCAGCCTGTGAAGCAATTTTACTTTGAATTTAAAGATCCTTTTGAGATGAGATTTTATGACTAAAAATATTGTTCAGGTGTTATAAAATAAGCTACTCACTTTTATTAGCTGCAAGCACTGATATATGTTATAACGCTACATTTTCGGCCTTATGTTGTTCCAAATATTTTCTCAGCATTTTCAAAAATTTCTTCATGTCTGCTGTATTACCCTCCTGTGAGGAAGCTGACTCTACTTTCTGCCACTTGCACAATGCCACTCTGTCTCAAGCAAGCTCAGCATTTTCAATTTGTGTCAGATTATAAAAATGGCAAGATAATATCAATTTATATGTCATATTTCCCGATGCCTTCTTTTAAGCAAAACAAAAGCTGTGAGTGCTCTGTTGCTGAGTTTATCAGCTGCAGTTAGACAAAGGCTGAGGGCTCCTAAAGATTCGGTACTCTATGGGCTAGGTGCTTATAAAGTTGGCGGAGCACTCGGCATTTTTGAAGAGGATGCATGCCAGTATTTTCTAAAAATTGAGATTTAAGTCTAGGATGTGTGATCACTAAAATTCATTATCATGATAGGAAGGCATTACTTTTTTCTTAAAAAAAAGAATTCCCAATGAAAAAAAGCTTACGTGAGTTTCAGTTAAACTTGCTATGACTTAAAGTTTCTGTGCTGCCACGTCCCACTCATGAAGTGGCTACACATTAGTATTAAGTGAAGTCTATAAAATGATTTGAGATCCTCTGGCATGAAAATAACAATATAAATGTAGATCACCTAGAAATACCCGCCGGTGCTGCAAAAAAAAGGAGGACTGTGCTCTATTACATGCAGCAACTGCAAAATAAAATTTTATTGTGTTTAGTAAAATGATAAAATACATCTATATAAAAACTTTGTAATCCAAACGCAAACAGGACAAGTACACACCGGTATCATGCTGCGCTAGGATACCAGTTAGGTAAACCCTGCTTGGTATCTTTTAAAGTATAAAAAATGTATTAGAAATAAAATCGCACGGAAGAAATGCCACTGAAAGATACAGAAAGGAAATGACATCCAGTTAAACATGAGGCCAAATCGAGACAGTTGCTACATTTTTATATGCGTTGCTAGGAGCTGGCCATAAAGCTAGCCCGCTGTGCAACATTTGAGGTAAACACCCACCACGAACCCATGAGAAACCCCGCTGCTTTGGGGTTTATGACAGTTTGCCTCCAGTTTCACAAGCACCCCCTGCTTTGACTGGATGACGGCGCTCTCTGCTCGTCGCCGCCGCTGCACCAAAGCCACCAGCTCCGGTCCCCGACTTTAATCAGGAGCGGTGAGGGGCGAAGGCAGGGGCCGAGGCGGAGCGCACCCCCCGCCCCGCTCGGCGCACAGGCCCGGGAAGGCCGGGGCAGCGGCCGAGGAGCCCCCGGGCCCCCTGAGTCACCGCTCGGTCCCCGGCGGGGCCTGGAAAGTCCCCCTCGGGCTTCCCCGCGGAGGGCGGGGGCCGGGCCCGGCTCCTCGGCCCTCCCCCCGCCCCCGCGCCCGCTCTTCCTGGAAGCCGCCGCGCAGCGGCGGGGCCGCGGCCCGCACCCACCTTGCGGCTGAGCAGGCGGGACTGCCGCTGCTTCTCCGCCGCGCCCAGCGCCCGCAGCCGCTGCCGCAGCTCCCCTCGCAGCGCCCGCTTAGCGGCCCGCAGCGCCGCCGCCGCCATCTCGTCGCCCTCCCCCGGCGGCTCCATGCACCGAGTGAGCCGGGCCGCGGCGCCGGCCTCGCCCTGGCGGGGCCCGGGGGCGGTGGCGGCGCTGCCGGGCAGGGCCCGCCGCCAGGCCGCGCTCGCCGGGTGTCAGCCGGCCGCGGGGTCGCTGCTGCCAGGCCTGGGTGGCCGCCACCTCCACTCGGCTCCGGCCGCCGGCGGTGAGGGTCTGGGGGCCCAGCCGGGGCCCGGCCAGCCCCCGGCAAGGCCCATCTTTGTTTTTTCGTCTGTCGTAGATGACGAAGAATTTCCCCTTTCCTAATTTCGTGTAGAAAGGGAAATCACATTTCGGCGGGATGTTTTATCGCCGTTTACCAAAGGCTTTCATATCCCTATGGCACCCGCTGGTGGGCCTGGGCTGTGAGGGCAGTGCTGTGAACAGAAGCAGACGGGTGCGGTGGCACAGCCGCACGGCCCGGGACGCCATCGGCCCTGCAGCCCAGGACGCCATTGGCCCCACGGCCTGAGACGCCATCGGCCCCGCGGCCCGGGATGCCATCAGCCCTGCAGCCCAGGACGCCATCAGGCCCACGGCCCGGGCACTGTGCCTGTGGGGAGGGTGTGCTAGCTGCGTAGCCGTGTCGAAAGGGAGATGCTGGAGGCTTCGCTTTGGCACATCTAATGATCCAGCCCACCTTCAAGTGCAGAAAGGGACGTTTCTATAGGAGAATAGTTTTCCTAAATCTGTTGTATGTGGTATTTTGTGACATCTCTATTTAGCTACTGTGCACATTGATTAAGTCATCAGCTGTCCCACTATGCAGCTCTTTGACCTCATCTTTTGCTCTAGAAACAGTGTTGTGTTCTCCTGGCTATTGTCTGACAGCTGTAAAGATCCCTTAAACCGCAGTGCCGCAGGACCTGGGACACTACTCAACCAGTGTTATGTATAGATAACTTCATGACAGTTAACAAAGCACGTCTACACTGTTTTATAAGACTTGGCTAATAGCCCTGGCATTTTCAGACGTTTTGTGATGTTTAGAATCCGGGTGGTATATCTCATCACTCCTTTTCTTGCTCTTAAATGCACAGCAAATGGAGGTTTTGTCCTGGTGAAGATAATTGGGAGCTCACTGGAGCATTAATGATCCAGGCTTCTTTTGTTTAAACCCAGGCTTTACCACAAAGGCAAGTTCTGAAATTATTGCATCACCTAGATTTTGAAAAGGCTAGGTTAACCTCTTACATTTAACTAAAAAATTGTACTCCCCAGTATAAAATAGGTTACTAGATTAGTGTAGAAGGAAGTGAATGCAGTATTAATAGACTGGTGTTAGCCACTGTAGTATGCGCTTGCAATAGTGCACAAAAAGGAACTAAGTAAGAATCACAATTCTTATAATGAAGACTTAGACTGCAAATAAATAAATATATATCAAAATATGTGTTAAAATGTCATTTCTGACAGGAACTTCCATAGCATTCTGGGGGTGGGCATTTTCCTTCAGCAGCCCCCTGCCCTCAAGAAGCTGCCATCTCTTCTTCAACAGCAGCAAAGTTTATCTCAGAAGTCCTGCTATACATGCTAAAGAATCTTTTTTTTCATCGGGGAAGGAGAGGGACCAATACACGTTCTAGCAAATGTTAACATCTGTTTGTGTTCTGTAGTTAAACCCACTAAGTCAGAGCAGAGAATCGTAGAAGAACCCAGGTTGGAAGGGACCTTGGAAGATCATCTGGTTCAACCTTTGGTGGGAAAGGGAGCCTAGATGACACTATCTAGCACTCTCTTCAGTTGCATCTTGAAAACCTCCAGCGATGGGGACTCTACCATGTCCCTGGGGAGGTTCAGTAAATGATTGTTCTTAGTGTAAAAAATTTCTTACATCGAGATGAAAGATGAAGAACCCATTACCAGAGGGAGGCTGGTTCATTCTCCCGGTATCATAAAGCCTTGATTGTCTAGAGGATTTGTCTCTGAGAATATAATGCTGTTTTGTGCCACAGGCCCACTGCTACCTCAGTTTGGTTCCTCTCCCAACATGTCTACAAGAGTGTTTAGACCCAGCCTTAGTTCCTTAATGTACGAGAGTCAGAACAGCTAAAGAAAACCCTTCTAGAATGAATTCTTGAAGAACTACTGTTCAAGGTTTGAAAGCAAATGGAATTTGAGTTAAACCAATGGTTGCCCCAGACTATAAAAGCCTGGAAATCTGTTAGGTCCTGCTTGTGAATTTGCTGAGTTTGCAATGTATCCCAAAACACTAATTGCTGTCATCAGAGCTGATCCAGTTCGTTTATTTTGCCACAAGCTGTCTGTTTCTTATACAAGCTACCTGATAGTACTTAAGAAGTACTACAGAAAATTGAAGTCTTGACATCCATGGACTTCAGGTCAAACCCATATACTACCTGGATTCTCCAGTAGCATTATGGTAGCTTTCCTAAGAGTTATCTTACTGAGGTAGACCTTTTCCCATCCTCCAATTCTTCTGAAAGAAATGAGACCAATCATAAGACTTTAAAATACATGTCTTAATGTATTTTTCAAAAATATTAGTGTATTTACACAAATTTCTCATTTTAAAAATGTTCTGTGCTTGCCTATTTCAAAGTTTAAAAAAAGTTCAGCCAGATGACTACATTACACAAATTTGAAAGAACATTCACTGTAGATATAAGCAATTAAAAAAATACAACAAAGAAACACATACCATTGCATTAACAGTAGGTGAGTGCACATTTTTAAGTTGCTAGCTTCCACAAATTGTTCTTCCCATAAAAATTACCTAGTCTGTGTCAGTAACTTGTACCCACTTTTACACTGGAATTTGCATTTTCTTTTTCTTCACAGAAACTCCCCCTTTTGCTTATACAAAGGTTGCAATAAAATGCATTACAGTAGTATTTCATTTACAAAACAAATGACGTTAAAACTTATTTCTTAACCCATTGGATTGTATTTCAGTAAAACGATATCCTTTCATGGAGGTGCAACAGAGATTCCAAGAGCTGTCTGGATGGGGAGAGTGATCTCTCTCTCGAAGCAGTCCTGCCTGGAAAGGGTGACTTGCATTGCTGTATGATGCTGTGTCGATTCCTCTTCGGAGGGATCTCATCTTCACGTTTGGCAATTAGGATAGCATGTTAAACATTGTATTTAGTAAAAATAAATACAAATAAATTAAAGACAAATTATGGAAGAAAATGATTTTCTCATTGATATTGCTTGGAGGAAAGCTTAGCAATGAAGCTTGTGGCAATATCTAGATTATGCATGAATGGCAGGTCCATTTATTTCAGTAGTACTCTCTGAACAAGGAGAAAACAGCTATGAACATGGCTGTAATTTTGGAGAAAGATAGTAGTGATCTTCTTTCAAACTTTGTTAGGAAGCCGTTTTCCTGTGGAAAAGAACATGCACAGTTAGGGACAGCTTAAAAATACCATGTAGGTATTTTTACCTCTGTGCTAGTATCAGATTAACGGAGTGCTACAGCGTTGTCCATAGAGGGACAGGTTTTCACAGCTCCCCCTCCAAAAGACAAGTAGGGCTTTAAAAACAGTAGCTGAAAATAGCTGCACCTTGCTGAATGTTTGTGTTATCTCCAAGTCAAGACTCTGCCCTCCCTGTGTGAACAGAAAATGAATGAGAACTGTATCATCTGAGCCTACATCTTAAAGGAAGATACAAGTACTATGTTTCTGCTGTATTAATGTACTTAACGATATATTCCTTTAAGCCTCCTTATTCTACTATGATGAGCCACGTATTATGACAGAATCTTGCCAGGAGCCAATACTTCTCTTAAATAAAGTTGTCTCTATTTGGAAGAGATGGAGAGAGAAGCCTTTACAAGAAGTCTGATGCATCAAGGGTCCATGACTCACTATCACCTTTTTTTACTATTACCAGACAGAGAAGGATCAAAACAAGCGAAAAGAGAATAAAGGAAAAGAAAGACACTAGAAAACAAGTGAGGGAAAAAAGTAAGAGCAAATAGGAAATATAAGAGAAGTGGGACGAGAGAGGGGTGGAAAGAGAAAGTAACATTTACATATAGGTGAAGGAAAAAAGTACCAGGGAAAGAACTGACTCTGATGTCATTGATTCTCAGCTTCCCCTAACTGCAAAAGAAAAAGGTATTGGCGTGATGAAACTCTGCAAAGCAAAAGGGACCTCCCCTCCACTGGCAGAAGGGAATTTCAGCAGCTTGGCAAAATAATCCACATATTGACAAATGCTTTTCTCAGGGTTGACCGTTGGTATATGGAAGTTCTAGGATTATCTCCATCCAAACAGAAAAGATTTAACCCCAGTTGCACTTACCTGTAAATTTGTTTAAGTAAAGCTGATTTGGGGGATTAAATAATGGTTTTGTTGAAATCCACAGACTTCAGCTGTGGGGATCACACCTGTGTATTCTTCCCTTTACTTTGAACTTCAGTATTTTTGGACAAACTCCTCTATGGAAGCAAAATTGCTGCACTAACCTTAGGATGACACTTAATTTTAGATTTAGTAATAGGAAAATCAATGGCACGCCTAGTTTAACCTGCTTTGAGCAGAAGGCTGGACCAGATGGTTTCTTAAGGACTCACTTGACCTGCATTATCATATAATCCTATGATTCAAGACTAACTCTAGGGTTTCGACTGTTACAGGTACAGAAAGTGCCTTTTAAAAAAGAAAGTCGTCTTTTAACATTGTTCTGTTTAAAGAAGCAAAGCTTTCACTGTAAGTCTCAAGGAGACATTCCAGACATCAAATATTAAACCACCAAATAAAACACTGAATAAAATGATTTTGACAGTGTCTGAAACAATAGTTTTCCGTAATTAAAAAAAATCTCCTAATCTAGACTTTGGTGGAAAATGAGAAACTTACCCAGCCACCGTTGGCATCTATCCATTCGGCTTTGTTGTTTATGATGTACTCTGTGATGAAATAAGAAATCTGCTCCTTCTCCTCTCCAGTCAGCTGAACTCCATGCTCTTGAAGCTTCTTAGTGAGAAGACCTCCAAATGTAAATATGGTCATAATTCGTCCCCAGTTAGTATTTCCATCAGCAAATTTTTCTTCCATGACACCATTGAAAATTCTCTTGGCAACAGCTACGGAGGTAATATCAATCCTGTCCAAGAACGGTCTGAGGGCCTCCTCGGTTTGATCTTGCAGAGAAGATGCAATGTTTCGCAAGACATGAGCAACCCTGGTTTGGGCTGGTCCGAGATGTGATTCTTGAAGCACATATTGCAGATAATCTTGAGCTAAGTAATAAACGTAATAGAACTCAGCAGTTTCCATTTAGAATGAGGCACGGAGAGCAGTGCACCGCTGTTAATCTGGGTCAGCAATGAGCAGCCACAGGACATGCACGCAGCTTTGTATCGTCTGGTTTTGATGGAATTTTTTTGCTTTTACCACAGAAGTTCCTGTAAAAACCTAGTCACTTAATGGTTGTGTGGGTTGTGGAATATGTCGCAGCGGAAATGAAAGAAAAAGCGTCTGCTCAAGAGGAAACGTCTTCTTGAGCGATTTATTATTTCTTTAAATAGTATGATTCCACAACTAAAATCTACCAGCTTTTACCACATTCTTTAACAGTATAAATTGGCATTTCCTAGGGACTTTTGCAATGAAACACTAGCAAAGATTTGGCATTTGGCTTACAAACTGCTGAGAATGGTGTATGCTAGCAAAGGTTAGGCATTTGGCTTGAAAAAACATGCCTAAAAAGCGTATGCTATAGGAGCGTGCAGCCCCCCCCCCCCCCCCCCCATCTTTCCCCACCCCAGTCTCTTCATTGCCAGGGGTTAAGGCTGCGATCTGTATTGCAGGTCAATGGGTTATTTCTGGTTCACAACTTTTTGAAGAAACTGGTAGGCATTTCCGACAGGATGGAAGAATGGATAAACTTTCTTCAGGACTCAGGGAGCTTTACATAACTGCAAAAAGTGGGAGCACAACAGTGGTACAAGTACGGATGGAAAAAGGGGAAAGCCAGCTTTATAACATTATCCCCTGTTCCAAACTTTCCCACACTCTCTGTGAGTGCTCTTCAAGGTCCTTCTTTGAAGATTTGAATGGGTAGCTTCAAAGATTTCTTTCCCCCACGGGGAGTTCTGCTGTAAAAGCCGTTATTAGTATAAAAGACAATGCTAATGCAGTCAGCATGTCAGAACATGGGATGGGGAATATGGGGCCAAGCTAGTGATGTGTGATACCATCTGAATCTTTCATGACAGGTAACAAAGCAGCATCATGATACCTACAAACAACTGTTCTCAGATTCAACTTTTCGGTCAAGCAGTTATTTTTGGGGAGAAGGGGCAGGGGTGCATAGCCCACTCTTTCCTTACAAACCTCTTCTCCTGAGGCAACCTGATCTTGCTAGAGGGTCAGGATCTGTCTGTAGAGAACCTCACCCCATTGCAAGGCTTCAGAGCAGCAAGCAATTATATGTTTGGAGACCCCTCTCTTTGTCCATCCCCCTTTCTCCATCCCTCTACTTCTGACCCACCTCTCATTCTCGCCTCTTCCTTCTCTGAAAGCAAAAGCCATTCCCAGGCCCACACACCAACAGCTCTTCTTTGCTCCAGGGATGGCAGGGAGCCTGTTCCCAGTCCTGGGCACTCTCTGATGCTCAGATCTATGGAAGATGAGCAAAGCTGCATGCCTGGTGGCCAGCACAGGGCTCGAGTCTCCGATGTCAGGATAGCACTGGCACCTAATCATACTGGAGCAAAGCATATCTAGACTGTGATACAGCTCTGGTGTCAGTATGTTGCTAGCCCTAGCTAGCCCCCCCCCAAATGTGTATGCTGCTGCTCTGACATCACAGCTTTGCAGAAACCCATTGCGTAGAACAGGGTAGTTTCCAGTTCCTCCTCAGGTTTTTTTTTTCTGTATGTGGTGAGTCCTGCTCAGAACGACACAGTAATCTTCCATGCACAGCGGGGTTTGAAACCTCAAGCTATCACCAGCGTACCACAGACATCAATCACTTCAGTGATTCAGGAAAATATTTCCCTCACTTTCTCTTGGAAGCAAAGAAAAAAGTGGCTTGGCGCCGTGTCCACCTTTGGGAGAGAATGGGTTGAGGAGGGCAGTGTGAGCTGGAAAAACTCTCATGTTAGATGTTACTCGCAGGGAAGGATGCGATGCGAGGACTGGGAACGGGCTGGGGGTGGGAAGCAAGCCCTCCCCTCCTCCATACATACGCATGTCCTTACCAAAGCTCATTTCGAAAGTTCAGAGGTGTCCTCTATCCAATACCTGCAGCTGCTGCTTTGGCAGAGCTGTTAGGCTGGCTTTGCCTTTGTTATGTTCAGTGATTTCAGCAAACTGCCAACATTTTATGAGGAATGCAAATGAAAAAAAAAAAAATGGATGTGACAGTCCTTAACTCTTCCCAAGTCAGCTAAATCCGGGCAGAAATTTCTGGGGCAGAGGGAAGGCATTGCTCTACCCCGACAGCTTCCCTCCTGTCAGATGCCTGCTGCAAACAGGGCTGAGAGAGTTACTTGAGGAAAAACCACAAGAATCCTTTTTCTATACAGCACAGTCTGTGAAGTTATAGATCACTCCTGACTCTCTTAATAATTGATTAATGAAAAGCTTTTTGTATTCTTTCTGAATATAAGTTACAGATGAATATGAGAACAGTGAACAATACCTAAGGAGACAAGGTTTGTTTTCTTCACCATCAACAGTGGCAGAGCACAGGCAGAAGCAGATATTTCTTCATTAGTGTAGCATTTAGGATTCTGAGGAGGGTGATGAAATAAGGCTATGAATATGTCACGGTTACTGAAATAAATCAGTGTTAATACCTTGGCAATTTTGGTGCAAATGCTGCCACTTACAGTCTCTTGATCTCTTAAAGGATCTCGTAAAGGGCTGTAGGGTGAAGCTGAGCGCTCAGCTCCCAGAAGGGGCTGGCAGCTCTGAGCAGCCATCTCTAACAGCAAGCTGTGACACCGGTGGCCAGAGCTCGGGATGTAGCTGTTGAAGCTGCCCCCGGTCTATCGACTTCAACGTTAGACACATTTGCTTTTCAATAGCACACAGCGGAGGGTGCAATTCCAAGCACTGGATGTTTAGTAGCAATGACAGTATTATGTATCTACATACACCAATAAAGAGTCAGACCAGAGTGCATAGCCCAGTCTTCCCCAGCTCTAATGGTCAGCTCTGAGCACTGTAAGAAATCAGGTTTGGGATCTCTTACCTGTGTTGTGCCACTCTAATGCTCTGATTCTCATTAGGCCGTGCCTTCCTTTCTCCTGCCAGACTTTATTCACATTTTGTAGTTATAAGTGAATACCTTTAACTTAATGAGTCTCTGCTTTTCTTCCTACCCGCTCTATCTCCCCAGTGCTGCACAGACTGCATTCTCACACAGTGCATTGCTTCTTTCTTCTTTTCCTCTTTGCTGTATATACTTTGTCTTAATAAAAGGTTTGAAACAGAAACCAGCTTGGCATGGAAGCTCAAATGCAAACCCTCTTCTCGCTACCTGGCATAGCAAGGGGCTTCAAATACTTTCATTTAAATCCGTGCTCTGTGGATTTGACTCCACATCCTACCCTAACCTGAAAAGGCTTATTTTCCAGAACAGATGGGAACTGAGTTGACAGATCCTCATAAAATTGACTTGTGAGAGACGATGTTATCTCATCGTGTTCAAGACAAAACCAAGCCAAAATGACAAAAGCTTCGTTGAGCTGTTCGTGCTGCATCTGCCTTGCCAGAGTTGTTCCCGTTCCAGGTGAATGTGGGAACCGTGAGCTTTCTAAGGCAGCTGAGCTTTGTCTGGAGGAACAATCTGAGGCCGTGAGAAAATCCTTACAGAATTTTTTCTGGTTTTCTTCCCTTTTTGATGTCCAAACCAGGACCATTTTTGTGTGGTATTGCATTTCATTGCAAAAGAGCATCTCAATTCACTTGTAGCTTTCCAGCTGTCCTGCGCAGCCCTGATACAAGACTTCAGGAGGCTTTGGTGACTTTTATTTACCCTCTATTTTCCTATAAATTGGAATATGCAAGCTGGCTTTTCTGTGAGCTGAAATGGTTAGTCGGTGTTGAAGGCAGAGGCGGGTTTGCCCAGTGGAGTGCTGCCACCTAGTCGCAGCCGGCCTGGCTGCACGCAGAGGAAGGGACCTGGCACAGGAGAAATCCCTGTTACCTCCCTGGATCTCGAACACAGGCTCAAGTCTTCTCTGCTTTGAGATTCTATATGCAGGAAAAAGCCTAAAATACAATAGCATTGGGGCTCATCCCCGGTAATGATCTAAATTAATAAATGATATTGTGTTTCCCGAAGAATTCTGTCAGCTGGGAACCACCAAAGTCTCCAGTCCAAAGCTGAGAAAGGACATCTCCATAAGAGGTTTGGGGAGCAGTTCATTCTCAAACACTTCAGCCCATCTCCTAATGTTTCTAGGATGGAGACAGAATAGGAAATATCTGTTGCAAGATCCTGGATCTCAAATTCTGTGGCAACTGGAGGAGAGACTTAGAGACAGCTTACGTTCTGTGTATCTCAGGAGGTGTAGATGTAGCACAGAAGACAAGCTCCAGGAAGGAGGATGTAGCTGGTTTTTGCATCTTCTGGGCCAACTGAGAGCTTCTGGGCCAATTGGAAAGCCAAAGTAGCCCCCAACATCAACTAAAGCAAGTAGCTACTCCAGCTTACTGCTGAGCTGTGGTGCAGACCAGATTGACTGAGGGCTGACCAATATGGCATAAGCTCTCTCCTGCTCCCAAAATAGCACACAGCAAAGGCTGGGAGGATGGATCATATGAAGATGCACACCGAGGTTCTCCATTGCTCAAGCATGAGAATAATTCTCTGAGAGGCCATTCTGCTCCCCTTACGACTCCTCTATAGCACTCCAGTGACATAAGGGAACTATAGGAAGGGCCAGGTTTGGCTGTGTTACTCAGGGTTCAGCTGCTGCCTCGTCACTTCCTCTGGTAACTCATCTCAACTCAGAACTTGGCTTCTTCTGGATCCCAGCTTCTCTCATCATGAGTCAAGGGGGCAGCCAAACACACTGCTCCGGTACGCACGTGCCATGTGTCATCACATGCGTGTGTAGACACATGTTCTACATTCTCATAAGCCTTTCCAAATGTTTACCTAGGATTAGGAGAATTTGAACAAACAGTCATAGTTGTCAGCAGTGAGCCACAGAAGCGTAAGGCTCCCTAAACTTCCCAGACAATGGAGCATGAGCAAGTAAAGTCTTGGTAGAAGCTTAGCAAGATCTTGCAGATGCCAGCAGAAACACTGTCTGCTGGAGCCAGCTTCATTGCTGAAAATACTTGCTACCAGAAGGGGAAAAAAAAAAAAAAAAAAAGATCTGCATGTGAGCATTCATGAAATAAGAAGTCAAGAGCTCATGCCTCAATATGATAACCAAAACTTTGTGTGTCCCTCACACCCACAAGTCAAGGGTGCTCGTGACTTCTAGTTGATTCTGCTGTGGCAGGTGCAACGTGCGCACGTGCAAAGTCCATCTGTATATTGATCTGCAGCTTTGGTTCAGATCTGTGTCTTCCGAAGACAGAATGCCATCAGGAGAGATGGGCGTTCAACATCAGCTGCACCAATACTTTAAAGCTATTTTAAATGGTGATGACATTCAAAATGTGGTGAGACAGCATTTCAGTAACATATCTGAGCCTTGCTTGGCATACAGAGAGTCCCACTGGATGAGATTTTCAAAATATGAACAAGATTTAGGTAAAGAGATTCCACTTAGCGTGAATAGGATATAGGTGCCCCATTCCTTTAGGTGCCTTCAAAAAAATTGCAGCTATTCAATAAGGCTAGTAACAGTTTAAAGTTAGGCATGCTTTTAAATTCTTTGCTATTTGATTTTCCAAGGGAAGCTTACGTATCTCATGTTTTTAAAACAAATTGCTTTAAAATTCAAACTCACTTCACCAAGTACAATTTACCTGGATGCCTTGGAGGTTTGCAGTCCTCTCCATCAGCCCTCCCAGCAGTGTGCTCGCTTCTGTGCTTCTCCCTCATTTAAATCAGCCCTGCATCTGCTCCTGTACTTCTCCCTTGTTTAAATCAAGCCTGCATCTGCTCCTGTTACTACTGGAAACCTTTGCACTGGGTCAAGTGTTAGTGATTCATAGATTAAATATCTTTCCTCTAGAAGATAATGTATTCTTTTAATAAATCATTTTAACCCCTGTTTATGATATCCCCTCTGTTGATGACCCTATAAAAGAGGGTTGTAGCAACACTAGTATTTCTGCTATAAATCACTCTTCATGGAGGTTCATAACTCATTGTTAGTTTGTTTTATATGCAGGGGTCCAGTCCGGGGGCACATTTGTTTTTATTCCCCTTTCAAATTGTTTTGAATTATTTTAAGTTATAAAAATGGACAAAAATACAAATATACACTGTACAGATATTTCCCTCTTTTATAATAAATCTGGATCTTTGAATACAATTATGTTTAAGGAAATTAATGTGTAATGTGATTTCAGTAATTTTCATATGCTGGAAATAAATATTTATATTAAAACACATTTCTGAACCCTAATTCAGTAATTTTGCTACAATTTTATCATCTTCTCAAACGTGTATTTGCATGAAAATGTTGTGGTGCTAGTGCCTACCATTTACAGCCACCTTTTTGTAAAAAAAAAGTCCTTCATCTAACATATGAGGAAGACACAGACTACATTGCCATTTGGCAGGACTTTTCTGAAGTCTAAAAGCAGTTGGTAATGCAACTCGTTCCATCCGCCTGTAGCCTAAGAAACTGGACTGCATATGGTAGAATAAAATCTCCTGCATAAGTCAACTGCAAGGAAGAACTTGTGAACCTGATATCCCAAACAACCCTTCTGGAGGGTTTTTGAATCCAAACTGCATCTCTCATTCTTCTGATTTGCACCATTTCAGCAGCCACTCTGCTGTTGGCACCGTGCAGTATTTTCAAACCCACAATGATCATGTGTAAATTGCTGCAAATTATAGCAAGAAATTAGCTGTAACTCCCATGGTATATTTTTATCCTTGTGTTTATTATGATTTTCTGATCCTCCAAAAAGGCATGCTGAGATAGCATTTCTGTGCTCCTAGGAGAAGGCTGTGAGCAGAAATAGCTAACTAATCTGTCTCCCCAGGTATTTATACCACATTCATTGCTGTGCTGTCTGAGCGTGTAATACTACCCCCTCAATCTTTTTAAGTGAAATGACGTCCCATTAAATAAGTGCAGAGGAAGCTGACGCTACCATGACTAGTTATCCAAACCTGCTGCCGTTCTTTAACCAAAGCAGAAAGAAATTTGCTTTTGAGCTCATTTTTTAATCCTCTAACTTTACAGTGCTGTGTGCTTTGAATTACATTTGCCCATCACTTCCTTGCCATGGCTGTGTATAGAGCCCCTGGTTCATCTAGGGAATTAAGCCTGCACGGACACTGTAAGCATGTTAGTAATGGTGCTAATACCGGCCCTAAAATGCTCTGACTTTCAGAAAGCCGAGTTCCTTTAGACCCTTTCAAATAATATCAATGCAAAGCATTTACTTATTTGTGTTGACTGTTATAGGCAATAAAGCAATGTCTAAATGCCCCAGCCAGGAGTAGGGATTGCCTTGTGCTGGGTGTCTCACCCATTAAAGCTGGGAGGAGTTTCTTGCCCCAGCTCACCGAGCGTGGGGAGAAGCGCAGAGCCGACACAAAGCCCACTGGCTTCCCAAAACGGCAGGAGTGGGACCGTGATAGTCTTTCATTAGGCAACAGTGAGGATGATATTGCATTTAATCTGTGAGGCATTTTAATGGCTATTGGTAGCAACAGCAAGCAAACTCCATACCAGCAGTTCAGTGTATGTAATTTTGAGTTTTCACAATAAAACCCCAGAATACCCATTCGTCCTTAGCAGACTTGCCTTTGTATCAATTTGGGACTAGATTCTTGGCATGCCAGGGTATTATGCATCATAATGACTTAATCAAGGGCTTTCATAGTGTATTCTAGAGTCAAGAAACCTTTTTAAACCCAAATGCAGATGGAAGCTTGGACCCAGCACCGAGTGCTTTGCTCATGAAGTCAGAGGAGCTCTGCACGGACTGACCCCCTGTGCCTCAGCAAAGCTCTATTGATTTTGGTAACTTCATCTGTGCAGGGACGTGAATCTATCTACAGGGAGCTAAATGAAGCCTAAAGATATCGATTTTCAAGAGAAAAGAACTTTAGTTAAAGATCTCTTATGTTTGCTTAATTATTCCTGATTTTGAAACATGACATCACAGCAGACTAATGATATTAAGGAATGACAGTAAATAAAACAGCCAGTTTCACATGATTTAATGCAGCAAGACCAGAGAGAATGGGATTGATTGAGTTAGACAAGGTTTTTATTTGCTCTTTGTGCTGGATAACTGTTAATCACTCAATGAGAAATGCATTTCCAATGGCTAGTGCTCAAGCAACATAAATAACAGCAACATCCTTGTTTCTCCTTTGCCCTTAATCTCCCTTTGAAGGCTTGACAATAAACAGCCATTCCCAATCTATTTTGCAACTCAGAACCCAGATCCAGAAAGCCCCCATCAAATGTAATTAGTTTGCTTTACATCCCTCCTTTATATTCCTGAGCTAATAAATGGCCACAGCAGTTCCAGAGGGAGTTCATTTTTCTGGCTGCCTACAGGGGATTGAGTACAACTCAATCATTAGCCAGATGCATTGGCAGGGACCAGTGCTCCCTACAAAAGGTGGCAAGCCACAAAATCTAGAGTCATTACATTCGGTATAAAACTTGGTGTTCCTATGGCCTGGCAGACCCCTTCAACTCTCCGAGTTTTGGTTCCTCCATCTGTTGGATGGGCTTCTCCAAAAGATTTGTTGATTCAGCAAATAGGACTTAATTTTCTACTTATACCACAGCTTTCCTACGTGACCTTGAGAAAACCACTGGTCTCTCTGTGACTCAGTTCCCCACTTCTAAAATAGAGGAAATTAGAGAATTACATTCAGGTGTGTGTCTTTTGCCTATATTTGGCAGCCTTCCCAAGGAGGCATGTTAAGGGGAGTTTCTGTGTGTGCCTCAGTTGGGCTGGGTCGTACTGGGATGTCTTAGCCCAGGCTATTGATGACAACAAGTCTATGGCCACAAGCCAAACGGAGCTGAAGCAGGTAAGAGCTGACTCAAAGGCGCATTGCTCCAGTCATTTGCCATCTGTGTGTGAGTCAGAGCCCTAATATTTGTTTTCTTCTATCCTTTGTTGGAAGTCAGTGGAGCTGTTTATTTGTACAGCAGCTAGCATGCTGGGACCTTGATCTCAGCCAGGGCTAGGTGCTGGGTTTAATACATAGTCTAATGTAGCATGTTATAGAGTGAGATGCTGGCTTTGGCATTTATATATGTATGTGTGCATATACCTCTTGGATCCCATTTTTCTCCCATGTGACACTGTAGATAGTAGATAGATCTGCCTGAGAGATGCCAAAGCTATAAAACTCATAATTCTTTGGACATATGTTTTGGTTAAGTCACCAAAGACTGAGTGCTTGTGAGCCAATCTGAAAGACAGTTTTATCAAGTTCATCTTTTCAAATCACTTTTCTTTTGCAGTAGGGCTTGCTAGCTGTAAAATTATTCTATTAAACTGTGTTACCACACTCTGAGGCAATTTGTTTTCTTGTGCATTGATCTTTGATCCAAGGTACTTGCTCCTAAAAACATTTTTCCTTTTTAACCACTTAGATAGAAGGTAATTTTGTATAATCTGGAAATTGGTGTAGAACAACATTTCTTTTGTAGTCTGTCCTTTGTTATTTGCTAATTGCTTTTTCTGGATAGTCAATTTGTGAGTGGATTCCTATTCAGTCATGGTCAGATTCTTTAGTGTTTAGTGTACTAAATTAATTTGTTGTGTAGCTCTCCAAAATAGCTTAAAATGATAGATTTCAGGAAAGGGTAAAAATCTCATTTTAAAATAAAGAAATAGTTTTGTCAGTATGTAATGTTTTGCAAATGGAAAATTGGAAATAATTGTAATAATAAACTACATTTATAGCTAATTAACTTGTAATCTAATGGAAACTAATCTCCTTTAGAAGGTAAAATCACAGCACGCTTGCATGATGTAGTCAGGTTTTCTGTTCGTGGTGTCCAGCTGGACACCCAACAAAGAAAATAACTGGGGTTTTATTATAGTAATTCCTTGCCAAACAAGGCTCTCTACATTAACCGTGGCTTCTTAGGAAATCGGGAGGTGTTTTAGGTGCATTGGGGATCTCTAGCTATTGTGTCTCTTTGAGACATTGTTTTCAGCCTAAAACATCCATGCAATCCAATCCTCTTTCTTCCTTTCTGCAGGTTTAAAGCCCTGTCCTGCAGCCTCACGTGCACGTGCGTAAGTTTTACTGATGATGCATCCTCCTGCGTGGAGGGAGGTAGTATGCAGCTGCAGGATCCAACCTCTACAGCTGCCATCTCAATTCTAAAGAGTTATGAACACTTCTATCATCTTCTGAGGAAGCAGGGCTGGATAACAAAGCGTGGTCCAGAAGCTCATGCTCTGGAATAGGGTTCAGTTTTAGCAAATGTATGCCCTGATTCCTGGCAATATGAACAAGATAGGCGTGCCGAGACAACCGTTTACAACCCCAATAATACACTGAAAGTAGTGTTCTGCTGTGAAAAGTGACTCAGTAAAAGTGTCACTTCCAAGCTGCAGGATTATTGGCTCTCACTGAGTCCAGACCAAATGTGCTCAGTTTACAAGCAAAAATACAATATTTATTTCTTAGCTGCCAGCCATAAAAAGGGGTTATGCGGTTATGCTCCAGGTCGGTTGCCCTATAGCCCATGTAGTCATTTCCCAGGTCGGTGTTGTAGTCATGGCTTGGTAGTGTTTTACCTCTGCTTTATATTTACACTAGCCAGGTTGCAACTGGATGTGAATAAGGTCAAAATAGGTTCCTTGCTTCTGGTAAATGTATGGCTATTTTAATCAGATCATCTAGTCAGCCCTCCGATAACACAAACAATAGAATTTCAATTAGTACCTTCTTGTGTGTAGCTCATAACTCTGAGCCAAGACAGGCTCTGCTAGCTAGATGAATCCCCCACAGCTTTATCCTTTCATTCCTTTTAATGGTTTTGCAGAGATCTAATAATCCAGAACGGGTGCTCTGATTCACACATGCTGACGACTTGCCTTGCAACCAACTGTTGTGGTTCCTTCTCCCAGAAGTCATTCCCTCCCACCTCTCCCCCCTCCTGCAAAGGCAGCTTGACTCTTCATCAAGCAGAATCTGAACTGCTGCAACCTGGAGCTCAATGGATCAAGGTGGACAAACACCAATTTCAATTGTCCTTAATACCCTGGGTCTTGGTTTGGAGCAGTGCAGTAGCTGTGATGTGAGAGCTGAGCCATCCTTATGGCAGAGGCAAATCTCTTTTGCTGCCTTACTGTAAATCAATCCCACTCGTCCATCAGAGCCTTCTTGTGTGTGACTCTGGAGCGGTAATGTTGTAAACCATCCTTCCACCCTAAGGCAGTTGTTTGATATTCAGTGAAAGTTTGTTCTGTACTACTGGTATGTTTTGCAGCAGGTTCAGTGGTTAAACAACAAAAATGATAGGCAAGAAGTTCACCATTAAAGCTAAATACCTTCATTGGTGGTGTCTTTCTGCCTGTGTTCCTATATGTCCCTGTAATTACTTGAGTTAGGGTATAGTGACAAGCTATTCCGTACTCTCTAACCCTACACAAACCAGTGTTGATGTCTCTGGTCCCCATCCCCCTTATTGAAGTTTGGGATTTTGGTACCTTCTGACCTATTTAAATTAGGAGGAATGCTGAGTCGGCACAGGCTACCTCTTGTTATTGTGCGTAAATGATTGCATCAGCCAGTGTTGACTCCTAAGGGATTTGTAGAGATTTATTTCCAGGGAGCAGTTGAGTTATCAGCCTATAAAGGATTGATCGATAGCAATTGGTTTCGGCTATTACAGTGCTTTTAATTTGGCACATTGTCCTTTTGTCATGCAACATCACAGGGTTTCTTCTGGCTTGAGGAACCTAAAGAAAGGGAATATTGACTTGTGAGTGATTAAAATCTGGAAGCTTTACCTTCAGTTTGTCTATACCATCTCTGTATAGACAGAACAAACTATCGAAGTTAAAAAGATTATTAAGGCAGTCCTGTGCAGGAAAACTTCAGTGTAGAGATTTAGTCATGTATATCTGGTCATATTAATGGGAATCCTACTGATAAATCCCTGTGTGCCCTGCTAAATAATTTGCCTAATGATTTCAGTTAAGCACAGAAAACAAGCACCATCTGAAACTGTTTGTTTGACATACCATGCTTGATGCATGGGAGCCAGAGAGAAAATACAGTACTGCAATGCGAATACCTCGGTTCCCAGTACTGTAAGTGAGGGGAGGAGACTGGTGTTCAGATAAAGATGTCCGTCCACTGTAATGGATCCAAAGCCTGTACCATGAATCCAGCTTTTATTCTGCTGCTAGGAATGCACCTTTCTTGCCCTAGGTATCAAGAGTCCAGTTGGGCAACTCTTGCCTGAGTTGGGCTCCCGGCTTTAACAATGGCACTCAACTGTAGGGCCTAGGTAATCTTTAATTTGCAAAGAATTTGGCGTTGGATCCAGTTTGGACACAAACCACTACTATAGTGTTTTTGTTTTTTTTTTTTCCCCATAGGTTCCCTGTAAGCGAGATTTCAGCTTTGGTGTATGCTGCTTTGGTACTTCCCATCTGCCTTTGGCAGTAATTTTTATAGGGACGGTCTGATCAGTTGTCTTCCCCTATGGTACAGTTGCATTCATACAATGATGGGCTATATAGGCAACATGATATGGACAGTCTGTCAGGAACTATCTGCTATTTCAGATAATAACCAAGCCCTTTCCTAACTACGTATAGCAACACAGTGAATAAAAAATAAATGGCATAATAGAAGAATTTCTCACCTTCCCCATATTCAACTCTGACCTTCCTATCCTTCAATTATACATGGCAGAGCCAGCCCCAAAGCAGAAGTTAGAGCAGGCTGCAGGAATGCACTAATGATGCAACTTTTTAAGTCCAGTAGAGTGCTACATATCCTCCTACCACTTTTAGGAAAGATTCACTGTCTGTTAAATAGTGTGGTATTATCTGCATTACAACTCAGAATTCAGCAAAGCGCCTACACGTCCCTGGCTGAAGGCTGCCTGTCATGCACCTTCCCACGGGTATCATGTGTTTGGACTGTAGTGCGTAAAGCTCTGTATGCTCACGTTCTCCTAAGCCAAAGGGAGCTGGGCTTCACAAGTCACCGGACTGCTTAGGAAATTTTCTAGAGAAGCTTGTGTGCTGCTAGAAATGGAACTTTTCACTGCCCAAGACATAATCTTGTCCCTGAGTTCAGTTGGAAATAGCATGCCAAGTGTGATGACAGGGAGCCTAATGCTGGTGGAAGTGCCATCACTCACAAGTGATGAAACAACCCCAAAATACTTCAGGGCATATTTTTACAAGCAGCAGCGTATCAGCTCTTATGTCCTCATCAAATTCCAAATCAAGTAATTAGCTTGCAATTTCAAATGGCAATATTATTGTTTGCTTCATTACCTACTGCACTTGCTAATGCTGTTTGTGCAGGATGGTCGCTATTTCTCTAGCTTAGCAGCAGTTACACATTAGCAATGAGCAAAAAGACCCATTATCAGCCTCCACAGCACCTTGGTTCTCTTCAGGATGAATGGTGCAATATAAATGTAGAAGTTTATTTAAAAACCCATTGCAAACACTTCTAGCATATTAGCCATAATAATAGTCTGACTGGTTTATTTGGCAATAATCCAGTTTCTGCGTCAAGATACAGTACCCGGTGCGTGTACTCGCAGAACAACCGATTGGCTCATAAAATAGCAGGATGGCAAAATTATCAGGAAAAACAATGATGTGTTTTTCTGTTGCTGTAAGTTATGGATGTGTAATAAAAAGGGGACATGAAGTTCTTGAACCAGTAAGCATAAAGGTGAGGGTTTTATGGCAGCTGTAAGTTCTGAAGTGTGTGTTTAATACTGCATGGTCTTTAGCTGCCCAGCCTGATTTTTGTGTACTGGAATAATGACAATAAATGTGAACTAGATAATTAGGAATTGGGAAGTGTAGCAAAGCAATGTTTTCTTTGAGATCACTGGGCAAAGGAAGATGATGCAAAACGCTTCCCATCAGAAGTAAAAATGTAAGGGCCTCTGTAAGAGCACAAATGAGGCATTGGCCTGAATTCACTCCATATGTAGTTTCTTTGAAATCTGAGGCATTATCAAGAGAAAAGTTCACTTCTTATATTTAAACAACATAGCCACAATAATACAAGTGTAGTTTCTATGAGATTTAGTTTCTAGCCTAGTGCTTATTAACAGATCTGCAGCCATTATATAAAGGATGCCTCCAAGGGGGAATGGAGGCATGGCACAGTGCAGGCATTGACAAAAGCAGATATATTAATTGGCACCTCTAAATAATATATATATTAATGTCGATAATACTCATCAGTATTAACCAAATAATTTTCTGAACAAATGATGTCCAGGGATCTATGCAACTGATTGATTGATTGAATTTTAAAACTTTATTTTTTCAATCAAACATTTGGTTAAGCATGAAAAAACTCCCTGGAAGGGTTTGCTGAATAACACTCTCGTGCTGTCAGTGATTGCTAACGAGTTTGGGTGTTGGTACGCTGTGCGCGCTCAAGGCTGGCAGAACTTCTACAAACGGGGCTTATACTGGGCTCAAAACTCCGCTCAATTCTGGAGCAGAGGATCTTAGACTTAAGTAAAAGGATTTTTAGAAGCATCTCCATAAAGATATTGTGAATTCTTCACCCTCTCCGTTGCTGGTTCAGAGTTAAGTATGGAAGAGGGACTAGGAGGTCCTCTGTTACCTTGCCAACTACATGGGAAGAGTCTGTGGACTTGCCAGCTGAGCAAATCTCAACTCCCAAACCTTCCTCTGTTCCTGATAACTTCTTCCCAAAGGAAAGCCTGGATAGAAGCAGATCAATAACTGATCCTGATATCTACACATGGCTCAACTAATTAAGAGATGCATTAGGCATAGGCCTAATTAGCTAAGCCTTAGAGCACCTCTGTGCTGTGGATGCTTCCTATCTTTTCTGTTTCTACAATGGGGCTCAGTCCTTTACCTTCTGTGAACTATGGAGTTTCTTCCTTCATAAAGAGTGTCACCAGGGAAGAAAGTGTTACTTAACATGAGTAACTGCGACAGCAGCTGGGTTTATAGTTAAGTCTAATCTACTCTGAAGTGAGAACCAAAGTAGGCCTAACCCTGCTGGATGAGTCAGTGGCAGAATCAGGTTGAGAACAAGAATCCCTTATTACCAGCTTTGTGATATAAACACATGCCTTCCCTTGCTGTCTTCCCAACCGTTCATTAACACAGCGGTAGCAGTTAGATTCAGTTTATTTTTTTTCTCAGGATCAACTTTCACCTATTTTCGAGTTAGGCAGGAATTCTTCCTCCCCTTGTCTTGCTCTTCATCAGCTTTCTCTGCTCCCATAAAACACCAGGAGCGTCAGACTCCTCATGTTTGCCAACATGAAACAAAAATTGCTGGCCAATACAAAATGCTTCATGTTTGCTTGGTTTCTCCATTCCTGTCACCTGGGTATAGCTCTTACAGTTGCATTTCATTTATTGTGGGACAGTGCAGCCTCATATGAACATTTAAAAGCTGTGAGTCAGGCCTCCAAGAAAAGTCATGCATGACTTAAAATCACAAGGATGATCAAAAACAATAAAATGCATATTTTTCAATTTGCCTTTGGGTTTTCTGAGGTTGTGAGGTACACCCATTTCAGGTCTTCAAGCTCTTCTTTGCAACCATTAAGGCTAGAAATTCAGGGCATTCATTTTTCATGAGCTACACATAATTTCTTGTCTTCAGAAAAACAGGGAATATTGTAAGACCTAATGGCCAGGATTGGCAACACTGGTGCTGTCACTGAATGTACTTAGTGAAACCAAATGAGTGATTTTTTTTCCTTTTCCATCTAAAATGAGGGTTTTGCTTTTCACATCAGCACAATGACTTAGCGTTTGGATATGTCAAACTACTTGAGAAAGTACAGATTACTTTTTCTGAGACGTTTTTAAAATTGTATCAATGGGTTGGTGTTGGATGAAAGTCACAGTAGGGCAGACTGTCCCCTGAGACTGCACTTTCAGCCTATGGCTGACTGTGCCACCAGTTTGGCTTGGGCTTGGCATATTGATTTCATCTCTGCACCTTCACGCAGCTTGGTACACTTAGACTGTATATCATTCTGAATTTTCTTCTTCCAAGCCTTCTCTCCTTTTTTTTTTTCTTGATGTAAATTTTGAGCATTACAGCAAGATGCTCAAATGGCTGGACTTGGCATACCCCATCACCCAGACCTTCAGACTAAACACCTAGCTGGTAGCTGCGTCCCTTGGATAAATGGAATTCTGCAAAATGACAGTGCAACTTGTCTGGGTAGGGGACAGGCCCCATCCCAGAGTAAGTAATGAATTCCCTCAGGGGCCCATGGCCATCACAAACATCACCACCTTCTGCTTCCTGTGCTAGATGCAATTCCTAGAGCTTGTGTTCCTGGATACAAAGAGAGTGCTAATAGTACCTGCCAAGACAGGCAGTCCTTCTCTTGGGGAAAAAAAAAAAAAGGACAAGAAAACAAACTGCATACGATAGATGTTAGTCACGATGCTTATTGCACTGTTGGCACAATCTCCACCTGGGGCTCCTATACTCACATCCAGGATCTGGGGATGAGTCAGACATACTGCATATGTACTTATGCATGATCTGAGCATCCACAGAACATAATGGGAATTTCATGATGTCCCAACTTGCTTTTGCTTCCCTTTGTGCAACAAGATGTCTGTAAATCCTAGACAGAGTCCTCTTTCTCTGAGACAAGGCTGCTGGATGGAAAAACATGGCATGCCTACAGGGAACTGTATGTATGGGAACATCAGTTAGTTTGCTAGAATTGAGTAGACTAATGATGCTGAATCTTACAATGTTACTGCTGGCCATGTGGCCTTGGTGGTGATTTTCTGAAATCTCTCAATTCTGGAGTCATATCACTCATAGAATCATAGAATCGTTAAGGTTGGAAAAGACCCTTAAGATCATTGAGTCCAACCGTTAACCTAGCACTGCCAAGTCCATCACTATAGCATGTCCTTGAGCACCACATCTATCTGTTCTTTAAATACCTCTAGGGATGGAGACTCAACCACTTCCCTGGGCAGCCTGTTCCAATGCTTGACCACCCTTTCGGTGAAGAAGTTTTTCCTAATATCCAACCTAAACCTCCCCTGGCGCAGCTCGATGCCGTTTCCTCTCGTCCTATCGCTTGTTACTAGGGAGAAGAGACCGACCCCCACCTCGCTACAGCCTCCTTTCAGGTAGTTGTAGAGAGCAATAAGGTCTCCCCTCAGCTGCCTCCTCTCCAGACTAAACAACCCCAGCTCCCTCAGCTGCTCCTCATAAGACTTGTGCTCTAGACCCTACTCAAGAATACCTATTAAACTTTCAGCCTCCATATTTGTAAAATAAAGCTGGTTTCATGTGATTCCCCAGCATATCAAAAAGTGAAGACGCATAAGAACACACCGAACCTGTATTTTGAAAACCAAAAGTCTTTAAGCCAATCATGTGGCTTTGGGGGACCTGAAAATTTATTTCTGAACAGCTTGTGTCAGCAACTTTCTAATTTTCCTTTAATAGCTATGTCTGTGCTTGTGCGGTTTGGCTTCCTACACCTTCTGTAATAAAACTATCAATGTTATTTTGTATATATTAAACTTTGTTTTATTTTTCCTTCTAGTTCCTGAGTCATTAACAGGAGAGATAATGTTATATGCAAGGCAATTATTCAGGCATTACAAGATTAAAACATGGAATATATTTCCCTGGGAAATAAAGTTTTCAGACAGTCTTTTCCATGTATGGAAAAGGGATGAAAGCTTAAACACTACCCGTTCTGGTTCCCTGCTTCTAGCAAAAGAAAAGGATTTTTTTTCTTTCTTGAAAGCAGGAAGATTGTTAAAAACAAGGATCCAAAACTGGAAGGACAAAAAAGGCATGGAGCTAACACGATATGTTGAAGGGAGAATGTTTGTTAGCCCTCAGTGGTAGTGTCTCACCTCCATGAGGCTGTTTTACTGCAGGCAAAACACAGCAATATAGCAATGAATAAAATATTAAATGCTGCTGAGACTTTTATAAGGACATTTTTATAGTTCTACCAGGTGTGGTGGCATTCTTTTAATTACCTGGACATGACAAAGAGTGCTACAGAGCTGGAGTGTTGATTCTCTGGTATACATAAGGCAATAAAGGTAACAGCTAGGGAAGAGAACTCAACTGCAGGTGGAGGATTCTTGTCTGTGCACAGAAAGGGTCAGTGTTGTTTGTTCTGATCTGTCCATAGTTATTACACTGCTAACAGGTGGAAATCATTATAAAGGGTATAAAACCCACTCATAAAAAAATGTCACTTGATTTAGCCATCAGATGAATTCAAAGTACTGCTGTCTTCCCAAGTGCTGGCACTCCCCAGTGTTTCCCATTGTGTCTTATTCAATTTAATATACATAACGCTGTAAGGAGTAACATGTCCAGCCATCTGCTAATGCTCACCTTTGTCTTCTTCCATCTCTCACTATGTACTTAGACTCTTCACCAACAAGGACTCCTGTGCTGGTGCAGCCCCTGCGCATCTGATAATTACTCTGTTTTGCTGAACAAGCAAAGCTTGTGCAGGGTTGTTCTTTGTCACCCCATCATTCACAGGGCCTGACCCATTAGAAGTTTTACTCAAACATGTCCCAGGACCTTACCAGGAACTCATTCCTCAAGGGAAGAATCAGTCCTGACTCCACTGAAACATTTCTACAAGTGGTGCCAATGAGAAATCCAACAACATTTTTTTGCAATTAATCAATTTGTCCACTGAGTGTTAAGAGTGTAAATACCTGCCCCTATGCTAAACCTGCTCCCGGTGTGCTGGTTAGGGAAATGCTTCCTTATCAAGAGGAACACCTGAGCATCTGCCATGCCTTCAGCTTCCACTGACTCCAAGGACAACTGAACTAATCCCATTTTTATCGGCCTTTTGCAGGTCCTCTCCCTTTAGAACTGGATATAATCTTATCTAATGAGTACTCTTTGACACTCAGCAACTTGCAACATGAGCTGTTATAACATAGGGAAGTATTATCTAACGCCACAGCAGAGAGAAATTATGCATCTTGCCCAAGATCATGCTGAAAATACGTTGTAGCACTGGAGAAAAAAATTCTGGACAAGTAGTAACTTTTTTGTGTTAGATACGGACTAATACATAGGTCTTTAATGTTTACGATTTTCCCTGTTTTACTTATTGCTTTACTTTCTCTGATTTACTCAAGACTTAATATTGATTTTGAACTACACTGCGATGTTTTGTTAGTAGATAACCTTCTGGTTTATGGTTTGTATTTCTCCCAGTTCCTCTCTTCCAAGAGCAAGGGCTCTGGCAGACCAGCTCCAGCACATTTAGCAGTAGTGTTGTAAATGATCAGTGCTTCTCCCAGTATTTTCTGCTGGATGTTATTGACACTAGCATAAAAGTAGCACAAAAGGCTGTGTGTCTATACCACAGTTCGTAATCTAGCATTTTAGCATCAATGCATCTCCACCACTGCTTTAAGCTGTGAGCTGGGCCAGTTGAATTATAAGCTAGGTTACCATCCCTTTCTCCCATCCCCACCATGAAGGTGGAAACTTCTCATGGAGGAGAAAGACGCAGACAGAAGGGGATGACGAAACCTTATCCTTCAGTGGCTAAGCCCACCAGTGCTCATCTGCCAGAGCCGTGACTCAAGGCTGTGACCGCTGCTGTCTAGCTAGACACACTGGGCAAGGTCTTCATGAGCTGGCTTGATTACCTGTAGTATTCTAGTTGCTAAAACCAGAGTTTGGCACAGGCTCGTGACTCTAATATTTACTGAGTTATTCCGATTGGTTTTGCAGTCCACGTGGCTCAGCAATGGCTACGCTGGTAGCAGTGCCTGAGCTTCGTTTTAAGGTGGTGTTTCGTGTCCATCTATATTACGTAACAGCCACATCAATGCCTGTCATGTAGATGTAACTTAATGTTGACATATTCAACTATATAATTAGGTGTGTGAGCAAATAAACAGCAATATATTAAGCACTACTCTTTGTGAGAGCTAGTGAGCTTGGTGTGGGGTGTGTAAATATTATTTTGTACCAGTAAGGACAAGAAATTAGGTAAAATGAATATTCCCAAGCAGATTCTAGAGAATGCTACATAAAAGAGAAAAGCACAATGTAAAGTAGATTTTATAAGGCAGTATTTATGAAGAACTTGAATTACTTACACACCCCAGCTTTCTCGTGGCTGAAGTGCACAGGAACCCATCATATCTTCACACGTGGGACACTATTTAGGAGGTGTGACTTTCAGAAATACCACGGTTTTGCTAAGCAAAAAAAAAAAAAATCAACTGCAGTCTGGAGCTCTGTACTGTGGTGTGTTGCTCTTTCTGCAGAACTTGTTTATTGTGGCGACTCTGATAATTAGCAATTTCCCAAAGGAGGGAAAATTTCACAAGCCTGTAAGATGCCAGAATATTGTCAAATGGCCATTACTGTGAAAATAAAAGACTGTACCATGCATTCATTTTGAAGATTGAAGACTGAGGGGGCATACATTTATTATCACAAATTCTAGAGATGTTTAAACAAAAGGATAAAATCTCCCCTTCTGAGAGGGCTGATTGGGAGCAGAGAGATTGGGAGAAGATGCTTCTTTTAATATCACAATTTTCCCCTTTCTTTTAGAAGAGGAGAAGTAGAAATGGAAGAAAGAAGCAGAGAGAAGAAAGCCGGGAGGGAGGTGTGATTTATTGCTCTCATGTCATAATCTCCCAGTTTATCATCAACTGTGTCATGATCCCACTACTCAGTAGTAAGTACTTCATAGGGCAGCAGAAGAGAGGAATGTGAAGAGCAGAGAGGGAGAAGGATGAAGAGGGAAAAGGATCATGGGGAAGAAAGGAGGCATCGGAGACCTCTGAAGTTCCAAGTCAACTGATGTGCATTAAGAAACATTAGCTAAGCCATTTACAGCAGGATCACAGATGTACCTGTGAGTGTGATGTTAAGACAAAACCTCTCTTCAACCATAGACCTGTCAATGACCAAATCCTCAGCCTTGTTGTGTGTGTACTTTTGTTCAGAAAGTCCACCGGGCATTTACTGGGTGTCACTCTGGTAAGTTGCTAGTATGTGTTTTTAATATGTCCTGTACAGTGCACAAGACATTAAAAGATAATATAGGGAATCAGGCACCAGACTTTCTTCAGATTAAATGAAATTAAACAGTATGTGAGCTGGACCAGATCTGGTTTTATAAAATGTAGCAGGGATAGGGTGGGAATGAGGATGGACAGGCCTCTGCTGTTCCCTGATTCTCTGTGTCATTGTGGTCCTGACATAGGCTACAGCTGGGGAGGGGCTGCTCACTGTGATGGCACCCAAGGGATTTCCATCTGTTACGGGAGAACAGGAACGCGATACCTCTCTTTCTCTGGCCCTTCCTCCTCCCTATGGAGAGAGTGCAGGGAGCGTGGTCTGTAACCGATGTTTACTAGCAATTCCCTGGGAAACTGCCAGCACAGAGGTGAGAGATGGATAGACTCTGTCCCTCCTGACGCGATACCACAAGTACACTTCGGAACAGGCTCTGTCATATTTCTGGCTAGGAAGACTTGGGGATTTCTGTGATTGCTTTAGGATCCTTGAATGAAAGGTACTACCCAAAAGCAGACAGAGCTATCAATCTTCCAGTAGGCTTCTTTCCTAAGGTGGAATACCAGGACAGCAGTCATCCCATTTCAGCTTGATGTCCCCTGCCAGATTTTGAGAGAGCTCAAAGCTGATCATGACAAAAGACTTGGATATTATGGGGAAAAAAAAATAATATACTCTAGGTATATTAAAAGTCTCAGCTCCAAATTTCCTAAAGAAAGCATACAAAATCTCAAATGCATTATGAACATCTGTGAAGCTATAGAAATGTCCTGTTTTATTACTCTCCAGTAAAACATTTTATTGTTTTTAAATCCACCAAAATCTGATGACATTTTGACAGAGAAGATTAATTGTCTCACTTAAGGAAACACTGATCAGATCTGCTTTGCTGTAAAACTTTTTATTGGCTGCAAATTTTGAGTCATTCCAGTATCCAAGACTGCTTTAGAAAAAGACTTTAGGCATTATAATTTTACAAGAAGTGAATAACTGCTTAGAGATTTTTGCAAAACAAATGGCTTGCTTCTAAGCAATCAGAGCGACGTTTTAGCTTCTCTAATGAGGTAGTTTCCTCAAGGAGCTGGAGAATACTGACACCAGATATTCCCTCTGTTGTTGCAGCAGACTTCTCTGGCATTGACAAATAGCCTGTCTGAAATAGCAAGGTCAGATGGACAGTAACAGAACAAACAAGAGCGTCAAACCCGTAGTACTCCAGTGCTCTCGACATTCCTAAGCAGGCAGGTAGACGGATTGAACAAACATTTTTGTCATTTGGAACATTTGTATCTAGATCCTTGACAGACACTTCGAGCGTACCATTTGCTTTCTAGACACCAGGATGTGCCCAGGCACCGAGATTATTTACACGGAACAGCCCTCTAAATCCAAGAATCCAGTGACACAGTATGAGCTAAGAGCTCTGGCTACATGCAGCGGAGGCAACAGAAAGCTGCAAAGGCAAAAATTGGCCCAGAGCACCCTCAGGGATGCACTAAATTCTGCTGGCTTTTAAAGGCCTCGGAAGGAGTGCTGCTATTAAGGGATCACCAAGCAGTGCTGCCCTGATGACAGGATCGTTGCTCCCCTTAAATTGCAAGGACTAGAGCAGAGTCAGATAGGGCCAGCTTGCTTGTGTGCATGGAGACTTTTCGGTGGCCGAAGGAATACTGCTGGCCTGGTAGAGCATCTCTGGTCCCTTTATACTCACAGTTTAGCAGTTGGTACCCTCTGGCCTTTCTGTACAGTGACCTATTTGCACAAGGGTTTATGCAAGCATGGTATATGGATACTTTAATGTTACCGAATTTAGAACTCCAGATTTTAGTTTTGAATAGTAATTAATACTAAAACTCTGTTTCTACGGTAGGGTGAAAGGCAAGCATATGCGGAGGCCGACGTGTTAAATGCTACTGTTATGGGTAGGATCGAGGAGCACAGAGAGGCTCTCGGTGAGACTGGAGTTCGCTGTGTTGATGACTAGACATGCACACTGTGAGCCACTCCTTCCCTGAAAGACTTTACTATCTATGTAGACAAAGCAGATGCAGGAGAAGGAAAAGCACAGAGGTACAAAATAATTTCTTTGCCTAAAGTTACTCATCGGCTGACAATGGCACACTGTTCTCCTGAATACCAGGCCATGCTCAGGGAACTATTTAACGTGGATATTAAAAGCTTAAGTAGGGAGTCGTTAAGATTTTAAAAGGCCCCAGCCCAGATTTCTAAACAAGGCTATCTAGAAGGAAGCTCCCAGATTTGTAACCGTGTGGCAAAATAATCTGGCTCATTTTGAAAGGTGCTGAGCAGCCCAGCAGCTCCGACTAGAACCAGGCTGGAGCTCTGCTCTGTGGAGGACCGCCATGAAGGACACTGAGCAGCTGGTTTGCTGCAGTGGGCATTGTCCGACGTGCTCCGCCTGGCATCCCGCTTCCCTGTTTTTACAGTTTTGATCCATTCATTCTCAACCTTTATCTGTGTTTTTACCTGATGTCCTTGGTGATGACTCCGCTTTCCCCAGACCTCCTTCTCTTCTCCCCACCCCTTGAGAGGCAGATAAACATTAATTATTTACAGGGGTGGACTCATGTCTCTGACTGGTAAACCAGCATACAGAAAATAAAAGCAGAGTATTGAACTTTTTGTACGTTACGAGGCTTTTTTATTCTGACCATTTTCACAACAGACTTGATGAGTAAGACTCCAGAATGCCATACATAAATGCCAAGAAATGGGATTTTCATTTCTGCATTTTTTGATGAGAAATAGTCTCTGGGTTGTTTTGGAAAATGAATGGTGAAAGCTGGAAATCCTAATGGTAATCAGTGTTTTTTCATTTCCATATGTGCATCTTTCTTGCAAACTATGTAGCATTGGTGCAGTAAATATCCTTTATGTAATTTAAAAGTAAAATGCATCATGAAGCATGCTGTTAGTTCTTGATGATAACATCATATAAACAGAAGCATGAGAGAATCTGAAAAGATCCTGGGCCAATTTCTGCTCTTGGCTAAAATCCTACAACCCCCTTGAAGTCAGCGGCGTTCTGGGCTTGCAAATACAAGCAGAACTTGGACTCTAATTCTACAGATCTCTGAATGTGGGCATTGCAATAGAGAGCTGGCATTGCTGCTCTTGGGAGGCCACTGCCAAATGACTGCTGGGCGCAGTTTCCAGTAGGCCTGGGTAACTGAAACTCCAGCTCATCCTGTTAGGGTAAGGCTTAGAACAGAGGGCAAAGGGGCTGTGGAAAAAAATCCAGTGAGATTCAGAATCAAATCAAATCAAATTTAAGACTTAGTTGTTCAAGAAAGTCTTGTGCTTATTTCTTTTGGATTTTTATAGGCTGTCTCTCAGGAAGTAGGGGCCGATTCTGCTCTCATTAAAACCTGTGGTGAAAATCTCAGCAGTCTCAGGGGCTGCACGCTGGGCCCCAAACAACTAGATTAGAAAAACTGAAATGATGTTAGCACTAACACCTGATCCAAAGCCCACTGAAGTGAAGAAGAGACTTTCTATTTACCAGCTCTGAAGAGAAATCTACCTCAAAATGAATACATTACTAAGATTCCTCAAGTGATTTCTAAAGCTTCAGCAAAAGAAATAACAAGCTACTATAGCAGAAGCAAACATAAAAGGAACCAAAGAAAAAGGTCCTCTGTGTTAGCAGATAGATTAAATGGATTTGGGAGAAGGGAGTAAAAATTAGAAGAAACTCCCTTCAGAAAATTTGTGCCAACGTTTTCTAAAGAGGTATATGAGTAGACGGCCCTTAAAAACATGAAAATAAGTGGTGCTGAGATATCAAGGTGATAGGAACCTTAAGTTATGACAGGCAGATCTAAATAATGCAGGTCAAGGAGAGTAAACACTGTTTTGGTTGTGACGTTATAGATGAGGCAGTAATGTTCACCGGTTGTTCCATTTTGCCGTACATCATCAAATCACCAGCATAGCTGGGAAACCTCTGACCTCCCTCCTGGGTGTTGCAGCTTGTACTGGGATCCCCTACTTAATTGTCTGGAACTTTTTTTTGGACTGCTCTGTCGAAGCAAAATCACGCCTGGTAGAATGAAGTTGTTCCGTGAAGATGAATATCCCACTGTATATCGGGCTCCACGTGCTTCTGGCGGTCCTATGTCCTGCTGAACGTTTGTGTACTCTTAAAAATCAAAACTATTCCTAACAAAGTGGACGAATCTGCAGTGGTCTACAGAAAACAGGCTTCTGTTTTCATCTGCTGGCTCAGGGTCAGTTTTGGCTTCCCATCTTTAGCTGATTTCTGACCCTTTCTCAGGGTCAAGGATGCCCTTCTCTGGGTGGTTAACAGCTCAGTTGTTTCTCTGATTATATACTTCCTTCTTTCCCTTATCCTACTTGAGTTTAGCAAGGTTTTTTACCCTGTCAGTAGTGAAGTCCTCAAACGAGAAAATTGAATGCTATTTCTTTGATATTATGTCTTCCATTCACAATGGATCAAGATGAACATTTAATTTTTAACTGCATCCTTTATTCTACCCCAAGAATAAGCCTGGCCGTCTTGTTTATGAATTTTCTCCCTCGGAGACAGTTTGACTACTGGCTCTTTCTCTGCAGATGACATAAAACTTTGCGTTCCCTATTTCCCAGTTGTTTGCCTCTTTTGAGTTGTGGCAGCTTCTGACACAAACATACTGGTTCTGAATGCTTCAAGAAATCTACTTACTGCAGCATTATTGCAACTGAGTTTTCTCGTTTTGGCACGAGAAAACTGACAAGCATCATGCGCAACTTGAGCAAGATCACATCTGAACGTTCTGCTGCCCCCCCTTGACATTTGATGCCATAACTTAACATTTGTTCCACCATGTGTTGCTGGTCAATAACTCCTGGCAGGAGGTGTCCGTCTTGTTCACTGTTTGCATTTCCCTTTTTATTCCCGCTGCTGTACTGCCAGCTGTTGTGCTGGTTGCTCACAACTGCAAAAGAATCAGTTGGCCTTTTTCTGAGCAGACACTGTGAATGTTCCACCCGACTATTCTGCATCTATATTTCTAATGATGAGATGCAACCTGGCACAAAGAAAGCAGTCCGAGATGAACCAAAGGGAATTTAAGGTTTAAAAAAATCATATAAAAAAAAGATGAGTGTGGAGAGGCTTGGAGGAATGTGATCATCACTCCCCACAGCTCCTTATGATTACTGCTGAGACCATGAAAGCTCTCCAAATAATGTTGTGGGGAATGCTGTGATACCCACATGCAATGCAGGTCATCTTCTGTTCATGCAACCTGGCATTTGGAAGACTTATTGCATCAGTGAAGGCAGCCAAGAGTGAATAATCTGTACCAAAATAGCTGTAAAGCTATGTTAGCACTTCCATGCTGGTTGCACCAGCATTTTCTGGTGGTGTGGATCCAAGCTCAGATATTCAAAACAAAAAAATTAGGGGCCTTCTTCCCATTAAGTGCTTTTGCCAGGTTTATGGATCTACCTACTCAGCTCACAACACTGGTCATAGTGAGCTCTTACCAATGGAAGATCCCTGCTTGGACTTTATCTTTGCTGAAATCTTTATGTGTCCTCCTGCAATGCTTTCCTTAGGATAATCTTGAGTTTCTCTGCTCAAAAAAGACCAAAAATTTTAAAATCTGTTCACTGTTCTCCTAGGAAATGGAAACATATTTTACCCATCCTCGGCTTCTCTCGCTTCCCTTGAGCCTCAAAACTGCTCACTTTTCTTTCTGTCTCCAAAACTCTCTCCAAACTCGGCTCACCTCCTGGCAGCTCCTCCAGTCTTGGCCTGCTCCTGTCCGCTGTCCACAGATAAAATTCCTCTTTTATTTGGCTTGTTTCATCTCTCTGGAATCCTGTCCTCCCTTCCTATTTGCTTTGAGCCGCCAAGTCACTCATCATCCTTATATCTCACCTTTAAAACCTTCCTTCATGGTATAGTTCACAGCCGCCTGTGACATTAGGCGAGACTGTGTATAGCGGGTGCGACGTGAAAAGGGTCAGTGTAAAAATAAGCTGTGGTGTATTGTCTCAGAGCCCCACATGAAAAAAAAAAAAACCAGAAAACAGAAACAAGTCATGTGACATATTGCAGATAACGAGAGATTCAAGATCTGCAGATGACTTTTTAGAGGGGATATAAAGCAGGTGACCAGCAAGCGGGCGGCGGGATGAGCAGACCTCCCCAGAGCTGCCCTGAGCCCACCCAAGCGAAGCCCGCTCTGACAGAAAAACCTTTTCCTTCATGGATTTACAACACCCCCGTGGGCAGAGGGAGTAGCAGTACGCAGCTACACAGGGTTTTTACAGCGAAATGAATTTATTTGGTGGGGGGAGGAGAGTGGACCACGACGTGCCGAGAGACTGCGCCGTCTAAGGGGGCGATCTCCTCGGGGGCTGACCCCCAACGGCCGCCGCAGGCCCCGTCCCCCAGACTGAGGGGAACAGCCCCCAGCGCCGGCCGGGCCTCCCGCCCGCCTCAGGGCTCGCCCGCTCAACCTGCCCGGGGCTGGCGGCCGCTGCCCCGCTCCCACCCCTGCGTTCGCCGCAGGTCACTCGCTAGGGGGGGGAAGCACGGGACGGGCCGCTGTCCCTTTAAATAGCATTCTGTGGTGCACGTCGCCGCCGTCTCCTTGTAATAATTAGTCGCGGGCCGTAGCACCGCCTCCTCCTTCTCCTCGCGGCCTCCCTTCCTCGGCTCCGCCAATCAGCGCCCGCCCGCGTCACTCTGAGGGCAGCGAAACACGGAGAAAGGCAAAAAAAAAGTTTGGTGAGGAGCGAGCGGGGCCGGGCGGGCGGCGGTGGGACGCGGCGGGCCCGGAGGCAGGTGAGGGGAGCGCGGCTGGGCCGGGACCGGCGGACGGCGGGCTGGGGGTAGCGGCCCCGCTCTGCGGCGGGGCAGGTGGGGCGGCGGCCGCCCGCCCGCCGGCCCCTGGGGAGCGGCGGGGGCGCTGAGGGGAGGGTTCCCCCCTTCCCCCCCCCCCCCCCGCGACCCCCGCAGCCGGCGGGCCTGGGGCTGCGGGGCGGCGGCGGGGCCGGGCCGGGCCCAGGGCCCCGGGGCTCTTTTTCTCCCTTTTTTGGTCGTTCCTTCCTCCTCCCCTCACCCCCCCGCCGGGCAGCTCCTCGCTGCGTGCGCAGGAGCCATCCCAGGGCAGAGGTGTTTGTACTCGTGTCCTTGGGTGGAAGGGGAGAGGCAGCCTGCCGGCCCGCGGCGCGCCGCCAGCCCTGCGCCGGGCGGCCCCCGCCGCCGCTCCCCTCCTTCCTCGGCCCCGGAGTTATTTTAGTTCGGCTGGGAGAGGCCGGGGACAGAGCTGGCGGGGTCGGCCTCCCCGGCCGGCGGGTCTCCCAGCGGCCGGGGGGTTTGGACTTGAACTGGCGGCGGTGCCCTGGAAGGGGGAGGGCTTCCCCGTCGCCCCTGTGCCGGGCCTTCCCCCGGGCCCGGGCGGCCGGGGGCTATCGCAGCGTGCCTATCTGCTCCTCGGATGAGTTCAGTGCAGCGGTTTTGGGTGGTCTGGGGACAGGAGTGTTCAGGAAGCAACGTGCAGTTTGTGTTGTGGCACCTTTCCAGTTAAACAAGGGTTTAAGCCTACACGGTTTGTCATCCTGTTGTGTTTTATTGTACGAAAAGTTCTTTTTATTGTTGTTCTTGTGTTCACCGAGGAACCCTCTGAAATTTAACCGATCTTACTCCTAGGCTCTGCAAAAAGCCTGGAGCGATAGATAAGGGGTGCGAACATCCACTCTTGTTTCCACAGGATGTTAGGATGGGGGAATCTTAAAAAATAAAAAAGTGCTAACTATCTTACTGCCAGTAACAACGGCAACAACAACGAAATACAGAAGCTTCCACCAAATGTGCTGATGTAACGTGGAGGCATTCGGCAAAACCGACGGTGGTTACTTCTCCCCCTGCGTGGACTGGCTTGGAGCGCACCGTTGTGTTCGGAAGTCCATTCCCTGGGTGTTTGTCCAGGCTTGTCCTATAATAGATGTCATTGCATAAGAGTTACGGGGAGTAAACAGCGTGCTGAGTTTCTTTCATTCTTCTAAGGATCTGTGCTTGCATCTTAACTGTGTCAGACTGTCTGTGTACACTGAAGAGAGAGGGGTGCAGCTTGGTAAGCTGCCCTATGAACTTTAGGGGAAAAAAATGAAGAAGAAACTATTCTCTTCTGCTTCCTGCTTCCAAGCAAATGATTTTTTTTGTCTGATGTCATCTTAAATAATTTCTTTCAAAGAGTGCTAAGCCTCTTCTGAACTGGGGATGATGGTAACTCAACAATTGAGGAAGCAAATATGTCAATTCCTTCCTTAGTCTCTTTCCTGTCTCTCCTTTAACTTTTATAGCTTTGCTCTTTGCGTTCTGCCTGATTTGTTTATCTAGTGCTGAGGTACCTACACCTGTTTTCGTATTAATTATCACCTAACCTAGAACAAGGGGACTGGCTCTTTTCTGATTTGTCATATACTCGTTCAGGCCAAAATAACTGTGTTTTGGGAGGATTTTTGTTCCTTATGATACTGAATATCAAAGTCTATGACACATCAGGGGCATAACTCCTTGGGTTTCCTGCGTTCCAGATAGTTTCCTTCAGTAGTGAAGAATTCCTTCTCCTCTATCTCCTGTATGTATTTCATAGGATACCTCTTAAAATATTTTTTGTCTTACAAAACTCTGAATCATGTTAAAATAATAACAGATTAAGCTAAATTTACTTCTCAACTAATCATGAATTTATGGCAAAAATGAGCAACATTGTTACATGATATATCTTTAAGAGTGTACTTTTAAGAGTCTAAGAATGTAAGTTTACATTTCAACTTCTTGTTACTTTATGGACTCAGATGGCACATTCAAAACCTTATACAAACAGCTTGAAAGAGATAGTGGCAAGTTATCGGAAGGAGAGTAGCATTAACACAAACTACTGAAAAGTTGCCATGGTTACTGATAAAGGTAATCCCTGTTTCTGTGAAAGTGTGTCCTTTTGTAACAGCTATATTAATCAGTCTGATTTCTGAGAGAATTGCAAGTATACAAACTTCTGGCTCCATTTTCTTGGCAGCTAATAGCTATGCACCTATATATATATATTTTTTTTTTTAAATACTGAATGGGCTATGACTTGCATTCAAGATACTTGATTTAAGCTATGGAGAGTATTATAGATTACATGTAAATGTGCTTGGAGCATGCTGAATTCAATGGAAACTAGTATACTGCAGTTTTTTTTCACCCAAGAGATATCTGATGCCAAGGAAAAGTTTTTTAAAATGTCTGGATCCTTTCTCAAGGACTCTGACTGAAGCGAGGGATGTGGCCATCTATTACTGGAGGCCTCGGTAGTGCAGCTGTACAAGATATAATTCCATGTCACGATTTAAAAACAAAACACCCCCCCCCCACCCCCCCACCCCCCCAAAAAAAAACCCCAAACAAAACGACAAAAAACAACCAAACCCAAAAATCAAATCCAAACCAACATGGCAACTGCTGAGAGTGATGTAGACCTGTTATGGATGTGCAGGTTTATAGGCCAGGTGATAGCAGGGGAGGAGGGGGAAGCAATTGTCTTAATGGCTTATGCCCTACATAGAAGGAAGCAGTTGGAATTTAACATGTAGATGAACTTCAATAAGTTGTGAAGGTAGCTAAGGTTTGGGTGGTTTGAGATAGCTGCTAAAACTTCTAGGGGAATGTGTTTCTCTGGTGCATCTGTACTGCTGTCCAGACAGCTAACCAGTTCTTTCTGATGAAGACCCAGTATTTACCACATGCACCTTTTTGTTGTTTCCAGATTTGATTATTGCAGTGCAGCAGTACATCTTGGATTGAAAGCAGCAAGAGAAATCTCAAAGTTCTTCAAGACTACTGAAGTCTCATCAGTCTGGTATGTTGCTCTCTAGACTCCTGGAATAGCAAGTTGAATTCCTTGTATATGAGGGCCTCCTTCGTTACTCCTAAGGATACTGAAGTTTCTAGGACCTTGGCTTTTCATCAGCAACTTGGTTCTCGGGAAGTAATATGCTACTAAGAACTATGCAACTATGTGTTGCTGGGGTTGTGTAGAAGTTTGTTTTTGGTAGTGGTGGTCGTACCAGGACAATGAACCTTCAGTCAACATACACTCTGAACTTGTTTTCATCTTGCTTATCCTGCCTGGAAATTCCAGGTACTTTTGCAGACTTTTAAAACTAAAGTCAGGTTGGAAAGGAGCTATTGCTAGTTGACTTTCTAGAGGCTGCACACAGATGTATTGAAGAATCTATAAGAATATGAAAAGGAATGTTTCTTTCATCGCATGGGGAATTATTCCCTCGCCCCTGTCCTTACATAGACATGGCCCTCATGAAGTTCATGTTGTTTAGTTTTGATAAAAAATGATTACTAATGTCACAAAATCATTTCTCAAATGCCAAAGTTCTGAAATTCCTATACTAATGTACTGTTAAAAGTGATATATTTGCAAAAATATCTTATACAGCAAGGTTATGAGAACTATTGTTTATAAAGCGGATTGCAGCATCTGAGGGTGAGAAAGGAATGGGAAGGTAAATATTACTTTTAAAGCTGTCTCTAATAATAAAAAAGCTAAAAGGCAGCTGTAATTGTTTAATAAATAAAAATTCAGCACATGCTGTAGTGCTGACATAATTGACAACCAGAGGGTAAAGTCCTTTTCTACAGTGCAAGTTCAGTATGTGTATGCCGCAGTTCAGTCGCTTTGCTACTTATTAATGTGTAGAGAATCCAGGAGGTATAATGTATTCAAGACTGTGAAAAACAGGTGCAAAATTGTGAAGAAAGCTCTTGTGATTCACACTGATCTGCTGGGAACTGGGCAGCAAGTAACCATCTCTTCATCTAATCCCTGAACAGCCATCACTTGTAGCTTTTGATCGCTACTATTCTGGTCTCTGTTTAAACTGGTGACTTAAAGATGAAAGGCTCTGTTCTTGATCTCTTGAGCTGTCAAGTCCTCCAAACTTGCTGTCTTCTGTATGTGTAAGATTACAGAACAAATGGCCTTTTTGCTGTTCCACGATTACAATAGTCAAATGAGAGTCAGGTGCTTTCTCTTGTTGCTGTCCTCAGTGCAAAGTTCAGTGGCAGCAAACTGAATCTTTTACACTGTTGTCAAAGCTTCCCTGTTTAATATACTTGCAGCTGCAATCTGCTATTTTGTTTTTTTCTGCATTGCTACAGATATTGTAAGAGGAGCAAAGGCATAACTTGAGCCTGGACCTTAAAATGATGCCTCTGCATTTTCTCCAAAATGTGTGTGTGTGTGTTTACAGGGAAAAATAGGTGGCTTATGTGCAGAAACTGAGCTTATAAATTAGGCTTTTTAATGTCTAGTTTCACTAGATCTCCTTCAGCATGGGATAATAACTTGAATAGCAATTTTTTTATGTCTGGATTCCCAACATCTAGGTAGAGATGTGTTTCCCCATGATTTCTCGTCCAGTGAGGTAGGGTCAGGTGTGAACCCAGTTTCGACAGCCCACTTCACAGACTTTTTGGGGATCTTTTACTGCTGTGAGAATAGCAAATTACTCTTGAGGCATTCTTAGTATCATAGTTTTGTGTTGTGTGTGGGTTTTTTGTTTGTTTGGTTTTTGGGGTTTTTTTTTTGGTTGGTTGGGTTTTTTTTGTTTTAAATGAGGTAAGGTAAGCAAATCTAGGAGCTCACAGTGCTGAATGGAGCAGAATCTGCTTTGCCATTCCCCTTATGCTCTGGGTAAGCCATGCTCTTGCTTATCAGAAGCTGGCCAAGCTTCTGCCAGATCAGTGACTCAGAGGCAGATGGAAGGGTCTGATGAGCACCAGAGCTGGGCTACGGCAGTGGGCCAGACTGCATGACTGGGAGGGGAAAGGTGGGGAGAAAAAGGGATGAAACTTCTCCCTCGTAGCGATAAGGAGCTGCTAGTTGCCTGTGTAACAGAAGCATAAGCTCAAGTGTGGAGTGTTTCATGATAAAAGTTATTTTTTTCATCACCATTGCAGTTGTGAGGTGGCTAGACTTCTGTGGTAGCTTTAGAGCTGGAGAGTTTTGGGGTAATGTCTGTGGTGTGTGGTTTTTTTTCTCTCCTTTTGAAAGTACTCAAACAATAACACTGACTTTGGGGTTGTCATGTCCTCTTCAAGCACTAGGCAGTGTGGCTGATAAGATTTGTGACTTCTGCTGTTGTTTTTATGGGCCTAAAGTTAATGGGCTCTAAATTGAAGCTTTCCAAGGTTGGTTACTGAGATACTTAGAGGACACTTTACTGGTACGTTTTATTTGCATGAACTATATTCTTGGTTTTGATTGCTTAGATAACGTTTGGTCAAAAAAGTGTCATGTAAGTATGGTCTCGAAGTTATCCTCAGGGGACCCAATTAACCTCTAGCAGTACTGACTCTTGCAGAGCACTGAATTCAGGTGCAAGGGTTAAGGTCTGGTTCTTTCAGCTTATATTTTAGGTTCTGTAGGGGAAGTTATGTAAATCTTGTTAATTCTGTTCTTGTAGTGTTTCATACTTACTAACTTAAAACCGTACGAATTGCTGCTTTTCAGTCCTGTTTGGATTTGTGGCGTGATAGATTGCTCTAAAATAGAAGGTAACACAAAATGTGCTATTGGACTGTTTTTTGAGGACTTAAATGTCCTTCCTGAAGGTGTGTTTTATGCTCTTTTTGGTGTATGTATCACAGCTCAAGCAAGTACTTCGCTGTAAATACTTTCCTGATGTTGGGTGGTATTTGCAGTAAAGCAGTATGCTGAACTGTCTTGGACTTTAATCTGCATTAGGAAAGTTAAAACAGATACCTGTTTTGTGGTATAGGCGGTAGGTGAGGTAGGGGCAGGCTGCCTAGACGAAATTGGTAAGAACCAGGAACCAGGAGGAGTTTTTCCTCTTTTTTTCCCTGCACAGTACAAAAACAACCCACATGTGCTTACGCTGACAAGTACTAAATCTTCCTCTAGCTTAATATTTTTAGTTATTTTACACTAAACACACGAAAATGCTTTATATAAGGCAACCTTGCTAACCAGGTAAGTCTTGTGTAACTATGATGATCCTCTGTGGGTGCAGGAGGGAGCAACGCTGGCTGCGTTCTGGCTCTGCCCCGTGTTGCGTGTTTGGAACGGGGCAAGGTTTTTCTCAAACGAGGTGTCGTATCTGCGGTTGTGAAATATTTATTAAGCCTTGTTTTGTTTTTACTCTTCTTGCGTGTTCCAGGCTTTTCACTTGATAGATGGGTAGGGAACTGCATCAGCGTTTACACTGAGGAAAAAGAAACGCTTTTAATCCAAACGACGGGTTTTTCCCTAGCGTTAGGAGGAAGCTGTGCGGTGAGGAACGCTGTTGACTGTCAGAAGGTGAACTTGTTCAGTCAGGTGAAGCCTGAATGCGCACGGAAAGTTTCTGGCAGGGCCGTGGTACCTTGTGCGATGGGGACGGCCGCTTCCTGCGGAGCTCCCCTTCTGCTGACTCACGCTTCACGCTGCTGGGAGAGTCTCTGCATCTGGCAACCCGACGTATTTTTAGCCGGGGTTACTAATTTATATAGCGTGCCCGGCTTCCCAGGGTAACTCCAGTCACTCGCGACGAGTGGATGGGCTCAAAACCCACAGCTAATTTTATCCTGGAAGTAGAGCAAGCGGCAGTTGTGTAATTGCAGCGGGAGAAGCGTTTCCAGCCCGCTCGGATGCTCTCCTCTCCTCCGCCCTCGGCCCATCCGGCGGGGGAGCAGCGTGCTGGGTAGGGGCCGGTGCCCCGCAGGGGTCGGGGCCGGCGGGAGGCCCCGGGGGCCGGTCGCCGGGGGCTGGTCGCCCGCTGCCGCCCGCAGGGGCGCTCGCTGGAGCTCGCCCGGGGCGACGCGTCGCCAAAGGTTGTCGTTTGTCACAGCCGGCAGCGGGGTCCTGTCCCTTTAAGAAGCAGCTTGCCCAGGGTGTTCTAACCTGCCCAGCCTAACCTGCTATCAAGGAAAAAGTTCTTTAAATAATGGATACGCCGCTCCGCCAATCGGGGAGCGGAGCCTGGCCGGCGGGGCGGGGCTCCCTCGCCTGGACCAATAGGAGCGGGGGAGGCGGGGCTCCGCGTCCAGGCTAGGTTGCGCCGAAGTACAGCTTCAAGTGAAGTTAATCTGGGGTGAAGCAAACAGAAAATTGTGGAGATTTTGTTGGTAGGAATTTTCCGGTTCTAATCGCGTCGTGTGGCGTTGTTTCGCCCTCGGGGGCAGTGAAGTTCATGTGCGTGGGGCTTTTTTTCATTGTTTCGCTTTCTAATGATGGCAGAATATTAACATTTATGCAGGGAAGCAGAACAAAAGGGCTCTTTAGACAGGAAATAAGGTGTTGAGAGGCTCAAACTTGACCGAGTTTCTTTTGTCGTCTGTTGGCTTGCACCGGGTTTTTCTGCGTGGAAGGATCGAGTCGTTCCACCTCGTCTTATGGAGAAATGTTAATTCTAAAATAGCGAGGATAATGCTGCTGTTTTGGAGTTACACAATGTTACAGGAAGAGAGCTCGATTTTAACTCTAACTTCTCTGATTCTGATGAGATTTGAGCTAACTAATTCTGACAGCTGCTGTGGGATTATTCAGTGATAGCATTTGCTCTAAGTCATTTGTCTTAAATTGTCTTTTGTTGTATCACTGAAGACTGCTGTGCTGTTGTCTGTATATTTGCTCTTGATGAGGTGAATGTCTCGCAGGTCTTTAGCGTTTAGAACAAAGATATGTAAAAATTATGTAAAACATTGCAATTTTTCTCTTCTTTTTTAAGCAGTTTTGCAGAGTACCTGGGTCTGTCAGAGCTCTGATTACAAACACAGGCAGGAAAATTAAGTGTTATTGCCCTGTGTGGCAGCTACTACCCTTTCAGCAAAAAAAAAAGGGGGGGGGTAGATTTTTTTTTTTTTCTTCGGAATTGGTTAGAATCTCTTCTGAATCCTGTATTGCCTGATGAGAGCAGGTGTTTTCTTTGAGGGAAGATTGTTTTCAGTTTCTGCACCAGGTTTATTATATATGGTATTTTTAGTGACACTTTCTGCATCTGAAAGGTCTTCAGGAACGGGAAAAGTCCCATTTGCCATGGGTGGCATGGGATAGGGTGAGAGGGAAGAGAGCAGGAAGTGGAGAGTTGGGAAGCAGGGAGTTTCTAATGAGAACGAAGACTTTCTTTTAATTGTCATCCTTTCTGTATCTTTGAGAAGTATGTTAGATGAGGCCACATACAGAACAATGCTTTCAGAATAGTGAATATATTTTCTTACTTCCCTAAATATTTCCTGTTTTTTATAAAAACCATTTGTGTCTATATACAGCTGCTCGTGGGAATTGGAAAGAAATACCCGTGGCCCTAATACTTGTTGAGTCTAAGGAGTTTGATGGGTGGGTTTTGTATGATTAGTCAAGATGATAGAAGAATGGATGTGAAAATGGAACAGTAATCTTCCAGATGATGGTGGAAAGCAGTTGCTTAGACCTTCACTGAATGTGAACAAGTGTGATTATTACAGTATACCTCATTCTTTCAGTTTTACATTGAGCCATTTTGTTTTCTTCCAAAATACTGGGAATGAATTGCTTTTATATATATGGCAGAGTGTCTTGACACACTGGCATCTTGCCATGCTCCAGTGGCTTATAGGTCTGAATCACTTGCTATCTGTTTTTATCTGCTTATAGCATTTTTTAATGCTCTAGACTGTACTTAAACCCTGGAAATACTACTTTAGAATGAGCAGTGACTATATATGGTCTTTTAGCCGAGAGGTGGGCCAGATCTCATGTATCGGGGGAGATATTTAAGACCGGGATATGTAAGTGTTTAAATACCTGGATTTTGATTCGTTTCTTAACTTACAAGTGATGCTCGGCCTAGACTGAGTGGCTAGATCCGATGTCTGAGGGGAGGGCAAGAAGAATAGTGTAGTTCGCTGTAATTTCTATAAACTTATGAGTGTGTGTATTAGACTTGCGTAAACAAAAGGAAGTGAACTTAAGTATTTGTGTGCTATTAAATACTATGTTTAGCCAAAAGCTGGTTTTGCTTAGAACAGGAAAAAAGCTGAATACATGAGGCAACTTCGTTCATATTGCTTGACGACTGAGTAGCCATTCTTCTCGGGTCCCCTCTGCCCCCCAACTTAGTTAGGAAATATGTATTATCTGGGACCAATTTTCCCGATGTATTCAACACAGAAGTGAAATGCTCAACTCTCTCACCACATGTATACAATTCTAATGCAGGCTGTTTGTAGAAAGCAGATCTGCCCTAAAGGATAAACATACCACTTTGCTGGCACAGCTGTACAACTTCTGTATTCAGGCTACAGCAAATGTTTCTTGCCTGCATTCAAAGCCGTTGCTGGCAGGACCCGTGTTGTCCCCGCATGACGATTGGTTGTTCCAGCACTTCTTGTTCATAAAACCTTCTCCTGCACATGCTCCATCTGCAGATCTTAAACGCTGTGAATGTGTTGTGTGCTGTGGGATTTATGTGTCTGCTTCTTGTGCCAGGACGGAATATACATCTCTGATGTGAATAGGAGATTCTTAAAAGTGATTGTAAACCTGTGTACAAAATGCAGGACCAAATTTTATCTCGCCTGTTTATGAGGCAGAGGGGATCTGTGCTCTATGGTCCACTGGCTGCTGGTGGCACTTCCCAGTGTCATGAAGTGGGTGGCCCACCATGTGCCGGGATGGTGACCCTGCACTCTGGTTCTGTTTAATACTACTTGGAGAAGGCTGCATGCCTCCCATGGGATGACCTCTGTAAAATGTGCCCGGAGCCTTAGGGAGGGCAGACATCTGTCCTGCAAACAGTGACATGGGCTTCAGATCCCTGCTTGTGAGTGCCCTCTGCTACGCACAGCGGCCTCCTGCCTGTCTTCCAGCAGAGTGGGTCGTGTGAGCACTGGAGGCAAAGTCAACTAGGCTAGCTTAAATTGTTTTAAATTAGTGGCTTGAACCAACCCAACTGGCTCTTTTCCCCTCCTCTTCCTCCCCCTATTTCCCAAATGGTGTAGTGATAATTTCTGCTAATTGCTGTGTGCTCAAGGCAAAAGGGAGTGGGGGAGAGGAATAATGTCATTTTAGAGAGTTTCAGCTATATCCAGAAAGGGACATCTGCCCATAGTTTTAGATGTGGAGTTAGGCCTGTTAACTAGTTTGCTTGCAGTTTCTTGGAAAGACGTGGTGAAGGGTGAGCTCAGGAGCTGTTGACCGTTTCAGCCTTGCTGTTGCAGGGAAGATTGGTACTGGAAGGACAGCCCTCTGGTGCAGATACAAGGACTTCTCACGGAGATAGTTGGCCTCCTGTGGTGTGGAGCTCAGTCTGGGTGGGGCAGATGATCTGGCCAGTGATGTTTACACTGTAATAAGGTTTTGTGAAAATAAGCAGTTAATTACACATGACCTACAAAGGAATAAAAATAACTTGGATCTGTTCTTGCTTTAAAATCCATTTAACAGAGGCATGAAACATTTGGGATTTTTAAACCTGCTTATTTTTTTTTACCTTTAGAAATATCAGGAACATTAAGTCCTTCTTCCCTGTTCTTGTTGGATGTCTCAGATGTGTCATAAGCTTCTCAGCCCTTAATTGAAGGGGTGGGGTGATATATTTTTAACAGATCCCTTCTTTCAATTGTGTTTATAGGGCTTTTGAGCTAAATAGAGATTAGCAAAGCCAAAGCTTTGACAGTGCAAAAATTGTTTCTCCTCGATCAAGTTGTGTTTTCTTGCTTGTTCTCCAGTTGTTGACAGAAGCTGAGGTTTTTTTTTTCATTTGAAAAGTAACTTTTTTAGATATTAAATTATGCATTAAAAGATAAACCGAGTTAAATTCTAACTTGATCCATCTTCTGCTCCATTTAGATCAATGTAAGACAATCTTTTGAGTATTAGACAAATGAACACTTGCATTTGAGTATTTCCTAAAAATAGCTCCTTTTTAAGCAGCAGTTTTATTAAATGCACAGCTCTTCCTTTAACTTAATGGTTCAGCGATCTTGCAGAAGCCGAAACTGTCTCCACGCTGAAGACCACCCCTGCTCAGCTGTCCTGCCCTGTCAGGATGTATTTGTATCACAGGACTCTAACCTTCAGGATATGGTATTTGTCAGTCTGAAACATAATAATCCTGTATCTGGAGAACTAAAGTATAAACAGTGTGGCTGACTTGGCAGGCCCCGGCAACCACCTGAACAGTTTAACTAGCCCAGGGTTTAAGACAACACTGCACTGGTGTGTCCTGTGATTCATGATGCTAATGCACCTTTATCTATGTGAAGGATTAGGGAAACAAATATGAACTTAATAATCAAATTGGAATGGGAGCTTAATAGCAGTGTTTTTGAGGACAGAAGTGAGGTGCTTTCAGCTTGTTTAAATGTCTTGCATTGGATGTGTTTGTCTTTTAAATAAGGACTGAAGTTTTCACCATTAGTTTGAACAAGGTGGGAGGCTAGAGAGTTTTTGTGTGTGTGCCATTGAATGTAATTGGGCTGATGAAAGAATATTGCATGGGGAAGGCAGATATTTTCCACTTAAGATTTTGAATTATATTTGGAGGTGAGGGGCAAGGGAGAGAACCACCAATTCTGCAGGCAGAAATGTAGAATTTCTGTACCTAAATTGGGCATATTCATGCCTTTTTATGCAAAAGGCTATCTTTGAGTTAGACTGTCAGAAGAAAACATTTAATGAGTTGTTGATCGTGCTGTTTGTGAGGATGGGGTGGCAGGGGAGATACGAGACTGCAAAGGATAACATTATTTCTCTACTACCCCCTGTTTGAATTAAGATGTCTTTCTAAAATTATATGTAGAATCGAGGCCTTAATGCAATGCGATGTTTTCATGTAGCAGAATGTTTTCTGTGTAACAGAATGACCTTGCATTGGAATCTGCACCATTATCAAGGTAGGGGCAAAAGAAGTGGCTGTGTTTTGAGTGTTAAACTGAAACATTTGGATATTGTTCTTCCTGCCTAGCTCCTTCAGAATCGGGTAAGAAGCTTACAAGGTGGCTTTTGTTGCTGATACAGGAGTGTTTTCTAAGTGAACTTCAGACTTCTTGTGTTGGGATTATGCTATCCAAATATCAGGCTAGTATGACATACTGTTGGATATTGGTGTTAAGTCTGTGAATAAAGTGATCTTGTAGGTATTAATTAGAACTAGTTATCAAACAAATTTTATTGTCCTGGTGAAAAGTAACTAGAAAAGTAATTAGTGTTTTATGATACCAAAAAGATTTGATTACTAACTTGCAAAAAAAGAAAAAAAAAAAACCAACTGTGGCAATATGGAAGGACTTACCTGGAACACTTTTTAGGGAAGAGACTTTAGAATTGCTCAATAGGATTGTTTTGAATATCAACAGGATTTGTTTAAAGTATCCTGGGAGAGGAGGAAGGCAGCATTAGTAACAATAGGTCAAGGTAAGTGTATTATTAGTTACATAACAAACAAATTGTCAGCTGAATGTGACAAACCATGCAGGGGTTGAGACCAGTGCTGAGATCAAGGAGTATTTGATTTGTTGTGGACTGGCCTGGCAGCTGTGCATGATTTTTTTTTTTTTTTTTTTTTCCCCCTTCCTAATAAGTCTAGTCAAACTTGACTTAGTGCTTTGATTGCGATTTAAAACTCCTATGCATAGCAGGGAAGTACTTGACTGGCTTTAAAAATTTTTTTTGAAAACGACAACAAAAAATGTAATTTCACACTCTGGTTACTTAGTTGATTGTGTTGCCTTCCTGCATTTGCTTTTCTCTAACTTAGTGTCTGTCAGACTTTTGACTGTTACCTGTGGTCTCTCTTACTGCAAGACTTAGCTTGTTATTCTGCAAAGTCATAATGTGACTGTGACCCGTGGTCTTAAGTTTATACCTATCATTCTGTATATAAATAAATCCCTGATTAGTTGCTGCCTCCTTATCCTTCTATCTTCTACCTCAGATCCCCCATTGCACAATTAGAATGCTTGAAATATCAGCCTGCCTTGAGGAATACCTCTGTCCTTGCTGCAGCTCTGACACCGTAATTTCTCAGACTGTCAAGGCCTGAGATGAAGAATTCATTGAAACTTCTTTGTATGGCCTGATAGCTCTATCTGCTGAACTTGCACAGGGTGGCATATACAGTGTAAAATGGGCATTGCAGTGTTGCTGGGTTTACTTAAGCAGCATCAAGTTAGTTGTTAAAATGGTGAAGACTTCTCTTGAAACCCAGGGTTATGGGTTAAAATTAGTGATTTTTTTTTTAATGTAAGGGATACAAATATTCTTCAACAGTAGCGTGGGGGTTTTTGTCCTCACAAAAGGAGTGTGAGACACAAGATTTCTGGGAGACAGTGTTAGGGCATTGGGCTTTTTGTTTTTTCAAGCTATAGCTAGGACATCCTACTTGTGGAATTAGCCTAGTGTAATGTGGCAGCTGAAACTGTGTTGCCTGTGAAGGCATCTTTAGGCCAAGCTGAAGGGCATTAGTCTTGCTGATCTCCCTCTCGTTTCTGACCTTATACAATAATACAAGGGAATATATTGTGCTCTTTTTCCATTGTTTCCTGATAGAAGCCCCGTTGGCCGGTGTTTGTGAATGGAAGGGAATGAGCATTGTGATAGAGAGCCGCACCTTGCTGACAGTTGAGGTTCAATGTCTTGTGAACAGATTTTGTTCCCTCTTCATCCGTTCTAAAGTGTGATACAGGCTTTAATATGCCAAGCAAAATAATTGAGAAGAGGTCTGGCTTGCATTTTCTATGTTTGTCTACTTCTCCTTTATATCATGAATTTTCCTTTCTCTAGAAAGTGCTGTTACTCTGTCATGTGTCGATCTGTCCTCTGGCAGAATACGATCATTATGGCAAGAGGATAAAAAGAGAAATCAGATGTACTTAAAGAGTTATTGTTCAAAATGCTGCTACAAATGCAAATTTCTGTTTATGTGGCTTGAGGGAAAAGGGGGAATCCCATGGTGCTACTTAACAGCCTGGCCCTTTTGGATACAAGTCCCTCCCTTAAAGCCATGTATGGCTGTATTTTTCTATGTAGAATTGTAGAAAGAACTCTGTACAAAGGTACTATCGTAATAAATGGGGAGACAGTGGCATCCAGCCATGCTATTTTTAGGCTATTGTGCTCTTAACTTGCTGATCTAAGTGTTCTGGACAGTAAGTGGGGGAGACACTGTACTAGAAATGCTTGCTTACATAGCTGAATCTTGTCTGAAAACAGAATGAATAGCAAACTTGGTTATCGGAAAGGCAGTTTAGAGTTGTACCTGGAGTATTAGTAGGTAAAAAGGATGCCCTGGTGATTAAAGCACCATGTTTGCAGTGCAGACTCTTACTCGAAAGCTGTCAGCTCTGGCTTTCTCGTCAGTTGAGAAACTGAAATACATGCAGTCTGTTCTGTATGGGCTTAGGAAAGAAGTATAAAAAACCCCCCTGTTTTCTGTTCCATGATGGCAGTGGGAAAAATGCCAGTTGTCCTCAATCAAGTTTCTTCCAATAGTTTTTAAGCTTTTCCTAGACAGTGTAATGACCTCTCCATCTGAGCAAGTGGTGTAGTTTTAGAAACCTTCAGAAAGGAGAGTGTCTCACCCTGCACATTTCTGATCATTCCTTAGCCCCTTATCTATTAATCTGACACTATCTTGGATAGTTAAGGCTGACACAAGGCAACTCAGTTTTCACTCTGACCTCTTGGAGATGCATACATTTTTCCTTGGCTTATACTATGAGTGAGGCTATGCCTTAGAGTTGAGTTCTGATACTAACTAGGTAGTTTTCACCTTCCTCCTGCAGCGCACTGTTAACCTTGACTCTTCTGGTACAGAGCTGTAGAGCTGAACCATAAACCAGATACAAGAACCAATCCAAGCTCTTGAAGAATGAAGCCTTCAAGGTAGATCTGTTCCTGGCCTAGCAACACTGTGGCGGGAGTATCTAAAGCACCAAATTACCTGTATCGTGAAACCATTGCACTGGTTGCATGTAAATATGTATTGGATGCGTGTATGTTGGTTGCACTTGGGTGTTTACACATTGCAGTGTTTCAGGCAGTGTAAGGTGACAGTTGAGAGGAAACTAAGGAAAGATGCAGAACTCCATAGTGTGACCAGCTGGTATATTTGTGTCTTCAGTGAAACTTGACAGTATATTAAAGTTATGGATAAATATCAGTTGCCCAGCATGGTGGCTGCTGATCAACTGTATAATATTTTTCCTATGCTTTGTGCAGGGTGATATGTTTTAGTATTTAGACATCCAGTAACTTGTTTGGGATCATGTAACCTGGCTTCCCCAGTGATTGAAATAATAATTAAGGGAAAAAAAAAAAAAACAAACCAAAACAAACCAACAAAACCTCCTAGAATAGCATTAGGGTTAAAACAAAGTAGCACCTTTGAGTCTCTTGGCTAAATTTAAGTGCGTTGCAAAAGATGAGGAATGCAGCTTTGCCACAGGGAACATCGTACTTACACCTCTTCTGCCGAAAACTTGTCCTTAAATGCCCTCTTTCTTTGGTCAGGCTTTAGCTTTAGGTTGAGTTCCCTGTCAAACCACAGTAAGGGTATTGTATAATTTTGAACACTTAAATTAGACATAGTGCATAATTCTAAATAGAGCAACACATCATGCATGATAGTCACAATGTTCTTGGAAGTTAAGTTGAATTCAAGATGCCCTAGCCAGAAATGATGATGAGGATCGTTTTATTTATTAACAGCTAGGAACCCTGATATTAGAGCAGGACCTCCCTTAGCATTAGCCCCATGTAGAACTGTAGCATTATGAGCTAATTAAAATTCTACATAGTGCTGTTTACAAAAACAAATTATAATGTGTTTTGTGCTTACTGTCAGTTCTCAGCAACAGGTGTTTTGTTAACAAGAAGCTGTCTATTTTGGGAACTCGTGTTAAAGCGGCTTTTATCTCTTCTGGGTTTGATATGCTTAAAATAAGTGAAACATGCTGTATTGAGTGAAGATTACTTATTCACTGAAGCTCAAAAGAAGCGATTACTGAATCTGTATCTATTCTTTCAGTAATTATATGTGTAATCTTGTAAGTGTTCGAATACTTCTTACAGATTATTTTTCATCAGTTTGTAAAGCCGAACCTGTTTTAAAATACAGCATCAAAACCAGTTTATGGAGTTGCCCTCCTTCTGCATCCCTTAAACTTTGGTCTAGTATCTTAAGGGAATGTAGAGAATTTTAGACTCTCCTGATGCTAATTTTACCCAGCCTCTGATTTCTGAAATGGCCGACTTCAACGTATGATGCCAAAGACAGCAGAATGTAGCCTTGCCTTGTCTGTTTCAGAGTAGCTTCCTTATCTTTTATCGAGCATTTTGAAAGAAGGCATTTCTGTAATCTGACAGATTTCAAGTAAACTCTAAATTTATAGGGCTGTGTAGAAGTACGGAGAGCAACTTGATGATTCGTGCAGTCTTTGGCTTAGGCACCTTAATGCCAAAGTACAGCTATCAGCACAAACTCTAGAGGAAAGAAAAGGGCTCCTCAAGCAGTATCTGCAGCTAGCGCAGCTTGACCCCGGTTCAGCTGCACGTGATGGAAGCTGTGGTTTGTGCGAGTTGATGTAGCAGACTGCTGACAAGCAATTACTGAGATGGTTTGATTTTTCTAATGGGTCTAACTCCTGAATTTTTATTCCTCTTGAGCAGAGATGCCACAGCAAGCACTACCTAGAAGTATGCTCTTTTATTAGTAGTTGCATGTTCCATCACAAGTGTAACTTCGTGTAAGGTTTCTGTGGCAGTATTGTCATAGAGACAGCCATCTTCCAAAAATGGACCCGCTGAGCTTGCCTGCCTCTAGCCTTAAATCTTGGGTGATCTGGGTAGGCTAAACTGAGTAAGTACAACCTTGCATTTTGGGAGAAAAATGCTTTGGTCTCTTCTCTGGCTTGTGTATGGACATACAGTGCTTTGGATAGGACAGCATGACCAGTGGGGTGGCTGGCCAGCGTCCTCTCTGCATTCCTCAGATATGCCTCTTGGACTTCTCTCACCATGACTCTCCCAGAGATACTAGTACAAAAACAGCTTCATGAAACATGCGACATGCTCTTTTTTCATGTTCGCTTTTCTTGGTCTGTAATTCACTCCAAAATTGTCTTCACTTTGTACAGAACAACTATAGTTACTGTGTTGCTCTCAGTGCTTTTAATGTTTAACTCGTTGTCTTTATTGAAGGTCCCTGTTGTGTCTTGCTGTAAACAAGCGTGTCCAGCTCCAAGGGTTATTTGCTGTTTTTTCTCTTGAATCCAAGAAGTGACTTTTGTGGTGTGTGTGTGGGTTTTGTTTTGTTTTTTTCACTTGTGTGCAGGTTGACCTCTCCAAAAAGGCAGCTTTGTCAGTTTAGATTTTCTGATAGTCATCACGGAGAGGCAAACTTAGAACACGCTACTGGTGCTCTTTCTGAAAGCATCTCCGTACTTCTCTGGGCTGGAGTTTCTTGGATTAACTGGGGTTGCCTACAAATGTATTGCACTGCTGGGGAATAAGAAGTAAATAAGAGGCTATTAAGTTTTCAAAGTCAGAGAAAAAAAATGATGTTTGTTTGAATTTCACAAAGTTTGAATGCTGTCATATGCAAGGGTCTAATTCTAGTGGTGCTGCAGTGTTAGTCTTCAACAACTAAGAAGTCAGAATGTACATGCTTAAATGTACTAACAAGGGTAATCCTTGGCATCTTGAGTTATATTTTGCTGCTTTAGGCTCAAACTGAAATACATGATAAATAGGAGGAAAATTCTTGAAGGCTTTATACAGAGTGCTGTGTTTAGTCTTTTAGGCGCCGCAGCGGTTACCAGATGCTCCAGCATAAAGTAGTGGTCATTCCCACAAAAACCCCACCATTACGTAGCGAGAGCCGGTAGCTCAGTGTAGCAGCTTTCTGGAATTCCAACACTTTCATGAAGCTCCTTTTGTCTGTACTCTGCCTCTTTGAAATCCCACGTAAACAAAATGTGATTCCTCCTACTAGTCACTAAAATGTACCTGTTACATTGCTCGTTATTTTTTTAGGATTAATCTTCAGTAGAGTAGTGAACTTCATGGAATTGCCCCTTTATTTGGTATGGTGACTATCCTAAAAAGTTTGGAAATTAAATAATAAAAACTTGCTTATAGTTCTGGTTTTTGTTTGTAGACTTTAAGTAGTCACTGCAAGTAATTTGATGCATTTGCATGAGGTGAATGAGAGTTTCTGAGGTACCCTGTTTTACAGCAGTTAATCTTTGGTTCTAGTAATCCGTACTTTGCAAAGGCTGATCGTGGCCACAAGTAGTAATTACAGTTTCAGAGTAACATCTATTAATAGTGCATGCAGATAAGCATAGAAGGCTGAATCCTCATTATCAGTGATCTTCTTGATAGCAGTATAGAATCTGTGTGTCCTTGTTCTTGCCTAGTAAGAGTGAAGAGGTTGTAGTGACATGTTCTCTTGTTCCTCGTGCAACCTTGAGTACAAGAGCAGACAGCTGGAGTTAGCAATATACACGCTTTAACACTAGAGGCTTTGTCTATACCAAGTGTTCCTGGGTTGTATAATGATGTACCATTGGTAGTATGATATTCTGGCTCAGATTAGTTATGAAAGTTGCTAATGTTCCTTCCCTTCCTAAGACCTCAACTCTCCCTTTTCTGTCTATCTGCCTCTTCCAAGATTGCACTTTCTCTCGTGTGTGGCTCTTCTTGTTTTCCACCAGTGTGATTCTTTTGCAGTTTTTCTGCCATGTTAAATACGGGATTTACACTGTACAGGGAATGTAGCTTTCCTGAGGGTCCAAATTTTATTTATATTTTAATTCTTGTACTGAAGGATTTAAACTTGCTGACTACTTAGAATTAGAAGTGAAGAAAAGACTTCTGTAACTCTGTCCACCTTTTGTGAAGTTTCTGCTAGGAGTGTCTAATATAAGTGCTTGATTTTAGCCTAAAAAAAGTCTATGCATGAAACAAAAATAAAAAAGCTGTTCAACAGGAATAGGCTGGAACATAAGCAGATATTGGACGACTTGTCAAGTGAGTTGAGAGAACATATTATGTAAGTCTTCGGTCACTAGTTTGAATATTTTGTTTTTGTTATGAAGTCATTATATAAATTCTACTTCAGTAGTTCAAACTGCAACTTAAAACTGTATTTAGTTGTGAGCAGGAGGAAAACTGGAGGCCTACTGGAATGAATTGAAAGCTTTAAAATGCATGGATTCTCTTGGTGCTGAGGAAGTTGGATAACTCCTGTGTTTTGAAAAATGCAGCAGCTGTGTGTTCTGCTGCTACAGGAACAAAGAGGTCACTGCCCTTACAGATCTGCTTGCATAGTTGGTCCTTAACCATATTCACTTTTTTAACTCAAAGCATTCTGATGAAACTGGGTCAGAGTGTAACTACACATGTAGCTATGCTGGCAAATCTGAACCAGCTGTAGTGTTTTAGCCAGGGTGAGCTGTAGATGAAATGACATGTCTGACTGCAACCAGCAAGCTGGGCTGAACTGTAATGACTGAGGCCCCTATTCAAATCTGCCAGTTCTTCTTGGCTCCATAGCAAGTTGCTGGGACATGGTAATGCCTTAAAGCAGCTACAAATGACTGCTCAGTGAATGTAAATTGGGGCCTTTGGGGAGAGAGCAACAGAGTAAAAAGAAAACAGGACTGTTCTGTAACTTGCTATTAATTTGTGAGTGTACTGCTTTATACCCTGAGTAGTGTCCTGCTTCCAGCAGGACACCTGAGCAGCTATCTCTCTGCAAATTCCGCTATGAAGCAGTGTCCTTGAACACAGCCAGTGCTTTGGTAACTTCTGCAGCAAGATTCAACAGAGCTCTGCTCTTCGGCCTTTATTTGACGTTTGTTTTGATAAGCCTGTAGAGGAATGCATTTCCTATTTATCGTTTTTTGTACCAACATGCCTCTTCATATGGTGATACAGGTGGTATCAGATATCTGTACCAGTACATGCTCTAAAATGAAATGCACTTTTGTCTACACAGCTTTGTATCTTGCTTTTATTTGTGCCTGGCATGAAGCTTTATATGTTTAAGCAGCACCAATTACCATTTTTGCAGTTTTTTCTTGCTTCATTAGCACAAAGGAAAAATGACCATTAGTACTGGTGCTACTTAAATCAATGCTGAACTGCTTCATTATAAAGGTGATTATGATAGAGGAGGGAATATTTTAATCACTAGTTAAAAATTGGGTTCATCCTTGGAGGTGAGTGTCAGCTGAAATCTGTCAGTGTGTTGATCTTTGACAGTGAAGAGAGTAGCTTACACTATATGCTCTTTTTTTCTCTTTGAGAAGCATTTTCGAAGCTGGCATCAGTATGGTTCAAACTGCATCTGGTTTGGTGCTGCAGCTGAAGCAGAATGCTGTTTGGGTGGTCTCTCCTGCTTCAGCGTTAGCATTTGGGAGGGATCCTTCCCATACCATTCAGGAATTTTAGGAGTGTTTGCAGAACACAAGACTGTACTTCAGCTGGGGTAGCAGATATGAGGATCTACTCGTTTTACCTGCCACAACTTGAAGTAAGAGGACAACTAGAATTGAAGAGACGTCTTTCTTTGCAGAAGACAGATGAAGAGAAGGCTGGCTTCTGTGTGGGATTTTTTTTTTCTTGTTGAGAGGGAAGGGAAAAACAGATTATTCCTAAACCTTGTGTGTTTAATCCTGCTAAATGCTGCTCTCTCTGATCTTACTGATTAACATTTGAAGCCTATAAAGCTAGGGTATCAGTTATTTGAAACTAGTCGCACATAAACATTTTAATTACAAGGAAAAGAAGAAGGCAGGGGAAAAAAAAAGACAAGTATCGTGGTGCCTGCTCTGTGGGAAGTACACAAGTATTTTGTTACGTGCTTTGCAGAGTATTGGAAGAGGCGGCTCTTTTCCCAAAGAACCTCATGTCCAAAACACTTACCCTACTTTAGTGTTTCTACAGCTTCAGCTCTATGTATTTTATAATCAGGAATGTCCTTTATATGATTTATTGTGGTTTTTACTTGGTACAGAGAACAATCTACTCTCTGAGGATGTGCGTTGGTGAGGGGGGAATGGTAGGACCTGTAGCAGCAGCAGTAGGCAGGCCTTACAGGTGCATGAAGTTGTGTATGACAGGAGTAACAGGAATGGGTAGACTTAAGCACCAAATTCGTAGGAAAAGGACTTAGCCTGCAGAGCTGTGTGCTACCATGCTTCTAGTGGCAATAAATATTTTTGAGAAGAAAATTATCGGAGGTAATTTTGGTTTAAGCTGAGCAATTTTTAGCTAATACAAAAAGAGGCCATTTATTCCATAATCTTCAACAAAGTGGATGTTCTGGGGTTGTGTTGAGGGGTTTTTTTTAAGGCTCTTGCCCTTCCCTGTAGCGTGCTTCCTTCTCATTAGTGCTTGTGCAACTGGTTATACAACTATACTATAAAGCAAAGCAGGGAACATGCTTAAAATATTGTAAAGAGTTTGGTTGTTTTTTTTCTTTTAAGATGAATCAAATCTGCATTCAGCATAGTAGGATGACCCTATGAACGTTGTGCAAGCACAGCTTGGGGGGAACAGGCAGAGCCCAGAGGTATTACCAGCAGCTTTACAAGCTCCACATTTGTTTTGTGACACCTCAAACCGAGTGGGACATACATGTAGTCATGTTGATCCCAAGACCTTGCTGTCACTTAAGCTATGAAGTTGCTTCAAGGTTTTGTACTGAAGCCAAGCTAGGAGACCAGTTTTGAAACCATGGATAGGGATGCACTTGGGATATATTTTACAGTAGGCTTGATGCTCAGCAAGGGCTAGCTGTCCCTAAAAGGGTCGTCCTATTTTTAGCCTTGTCACTTCCTTTGCACTGTATGTCAGTTTTCTAGAGCGGATCTTCTGTCAGATCAGCAAGCTCTCCAGTCCACCAGAATAAATATTCCTGTTTTTTCCATCAGATGGATGAACCGATCTGGCCCGGGGAAGGGGCGGGGGTGCGCAGCAGGGACCGGGCTGTGGGAGCAGGCTCACCCCTTTCACAGCGCTTCCAAGGCTGCAATTTCAGTGACAGCCCACCATTACTGCCTTATGTGATGGCTGGGCTTAGCAATACTAGGGATCTTCCTGCATGAGGATTTACGGACAGTTTTGAAACAAAAATCATCTGAAGCTGAGCCAAGAACTGGGGTGAAGGGAGGTCTTCCCTCCCCCCAAAACATCTGTTCAATGATCGCTTGCTGTTCATGTTTGCTGAGATGGGGACAGAGTCCGGCTGCTCTGCTTGCGGCTGTGTGACTGCTGCCCGAGCAGTGAGGAGGAGAAGTCCCTGAGGCACGGTGCTGTGTCGTCTTGGCCTTCGTCCTCCCACCGTACTGGATGCATACCGGAGAGGCATGTTTGAAGTGCAGTGGCAGGAACTGCCAGCTTTTGGATCTCTGTTCCCTTATATTTTCAATGCCTGTTTTTGGCTAGTGGTTCTCCTAATGCTTTAAGCCTGCTCTGCTGCTGAAACAAGTGGTTCCACACCTGTCTTCAGCGAGACCCTCTCTCATGCCCAAATGGCACATGTGACAAACACGAGCTCGGAAACCAGTCTGTGTTCAAACTAACTGGCAAAAGATGGAGTGGTTGGTTTTCTAAGTTTGATCACTTCCTTGCTTCGTTTCAGGGCGTGTGAGCACTGAAAGGGAGGGAACAGCATGGGAGAGGGAGTGGAAGCTGGGAAGCAAGAGCTTAGTTTACTGGTTTGTCATGCTGTGGCTTTAGGGTCCAGATAGATCAGTTCAACCATCTCAGCAGCTTACAGGCTGCTAAAATGTGTGTTGTCCCCCCTGGTCACGTGTGGTCCCTCGCACCAGTTCCAGAGTCTTTCCCCTGTGTGGTGCTTTTTTGTTTGGTGGTTGTGTCTTTTTTTTTTTTTGTGTGTGTGTGAACTGATTGAGCTCGCTGAACTGTCAGAAAACTTTCTGTGGTGATGATGGCCCCTTTTTTTCCTGGTGGGGTTTTTTGGTGGCTCAGGGAACTAATTGGGTTGGTGAGGGTCCAGCTGAGCACTGGAGCTGCTGTGGGGGATTGTATGCGGTTGCCCCCTTCTGAATGCAACAAGCTACTGTATTGGTTCGACTTCTTTCTCATTTGACTTCATAACATTGCATCGATTTGATCCTATCTCTTATCCAATTTATTCCCCAAATATTAGCAACCAATGAAGGATCTTCCCCTTCCTGTGGCTTTTATTAAAACTCTTCAGAAGAATCCCTGGCACTTCCCCTTGGAGATTGAAGTGTTCTGGAGCCTCATGCCAGTGGCTTGTGCTTTGGCTGGTGGCAGGATCCACTGGTTAATGAACTCGGGAACAGGCTTAGCTGGAACTCCATCCAGCTTTTCCTGTTTTTCTTCTGGGCATCTTTGTGCACCTTTCACAATTTGTTTATTGAATTGGAGCTGACCTTTTTTTTTACGTCCATGTTAGAAATTGTTACACTGTGATTGCATTAGCACCTGGTCCCTTCAGCAATGATTGTGTTGGGGAATAAGAAAATTTGCAGTAACTGGTGCTGTTACTGAGTTCCTGCGTGCTGCTTGAAGCTAATGATTGAACAGAAAGGCAATCATGGTAAATTTTGAAAGTTAGTGTGGTAGCGTTCTTTTAATGTGTTGCTGTCTAAAATTAAAAGGATTAATACTTGTATTGTGACATTGAATCTCTGTTAGCCCTTGCAATATTCTGTCCAAAGTGTTCTTTTTTAATTAGTCCTTCAATATTAAACATTCTGTGCCAAGAGTGACTTGGGTAAGGTTTCATCTTTAAATTGGTTTGAGTTACCAAAGCACAGAAAACGGGTGTTCATGTACACTCATATGAAATGGCTTCGCTGAATGTTGGGCCTAGCATAAGAATTGAATTCCCACATGCACTACTTGCAGTTTCATTCTAAGGGGCTGTTTGGAGAAAGGCAGGAATGAAAGTGCTCTTTCAGCTACAAGTACAGTACTTCAGCAAAATCAAATTTAGCTGTCGTTTGAGGTCAATGGGGGCTTTGTATGTGGAAAGCAAATGCTTCTATATTGGGGTGGGGGAGTGCAGTCAAACAGCTGAAATAAGCTTAATTGCAGGTTGAAGCTGAATAAGATACTATCAGAGATTTTTTTTTTGTCTTCCTGCCTGTACATCTTCCTTGTCTTGTATCTTGAATGCTTTCTCATCCTTAGAGTAGAATACAGTATTGCTGTGAACAGAAGACTTGACTGTCGTTTCGGTGTTGCTGTTAGCTTTGCAACCCAGAGGTTTGCTTTTGAGGTATCAATTTCATATGCTTTGGGGAAATAAAATGCAATGGATGTGGGTGTGAGAGGAGACGAAGATATCTGTCTAAAAACAAAATAATGGGAAACTTGTTTGCATTTGGCTTCAAATACATCTCATGTAAAAGGAAATCTCTTTACCCTGGTGTACTTCTTACTGTGGTTTAATCTAGTTTTATAACTTGGCAATTGGTGAAGTATTCAAATGTCTTAAAACCCCTTCCCCTCTGCATTTTCTTTTCTTTGCTTTTGAAATATATACTGATGTTACTTGAAAGATTTGATTACTTTTTTTCAGTAATATTGCTTATCTTTGGTTTGACTTGCAAGAATTAAAATTATCCATGCTTCAGCCTGATTTTTAATCAGGAAGTATAAAATGGTAGACCTAAGTTGATCTTGAATGAAATAATTGATACCTTGAGATACTTAATTTCTTAATGAGAAGTTTTTTTTTTCTTAAAACCCATACAAAAAAGGGCAAGAATATATTTATGGAGGGGCGGCAATAAATGGAAAATTAATTTTATCTCACTAAGTGACAGATGTCAATAACTGATCTATAAGTTAGACCATTTAAGAATAGTTAGGAGGCTCAGAACACTGTTGAAAATGGTCATTTGTTGTAATTTTCTTGTATTAAGAAGGTTTACAGATCTTTACAAGCCAGGGACAAAAAATACAAATAGTACAGTACTTATGAAAACTAAATCTAAGGATGTTATATGGGTTGCCTTGCTATTTATCTCTTATTTCCCATTTTTAGTATATTTTCACACGAGATATATAGGAGGTATGTGTACCTAGTCTAATATTTTTGACAGAAAGGGTGATTTTCTTTTTGCATGTGAAAAATCATAATACGGGTTTTGTGGTAAGTAGTTGTGTTGTCCATCACTAATGATGTGGTGACTAAACAGTAACTTGTGAATTCGTGTGACTATTGCTAATTATAATTATTATGCAGTAAGTAAGCATGTGTTACCATGCTTGTCTTTCATTTTATAGTTCTCATTCACAGTGTCAGGTGTTCAAGTTTCACGAAGAGTTCAACATAGGTGTCCTGCTCCCCTATTTCCCCTTACCTTACTGCTAGCAGCAGTAATACTTCCAATATTTTCTAAAATGACTTTGTTGTGGGCTATATATTGACCATAAAATGGTGGGGCTGGAAGGGTCTGAATGTGTGGGTCATGCAAAGCATACGTATGACTGTATTATTGGGCAGACTTCATAGGCTTTTTAGGGGAGAGGGCATTGAGTTACCCGCAAGGCATTTTTTTCTAGAAAATCTTTTTGCTGAGCTATAGGGAACTCCAAATTTTCAAATGTCAACTGTAAAAGAAGCGTTTTCTCAGGCCTCTAAATACTGGGTTGTATGTATCAATTTCAGGTTTATAGAAGAAGGGAAAATGGCTCAAGAAACTAACCGTAGCCAAGTGCCTATGCTTTGTTCCACTGGTTGCGGATTTTATGGGAATCCTCGTACAAATGGCATGTGTTCAGTGTGCTACAAAGAACATCTTCAAAGGCAGAACAGTAATGGTAGAATTAGCCCTCCTGGTAAGTAACGCTAACATAAATCTGCGTGAACAACTCAAATACTAAACATGTAGGAGCATTAGTGCAAACCATTTTATTCAAGTATCTCACCTTATGGAATGAGCTTGGATGAAATGCTTATAATATAATCATGCTGTGATTAATCCACTAAGAAGTAGACTCTTGCTGATACCTTTTGTATTAATCTGCGTGTTTCCAATTTGAAGATATCAAAATGCAGAAAAAAATACTATACCAACATATTTTCCTGAAATTGCTGACAGTAGAGAGAATGTTTAGCTTGGGGAATGTTTGTGAAAAGCATTTAAAATACAGGTATTTAATTTCTGCAGCCTGATGCTGAAGGTATTAACCTGTAGACACTTTTTAAGAATAGTTTCTCCTAACTTCAGATATACTTTTTGTTCTTTTTGGCCCAGTGCCCCATGTACTATGCTCTTCCCTACAAAGCAGGTTTCCCATTGAAATAAGTGCTGTATTCCTACATTCACTCTCTAGAAAAAGCTAGAGGGGTCTTCCCCCTTTAAATTAATGGTGGTGCCCTCAGAAAGAAGAACCCTTTCTCTGCTCTGTTCACCCTGATGTTTTCAACCTCAGCATGTTCTGCTGGGGGAGGGAGGGCTAGGGAGTGCTTCCTTGGAGCTTCCAAAATGTCTCTTCCAGCTTGGCTGAATACTGAAAGCAAGGATTCTCATGGTGCACTCTTGAAGACTTCCCTCCTTGACTTAATATTAAACTTGACTTTTAAAATTGAAGCAGTAGCTTCCATTGAAATCTGGGGATCTAGGTTCTACAACTTCAAAATGGATCCCAAGTTGGCATTAGGATGCTACACTACTGTTTCTCATGGATCCATCTTGCTTTTTTTTAAACAAAAACCAAGCTTATCATGTCAGCATACTGCAGTTTATGCTGAGAAAACTGTTTGTGGATGCTTTAATTAGCAGAAAATAGTAACTATTTTAAAGCTCCAGCTTCAGAATTTTGTGCTGTGTAACTTCTGGGGGCGTGGGGCTGGAACGTGATCAAAATATTGCCAAACATAATTACTTTTTGTAAAATTATGTTTCATTATGATATAGGCTGAGATTCAATTACTTTCCTGGCTGGTGTCATGGGGGTCGAAGAATAATTGCATTGTATAACTTTTGTAATCCCAGGAAGTAGTGTAACACATTTTACATTAGTGTTTTCCTTCCAGCAACTTCTGTCAGTAGTATAACTGAGTCCTTACCGGTTCAGTGCACAGAAGGCAGCACCCAGGAAACTCAGTCAACTTTAGATTCTACATCGACTCCATCTATGCAGCCAAGGTATGCTGTTTCTGTCTGATGTTCTGTGTCTTTACGTAAAAATCTGTTTCAAGATGATTAAATGAGGTATACCGATGCTGCAGAATTAAATACCAAGACCTGGATTAGGAAAATGTGTAAGATTTAACTGCTAACTTTAAAGCATGGGATCTCACACTAAATAGTAGCTGATTTGTTAGTTACATCTTGCATTCAAATGCAAATTGTGCTTTAGAATTTAGCCTCAAATAGGAACATTGCCAGCTTCATGCTGTTCTGCAGAGATTCGTCTGGCTAGTCTTCTGTCTCCACAACATGCAGTTGGTTGTACGTTTACAAAAGGAGAGCTCTTTCTGTCTTATAAATTTGAGGATTTAGTAAAATGGCAGAAAGCTGTTTACTAGAGCTCTCATAAATAAATGTATGATAATGTGTTAACAACCTAGTCACTTTGAGAAAAGTGGAGCATACTAGAACAGGGGAAAGAGATCTGAATCTTAGTACAAGTTGTGCTGCTGAACTGATTTCTTATTAAACAAGTAATTTCCAACTGGATTATTCAAGGAGACATAATGTCCTCTTGTAAATCACTCAGACTTACTAAGTGCTCTCCGTTTGTAAAAGCTAAATATTTGTTTATATTTAGTGGCTGCATTTCAGTTCAGAATGACACAACCAACAGCAACTTAAGTGCTTTGGAAACTTTTTTGAGTGAAAAATGTTAGTATGTTATACTATGGAAGCTAACTTGCAGTAATATTCATTCCAACTTTCCTTTAAAAATCAGAATGTAGTAAAACACAGGCAGAGGGTGATTTCATCAGTTATTGTTGGCTGATTCTGTTCAGACTGTGTTTTCTGCTCCTTAGCTTTTTATAGGAGGTGTTATCTCATGCTTGGATCCTGCATACGAACTGAGAGCTGGGTGCCATGCTTGATGTTATATTTGGTCTTTCCATTCTGAGATTTCTAATTGGGATAGAAAATAGATATCTTACCCTGATACGACTCTTCTGGTATATGTAAAAAAAAAAAAAAAAACATCAGGTCAATGCACAGAGGTGAACCAATTACAGTGCCTTGGGTTTGTTTTCTCACAGAATGTTCATAATACCACGAAAGATTAAAAAAAAAAAAAAATGCCTTTGATCACTGGCTTGATTATAGTTACAGGAGAAGTGATTGGACGGTTGCATTTAGACTTGCATGTCAAAAAATCAGTGTCACTTGTCTTTTTCCAAAATAAAAGCAGGGATTCAACTTCAGTCTCTGGTAATACCTCAAAGTTATGATACTCTGAGGAAATGTGTACTAAATTGACAAATCCCTCTTGTAGGTGACCAAACCTGCAGTTCAAGACCTACATGCAATTCTTGGCAATTAAAATTGTGACTCCAATGCCCTGGTTGTATCCTGGACTACTGGTAGGGCTTTGCTGGTTCATGGACTGCTGGATAATCCAATTTCTTGGATTCAGAGTGAACCCCTAAGTGGAATAAGAGAAACAAATTGGGCAAATGGGGTAGTGCTACCTCTTGCTTGAGACTTCAGCTCTGTCTTGTTCCATAGTAGAGCTGCTGGATGAGCAGTTTGGCTGCAAGTGACTGCTAATACCAAATCTCTCTTCCATAACTGTCCAGGGTATTCATCTGTGCGTTTTCAGCCATTATGTGATTTTAGTAGTATGGCTGACAGGGTTGGGAAGTCTGGCCAGCACCGCTTTACACTGTGAAAATCTAAGGGGTTCTGTGTACAGCTGCAGATGCTTTATTACTGGAAACATTGACATGCTGCAATTTTCTTGTTTGTATCACTAGAACACCAAAAGTAGCTCCTCTACAATTATCTTGCTGACTTATGTTATAAAAATCCTTGCATATTGAATGTTGCATTGTTGCTTCTGTGTGGAAGGATGTTATGCCAAACTACCCCAAACTATTTTTTTCCCTTTTTGTAGTGGAACTGGTTTATTGCAGTCAATACGAATGCAAAAATGTTTAACTTTTTTCATCAATTCAGATAGTCCAGTATTCTTAGACACTGTGGCATTTTTAAATGGTTACAGAAACAACTTCAGAGTGAAAAGTTTTGGCATGCTCTTTCATTAATATTTTCTTTCGGGAATGCTCTGTAGAACATGGACATGCCTCATAAAAATCGTAACTCTTTTTTTTTGCCCCCCAGCCCTGTGTCAAGTCAGTCACTTTTAACAGAATCTGTAGCATCATCCCAACCGGATAGTACGGCTGTGGACAAAACAGTACCTGAGACAGAAGATTTGCAAGGTTGGTGCCTAGTTTTCAGAGATGGAACTTATGAATAATGTTTTTAAAATTTTGACTGTTCTCACTACGCTCCTGTTCAGGGGATGGCTTATTCTCAAACCCAAATATTCTGTGAAATCAGAAGGCAAAATAAGGATAAACTTTCTTTTCTTAAAAGGCAAGTTTTAAACTGAAAACTTCTGTGTTTAACTGGCGATTTCAGTATCTGCCGTAACAAGTATGTTAATTGGGGTTGGAAATGCACATTGTAAATCAATCTACTGTCTTTGTGCCACAGCTATTGCATGTAAGAGTTTTGAGTATCTGTTACTTCTCAGAGTAGTCATTTGCAGCAAATATCACAGAAGTTTATGAGCATATTTGTGATAGAGAGTGTTATGGCATAGCTATTACAAGAACAGTGTTAGTGTCTTGTATAAACATGAAACAACTAGAAAAGAATCTTTCACCTGGGAACTGTCATGGTGTAATATTTTCACCCACTGAAATTCACTTTGTCAAATATAAAATTATCAAACCACAAACTCTGGTTGCTTAAAGGAAAATAGCTGAGTAGGTGATTTTAACTATATTGGCTTAAAATCCTTATTGCTGGTACAATGTAAAGTTCTTTTTCTCTTTGATTTTTTTTCTTTTTATGTGCAGGCTTGCAGAGCTTAAAACTAAAGAGTTTTTAATAGTATTTCTTAGGAAAATGCAAACATGGCAGATAGTGTACAAAATTTGCTCAGGCTTGTAAGCCGTAGACATTATAAAAGGTATTTAAAGGTAAGTCAGTAAGTATTCTGCCTTTACTTCTGCTGACACAGCTAAGGCTTCAGTGGGTAGAGTTATGTTTCTGTAGACTAGTCTAAACATAGGAGTTTGGGTTTTCCACAGATACAACATGTAATTCCACTTAAAGATGCTAAATATAAGTTCTTTCATTGTACTTCTGGTATCAAAGTTCTGCTTTTCAGATACTTTTTTAAACCTGAGCTCTCCGTTTTTATATGGTGGAATAGAAGAGTCATTATTCAGCTACTGTGCTGAGTAAAGCCACCTCCTCAGTCACACCAATAGTAGCTGTAAAACTCAGAGAAAAGGTTTTAATGCTAATGCCATTTTGTACTAGCCTTTGAGATGTCAATTATTAGAAACATGTTTACTCATAAAAAGATAGATTCTAGACATATGTTCTGATATCTGCTATTTAGTCTGCTGGAGCTGAGCACTCTTGTTGCCTCAGTTTTGACAGTGCACATAAGGCGTGCTCTTGATACCGATCAATGATGTCTGGCCTTACTCAGCTTGAGAGAAGAGCAAGTGCTGAAAAGGCTTATGCTTCTTAAGTTCTGTATATTTGCACAGCAGAGATAGGTTTGTAAGCTAGATTTTTAGTTGATACACCTCCGAGTAATACACGTATGGCTCTACTTTCATCCTGTTCTGCAGTCTGGGGAACCTGGGGTGTGCTGCGTGCCAGCTGTAACCCAGCTCCTGTGCAGGTACATCCCTTTCTGGGAACCTCAGAAGCAGAACGCCTCAGTCAGGCACGTGAATATTGTACTGCAGGTTTACGCTGGTATGGATGTGGCGTATATCAGAGAATATGAAGGCAGCTTCTGTAAGCTGATCTTCCTACTACCCTGTCTTTTTTTTCTTCTTGCTATTAGTCTCATGATTCTTCGACTTCCATCTAGTGCCTGAATTAGTCTCTCTGTTTACATATGTATCATACTTGCTTGGCCTAGCTATAGGTTGAAACTCTAGGTTTGCAGCATCTACTCTTTTCACTGGGAGGTGGGGGGAGTGCTTTATTTTAAAATAATCTTTGATGCTTGTACTGTGAGGTCACTCGGGCCTGTGAAAAGACTTTTCCCAGCAAGTTTTCAGAGGAATGTCTCTCTTCTTACTCATTTGGATAAATTTATGCTCCTTCTAATTCTCAGCCTCCTAAAGCTAATTCTCCCTATGAGAAGATAAGAAGTTTCTCAACTAGAAGCTTTGATTTCAGGGGCATATTTGCGTTTTACAGTATGTATTTCAAGAATCAACCTATATCAGGTGTTTAGAGTACTCGGCTGTGTCCTGTGTCCTTTCCTTTGTACCATAGTGATTTCTAAACTAGGAACACCACCACCATGTAATTGCAGTTCGAAATTACAATCCCTATTTATAACTCACTGTGGCAGGGTCAGCCTCATTTTCTGAAGAGTTGCTTCTGTGCTACCCCTTAACTGAAAATCACAGGAAACGTAGTGTTTCCAGTTTTAAAGTATTTTGCTTTGAAAGTGTAAGTTTGTAAAGAAAGCAGCTTACAGTGGATGCTAAATGGATTTCATTGAGTTGTCACAATTGTGCATCGTAAAGTTTTTTGGTTTTGTTTTTTTTCCCCACATCATTCAGAATTTGAATTTTAGGCTGCTGACAAGAATGTAATAGAAATGTGTGAATCAAAGTTATTTAGTATTGTCTGGCTTTGAAGCATTTAAAAAACAAAGTCATAGAACTGTGGGAGTTGGTCCCAGACTGAAGATCTTATAATGCCACTTCTGTTGATGTAGGGCAGGAAAAAAAAGACACGATATCTGCTTTGATGATTTTTTCAGTATTTATTCTGAAAAAATCTTGCTTTGTTGGAATGTCTGTTCTGGAGCAAATTGTTTTATGCTACTTGCATAGTAAGTTAGTCTATTGTAGTTAAATGTAGTTGAGGTCCCCTTAACTTTGCTGTTTAACAAAATTTACTAGGCTACAATAATGATGAATAAAAGATTGGGTGAATAGTTAGGCTTTCTTAGATTACTATTGTTATTTTTTAAAGCTGACAGCTAGATGGGACTTGAGCTGTGTGCACACAGTCCTTGCTGTTTGCAGACAAGCTAAAACTACAAAGGGATAAAAATCCCAAAGAGCAATTCAGATTTGTTTGTCTTCATTGGATTTATGCATTACAAAAGAATTAGAGGGAAACAATAAAATGTTAATAAATCTAGATTTTACATTTAGTGACTGTGTCATAATGCTTTTAGATACTGAACACTGCAAAAAGCCCAGGCACTAGGTAGTGGCTACATATGTTATAGATACTGTTAAGTTTAACGTTCTTAAATATCATGAACATATCATTAACGATGACCTAAAATGAAATGCATTAAAGTACAATCCAGCTTTGGTAGCAGCTTTCTCCTATTTTCAGCATCTCTCCAACTCATATTTTAGATTGCCTCATGGACTGTTGCACCTTTTGGTGAACATTACAGCCCTGTTAGGATTAGCCAGTCAGGATTCCTTATTGGTTAGCCAGGAGATTAACGGGCTGCCTCCCGGCAAGCCTGCAAGCGGCTGAAGAGGCACTTCACTTTTCTAGCATTAAAGGGTTTAAAACCATCCAGGTTAGGATTCATGCTTTATATTTCAGGGAGGTTTTTAAAGCTAAATGAAACTTGTTACGGAAGGCAGGAGCACTCCACCACACATGTTACGGAACATAACATAACTCAAGAATATAGGGCTAAAAGCATAAAATGTATTAACGGGTGAGTTTTTAGCCTCCTTGAGGCTGAAAACGTTGCAGAACCAAAACAACTGCTCTGATTTTCGAACTCATTGCTAAATTGGAGAGGTCCATATATTAGCATTGCAAAATGCAATCAGTCGTGTAATATGGTGTGGTTAGTATTTTGAAAATTCAGAATACTAACTAAGATTTAGCTATCTAACTAGCGAAAAGGTGCATGGCTGTTCTTTTCAATGAAGTCACCTGGTTTTGCACTTATCTAGGATTTTTGTGAGGTAAAACAGTTTAAAAATACAGTCATTGCTGACTAAGTTAAAAATTGATATTAAAACAATTAAGTTGCTACAGAATTTTACATGGAAATAGCCTGGACCTAAGATGAATGCTGTTGAACTAATGGCATCAACTTCAGTGGACCTCATCAGGGCTAGCTCAGTAGATAGAACTGGAAAGGAGTTGATGGATATTTCAGATTTTTGTGACAGTACCAAGGGCTCAGAGGTAGAGTATGATTATGATACAAGTGTAGAAAATAAATAATGTAGGATATCCTGATTTACTGGATGAATGCTCCAGGGAGAGAGGAAACATTCACAAGAAAAATTTAAGACTAGATTCTGTAGGTAAGTGTGCTTTTAATTAATTTACTTAATTTGCCTCTTCCTAACACTGAAATAGTGTGTTTTAGGCTGATTATTCAGCTTGGTGTTAAAATGTTAGGAAGTAGGGATCTCCTGCTTAGGATTAACTTCACATTTCATTCCTCTGGAGGAGTGGGTATTCTTCTTCCTAGGTCTGGTCAGATGCACTTAAGAGGTAAAGGTAGGTGTTAATAATCTTCCTGTGGGAATGAGGAACCTTTTGCTTTGAGAAGCTCTGCCTGGTAACACAGGGCGATAAACATAAAACGTCCAGAGTAGGCAGAGAGGAGAGAACAGATGAAGTGTCGGGAGTCTTGCAGCAAATGCACGTAGTTCTGTGTTGTGCCTGCCAGGGATGCAAGGACTGCAGCATGCTTTATCTCACGGGTGCTGTTTTCACAGTCAGTCGGAGTATACTGAAGTTCAAGCGGGGCTGGCACAAGCAAAGTAGTAGCAAAAGCGTCTGCCTTTAGGAGGAAATCCAGGCTCTGCGTGTTCTGATCACCTAAGAACATGCTCTGTACAACAGGGAACTTCTAGTGGCTAGCCCAACTTGTCAGCTCCAGAAAAACGAGTGTGTATTCATGCTTTATTCCTTTTTGGTTAGTTGGCAACTTGTGCTGGTGCAGCCAGCGCTTCTGTTCTCCAGCTAAAGGCAGAGCAGGGGCTGGGGGAAGGGAGGGAATCAGCTCAAGCAAAGCAGGCAGCAGCATCCTGGAATCCAGACGAAGTGCAGCGGCTGGGAGTGGCTGCAGCATGTTTCCTCTGAGCTGCCTGGTATTGCATTTTACCTGGCTTTTTTCTATTGCCTTCATCGCAGCTAGCTTATAGACAGAGCACTAAACACTGGCACTTTGTCATCTAAAGGTGGCGTAGTGATTGGGATATTCATGATCACCCTAGAGGATTTTGAGTCAAATCTCTGGCTTCTGTGCAAAAGCAAATTGAGATCTAAAAGTTATGGTTACTACAGTAGATAAAGTGACTCGTGGCAGCAGTAGAAGAATCTTCCCACTCAGTTCTACAGTGAGCAACAGCCCTTAAATATTTTTAAACTTTTTTTAACGTGAGAGCCATACGCACAAAGAAAATGTGAGTATGTATTAGAGAGCCTTGTTATGCAGGGAACAGTGCCAGTTTTTCCTAAATTTGGCTAATAGTTGCAGAGGCTTTTACTAAAACTTACATTGAGGTAACTGGATTTTGCTGTGATGGGAAATGCAAACTTGAGAATGTTAGCTGCTAAATGCTAATTCATGGCATGAAGCTTTCTTAATGAATTAATAAACACTGCGATGTCTGTTCTGTGTAACACCGCAAGAGTTCATTTGAGTAAGTCTTACCACTTCTGATACTTAGCGCATCTTTTAATCCTTACTGCTTTTGACTCTTACCTTGCAAACCTTTGGTTATTACCTGTCCACTCAGAAATGGGCCCTTTAACAGCTGTTTAAAACCATTGAACTTTTTTGCAAACTATCAATTCTTATAAATTTCAGAACAAAGAAAAGCTCTGCTTGTAACATAGATGGCGATTTTTAAAGGATTTAATAAACGATGTGTAACAGTCTTATCTTTGCTAGATTAACTTGGGCAAAGTCTTTGCTGGTGGTCGGGTATGTTGCTACCCATTGATGTTGCTTGGTACAGACTACAGTGTTTTGATACATTGCAAAAGTGGAAAGTGCCCTTTCCTTTAAAAAAAAGAAAAAAATCATCAGAATAGCACAGGAAAAAAACCCCACCAGAACTGTCACGCGGAATAGCAGTCGGCTGGCGTAGAGCTAGCACAGAACTGCATCTGACGGTCTCCACCTTGCAAAAGTCCAGCTGCACAGAGATGCCTGCAGCATTTTCCCTGACAAATGTCTGGGCTTGCTGTTGTATTCCCTTCTTTACAGCATTGGTTCTAGCTCTGCTTCCATTGACACTCCTCCCAGCTGGAGCTTGCTTTTGTTCTTTGCCTCTTTGCTGCAAATACTCCCATCTTCTGTGTACCTTACCCACTGGAGACTTGTCCTGCTGTCATCTAGCAATGGCTGGTAGGCAGAGATTGGCTCTTAGCCCTTCTTGAAATGAAGTTGGGTTTTTTGGTTTCTATTTCTGGTTTGTAATGTAAGGAATGTGCAAATACTTGAGGAAAACCAGCCAATTTCTATTTTTACCTGGGTCAGGCAAATACTACCATTACTTGTTTATGTTCTCCCACACAACCTGTAACCTGTCACTTTCAGATGTGAGAGAATATTGCAGTAGGTTGAAAGCTGTCTTAGCAAAAGTGTCTTGAAAATGAGGTGTGTACCTGCTTCCTTCTGGGTTTCAGGGCAGTGCGCTTCCTCCCTGTAAGTCTGTGTATCTCGAGCTAATGGTGTCTCACCCCAGGCAGTGACTAGCCCCTGCGTAGGCTTTTTCCAGGTGTGAGAGAGCAGCAGCGTCACAGTGGTAGAGATTGTTCTGAAACACTGCAATTTGTGTGGCCTCAGTACTGCAGCCTTCAGCAAAAATGATGTTGATTCACTATTTGAAAGGGAGTGTTTTACTCAACTGATCCTAATCAATACAGCGCTTCTTACAAGCAGATTTTAGGAACTGGACAAGTAACACTGGTGAGGAAACACTTGGCGTTGGATTCTCTTCCCAAATCTGACAGCACTGAATCTTACTCTTAAACCTAACTTTTAATTATTCTGTTTCTTCATGGTGTTTTTGTTCTGCAAACTTTGTATGAGCATGCAGTGAATTCTCTAATTAAATTAGATTGAAGGTCTAGAAGGCGGGAGTTCCAGTACCACCAATGGAAGGTGCAGCAAAATGGCTAACCCCAGAACCTAAATTTATAACATGGGCTTTAGATTATTATATGACTTAAACAGAGGAAGGGGAGAGAGACAGACTTTGTTTCCATTGTTCTTATTAACTTTTTTTAATATTAGCTTCAGTGTCAGAGAACGCAGAGCCTACACCTGAAGAACAAGACAAGTCGCTTGACAAACCAAAACAGAAAAAGAATCGTTGTTTCATGTGCAGGAAGAAGGTTGGACTTACTGGTAAGAAATTCTGATTTCACTTTTCGTAGACTTGTTTAGGCTTTGGACCTTTGAAAGATCCTTCTCTTAAGGGGAAAATGGGGCACGGTCATTTCGATGTTGTTGATTTGAAAACTTGGCCAAAGGTGCTTTCAGCTTGGCTTTTACTAGATTTAGTCATTCACGTATTATTTTGTTTTTCAGCTTCCTGTCTTTAAGTGAAATTCATAATTCCAAATACTTCCCTTTGGAAGTCTGCTTAGCTGAGGACAGCTTTGCAGTGGTTCAGTGAGAGGGCCTAAGAAAACTTGAGTTCTGCGGGGTGAAGATTCATAAACAAAGACAAAGAGCAGGAGGTCTCTAGGATGTGTTCTGTGCTAGTGTGTCATGTGGTAGAAAGGAATGGTCAAGTCAAATCTGAACTGTAATCGCTTAAAAATGTATTATTTGTGATTCTTATGCTTTCTGCAGCAGAGGCTCTTTGGCTGATTGACACTGGTGACTGAAATTTATTGCTAGTGAGTGAACACATTCAGGATTTAAAACAAACAAGTATAATTAAGAATGTTGAAATGTCTAAGCTAATATTTCTGTCCACAGGGTTCGAGTGTCGGTGTGGAAATGTTTACTGTGGTATGCACCGTTATTCAGATGTACACAGTTGCTCTTACAATTACAAAGCTGATGCTGCTGAGAAAATCAGAAAAGAGAATCCTGTAGTTGTTGGGGAAAAGATCCAGAAGATCTGAACTGCTGCTTCTGCTGGAATACAAAATCCTCTGACCATCTGCAGATTAAATTGACTTGAGCTTTTTTCCTTAGTCATCAGGAATGTAGAGCAGTGTATCTTGCCTAGACCTTTTAATCATGCATGTCATCAGATGAATAGATTTTTTTGGTTTTGTTTTTTGTTTTGAAAATGACTCTGAACATTTATTTTCATTGCAGTTTTCTGTGGCTGAAGACTTAAGTAAACTTTACAAGTATTATCCTTTAAGATCATTTTAATTTTAGTTGAGTGCAGAGGGCTTTTATAACAAACGTGGAGAAAATATTGGAGGGCTGTGCTTTTCCAGGATAAAACATGCATGCGTTAACTTTGCAGTTTATTTTCTTGTTGTATATACCTTTTCTCTGCAGCACAATTTCCTTTTTTTTGATAATGCCTTGTATGGCACAACTAGTTATCAGTAACTGAATGTATTTTAATCATTATGGCTGCTTCTGTTTTTTTTTTCCCATTAACGAGAGGTTATACATGTTCGCATATTAGCTTGTTTGCACCCTCTACCTATTTATGTATGAATCATTTGTAATGAGAGTGTGTGCTGAGATTGTCTGCGTGGTTTTTTTTTTTAAATTGGTTTTTGTTTTTGTGTGCGTGGGGGGAAGGCTGTATGCACTTCATTGACTGCAGGTTTCATTGGGATTACATCCATCAGTCTGTACACAAATATGAAGAATGATCTGAAGTATCTGTGCTGTATTTATGTTTATCCACGTCTTAACTTTGATTAAATAAAATCTAAAAAAATCGGAGCCCCTGTGGCTGTCACTGGCATCTGTAATTTGGATTTCTTGTGCTTTATTTTCATGGGGACCTTCCATTGGTCATTCCTTTACTCAGTGTATTTATCCACAGAGACTGTCCATATCCCAATGCCAGCTAACTTCTGATTTTTTTTACCTTTTCACCTATAACTGTCAGTAAGACTATAATTTCCAGAAGCTTTCTACCTTGTGCATCGATACGTTCTGCACAGGGAGTTCTCTGTATTTCTTCTGTGTCACTCCTGTGCAGGAGTTGGGGTCATTTGTGACAATGCACTTAAGCTGGGGGCAGACCTACAGGTAAAACAGCTGTGGCCTGTGCCTAGGCTGTGGATCCACACGTGCGGTGCTGGTTCTAGGAAATACAGCTGCGGGGTTTGTGATCCAGTATCTGACAGACAGCACTGCACAGGCTTCCTTGAAGTTAGGTGAGAGAATGGGTCTTGGGACAGTTTCTCCAGTGAGACGTCCGTCCTTCTGAGGTTTGAAATCCATAAGCTTCAACGTTGAACACTGCCGTAACCACCCTCCACATGCTCCTTAGCCGATCTACAGCCTTGTAAGTGATCCCCCTTTGGGGGTAGGAGGAATTGTTCTTTTATTGTCTTGTGAGGATGCTCAGTAACTTTCTTTTAAATAAGACTGCCTGTTTTGTCAGATCAGGGTCTGTACCTCAACTGTGCAACCACCCTGGTCATCCATATAACTTAAAGGTTGAGTGGTTTATGTATAGTACCATGGTAACTTCAGCCAGTGCTGCTTATCACCAGACTTAGCAGTACACTAAAGTAGAACTAATTCCTCCCCAGATGGTACTGATCTGCAGTTGAAATTTCACTTGGTGACTTGCTGCTGCTTTCAAGCATTTGTGAAATAAATGAGATTGCATGGCTTTATTTAAAATGTTAAATTTTTAATCAAAGCTGGCTACATCCTTTAAAATTCTGAATGCTCTTTAAAAGCTATGGCTGGCAATTAGTAGACAAAGCACTACATTTAGCATATAAACACTGCGCAGCAGAAGGAGCTTTCTCTGTCAGATAGCTATGGAAAGTAATCTGCAAGACCCAACAATAAATGAAGTATCTTGTGCTTGCAAAAATGGCTTAACCACAGTCTATGAAGCACATGGTTTTTATAGTAAAAGAGGGAATAAATAACTCCTCCTGGCAAGTTTCGGTCATGGTCTGCCTCTTCATGGGTCAAAGATCCTGTATTTCTTCAGAGCGTTTGCTGAACTTCCTCTTGCACGGCATGGAGCGTGGAAGAGCAGCAGCGTCGTCTTTCGTGGGTGTTCCTCAGTTCGCTTTCCTCTTTGCTGCTACTTCCCTATTCTCTAATCCTTCTCTTCTCAGTTTGACTCCTCCCTCTTCCCTATTTCTGGTCTCTCCTCCTTTTCCTAAAAGTGACTTTTTCTCCCCCCTACATGCCCTCCCCTCCCCTCCGCCTTTCATCTGACAGCGATACTTCTGGGCCAAGCAGAGAGGAGACACTGTAGATTTCATAATAGGGGGAAAACCACCCCTGTTTGTATTTTCTGGTATCTGAGAGAAGAAAAGCTACAAGAAAAGTGAGTGCCTTTGCAATTCACATACTCCCTTTACCACCGCAACAACTCTTCTGGCCCTCGATTATACGGTAGGAGACGTGACTGCGCCAAGAGCAAACCTGCCTTGGAGTGCCGCGGCAGTGCCGACAGCAAGGCAGATCAGCGTCGGGCAGTTCTGCTTCTCAAAGCAATCTAATAAACCTCCTTTGGCCTGACTTCTGCGTGTTTCTCCGAGTCAAGAATATTTAAAGAGCATATGGTCCTGATATATAAACTTGCATTTAGACTGGAAATCTACCTTTCCCTGACACTTAAGAGTGGTGTGTCATCTTTGTTTGCTTTGGCAGTGGTTCTGTGTTATGGTGGTTGATCTGCTTCTCAATCTGGATGACTAGTGAAGCTTTATATTTTGTGTCATCAGCTTGAGATTAGCAGATGAACATTTTAATTAACACCAGCACATTCGCAGCGCTACGCAACACTTGAATAAATCTGTCTTCTCAAGATGCACAGTGTGTGTCTGAAACGTGCTTTCAAGATGTTATTCTTTCGGTTTTGGATTGAGCAGGTTATACACCCAAGTCTTAAACCTTGGCGTGAAACTTCTTCACTGTGTTAAAAACCTTTCCAGCAATCAGTGGAATGGAGTTGTGCCTGAGGTACGGGAATTTCACAGGAAATTTTACCAAAGTTTGTGCTAGGTGTTGTGTTATTTAAGAACCCCTTTCAAACGGCACCATGTGAGCTTGCGTCTCCACGAGCGAAGAGCTGTCAGATGGGCTGTCGTCAATGGTGTTGTGTCATCTTACACTGAATATTTGGCTCTACAGCTTGCTGCATTTCTTTTAATGAGTCTTCTCTGCCAAAAAAAAAAAAAAAAAGAGTTGAGCAGGAGACCAGTTCTTTGGCTTGGCAGTCACAAGTATCTAACCATTTTTATTGAAAAGGGGTGGTCTTTGCTATGTAGTTCTAATTTCAAGGATATTCCCTCATTGGTTTCTACTTTTCCTGAATATGGGTGAATTTTCTCCTGCAGGTGGGAGAAAGCTGGGGCTGGGAGCAAAAAGACCAGGCTCCCTGCTCTTTGTGGTTGGTTGCACATGTACCTGGTTTTGAGCTGCTGGAATGATCAGGAGAAAATGGAAGGACTCCATCAGGTGCAGCATTACGAAACTCAAAAGCACACAAAGCGCAGTTTCAGGTGGGAGTTGTGCAACTTCCCAAGGGTTGCTGAGCTCCTGGTGGAAGAACTGCTCAGCGTGGGCATAATCGTTCCACCGTCGCTCTGGCACATAAGCGACCCCTCAGAAGGTAAACGAGCGGAGTTACCTCTGGTCTTCGAGTTCGGATCCCCCACCCGCAGCCAGGTGCCTGTTAGAAGGCGGCATCGGTTTCATGGGAGGGTTTATTGAGCTGGAAGAGCCTGGTTCTCCACCGGTCCCTACCCTGGGAACAGTTAACCGCTGACTCATGCAAACCTCTGGCACTAATTAACTGCTGCCCGAGGGAGCAGGCAGAGGGGTGGGATGGAGACGGATCAGCCATTGGTTTGGGCCAGAGGGTGGGATTTGGTGCTTCTGTGCTCGGGGTTACAACATCTGGAGAGGATCTTCCTCCTAGGAAGGCGCGTAGCAGCCTGGAAGGTGGGGGCTCTCGTCTGTCAGCGGGGACTGCTCCGTGTTCAGCATGTCTTTCATCCAGGTAGACAAGGACTCAGATTTTCCTCTCCAGAATCTCCCCTATGGGGTTTTCTCCACTAAGGAGGAGGTGAGTAACAGCAAACTTTGTCCTTGGGGTGTTGGAATTGTTCCAAGGCTATGAATAAGAGCAGAAATTCACGGCAACCTGGGATAAAGGAAAACTTCCCAGCCTGAGACCCTTGCCCGGGCTTCCTGACTTGACAGCAAATCTGTAGTGGCCGCGTTGTCTTTTTTTCTTAATGTGGTTATTTTGATGGCAGCTGCTTTAAAACGGCACAAAAGAAATGAGAAGTGTTAATACTTACGAGAAGTACTTTGGCTAATACGTACGGTAGTTCTTGTGTGGTTTTGACTGTTTTTGTGAAATCATTAAATCTGCGTTTGATCCTTTCGCTCTCCAAGTAGAGGCCCGGCACAGTTTGCGCTGACTTTTTTTTTTTTTAACTCGATCCCTCATTGTCTTTGTGACCGAGTGTAATCACACCGTCACCCTTAAGAAGCCACATTAAATATTTATTTTAATCTACTGTTAATTCTGTAGCACCCAGTCTCTCTTGCACACCATGAACTGACATAAGGGAAAAGTGAAGTCTGAACTGAAAACACCGTATTTGCAAGCGGGTGTTGCTTTCTGGTCTGTTAAGAGCCTGCTCTTGGTGAGTTTGTTTGGTGGCTGCAAAAGCATTAAACCAGGGCACAAAATGTGTGTTTCATTTCTGTCTTTGCAGCTGACCCGTTGTGTTTTATGGGACATACACTTATGCAACGATGCATTAAACGTGTAAAAGCGTGTTACATTTAAAGCTGTGCCCAAAGGCTACGGATTGAGCCAGCTTCAGGCCTTATATTTTATGATCACATAAGAAAGCACAATTCAACCTTTTTTCCAAGGAGACAGCTCCCAGTCCCTATTTTCATGAGAACTGAGCCCAGCTAGGCTGAACCTCCCACCTCCGGGTGCCGGATGGGATGGAGCCCCGGAGATGTGGCCTCCGGGAGAAAGGGAAACGAGCCAAGAGCCGCATCTCAGAAGGAAAAAGTGGAGGATTTATTTATCATTGCTCACAGAAACTTCATGATTATCGCCTCGGTTTCTGCTGCCTCGGCTTACCCATGCAGGTTTAAAAAAATAAAAAAAGAATTTAAACCAGAAGATTGTGTTTTCTGATGTGCTATTTTCCAAAGATAAAACTGCGATGGTTCGTTTAATCTCTTCCTAGATGTGCGTGTTGTTATCTACCAAGTTTGGATTATTTTCCTGCCTTCTCCAATAACTGTTCTCTGAAGAAAGCACCTTCACTCAAACCCTGTGAAAAGACAGGCAAGGACTTATGGAAATTACTGAGGAAAATAATGTTCTAGAAGTAGCCCAATGTTTTAATGATTTCAAGCTAAAGCAGTTGATGTCATTCCTGACTATCCCAGTTACAAATTAACCTGACATGACCTTTAGTTTTTTCTGCAGGAATGTTTGCTGAATAAATACTTATTATCACATTTGGAATCTTGCTTAGAAATTAAAGGTTTAAAAATAGGTTTAATAGCATGGATTTTCATAGCTGGTTATTCCCTTTTGATAAGCTAGTTTTCATAGCGACTGTAACTAGTTTGTCTTTATTTGCCTAAAGACACGAATAATTGAAATTTGTCTTTGAACGCTGCAGCGTTTTTATAACCCCCCGCGCAGCTGCGGCAGGGCTGCAGTGGGATCGTCCGTGCTGCTCCCCTGCATCGCCGCCGGCTCCGCACGCGCTTGGCGCCAGCCCTGCGAGAGCTGCGGTGGATGAACGGGGTCTTTGTGTCTTCGGTTGCATCTGTCCGGCGAACGCAGCCGCAATCTACCGTACATGTGGGAAGCTGTGCCTGTAGCGAGGACGTAGACCAGGGGTTGCATGCAAGTCATGGGCTCCTTGCATGGCATGAGGATGGGTTACGTAGGGCAGCCTCACTTGACCTGGTACAGAAATAATATGTGGCTGAGCAAGATGCGCTGCGTTCCCCGTATTGTCAGCGGAGTCCGGAGGACCCTTTGTCTTCTTGGCAGGACCTGTGGTGCAGAAATGCCCATTTCTCTCTCCAATTACGTGGTTATAGGGATGAGATCAATCCTGCCCATAGCGTGTCTATGCTTCAGTTCCCCACCTGTAGAGGGAGGAATAGCATTTTCCTACTTTACAGTGTATTTCAGATGTATGGGCTTATTCTGTAATGCTTGTCATTAATGAGGGATGGGCAAATACTGCTGGGGGAAAGGGAGCAGGGAAAGAAACCTCTGCTTGTTGTCCTGTCCTTCCCCCAAAAGGCGAGGATGAGGAGAAGGCTGTCTCCCACCCCTCAAGGTCTGCAGGGAGTCTGCGGTGATGCTCTGCCTCTAGGTCTTCACATTTTTCAGCAGCCAGTCTCATCAACTAGCTTTTAATGGTCAATTGCTGTGATATCAGACCCTTCATGGATTAAACCCTCTGTGGAGGATTTGTGGGTACAAGGATAAACTTTTCTTCTCTTCCACCCCTCCTCTTGCTGCTTTGCAGCCTAGGCACAGGCTCGGGGTAGCAATTGGAGACCAGATTTTGGATCTCAGTGTCATTAAACATCTGTTCAATGGACCAGCTCTTGCCAAACATCAGCATGTCTTTGACCAGGTATTTATCGGAGTCTGTTGTTCTAATTTCCACACACATTTTAGAAATATTCCATAAGGGATTTTAGCAACTTGTGGTGAGATAGTGAACAGGAACTGTTCAGTCAGGCGGGCTCTGCCTACAGGGAAAGCTCATCACACCTGTGATAGCAAGGAGAGGAGAGACATCGGGTGTCTAAAGGACATTTTCGCTGAAAGTTTCATCAGACTTTGGCAGGGGTCTGACACAAAGCCTAAACATTACTTCAATCCTGCTTGTGCCTTCAACACTTCATGGCGAGGAATAGGATGGGATTTTAATGACAGGGAGGTTGTGTTAAGGGTAAAGGTAAATAGAAATGACCTCTGGTTACAGCTAGTTGCGATATTGAAGCTGCTAAGGTCTGAAGCAGTGTATTAGGATGGGCATGATGCAAACACGCAGCAGGTCCCGCTTTGGAGGACTTGTGGTGGGAGGACGGGGGGAGTGCAGGCATTTATGAACAGGGAGGACGGGCAACCTGGGCAGCCACTGCTGCGTAACCCCAGCCCGCAGGCGTTCAGCCCTGGGATGAAAGTGCAGGATGTCTTCCGTGCATGCGAAGGTTAAGCAAAACGTGGTGTTTTACCTGCCACCCCACCTCCCTGTGTCGCCTGTCAGCCTACCCTGAACGCCTTCATGGGGCTGGGCCGGGCAGCGTGGACGGAGGCGAGGGCTTTTCTCCAGAAGCTGCTGTCAGCGGATGAGCCGGCCCTGAGGGACAACGCGGAGCTGCGGAGAAGGTGAGGGAGCGGAGAGTCGCCGCGGGGCACGGTGACCTTTCAGCTGTGCCCTGTACCACCCAGATCACTCGGTGATCCAAGGCACCAAAATCGAAGATCTGAATGTGGCCACCTGCCACCTACATGGGAATTAACTGGGGCTTGAGCACATCGAGAGCTTCCCTCTCTTAATTATATCTCCAATTAATCCTTTAACTGCCCACAGATCTGGGGTCTCCACTCCACCTCTCCCACCTCCCCCAGCACTGCCCTGCCTGTCCCACCTGGAGCATCTTCTGGTGTGGGGAGACCCCTCCAATTGCTGCTCAGAAACCGCCTGACTTTGCTAAAACCAAATCCGTTGTTGCAAATTGGCCTCAGATACGGGGCAGTGCACTGATGTAGGAGTGGGAGGGGAGGACTGTGCTCTGCTCCGTGCTGCGCTGATGGAAAACCTGTGTGTCCCTTAATCACGTACCTTCTTGTTTGCCCGGGGTGATGCTTTAAACGCTGCAAGGGCGTGCCCTGGCAGCAAGCAGGAGCCGTTCCTCCCTGTCTTGCCAGAGTGATTTGGGCACACGCGTGCAGGAGAGGGGTTGAACCGCTGCTTGACACAGGGACCTTCCCTGAGCAGGCCCAGCAATTCGAATTGGGCACCCTGAGAGCCGCCTCCCCTAAAATCATCCTTCCCATGCGGCAGAGGCAGCGCTGACCTGCTCAGCTGTGGGCATGGGCACGGGGTGTTTCTCTGTGCCCCTTGGGAAACCAGCCGGCTCGCCTCGAGCGTGCCTCCCTTCCCGCTTGCACCCTGACGGATGCTCCTTTCGGTTGTGACCGTCCCAGCAACAGCAGCTTGTGCAGTCGTCCTAGTTTTTCTGCAAGGTGTTTTTGCTGCAAGGCTTTGCAAAATAAATTAAGGAAGGAGCTAGGAGAGAGAGTCAGCCTCTTACATGCTTATAAACCACTTGCGGGCGAGAGCTGCAAGTTTTCTGAGAGCTGAAGTCGTCGTTTTTCATTTCAGAGCATTTGTACCTCAAGCTTCTGTGACGATGCACCTGCCGGCCCACATCGGTGAGTCTCCTGCAGCTGAGGGCGGCTCAGCGCTGCCCTTTGCTCCCTCCCAGAGAAGCTGATTTATTTCCAGCTTGCTCAGACAGACAGATCATAGCTGTGACAGGGAATGGGTTTTGCAGGAGCCAGAAGTAGATTATTGTAAGTAATGAAAGGTAGGTGCTGTCTGTGGCGTAAGAATAAAAGCCTGGGGAAGCTCAATAGCAGCCAGACAATTCCTGGGAGCATTTTTCACTAAATCAGGGTTGTCTGGTGCCGTATAACTCTTGTCATCAGGCTGGCATCACCAAAGGCCTTTGTGACTAGAGCCAGGGGAGGAACACTTGTTCAGTTTCTAACATTTTCCCCGTTTGCCATCAGAAAATAATTCAGATCTTCCCAAGTTTTGTAAGGCAGATACTCCGGCATAGCCTCATAAACAAGCATGAGTCTCCGCTCCCAGACTATTAATTACTCTGCATCCCAAATCTTACCTCCACTCCCATGAGGCCATGGACTGCTTTGGAGTGAGTGTATCCATACAGATACATAAACGTTTTCCTGTTTTTAAGAGAAATTTATATTTGGACACAAACCAACTTGATCAAAATCACTCGAGGGATGTGACCTTCATAGGAGCAGGGACGTGAAGTTGCCCATTTCCCAGCCAAGCCCTGTTCCCGCTGGGCTTTTGGCTCCCATGGGACACAGCCCTGGTTTGGGACAAAGTCTAGCCTGGCCCAGAGGAACCATGACAAGTTTCCATAGATGTGATTCCTGCAAATAGTTTCAGGTTGAATATGTCTTGTCAAAAAATTGCTGGCTTCTGGCACCGGTGAGCGCTGTGAGCGAGCGCGCTGCCCTGGCAGGGTGGCATTGGCTGTACCCCGCAGCTACGTGTTATTTAGGGTTCCGCTACACTGATGTTCAGCTCTGTCCTGTGCGTGATTCGTGTTTGTCCTGAGAGCAAGCACTGGCTGTATCCTCCCCTGGGGCTGCAAGATAACTTGCTGAGCTTGCAAAACAACTTAACGTAATGTAAATGTCCCTTCCCGAGTTGAGTTTTTTCCCCCAAGCCCTCCGATTTCCCCTGAATCGGAAAGGTGGGGAGCTGTTTGCCGGGGATGGCAGCAGAGGGCAGCAGATGTCCTGACTATGAGCCGATTCCCTCCACCTGGGTACCACCGCCAAGACAAAAAGAGCAGCTGGCTGCTGCTTCGTGTCCTTGCGCTTTTTCCCCCTCTTCTCTACTGTAGGCTTCAAAAAAAGGGCCAGTTGCGTATGAATAGTTTATAGGTGAACTGTTAATCGCCACCTTTATGCTATTAATTACATCCCCGTGCTAATAATATTAAATGTTGCTACATGCCTCTGCTTAGTGCTCTCGCAGTCCCCTTTTCTGCTCTTTTCATTGCCAGCAGCATATGATGTGCTTTAGCCCCAGCAGATGAGGGACTTCCCTGCCATTGATCCCTATTTTATGTGTTTCTTTTCATGCAGGAGATTACACTGACTTCTATTCTTCACGCCAACATGCCACAAACGTTGGGATCATGTTCAGGGGGAAGGAAAACGCTTTGATGCCGAACTGGTGGGTAGTTCAGTTTTTTCTCTGGTGCAGCATTATTTTGCATGCTTATCTGTACATATATATAATTTTTCAAAGATCTGAGTAGTCTTTCAGGAAAATACTGATTTCGGTTCACAGCAGATGGGAATCTGTACTGTCAGGAGTTCGATACCAGAACTGAAAACCACATTTCCCCAGCCTTAGCTGAGACTGCACTGCATTTCATTGCAACAGCCGCACCAATTACAATGCAAGCCTCTGGTTCACAGACAGATTTACCTAAGAAATTGGTTTTTGCTGAGTGACAAGAAAGCAGGGTTTAAGCTCCAAGGAATTAAGTGGAGCAGTGGCACAGAAGTGCATTAAGACTGCTACGTGGCTCTGGATTATACTTCGCTCACGTCTTTATATCAGAGCAAGCAAGGTGCAAATGTCCATGGCCATCTATGCAGAGCTCTCTCCTCGTACCTCGCAGCCCCGAGGTGCTTCCACCCCAAAAGCTGCTCTGGCCGGCGATGGTCACGCAGCTAACCCGCGTGCTCTGATGCTCTTTCACAAGGCTGCACTTACCTGTCGGTTATCACGGCCGGGCATCATCCGTTGTGGTGTCTGGGACGCCCATCCGGAGGCCCGTGGGGCAAATGAGACCTGACAATGGTGAGTAGGCTTTTAATGTGACTTCTTTTTTTTTTTTTAATTTTTCCTCCACATCGTAGAGCAGTAGAGAGGAAGGGTCTGAGGTGCCTTGTCTAAAGCCCAGCCTGGGCTCAGGGCAAGAGAAAGCCCTGAGTTAAGTCCGTCTTGTGTTTGCAAGCCAGGCAGCATCAGCTGCTCTTTTTCTTCTGGCTGTTACTTTTATTTCCCTACCTGCCTCCCTGTCGTAAAATACTTTTTCTTCTACCCACAGATAAACCTCCAGTGTTTGGTGCTTGTAAGCGTCTGGATATTGAGTTAGAAATGGTAAGATGGGGCTTTTTTTACACTACCACTTGAAAAACATTAAAATAGAAACAGGGAAGAAAAGGTAGGTTTAGCTTCTTCTAAAATGAATGTCTCATAGGGTCGATTCCTGTGTTTCCCTCTGAGCAGCCTGTGCAGCGGGCAATAAAGATTGCTGTGGAGGAAACCTTCCCTTCTGACGAGTCGCAGGGTGCGTTAGCTCATTGAGCGGTTTGCTAATACAGCTTTCAGGCTGGAAACAGCTCGTCTGGCCAAATCTGAGCATGAGTGCAGCAGTCTGGAAGCAGGCAGGCATAACTCTTTTTATCAGACACCCCAGCCTGTTATGTGGTTAGCAGTTACCTCTCTGCACTGCAGCCAGATCTTTTAATGGACGCTGGGGATTTTGGAAGTACAGGCTGGCTGTGCCTTGAGTCTAGAGCAGAGGAAGCCCTGGGAGTGCGATTCAAACTCCTCATCCTTCTGGCTGGAAAGGTGAAACCTGTGCTGTGGGTGTTGCGGCAAAACATTCTTGGAAGGTGCATCTTCTTGTGGCTTAGTGTGGTCCAGAAGGGAGTTTTATAGGATTGTTCATTATGATTTATATGATTTATATCATTTTTATATGGTTTATTCCCCATCTCTCCCCTTTAAAAAAAAAAAAAAAGTGGAAGAAGTCTAATATTAAGGGAAATGGTACTAAAAGTGAACTGAAAGCCTTTAATGCTGCATGCTTTGCAGGTGAATGCTCTAAAGCAGGAGGCAGCCCCATAAAGTGGGGTACACAAAGTGCTGCCGTACCTCTGCCTTGGAGCCTGCGTTTTACCGCTGGCTGCTGTGAGAGCTGATTTAGACTGATGAAGGCTTTGGAAGAAAAAACTTCCACATCGTTGGCAGAAGGAGACAACTGAGATTCCCTGTAGAATTCTCTGCCACATGCTCAGGCTGTACATTTTCAAAGGGAGCAAGTGCAGGCACCCAGTTCATGACCTGTTTTCCTGAGTGGGCACACCTTTCCACCTGCCTCCTCTTCCCCGCTGCCACGACAGGCTCCAGCCACGTTCAGCATCCTCTCGGATGACTTTAAACTCTTTCCTGTTCACTGTCTGCAGCAAACAGAGTCGCTTCAGGGGGCAAACCTGTTCTCCATCCGGATTGTAATCAGGAGGGACCAGTTTTGCTCCTGCATTTTGAACATCATGCCTGCTTTTAATGGCTGTCTCTTAGCAACACAGTGCTCTTAAGTATTTCAAGCCTGCCAGCTTCATGGAGGGGAAGAAAGAGGGAGTAAGCCATGGGTTTTGTCTAATTTTGTATGGGAAATTATGCAAAATCCCATCCTGTCCGACTTCTGTTGCTTGTGCGTGTAACCCTCTGTGCAGTAAAGACTTTTAGCTTCAAAAACTTCCTTAATCAATGTTTTGGTTTTCAATTTCAGGCGTTCTTTGTAGGTCCTGGAAACAAGTATGGAGAGCCAATTCCTATCAGCAGAGCGCAGGAGCACATCTTTGGGATGGTCCTTATGAATGACTGGAGCGGTAATTGGTGCTGCGGGAGCCTGCCTGGAGAGGGGGTTACAGCATCACGGGAAACCTTAGATAGGGATAAATTATATATTTTAATAGTAGAATAGAGATCACTGAAACCACTGGGTATGGTCGAAAGGAATGAAAATGAAATGCTGTCTGTATTTCTCAGGCTCTATCTTAATCCATCTTTGATTAATCAGTAGAACCAGAAATTGCTGCCTAATGAAGATTTATTTACTTATGAAAGAGCTAATATCAGTCTAGTTTCTTCTGGGCAGGGATTGAGCAGCCCTAAGGATGATGATTCCAACAGAGGATTGATTTCAGTGTCAGGAGTAGGAAAAGGATTTGGCAATCACAAATCCCTCAGTTTCTGCATAGATTTAACTGGTTGAAATTGGCCCTACGACTGGCAGGGACCATTAGCTGGGTGTAAAGGCATTAACTAAACTGGGGATAAAAATACTGGTTATATGGGGATGGCATGACTTGGTTTAATTATTGCTGACTTTTCTTCCTAATCTAGCTGGTCTAAGAAAATTGGTTTGAGGGTCTGAAAGGGATGGATTTCAATCAGGATTTGGCACAATGGCTAGATAAAGGGTTGTGATAACATTTCCAGTCCGTGTTACTCTTTCACAGGTGTGATGGCTGCGCAACGCCTAGGATATGTTTAACAGCATTGCTTTGACTTTTCTCTTCCTAGCCCGCGACATCCAGAAATGGGAATACGTTCCTCTGGGTCCGTTCCTGAGCAAGAGCTTTGGCACGACCATCTCTCCTTGGGTCGTTACCATGGAAGCTCTCATGCCATTCGTGTTGCCAAACCCTGTCCAGGTTAGCAAGAGAAAGGGTTGAAATAAAGGAAAAGCAGTGCTAGAAAAATCTCAGCAGAACTGGTAGGTCCCATCAGTAGAAATCACTGAGCTGTATCAACGCCAAGCACTTTCTTCACAGAGTTTGCAAGTGTGATCCTGCTTCCAAACATATGAAGGCACCCTGGGCCCTCTGAGCTCGAATGCTCATTGATGTCACTGGCGCTGGCACACGGCGCCCTGAGCTGTCATCATGCCTGCTTGAGCAGGGCAGAAAAATCATCTCCTTTAAAACACCTGGAAAATAAACTGATCAGAGAGCTTCTTGTTAGCGTTTGGTAGCACTTAGCATCCAGCAAGCAATGGAGAGAGAGAGTGGACTCAAGCCAAAAGACTTTGTTCAATCATTTCCAGTTGTCCGCATTATGCAGACATTTAGTTATAATTGAGAAAGATAATAAAGAGTCTTGCAGGGAACTCACCATCTTCTCTGTGCAGGGACAGAGCAAAGGTGTGCTAGCACTGTATTTGTTTTGGGTTAACATCCACGCTGTAATGATGGAGAGGGCTTTTGGAGACTACATGCAGAAAAGGTAATCAGATTACATGGATATCACATCTGTTCAGAAAGATCTTTAAAAGCATGTGCATGAGAGCAAGCAAAGCAATAATCTGAGCAGTAACAACGGTGAAGTAAATGGGGTGTGCAGCACAGGCTGGTTAAACAAAAAGTCACTGGGATGCCTCATGGAGTTTTTCCTTTCTGTTTGTTTAGACTGTGATGCCTTTTATATGCTTTTAGGATCCCAAGCCACTGCCCTACCTTCAGGATAAAGAACCCTACACTTTCGACATCAAGCTCTTTGTTGCTATTAAAGGTATGGCAATGCTGAGTGGGTAATAAAGCTGAAATTGCCAATTAAGGAATGCAGAACCACCACGTATTTTGGACAATTTGCTCTTGGCTCTGTGGTCCTCCTTTTCCGTCTTTGCCCAGATCGCCTCTGTCAGAGAGAGAGAGGCAAAGCTCTTCATGCTCTCTGCTGGCCGTGCAGCAATGTCTCAAGGAGGGAATGCCTCCCAGATGATCAGCTTACGATGAGGAGGGTCCCTGTGGGTCTGCCTGCATGGGCAGGGGTAAGCAGGGCATGGAAAGAGCAGATGTATGTGGGATTCAGATGCTAAGCCAGCTCAGACCCCCAGCTCATGGCCCTGCTGACTGGTAGGTCCAGGTGTTGCTCCTCTAGTACGGCAGAGAGTAGGAAATGGGCAGCTTGATGCTACCCCGATGCCATCCACACGCTTGTTTTCTATGAAATGCTGGCCTTCATATCAATAGAAAATGTTATTACTTGTTTCTTGTTGGGGATTACAATGATAAAAGAAGTCTCCATCCAGCTGTAAAATCAAAAGACTCCAACAACATTCATCCAACACAAATAAATTGCTTTCCTGTTTCTTATTTTTTATTTTCTGCAGGAGAAGGAATGAGCATGCCAACTACTATATGCAGAACCAATTTCAAGGTAAAAGACTCCAGTATCTTTTATTTGTTTGAAATCTTGCTGATGCCATCAGCTCCAGCCTTAGGTAATTTCAAACACTGATTTTTGCATTAGCTGGGGATCAGACCTGGTGCATATGTGCACAGGGGACAGAGCAAAAAGAGTGGAGGGTGGTGATAGTTCACTCCTACTGAGATGGAAACACCTGAATGCTCGAGCACTGAAGAAGGGGGCAGCTCTTTCCACTGCTTGGTTTAGGGTGCTCAGAGCATCATAAGTTGTGTGCTCGTTTGGCAGGGAGCAGTGAGAGTGGAGGGCTTGCAGGCAAAGGGAATTGCCTCTTGCCATGCTGAGGTGCAATACAGCTTTGCAGTTGCAGCTGGTAATTTAGATGCAGATTCGCTGCTGCAACACCGCTCCGAGCCCAGGTCTGCCCGCGCCCCTTTGTGGGCAACGCGATGGTTTTGCCTCTACAGGCTGATTGAAGCCAGGAGGTATGTGTACCAGCGGCAGGATTGCTCAATCAATTTTATATTCACATTTGGTTCTTTACATAGTAATTACCTTAATCAGTAAATCAGTGGTCAGCGAACAGTAACAAGGAGTTTTTTCTATAAAGCCATTAAAATACTGGACTTAATCATGGATCCTGGGTCAGCAGTGCTGGCCTTAAAGAGGAAGAAGAGGAGAAATGACATCCAGCTGAAAGAAGAGAAATTTTAAGGGACTAAATTGCATGTTAAAATATGTGTTTTATATGCACATAGCAGCTCCTGTTCATCATTTAGAAAGCACTCAGCCAGGTCACAGTAACTACTGAGAATGCAGCACTAAGTAACTGTGGAGGTTGCTGTTAGGCTGCTGAAGATTTCTGATTAAATAAGGAAACTTTTCTTTAGGGACAGTCTTACCAGCATCATCCCGAGGACGCAATGCATTCTGCATAGCCTAATGGCATGCCAGAGAGGTTTGTCCTTCATTGCTTTAGCCTCCTCTTCCTCCTTCCTCCAGCACATGTACTGGACCATGAAACAGCAGCTGGCTCACCATTCGATCAACGGGTGCAACCTCAGACCTGGAGATCTCCTGGCCTCCGGCACGATCAGTGGACCCGTAAGTGTTTAAATAACAACACTGAGAACTGGTCAGCAATCCAGAACTGACTGGGCAGGGCTTTGGCTCTAAGCCCTGTTTGATTTGAGCAGCCATGAAAATACCTGCCGTTCTTTCCTAGGCACTTTGGGCTGATGCTTTGGTAGCCCTAAAATTGCACTGAGAAGTGGTGGGGGTTTTGTTGTTATTGATTTTTGGTTTTTAATCTCCTGTGCTCCTTTCCCTAAGAACTATTTTACTACGGACGCAAATTAATTTCTATACAGAAGCATCCACATGGCCCATTTACTCTCTATGAAATGCAGCTTTTTTATTTCTGAGAAGAATGTAAAAGCTGCATGGGTATAACTTTTAGTTTCTCTAATACTACATATTTGGAGCTAACTTCACAAGCTAGTATTCCCCTTGAACTGCCATATGGACAGTTGTTGCAATACATGGGTAACTTGCACTTTCTGAAACATTAAATATAAATCTTGTTCATGCTGTCTGCAAGACAGCTCTCAGGTCAGTTGTTTCCACGTTGGGGTACCTATACTTCCATTTTGAGCAATTCTGAAGTGCTTTCTGCTTCCTTCAAGCTATTGTACTGCAGATTGACATTAAAGACTTACAAACATTCGCCAGCTTTGCTCTTCTGAAGAACAAAACGTAAATAAAAACCCAGAACATGACTACATAAAAGCACTGGATTTGTAGATATGCCCTCGATTTGTTTCCATTCTTGTTGTAGCAGACCCAAACTACTTTTACAGGGTTTAGCGCTACGTTAAACACACCAGATAACAGCTGTAAGCATGACTGCTTATAGCGAGCAAGCAATTAAAATGCAAAGGCAGGAAAACAAGCCAATATATCAATGAATCAAACCAACAGCAAAACTCTGTTCTATAGAGCTAACATACTTGTGTGTCTATGTTCAGCAGCAAGTAGCTTAACAGCAGGACAGATACTAAAAAGTTGTTTATTTGTTTATGAACTCTTGCTGCAGGAGCCGGAGAGCTTCGGCTCCATGCTGGAGCTGTCCTGGAACGGAACAAAAGAAATCCCTCTTGGCAGTGGACAGTCTCGTAAATTCCTGCAGGACGGAGATGAAATCATTTTGACAGGTAATGGCCAAACTACCGCTCTTACACTGCACCAAGGACGTGTTTCCATCAATTGACCCCAGTGGTAAGCGCCTGGCAGGGAGATGGGCTATTCTGTACGCACCCGCCAGGCAAGCACGCTTGTTTCCATCCTCCCTGTCAGGAGGCAAAAGCAGGTGGATAGAAATTTCCCTGCAATAAATGCTTTCTGGATTAGATTATTTGCTTTGCTAAGTACTTAATGATCTTATTATGCCTATGCGTAAGTGCTAAGGGCACAGTGGAGGTAGTGAAGGTAAGTTTGCCTTTATGGACAAAAGTATCCCGGGACCAGAAGCAGTTGCTGTATTGTTGCCGCCAGAGTCCAAGTTTGCACGTGGAGCAGAGCTTGGCAAATGCTGAAAAAAGTTATTATTTTGCAAATAATATTTCATTTGTAACATAGGCATATTTAATGAAGTGTGTTGCAAATCAAATATGTGGGAAACAGCATGAAGCCTGCTAGAACAGCTGACCAGCTCCCCTCTGAATAGGGCTGTGCTTGAGAGCTCTTTCAAGCTGGGCCATGGTTTTAATTTTCATCTTGATAAGCTAAAGATTTTATGAATTAAAATCTACCATGGTGTTTTGTGATCTAAATCCCACTCCTACTTCTTTTCAATCCAATGATTAGTGAAAAACAAATCTATTTTTTCCTTTCCTCTCATCTTGTCAGCCCCTTTATGGCTTTGAGGTGGCAAATACTTGGCAAGAACAGTCATGAGAAACTTTTGATTCAAGCCTGTGTATGTTTTTGCAACGTCGCCTACTGAATTTTTAGAGAATATCTTGTGGGATGTTGTGCATCAGCAGATGAGACCCAGCCAGTGCCACACCAGGCTCTGAGTGGCTCCATCACGCTGATGTGATCAGAGATAGTCTGCACAGAGAACGAAATGGCTCAAGCGACGAGAAAACACTTAGAAATGTGACTTAGGGCAGAGAAAATGTGAGTGACTAATGCCTATGCAGCAACCTGAAGGACATGACGTTGTGATGCTAGTATGTGTTCACATACGTCTGCCTGCTTAATCCAAGCAGGACTTTTAAGATTTTTGCTAAAATAGTCTAAAATTTCTCTTTTTTTTTTTCAGAAAGCTTTTTAACAAAAACCAATAACTTTTTTCTGTGATGAAAAAAAAAAAAAGATATGGATGTATTCCAGTCTCCCAGCGATGGCTCTGTAAGTGGTTTTGGTAGTGCTGCAGCCAGAGCCCCAGTGCCTCCTGTCTGGCAGCCTACACAATAGCTTTGAAAATCACGTTTCTGGGAGGTGCTGCCAGTTTTGCAGAGGAAGATGCTGAGACAACCGGAGATTGAGATGTACCAGAGAGAGCCGTAGATGATGAAACCGAGGAGTCGCCAACTCCTCTGACATCTTTCAACCTCATCACAGAATCATAGAATAATAGAATACCAGGTTGGAAGGGACCTCAAGGATCATCTGGTTCAACCGTTCTAGCACAATCTAGACGAGATGGCCCAGCACCACGTCCAGCTGAGTCTTAAACGTGTTCAGCGTAGCGGAGTCAACCACTTCCCTGGGGAGATTATTCCAATGATTGACTGTTCTCATTGTGAAAAATTGTCCTCTCGTGTCCAATCGGAGTCTCCCTGGGAGTAACTTGTACCCGTTACCCCTTGTCCTCACCACGTGACTCCTTGTAAAAAGGGAGTCTCCATCTTCTTTGTAGCTCCCCTTTAAGTTCTGGTACATGGTGATGAGATCACCTCTAAGTCTCCTTTTCTCAGCCTATCCTCATATGGCAGGCTCCCTAGACCCTTGATCATCTTGGTGGCCCTCCTCTGGACCCCCTCCAGCCTGTCCACATCTGCTTCTGTATAACGGGGACCAGAACTGTACACAGTATTCCAGGTGTGGCCTGACAAGCGCCGAGTAGAGAGGGATAATGACTTCTTTATCTCTGCTGGTGATGCCCTTTTTGATGCAACCCAGCATCCTATTGGCCTTCTTGGCCGCACCAGCACCCTGTTCACTCATGTTGAGCTTCCTGTCCACCAGGACCCCCAGGTCCCTTTCCACAGAGCTGCTCTCCAGCCAGGTGGATCCCAGTCTGAGCTGCACTCCTGGATTATGTTTTCCCAGGTGCAAGACCTTACACTTGTCTTTGTTAAACTTCATAAGGTTCTTGTTAGCCCACTCTTCCAGCCTATCCAGATCTTCCTGCAGGGTGGCTCTCCCTTCCAGAGTGTCTACTTCCCCACTCAATTTGGTGTCACCTGCGAACATCATCAGGCTACACTTGATCCCATTATCCAGATCGCTTATGAAGATATTGAATAGCGTTGGGCCCAATATCGATCCCTGGGGGCCCCCACTTGTGACAGGTTGCCAGTTTGAAAAAGAGCCATTTACCACCACCCTTTGATTGCGGCCCATCAGCCAATTCCTCACCCACTGCACAGACCACTTGTCTAGGCCATGACGCATCAGTTTCTCCAGGAGGAGGCCGTGGGGAACCGTATTGAAGGCCTTGGAGAAGTCCAAGTAGACAACGTCAACCACTTGCCCCATGTCAACCGAGCAGGTCACTTTATCATAGAAGGCCATCAGATTTGTCAGGCACAATCTGCCTTTTGTGAAGCTGTGTTGGCTTTTCCCAATCACATGCTTCATTTGACTCGTGATGGCCCCCAGGAGGATCCGTTCCATGACTTTCCCAACAACCCAGCGACTACTCATGCTGCAACACGTAGGCATCTGATGCTGCTCTCCATAGGCCCCCTGTACATTCAGTGCAGAGAGACACTCCAGCAATTCAGAGTACCGCATTGCCCTCTAGAGTTGCAGACCTTCCTCCAGTAACTACGCCAGGAGCCCTAAATTAGGGTACAGTTGGGTATTATGAATGTCCCTTTGGAGTTACGCTGACATCCTTATTGGCAGTGAGCACCTTGCAGTTTGGGAGCTGCTGGCACAAGGTGGCCAGCTGAGGGACAAATGGGACTAGCCCATGACCCATGTTGTTCTTCATGCCCGGAACAAGCTGTGTTACTTAAATAAATACTTTAAATCCTGAATGTCTTTAATCTTTAAAGATGGCATAGTGGCATTTTTGTTAACCTGGGTGAAGGCACCATTGCCCCAGTGGGACAGGCTCATGTTGATCGGTCTGCTGTGCTATTTTACACTAGCAACAGTTTGTGATTGTAGCGATCGGGGCATCATGCCATTCACGAGAGCCAAGTGCTGCTGGGCCTGTCTGCTGGGACAGTTTGGGATCTCCTCCTATTTAGTGATGTATGGCAGGTCCGGTGCCTTAAGGCACCCTTGAGGCAGGGCTAGTGCTATTGCATTCTCTCCCGAGGCAGTGCCATTAGCTCTTGCCAAGTGCCCAACCCATAATTTCTAGTCTCCTATTTCAACTTTGTGTTCTCGCTCCCCTTGTGGGAGCTATTTCAGAGCCCTAACACATAAAATGAGAGAAATACATTTTTCCCAAGAAGTGCGTCTCGGGGAGGGAGCATTTCAAGGGAAGGTTTGCTGATGGTGTGCTGCAGCTGGCTGCAAAAATCTCTCCGTAGCTCCTTGGCACTCTGCTCAGGCCGATGCTGCTGGCAGCACAAAGCTTGCTTTGTGCTGCTCCTTGGTACCGCTCTAAATATTAGTTGACAGCAGGGATAACTAAACTGGACTGAAATAATAAGCTGGCGCTCAAAGCAAAGCTGGCAATGAAGCCTAATGAGACAAATGGAAACTGAGCTGAGCCTTAAAGCAAGTGTCTTACTCAAGCGTTGCTTACGAATGAGGATTACCCGGCAGATACTGGGATGGTGTCTGTGGGCAAGCACTTGTAGACACTGCTGTCCTTGGAAAAGCTTCATTTCAGCCTGCCTGTGAGAGCTGCGTTGTGGGTTAGAGCTGGCAGGGTCTGTCCTCATGCTGCAAAAACTTTGGCTGCCCTGCAGCCTGAGCCCACCCACCCTCCTCTTCCTCCAAGGAGGTTTCCACTGATCCGTGTTAAGGGTGGGAATTAGGGTTAAGGTCTGCTCTGTTCATCTCCTTCTTGGCTTCTCGAAGGCAGCTGGTTTTTATCACCTGCAGGGAAGATGATATATTCCATTATTTTAGGAAAATCCATCTCTAACCATGAAATCAGTCATAAAATACAACATATGCTGCTTGTGTCCTTCCTTTGATCAGCTGTTGTAGCAGAGAGCTACAGTAGGTCTCCTCAGCTGTTTCTTCCCAGAATAGTCTTCCCAGATGGGCCAGAAGCCCCTGGCTGTGTCCCCTCCCCTCCTTCATCTGCAGCTTCACTAATGGATGCTGTTTCTGGAGCAGCTCGGCTGGCCCGTGGCAGCCAGAGGCGCTGCGGCATCTCCCTCCTAATGTCATCTCTCCCGTCACGCAGGAGTAGGGAGAGATTGAATCGTCCTGTAGTTAGAGATGCTGTCACAGGCTGGTAACTTCAGCAGCAGTCAGCAGACCTTCAATGCCTGTTTATATAATAGTGGATAAATTAATATTTTTAGTCAGATGCTGAGTTTCTCATGGAAGTGAACTGCTTGATTTTAGCGAGCAAAACAGATTCTGTAAGGGTAGGCCCTGCTGTTTGAGGGGGTTTAAGGATCATCTTTCTGGCTATAAGCATCCCGCTGTCCCAAGAGCAGTCCCAATGCTGCAGAAAGAGAACCCAGATTTACTTTATTAATTGCAAGGCTGGGCCAAGCAGCGAATCAGCTTGCCAGTTAGACTGATGGTGCTGCAGGTTAGGTTTAAAACCAGAAATATTGCACATCTTGTTTGCTCTTTGATTACATTGACTGAACTTGCATATTGCTGTGTTTAACATTCTGTGCTTCTTTTTTCTTTTTTTATATTCCTGGGCTACTTGAACTCTTCCAGGTGTTCTTTTTTTCACCCCTCATTGCACTTCTGTATTGTTTGCATTCATTTTTTTGTCTCTTTATGCCTTTATTCACTTTTATTCCTGGTAAAATTCTGTTTTCCTTACAGAACATGCTGTCTGTTGTTTTCTGACCCTAGGTTACTGCCAGGGCAACGGCTTCCGTGTGGGATTCGGCCAGTGCTCGGGAAAAATCCTTCCAGCCCTGTCGGATCCATGATGACTGGAGTAAGGGGACATCTGAGGAGGAGGATCTCTCCTGCCTCTAACAGTCATGCTGCTTTATTCAGATTTATTATTTTTATATGAGTGATTGGAATCTTATTATTTTTAATTATCAATAAAGATCTTAAAGATGAATGTGGCTTTCTGGTGCGATAAGAACAGGATTTTAACGCTAGCTTAAAATTCTTGGAATAACAAGATGATAGAAATGGAAAGTGAGATTCTTAACTCTTCTACTGTATTAATAGTTTTTTCATAATTATAAAAAGAGTCTTTCAAGTAAACTTATATAAAAATACTTTCAAGAAAACCTGTGCAGGCTTTGGAGTTCAACCCTTACACTGCAGCACCGGTGAGTTCCTGGAGATAAACCCCAGCAGGTTCAACCTACAGCTGCCGCCCTCCCCTTGCCCCGGGAGCAGGCGGGTTGTCCCTACTCCTCCTGCCCTTACACAAGCGGAGGCAACTCTCCACGCCCCAGAACAAAGATCGACGCCAGGCCTGAGCTGGGAGTCTGCATTGGGGCACCCCTCAAAAGGGAGCATGGAGATACCTCGTGCATCTTGCCCTGGTTTTAGAGAAGGGAATTCTCCACTTCTCTCATCCCAGCTTCCCTGAGGTTAGGGAGGGTGAACTTCATGGCTGGAGTGATCCCCAGGTGCTCACCGGTGGCCGTCACACCTTGTCACCTAACAGGGGCTGCGGTAAGAGGACACGGAGGAGGCAGAGCCCCTTCCTGCACTCCTGAAAGGCATCTCCTGCCGTGGCATCCCCTTGCAGCAGGCAGTAAACAAAGCCACATGCCACTTTTCTCAAGTGTAAAGGGCATCTGCTGTCTCCCGCTGGTCTACAAATCAATTTAACTCTATGGCCAAGTGCCAAATCACATCAATTAGAGGATATTACTGACTGAAGGAGCTCAGGAGACCGGATAATGAACTCTGGTACAGTGCAAGGGGAACTTGTTAAATATTTGCTTGGTCCTCAAAGTGAAGAGCCTGATGAGGCTGCCGGCTTCGTGCAGTGACAACAGGATAAGTGTAGGCTGCTGCTTCCCCGTGGCTGCCCCGCTGCTCCTCCCGAGGTCTGCCAGGTAGTTTTGCTGGTGTGGCCATGCGTGTGGGTATTTGATGTCATCCTGGGGAGCACCCGGTGCTGATTGGGAATGTGAATCTCTTGGCCACGCAGGAGAGAAAAATGAATTTGAAATGAAGATTAATGAAAAAATGTGTCAGTGCAGATAAATCACTCCTAATGGGGCATGTTCACTGAAACGGGCTCTCTTCTAGTGTGCAAGAATAATAGTCCCTTTAAGGAATGATACTTGGAGGATCATCCCCAAATCAAGTTAAATTTTTAGCCTAAGACGTTCCACTATCACCAGGAGGGATGACCTGACCAGGAAAACAGTGGCTCGTTGCTGTTTATCAAGCAAAAGCTATTTTTCCTTCAGGCTCTTGTGGAAACTCAGAGCTGAACTAGTAGAGAGATATTTATTTAATGTACTCTGACTCAGTTGTCAATTTATAGGATGCTTTGTGCTCTCTTTTGACCTCAAAGGATGACCACAAGTTGACACCTTCCCTTTTAGATTTAGAAATAACTCGTGCGGATCCTCTGAGCACAGCCTGGCTTTACTCCTGGCAGCAGCAGAAGGACACAGAAAGCATTTATACAGTGGAGAAATTTGTCTGCAGAAGCAACATCCACGCCCCACCTTGCCGTATCTGATGTGCTGGAAACGCAGTGTCTGAGGAGAAGGGTGCAGCCACAGAGAGGACATCCACCCCCATGCTGGCCATGAGCAATCCCATTCTCCTTTCTCTGCCTCCTGCACAGGCTGCCTTGATGCTAAAGCTGTGGTAGTGGCACACTGCGGCTTTCCCATGGTGCCACAGCCCCGTGGAAGGGTTTTGGTGTGCTGAAAGGAAGGATGCTCTTCTGAAAATCCTGGAAAAAAATCTCTATTGACAAGAGCCGGTGGAGGTGTCAGTGCAGTATGTTATTAGTCATGGGTTTTGACCCTGATGCAAGACATTTTGCAGCCAGAAAGGACCACAGCATCAAGGCTTTCTGGGTGCAGGAACACTCATTAGAAACTATTAAATCCATAGTGTTCTTTGCTACCTCTGTGCAGGGCAAAGGCGAGTCCTGTACACGGGCAACGAGTTCGTCTCCCAGAGGGCCAACCTGACTCTGCAATTGCTGCCGACAGGTGGAAACTGGGCTCCTTGCTTGGACAGGCAGGAAGGTCAGGGGTGCCCACAGCCCTGCTGCAAACCAAGCCCTGGCAGGACAGAGGCACGCAGATGTGAATGTCCCCAGGCTGGCTCCTGACCCAGAGGCAGGCTGTCACCCGCAGCCCTGAAGGAGGAGGGCGGCTTTGCATCTGCTGTGGCCACGCTTTCCATCCCAGGGCCACAACCCCCAGTGTCTGCCCAAGCACCCCTGCACCGTGGTGGGGATGGGTGGGAGGTGGTAAGGTCCCTTCTGTGATCCTGCAGGTGACAGAGCTGAGCTTCTCTAGCCTAGGGACATCTGGAGAAGTCCCAGGTTCCCAGAAGGTGGAGGTTTTCTGGAAAGGAGCTCAGATACAGCTCTGAGAGCAGGTTTCAGAGGTGAGCTGGAGAAAGTCCAAAACCTTGCTCAGGACAGAGCTCAGAGACATCTGCCGCCTGGTGCATGGATGGGGGCCAAAAGCCAGGAGATGCTAAAAAAAGAGAGGAACTTTTTTTTGCACCCAAGGCCACTTTCTTTTCACCTCCAGGAGAAGGCATCGGGCTTCATTTGGGTGGGCACTGGGGTGAAGGGGTGCCCATGGCCAGGCTGCCCTCACCCCATACAGCAAGCCCAGAGCCACCAGCACTCCTGATCCTCACCCTGCCAGGGTACCCTGCATCAAGGGGCAAATGAAGGGTATATCTATACTGCAATGTGCAGTGCTGTCCTAAAATAGCATTGCTTTTGCCTGGGACTAGCAGCACTGCAGCCACAGCAGCACCTGCTCCCTGGAGAAGCAGCAGCCTCCAACACAAGTTTTGGGAAGCACCCAGGTGCTCTGGGCACCTCCTGCTTGCTCCACCTCCACTGGGGCAGCTGTGACCACTTTGCACCCCCGGCCTTTAAATTGAAGGTCATGGAGCCCCTCTCTTGTTTTTGGAGGAAGATGTCTATGGGGTAGGGTTGAAGCTGAAGAGGGGGTGAAAAGATAAGGCTCTTGGAGCAGGAGGGTGATTCAGCTTGGGTCCTCTCAGTTCAGCATGCAGACCTGGTGCTTAGAAAAGTTTATTTTTGAAGTGCTATTTCAATAGGTTTGGCCCTCTCTCCATAGAGCTTCCCCTCCACTTCTGGAAGCTTTTGCTGCAATTAGGCTTGAGCATGGTGTTCTCTGCTCCTAGAGGTTATTAATTTTAATTTGATTTAAATCTTTGCTTATATCCTGGCTTCCAGCAAAAATGAACAGGAAAAAAAAGAAGTATTAAACCCAGAGCTCCTTCTCCTCTGCCCTGTCATAGCAGCAGGTTTGTGACCTGGGTGTAGAAGAAATTTCTCCTTGGCTATTCAGCAGCCTGAAGGAAAAATAAAACCTTTCTTTCTGCTGTGTCAGCCAGCCGGGAGGCCTCATTCAGAGTCACACAACTTTGTGTGGGAAGAGAGATCCTGCTTTCCTGACCAGAGGAGAGGGAAATGTGCATCTAAATGGAAACCACGGCTTTTATGCTTGCCTGGAGCATCCTTCTTGCTGGCCGGGTGTTTCACGCTCAAGGGAGGTCAGCGGTTCCTAGCAGCGACCCGTGCTGGAGCGCAGTGACCCTGGGCGTGAGTAATGCTGCGATGTTGGATAAAAGGTCTTGGAGGGAGGCAGGAGGTGCTTCTGCGTTGTACTGCCTTATCATGGGGTGGTTGTAGATGCAATGAATCATACTGCCTGATAGTATTTCATCTGGTTTTGTTATTTTGCTGGTAAGAAAACTAAGGGCAGCCTCTGTTTGATACTGTTCTAGATGCATTTTCTTGTAGATCAAAGCATCGTCTGGTTGGTGTGTAATGAAAAAGCTGGGTATAATTTATAATAGCTTGGTATAACTAAATGTCAAAAGAAAAGCATGGAATAAAACCCTAAAGCATATTTCAGAATTTGAAGGAAACAATGGATTTTCTGTGTGAAATGTGGGCATTCTTCACCAAAAATAGCTTTCTGCAGAGATTCTACTTAGAAATGAATGTGATATAGGAAAAAAATAATCAGTTTTGATGAAAATGTTTGGGTCAGCAATATTCATAATTCCTTCATTAACCAGGCAGTAATAACTCAAAGTAAAACACTCTTTCAGTAGCTATTCAGGGTCAAGGTAGTGACTTTAAGAGGGACAGAGCTGGTAGGTGATATTCACATTGGCTTTGGCTTTAAGCAGTAAGGCAGGAGGCCATTTCTCAGGCTTGATTGCTGCTTCTGTTCAGAATGCCCACACAGTTGCTGCTTAGTGAGAAAGAAAGAGATGATTTCTGGAATTTTAAAATTGATTGAAGGCTTTGCAAGTACGTGAGGGACATGCTGAAGCACTGGAAGCATGCTGTCCCATACAAATCTGCCGTGAGCTGTTCCTCCTTCTCATGTCCCCTCGTTCCCAAGAACATCTTCACCTCAACGCTTTCTCTGTTGCACGTGTGTTTGGTTTTCCATGAAGTTTTAATTACAAACTTGTGTTTTCTAATTTTTACCCCATTTGCTCCATATTATCTAATTGGCAGCTGTAACAGAGCTGGGGTAGACACAGTTAATGTGTAAGGGAAATGTTGCAGGAGCAGAAGTCCCTGGTGGCAGCTGAGCACCCGTTGGGTCAGCTTGTAGGACTGACACCTTTGTCAATGAATATTAAGGGACTGGGTGGGAGCTGCCAGCGCAGGGAGGGTTTCTTGTCCCCCTCCTCGCTGCGCGCTGGATCCAGGGCAGACGTGCTTCAGGGCTCAGGGCTGACAGCTCCACTGCCCTGTAGAGTGATGGATGCCCTGGAGCTGCCGTGTTCCAGGACCCTGCTCCAGGGGTGGCTCTGGGGTTTGCCTCGGGGGCTGGTGGGGTGCCCAGCTCTTCTGCCTGCTTGCCCCTACCAGGCACTTCGATTGTTCTGCAGAGGCAACATGGCTGCTGCTTCTTGAGAAATCCAATTAGTCTTAAATATAAAATACGTTTTGAAAAACTTTGCTTTCCTTATGGCTTCAGCACACTTAATGCAATTTTAATACATTTTTGATTGATTTCTGATTTACCTTCAAGAGCTGCCTGGCTAAGTCCCAGTACAAAACATGGAGCTTTCTAACTAAGAAGTATATCATTCAACGCTTCCTAATGCTGTTGTGGATTGAATTGAACCCTGAGAATAAATGCAACCAGGAATCTTAAACTGTGTGTTGCTTTAAAAATGTATATGTGAGCAGTGTTTTCCTCTTGGTTAGCAAGAAGGAGTAGTGGCCAAAGGGTATCAACCATTTTTAATGAAAACAGTTTTTTAAAAAAAAAAGTCCAAATGCAAAAGAATGTTGACTGAAATCAAGAATTCCTATTGCAGTGTTAAGACATGGTTAAAATTGGAGATTTAATATCCTTTATTTAAATCAAATCACCTGAGATGTAAGCTCATGAGACAGCTAAGACAAGAGGTTTGAAGCTTGGCAAACCTGGGTTGACAAGGTCAGAGACAGAGAGGGTAAGGAAGGTGAGAAGGTGAATTCAAATTTTCCAGCCTGCATTTAGCAGGATTTTCACACCAGGGGCAGCTCAGCTGAAGCCATTGCAAGGGTGCTGCTGTGCTGACGGCTGGTGCAGATCCAGCACCACCATGGACCGGGACTGAGCTGGGTGTGAAGCAGGGCAGCTGGTGCATGGGTGTCACTCCATGCATTGCCATGTTGACCTCAAAGATGCAAAGCTGCAGGGGTGGCTGCTCCTTTGGCTGGCTCCTTGCCCCAGCAGTAATGCCCAGTCCATATGCAGGTCATGGTGTCACTGCTGTCCTTGGGTCTCCCCAGCTGGAGAAGCTCAAGGCTTTGTAGGCTCAGTTATCACCAAGCACTAGTGGGGGACTGCATGAAAGCTGTAGGTAGCACAGGGGACCAGCATCAGTCTGGCTCCATGGAAGTTTAATTTGGGGCTGTCTTGAAAAGTCACTGCCTTCATTTCTCATACAGTCACCCTGTTTTCTGGAGCACCAGCTCCTAAAGTGAACCAGTTAAACACCTGAGGTCTGCTGTCCTCACCACCCTCCCTATGTGTGCCATGGAGACTGCTGGAGTCTGAGTGCAGCGTTTTCCCCACCTAAGTCCTGTGTTGACTTCTGAGCTCTAGCAATGTGAGTTGGAGTTACCCACTGAGACCTGTAATGACCTAGCAAGCTGTGGACACCTTTGGATGGCACAGGCTGTGGCAGCAACACTTGTGTGGTTCCCTGACTAGCATCAGGCCCTGTTTCTTTCACAAAAACCTGTATGCTCACAGTTCTCCAAGGTGTCTGCCCAAATTCAGCCACTGCTGGCTTCAGTTCGGGTCTGCTCTTATATTAGCTGTAGTAGCTGCTCTGAGAACAGAATAAAGGCTCCAGCCTCTGCTCTTGATTAGGACATAATAATAATCTATCAGTGGGGTTTTGTCTTTGTGGCAAACTGGGTTGCAGGCACAAAGGTCCTTCTGCCAGATGACTTGCTGCAGGGACAAGCAGATATAAAGTGCCCAGCTTTCAGGCACCACAGTCCTCTTACAAGATGAAAGAATTATCAATTTGTCTCTTCATCTTTTTCAAGAGGAGGAGTTCCCTGGGCGCTTTTTACTCAGCATATCCTGTACACTGTGGCTTCTTCAAAGAGGCTCCACAGATGCTCCACACTCTTCATTTTCAGTTGCTAGCAGGAGGGACTGCAGTCTCAGTGGCCCTGTTTCTTTTGGTATGCAATTCGTTACCGATAATGAATTGCTGAAATACAGCATGCTGCAGTCCCCCACTGAACTGAAGCTCTGCTCAGCTCGGTGTTCTTCCCGACCAGGTGAATAACCTGAAATAGCCACTTTGGAGGGGCTGACCTCCAGCAGAGCCACAGGAGCATCTGAAGCTCCATCAGCTCTGTCCTGAGCTCCTGAGAGTCTGCAGTGGTGCTGCTGCACAGGGAGCAGCCTTCTACTCTCATCCCCACCCTCCAAGGAGGGTTGTCAGGAATGTATATCTTCCTTGAAAATCATGTGGTTGTGGGTGTTTTTTAAGTGATCCTGGCAACTAGAAGTGAACCACAACAGAGACAACAAGAAGACTTTCCATGTTGAGGCTGTTTATTGCATTAGATAAATACATTTGCAATGAGTTTGAATTATTTCTTCTGAGTGCAATTGCTGGTAGTATGGCATAATGATTAAAAAAACCAAAACTAGCAGAGGCACTTGTTGCATGCAGCTGAAGTTACTACCAAGCCCAGCAATGCAGCCCCTGCTAAAACAGGCCTTCCACTGGCCATGAGCGCAGCTTTGCCAACAGGGCTGGCGGGGTCGTCATCGGGCGGGAGCTGCAATGCTGCACCTCGGGTGGGCAAGTCCCAGCTCTGAATGCAAGGAGGATAAAATTTCTGCTTTCAGCATGATGTTTAGTATTGCTTTTGGTTAGAGTGGCGAGGTTGTGTCATTGTAACCAGTGGGGGAAGGCAGAAATTAGAATGCATTTACATTATCTATATAAAAACAATCGCATTGACTTACGCAGTCATGTGAACAGGTTGAACATGAATATGTAGATGCTTATGGAGACCTTTTTTGTCAACAGGAGGGACTTAACAGGCTATGCCAGGAAGATAAGTACCTTTTTATTAGAAAATTGAGCTACCCATAGGGATCTTTTCTTTAGGATCTTCAGGAAAATCCATAAAATGGTTTGTACAGCTGGACAAACAGAGTAAAAAAAGAAGTGGCAAATATTCTTGCAAAGCAAACTTGTTAATTTGCTTCTTGAGCATTCGTAACCCTTTGCTCTCACACAGGCTTTGCTTCTGCAAGGGCTGTGCATTGCTGTCCCTGCCCTACCAAGGACACAGCACATGACTGACCCTGGTCTCTGTGTAGCCAAGCAGCCTCCTCAGAGGCTTCAACTTCAGCATGTGCGTAAGTCCTTAGCTGAACAGGGGCTTATCAGCGACGCATGACAAAGCCAAAGTGTTCTGCATGCAGATAAACATGGAGTGGAGTATTGGCATTGGGAGGAGTGGTGACAAGCTCTGGTCTTGCTCTGCATCAGCTGTGAATGCAGCCAGATGACCGGCAAACTGAAAGTATCTCTAGCCTGGAAATAGATTTATTGTGGGTTTTTGTTTATTCTGTAAGTAGCGCCACGAGTATCAAGGTGGGATATGAGACTTGCTGATAAAAAATGAGTTCCAAACTTTACCCCAGGGAACAGAAGCAATCTCCTTTGAGCTAGGGTATCCATTGCTGTGGTACAGATAGACACACTCATGAATAAGAGACACCAATGTGTTTGCTCAAAGTATGGTGAACATTAACAGTCACGCTTGAAAAAGTCCTATTACTGGTGATTAACTGGCTAGGAGAAACTGAGGCTAAATAACAGCCTGATGAGCAATCTGCAGTGGGTAATTGAAGCAGTGGAGGTCTCTTGGTAGAGAATAGCAGGATTAAAGCCAGTCCTCAAATCTCCTGCCTCCTGAATGGGATCTCCTACAATACAGATTAGCAAAAATTGTGTGGTGCAAAAGATCCATGCAAAAATCTCCACGTGCCTCATAGCCTGCTATTTTGGGAACTCTGTAATCACAGTGCTAAGCACCTTACATCCAGACTGTCCTTAGAAATCAGTGGAATATGTAACAAAGCCAGGTGCCATTTCGAATGACTCAAAATACTACAACCTTAATGAGAGAGTAAATGGAGATCTAGACAAGTCCTCTGCCTGGGGAGAACTTCCCTTGCTGTATATTGAGATTCAGATCTTCCCCATTAGTTTCACAAGGAAGAATTGTAAATGAATACCTTATTTCTGTATCCCTATCTAAGGGTCTCCAAATGCTTTCTGGTATTATGAGACAGACAAAACAATGTGAGACAAGTTAATATTGTTGTACCCATTTCACTGATGAGTAGACCGAGGCACATAAAGAAGTGACTTGTGTGATCATCAAACAAATCCGTCAGAGCTGAGAATAATAACCTACAAAGTCTACATCCTGATTCCTTGTCCCAACCTTTGCTCCACATTTCTCACTCTCTGTGCATCACCTTATGGCAAGAACCTAGAGGTCAGGTAGGGTTGTAAGGAGGAGGAGAAATAGTGAAACGCCCTTCTTGCAGATTTGTGCTTTCAAGTCTTGTCTGCTCATGATGCTTGTTGTGGTTCCAGTACCTACTCTGTATTGCTTCAGCAACTCCTTACAATCTCTTAAGCCAAACATGTCACTAAAAAAGGCAGCTGTGAGCAAAGCTTAGAATTTGGGGGACAGAGGACATCAGAATCCCTCAATCCCCACTCTTCAAAAGGTAAATAATAAATTTCTAAAGCTTCCCTGTTTGCTTATGCCTTCTTGCATAATGGCTGTCTTAATGAATTGAGAGAAGGAAATGTACAGCTATTCACCTTACAAATTTGTGGAAAAACCCTTCTTTTGAAGGTGCTGAATTTCTCTGAGGTAGAATGCATATTCTTGTATGTTACTGTAACTATTATGCTGAGGAGTCTGAGTGACAAAGCTAGGAGCAACGTCTCCTTGCTTATTGTCTTTGTCATTCTGCTTGTGTGTCATCCCACTGAAGTGCACCTGAAACAAAAGATGCATGAAATTGCATGTAGAATCACTCTTTGAAAATCACAGCAAGTTCTATGTAGTTAAAACCAGCAGTGTCCAAGCTCTGCTCCGTGGACTTCTGGTGGCTACCAAGCTCATCATAAGTGGTCTGACACATCTGGCTCATCCATGGACCCGTGGCAGATGATAGAATGCCTAGTGTTTGCATGAGTAGGATAGAGCAAAGTGGTGCTACAGGGTCAATGCTAGTCCACAGCCTGCTTGGGAACTGTAGCCCGAGTGCTTCTGTATGCTGATCTCTGGAAATACAACTGCAGTGTGGTAGGGAGTGTATGTGCAGAACCAAGTGAGTTGAGAATACATCTGTTCGTATAACTCTACTTAACCAGGGGTGATTTAGCGCTTCTACTTAGTGATGCTCTGGGATACAAAATTATAAAATATGGGCCTTTTTTGAAAAACAAATTTAATGACTGAGGAAGATATCTGAAGCAATCTATTTCCAGGAAAGACAAAATGTTGTTGTTGCTTTTCCAAATTCTGATGGTTACCCTGGATTTGTGGGAGATATTGAGGGGAGGACAAACTGTGCTAGACCAAGAGTTATGTTAGGAAAAGTCTGGAGAGTCTTGTGCTACTTGAGTTACAATGATAACTGTTTTCAGTAAAATAAGGGTTGCTGCATAGTATTAAACTGTGCTGGCAGAATGGCTTGCTGATATCCTGATCTGTTGAGCAAGAATCATTTACACTATGTGCTCTTAGAGATATTGCTGTTGCCCTGCATAACTGAAAACGGCTGTTTGTGTGTTAGCCTTCCCGGTGGGCCTCCTGGATCGCAGCATTTTATGGCTCAGTCTAGTGAAGTCCTTTCAGTCATCTAGATGCTGCTCCTCCCATGTAGACGTAGGGATGGCACTGTAAGGGTCCATGATGACTTTTGCACAGCGAATAATCATCACAATCAAGAAGAGGCAGAGGAAGACAAAACATGCTAATGTCAGTCCCTTGTCCACATCAACGTACACAGGCTCCGGGGTTGGTCCCTCCATTGCTTATGCCGCTCTTCATCTGGGTTTAGATTTACTCCTAACATCATCAACCACCTGCAAAACAAACACAGCATCAGACACAAGTGATTGCTCCTGAGTATGGGGAAACTCGGGGGTAGAACTGGAAACAGAAAATCTGTGATATATTCTTGTAGGGAAATAAACCTGCTGGAAATGTCATAGCTTGGGTAACTGAGAGCTGTGAAGAGGAGAAACCTCATCTCCACCTTAATTTAGCCCGTTAATGTTTCTTGCTAAAATATTAGATAATAAAAAGAGGTGTTAACAAAGAAAAGAGAAGCAGTGGTGAATGAACACTATGCACTTGAAATATCACCTCTTAAAAGAGGCACAGACACCGTTCTTGTCTCAGCATTTCCCAATCATAAAAATATTTCCTCTCCTCTGCTAGTCTGAAAGAGCAGACAAATGGCAGAGCAGACTGTTTCTATCCCAATTTTCCTCTCTGTCCAAACATTCCCTGTCTCTCACTGGCACAAAGCAAAGTGAAAATTATGCATACTTATTTTCCATAATATTTAATCTCTGGTACTCATAGGTTCTCCAGGCAATAGAAGATTTTTAGGAGCAATATAATTTTTACATGGGTGTTTTATCACCCAGAGCGGTACAGGGGATTATGTGATTAGTACAAGGATTATTTTATTTGATGCAGATGTCAGCATAGCTGAAGGTCTCTTCTGACCTCATCATCTGAATCCGTGAACAAAATGGCTTCAGCAGAGATTGTCTTGCTTCTGCCTCTGCAAATTTGTCCCCATTAGCTGCTAACAAAAATTGCTTTGTATGATGATGCTGAAGGAAAGGAAGTGACCTGAGTCATGGAATTAAGTCACTGCCCAGGGATGGGGGAAACTTTTCCTGACATCCACCTTTTGGTCAAGGTGGGATGTAGAAGTGTTGAGGGTTACCACTGTAAAAGAGCAGGAATATGGAATGCCTCTTTAAAACAAGCAACAACAAAAAACCTCATTCACATCAATGCAACAAGTAATCTGAGAATCAATCCCTGCTTCATTTGGAGAACAGAGATGGGAAAGAGAAGATAGTGAACTACAGGGAGAATTGGGTGAAACTTAGGTATCAAATGGTCCAGTTGCTCTCTATAACTACATTAATGCAGTGAGGAAATCCCAGGTACAGGTTTTACCTACGCAGCCAAGTTTGCCTGGTTTACGTTTCCAGTGAGCTGCTGCTGCTGGCAGGGCTATTTCAGTAGTGGTTCACATCTGGCTGGAGCATGATGTTCTTGCAGCATCGTGCTGTGCCAGCTGTGAGCGGGTGTCCCAGTGACTCCCGAGCTCTTATGCCCTGAGAATTTTTCTCAGGGTGAACTGAGGATCTTTTATTTTAAAAGTTCACAGTTCCTTCTCTATCTCATAATTCACTCCTTTTCAAGTTGTTTTCCAATTTCACCACCTCCTAGATCCTACAAGGCAAGTATAAATCAGCTGGGCCCTCTAGTCTATTTTAAGCACAAGGACAGCAGATTTTTTTAATTTCCTGAAAGCACAGAAATTACTGCAGCAGGGAGATGAAAGAGAAGCTGATGGCAGAAAGTGAATGAAACCAAGCAGACATTGCATGTATTTACCAGTGAGATCCTTGGATGGACCAGCAAGTTTGGGCTCATGAAGAAATCACTGAGGTGTGGGGTCAGACTTGCTCACCTGGCCTGATCAAAGGTGTATTATTCCCAGAAAAGACTATTACCACTCTGTTTCACCAGCCAAGAGATTTTACATTACAGTTTATAACTTCATTTGGTCCAAAAGACTCAAGTGGAGACCGAGTATTAATTGTGGATACTTATTTTTTTGTGGAGCAGAATTAAAAAAAGTTATCAAAACTACTAATGCAGCCCAGTCCTTCCTGAAGTACTCTTGTGAAGGTCCAACAAGGGTGGATTTGATTTTTTTTTTTTTTTCCCCTCCTGATATTCTGGCTATTGTACCATGTGGTGTTATTCCACACTAAATTACCTCCTGCAGAATATCAGAACTACCTGGTAATTTCTACTAGTACTGATCTTTGAAAAACTGCATTTTCAATCAAATGTACTTTCTTCTAAAAGATGAATCGTTTACTTGGAAAATGATCTGAGATTTCACGTAGAGGTCCTTGGAGATTTTCCTCTTCAAAATGGCATCACACAATCTCGTGGGAGTTGTGGTTCAAGTGCTGCGCCTTTCTACTTGCCTCTGCCCACAGGGCTGTGGATGGATGATGTTTCCTATGAAACACCTGAGCTGTCATGCAGCCCCCTCTCCTGCTGGAAGGGAAAAGCATGTTATGGAAAGGATACGGCAGGCAGAAAGCTTTACCCAGAGAGCACAGAGACGGCGTACGGCATCTGAGCTGTAGATGACACAGGAAATCACAGTGACAGCTTGAATATAATGGTTTCAGGTTTCGGTTGATCTGTTTTGCCAAAAAGCATTTTCAGTGGGAATACAAATATTTTTTCCAAAAAGATGTATTCCTGAGGTTGTACAAATCGTACAACTCCTTCTGCTCTCCCCATAAACTTGGTAACATTTCTATGCTGTGACTACCATTCTGCGTTAAGTCATTAGTGAAGGAGAATGTATTTCTTGGGGCTGGCCAGAAGGGCCTGGCTTTCCAAGTTGCTCTCCTCGCTCACAGCTTGACTGCTTACCTGAATCCATCTGTGCATCAGCATCGTCAGAGGGGGAAACATCCTCTGCGGATCCAGCTTGTCAGAGCCGCACCAACATAATGCTCGTGCTCATCTGAGTTGCGTGGTGGATTAGGTGTCAGAAGGCATTTGGTGGTGTTCTGCGCTGTTAGTTATTGCAATTGGATTTCAGTGGGCTTGGCCATGCAGAGACAGTTATGGGCACTGAATAGATCTAGGTGCTGGAAGGGGGCTGTGTCTGAGGCAGTTGTCTCCAGATTAATTTATTATTGCTGGAACATATTGCTGTTCTCGATTAGGCATCTGCAGACCAGCAAGAGATGGTCCCCAGATGTGAAAGGAGTTACTTGCACGTGTTCACCAGGGCTGGTTCCTCCTGAGAAAGTTCACCTCCCTGGTTTTATCATGGACATGCTGTTTGATTATTATTTCCTAAAAACCCTTTAGCACCGCTGCAGGTAGGGAACTGCCTGTGGATACACCAGCGCACAGGGAGGGAACAAGCTTGTTCCCGTGTGAATATCCAACGTGCCTCCTGTCTCCCTGCACAGACAGCTGCGGCTGCTGCGTGGCAATGATGTGCTTACATACATGAGCGAGGGTACAGCAGCTACGTGCCACTCCTGGCTGTCTGCCAGGTACTTGTGGTCTTCTATCTCTGTATTAGGTGAACAACTTGTTCTGCTTGTTTTCCAGTTCCTTGGCCAGTGCCTCAGCCTTCCCTTTCATCCCCTTGGTGCCCAGCGGTACAGCCAGGCTTGGAGGGGGTATGGAAGTGTCTTACAGGTTGAAGCAGAGTTGGTCCATGCTGGAGGAGGCCCTGCCTGCACGCCCTACCCTCTATCTCAGCCACGAGGGGGATGTGCTGTGTGCGTTAGCAGAACGGTTTTGCAGGTCCCAGCCTGGCTTGTGAAATCCATCATTGAAACTAACTCTCGCTCTGGCTACAGACTGGTTGGCTGGGTGCTTTGCTCTTATTTACCAGCACAGCTGATGTTGACAGCATATGGGGGGAAAAAAGATTAGCAAAAACAATTATAAAGGTTCACACTTGAATGATTAAGTTTTCTCTGAATAGCTGAATTGTAGAAAATTACTTTATTCCAGCTTGTCAGCACCCAGCTGTAGAATGATATTTTTTTTAATTTCTTCAGATTTGTTGAAAGCATAATTTGGTTTAAACAAAGCCAACAGATGAAGAAGGGCAATCTCTGGTTCAGATTATTAAGCAGTTTAGCAGTCTTATGAGTGTATGCTCTTCTGTAAATCCCCAGGTGCTTCAATACAGTCTCTCCCCCTCTAATGTCTCCCAGAATAGATGGGCACCACAGGCAGCCTCTTCAAGAGGGCTGTGGGACTCTCCGCTTCTCTGCATCTAGACAGGGATGGAGCTGGGCTGGCTTGCGGTGGGCAGTGTAATTCAGTACCAGAAGTGACACTCTGCACTTGGCTCCCTGTGAATTGCGAAGGAACAGGCAGCAGTTGTATCTCTCCAGGAGGTCAGCATCATCTAGTTTTGATGCCCTGGTCCCCCTGGCTTGTTCTTGTCTGAACATTCCTGCAGTTAAGAAACCCGGCAGCCTGGCAGTCATGTGCAACAACAGTCAGGGACCAGGGCCTGGGGATAAAGAACTTGGGTACCTCAGCAAAGAATCCATCCTGAGCATTTGGTCTTTCCACTGCTGTTTGCTTTGTGTTTCCCAGTGCTCTTTTCATGACGGATTGCCACAGAAGAGAGGATATATTCATTTTTTATGACCTTATGTACACAAGCAGATAGAGATATATTGGCATCCTCTTTAGTATACCAGCTCTGTTAGAAACCATATAATGCTTGTGCTCATAGGAGTGGCTGGATTTCACAATCATTCTTATCTATGCAAGATACTTTAAAATACATGTGGTTTTTTTTTCCAAACCTGACAATCTTGGCACTGTCACTTTAAATATAAGGCAATAATGTACCATATATATTGCAGAGAGTTGATCTAAACCATACCAGTTCCTATGCTCATTAATCATCTTTCCACTCATCTCAACTCATAGGATATATTTCAAAATATTATTTTTTTTCTTCTGTACTCCTTTCCGAAAACAACAGATATGCAGGGAGGGGAGGGATGGGAAACTATGTGATTTCATATATGCAAGCAGATCCCTACCTTCCAGACCTGGGTAGGAAGCCTGTCACATCCCGGCATAGCAGCATTGCGGAGTTAAAATCCTGACTGTAGCCATATTTTAAAAGTTTTGTTAGTCAGTGTGTCTTTAATGGCGTTCAGGCTCCGCTCAGGTTCATGTCCACCCAGACCTGGAAGCAGTTCTCACCGGTGTGTTCTGGAAAAAAAGAAATAATAATTCACCATTGCTCATCATGCAGGATGTGGGCGTTACGGGTTCGTTAAGCCATTGGGAATCGCTCCAGTGACAGCCTGAGGCAATTGGATACAGTCATATGCAAGATGGATTTATTTCTCAGACATTCCCTAGAAGAACGTTTATGATACAAAGAGCAACGTTTGAGCCTAAAGTAATCATATCCTTGTTTCTTCTTAAACAAGGAAAAACCCCATTTTTAATTTATAGTGAAAAGTCAACCAGGTCTGAATTGGTACTGCTCAGGAGTCTGTATCTTCAGTTAGTTTTTGGATTTTTTTAATTTTTTTTTTACAAAAATGGCCAGAATTGAAGTGAAACATTTCAATTGCTTAAACAAAACTGTTTGATGGATCTGAACTGATATACCAGGACTGAAAAACCATTAATTATTTGGATTTCTTTTTAGTCTGATTTGGGATGACATTTACATGCACACAAAATGATTTCAACCAGACAAACCCTTAAAGCTTGCTGGATGACAAACCCATTTCCCTACTCAATTTTGCTAACTCTCTGAAGTTTCTTATGGTGCAGAGTCCAGAACACATTTGTATAGAGCTCCTCAAGCTCTGCCCCACCACCACAGGCAGCCGAGGGGTAAGAAAACTTGTTTCTCTTCTTGGGGAACTTGGTGTCTGATGACCTGTCATGCTTACAGCCCTAATTAGGCCAGAGAGTGAGGGGCTGGACCTGGCACTCAAACACACGCAATACCAGTAACCGTAGTGGACAGCCCTGATGCCTGCTCAGCAGCACCACTCACAGAAAGATTGCTTAAAACCTTACTTTTATTCATTACTATATGGGCATCAGGACTTTGCCATGGACCATATCTACCATGCTAAGGTCTCTGTGAGCATGGACCAAAATGTCAGCAACTATTCCAGGGAACTTACAGTCTAAGTGTGAAGAAAAGGCAATATTTGGCTTGGAGAGCACATGGTGAGACAGGTAATGGCTGGGGACCCAACGCCGATGACCCAACACCTTGAGTACCAGCAGGACAGTGAGGTTTACTTTGCAGACAGCCTCTGCAGGGCTCCTCTCCCATCTTTGAACGGGATTTGGGTGCTGGCTGAGTGGTAGATGCTGGAACAGGGGCCAAAGGGAAGCGTGGATTGGCCTTTTTGTAATGGAGATAAATGTTGGGAAGAGATGGGGAGAGGCTGTTGTGGCCCTTGAAAGGGGAGGTGGCTCATGTGTCTGGGGGAATCTCTGAAGGAAGGAGCAGGAGCTGACGCCTGCAGTACTACTTGGAGCAGTGGTAGGGAGAGACATTTGTCAAAGCCGGAGGAGAGGAGGTTGTACTAATTAAAGCTGTGAGGTGGTAAGAGCCTACCTGATTGTTTTCATGATGCCTGCAGGGACGGTTACTCTGAGATGTTGGTATGGAAAGGAGTTTTAAGATGTAGGATGTGAAGGCTGAAGAGAAGAACAAGCCAAAGATGACCCCAAATCCCAGGTGAGGGGACTCAGCAGGACAGGGTGTTGCTCAGGCGAGGGAGTAGAGGTGAATGGCCAGGAGGGAAGGTGAAGTGCTGCTTCAGGAATCTATTTTGTGTGTGTGTGTCAGATGAACTCGCTTTCAATTTGAAGTTCAAATCTATAAAAGAGGAGTCCGGACACTTAATCATACTCTTAATAGTCTTAACAATCTAGTTTCGATTAAAAACTCACTGCCTCTGAGCACAGAGTCAAATGCTGTAGATAGATAGATACAGACAGATGAGCTTCTTTCTATATCCAGAGAGCAATAATATGACCGCTACCTTCATTTAAAAATTAATTGTCCTTTTATACTTACAGTTCTTTCAGCAGAAAATCAATACTTTATTTCAGTAACTCTGACTTCCTATGAGCATGATTTCTCCTATGTACCTGTAGCACACAGGCAGGTTTAATCTTTGTTTTTAACCCACTGTTTGGCTTTTTGGTTTCGTTTGGTTTTTTGCTTGCTTTACATATTGACTTCAAATCTTTATGCTCAGCTTAGTTTATGCAAACTCATTTATTCAATCTAGCCCACTCAGTTATGGTCAAGAGACAAATAATCTTCCCACAACACACTTGCTTTTAGCCAGTCATAAATTACTGGATGTCAATATTCCCTGTGAAGACTAAAGACATCATTTATGGGTGCCCCAAAAGTTGGAAACAAATAAACACATAAATCAATCTGGGGAAAGTCTTAAAAATTGCTGTTGCACAAATGTTTCCTTCTTACATAACCCCGCGGCAAGAATAACATTAATCTTTATGGAGAAAAAGATGCAACATACACTTAAAATAACTGTGGGCTGCTTATAATTTGAGAGCATCCTAAACCAAATAATCGTTTCTCACTCACTTGAGGAGCATGTGGTATTACTTGTCAACAAAAGAAAAAAGAAAAAAAGAGGTTATGCTTGGGAGCACGTCGCTGCTTAGAGCTGTTGAGCTAACTGATGGACAGTTGGATCCTGGAGAGAAAAGTGCCTCCAGTCTCCCAAAGTTCAACTTGCATGGATAATCCTTGATTAGACTTTGCTGAAGTAAGAGCCTGAGAACATCTAGGAACCTTTTTTAGAGACTGGAAATGGCAGTTCAGAGGTAAGAGAGTGGGGCAGAATCAGTGATGGACCTTATGCGTTGCTGGGCACAACGGTGGGAAGTGTTAGGACTTAAGCAACATATACTAGCTAAACAAGGGCAGGTAAGCCAGGACTGAGGTTGTAATGTTGTCTTTGTATCAGCTGCTTTACAGTCCCTAGGGGAGGAAGAAAAGAAAGCACATCCAGTGCTCCCTCAGAACCCAGTTTGGGTGATTTTGCTACATCTCCCTAGTACTGGCCTCCGCTGGCCAGGCTCTGAGCCATGTGTGAGCCAATAGCCCAGCTCAGCCCTGGGAAAAGGAGATCCGTGTCTCCTCTGTGCATTGCGGGGACATTTCTTTGGTTCCCTATTTGCATTTCTGCTGTGGGTGTGAGAGCTACAGTGATTTTGTAACATGGTTCAACCAGTCCTCCTTGCGGTACTCGCTTCTACCTGGGGGCCTGTTGGGAACATTGACTCATCAGGTACTGAAATCCTTTAACAGGTGATGCCAGGAAAATGCAAAGCAATACCTATGATATGCAAAGTTTAGATGGGCTTGAAAAGGAACGCCTGTCTGCAGCAGGATCATCCTTCATTCAGTCTGTATTTTGATAAGGAGTCTGAAGCTGCTTTTCTTAGCACTCAGTGCTATGATGCCCAGTGTGTGCACCCCCTTTTCTCATGGTGAGTGGCAAACATAAAGGAGTCTTAGAGAAACAAATGGATTTGGCTTTTAAGGCAAGGCTTGTAAGGTCTGAATAGATATGATATGAACACATTTTAATGGAGTATCTGCTGTTTAAACTCTCTGCTGTTTAAATCCTATGGAAGGAGACAAACACGCCTGTTGGTCCTGTCAGTTGTCTTACAAATTAAACTGTGGCTGTTAGCCAGGAGAACTATTAAGCAAAGTGATGTGGAAATTTTTCACTGCAGCAAAGCTGACAGGAAGGAAAAAAGAAAAACATTATTTTTTCCACTCCTGCTCTGAAGGTTTTTTTTTTTAATTTTACAAAAAAAAAGGTGCACTTTGAGGTAGAAGATCACCTCCTTTTTACATGAATACCTACCTTGTGTTGGTGGTGTCCAGTATTCTCTAACTTGCAGGATATTTCTCAGAGACACATATTTTGCCCTTTCATCTTGAAAAGCTACATACGTCTGGCTCAGATTGAGGCTGTATCAATGTTTTGACACTTGAGGAAAAGCATTATGGATGAATGCTTACCAAAATAGCTGGGTTACACCTGCAGAACTGCCACAAATGTTGACATGACAAAATCATGTAGCCCTGCTTCATTTCTGAATTGTTTATTTAAAATGAAAAGCTAAATTCTCACTAATGAAGGAAACTCCTAGTCAAAAAGATACTAATTTAATAAGTCGGAGACAAAACAGAAAAAAAAAAGTTATAGGTAGATTTGCTGTAGTAACAGATGTAGGTTTTGTGTATGCAAGTACTCATCAATGCATATTGATAACTAACTCATAAGCTTTTTTAATACAGACTTTTCTCAGATACTTCAGAAATTTGTGGGGAGAGGGTTTTGATCAAATAAACATAAACAAAAATAAAGCTCAAAGTCCAGAGTGTGTTTCGGTTCAAAATGAAACAAAATGATGCAAGTTTTACACTGGGCTCCCATCAAAGACACTGCTCCTGTCTGTTCCTTTTCAGAACCGGTTTAGTCTGCGGGGGACAGTAAGGATGGAAGTTTGTAGCTTGTGCTCATGTGTGTAACTTACTGTGCTATTTCTTGGTTTCTTTGTGGTGATCTAATCAGAGGCGTGATGCCAGCTGAACTACATCGCATCTTAAACTGAAAAAAATTTTGCAAAGGAGTCTTAAAGACTGAATGAATGAGCCATGGGGTGCAGAGGTGCTCCTGTGTAGGAATCTAGATTTGACTGCAAAGCAGGACGTGATGTTATATACTGTTCAGCATCTGTTGCCAGGTGTCTGGGCAAAAATGGACCTGCAGAAGGAACAGTCCCAAAGCCCAGAAATGTTTTTGGGTAAGGATGAAAAACCCTTAGAAAACATTGGCAAAACCAACCCCACTTAAACAGATTTATCTCTCTTCACGGATATGAGGAATTGGAGGAAAAAAATAATTGAAGATGTGAAATGAAAAGTTAGGGGCCCCAGGTGATCTGAAATGGGCTTGGGTTAGGGCTGTTTCAGGGAGCAGTGCTTTGTGCTACATGAGACATCCAGAGCAGCTCACTGCTCCTCACCCTCTCCAGCTGGAAAGCCAGAATTGTTGGAGCATGTTAGCTAATTTTGGTTATAATTTGCCAACAGGAGAAGTAGAAATATCATTACTAGTTTTTCCCTGTTTTCTCAAGAGAACAGTTTTTCTCTTACTACTATAAGAACCGGGAGAATGAAAACTGGCCCGTTTTCAGAGCCGCCGAGCGCCTGGAGCACCATCTGGAATCAGTGCGACCAGCCAACCAATTCACCATCACAGAAAATCTTCCTGGTTTCAGACCCTGCCTTTCTGTACAGAGTTCTGCACATGAATACTGCACAAAAGCTTCTTTCTGATGAGGATCCAATTGGCATCCAGATAAACTATATTTTCAGCTGTCTCCCCATGGGGATGGATTGCAGTTTCCTTCAGAGAGAGGCCAGATGATTTTTTATTACAAATGAACCAAAACCTTGAGGCAGGACATGTATTACATTTCCATGACAGCACTGGCAGGAGTGAAGGATCCTGATAAGAATTTAAGGATAATTGAACTCTAGTCTCCAGCTCTGCAGGTAGATAACAAATATAGCAGCCTCCAAATTCTGCGTGTCACCGAGCGAGGCTGGGTGAAAGGATAAATGACCCATTGCTCAGAAGAGTGAGGATCAGTCAGGATCCTGAGTCTAAGTCCCAGCTGTTCATGGTCCCTGTCTCTTGTCCTTCGCAGGACATGTGGGCTATATCTGTACTAGTAAATCAAATGTGTCCAAGACTCTTTTTTCACATTGAGGCTGGCTGGCAAAGAGCAGCCCATGCAAATACTGTTAAACTTGCTTGGCCTCTGTGACAGGTCATTATGCTATAATGTGGTTATGTAGAGGAATGACAAAATAAACTTGTAAACTTCAAGTATCTTTTAGTTGCAGAATATATTTGAGAAGTGCCAGATGGATGGGTGTAAAATACAGTTTGTGTTTAATCAAAGACAGAGAACAGTCAAAAATTATCTCTGAGAATGGTAAAGCAATTGGCCACTTTCTGAATGGGCTTTGGTGGCATGAGGTGGGCAGAATACCGATATAGTGACCACCAGCACAGCCTGACATTGAAGACTGTCCAAGTGGTGAAAAGCCACCCAATGGCTCTTACCCTGGTCCTTGTTCCCGTTTCTGGGCCATGCTCCCTGGATCACCTCCAAGTCTGCAGTCCTCAGGCACCCGAGCCCTGAGGGGCTGCTGCAAGCTAGGCTGTAATGCAGCACCCCTGAAGCAGCTCTGATCTGTGCTAGTGGTGGCTTTGACCATAGCTTTGTTTGTGCTTGGGGTTTTGGGGGTGATTAATGCCTTTCATTCCCTCCTTCCCTCTCATCCCAACCTGTACTGACGGTATTACAAAGTACAGCCCATGGCCTGAGTTCTACCTGTGTTTCTACATGTTTTTTTTTCTGATCCTGCTCTAAGTACATGTGCAGCCATTTCATCACATCAAGAAAGGTCCTTTCCTCAGCTGAAAGCTCATTGACTATTCTATAAAACTTGTAGTCAGAGCCACTGTTTAATTAAGACTGTACTGAAAGGAGCTTTGATTCCAGCCATGTATTACAGCCCGATGTTGTTTTCTTTGTCACTGCGGCAGATTATTGGAAGTGTAGTCCTTGATTAAAAAGATTGTGTGCAATTACATTCCATCTCCACGTCTTCAGCCAGATCAGTAGCTTGTCAGTGGGTCGTTGGGAATCAGACTGCCAGAACCTTTGTACGTGTTCAATTTATAAAAGACTGTGTTTCTGGCACAGCACCCGACAGTCCTATACAACCAATTCCTTATTAATGCGCCATTAGCCACAAGGAACATTTTTAAGTGAATCTAATGTACAGGGAGCGACGAGGGCTTGCCTGAACTGACTCAGCAGTTTGGAAGGTCTTTTCTCCTTTGCAGGGATCGCACTAACTTCTGAATGTGCTCCAATGTCCCAAGCCTAAATGCTGGTTTTCCTCCTCTAGCCATCTTTATTATTTTGGTTTCTGGTGGACTAGGATCACTGTAATTTGAAAGCGGGTCAGTGTGCTGAGGAATAGATACCTTCTACTAGGGAGTTCTCTTTAGAACAACTAAAATGGTCAAAGGGATGATTAGTTGCTTTACAAGCGCCTGAAGAAGATGGGGCTCTTCAGTTTGGGAAAAAGGTGGCTGAGGAATAATATGTTTGAGCTATACAAAATCACTGATCAGGTGGGTGGGAAAATAAAAAAAAATAAAAATTCACCAGTTTCCAAAATAGGGAAACTTGGGGGCATTCAATGGAACTAGTAGGAGATCAGCTTGAAATGGAAAAAAGTAGTTCTTTATTCAGCAGGTAGTGACTTTCTGAAACTTGCTGGCACAGGAGACTGGAGACAGTACCAGCAGGCTCAAAAGGTGTTGGATGCGTTATGGACAACAGGTCCATAAATAGACACTGAAAGCGCTAAGCAGAGGTCTTCCCTAAAACTTCCCTAATGCAACAACTGTGGATGTCGGAGGACGGACTGCTAAATGTGGCCGGGCTTACAGGACGCCCCTAATGAGCATCTCCCCTTGATGCTACCAGAGACAGAGTACTGGGCTGGATGGACCACGGCTCTCACCCAGCAACAGGTTTCTTATGTTCGCATTTCTGTGATTGCTAATGCTTTCAGGCTGGCTCCTGGAAACTCCCCATTAAAAAAAAAAAGAGAAGATATTAAAGCTCTGATCCAATTTCAGCTTCAATCTCTATTTATATCTTTAAGTAATATAGTTCTAATACTTTTTAAAACAGGCACTGATCTTTGCTTCTAGTTCAACTCTGTCTCTTTATATTTACATATGCAGTACAATAATGAGATTCCTCAAAAGCTTTTCATGCATGAAAGGCAACTAAGCTCAAACAGCTCAGTCCTATGAATAATAAGGTGAGATGTGTCCCAGTGGGTCTCTGCCTGCCCCCTGACTGGTGTTTGTTTATTTATTGTCACAGGCTCATTTTATGTCTTTGCTCTTGGAGGTTCAGTTAATTGCAAATGCAGGCAATGGAGGCTAGTTGTCTTGCAGAACACTTGACTTTGGGCCAGAAACAAGTACACATCTAACAGATAGAAATTACATCCCCAAATCCATGTGGCCTGGGAAAGATAGAATTACCTTTCAACACCATCTCTCCAGACACATAACTCAGTACAGAGCACCCAGCCAATGATCTTTAAAACTATGCAGGAAGCAAGATATGATGATACCTCAGGATTAACTAAATTTTCCTGCCTTGTTTGGTGCACTTCTATGTTAAGATTTATGTTAGATAGGAACTAACTGGACTGTGGTCATACCTCGTTACAGAACTAGCATTTTCTAAGGCGAATTGTTATATATGTGCAAATGCAGATCTGAAACTCTTTTTTTTTTCTTTTTTTGGACTCTGTTCTTTCCTTCCCCTCGGATTGTTTTCCCTTCAAGTTCTTCTAGATGGTCCTAGTGCTGTGCATTAGGGTAAGGAATGACTCCGGATCTCCCACAGGTTCCATGTGCCACAGCTGAGTCTGGGAGCATCTGGAAGGACAGGACATCCAGCTCAAAAGCAGCACTTGCTTTTCTGTTGCTCAGCTGCAGTTCTGCCTGGAGCTGGGTTCAGAAGCTACTCCTGCTCTTGTGCCAGCAACAGTCAGGTTTCTTAAAACAGGGTTTTGATTGAGGAGGGGGAGAGTGAGGTGGCAGAAAGAGCCTTTATAACTGCTTCAGCATAGGTCTTCTCTTAGAAGGTGAACCATGGCAACTGGTTTTCATCATTCTTGCAATGTTTCTGACATTAGCTGATTCACAGAAATAACAAAGCCCATGATCTTCTCCCCTGCCATTGCAGATGAACACAAAGAATTATCTCGTTGCAGTGGCTGTGGGGAAAATGGTTTCCTCTACTAAAAACCTGTCATTTTCTTTTGGGGCTTTTTGTTCTGTGTTAACACAAAAATGAGACCTCCGCATGTGTACAGCCTGGGATGCAAAGGTGTGTGAGATGCTCAGGTTTTGTGCGGTGGGAGCTAACGCAGGCCGCAGGGATTCTCTACGGCAGGACAAAGCAAGGAGCCTTGTTTTGCTTCAAGCTGGCTATTTAGAGCAGGATTGTTCGAGTCACCTGGAACAGGGATGCACAGGTCTCAATTTTAGCAGAGTTTAAGAGTTAACACTAAAGGAAGGCAAATAAAATCATATGACCTCTTCTGTTTTTCCAAATAAGTTGAAAGTAATTATTAACCAAGAGTAGCATATTAAGAAAAGATCCAAGGAAGCTCCTTTAATAACAGAAACCTCCAACACTGCCCCACAGTCTGTAAGTCAGATCAGTGCCCGACAGTGCTGTGCTTTTTCTATTTAAGCCTGCTCTGCAAAATGAACTTTGCAAATTGAGATTTACTCAAGCATCTCTATCCATTTACATGACTACCGAAACTGTACCTGCAGCTTGGCGGGGGGGGCAGCAACGGAAAGTAGCCTGAGACCGCCGTAAAATTTAGTTCTTATAAATACACCAAGCCTCAAAGTAGGGAGGACCTGTATTAGCTGGTTGCTAAAGAAGACAGAGTGCGGGAAGGAGGTTGGAGAGGCTGCTCACAAACAGTCTGATGCACGTAATGGTGCGAAGGTCAGCAACCCCGTAGTGATATCCTAAGTGAATAATGGGGCTCGTATGGTAGAGCTGCCTAGGGCATCTTTCCTGGCTTGAATGAACACTGCAACTGCAAACCATCCAAAAGCAGAGAGATATACAGCTCTAAGCTAGAAAATAGCACTTTTATGGGCATGTTAAAATACGGTCTGCATATTGCTAGGTACCTTTCTTTGAATGACTTTTCCTTAGCAGAGAATAATGTTTGGCTTGCATTTACTTGACCGTGAGCACCCTTGAACTAAATTAGTTTTGTAAACGTTGGACTGGCAGTGGGTGGGTTGATTTCTAGAGAAATTCTTTTAATAATAAAATGCTTCATAAAAACTGCATTGACTTCAACCAGGCAGACTGCAGGCAGCTAGAAACTTCTGATTGCTTCACTTTAACCCAGTATTTTTGGGCTAACCAAAATACAAATGCCTGACAAATGTCATCATCTTTCTGGTAAATGTCCCTCATGAGCAGGAAAATAAAGGGCAGTATTATTCACAGGGATGTCTGGTTGGTCAGGTCTGAGGAGAGGGAGACCCAATGCGATATTCAGACTGAGTAAAATTTGTGCTTCCGAGACACCTATATGAAATCAGTGGGCCATACAGGCTGACAGCCTACACTTGGCGTTTCCCATATTATGCAGCAATATGACGAGCACAAACTTTAGCCCTCTTCCCCCGCAACTTTTTTTGCAAGTGCCACACACTGATTCACTACTGACTATGCAGTGAGAAAGACAGTGTTTTTTGTGCATTGCTGGGTGGGTCCATATGTCTGAAGATACCATCTCGACATCTTCCGAGGCCTCCACAAAACCAGGTCTGAGAGCTAAGCAGCCTCAGGAAACCCTGCTGCACTTTCTCTCTGAGGAAGGCCTTTCTGCCAGAAAGGATGCTTTAACTGGAACACTGCATTCACAAGCCAAATTCCCCTTGGTATCACCTCCCCTTTTCTGCCAACTAATAAAACCCTTGTTTTCTCAAAGGCAAGTCCAAGCAGAGTTTTGACTTTGAAAAATAAGTGCCAGCAATTATCTGATATTCAATATGGCCAGTTCTATTGATATGCAATTTTTAGTAGGAAGTGTTTACATATTATAGTAGCAGCATAAAAACCTAAGCTTGACCACAAAGAATGGGGTTCCAATTATTCCTTTGGCATCTATGGAAGGTATAGTTTAAAGTAACAAGTCTTCACAGAAGTCTTAAGTCCTGATAAGCTGTTATGTCCCAACTTAAAACTTCTCTAAGCTTATGAAGTACTTTCCTGAATGCTACACTGGGGTTTGCTTTTTTTCTTGGTGGCCTACTGCAGCGGATACCAATTAAAGCATTTGCCAGGTTTCTTACAAATATAACCTTGAAACTGTATTAGCAATCTAATGGTGAAATGTAGCTAGCCTATGCATATCTGTCCATCAAATGACACTGTAGTGCAGTGGTTAGGAACGATTGCAGATCCGCTTTTAAGAAATTGGGGACATCCTTACTATACACCGCTCTGGTACATGCATCCCCTGGTTTATGCTGCAGGGACTCCCCTCCGTTCCTTTCTATTTAAAGTCTTCTGACAGAGCTAATTATGGCAGCAAGCAACTTGCCTCAATGTCATTTAGGGAATATGAGCATTTGTGTTTTCAGGAGTTCTCGTGCGTTGCCCTGAATTTCAGATGTGGTTTGTCAGTTGTTGAAACTATGTATGAAGAAATTTCAGTCACTGAAGTCAGATGCATTTCAAAGCATAGTAACTAGTGCCTGCTGCACATTTTGCTTCTTCTAGTGAATGTGTGATGGTTTGCTATTTATATATGTTTAGGAAAGTTCCTTCACTATACATTCACCCTTTTTACTCTACCCCCTGTCTGTCGGTTAACTAATACTCTCAGAGAACTGCTCTGTTACAGAAAGTGACTCTAAAAACTGCCTTCCTTTCCCTTATTTTTTATTATTATTATTTTTTCTAAGCTTGAGAAGCAAGATTGCTTTTCTAACCCTGAAAACTCAGCCTGGGAACTGGAGCTAGGTTCTTTGCTACCTCATGAATCACCATCCTGGGAATGATTCTGCACTGGAACTTGGAACAGCCTGATAATTCAGGAGCCAGGAGACATCCCAGCTCCCCCACACACCCTGGCCTTACATATGGCATTGCTGCATTGCTACTGGATATAAAAAGCCTACAGAATCTGTTTCAGCCAGGAAGCAGCTGGGATTTTGAATGCAGATGAGAAGTAGACTTAATTCACTTGAGTAAAAAGAGGTCAATAGAAAATGAACATTTTTGCCTGTCCATAATTGCATTTTAAGCACATAATAAGTAGATGATGGTAACCATGTGCTAAAGGGTCCAACTGTTCTTAATTGATTAAAATAGCTTCTGAAGACTGTTTCTATTAAGAATTTAACACAACATAGTGTTATACCATTGCACCAGGAGGGGGTTGCCGTTACCTATGGCTCTCTTTGGGTCAGGCAGCTTTGAATTCATGTGATTTTCCACAAGCCAGATGCTATCACTTGGTATGGACAGTCACCTGCCTCTGCCCTGCTAACCTCAATACTGGCACAATATCAGTATATCCGGGGCCTTTAGCACCAAATCTCCCCCTATCTCCCATGTGAGCTGAAGGAGTTACTTTCCAGTGGTTATATAAAGGTCAGCTGCTAGAAGGAGGCAGAGGTTAGTGGTCAGGCCTGCTGAGTTGAGGGTATTGTGCCCAGCTGCTCATTCCTTTCTTTCTTTTCCCTCTATCCCAATGCTAAATCTCTGGTATAAAAATCTGCGTTGTGTCACTTCTGTCAAAAGTGTTAAAAACCTTCCCCCTTAATAACCCAGGGCAGGTCTGAGAGTGGCCACAAGGGCAGTTAGGCTGGCAAAGTGCAGGGGGTCTGGCAGGAAGGGGAGCGTGATGGGTAGTTTTGGATGGAGAGGTGGAAATAACCATTTATCCCAGGTCAGCAGGGTGAGAAAGGCCATGTTGGCTCTATCGCAGTAAATAGTGCATTGACTTATAGAAGCATGGAGATAGGAACTGAGTTTCTCCTCTGTGGGATCTTCAGACCCAGAACTTCATCTGTTCTGATGCAAGGTTGGCTTATATTTCATTTCTCAGAGATGGGGGAAAAAAAAGTTAATATCTCCCCTGTAAGATGAGACAGTAAAATTGAGACTCTGTTTTCTCTGCCTGTGCATGGAAGATTCTAGGAAAACTAGTTTTCTTCAGGGTCCTAGAATGAAAATATTATTTATCCTGCCCTTCTCTAGAATGAATGAAGGCTTTTGTTCTCCAGCCAGAGAATGAGAAGTGTACTTCTGAAGTGACTTGAAGCTGGCTGCAGTACAGGTTGCTCAATGTTAATTAAAAAAACCAATAATAACATAATCATCATGGTAATACCAGCCCAGTGTTTTATCCCACCTCCTTTAAACAGACTAAATAAATCATTGACTTAATACATAATTTTCCATGAAGTAGCATGGCAACTGCTCCAGTTTACTGGCACGCAGGCAGACAACAGAATCCTGGCAGAACTTTAACATGCACATTTGAAAGGCAGCATCTCTGGGCTTTGTCTTTTAATTGCAAAGCATTAAATCATGCAATCCATCTAGCTCTAGGCTCTCTGTCTCAGCCATGGCTTATGTTAACCTGTTGTCAAAATAAATTTGATTTGCAAGTGTACAAGAGCCAGGCTGATATTTTAATTTTAGATCACTTCTCTGAATGCAATTTCCACATAAGGGTTTAAGCACGTGCCTAACTTTAAATATGCACTTAGGGCAGCCCTGAGAAGTAAAGCAGTAAGGCCAAGATACCTAATTGCATTTAGGTTCCTCAATTCTCATAGACTTTAATGAGAACAGGGGTTCCTAGGCAGGATTTAGGAGCCAATCTATTCCTATGCCTTTGACTTTTAACCTAAGCTCAATTAATACCATCCAACTTAAATGCATGCTCTAAGTATTTGCATGTTCTGCTGGATGGCACCTAGAATACCCTGTATATTGCAGTCCTTGTACTGGATATGATACTTCTCTTTCCAATCTTCACCTCTGCTATTGAATGTTAAGGCAGAAAATCGAAGCATTGCTAATTACAAGTAGGAAGGAACTTTCCAACTTTAATGCATTTATCTGAAATCCTCCCTGGAATTCAGATTATTTCCTTATATCTCAAGAAACGGTAACCATCTCCTTCCCGTAGGTCAATGTGTACACATTAATTTAAATCCATGTGACAAATGATATCAGATTAAGCTGAAAAAACCAAATCATAAATCTATGCTGACCAGGCATATTCGAAAAAAAATGGCTAGAAATAACTTGCTTAGTAAATTAATACAAAGCCTTTGATATCGTAAGTGCTTCAAACTAACATCCACACAGCTGGTAAAATGGAAGTTTGTCATCCTGAGTATCAAATGGAAGGAAGGTCAGAGAAATTAATTAAGCAAATGTATAGCAAGGCTGACCTAGCAGTCATTAGAAACTCAAATCAATGGGTATTTGTCTTGCAGGACAAAAACATGTCTGTTTACAGAAACATTAAAGAACCGTGGACTTGGACCAAGTAGATGGAAATTTATTTTGGAAGGCTTTTCTTCCTCGCACAGAACCTTTTGAGAGCATTTTATTTACACACGTTGGAGTTTTCCATTTTGTAGCTGAATAGTAAATCTTATCCCACACTTACTGAGACCACAGCCTCATGTAACCACCTCAGTAGCATTTGCCCCAGACAACAGCTAGTTCTTCAATGCCTGATCTTATTACAGAACTATGAAAGCAGGACTAAAGGTACCAAAAAGAGAGCTCCTTGCAACAAGCCTTTGGCCAGAGTTATAACACATAGATTTGTGTTCCATTTTAAGTGTCAAACTGCAGTGATGTTTATAAATGATAAAACCAGCCTTAGCTCCTAGGATGTGCTGAAATTCATGAATGGCAGTTCTGTCACTGTCAGGACTCAGAAGACAGCACAGGCTGGGAAGCATCCTTTAAAAACATGGAGTTCCATATTCTTATTTGGGAGACACACAATAAATAACATCAATACCAATGGACCTGCATATTCATTTTCAGCCTTATTTTGCACCTCTGTGAGATGTTACTGCCAGCTTCAGTGATGTAGGAGTATGTCTATAGTGCCTCTGAACTCTTCTCAAGAATGGCAGCAGTCATCTCCATGCTGCTTAAAGAGTAGAGTATCCATCCCACTTTTACTGTTCATAGTATTGCAGCCTGCTTTTAGATCAATGAATGATTTCTCTCTTTGTATTTAACAGGATACAATATTGGTAATTGCTGTTAGATGTTTCAAGTGTTAATCTTTTAAGAAGAGAAACTGTTTAGCTTTCGGATTCATTTGCTTATGCACTAAACTTTGCAGGACCCTATTTGTAGATGTAGTTTGCCAGATGCTGCACTTGGTGACATAACACAATCCGGGAGTGTTTAGCTGGAAGCTCTGAGTATTAACTGGGAATAAAATGTGGTTTTTCTTAATGGCTGATATGGTTCAGCTGTAGATAAATTCATCTCCCATAGCACTATGTGCTTTGGTACATTCCCTGTGTATTCTGCTTCAGTAGTTCACTTCCCGTTATTTTGATTTTGTGCTGGCATAAACCTCTGGTAAGACAGTGCTGTGCAAACTTTATAACCTCAAGGAATTATTTGGGACACGGTGAACTAAGCATAATTCTGTCCTCATTTATCCCCATAAACAACAAAGTCCATAAATCATCTTCCATCTGCTTTGGCATGCAGTGGCACTCAGGAAAATGCTATGCAGAGCTCTCCATCATGCAAATGTAGGCTGGGACCCTGTGGCCAGTTAAGACAGCAATGTGAAGGCTTGCTTCCAAACAGCAAGCAGAGAAAGCCACAAGAGTAAATCTTCTTGATTCCTCCTTCCTTTCTTATTTTTTCCTGTGTGTACATAAAAAAACCCAGCCCTCACACAAAACAATGCACGCACACACCACAGCATCTGTCTATGGATCTCTCTTTACTTTAGAAATGTCCTTTTCCTCATTTCACACCCTCTGAGAATTTTATTAATCCTATTGTAAAATAGGGGAGACCTGAGCTGTGTATGAAGCCAAATCCCCCCTCCTTTTTTTTTAGAAAAGCTTCTTTTTAAGGGTTTGACTCTGGATACCTAAGTGATTCTCCATTCTGTCTGGAAACATTTGGTCCTATGCTCTTCCACCAATTCCAGCTCTCCCATCGTACCTTATTTATAACACACGGTGAAGAAAATTACCCTCCCCCTTCCAGCACTCAGAAAGTTTAAACTGCGAACTATAATATTTGGCTGGTAATATGGCAAATCAGGTGAGAAAGGTGTTGTATTGCTGCAATTTGAACGCTGTTCAGAAATGCTGAGGCATATTAAAGTACTTGGATGTCATTTAATGAATAATGAATGTATTTATTATTGCTATGCCACTCAAGCAGGGAAAACAACATTGGCTTGCATGGAAGTATGTCTGCAACCATTATTCGGCAAACAGAAGTTGATTATATACAAATCTTTCCTCACGTAGAAGTATTTTCTTCAGTGCCTTCTGCTCATCATTCCTTCCTCTTTGCAAAGGAGAACTGTGTTTTTCCCCTCTGCATGCATTTGTACTTCCTTGCCCTTTTTACTTCATCCTCCTTCTTTGTAATCTGGTGAAAAAGTGCTTCTATTCCTTCACAAATTCCTTTTCTAAACAGTAACCAGCAAGGACTTTACGGAGCAGTGATTTTCCAGCACCCTTTCAGAGTCCCCGTAGTTGTTCTGCTGTACAAGCAACTGCCGCATATTTGAGGAGGATTGCAAGTGAATAACCTCAGATTTTATGTTCTGTGCTCATGCTAGTGTCATGTTTTGAAACAGTAGCTTCTCAGAAAGTTACTGAGATCTAAACATCTGAAAAAGATTTGTAGAATCATCTTTGCTATTTTGAAGACATGGCTATTATTCATTCAAATGCGTCTCACTTGCTAAATCTGTTTTTACAAGAACTTTACTAGTTATTAAATAACCTGCATGGCAGTTTGTTTATGGGCTCGTTGAATGACATGTTAATCAAATACAAGTTTATATTAGCCAGAGCTCGGTGGAAAAAAAGAAAGTGCTAATACAACCAGAAGAAACTATAAGGATAGAAGTCAGAAAATTTTGCCCAGAAAATCTGTTTAGAAATAGAGTTTGTTCTTCATATTCAGTTCTTCAGATCATGGAGGGGGGAAACTCAGTAAGATAATCTTACAACGAGATCCAGTGGAAAAAAGAAGTAATAGTTAGCCCATATGTCATATGAGAAAAGCCAAAAAATTGTAGTAACTTGACTGTCCCCCTCCATTTTCCTCTGACATAAGGTTGTATTAGAGCATTTACTGACTTCTATTTCGCGATAATACAAATATGGGAAAGAACATTGAGATCGTGATTAAAAGAGCCTAATTCTGATTTCACTTATCCTAGTAAGTACTGGATCAGATCTGGGTTTCCTTACCTCTACATGCTTGGCCTTCTAATTTTATTCCTTGTTTTAAAATTCTCTTTGATTTGGCTTTCAAGGTGAGAAATATGCTTAATAGCAGCAGTGGCATGGCCCTGCACTCGGGAGAACTGGCACGGCCATCTGAAGCCTTGTTTGCAGCTGCTCCTGCTTTCTGATCTCTCCTACAGAAGCATTTTGCAAAAATCCATTATTTTAGAGAGAAATGCATCAATAATGGAGGCAAAACAAAAGTTTAGAATAGAAAGATGTTGTTTGCTGATATGAAGTAAGGTGGGATATTAAATAATTGATCATGTACAGGAAAGGTTGAAAATTAGTCTAATCACTCAAAAAATTTTGAAGGAACAGCTATTCTTATTTTCCCCTGATGGTTACTACTCTGTTTTATGGCTTAAACTGCTCTAAAAAATGCTGAATTTCTCCGTGCAGTAGAATTTCCAGATATTTCAGAAAAGTGCTATTGGGCAGTTGTGGAATAAAATTAATGTCTGCTTGGAATCGTATACTCTCTTGCTGTTCAAAGATCCTCTTCTCTCAGGAAACCCAGCGAATTTAATAGAGCTGGGGGAGAAACTTTTCCTTATCAAACTTATTACATTTTACAGACATTCAATGGGTGAGACACTTTGGATCATATGATGAAGAGGGGAAAAAGATAGCGCGGAAAATGCGATAGCGGAGGAGCTGCAGCTCTAGTTTGGTGCTTTAGAAGAACTCCTTCCAACACAGCCCCTTCCTCTGCGATGAACAGGGCACCTTGGTGGTACTGCTCTAGCTCCAGGGTGAGGCAATCCTGCTTTTGCTCTGCCAGAATGAGACTCACCGTATCGATGTAACAAAAACTTTTCAACTGTGTTGAAACTTTCAATTTAAATTGCTCATTTTTCAGTTTACACAAGCCCTATGTGGAAAGAGAGACTTAAACAAAAAAACTCTAGTGATTGGCATCTACTAAAAAAAAGATTTTTTTGGTTCACAGAAAAAGGCAAAATACTAAATGTTTTGAAAAATACGCTTCGCCACCCCCCCCCCCCGCCCCGATTATCTGTTTAGAGGCAAAGTCTTGCAGAAAACAGATTTGAAATGCCATACTAATTGTATCGGTTATTGTCCTTGATCTTTGCACAGAGAAACAGTGATGGCAAACTCACTTGAGAGGTTCCCAGGGCTTCTCTGTCTCTAGGATCACAACTCTGACTGAGACAGGAATTTGGGGTGGTGATTATTTCCTTGGCGTTCTATTTTGGTGTGGTGGTAATGCAATAGGAGAATGATTTGTACTGAACATCACTTGTAAGGAGAGAGAAAACAATTCTGCAACATTTCTTTGAGACGATCAGGCTCTCATGTTGCCTGATAGTCTTTGGGAACGGATTCCATAGTTGGCTTCCCTGGAGTGAAAATGCCCTGTCCAATACACTGGACTCTATGGACTCCATTGCCCCAATTGTCATGAAAAATCATTCATTGAAATTCTGTTTTCCCTGCAGCTGAAACCAGTTTCCTGCAGTTAAGCTGTCCTCTAATAGGTGCCCATGCCCAGAGGTGAGCTCGTGGCAGGAGCTACTCCGTCCAGAGTGTCTGGGAGCGCCCAGGACGTGCTGGTCTGTGCTTCGGACAAGCCACTGCTGGTAGCTGCAGTTACTTCTGTCCGACTCTAAACAGCCATCTGCTGTTAGGTGTCCCTGTTTCCGAGAAGGAGTTACCTACAGTTACCTGTCATGTGATTTCTCAGTTAAGGTTTTGTAACGCCATCTGCCTTGCACTTGAAAAGTTATTTTCAGCTGATTTTGAGGAATCCTACGCACCCCAAAACAGGTCACTTGGCCCATCTCAAACCTCTGCCTCAGTACTTCGCTGTCCTGGATGGGTGCAGACTCCCAACGCCCTCCAGTCATGCAGTTCTGCATGCAGTTCACGTGCTCGCCACTGTTAAATACGAAGGATCTCATTAGAACAGACCTAACCGTGGTGTAAACTATTTTACATATCATGAACTCAGTATAAGCAAATGTAACTTGCAAGTGGAGGAAGAAAGAAGGCATCACAAGAAACAGTTTTTTTAAAAAAGGAATAAAGACTAGAAGGTGAGGTAGTACAGATTTCCTGTTGTTTATTGTTTTTCTTTCTTTGCGGGGTGACTTGCTCCTTGCCTTCTGTTATGTTTACTGATGTCTAGCTTAAATTGTCAGTTAAGTGACCTCTCAATTTAGCCAAAGGTTTTAATGTGGGAGCATAAGGAGATTACGGGAATGAATTGTCAGGAGAAAAGAAAGCAATAGACAACTGTTCTGATCCCTACGCAAATAAGGAAACAAGACTTTGTTTATACAAAGTATCCCATTCTTACCAAATCCAATAGATAAAATTCTGCTAAAAGTGCCAGTGTTATTTCCTTCTCTGCTATTAATTTTAAAAAACTGCTGTAGGCATTAATGTTTTACAGATGCTTGCTTAAGCTACAAATAGATGTCCACATGTAAATAAGAAAATGCAATATTTTTCTTGCTGTGAGATGGAAAATCACATGGAAAATTCTCCTGCACTGTGTCCAAAATATCAGCAAAGCATTTGTGTGCTTTGATGTCCCAAGGCAATGTTCTGAGTATGGTGCCAACCATCATTGATTTCCATTTCTGAATGATTCCTTTAAAAAAGTGTTTCAGTGTGAACAACCCAAAGCAGGCGTAATTACTCCCTTTCTCAACACTCCTATGCTAATTCTCTGACAACTGTCCACACAAAAGCTTTATCTTTGGTGGGTGGGTAGTAGGGAATGCAGAAAATCACGTTAGTGCAAAAACAACAGGTTGTTGGGGTTTTTTTGTGTGTGTGTTTTCTGTCAGTCTCTAAGACTTACCTGCTCCCACCGAGCCTGTGGTCCAAGCCACACAGCATCACTTAAGTCATACGCCTGAGAAGGGTGGGCTTCAAGACCGCTGCAAGTTCAGCTGGTTCAGAGTTAGATCTGGGATTACCCCTTTGTGACATAAAGTGTCAATAATATATGCATCAACCTTGCCAAATCTCTCTCTGTCCTCTGCTTAGAAAGCGATGACTCCACAAAGCCTCCTTTTAGATGCCAAATTCATCTCTTTCAATTCCTGCGCTAGAGTCAGCTTCCAAATGGACGCTACAGCAGTTTCCTATAGAATCTGCTTCCAGTTGGCCAAGGCTTTGAAGTGGCCTAGAAAGACTCCTGTTTCCTGGAGATGGAAAGCCTCTCTTTACTTCATTCACCTGAAAAAGTGGCTTTCAAAGCTATGCTGGAGCTATTTCTAGCAAAGTTCATGTTAATGGCTTTCAGTTATTACTATCACATAACACGTAACGTTGCAATAACTGCAGATAGGGTAGCGAACTTTTTATTAGACTAATACTTGCAATATGGTACGGTTGTGTTTTCAAGACAGCAGCAACCGCGGTAATGTATCTTTAGAAGTTACCTCTTGCCGGCTGAGACAAAGTAATAGACTGCCTATGAGCTCTCAGAAAACCACTAAATCACAAACTTCATAAAAAAGCTCAGCCTAGGCTGCTTGCACTTGTGGTTCCCTTATACAGCCAGTCTTTCAAATTTAGTTTTAAACTGTAACTTCTGTGAATTTTAACCAAGAAGAATTCAATGAGGTCCTCTGTTACCAAACTGCCCAGTGAAGTCACTGGAGCATATATACATGGTTTTGAGGGCAGCTTGTTTACATACACATTTCAATTTTGAATCTAGGGGACCAGATTGCTATGGAAGCAATGGTAACTATTGTACATAAATGGTGAGACTGCTCCTTCATATTTGGAAGTGATGCGTACGCTGATAGGTTTCGGCTACTACACATACAGCAGGTGCAGATATTTGGAACCCAGGGAAATACCACTGAAGAGTTTGTACCATGCTTGGTCTGTTTATGCCTTAGCACTAACCAAAAGGAAAAAAAAAAAAAAAAAGCCTAGCAGTCAGTTCAGGTGTTTTCTTGTGAACAAGTGACTGATTAAATATCACCTGAAAACATAACACCACTTTTAGAGCAAGATCCTAGCTGCAGGGGAAGCAAAAGCAAGCTGTTCTGTTGACTCAAATGGCACATTTTAGCTCAATCTCTGTTGCATTAAATCTGTGCTTCCCTCGCCTGCAGGCAGGGGTAGAAAGCAGTGCTCACAAGGTACTACTTCTCCACTTCTACAAGGCCAAGGAAGGAAGCTCAGAGGGGCCATCTCTGTAGATGAGTACTAAAAAAAAAAGCTTTGAGTGTTCTTTGTTTCATAAGAAACTTAGTATATTCCTTTCATACTGTGGGTAAAAGCTACAAAAATTTTGTGTTGCTTGTGGGCTCCAGTGGCTCTCAAGTCCTTCTTCGCAGCCCTTTTAATAGGCAGCTGGTGGAAACCCCAAAGATGAACCCTAAGCTTTGCATCTCTGTGTGTGTGTACACATACACAACCATATATAAAATGATCTCTCTGATGTTACTGTTATTCAACAACTTGCTCTTATGGCCAGTGATGGTTTCTGCATGGATTGTGCTTCCTAACAGCTAGACAGTATCCTTTTAACTCAGTCACGGTGTCATGGGATAGTTTTGGAAACAAATACTAATATTGGCCATTCCTGTGACTGCTTGCTGTTCAAGTCTTGCCCAGTAAGTTTGAAATGAAATGGCGTGTAAACATACCCCTTCCCTTAGCTGCTTGCTGAAATGGCCAGCTGCTTTCGTCAAGAGAGACAGGTATATCCACCTGGGACCCGTTCAGGTGACACATTGCTTTTTCTCTTAGATTGAAGACAATAAATGCTTTAGTACTAAATATTGTTTAAGGAAACTTTCCTGTGGAATATATGCTGCTTTCATTTCCTTTCCAAATCTTGATTTATTGGGGATTTTTCATTTTGTTTCTTTCAGAGATACTGCTTCGTTTGTATGCACTTATCATTTCTTACCAAAATCTCCATTTTATGAGGATTATATGAAGTAAATGCTGAGAAAAAGTCATATCGCTGTGTTAGTTTGCTCCAGTGTGCTACATTTTGAGATCTAAGAATGTCTAAAGGGCAGTTTAAATCAAATCCCAGGCTATGGAGTACTAGACAAAACATTCTTCCTAGGCACAGTATTTCTTCATAAGAAAAGTTATTCTGTCTACTTAAATTCTACCTGTAACCAAATTTTATTTGTGCTTGTATTACGCTTTCATTCCTCTTTTAAAATACCATTTCCTTTGTTCCACACATAATTTAAATCAAACCACTATTAGAAAACAACAGTATGACACATAACTTCATTGTCTATAACAGTCCCGTTATAAATCTTTAATGTATGTGCAAGGACTTAGGCAAATAAAGCCACTGATGAAAGGCTGGCTATTTACACAGGAGGAGGTTGCTCACAAAGGTGAGTGTTTGCAAGGTTGGGATCTCTTGCACTTCTTTTTTTTTCCTGAGCCACAAGCAGAGTAACTTTTGCAAATGAAGTAGCTGTAGATTACCAAAAATATTCTCAATATACCTTTCACTGAAGTCGCTTAGGTTCTGATCCAAAGTCAGTGGGAGTCTCCTCATTGCCTTCCATGGATTTGGGATCAAGACCCAAAGCAGAAGATGACTGGGGAAAAACTCCTTTACAGATGCAATCATGGGCTGGATTTTTTTTTTTTTTACGTGCTAGAATGTGATTACCAACCTGTTCCCATTCTCCAGGCGACTCTTAAAAGAGCTCATTACTGAGATCTGGCAGAAGGAAAATGATATGAAGTGACAGCAGGTGTTTTCTGAAGAGGAGAATCTGCTTCCTTCCAGAAAATACCCGTAGTGAACGTGAAGATGAGAACTGTAAATGCTGTAATGGTGTGACAGAGTCTGAACGGTGAGAGAAAATCATGCTAATCGTCTTCAGTGTGCTGACCAAATACAGCACAGGAAAAGAGAAAGGAGAGATCTTTCTGAATGCTTTTGCAACTGAGCAAGGATTGGATCAGCTTTACTTGAGTCTTTCCTTTCTGGCTGCCTTTTGCAGAACTTGCAAAACTGCAATGATGATATAGTGAACTCAGGAGCAGAATACAATCCAGAAAACAGTATTTCCTGGTGGTTTGCAGATGCAGACAGTAGAAAATCCTTCAGTTTCTCTTCCTAGGAAACATTTCCACTGGCTGTAAGACACAAAGACAGGCATGTAAAATTGTAACAAAGAAAGCAAGCAATGTTTTGTAAAATTGAGCTTCTAAACATAGGGGTTATCTAACTTTTAAACTTGTATGATTTTTATATGTGGTGATGCTTTTGAAGCTCTGGTGAGGTTACTGTGCAAGGATCTCAAATTCTTTTTTTCTAAAATGCTCTCATATGCTTGCAGATGGAAGTTTTGAAGCACGAATCCCAAAGAATCACCAAAAATGGAAGACAAAAACAATGCAGTGTTTATTTTTTCAGAGTTCAGTCTTTTTGCTTTGGATTATCCAAGTTTAATGACTTTGAGTAGTTATGATTTGTCATTATTTGGACTTCTAATAATGGGAGACACTTCCCTGAGAAGATCTTGCTGACAAAAATTGGCTCCTTCTGTGATGAAGGCTAAGGTTTCCTCTTCTCTTCAGTCCCACTGTTTTTCGTAGTCTCTGATGGGGCTTCTGGGTCATGGTCCCCACCAGGCTTTTTAAAAATCTCTGTTGAAAGTGAGCAAGCGCTGCTCAGCCACTCTGATGTATTGATATGACATCTTTCTTTCCCCTGATTTCCCTGTAAAGAAAGCACAAGGATCGCAAAACGACTTGGGTAGCCCCACTGACCAGATGCTCCATTTTTATAGTGGGGGTAAAGGAATCAATATGCCAAGACTCAATGTGACAAACAGTTAATGCCTCCAAGTGAGGCAGAAAAATGATCTATTACTATATCTCCTCCTAGCTGAATTATGCTCAGCGCGAGGACTGAATTTTAAACTAAGCTGGTGAAAATCCAGAACAATCTGCAACATATGGTGTGATACGGTTATTTGGTAAGAAGTCATAGATATATTGGTGATGCTGACAGAGGGAGTGGGAGCTTGAATTTGAATATGGAAACAAAAAATGGATGGGTGACATCAGCTACTTTGGACCAGTTTATAATACACACTAAATGTGTGATGCAGCAAATTCTCCAGTAATCATGAAATCAATCAGACGGGGCAGGGAGGGAAAGGGGAGGCTTTTCCACCAGATAATTTCGATTTGCTTGAGCATGTGGTTCTTTACAGCCATCAGCACTGATTGAAAGTCTAAAGCAAAGCAATAAGAGAAAACCTGTGATTTATGATAAAAAGAAAGAAATCCTTTTTCTGTTTCTAGCAGAAGAAATGTGAGCATCTGTGTTTTCAGCAACCTTCTGTCTCCTTTCCTCCTCTTTCCCTCTGAACAAAGTACTGACTGACACTGGGGATCTGATGTTCTCCCTGCCTGGAAATCTTGCTCTGGCTGACTACTATGAATTCAGAGTATCTGTGGATAGGACCAGACGAAACAGATTTGACATTTAAATGCTAAAATAATGCTGAGAAAAGGTGTGTGTCTCTGCAGCCGTTGTTCAAGCAAGCCCTTGTTCAGTTCACATGCTGTTTCCTTTGTATTTATGTTCAAAGGGGATGAAAAGATCATTAAAGATTCCATGAATTAACTCAAGAAGATTCAGAACGGAGCACACAGCATTTGGAGTTTCCTCCAGATGTTTCAGTGAAAATCAGATATCTGATTTGCAATCTGTCACTGATCATCAAGTTTATTAGGATACACACTTTCACAGTCTTGTTTTAAAGTTCAGTGTATTGAACTATCTTTCGAAAAGCCAGATGCCAGAATTCCTGCCTAAATCTCTAGAGAACAGGTACATAAGGTGGAGGAATCTTGGACCAGTTCTTCTGTATCTTCTGAAGGTCAAACTGCCTTACAGGTGCACTTTGAAGGTACTTTGCAAAATGTAGAGCATGACCTTTCTAATTCTGGATGGTTTTTGGGTGCATATCTATACCTTTTGAACAGCATGTGGAAGAGGCAAGTACATTATTTTTTGCTCTTGTTTAAAACAACAGCTCCGGCAGCAGTATTTAGGAAGTACTCAATCTTAGTCCTTTAATCCTCCTTGAATACTGCTGCACTGCTGCCTCACACACAGTAGGTTCTGGGGGCCTGTGTGGCTGTGGAAAGCGAAGAGAGTCACTGTGGCAAAGAAAGTATTCTGAATTGTAGTTATTACAGAGTATTAAGCAATTGCCCTTGGTAAGAAGTGATAGTAGCAAATAATAGCATATTCATTTTGTTGTTGAAAATGGATTGTCCAAGCCTATATTTTAATTTTTTTTAAAATTCCAATTAAATTCAATCTTGATGCTCACAGCAGATAAGTATAATGAAGATTCTAAGAGATCTGCTTTCATACATATGAACAAAAGAATTATTATGCAGCATACCTAAGTAGTTGACACCGTCAGAAAGTCTACCCTTGAATAACAGGAAGGGAAGAAAATGTCCTTTCTTTTGTAGTCAAAGAAAGTATTGACTATGTATGTGGCACATTTTGGACATCACTGGCTGTAAGATATTTTTCTTTACAAACATGACAGCTCTACTAAGCACGGTGGAAAAAAACTCTACTCTTGTACAAATACAGTTAAGCTTATCTCTTTGCGAAGGTGCCGAAAGTCCTATCTTTTAATGTAACGTTGTCTGCACCATTAGTTCCTGGTGCAACTATGACACAGTTTTTCACTGTGCTTTGAAATTATGGAGCATGTTTATCCACCCACTGTATATTCTTTTACACAGGTTTGTACTGGGAGTTTTGTTCTGGTACTTAAATGACAGGATGGTGCAATCGTATTTCATATTGCAAGGAAACGCCAGTCCTTCTACAAGTGAAAAAGTGGTAGAGATAGTGATGTGAATTGAAGTAGTTTAGGCGACTACAAATGTTGAGCAACTACTGCTCATTAAATTGACTTGCAACTCATTACTGGCAATGTAAGTTAAAATTAGTAAACTTCCCTTTGTGTGTATCTCTCTAAGACTGCAATGCAATAAAGTGAACTTGACTTATGAGGCAAGGCTCTTGCCAGGATTACTTAAAAGACAGGATGAAGAATTGAAAACTTTTGTTTACTAATATACTTATTCTAGACTGTTGAGAAATTAGATTTTATACCGAATGTTTGCCATTTTAAATTTGACATGAACAATAAGATCTGGCAAATAATTCTAAGGTTCCACTTCAGGAGACACATTTTGATTAGAGACTCAGAATTGCATGAAGGCATAAAACCAGCTATAATCCTTCTCTTCGTCTTGTGATTCTCATTATGAATCCAGTATCTTCCCAATATCGACTCTTATTTGCATTGCTTTTCCTCCCCCCATTTTGTTCCTCAGAGAAAATAATTTGAAAACAGTAGCTTGTTAAATTATCAGAATTAGTTTACCTGAAAATGTCTGATGATAATGTCATCAAAACTGCGTGTTGGGAGCACACTCTAGTTACAGGTAAAATCCCTGCTATTCTCTCAGGTAGGTGAATCAGTACTAGGTTTATAACTCTTATTTAGAGCTACCTTATAATAAATCCTTGTACGTTCCAAATTCATTATTGGCTTTGCTGGATATCTAGATGAAGAAAACGGGGACAGTTGACATACACACTGATCGTGAACCCGTTACTGGAAAAATTACACTGATTTTAGGTTCAGGTCCTTAAATGAGAACAACAATAACACCTACCAAATGCTCGTAAACAGAAAGGGAGAAGTTGGGATAGGAGAGAAAGGGAGGAGGAGAGCAGATCAGATTCAGATGCGATTCACCCTCCTCATAGATTTGTCCATCTTCAAAGTTGTACAGCTAATGAAGAATAATTATCACTTATTAATTGCTCATTATCTTAACGATTGCAACTCAGTAGCACCATATGTCACAAGGGTTCTCTTAGGCAAAAAGGAGGAAATTCTCTTGACTGCAGTGTCGGAGGCAATAGCCCTTGTCAGCACCTGAGTATCAATCTCAAGGAGAAAAGTCCCCAAGACACGCATGTTGCATATGAGTGGAAAGGCGCGATAACTTCCAGGGTATTTCTCAGTGTCTTTAGCTGTGCCTGGGACTAAACGTCATATACATCCTTAGCAGCATCCCTGCAAAAACTCTTTCAGCAGAAACTGAACTTCATTTGCCTAATTTCTGAGAATTATCCCTTTTAATAAAGTGACACTACAAATTTTGGCCAAAACTAAAATGACAAAGATAAATCAAAGAGGAAATTTTTTCTTCATAATGTAAAGACTTCCTATATGTTTCCCAACAATTTACAATAACTAAATAAACCCCAACTTTTAAACAAAAGTTGAGTTGGAAAATTAGACTGCTTTCATTCGTGCTCCTTTACAAGAAATCAATGGCTATTTAATATTAACATTTGACTTAAAAGCAAGAAAAGAATCGGCACTTGCACGTACTGCTCTCTAAAAAATTTAGCATGCATTGTCTTAAAGAGTTAAACATGCCTGAAGCCCAAAATGGCAGTTATTCTCAGGGCAGGCAGTTATTCTAAAGCCAGAGCCTCGTAAGTCACTGAGAAAGCTGTATCAAGAAACCAGGGGAATGCAGCTTAATATTAGTCCCTAAATTAACAGAACGAAACCTGCATAGTCAAATTTGCTTTAAATGCTGAACAGAGTTTCTTCCAAAGGCCTGCAGTTATTGCCCAAATTCGAATTTTGCAAACACTTTCAAACTATGTAAAAATTCCTCTTACAAGCCAAACTTTAAATCATGGTTTCCCTCTCCTACCCAGTACAAATAGAAAGCTGTTACTGCAGAGTACAGAAAGAGAACATTTGAATCTGAAGAAAACCATATCTATGCTATGATAAAGTACTGCTTATAAACATTTATCTACAAAAAAGCATCTGCAATTTCAGACCACACTGAAGTATTTACCTCGAGCTAGAAATTAGCCATATCTGCTGAAGTCAAATAAAGTGTTATTCATCATCAAGGCACTCATTCACATAGTTGCAATCTACAATTTATCATTATCCCATGGCACGGTCCCTGTAAATCCAGCATTAGAGTAATAGTACAGAAAATAGTTTGCACCCAAGCATCGGAAGCATGCTGTATAATTAAGAAAGGGCACACAAATGTACGATGGCATTAAGTTACTAAGCAACATCTCTGTTTAAACACTGTCAAACATGACTATAGAAAAAAGATACAAACCTAACAGTACTACTTCAGCACAGGACCATACAGCAAGCACTCCCCTGCAATACACACACATCCACACAATGCAAAATTACTCAGTTAGTGTCACTGCGTATCGGCTCGATTCCTTCACTTGTTTTAGAAACAACAACAAAAAAACAATCATGCAGCTCTGACACTGCTCCCGGACTGGAGGTTGTCTCTCTCCCAGCAAAAGCTGCAAGGCTTCAGCTCCTGATTAACCCAGGGAACCGGTGCCTGCTGCAATATCCGAGTCACTTACTGCATTGCTTTTCAGCGGAGCGAAAGTGGCTGCTCTTCCCGGGCACACATGGCTCTCTCAGCTGGAGGGGTTCTCTATTCAGCACAATTCAGCTCCAAAGTCTCTGCATGTGGAGGGTAATTGCCTTTGCTCTGTACTGGGGTTTTCTGGCTGCAGTGACTGCTCACCCTATCCATTGCCTCTGGTGTATGCTAAGTAAGCAATCCCCTGGGTCTTCATAACGAAAGGATGAAGAGTCACAGCTTTTGAGAGCAGATAAGGTGTTCTGCCGAAAGCCTCTGTGCTTCCATGGCATTTTAAAGGCAAAGGGGCTGGGGATGCCTTCATCTTAGAGTTCTTTATAGTGCAAGGTGTTCTGTTCTGTAACTCGCAGCCGAATGCTGTTTTTTATGTTTCAAACAGATCTTGAGTTTACATTGCAAATTCAAGCCAATGCATTTTTAAATGTTGATGAACGAACTCTTTCAATTGAACTTAATCTTCTATTTTTCAGAAGTACAAGGGAAGGGGAGGGCTTTCCTAGCTCTGAAACGGACTGTACCAGCTCCGCTTACATAAAGGGTACAGTCAAAAAGTAGCAGCCTAAAACTTCACAGATTAACATCCTAGATTTAACAGGCTCCAAGCACTGTTCTAGTCTTGAAGGAGAGACCGTCACCCTTGTCCGTTGTCTGTAGAGTGTCTGTCACTGTATGGTGGGGGGACTGGTCTCCACGGCATGCTGGCAGGGTAAAAATAACGAGCAGTAATAATAAAGAGGCAGAAAAAGCAAGAGCCCCAGTAAATAATTTCTCATTAGGGATCCTAATTTTTTCACTATGGTGACTATTTGACTCTGGCCCTTTGGGAGGCCGTGGGGGAATTGCACTCGCTTTCCCTGTAACCAGCTCGAGCGAGGTGTACGGGCAAGCAGTTTGTGAAGGCGGACTGCGCCTACGCCAACCCTGACCTTCAGAGGGACTCTCGGGAGAAAAGACCCATTCTGGTGCTGTGCTTGCCTGTTACCCAGGCCTCCTGTGACCTGCTGGTGCTAATTGTGCCTAACCATGTGTGGTAAATTTGTGGAAACAAATAGATTGCAGTCCTGGAGGTAAAAATGCAATGCTTTCTCCACATAGGTGCCCCAATATATAACACAGCAATCATTAATTAAGATTTCTTAAGACTGGGTGTTGTGTAAGATGTTGAATCATTCATCCCCCTAAGGCCCTTGGGCAGGGGAGATTTTCTCAGCCACTGAAGGGAGCATTAAGACCTCATGAGAACAGCAGCAGCTTCGCGATGGTGAGAGGAGGCTTTAACCCCCTCAGTAATGGCTTTGAGGACTCCCGGGGGCTGATTATCCTTTCTGACAGCATGGGGAAATCCCAGCCGCCAAAACAGTGTGGCTAATAAATTTTGCGGGAATATTAATTGGATCCTTTAGAAAAAGGGCAGACAAGGACAGGCATCTAGAAAGAACATGTCACATCTTTCCTTTGGAAAGTGTTTTATTAGCTGGACTTCAGCTTTTTCTGGAATTTCTGTATCAATGCAGCTTTCTACCGTATCCCTCAGCATCATTGGTACCGTACCTATTGTTTCCAGTGCTGTAATTTCTGCCTGTGAAAATGCCAAAGATACTCAGTCTTCCTGGCTGACAGATGTTGCTGGAAAGGTGCTGGTTTGCTCTTTCACAAAAATAACATCTCAGAGGAGAGGGGAAACCAGCACACAATATATCAGTGTCAGCATCAGTGGGTTTCTATGAAATGAGAGGACACCCCTGTAGTAGAAAAACCGACCTTTTTTTTCTCTCTTGTGCTCACAGCTGTGTTTAGCACCTCAAGGTAACAAATTTGTTGAGTCATAGAAAGTAAGAACCAACAAAGGTGCTTTGAATTTTAAACTTGTAGCATATAGTAATTATGTATTAGGCGTGCGTGTCTTAACTCTTAAAGTGGAGAAAAGACACACAGATACTCCCTGTCCCAAGGAGTATCCAGTGCAAAGCAGACAAAACGATGGAGCCGTGTAACAACCAGGACTGGCAGGTGACAGCCTTGTTGCAAGAAGAGCAGGAAAACCTGGCCGGATTTGGGAGGTGCAGTGTTGGTAGCAGAACCAATTAACTCCTGCTGAAGGATCTCAGCTTTTATAGGACCCTATAGAAAGGCACTCAAATTCTCCTCTTTATTCCTCTGTCACCCTTTTGGAGCATATTGATCCTTCCAATAAGTCCATTTACTTTCCTTGGTTGGGGGATAAGCTATAATGGATTTCTTTGAAGTTTGAGTTGGACAAAAATAATTGAGTCAGCACAGTAATTAGGTGCGGGCTTTTTTAACATTCCAGTAGACGCCAGCCCTGGCCATGGGCAGATAAGTAGTTATTCTAACAAGCATAATAATCTCACGTTCTGGAGCTGTGGTGAGGGCAGAGGGAAGGATTATAGATTTCAATAGATCACTTTCCTCTAGTTTTCTGGGCTCCTTGCCTCAGCTCAATAACACAGCAAACTCTGCTATGCTAACACATCACTTTACTTTCTGCTAGTAACAGTATTTTAAGCCCTGAAAACAAGAAGAACCAAGCAACTGATTTACTGGGGGGCGGCACAAAGGACGACAGCATTGACTCAAAGCCTTTAGGAGACGTTTTAAATTTAAAAGCACAGTTGCGCCCCCACACACACACAAAAAAAAACAAAACAAAAACCAACAACACCTCAAAACTGTCTATCCGGTCATTTCAATGAAAAATAAATATGTTGTAAAATAACTATCACATTTAAGGAACAGACCAATAAATACCCTGGAAGTGTGGGGTTTGTTGTTGAGTAGGGAGGTACCAGCGACTAAGAAGCAGTGTTGCACAAGATGATTTAATTGAAGAGCTTTTCCAAGCCAGCTGGAGAGTATATTATATTTGCAAACTGCAATAAAAGAGAATTGAATTTTAACCTTCCTGCTAGGGAAACATAAAGGGCTTATAATTGACTCTGGACGTGTAATATTGAAGAGAGTCATATAGTGCAGAGTGCTTGTCCATGAGAAAAGTAAAATAGTTCACGTATTAATTTATGTTTATTGTAAATTTATTTATTTGTTTGTCCTAAATATGTAAAGATTAATACAGCAGCAATATAGCTGTGTTAAGAACAGACTCCATAAGCTTAAAAGAATTTGGGAGCAGCCTGGATATACCTTTATTGAATTACTCAGTGTTACAATATAGGACAGGTTTATTGGGGCTGCATTTAACAGCCGTGGCGATAGCCTGGGATAACTTGTGGTAGGTATTGTACAGCAAGGTGAAGAGCATGGCCTGCACAGTGGGCAGCTAAGCTGGAGGCCAGTGTCTGCAGAAGGATGACCTCGGCACTTCTGTTTCAGGTGGGGAACAGAAACATGGGGAGGAAGAGACTGAGCCAAGCCTGCTCAAGTCACTTTGAGTCTCAGAGCACAACGCCAGGTTCCAAAAAGCCAATGAGGAAGGTCAGTGCCTCCTTCCAAAGAGTTAGGCAAAAGATCATCCTTTTTCCTTAAATATTTAAAGAAATTATGTAATTCAAATTTTAAATATTCTCTTGCTTCATCATCTTTCAGCTGGCTTTGTGGTCAGCTGCTCACTGCAACCCAGAGAAATCAAGCGCTGGAAAAAGGACTTCCTTACTACACATCGTATGTTAATAATTAGTGGAAAGCCTGCCTGATACTGTGTCCTAGACAAAAAGCGATTATAAAAATTAGATATTTGCAAATTAAGACTTAGGACGCTAATACTTTGTTTGATGTGTGAGATCAGATTTGTGAATGAAACAGTTAAACTGTGTTTAATGTGTGGGATGGGCACCCATTCATAACTATAATGCTGATAATCTGTATGCTGTTATTTCAGAATAATTTAACCTGAGCTGAATGATAAACACCTTAATTTTCAACATAAGCATGTAACTACAAACTAAACAGGAATGCAATTTTTAGGAATCTGCTTTAAATACACATCTTTACTTGTTTCAGCTGAATTTTCCTGAATACGCCTACATAGGCACACCCCGTAACAGCGAATGCACAGGAGTCATGCCTGTCTCCTCTAGAACGACATTCCCAAAACTTTCTTAAACTGATTTCATCCTATTCCATTTGAGATACTACAGCTTGTAGAGATGAGGAGCAAAAGGAACTGAGTATTTAGTCAGGAAAGCATCTCATTTGAATTAGAGACACGCTTTCTAATTTCATGGGGCAATCAACTGTGGGGACCAATATCTTAATTAGCTTATATTTTTTTCTTACATTAGCAGATTGCATACTCTTCTATACTCTGCTTCAGCTTTTCTTCTTTTGTTACTGTCTATGCTGTTACTCTTACTGACTTGCTACAAATAAAATGCGTTATTTAATCCACAACTTTTCATCCACAATACTTTCCATGTAAAGCCATGAGTTCAACTTTCATTTTCTTACCCTTCCTATATGATCGTTCTCTCTCAGTCAAGAATGAGGGGAAATGCTCCTGTCTCATGGGAAAATCCAGGTATGTCCCCAGTAAAACTGAAAGTGGGATCATGGAACTTGAACTTGGTCTGACAGAATATTCAAGATCATTTTACAAAAGTTGTAGTCCCTGTGCCCAAAAATGTATTTGTCCCTTCACAGGTGATGAAAAGGCAGGCCCAGCCCTAAAAATCCTTCAGTTTGGCAAAGATATGTGCTCTGAGAGGATGTACTATGGAGCCGTGGGAAGCTACGGTTTTATATTTCAGCATGAGGGTAAGGAGAGCGGAGTGTTACTGAGGAAAGCAGATGATGTGAACTGGATGGTATGCAGACAGCCCTGATTGTCCATGAGATCAGCGAATGTCTTTTCTCCAAACACATTTTGCATTTGGATCTTGCTGCTGGATTTTTTTGGGAACTGATTGATATTAAAATCTGAAGGCCTATGTGTTCATTTTGGAGGTGTTTTTGACTTGACCAGAGATAATCGTAGGCTGAAGGATAGTTTAAGTGGTGTGGTTTTCCTTTTGCCAACATGGGGATGAGAACTTGAGGTGGTTGTGGCAAGAGCCAGGAGCACTGAGAGACCAGAGCAGCACTGAGGAGAGTGCTGTGACCTTTCAGAAGAGAGCATTTTAGCTGCCTCTTGGGTATGCTGAAGAAAAAAGGAAAGTGAGACCTGGGGGCTGTCAACAAACCACAGCCCCAGCTATCACATACTGTGCCAGGACAGAGGCTGGCAATTCGCAACTCTGGTCCAAGTCGCGGGATGAAGCTAGGACAAGCGACCAGTCTCTTACTGCTCTTCTGTGACAGTTATTTATTGCACAGCAGTGAGAGATAATGAAGTTCCTTTCCCATTTGAGCAGAGTTAATTCTACCTATCAAACTTCCTTTGGTATTGAAAATTCAGAGGTATAAACTAAATTATTTTTATGTAGCCAGTTCCCAAAAGCCTCCAAGAGAACAAAAATTGAACCACCTCTTCTGAGAAAGATTTTTTTCTCTTTCTCCTGTATCTTTGGGAAAATAGATGATCTGATGAGCTCCTTATATGTGCATCTTTATTCTTATTCTCTTCAGAGCTGAAGTCAAATGCTCAAAAGACTGGGTCAAAAGAAGTGCAATAGCAGAGAAAACAATCTGGCTGTAAATGAAGGATTTAGTAAAATGGGTCTTCTATGCAGCCAGCTTCTACAAAGAGAAAGGCAAGTGCAGTGCCCGTGGTGTCCCATTAATGTTCTTCTAACTTAATTTAGAGGAGCTGGGATGAGAAAGAAATTCAGGTTTGAGGGTCCATAACTCTCTCTGAGGCTGTCTGACATGGGTTATGGTGGTCTTGTGCCAGCAATGCTTTAAAGAATCTACTATTGCATGTTAAAAAGTAACACCTATGAGTTATCTTAGTAGCCCAGTGTTTCTCCAGGAGAGAACTGGATTGCTTCCCGTCTTTACAGTTTCTGTATGATGGGGCAGAGAGCGCTGAGCAGAGAGCTAATGAGCCCTCATGAAATCAGATAGATCTTGTTCCTTTGCAGAAACCAATGTGTGCAGTCTCTCAGTGGAACCGAGTCAAAATGACTGTGGTTCCTACTCTGGCAGCTGGTGACCTGGGACTTACTTGAAATAAGTGATGGGAAAGTAAGTCTTCTGCTCATTTCAGATGGCCTCTGAGGGCAGACCCAGACTATTAGAATTTGTTTCAACACATGAATTTTAGCTTATTAGCTAATGTCTGGATACATCAAGTGGTTAATAGGTGTGAATCTGCTTTTAATACTTGGTATTAAGCAACAACTAAAAACTCGTGAATTAAGATGTCTAGGAAACAAAACTAAATCAGGAAATAATTACAGTAAGTTAGACCTTCTTAAGAGAGGGAAACAATCTCAAACCAAAAATAGGTTATTACAGGATGGATCATAAGACCTGTGGGTAATAGGGTCATACATTACGCCAGGCTCCCTTCAAATATTTACCACTGTGGATGGCATGTATCCCTTGGAACAGTATGCAGGTAAAAAATGCATCATATGTGGAATGTGTAAGTCATAGATGAGGAATAACAGCTATGAACGATCTCATTCAACTGTGCATAATTTTCAGATTATGTTGTTGTTACTCAGTATCACAAGACATTTATGGCTGGGAGAACCAAAATGAAAATATGGACTTGGAACAAAAAATGGTTCATCATGCCAAATGGAAGGCTTTTTTTTTTTTCTTTTTCCTAGGGAGCAAATCATGCCTTCCTGCCACGGGTGCTTTGGAGTTTCTGTGCAAGAAGCAGGCATCTTGCTGTAGTTCAGAGAACGACAGGAAAAATATCTTAAAAGAACATAAACCTTCCAGTGTGTCCCATTGCCAAAGGGAATATCTATAGGCATGTTGGGTTGAAAAACAGTCTGAAGGCATTTCCAAAAAAACCCTAAAAGTCAGACTGTTGTTCTCTTTAGCTTAGCATGAAGCAAGGGAGAAAAAAATATTTGCTAAGGACTTGGGTTAAGAAAAGGTTGGAAATGTCTGAGAGAAGTTATGATTCTCTTTTGTACAAAGACAACCTCGTATTGCCTAAGCAGTGGTGAAAATACGAAATCAGTCTTATAAACTGATGTCTATTGGAAAATGTTCTTCTGGCTCCATTCAAACTTACCTTCAAAAAAGAATCGTGTTCAGTGGGAAAATGCCATGGCTTTTACACACCTGGTCTTTAGCACAAGGGAGAAGAAAGTCCCACCTGCACTCGGTTCCCTCCTGAGGTTTTGATTTGTGCTTATAAGCAAACCACTGTATAAATGATAACCAGCCCTCAAGCCCCCAGATTTCTTTTGCTGATGTAAAAAGCATACCTAGGATCCAAATGGAGAAATTGTAAACTCCAAGCTCACTGGTTGTTTTGCAATCTACTTCAGTGGGGCTGATGCTCCTCTGGAAGTGCAACTAAGCTAGGAACCGGCCGTTAGTGAGCTGACAGGTGATGGGCTTTGGGTGGGACATGTCTCTCTTTTGCCGTCACAGTCCTTTTCGTTCTGTAGGGCATTTTTTGGCCATATGAAAGGCAGCACTTACATGCTTCCCATTTTTTTCATTAGACATCATCATTCTCTAGGCTTATCCTCTGTGATTTCCAAGGGGTGCTGTAAAACAGTATGCCAAGCCCAATTTAGAAAAGAACTATTATCTCTCAGGTTTTCTATCTGATGTGCTTTGTAAGATGGTATTTAAATTGCACCTGTGGGCTTGTTATCTAGCCACACCACAAACCTCACTATGGTCCTGTGATCAAGCAGCATGAATAGGATTTTTATTTCGCTCTTGTACCTGTTATATATTAGTCTGTTCTATAAGTCGGTGCTTGATTTGGCACAAATGATCAGCTCTGATCAGAGCTGTAGATGTAGAGGGAAGAGCAGAGATACCCCTATACCTTGGTTTACCTACTACATATAGCTCCTTATAAAATATTATAGCCTTAAAAGTTAACAAGCAAGGGAAGGAAAGGCTGCATTCAGATAATGAGGAGTTTTCTGAGGGATACAGCTGGTGCACTAGGATTTCATGCATTGCACTGTCATAGCAAAAGATGCAAGAAAACTTTGTTACTAGTTCCAATAAAATCAGCTCAGTTTAATCACAAAATAAATCAACCTCAGGCCTCAGGCATGACGACCTTCACTTCTTTATGATGAAACTGTCAAGCATTATTAAAAAATCATGAACACAATTTTTTCTGTAAACAAAGAACACTTCATTATAATATCTGCCATCTAATCTTCTATGCCCAGCATATATTAGCAATGAAAACTAAATGCCTTTCCTTGAAAGAGAAAATATAAAAGAAAAGTAATAGAATGTAATTTTTTTACACACATAGACGGACCTGGTTATATCACATGCACATTTATTCTGCTGCAAGCATTGTTTTTAATCAGAATAAATCACCATTTCTCATCTGTTTGAGAAAAAAGCGTGACTCCAGTAAAGTTGAGCTCAATTATAACACTTCATTACAGCAAACAAAAAGCTCAGTTCCCTAAAGAAGAATAACATTAAGAACGATGAGCTGATTGTTGTTTTATGACCAAGTGTCTGTGAATGGTCCACTGCTGAAGTAATTTCTTTTAATTTCTGCTCATATTAGGATTATCTGTCCTTTACTAAAATAGTTTTTAAATCTCTGCCACAAATTGAAAGACCAGAAAAAAAAAAAAAAATCCCTCTAAACCTCAGCCTCATTGTTGTAATAGAATGGTTTTTAGGTTTTTGAGCTTTTAGTTTTTTTAGTGACCTGCAACTTCTTTTCAAATTTGAAAAAATAAGTGAGGTTTGCTATTTATTTAGTGCTGCTAGATATTTTAGTATAATGAAAACGCAGAAAAAAATCTGAGTCCTGTCTCAGTTGAGTGTGAGCCTGTTCACACCAGAGAAACCATCCCAGTGTGACTGACAGAAATCTTCATGGGAATCCCTTTGCAGACTTTCTCTTTCATGATTCAGCTAAGAAGGGAATCAGAGCTTGTTCTATCCATTTCTGAGAAGCCTTGCACACCAATAACAACTTTTACTTTGTTCTGCTACTCAGAACACATTGATGGATTTTTTCATCATGTGCCAGGGAAAAGAGAATTAATTCCTCTCAGTGAGTCCCGTTGTCTAAGAGAATCTGAAGACATAGGACAGACTTTTCCTCAAGTGCATCCCAAAATCTGCTTCCACACCCTACCCCAAAAGTGGCTCAACAGAAAGTCTTCAAAGGCTGGAAAAGAACTTCTCTCTGCCTTAATGTCAGTGCACAAATACAGTCCCGAAGCTGTTCCTTATGTGCTACAGTTCTCACCTATCTCTTTTGTATCAAGACAGTGCAGTTCATCAAATGCACAAGGCTTTCAACCTTACTGGTGTCAGGGGTTCGAGGATCCAGCTGCTGGACTACCTGGGGGCCGGAGGCGAGCAAGCCCTGGCAGCTGGCTGGGTGGAGAGCCACGCTTCATTCCTTCTGCCACAGCTCCTGCCAGCCATGCCGCACTGCCGCGCTCACACGTTCACACCGTCTCTCGCACTCAACCACTCGCTCTTTAGCGGATTAACATTGACATTCTTCTTGGAAAGAATGCGTTCTTCAGAAGCTCATGACCATGATGTGTGGCTGTTTATAAATACCAGCATGTTGAATAGTTTCCCTGCATATTGCAAAGGAACATTTCCTAATTCTGCAATGAGATACTACATTTTATATAGCAGCTGGATATTTTGTCTGGGTGGATTTTGCAGTGGCTCCAGCAGTTTCTTACAAAGTACCACAAAACTCCTGCTGTTGCAATTCCACCTCGATGTTGAATTAGGAGAAAACTGTTCAGCTTTGCACTAAGTGTGAAGAGAGCAGCCGGTGTTGATAGGACAAGTTAACTCCGGATGGATCCAGGCTACTTTAGGAAGGCTTTCTCCACTGCTTCTGTTGTAATGTGCCACCTTGGTAGCTGTGACTGGGGACAGGGGCATATTGAAGGTTTCAAAAGACACAAAAGATTTTAATACAGTGTTATGTGGACCTGAACAGGACAGAGCTAATGACAGCAGTTGCTGCAGCCCTATCTCTTCTTTTGTTCCCACTGCAACTTTTTGTAACTTCATGTCAGGGGTGTTCACCATGTAACTTATCTGTTTGTACATGTCAGCTGCTAAATCTGACATACATGCTGATTTAGGCTATGCTTTTCCAGAAAACTGGAAATGGATTTCCAAGCTCTTTTTCCTCTTCCGGGTATTTATGCTTGTCTCCTTCAGTTTTAAGTGTCTCTCATTTCAATTGTAAGTAGCAGAAGTGGGGAATTAGGCAAAGAAGTAGGATGTTGTGTTTTCTGTATTCAGTGCATTGCTCTACCCACAAATAGTATATTTTAAGAAGTCCTGAAAAATATTTTCCATTTTATGCTAGAAGTGTTCTCTTGTATTTGGTTCCCCCCACTTTTTAAAAGAAATCTAAAAAAGTAAAAAACTCAGGCTATATTGGAAAAATATTCCTGGTATAAAATGGTTTCTAAAAAGAAGCGGTATGAAAATATTATAAATTGGAGGGGGGGGGAGAAAAAAAGGTAGGGAATCAGAAGTGTTAGAAAATTAGAAAATGTTAAACAAAGGGAAAATTCTAGCAAGTGAATTTACAAAGCATGAAAGCTCTGGTTGCTAGGAATTTTTTGAAGGAAGATACCTACTTATACAATACCTCAGGTGATGACTTGCCTACCCCCTCACCCCCCTACTCATGTGAATAGCAGAGAGCTGAGAAGACCTACAAAGGAAAGCAAATTCAAGAGTCAGAGACCCTGCAGCACAGAAGTCTTTTCCACCAATGATCTAACCTATAAATCCGGGAATTGTTAGTATAACGTTCTAGATAACTGATCTTAACTACTGTGGTTTGGAGAACCAGGGGGATTAAGTATACTGCTTTCATGAAGAGTTTATATGCTTCAGCCTGTGCATGTGAAGATTATTTATAGAGTTAAGTCCAAGAAAGCTGTTTAGTCTGGGAGAAGATGGAAACCAATGGGCAACAAAACAGTGATCGAGACACGATACCTGGGGTAAACAACTTCAAGGGAGTTAAAATAACAATAACTCAATAATCAGTTGGGAAAATGCTATTTTCCAGGCCCCGGGCAGTTACACAGCTGGCTTGCCAAGTCTGAGAGCCCAGAGATCAAAAAGAATATGAATTTTAAAAGGACTGCGTTGGAACAAGAAAGGAAGGAGTGGGTTGTGAGCAGCTGCCTGGGGATGAGAGGAAGAGTCTGAAAAAGGAAGGGAATGCAGCCGAGCCCAAAGATGGAGATAACTGAACAGACGGGGAAAATGTGGGCTGCAACTCACTCCTGCACAGTGCTTATTTCAGCAGCAGGTGGAAGTAAATCCTACTGCACCTGGGCATATGGCAACTAGAAATATCTGATTACCATAAGGATTTGCACTGATACCCAGGCTTTTGATGGGGTTTGATTTTCAGTGGACAAGGAAGAGGACAAACTCTAAAACTGGATTTTGGAGCTGAAATTTCCTCATAGTTTGGAATTCAGCCTTTTTTGTGCTAATATTTCCCTGAATTAGCCATACTGTTCTTTCTAAACAGTGGAGAAATTTCTTGTCAGCTTTACTTATAAGGATCTGTAAAGTGCTAATATCTTTGTTCATCAAGTAATGTTCATCAAGCTACTGCATGTTGGCTGAGCTGCAGTAATTACTGTTGTTTCTGTCCATTATTGGCTGGTGGAAAAAGAAAAGTCTTCAAGGTTTGCTTAAACTCTAAGTAAAAGAATACATTGCATTGAAATTGTTTGGAAAGTAAGTCCCTTTAGATTGAACACATTGTGTTTGAATGTGATTGTGACATATTTCCTTTTCCCTTCCCTTTTTCCTCTTTTCCCTTCCCTTTTTCCTCTTTTCCCTTCCTTTTTTCCTCTTTTTCCTCTTTCTTTCCTTAAACACTGATCCTAACCATACAGGCCAAGGCAAGCCATACTCAGCCCTTTAGTAAACTAATTGTGATCTTCCAAATGCAGCACTTCTCTGCAGTCAACCTCACATCTGCTAACTCAACTCCCGGCAACAATATTTAAAAGCAATAAGGTTTTCTACTGAAAACAAAACCTCGCTGAGACAACAGCATGTAAGTACAAGCATTGTCTGTGTGAGATGAGAGTTTATGTTTGGAATGACTCTTTTATCTTTGAAGCCTTGAAAACCTTAATAAATATTTTGGAAGCTGATTCCCTGGCTAGGGTTTGTTTGGGTTTTTTTGGAATCCCATTGTGCCTGCCTCCCATCCCATCCCACAGATTTGTCTCCTCTATCTGCTAGGGTTTGTCAGTTGAGCCGCAGGCTCCATGGAGCAAGGATTGTCATTATCTTCATGTCTCAATGAGCTGGCCACTACACGCTACAAAAATATTTGCTACAAAATAATAACAACAGCTCATCCAAGTGGGATTCACTTAAGTATTGAATTATTGCTTTTGGAGTTGGAATTTCTTGTTCAAATCTTCAGGAAAATACTAAGTTTTCTGAGAGGAAATCCCTCTGCAGTAAAAAACCCATAGCCCACAGCAGAACAGAGATCATTCGATAGTGACTTCCATGTTGGAGTACGTGCAGTTGGAACGCAAAGCCCTAAATATGCTTCTAAGCTGTGGCGAATGATCAACATTTTGGATTGAATCTTTGGTGGATATTGGAATAAATATCGCATTTTTATGGATGTTTAAAATTCTCCCAGTGGACCTTAACGATAATTCAGTTTGCTGAGCAGTTGCTAACGACCCTTATGGTGTAGCTGAGTCCATTCCCTCTCTCCTCAATAAAATGAATGTGTGCCAGTTGTGTTATAGGCACACATCTGCCCCAGTTTGTGTCAATGTGGGCTCAGATGTCCAGGTCCACCCACGGATTAATGTTAGCATGCAGTATTGAGCAATGCAACAGCTCATTTTTTGTCCATCTCTGTAGCTTAATGTTTCCGTTGAAGATAAAACTATGCTAGCTCATACAGCAGAGGATTATAAAGTCTATCAGAAATACTGTGCCACAGAATTTTCAGAGTGACGTATTATCCTCGTTCATCTGCCTCTTCAAAATTAACATCCACCTAAGCAACTCTCTGCATCTTGGCTGAGGGCCAACCATGTTCTCAGCCCAAGGCAGGGAAAAGGAAGGCTCAGGACTGCTCCCAAGAAACTGCCATCACAAAGGAGCCATTGACAGCTTCGTGAAACCCATGGGAAGGCCAGGTCTTAAATCGTCACAGATTTACAGCTCCGATTCATTACTCAACAGCATCCTCGCTGGAAGAAACATGTGGGCTTGGAAAAAGTGAGTCTTGAAGGGTGAGTGAAAAAAAAGATGACACTGATGTTTCTGGCTCTGCACAGTACTCACAGGGAGCCTACTCTGACACCCTGGCAGGTACGGTCAGCAAGTGGGTAGGACTGGAGAGTCAGTTGTGAGCATGGTATTTTAATACTCAAATGCCCTGAACCAGCCATAACCCTCAGTGACCTTTCCCCGTGAAGGCCTCTGGGCCTGACAAGAAAAAAAGATAAATATGCTGCATTTAGAGATGTTTATGTAGGGGCTACAAACATGGGAACAACATCTTCTGCAGCACCAGTGGATGCCAGTTCAGGGGTGTGAGAACTGGGAGCAGCATGTCTGGTTTCAGGGAAGTTCAGGGAAGTTCCATCAACAGTGATTTTCAGGATTTCTGACGCATTTTTGCTTTGGTTCCATCTATACTTCTTGATCCTTTCCCATGAATTCTCTTGCTTTTTTTTTCTACTCTTATTCAGCATAGCAGGACCAAACATTGTGGTTGGTTTTCAAATGTAATGAATTGTTTGAACTCACCACCAAAAACCTTTTTCCTTGGGAAAAAAATATTACAAATAAATAATAAAACATTTTTAATGATCAAAAGCACTCAGCATCTCTGGCTGGTGTCATCTGGAGTCTTCCCATTGACACTGATGTCATTTATAGCTGGATAAAGGACAGGAAGATACGCCTAGGGGTTAAATATACATTTTTTAAAGATCTGTGCCTTGTTGAAAAGTGACAGAGAGCATGGGAGACAGAGATAAGGGCTAAATAAGTATCTGAATAGATAAATTAATGGTGATATGCTTAAATAGGTAGGACAGGTTATCAAGAACTTCATAACAGCTTGCTGGAGGTATTGAAGACTCAATCCACTTATAAATTTCATTTGCTATTTGACAACGAACAATATATTGTCTATTCCCAGGAGACAGTACGTGAGTAGGATCGGGAGGGTCTACTTTTATGTTTCTTTCACAGTACCTCACTGAACATAGCACCTTGATATGTATGAAAAAAAAAATTCTTAATTTTGAGCTATAATTTTTACTGCTGGATAGAGGGAAGGCTGTCCTAGCTCCAATAAAATTGCAAAATATCTTTTTATGCAAATATCTAATCCTACTAACACTCACTGAACATCAAGGTAAAAATGTATTTGCTCTGTCTTCTGACACCCATTCTCAAAGAAGGTACTCCACAGAAAGAAATTACTTTCATCCACTTACACTATTTTGATAATCTGGCTCCCTGTTTTTCTCCCAAATTGCTCTAATGTGATCCATAGGATAGAAACACAGTGTATCTGTCCATGCATTTTCTTCTTCCAGCATGTATTCCAACAGTAATCTTGTGTCAGAAGTAAGTAAATAAAACCATCAACATATATTATTACCTCTTGCTGTTCTGTGTCTGCTATCCAACATTACTTCATAACCCACTGAGTTTATTAGGGGATTTTTGAAAGGCATTTCTGGAAATGCTGGTCAGATGTAATTCCACTGGACTGAAAGAAATATTTTTTTACTTTGTGCTGTTCTGTGTCAAAGCCAAATTAATGTCTGGGTAGATATTATTTCTTATTTTTGCCAGATAAGACAGTAATGCAACAATACCGCTGCCTCCGCATTCCTCATATTTAGGGATCATTGGTTTAGCACACTCTTACTAATAAGCTGTTATTTGTCTCCAAAAGTATATCAGAGATGACATAACCAATGCCAGAATTTAGTTTTGTGGATCCTAAACTCTTTTTCATTACAAATACGAATTAGTGATTAGTCAGGAATCTTTGCGCTGGGACTGTATTTACCTTTGCGTCTCAGATCTTTCATTTCCTTGGTATTCATCCTTGCACCAGGGGTGTATTTGCCTCAATATCTCAGATTTTTTGTTTCCATCCAAATGATGGTTTCCCTTGTATGAATTGGTTTTGAGCTCTTCTGTAGATCCAAAGTTAAACTTCTTATTTATCTAGATGACAGTAAATAATGCCTTCTCCTCAGGGAAAGTGGATTCATCGACTGAACCTATCTGAAAAATGATTACTGCTAATAAACTAATCTATGTCTTATTTTTTATCTTATATCAATCTTCTACTCATCAATGGAGTAGACTCAGAAAAAAAATTAATTACATTGGCCTAAGCACTGCACCGATGCTAACAGACATGCTATTCCTTCATTAACTTACAGGTAAGATGGGCAACTCACTCCATCCCTCTCTGCTGCTTCTGCCTCTGTGATCTGGACTCTGTGAAACTAAGGTTTACTTGTATGAGTCAGACTTTCAAGCCCAAATGTCTTCCTAGCTGCAAGCACTGTCCTTAAAGGAAATGAAGAATGCAAGACGTAAGTCTTGATAGCTAGAATACCTCAATGCTGCACAGTCACCAGCCAAATATACTGCCTGTGTCAACCGTGTGGGAACAGAGATGCAAAAATATTGAAGCAAATAAGCAAGAGACCTTAACAGTCTAGTAACATTATGCTTTTTTAAATGTTTTATTCAGCTTTGGTGCTTTTTTCTGTGGCTGATACAGCACAAGTCTTGTACGCTACCTAGAGTTGCTCTCTGGGTGATTTAAATTATATTCAGTACGTCAGTCTCATTTTACTGTTCATTAATACTCATTCCTTACAATGAGAAAGTCTTGCATCTGCATACTTCTTTAAACCACTCACGCTAATAAGCACTTGCTCATTAGGCAAGAACTGCAAAATTTCATTTAATATTAACATGAAGCAGAAAAGATACTTTAAGAAATGTAATGTAAAATTCTCATCATTGTAAAGCTATCTTTTTCAATAAAAGCAAGCTTCAATGGCAGGGTTTTTTACATGGTGCATTGGTCCCATACCTTGCCTATCCATTGCTTCCTTTTTTGATTTAAAGCTTTGCAAGTAATCAAGCACTGTGTTGACAGAAAGAAATTGATGTCATATTATTTGTGGGACAATTTGATTTCCCCAGAACTCCTGGAGGTCCAAAGGAACTGATCCTGCAGACCTGCTCATTGGTATGAGTGAGGGACTTGGGGTCTAGCACTTCTGGCTATGAACTTTGTTTCCACCCTGCTGCTGTCCATAGGCGAGTGTGACCTTTGGGAGAGCCATACCCCAACCTGTAATGCTACAACTTGGCATTTCATCCTTACATTTAATTTTAAATGAAACTGTTTCATGCCATGCAATCCTGCGAGCACTTGCATTAACCTGATATAAAACTGGTCAAGGAGTCTTCTTAGTTAGCTCCTTAAAATGACAAACCCAAGAGATTTTCTGGGACCTGATTCTTCTACTTATGCAGTTAAACCCTGCGTTCAGAGTAATGTCCTTGATTCCAGTGGCTCAGCTGACAGATCAATCCACAGTTCAACCTGCACAATGAAAGCAGAATCTGGGAATTCATTTACATCTGTGTGATACTTGTGTAATTTAAATAACCTCCCATGACCCTTGTGTGGATGTTATTGTTCGTGTAATTACAGACAAAAATGATCTTGCCCATAAACCGGGTGAACTGTGTATAAATCCTTGATGTTAGGATTTTGAAATGTAAGTTACATCGAGAAGGAACATAACATGCAGAAGAAATTACTCTTGCCAGAACAAAAAGTTGATTCACTGAGCTCTATTTGTTTTTTAATTTACAACAAACTTGCTTAATCTCAGTTTCTGTAGCTTCTATTAAAATATTAAATAACATTATATCAAATACATCCCCTGTGACATTAAAGGAAATGGAAAGCTTATCCACACATTAATTGCATTCCAAAATGTGGCATATAGCTTAATAAACTTAATTTAAAGAACCTTAGAACAATGATATTTATGCTTTAATTAGAGCAAATGAAAGCTGTGCTGCACACTTTCAGACAAACGATTTTTCTTGTGGGACCAGGCCTTTCTGACAAGGTGCGTATTTCCCTGCAGTATGTCACGTGTCGGTCTTGTTGCATAGGCAAAATTGGCTTCCTGCAGATGGACACTGGCAAAGCAAAACGCAACAATAAAAGGCATTATGAAAACCAAGTAGACAGTATAGGCAGCTTTACAGCAAGGCTTTCTCAAGAACAGATTGGACTTTCCCAAGAAAATGAAGTCATTTATTTCTCTTTAAGGAGAACACATTAAAAGGACTAGACATGTTCCAAAACCAACAATAACAGTTTAAGATGATAAATGTTATTTTAATGATCCCTATCTACTCCAGTATTCTAATCACAGCGCATACGTTTAAAACAGAAAACATCAAAATCTGCAAAGAAACAATTGACACGAGATAAAAACCCCATCCAAAATCAGAGATAGATTAATAGAGCTAATTTACTTTAAAGGTATTCACAAACTGTTATAAAAAACAGATTGGTCATAAGACTTAAAGTTGTTACCATATGCATCTCACAGATTCCGTGTTATGTTCCTTATGCTGGCAAACTGACTAATGATTTCAAGACTGTTCCCCAGACAAGAACATGACAATTTGTGTGTTGTGCACTAAAGCTCTTTGTGCTCTGCAGCAGAATGAAACATAAATTTTGCAGAAGAGTTTAGATGTTCTTTCGCAATCTGGTCCAGTAAAAAGGAAATTGTGTAGCAGCTTAATATGTATTTAAAACTGAGACTCTAACTGAGTGCATATGAATGCTGTAGTATGTATACCGCACTTGCATTTACTTTAATTTTACTTTTTTTCTTTTAATGCTATAGCCACATTCTCGGTATTTTATTATCTTGCAGGGTTTTACATTGAGAACTTCTGCAGACCATTTGGCTGTTGTCTGAGGTATGTCCGGGTTTTTTTGCAATTAGAGTTTGGAAGCACTTGGGACCATAGGATAAGCAGAGCAACCAGGCAGACTTGTTGAAAATAACAGCATTTTGTTTACTCTGAAACCTAATGGCACTAATTAAAAACATCAATATTGTCAACGATCCAATAACATTATCAATGCTAAGCACAAGTATTTAGAAATACAGTCAAAATAGTCTTTAAAAAAAGCTGATCATAAAATAAAATTGCAATTTCTTAGGGAATTCTAGCATCTCAAGGACTTTCTTCATTGTCAGTTTAAAACCCCTAACTTTTAGGGGGGACTGGTGTGTCAAAAATGCATTCAAGTCCAGAAAGCTGTGATGACTTGCTTCATTTAATAGGACAGAAGTATTTGATGCTGACTTTTGCAATTTATCCTCTTTTGACTTTTATACTAAAGTGTTATTAAAATATATTACAAAAGGCTAAGCCAGGTACATAAGGATGGTAGATAAAACCAAATGTTTTTCTCTGGTTGAAATTAACGGTTTTGATATGACTGAAATAAAATTAGTAAGGAAATAATGCTTTCAGCTTTTTTCCAAATTCTTTTTTGGCAAAAAAGCATGTTCCAAAGGAACACTTTGATGAAACTGCAGATTCTGGAAAAAACTGTTCCATTCAAGAAATGTCAGCAACCTCTACCTTGGGGCTCATTCAGGGAATTTAATGAATGCAAAAGCTAACACTTTCCCCCCCTCCCCTCGTAATCAAGAAGGACTAGAGATACATTTTTTAAAGGGAAATTAATTTTGGAAAACACTAGAACTGTAAAACTGTAGGAAGTGTGTGGCATCAGGCCAAGTACTTGATACTAGCTGTTAACTGGAATTCAAATTCTTACTCCCTTTTGCGGGCTTGTATGCCTGAAAAGTGATAAAAGCAGGGCAGTTCTATGCAGGACTGTATGCTACAGAAGTCCCTTAAAACCATTTCTATAAACGGTCACTCCTTGCTAGCAAGAGGTGTATATCTGACTTCCAAATCCTGGTAGAATAGAAACTTAAGAGTTCATTTATCTTAGACTTTAACAGCCCCAAGTATTAGCAGACAGCCCAGCTGACTAGAGAACACATTCCCATGCTCCTCTGGACAAAAAGATGACGCTGATGAGCTATGCAATGGATGTCAGATCATTCGGGAGTGAAGCTCCAACCCCCTGTGAGCCGATGGTGAGGGAAAGCCATGAATTCAGTGAGTATTATTTCTTCTGCCTGGCAGTGAAGACAGGCATAAATGAGCAGTTACCGCTGAGTTCTTCTCTATTTTAATCCTGAGACATGCCCCGCAGCATCACACTTAAGAATTTGAAAACATTGAATCACACCATTTAATTGTGGGTACTTAAACCTTCATTTGACTGTGTCAGGGTTTTGATTCTGAAGACACAATACAGAAAACCAGAAAATTTAGAGTTAACCTGAACTTAAAATTATGGGGTAAATATAGTGTGAACTCCAGAAAAATCATTGGTATTTTAAGAAATTATCTTTCCTCCCCGTTACCACTATTCTGTTGTAACACAACGCAGTGGAGTGGGCTTTGCATGTGTGGCTGCGTGTTGCCAAGTGATGGTTAGTTGATTAGTAATTCAACATGACCTTGAATTCTATCACCCACAAACTGGTAATCACACAGCTTATGTCTATTTTGCTGTTGCTTTGAGCAGGAGAAGATGGAAGGATTTGCCTTCTTCATGAATATTTTAGCAGCAGGGCTAATCTGATTCCATATGGTATTAATAGAAGTTCACTTTTCTAAACAATTCAAATAATGTCTGAGAACAGCAATTGATATTAGTCATGACAGTATGAAAATATTTTGTCAATATTTTTTCCATGAAAAGTATTGCAAGAAAAGATGTATTTTGCAGATCCTAGTCTTCAGGACACATTCCTACTATTCGGTCACCTGTGCTCCTGGGGTAAGGCAGTTAGTTAGCAGTACAGCAAATACCCCAAACATATAGAAGAATGTGTTCATTGGGAACGAGAAGAAGAGAATGTTCTTCATTGGGAAAATGCAGAGTACTCAATCCTGTTTTTAATGACTGCCTTTCATTTCCCTGAAGATCCTAAATTCAGTGAGGTAGCTGAGGGTAAGTGGGGGGATGCAGAAGTTACGCAATCCTCATTTTGGCATTGGACGATGTCAAAACTGTGTACACGTTTCTCATTACCAGGCCTTGACCACTCAGGAGGTGAATCTAGCCACGTGCCTCTGTAACATTCAGCAGCTTTCGGGCAGCCTGATCACGGTTAGGAAGTCTTACTGGTCTCTATGGAAATCATCTGTTTCAGGCAACAGGAGCAGCAGAGGAAACACTAGACCGATGCTGAGTATGATTAAAGGCAGATTTAGACAAGGATCAGCTGTGTCCAGCACCATTCCAGGAAGCGTTGGGGGCAGTACTTTCCTGTGATCCCATATTATTACTTAGGCTCTGGCTAACCATATTTCACGTAGCTCCCTCCTGCACTTGCTCAGTGCTCTGGTCTGTCTCCATCATGCACAGTCACTGCCACAGACGCTGGCAATGTAATTGTAGCATGGGGGAAAACGTGTAGCCCTGTCCAGACAGATAGAGCTGCGTAGCCTTAATATCCTCCCTACTGGGGGTTGGGAATCAGCATAATCTCTGTGATCGTCTATAGCTCCAATGCACCAAGGGCATTTCTCGAAAATCCTGTTCTCTGATTTTGCCTTCCATCACCGTTCAATACTCTAATTGATAGATCGTAACTTTGAGGTGAAGCACAACGTGCTTAGAATGGGAAATCCCTGACAAAACCTGTAAACACCACATTACAAAATGATAGCTCAGGCCCTGAAGGATCACTTGCCAATCCACCATTCTTCTTCTGGTCTCTCTGTCTTTATCTGTCTTTCTGCCTCACACCAATGGATAGGATAAAACACATCATGAAAGAGGCAGTGTGAAAAAACAGTGTCCTGCGTACATCCCACCGACAAAGCTTTGAAGGTGTTTCCTTTCCAGGTTTGCTGTGAGCATGCTGCCCTGGAATGCATTCCATGCCCACGCAGGGAAAGACGTTGCTCTGGAGTGGTAGTAAGTGGCTCTTCCAGAAGTGTGAACCGGTCTGGTTGCCACACAGGAAAAGCCCAAAGTATCATCCTAGCCCTCATCACGTTGTGTTTTGCAATATGGCGACTGAGTTGTGAAACAGCTAACTACGTTTCCTGCTTTTTTTCCTGAACAAAGATGAGTGGGGAAAGGAAGATGCTTATTTTCCTGCTTCCAAACACCCAAAATGCATTTGCCTAATATTGTTCAGGAGCCTTATCTTCAACAAAACTTTGTGGATTGCGAAACACTCTGGCATCGTGAATTCAGATGAGATGAACGCAGTAAAATGGATTTCAGCCTCTGGATACCCAGGATATTTTGTAATAGATTTCCCTGCTATTTTGTCCAGTTCAAAGCACACACCTTAGGCATTGCTATTCCACAGTCTTTTTCTTCTAAGCATTCACCTCAGTGTGCCTTTCAGTGCTATTTGCGCTGTACCATCATCTCTTACCCCAAAAGATGCAGTTATGAAACAGGAATCTGTGTGCCAACTCTATCACTCCACTGTTTAAAATCCTGACACCGAGCCTTGTATTTGAGGAGATCAATACATGATCCAGCCCAGCTGGATAGAAATTAATTGATGTGACATTTTACAATTAATTCAGAACACTGGGCTAATGCTGAGAGAGGTTTTAATTATACAGGTGAAACCTCCTACTTCATGGATTCCCTTAGTCGCAGTTTGCTGGAAGCTGCAAGAGTACAGCAGAGGGAAGTATAACTCAGTGTTTGCCTTGTCTCTACCCTCTTTTCCCAAGCATTGCTGAGTTAGTGGACATTGTCAGAAACAAAATGTTTGGCCAGGTGGATCTTCCGATTAGTTCTGATATATTGGCAACTGTTTTTAACATAAGTATACTAATAGACTTTTATTTTTATATGTTAGCAGACACAGTAAAAGAATTAGATTATATTCGAGGTGCTCTGACAGGATGGATAAGAAAGAAAAATGATCTGTGGCTCTATATCTAGCTATTAAAATATTCAAGATGGTTGTTCCTTCTTTGTAAATGCAAATGCAAGAACCATAAAGCATATGGTAAGGGATGCTCCATCACTTTTAAAGCACACTTTTGCTAATGTAGAAATGAATTATGCTGCATTCCATAATTCAAGAATTAGATTTTTGAACGTAATTAAGGATGTACTGTCTGGTCTTCGAGACACAGGTACATGTGTTCAGTTTGTCTGTTTCAGAAATAAAATCAAGTAGGAAGCTACCAAAAATATTTAGTGCAAGCCTTTAAATTAAAGGCTCTGCTGAGAATTTGCATAATATCTCACTTGCGCAATGTAAAACCTGTCATAAATCATAATTCAATTTATAAGACAATTAAATGCATGTGTTTCTGTTCTCTTTTATGGTTCTTGGAAATTGTTATCTTGCATAGCTGGAGAAAGAGGGGCTAAAGAAAGCAGAGAAGGAGCACATTAGAATAGAGGGCAAATATCAGACAGCCACTTCCTTCACATATTTGGTTTTTTCCAGCTGTCCTGTGCTCAACTGAAATAGCACAGCATGTTTCAGATTCCTCATAGTTTCTTATTTTCCTTAGGATACAGATTGCCTTCTATGTCTCATGGGACTCAGACAGTTTTGTTGCAATTAACTGGGAGAGATTTTCTGCCATTTTAGTCTTTTTGCAGCTTACGATCCTCAGTAAATCTCTCTGATGAGATAAAGAAAACTCTGTAAAGAGGATAAAATGTTGTTTATAAAACTTACCAAAATGCTCTTCATAAATTCTCATTTTAAACAAGGCAAAGGCATCCTCCAAGTTGGCAGCAGTATTTTTCTAATATGCAATGTTCTTAAAGTATACTTTCCAAACTGCAATGCCATGAATGTAAACGTGTCCTAGCCCTACCGTTAGTTTTATTGTATGTCAGAATGTATCAATCTTTTGTGGATAACAGACAGATCAATTCTAGGAATATTGTTGTAAACCTAGAAATCATGAACTAAGAAATGAAATATTTTTGTCAAGATGCATGGATGTTACATTACTTGAATCTTTACATCTGATGGCATTCAGAGGCTTTGTAATAGAGCAGATGGAGCAGCAGGAATCTGGGAAACGGGCAGTTTGGTCCCATCCTGAGCAGTGAGTGAAAAAAGGCCCTTTTTCCATGCAAAAGACCAGCTCTGTTTTTTATTAAACTGACTAATTTTTTACTCCAGCTAGCGTTAGAGGGCTAACGAGTTGAGGGATGTCACACAGTGGCAGAATTGTTAAAGAAAGCCTTCGCCTTCCTGGAGGTGATAGTAACGTGCATATTTGTTTCTGCAGGATTCAGCTCAGGCCCTGATTTCTGAAGGTGGAAAGGGATAAAGATGTTCAGGACTGCCTAGTGACCTGGAACTCCATTTCTACGTCTCCAACCCAACAGGTCTCACTCCCCTTATGCTTTAAATCATAATATCCTGATTATAATATACCAGAAACAGATCCCTTCAAATGAATAAGCTTGTATTTTATTTCAAAGTGAGAAACACGGCATTTAGGGGAAAAAAGGCTTTACTCATGTAGTTCTGATCAATGCGTCAGTTTGCTGATTCAGTTCCCAGTGCTATTTCTGGGCTCTATCTTTTTGTTCATGTCTTGGGGTTTTGGTAAGTAGACCAGTATAGTTTATAGCTTTTTGGTTTTTACCCAGTTGCTTCACAGAATGGTTTCAGGGATATAATTAGGTATGCACCGTGAAAACTCTATTCCCATATGCTATGTGGTCAGTTCTGCCTGAGGTAACCACCACCAGCCTCTATCAGCTTAATGATGTCATTTGCTGGCACCGCTTCTTCCAGTGAGTGATGTTAATATCAGGAAATAAAACAAAATTTGCTTAGTAAACATGGTAGAGAAAACAAGTTATGTGTTAATGGGTTTGCACCAGCTATTCCTTTCTTAGGCTTGATAACCCAGTTTCATTGTTTAAGTTTTGGTTGTTAATATGTGCTTAAATCTATACAAACTTAGAAGAAGCTTGAAATGTTAGAGCTGAAGTTAAGAGACAAAAGATGCCTGTGTGTTTGTTTCCTAGTCCATGCTTTTACTAGCATAGGAATACTTGTCTGATCTCCGTTACATTTCTTAGGTAAGAGGACTTCTGCCACAGACGGTTCACCTTTAGGAGGGTTTCTCTAATACTCAATGTCATTTTCCCTAAAGGAGAAACACTGCAGAATTTAACAGCAATAACTGTAGAGAACATCATAAAAATTACATTTCTATACCTCCAGGACTGAATGGAGATTAGTATAACTTCCACATTCTTATCAAGGTATTTTATTGCATTTTATAGGAAGAATACAATTTTCTCTTAAATTATATGGGACAGTTTAAAGAACAAGGTTGTAATTTCCTTAACAAATGCTTTTAAGACCTTCCTATGATAGTTCATGTTCTAAATTTCATCATTTTCTCTATAGCTTATTTAGGCAAGTGTGGCCATCCGTACGTGACGAAACAAATTTAAAAAGGGCACGTAATGTTCCAGTTCCGAGTCCTTGGGTGGATGGCGTTGCTTAATATACATATATCATACTCGTTCCAAACTATCCAAGACTTTTGGATGAATTGGGTGCAATACATTAACTCAATTACAATGGAAACACAGATCAAAGAATGTAGCTGGGAGGTCTTATTAAAGTATGAGCCTTTATTGAAAAGTCCCTGGTTTTGATTATACAGGATTAAAATGTCTGAAACTTCACTTAGCTTCTTCATGTCCCCAGAAAAGAAAATTTTACTGGGGAAGTGCAGGTTCAAGGTTTCAGACCTTGATTTTCAATTCTGTTAAAGTGGAATTGTCATAAATTGGTAAGAAAAGCCAAAGATCTTTTTTATCCATTTTTGACACTGAACATATATTCTCAACCGCTTCAATTTATTACTTTTTTCTTTTGTGATTTTTGTTTCTGGGCTTTACTTATTCCCATGGAGTAAACCATTTTGGAAAGACGCCAGTTTTTTTCAAAGGAAATAATAACCCCCCCCCTCAACTTTTCCCCATTGAAAACAAATGAAAATGTTTTAGAAATTATTAGTGCACGGCATGGGATGAAAACACACAGAAAGGTACAAGTTCAGGTTTTCCAATTTGTGGGCCAGTGCTGAACTGTCAAAGGAAGGGTGTTAATGAAAAGCAGTTACAGCATGCTGCAGTGCTCAGCTGAGCTATTTCAAGTTCTAGTGCCAAGATGCAGAATACACATGTATGCTGAGCGCGAGTATCAGTGGTAATAGCCCTCTAAATTGGAAACGATCATTATGAAGACACCTAACAGACATTCTCTGGTACGTAATAACAAGATTGATATAAAAATCACTTTTCTTAATTCGTTTACTTTCCTGTTGCTACACATCATGTCAACACTTGTTTGTAATTATATTAATATGGTAAGTGACGCACCCCCTGTTGTGCCACATGAACAGTAAAAATTTTGCATATTGCTATCCTGCATGTGCATTGTATTTTGCGCTTGGTATTGATGCAGCGCTGTTTAACGTCTCAGCAAGTGCAAGGGTAGCGTCCAGCGCCGTCCCTGCTTTTGTTGTGAGGAACCTCACTCCATAGGAATTAGACTTGCAAGGTGCACACCTTGGCATGAACGTGGAGAAACATGAATTCAGTAACTAGACTGATTTCATGCTTTACTGTGTATGTGTTCTTTGTATCACAGCAAAAGTAAAACACAGAGTATGCATTTCCACCATTACCAGAACATATTTTTAAGAGCAGTGATGGTTTCTCTCTTCAGTTACCAGTGTTACAGATCTCACCGTAGATATGGAAAGGCTCGGAATGAGTTAGCAAGCAAGTTTATTACAGATAAACAGAGAATAGTCCCATTAATTTATGGGTTGTTTCAAGGATTCTTAAAGACCCTGTGTGCTGGTTTTGGCTGGGATAGAGTTAATTTTCTTCATGGTAGCTAGCATGGGGCTATGTTTTGGATTTGTGCTGACAACAGTAATGATAACACAGGGATGGTTCAGTAACTGCTGAGCAGCACTTACACAGAGTCAAGGCCTTTTCTCATCTTCATACCACCTCGCCAGCAAGTGGGCTTGGGGTGCACAAGAAGTTGGGAGGGGACACAGCCAGGACAGCTGACCCCAACTGACCAAAGGGATATCCCATGCCGTGTGACGTCATGCTTAGCATATAGAATCATAGAATTGTTTAGGTTGGAAAAGACCTTTAAGATCATCAAGTCCAACTGTTAACCTAGCGCTGTCAAGTCCACCATTAAACCATGCCCCTAAGCACCATATCTACATGTCTTTTAAATACCTCCAGGGATGGGGACTCAACTCAAACGGGGGAAGAAGAAGGAAGTGGGGGACATTCGGAGCAATGGCGTTTGTCTTCCCAAGTAACCATTACACATGATGGAGCCCTGCTTTCCTGGAGGTGGCTGAACACCTGCCTGCCCATGGGAAGGAGTGAATGAATTCCTTGCTTTGCTTTGCTTGCGTGTGTGGCTTTTGTTTTACCTATTAAACTGCCTTTAGCTCAACCCACGAGTTTTCTCACTTTTACCCTTCTGATTCTCTCCCCCATCCCAGCAGCGGGGAGTGAGCGAGCGGCTGTGCGGTGCTTAGTTGCCGGTTGGGGTTAAACCACAACACTCTGCTAATACTGCCTATTACGACAGAGAAGATGGGGAGAAGAGAAAATCAATCTCATTTCTCAGTCTATTTAAGTGAACAAAGAATTGTGTGCGGAACAGAATGGAGCAAGTCAACAAAGCTCACACCGAATAAAAAAGAAAAGAGGCTTTATTTGCATAATTATGTCTGAATCACAGCAGATTTGACAAACGTGTTCCATTCTAAGCCCTAAGGTCTTATTTAGGTGAGGCACAATATCAAACATACTGGCTGTAATGTACACTTTCTGGGCTAATCTAATGTCTCATGGGATATTACGCAAGGGGACAGCACACACAGTTGAATGGTTTCATTGGTTTATATCCAGTTGTTGTTTGGCTTATTCCATACGTCTGTCGAAAGCTGTGATAGCGCACTGTCAGATCTCTCTGGGTTTCTTTCTTCCAGGGTGGCTTCCTTATCTCTAAAATAGAAATGAAATAGGAGATATTAATGCTTTTCTGATAAGAGAGAGATAAGGCTTAACCCATGAATACTTGTAAATGCCTTCAGAGGACACTTCAGAAGTGCCTAACGCTATAAATTATGGTTTCATAAGGTATTTTACTAACATTATAGTATCAGCGGTTTGGCCCTTTAGCCTTTATGCATGTATGTAACTTGACATAATGGAGCCTCATGGAAAAGCTTTCGTGAGCAGTGTTACCTGTGCAATTTGAACGCAAAACTTGATAGAAACGTAAAGGAATTGAGCTATGCCCTGTTTCCTGCAGCAGGGTAAGCTACTTTGAACCTTGCTTTCCTCATAACGTAAGAATCTAGAAATATCATGACCAACGTTCTCTAAAATCAAAAAAGCGTAGTTTTATCTGAATGAAAATAAGCCGTATTTACAAAATTGCTGATATTAACACAATCTGCTAGCATTGGCAGGGTAAATGCTTTAAGATAAGAATTAAGAATGCCTGCTGAGCATCCGAGACTCCGCAGCATCAGGAGGCACTAAAGCAGTAAGATGCTTAGAAAAACAGCTCAACATCCGATAGGCAAAAGCACAATAAATCAAAGATAAAGTAAACTTTCTAGATAAGCAGGAGCGTTTAATGCTACTCTGATTAAACTCATCTACAGGAAATGAGTAAATACAGCCTCCATGCCTTCTCCATCTTTCTGCCAATTTACATCTTAATGACTAAACTGTTTCAGGTTACTTATTCAGCAAAGCAAGGGATTGATTTGCAACTTTTCATTTTGAGTGCTTCCACTAACTTCTGCAGGGCTGTTCAGGGCAACTGAGCACAGCCGTGGGGAGGTGTTTAAACATTAACAGCCCTTCGCAGCATTCCGGGGGTGTGAAAAAGCCATCAAAATATACTTTTTTTTTTTTTTTCAGTATTACATACATACTACATGTGACTGCTGCAGTTATTACACTGGTGGCTGTTCACAAATCTTGCAGTTTGTTAATTCTGTGACACTGTTTTTTTTTTTTCCCTTAAAGACCTGAATTATGAGATTATAAGAAAAATCTCAGTTTTGATTGAAAGTGTATTTTTAGTCCTTGTGTTTGTAGTGGAAAGCCTTAAAATGTGAGCGGAGTGAGTTACAGAGGATCAGTTGTTCAGTTGCGCTACTTAGCTCGAATGTGAGCACAGTGTGAGGAAAACCACTGTTTAGACGGATATGATACAACTCTTATACTCCACCTGGAAGAGCGCAGAATGACCCGTCTCTGAATTCTTGGATAGTTTTTTGAAGAACTCCAAGAGTTATTACATTTTCCTTTGTAATTCCAGGAAATTAGTATTATTAACAAAGGACTAAGATGTTTCTGTATAGCTCTATCCATTTGAAGCACCAAGTGCTCCATCTTACAGTCAGACATACGCTTGGTGTGTTTGTAACGCGAAGATGACACGACTCCTCTTTTCCCCCCAAAAGCTCTAGGGCTCACTTCACGCTTGACGGAGCTGAACGCCAGCCCCATGTCAGCGTGCGCGCTGATCCCGGGGACCCACAGAAATGGCTCTCCTGAATCCCGAGCGGAGGAAGCGTTGGAGGTCTAGGGACTCAAGGGGCTCTGGCCCGCTTCCATCTCCCAGAGGACATTCCCCACCTCAGGGGAGAAGGGATGTCATCGCCTGCAGACAACGGGGATGGCGATAACGTTGTCTAATGGTTCGCCTCCTGCACGCGTTCAGCGGAGCCTTCAGTTTTGGGTGGCAGTAAGCTGCACCCCAACCACCACCCCTCAGTTTTGGGTAGCGGCGGGCGGCACCCCAACCACCGCCCCTCAGTTTTGGGTGGCGGCAGGCAGCACCCCAACCGCCACCCCGCGCCCCTCTCCCCCGCGGCGGGCCTCCACCAGAGACCTCTCCCTCAGGGGAGTTCGCGCCCTGTGAGGCGCAGCGCGCAGGTGGGCCGCCGGTTCGAGCCCCGAGGGGGGCGGCCGGTCGGGGACCGGGCCGAAGGGCGCGTTCACACCGCCGCTTGCGGGGCGACAGGCGTGGGAGTCCCGCCCGGGCGCCGGCGGCCGCGGGCCCAGCGCACATGTGCGGCCGCCCGGCACATGCTCACTACGCGCGGCGCATGAGCAGACGCGGCGCGGGGGCCATCGGACATCTTGGGCCGCCCCGCACGGAGCGGGGAGCGCCGCCGCCGGGCCCCGGGGCGGGAGCAGCCCGCCGCCCCCGCGCCTCCCGGCCCGCCCGTCCTGGCGCCGGCTGCCTTCCCCTCCCCCGCCTCCCCCGGGCTGCTCAGAGCATCCCTCCTCCCCTCTTGCATTTGTCTTAATTCTTCTCAGAGACAAGATGGCAACGCCGGCGGCGGTAAACCCTCCCGGTGAGTAGCTGCTGCTGCCGTCGCCCCCTGCGCTGCAGGGAGTCCGTCTCGCCCCATGTGGCCCCGCCGCACAACACGCCCCCCCCCCCCGCCGTAGGCACACACCCGCCCCCGGGGACGGCGCGGTCCCCGCAGCCGTGAGGGCGGGCAGCCCCCGCCGCTCTCCCCTGCGGCCCCGGGCTCGTCCCGCGGGTCGGCGGGGGCCGCTGGCTGCGGGCCGGAGGGGGCGCGACGCCGGCGGCGGGGAGAGCTGGGCCGCCCCGGGCGAGGAGCCGCCCTGGGACCGCGTCGAGCCGGGAGCCCTTGGCGGGTGTCTCAGGCTGCAGGAGTCCGGCTGCCTCCTCTCCCTCCGGGTTGTTGCCGTTGGGTGTAGGCACTGCAGAAATGAACAGTTTTGCATAAGCATACGCGGTCATATGGCAGGAGAAGGAGAGCCGCCGTGTTCCCCCGCCGAAGGCGGGCGGGAAGGGTGGCTGCGGGTTTTGGCTGCACCCTGCAGACCTCGGTCTGCCCTGGGAATTGGTAGGAACATTTGCTTTTTCTGTCTGTACGTTGGCCAGGTTTACTGTCGGGAAGCAAAACCGGCTTGCGAAGCATTGCTTGGAACCAAAAGGGTGTCGAAACTGACCGAGGGCACCTCAGAGCGTGCAGGGTCTTTGCCGTGTGTTTATTTCCTTGCCAAAGGATGCAATAAATACTGTTAACGCTACATTTATTAAGAGGAAGAAAACTTATCAAAATTATCTCCTTGAATTTCTCGGGGGGGGAGACATTCCCTGACGTTGTGTTATGTGTCTGTGAGATGCAACAGCTATTTTGTTGAGGGCGCGATGGAGTAAAATGGGTTTGGATGAAATGCCGTAGTACATATTTTGGAGATGTACGTAGATCAGCTTAGTGTTGGATCAACAAGTATCTGACACTAAAAATAAGTGGGACAACGGATCTTGCACTGGGCTCAATACTAATGAAGAATATTTTTATCGAAGGTGGATTCCAGTTTTACTTGTTTTAATATATGATCACATTTTGTCATTTTCTTGTGGAGGCGGGCTCAGTTCTGACAATTAATGGCTTGCTTGAGTAAATGCCAACTAATGTTTAAAGGTTGTTCTTTAGATTAAATCCTGCAGTAGTTGGTTGTGCAGTTGTCATGCTGAGAGTAAATATTATGATATAAACAGTTGATTTGGTTCAGTAAGTGTCAATAAAATAAGCAGGAACAGATCTTTGCCAATCAGATTAAGTTTTAATATCACAATTCCACATATTAAATGAAAATCAATATTTAATGGAAGGTTATTAAATGAATATTACTTAGCTTCCAGGATACCACGTCGCACATGATAATGGAGAGTTTCATTGCACGCACACATAGCTAGAATCGGTGAGCTGTTTTGCGGACAGAGTAGGACACAAACAGCCTTTTTTGACTTAGGAGAATGGCAAACCAAACCTATCTGCTCCTCCAAGCTATGCACTGAAGGAGCAGCCCTGACCACTTAGAGGTCAATACTGAAACCGCTGAATTGTAGTAGAGCCTGGTGGCCCTTTTGCACCAACCATTTACACTTTCTGTTTTCACCTACCTGCAGCCGAAGCCACAGAAAGATGTGGTTGCAGGAGGTATGGTATGCACGCACCGCAGAGCGGCCTCAGAGTAGGGCTTCACAGTTTTTCCCCCGTGACCACTTTGTGAATTTAGAGAGCGTTATGGGATTATTGAGGAAACATAAGCACATACGAGGGAGACAAGAGCCAAGCGTATTGACTGTATGCATCTCTGTGCAATGATTTGACACAGTTAAAGTTGACTTGCAGTGTGGTCCTCAAACTCTCTTAAGCACAGATAGCCGGTCCACCGGGAAGGATGAGGAGATGTGTTGGTTTCCTGAAGTGAACCAAGAGCTACTTCTGCAAGGCTGAGGTTGCAGAGCATCATTTCACCCCTCGTCTAGGCAGTTGGAACAGATCTGAGCTGAAAGACAAATTTACTGGCTGTTAACGATCCTCCCACGTTTTCTGTGCGTGAGCGTTGCTGTCAGACAAATGTAGCTATGCACGGACAAAGTCAAAATGAGGAGTTTTTGAGCTGCGAAGAGGTGAGGAGACCTTCGATCTGTGGTGTAGTGCTGTTTTCTCTACCACGGACAGCAGAAGATAGAGCTGCATGAAATACCTTGATTTATGCTGTGTTTTTTTAAAGTCATAATCTATTGCTTTTGTTATTTTTTGGATTAACTGTGAAGCAGTGCAGAGAAACAATCGAAAGCTGTAGCGAGAGGATTTTAATACTGCTGTTTTCTCTTGGGGCCAAATCCTCAGCTGGAGTAACATGAAAGTAGCCCTGTTAGTACTGGTGAAGCTGTGCTGCTTTACACCGGTTGACTTTCTGATCCATGATGTTAGGGGAGCACAATAGAGAGATTAACTTGTTAAGCATCTTTAATGATGATTAGAAATTACAATATGATTAAATTTTTATTAAGCAATTGTCTGGGGTTCTAATAACAGTTGATAATTTAGGCAGGACATTAACTTGCAGCTACCACAATACAAATACATGTGATTTTAGTCATATTCTAGATAGTGGAACGGGGATCAGCGGAGACAGAAAAGCTGGGTGTTCTGTAATTCTGGCTGTGAAAGTCTTTCAGTGTGGGATCTCCTGGTACCGAACCATGCACTGCTCTGCAGCATCATCTTCTCTCTCACATTCGATGCAGATTTATCTATTTTCCCACTGATCTTTTTATAATGGAGAGTTTAAGTTATGAAAGTTCATGGGAGCGGGAGCAGTTTGCAGCCTGTCCTGGGTAGGGCTCACAGGAATTGCAGTGTCAGGGACCGAATCGTGGTGAGGGTAGGGCCACCTCTGTGGGGTTCTTGGGCTGTGTTAGATCTAAACCGATAGTTCTTTTTGGTGAAGGTGTTTGTCCATAGCTGCAACTAGACATCGCACCGACAAAACTGGGGGGCTCTGTGAGGTAGTCTCTTTCTCTTCCCGCATGCTTAACCTTGGGAATGGGATCTGGGTAGAAGTACTTTGTTCGTTTGTCGTAATCAGGATGACTAACTGAAGTGTGAAACACAATACAGGTGTGTGGGAAGCTCATCTGCATTGGCACAAAGCATCAGAGTTAATTTATTTCCTGCTGAAATAAGATTGGCATATTAAATGGGATTTAAGAACAAAAAAATTGTGGAGGTGTAACAAGCATTTCATAAATTACTGCTTGCAGCAAAGTAACTTAGTGCCATGTCTGTTTTAAATGTATGTATTTTTGGAAGGCAAACTTGTCCATAACTGTTGCTACTTTGGGGTCAAATTTTGCTTAACTTGCGGTGCGGTTCATGATGTGGTGATTCTTGTATTAGCCAAGTTGGGATGAAAACGTAAAACTCTTCCATGAATTCAGCATTTTCTTTTCCTGAGACATTACTTGGTCTTGGGTGATGAGTTCTAATCTGGCTCAGTCTGATGGATGGTCCCAGAGCAGCAACTTTCTGCCATGATCAGGTGATGTGACATGAACTGGTTGTATCCTTTCAGTTCTTCCTGGTGAGGTATCCCTGGATGGGAGGGCCGCCCTGGGTAGTACCCACAGATGTATTGCCAAATGCCACAAACTCGTAAGCCTGGTCAGAAGAAATCATGAGATTTCAGAGTTTATCTAGAGGTACACTAGAGGGCAGATCCCTTAGGATGCATTTTTGGCTACGTTTTAAGATTTTGTGAATCCTTAGGATTGTATTCTTATATTTAATTGAAAAAAAAATAGTATCTGGGCTGTTCACATAATCACTAAAGCTCCTGTAATGATTTCTTTTTAAGCAGAGAGCCCAAAGTCTAAAGGTATGGAGAACAACATGTCCCCAAGAGGGTATCTACTTGAGGTGTGTTGAGACAGAGAGAGGTGGTGAGCCATGAGAGAAAGGAGATGCTGTGGCTCAAGACATTACTATTACAACCACAGTAGCTGCCAAGGGGTACTTTTAGACTGTGGCTACTCCAAGATATAAAAAAATTGGGATTGAGCCTTGAAGAAAGATGATTAGATAAGCTCTCTTTGCTTCCACTTTGTAATGGGTTAACAGCAAATTTTTTGTCATATCAGTGAAAACTTGTAGCTCAGCCCTGCATCTGGGCTCTTGTTTTAGGCAAGTGCATTGGATTCTGGGAGCTGGTTTTGTTTGTTTGACTTGGGAGTTAAGTGGAGATAAATCATTCTCCTGTTTCAGCTGGACGTTCTGAGAACCAAATTGTCTCTTAGCCAGTCTTATGTTTCCACTCAAGTTACTAAGATATTAAGTGCTGTGGAGGAATTTTCCTGATGCTGCCCGTTCCATATTCCCCAAAGGAATTGGCTTTCTGAAGTTGACAATCTGGCCATTCTTTTCTTTAGCTTTCATACAGCTTTGAAATTGATGATTAAAAAAAATCTACTTCAGTGTTTTAGATTTCAAAATTGTCTATTTGACTCAGAGACTCAAAGTTGTTGTGTTTTATTGCTACAGTAGTAACAGCTTTGCCCTTCATTACAATATAGGCTATCCAGTAAACTCCGAAATCAATTTAACAGCATCCTGGGGAGTAAATGGAGTCTTCTAGTGATGGAGGTTATAATGGGCTCTGATGTTTCTGGGATGCAAAAAAGTAGTCTTCTTTCTAAGATAATGTTAAAACAAAGGTCTCAAAAATGGAACACTCATTAGCTAATGGGAGGTTTAAATTGCAGATCTTTTTCTTCTTGTATTTTCATATTTTTCTTACTGCAGAATTGGTCCTTATTTCAGTCAAACTGTGGTATGAGATGATAGTGCCTCTTGAATTGTTCTGTGATAATGTTTTGTCCTTCAGGAGTGTGTACCAAACAGTAACTTGCATTGAAGAAATGTCATTTTTTGATATTTCTAATATATAGGGCATACAAAAGATTTAATTTCAGGATATCTCTTCTATCACAGAATATTTATTTAAAATTTGCATATGTAGCTTGTGGTTCATTCCAAACATTTTTTCAAACAGAATAATGTTTCCCCGTGCCTCTTAATAAAAATGCAAAACAAAACAGATATTGTTGATTTCTGTAATACCAGATGGTATTGCTGATTTTTCTTTCTAGTAAGAAAAATTGCTACAGAGATTAGGTAGCAAAGGAAAAAAAATAGCCTTTTCAAAACAGTCAGGCAAAATAACACTGTTGATGTAGTGATTATTGTTATTAAGAGGACAAAAATGGGGCTGTCATTATGAAGATGTATTCGGAGATTACGCTTAAATGGCTTGTGAAGATCAGACATGTGTGTCATTTAGAGTAATTTTTGGGGGCTTACTGCTTCATAACTGACAAGTAAGAATGGAAAATGTCTTAATTCAGTGCTACCTACCGAAAGTACAACATTATTAAAATTTGCAATAGAAAAGGGAAAGAGGGGTCTTGAGTTTAAGACATGGGAATTTAGATCCCAGGTCTTGTTGCAGGTCTCTGGCAGATTTTCCAGTCTGTCTATAGCAGAGTGTCTTTGGGTGGCCAGCAGCATTTAGAGAGAGGTGAATCGCCTCTGGATGAGCTGTTCTCTCTAGCCAGCGCTGTGGAGTGCAGAGACGCTGCCTTAGGTGCAGAAGTGTGCAGATGCCAACCTGAGCTACGTTCTTTTCTTGACTGTAAGAGTGTGCTCAATAAAGGTTATGCAGGAAAGAAATCTGCAAAGATAGAGCTGCTCCTTCACCCATTCAGTAAGATAATTTGTGCAAAAACTTAGATTTGCTGGACGATACAGGCAATAAATTTGAAATTTAAGAACTCCTGAGTGGGCGCTTGCTGTATAAACTATCAGTACAGTTTACTTCTTGCTAACAGTATTTCCTTTGTTCAGATGTGAAGCATTTCTTGTCACCCCGTCTGTATCAATCTTTCTGTCAAATGAGGAAAAGAAAAATTTTATAAGGCTGCATTTGTACATTTTAGTTAGCTTCTGCTTATAATCCAAGTAAGATAGATGCACATTGTTAGCAAAGAAAAAACTTCAAAAAAGTTAATCATTCCTCATCTTCCATTGTTTAAAATAAAAATCCAAATGAAAATTAATTGATTGAATAAACCCACATGGACCAAATACCCACTTTTTGGCTACTCCAGAAGGAACTACTTTATCACAAAATGTTACAGGATTTCAGCAAAATCTGGCCCTTAAAGTGCATAAGTTACATAGTTTGAAACTTCAGTACCAAACATAGAATGCCAAACAAGAGCAGATTCAGACTTTAATTTGGATAGTCAAACTTTCAAATGGATCTTGGTTTTGTTGTTTACATGGATTAATGGCCGTAGTCATGCAGTGGGTAATGAATTAGAAGCTGTTTTCAAGACAGATGTAATTTCCTTTTCTGTACCCAAAGCACGCTAGCGTTCCTTGGGCAAAGCCATCTGCACACGGAGAAAGAGAAATCCTTTGTTTTGGATACTCTACATATCGATGAATGTGTCTAAACTTTCTGCTTCCTCTCTTTTTTGTCAGCTTTTATTTCCATTTTGCCTGTCTTTTATATTTCTGTCCTACGGTTTCAATCCTGCTTTCCACTTACGTGCCTCTACCTTTCTTACAACTCCTGTAACTACCATATTTTAACTGTGGTGCTATACTGAGCTATGTATTGACTTCTCAGTTACTGTTGTTTAAATGTAAATGAATCCTGGCATTGTACTGGTGCTACTCCCAAGTCTTTCATCAGCTTACAAATTCAGACTCCATTCTATAGGTAGCATCTGAAGTCCCCCTTAAAGAAAAGTGGTACTTTTTCTGTTATAAACAGCAACTGTGCTGCATTCCATGTAACTCAGCAGGTACCGTAAGGTGTAATCAGTTGGCTCGCACTAGGAGCCTCTATTAGTTTACATCTGCCCCAGATGTATACATGTTGCTGTTTTGTTCAAGGACAGCTCATAACGTTCATTTCAAATGTTTAGATTTGGGCTGCTGCAGTTTTTCTGATCTAAATGTCAACTGCATGTGACAAATAGAATAATATGAAATAATTACAATTTTTTCTCTAATCAAGCAAAAGGGGTGTTGAATTGTTTAATTACTGGCTTTGCCAGCATGCAGATGGGAAGGCTTTTCAGGTAAGTTGCTCGTACAAAATGCCTGAAATGGATAGTAATTAACAACTGGCTCTTCATTGGTATGTTAATTACACTGCCATTTGTCCTGGTGCCTGTCCTTGTTTAAATGTTCAGTTGCACTGAACTGAAGCCTTCGCTTCCTGGCAAACACAGAATGTATCAGAACAGTTTGACTCTCAGATATATGCAAATATTTTATGGGAAGAGGCATGCCAGTAAATCACTGAGCTGCAAAGAACAAAAACACTGCATATTTGTATTCCTCAGAGGTAAAAGCAAAACCTGTTTCTGTGGAATACACGGGCCTGATTTTGAAAAATGGTCTCCAGTACTTTCCCAGTAATAATCAAGAACACAATTTCATGGAAGTAGATAATTTTAGGGACTTTTTACTGCTGACTCTTTCTGTTAGTAAAGGTAGGTGGACATCTGGCTGCTGTTAAATGCCCTTGCAATGCATGTATTTTTAAAACTGTATTGCCTGTAATATCTGGATGGAAAATCAAACTGAACTGGAAATGCTTTTAAAACTCAGGACAAAACTGATTATTTTGAATGCAAGCAGTGTTAAAGTAACTTCTTATGAATAGATCGTATCAGTAGTCTCGGATCTTATTTAACTTACAGCTTTATTCTTTTGAGAATGCAGAATGTCTTCTACTATTTGGATGGTGCTTTGCAGAGTACATCCCCAATCTCCAGATACTGCTGCAATAAGTAAAAACAGACGGCATGTGGCATGACTCTAAGTTATTCAGTAATGTCCTGAACAGGGGCAGGCTGGTAAAGTTATGTGGGCTGACCAGCATGCCAGTATGAGGCTAGTATTTTAATGTGCTAAGCTTCTGTCATACGGAAGGCGGTTAATCTGCCCAGCACACAGTGACCCTCAACACGTGACAGAAGTCAACCCCTGAAATTAGGTGCTGATTTTAACAGTAGCTGTGGGAAGTGGATTATAGTCATAAAATTAGCTATAAAATGGCACTAGCTACTGTGTGTCACTGCCCTCTGAGTCATGTTTGATCTGTTTATTGACAAAAAATTTTATTGCTGTTGATACTGCAGAGCCAATACGGCCATGGACGAGCTGGATTTCCATTGTTTCATGTCCAACAGGCAAAGTTGCTAGCTCAATTTTGAGTCCAACTTTATGACTTAAAGTACTGTTAGCTAGAAAAGCTTGGGTTTGAAATGCTAAATACTTATGTTCCCAACCGCTGAAAGGCAGCTCATTTTATAGCAGTCTGTGGAGGCTGGCCCTGTGAGAGAGTTTGGGAAAAGAGAGGTCAGTCTGATGACTACTCCTGTGAGTCATGTTCATGTCATAGTATGTGGGGACACCAACGGTTTCTGCAGATTTTTTTTTTTTTTTTTTTTTAAACATCCTTAGGAGATCGCCTGGCCTTCTGTGTTTAGCTCTGTCACCCTGAAAATGCTCTGCGCTTGCTGTAGTGAATAGTGGTTTGACCAGTAGAAAACAAGGCTGTATAATGAAAACTTCCCTTTATTTTTATGAGATTTTCAGCGGCCTTAGGAATACAATGGCAAATTATTGGAGCTTTGTAAAGGTTTCAGTGTTTCTGAGATAAATGTTCCTCTGCTAATTTGTTTTGTTGACGTTTTCATGTAAAACAAATTTTTTTCTGGTTTATGTAAAAAAAAAAAAAGAAAAAAGTTTAATTTGCTGTGCAATCAAGTTTGTGGGAACAGCAATTTCATCTTAGCTGCATTGCATTTTTGCTTACCAATGAATGTTTCAAGTATGCATTTTCATTGTTGAAATTAAAGTAAATGAACCATCACTAAGAAAAATACAGGAGCATTTTCATGAGGATTGGAAAATAGGAGTATTTTCTGAAGGCACGGGCACATTTCAAAGGTGGACTGAGGTCCTAATAACTATTCGTCAGCTCCTTTCTTATAGACATCTTATTAGACCAGAGTTTCTGTGAAAATAACTTCGGGGGTATTCAGACCTTCATTGACTATGAAGCATAGTTTAGATGGCAGAGGTGTCTATCTGCACTGCAGGAGGACCGATGCCTCCTGCAGTGGCCAGGACCTCCTGCCCGCCGGCTTCTTGGAGGTTACCATCCATGGTGCTGAAAGGGCAGGAGGGTCTGTGCTCCACCTCGGCTGCACCACAGCCCTGGTGTAGATTAAGGCCAATGGAGTAGGTTTGAGCTACATCTCTGAGTGATGACCATTAGCAGTTGAGGTGTTGAGGACTTCTGTTCTCCTGGCTCTCTCATCATGGTGGTCATCTCCAGCAAAGAGGACAGTGGACTGCTGGAATTAAGAATGTCTTAAATGAACGTAACAATCTTCCCCAAATGCTACATGTTGAGGCCTGCAGAATCCAAATTTCACAGTTCCTACTCAAGTCCTTAAAAAATGTGTAATGTCTTTGTAGATCCTCTGCCAGAAGCTCTCTCCATCTATGAGTTAAGGTTGTTCCAAGTGAAACTGTTTCTTTTGTTACGTACTGGACTGGATTCTCACTAAGAACAAAATGTGCTAGATCAGACTTGTGTTACATGGAACCCCTATCCAAAAATAGCCCATCACAGACATTTTGGAATAAAGTACAAAATTTCCTTTGTGAATACTTACACAATAAGGCAGCAATAGAGAATTTTCTTCCTTCTTTGTTGTTGATGGTCATTGTGAGGTATGTAGGTTTATACAAGTCTTTGGGGCTCCTTGTAGTTTATTCAAGCTTGAGACTTGGTTCTTGAATGATCACAGCTGTTGGTTTTATTTCTTCTAAATTAAACTGACTGTTTCTGTACTTGCTGTACTCTGTGATGCCTTCCAGTTAAATATATCTTGATACTCTTTCACTCTTCAAACAGGCTAACATCATACATTTCCAAATTGTTTCCTGACTCAAGACTTAATTTTTTTTTTTTTTTAATGGTGTCATCCTTCTGCTTCTTAAGCCCTTTAATGTACTGTAAATGGGACTGGGGCTTATGATCATTTCTAATATTTTAGTGAAAGCTGCCAGTCTGCGTATCTTTTGCTCTCCCAAGTTTTCCCTTTTGTTACTTGTGTTTCTACCTCCAGGTTCCATGCATGTTTTAGAAAAGGAGGCCAAGTAAATATGTAAGTCATGTTTGAGGTTAGGCAGCTGTAGGATGGCACTGTAAAACAAAATCTTAGTGCTGGGGCACAATACCTTAATTAAAAGATGGGTGGTTTTACTTGTTGGCATTTTGGTTGAGTAGAATCAGTTGGAGATGTGTGAGTGGGTGGAAAGAACATTAACATGAAGTTCATGCTGAATTATGTTTTGCTTGAGGAAAACTATTCATTAGTCTCATAGCTGGCACACGCCTTTTCATTCCTTCTCTAAAGTAGTATCTGACTACTTTGATGAAAAGGTTGATATGACATTAAGGAATGGGTTCTGCCTCATCTACTGATGATGTGCAAAGGCCTTTCTGCCCTTGGCGGAACTGAATTAAGACATAGGCAGCATGCCAGTCCTCACTTTGCTCTAGGAAGGGCATACGTGTGGTAAACGTTTCAGGGTACACAGAGTCACGGCTCCATCTTTTAGAGTGTTACATGTAGAGGTTAACAATGTTGTCTCCGAGTTCAGCTCCAGACCTTGTTGTGTCTCCATGTAAACCCCTTTGTTGTATTGGTTTTTTAAGATGGTCTTAAGGACAAAATGTTCTTTAATCATTGCTAAATTTAAAATGACTGTGATAATTATGAGTAAGAATTTCAGAGACCAGTAAATTCTCACTGTGCAGGAAAATTCTTGGCTGTTACAAGCTGCCTGCGTTTTTCACTTTTATTGCTGGCTGGCTATCTCATGTCTGAGACCTGACCAGGGAAAGAAGACTTGCCTTGTGGTACAGGCAAGTCTTACTACAGGCTTCCTCTTAACCTCTGACAAGTAATATCCCCGTGCCACAGTTAAGTCGTCTGATTTTTGTTTCCATTTCTCTTACCTCCAGTTTGCGTGTCCTGTTTATAAAGACTATGTATTCTGGGAGGCTTTTTTCATATGCGTCCGTTATAGAGTGGCATATTTGTAGGAGAGTGCGGACTGCCTATCCTGGAGCAAGCAGAGAATATTTTTTTTTCACTGTGATGTACTAATTGATAATGTTTTAATAACAGACTTTTATTGCAACCACATTTATGTTGGATTAGCAAACATTTTTTTCTCCCTTTGGGAGGAAGAGGAGGTAAAAAAGCAGAATATACAGCTTCTTTCTCCTTGGAAACAGCAGATATTATTTATTCCAGGCACATGAATAACCATTAATTTGTATTTTCTTTATACAGTAGGTATGGTGTTGGGATAATGTGCTTTTTAAGTGTCTTGGCAAAATATACACATGGGCATAGATGGATAGCTATTTCAGTGCTGAACTACCAATGATCCACCTGGCTTTAAAGTCTTAATATAGGCTTTACCACTTATTTCTTGCTGTCTTGACTTATGGTTGATTATGTCACTTAATTTGCCTTTGTAAACACCTTAGTTTGTTCTCAGCCAGTTACAGTTTGAATTAAGATTGAGAGCAAAATATTCATTGCTTCATACACAAAAGAAATGATCAAATTATATGAAAAATACAGTTACACAGAGTGAAAATTTTGTGATAGTTTTCAAGTGCTGGTTGTGTACTTGAGAGTTGAATTTAAAAAGTAGGAAAATGCATTATATGGGGGTATTTGGTTAGTATGTTAACTCAAACTGCCCTTTAAATCGAGTCAATGAGCGAGTAAATACGTTTTCAGAAAGCAAGTCATGATTCTTTCTAATGTTGAAATGTAATGATAAAGTATTTGTGGTGATTTCTTGGTAAGTGCATTTGGCTGCCACCAGTTGTTTGCTTTGTTGCATAGAGTCCCTGTAGGAGCTGGAACTTGTTTGGCATTCAGAGTAATTTTATATGTCCTTTGTACTTGTCTGTGCTGCTCTTCAGTCAGCAAATATCAAAGCAAAAAACTTCATTTGGTCAATATTTACAGACAAATACTCAGCTTGTTTTTTGACAAACATCCAGTTTGTTTATAGTGAGTTTTTTTTCAGTATCGTTCTTCACTTCTGTATTTGATGTATCCACAGAACTGTCTGTATACTTTTGGGGACAAGTGGCTTGTAATGGATGTCGAATCATGTTTAATATGAATATGGGGACATGGAAAAATAATGTTTTGTTGTTACAGGTTTTCATTTGTTTAGTAGTTCACTGGTAGAACATCCAGTGAATGCTTGTGTTTTGTAATTCTGAAAAAGCAATAAGAGCATGGCCGTTACAGCTGATCAGTTCTTGAAAGCCTAGCAGAGTTTACCTGGAAACATAATTTTTTCTCTTATTTTAAAATTAGTAATTTTAAAAAGCAACGTATGAGATTCAGTATTTTAAAAGCTGTTCAAGAAATAGCTCTGTGAAGAAGTTAAGCGGAAAAAAATGTTCCAAAATTCATGACAAATTCTTCGGTGTGTAGTAAACCTAAAGTAACACTAAGGAATCTTCTGCAGCAGAACATAGCGGTATTTTGTATTTACTATATGCTTATGAAGGTTTCCCTTATGCCATAATGTTGGGGTGTTCTACTTGGAGCATTTGTGGGAACAAAAAATTCTACAAAGTAATGCAGAAAATGCAAATGCAGCTACCTTTGAACTTCCAAAAGCCTGTGGGCTTTTAGTATTTTTTTGTTGTTGTTGTTATTTGCAGACATGAAACATATAATACGTGAAATTACCTAAAAGGCAGAATGTTCTAAACAGCGTAATTAATGATCCTGGGGCACTGAAAGGTAGAAAAATCACTAACAAACACCTTTATTTGTAACTTTTTTTTGCTTGCAGAAAAATTCAGGTTTTGGGAAACTCATCTTCAAAGACAAGGGTAGCTGCTAATATGGGTTGGTATGTCAGAGCAGTTAAGACTTCAGATGATGATCTGAAAGTCGTCCTCTGCCGGAGGTTAAACTGAACACATAGGTGCCAGCTGAATGTTGTGGGAAGACTGGTGTAATCTTTTCAGGTGGCTTTTCAAGGTCCAGTTCGATTTGAATCTGGAATTTTCTTATCCACAGCCCTTTTCCATGGTCTGACGGCTGGACTTCATAAACTGGGCCTGGAGTTTGGAAAAATAATGCTTTGGAGTAATAGATGACATAAGCAGTCTATTCACTGGTGCATCTCATTTGAGTCATATGAAGTTTTTGATCCTTGTTGCTGCTATGGGAAAGGGAGGTTAGCTGTTTTCTCCCCTCTCTAGAGAAAAAAATAAAAAAAACCCAACCAACAAAAGAAATGTTAATCAGAAAATCTCCTTTGACTTACTGGAAGTTCAGTAAGGGATAAAATGAACTGAATATTTGGTATGCAAGGCTTGGGTTGGGTTTTCAAAATGGAGTTAAATGTGGTTTTTTCCACCATGATTTTTAGACAGAGAACGTTGCATTAGAAATTTTGAGGGAAGGGAGAAGTACTAAACCACACCCTATTTTTAGAACATGTTTTGTGATGCATAGTGATATTCTTTTTAGGGTGTTTCACATAAATATTCTTATTCTTGGTAATAAATTGGGATGTGGAAGCACCTGAAAGGCCAATTAATTATTGTAACATCAAATAAGCATCATTTGCTTGTTGATCAAGCAGAACTGAAGTCATTAGTGCTATCAATAAAATACTGTTCAATGAAAACAATAGCATTCTGATTACCCAACAGTGCCCAAGGACACTGTAAATATACTGATAATTAAGTATTTCGTAATGCAAGTTGCTGTTCTGAATGAAATTTAGAATTAACATACCCTTCTGAGGCACGCTTAAAAAAATCTTTGTAATAAATAATAAAGGCATTTGAAGGACATGAGTAAGTAATTTTCAATGAATAATTTAAATCAGAGTGGTCTAAATTTTACATCTTTGTAGTTGGACTCTGTTGTTCCTGAGCTTTCCGCAGCTGGTGGGGAGTGGATGTCTCCATCTGTGGATGCATCGCAAAGGCCTCAGGTCTTTGACCCCAGCGTGGTCAGTGGCTTGCAGTGCAGCTCGTGGGCCACCACCATAGCAGTAGCGATTGGTTTACTCTGATGTAGTTTCACAGTCACCACTTTCTCAGAAATACTTTGTGCAGATCTTTCATGGTCTTCCTTACCAGCCCCTCCGTGACTTGGCTCAATAAGATGACCACCAGAGATGATTTCTCCTGGCGATTAACCCATCCTCTGTTGTAATAGGCAGGTCAGGTGCAAGATACCCCTTCTTTCTCGGTCTGGCTCCTTGGATATATGAATTTTTAAATTTAGGATAAATTTTATAAATACTTGCACCTGTGAAGACAATGCTTACTGTGCTTGTCTACCTCAATGAAGATGGTTTATAAGGATATTTATGTGAAACAATTATAAGAGGGGACCAGGAATGAATTCATTCACAAAAACATCTCTGCTCATTATTTAAGAATTACCTTGTCAAAGTTCTTCCAAATTGAACCAAAAGTTATAGTCATAAATACTGCCTTGCACGCTCATGGAATCTGATAGCTGACTTCTATTGTAGTTAACAGAAAATATGGACAAGAATCAAGCGACGTTGGTTCTCAAGTCACCTAAAATGACTTTCATGTGAATTCTGTGCATTTCTGAGTAAAGAGCAAAAGTAAAATAGTCGAGAGGCAGCTTTGGATTCCTGGGAAAGCTAGGCTACCCCTGATCTGCATTTGGTTAAGATCAACTTTGGTCAACGTTGTAGGCAGATTTATTACCCATGACCTTTAATTCATTGCATATTTACATCTCTTCAGTATGTTTTATGTCATTGCTAGGTGTTTAGAGCACCGTCGTCTTGTTATGATGTAAACTGTGGCGAACCACAGTATTGATCTCGGTGGGGTTTTTCTAGTGTATACCATTGTAAGTATTTTAATAGCCGTTTCAAAACAATTTGTGCAAATTGACAGTTGGACTTGTGCAAATTGTCAGTTGAACTTGTAAATGAACTAAATAGATTTGCGATCAAGTGCTGATATTTGGTCGAAATCTAAACCAGCTTCTATTGCTGGAAAATAATTGCTAGATAGGTAGTAAAAAGCCAGACTTTTGATAGAAGATAATAGAAGTATTATTTTAAAATAAATAATTTGAAGATGAGTAAATAAAAATGAAGTCTCAAATGATGATCTAGTAATTGCTCAATAGTTTATCTGCACTCATCGTTATTATTTATCATAAAACAATTGCATAGGAGTTTATAAAAGGACATTAGCTTGTAAACATCTTTGGACAATTATCTTGTAGAACAGGGAAGTAAGATGAGGAGTTTGGGGAAGGACAAATAGCAATGATGATATAAAACTAGTAATTGGTGATCTATAGCAAGGACATACTACAGAAAATGCTTGATTTGTTAATGAAATAAATTAATAGAGATGGTTGGCTGATTTCTTACCTTTGTAGAAGAAGCACACTTGAGAAATGTTGTGTCCCCTGCTCATGACGTAAAAACTGGCTGTCCTGTCCCAAAAGAAAGATTTTTCAAGCCCAGCATGCCTTTTCCAGCACTGGCCAAAAGCAGGTGCTTGAAGGAGTATAAAATCGGAGCAAGCATGTATGGTGCTTCCCCTGGGTACCTTCCCACCCTCCAGCCATGTGTGACTCAGAGGCTTCTCGAGCCAGGCATGACATTTGTATTTTGTAGCACTCGGTGGATTTCTTTTCCACAATTTTGGACAGGCTCTACTAAAGCCCCTATAAACTTCTAGCATCAACAGCTTCCCATTGCAGGAAGTTTGGGGCATCCAGAGATAGTTGTGACTGGTCAGGAAGGCTTGGCAAAAGTAGTAAGGGTGTGGGAAGATAAAAAAGGTGAAAAGGGGCAAGTTGTGGGACAGTTTGATGGTAGCTGAAACAGTTTCACATTGCCCTTGAGGCGTGGACAGGCTTGGGGTGGCTCCCAAGAGGGGACAAGCAATGCAATGGGAGAAGTAATCTAGGTTTAGCTGTTCTGTTCTGTGCATGTAGTGATGAGGACGGCCAGCAAGGGACATGCCATTGAGCAAGGCGGGAAATGAGGAATGATTGGATGAGAGGGTTTTTCTTTCTGTGTAGACAGAAGTCCAAGCTCAGCAAGTCTTAGCAATGTGGAGGCAGATGCGACAGAACTTGGACATAACTGGAATCACAGTAAAGCTAATCATAGAATCATTTAGGTTGGAAAGGACCTTTAAGAACATCGAGTCCAACCGTTAACCCAGCACTGCCAAGTCCACCACTAAACCGTGTCCCTAAGCACCACATCTACCTGTCTTTTAAATACCTCCAGGGATGGGGACTCAACCACTTCCCTGGGCAGCTTGTTCCAGTGCCTGACTACCATTTCAGTGAAGAAATTTTTCATAATATCTGATCTAAACTTCCCCTGGCACAGCTTGAGGCCGTTTCCTCTTGTCCTGTCGCTTGTTACTTGGGAGAAGAGACCGACCCCCACCTTGCTACAACCTCCTTTCAGGTAGTTGTAGAGAGCAATAAGGTCTCCCCTCAGCCTCCTCTTCTCCAGACTAAACAACCTCAGCCCCCTCAGCCGCTGCCCATAAGACTTGTGCTCTAGGCCCTTCACCAGCTTCATTGCTTTTCTTTGGACACGCTCCAGCACCTCCATGTCCTTCTTGTAGTGAGGGGCCCAAAACTGAACACAGTGTTTGAGGTGCAGCCTCACTGGTGCCGAGTATATGGTGTGGTGTGGTGGGTTGTTTTTTTAACTTGCACTGAAACAAACTGGGAGTTATTCAGTTGGCTTTTTGCTTTTTTACGGAGCAACAAATCTTACCAAGCCCTTTTAACAAACAATCAGTGATAATATTGTGGGGCAGGGCCATGTGCAGGTGTTTTGCCTAATTCAGTATTATTGTGTTGGGCTTTAGTGTAGCTTTAGCTTGTCTTGCAGCCTCCACTTTACCTCCTGGTGTTTTACTGGATGAAATACAGCAAGTGTTCTGTTTTAAAAAGGGAAAAAAATGTCCTGTACAGGAATTTCTAATTGAATGCCAACCAAAACAAGCTAAATGAACCAGACTTGTTAAATGAAGAGTTAATGGACTGAGCGTGATCTGTCTCTGAGAAACTTGAAGGGAAGTCATTACATTTTATTATTTTTTCATCATGTTTGTTTGCTCAGGCTGGGCGGGTGCTTCTACAGATTTTGTGAGTTCATTAATGGGTTAGCTTTGGCCACTTCTGCATAACAGAACAGCCGTATATGGTATTTGCTAGTTCTGATGCTAAGTAAAAATTATGGAAAATAACTTTGAATGTTACCTTCTGTTTCTTGCACACAACTTATAATTATGCAGTTATTTTTGGCAAATACAAAATGTCAGAGGAGGAGGGAGGATCACCATTCATTTCAAATGGAAATGATGCATAGTTTGGGGAGCCTAATTTTTTTGTAATTTATTTAGTACTTTTGCCATGTGTCACTAATAATATCAATAAACCCAGGGCAAATTAAGGCAGAAAACAGTTGAGTGAAGATTATGTTGTATCAGTGCATGATCATGGATATAATAGCCTAAGACCAGGTTCAGACAGCATAAATGATCCTGCTGCTGTTGACTGCAGTTTCACTGTGACCCTTCATGTAAGCTAAGGATCTGCCTCTCTTCTTTTAATAAAGCTTCCATCAATCCTGAAATAGCCTTTCAAAGCTAGATTTTCATCCTCTCTGCAAACTGGCCTTTTACAGCGGCTGCCCTACTTCCTTGCCCGATTTGCATGTGCGCTTTCCCACCTGTGACTATTTATACTTGAGAGACTTGCCAAGTGTTGGAGGCTCAAGTTGTGTGTTCAGTGCAAGGCTAGTCCAGATCCTTGGATTTGCTTCTAGCCCACTTTTGGTGCACTTCCAGACTTCGGGTGCTAGAAGTGCTTTTCTTCTAATGTGTCTGTCCATCGTAATTCTTGTGAAGACCTAGACACTGTTCTGCTTGAGTTAAATCCTCCACTTCTGCAGTGAGAAAGATTTTTCAAATTTTAGAGGCAGGCCAGTCGCTTAGGTTCAGGTGACGATCTTCAAGTTCATTCTACAGTGAAGATAGAAGCCTTGTTTTAATTCTGAGGGGTTTTATTATTTTCCAAGACTAGAGACACACTTTCAGAACAAGAGCCATTAAGGCCTCTTTTTTAATCTTTCCTCCTTATTTTGAATTCCAGCAACCTCTTTTTCTTGAGGGGAATGGTCATACTGTGACTTGTCAGCAGTCAGATATATTGGCTTATTAGAGGGAATACAAGAAATAGTTCATCTAAGCCGGAGGCTGAATACGTCGAGAAGAGATAACAAGGAATTATGAATGAGAAGGGGAAAAATAGCCAGGGAAAAATGCATGGGCATATGTGAGAAGATGAATTGGTGCCATGCCATTTGTCAGGAAGATAGGAGGAATGAAGAAGCAGCTACCCTTTCCCTTCTTCCCAACCTAACCTTAGGTAGTAATGTACATCTTCTGTCTGTGCTTCAAGTTGAATTTTTAGTCTATAACAATCTCTGCAGTAGATGCAGAGGTGTGACTCCAGGTCTTCTTCTGCATCATGCTAAAGGCCATTCTGAGTTTATTCAGTTTCATACGGGTAGTTGGTCATTCAGGCCGAGAAGGCATAGGCAGTGAGCATGAATGTGGTCCTCATCCTTTTCTTATGCCCTGATGTCTGTGGAAATTGTTGAGCCTCGACCACAGGGTAGATCTGGATGAATGGAATTACCAGACATGACTGGAGTGAACAAGGTGCTTAGCATGAAAATTGGAATTAAAAATAAGAAGTATTGTCAAAGTAGCATTCAAAATCACTTAGGTGTACTATATGAAATCATTTTTGGTGTTACAAATCATAAGATTAACATTTCCACAACTGGGGTTTTGGGTGCCGTGCTTTCTACATGCCCAGTTTTGGGTGCTTCAGAGGACCCTGACTTTGTGTCAGCTGCTCATCCTGCAGGGATCTGCCTCGCATTGTCGCTCAAGCTGGGCACTTAAAACAAGAGTTCACCTAAAGTAGACCAAAACTCTCTTTGTCAAGGTCTATTTCTAATTCTGTGTCTGCATCCCGCCTTCTTTTGCACATCCCCATGGTGTTGTTGAACTACAGGGCACACAAAAAAGTATGGTTTGTACTGAGATTCCAGGACTCCACAGATGGGTTGGGTGGACACAACAGTGGAGGCACCGTAGAGGATTTCAGCTCTTTGGCTTCAAAACCTGCTCTCCCAGTCTACTGATGGGACATACGGTGGATAGCTCTTAGATTTGTTGCATTACCCTAACTTTGGCATCTCCTCCAGAGTCACGGCAGAAAAGGCAGTGGCAAGATAACTGGATCTGGCCTCTAGACCACCATTTAGGCCACTGTCTTAAATGGTTGGTCACTGTCTCTGCTGAACAGTCAGTCCACCCAAAATGATCAGTTTAATCGCATCATCTCCCCCCGCCCCTTCATGTATACTTAACATTCACCTGTGATGCAGACAAATGATAAAGCTTTGATTTTAATTTTAAAAGAGGGAGTGTTTCTCTAGTAACTATTTACAGTATGCCCTAATTTTTGTTCAAGATTATGGGGGGACACCCCCCTCCACCCCCCAAAGTACAGGGCATCTTGGTGGAGGGGAAATTTTTAAATTAAGTGGGATTTATGTATTATTCATAAAAGCCCTCCCTGTCTTAGGAGCTGTTTCCAGAACCTAAATGGTTAAAGTAGAAAATGTTAGTAATTTTGCTGCAAATAAATTGATCAGTATGCAAGACGGTTGTCACCGGCTGAATCATGGTCCACAGTTAAGGTAAACAGATCTGTGATGACATTTTCTGAGCAGAATACCAATGCTGCTACATTTCTTCCCAGAGGTTTCTGACACTTCTTATATGCGGATAAAATTTCTCTCCAAGAAGGTTTTGTTCACAGGAAAGAAATAGCTTCTTTGTAAGAGTCTTCCTTAAAGGTGGGATTTATTATATTTCCTGATTTATTTGTTATCGTAATTGTGTTAAGAGCATGGAAAAGAATGTTTTTGCTTTTGTACATATCCTTTCTGTACAGTAGATCTTTCTGATGTGGAGTCTATTTAAAGTATCTGGCAATGGAATGCAAGTAAAACAGTATTAACAGAGTTATCAGGAACAATGAAAATATTTTGGGTTTTATATTCTCTGAGAGTGAGCTCTGTTTTATAATCTCTGTACTTAACATGTAAAAGCAATGACTGAACGTACAGCTAGATTTTAGCATAGGTGTTTCTGTGAAATATTTTTGGCTACATGATGGCTTCATATTTTCATTGGCATATTCTAAAGTACGAGATATGCTTTAGTTTATTCTTAAATATCTCTGTGCTAGGCAGAAAATCCCCTTTGCAATTGACTGCAATCGAAACCTTTTTGCTGAGACACATCTAACTCTCATATGACTTCAGGGTATGGAAAAATACAGTTTCCAAAGAAGTTTTTGAAATTTGCTTTCTTAGAATAATTAAAACCTCTGTGTACGATGCTGTTCATGGGAGAGGGCACGTTCGTGATTCTGTATTTAGCCTTAGATCCACATTTACTTGGAGGTGATTGACATCTCAGTCATTCTATGGATTAGCGGCTGGAAATCTGTCACATTTTTATTGATAAAAGTAGAATCTCATTTGTTTAATCAGGTGCTGGTATCTAACTTTAATCCCGTGTATTACAGTAGATACTGAAGGATAAAAGAGCCCGGTGGAGAGCATGCTCAGTGGTACCTGACATGTAATGGCAAACCTGGAACTGGTCCTTAAAGTTAATGTCGGGAATTCAAGGTCTGTTGAAGTCAGTGGAAGCATTTCTCCAGTAGGCTTCAGGTTTAAACCTGGCCCTGACCGTGTCTGGCGCGTGTGGGTGAGAGGAATATAGCCTGGGATGCCTGAGTGCCTGGAAATAGTGTGGTGAATAGGATCTTTTGTAAGACGGACTTACAAAGTCTCGTCATGCACAGCGTCTGGTTGTACTTCAGAGCTTCACAGCAAGGCGTACGGCTGTGGTTTCTGTAGAGGAGCAGAGCAGGAGACGCCGTCTCCGGAGCTGTGTGATGCAGGCTTCGAAGATACCTGGCCAAAGAGCTGCGCTTCTCTGCGGGGCGTCTCAGCAAGTCACAGATTTGTGTCAGAGACGAGTTAGAGCTGCATTTCAGGCGGTGGATCTGGGGTGGGGCTCGAGATTTAAAGTTCGGGCTTAAGAGCCATGGTTTAATAGTTCTCTCCCTAAAAAGAGAAGTCCAGGTTCATCCTGGCGTGTTGCGCTGTCCAGTAATTCTTGCTGCGATTGTGGTTCACATGCGCTTTCAAGGTATCCTTGTGCAGCATTTAGCTTGCTTTTCGTGTTTTGCTTTGTGAAATGCACCGTAGCTGTTTTTTGTACAGGTCTCTACAACAAAGTTTGAGATGAACATGGATTTATTGTGAATAAATCCGTGTATTTTATCCCTGTATTTTTCATGTACATTTGCAGATTGTCTTTTGTTTCAAGAAGATCCCTGAATGTTTTGGGGGTGACCTACATGTGGTGCTGGAGGAAAGTGTAAGATCCGGGCTTGGAGTGTTCAGTAGTGAAATTAATTCTGTACAGAAATGGAGGGACTAATTCTGGTGCTTTTACACTGAGCACTGACATTGTCCCTGGATTAGTGTGGCTCCTCAGGGATCCCCAAGATGAACATGAGTATTAGTGGCAGGATCAAGCCTGCACCCAGGCATGACAGCAATAAGACAAGAGCCGTTAGGTGTCATCTAACTGGAAGAATATCCACTAAAGATGAGTGGTGTGCTGGGTGTTATTTTAATAGCATTTCTGTGTTCTTTGGCAGGTCACTAGGTAGCTTTCTAACTTTAAAATGAAATACTGTGTGTATATTTGCAGAAGAAAAGCGATTTCTATTTGGCACTAAGGAACTTCTTTTAAATAATTTTTTGCAGAACACTGCCTTGATGGCTATAGGTGATTTTCATGAACGTTCAGCCTGACCTTGTTTTACTTTCTGAACATTGTACCCTTATACTCATGTTTTAGTTTTGGGTAAAGTAAGCAACGCTTATTTCTGTTGGCAGAAGGAAAGTCCACTTTCAGAAGGTCCAGTCTCAGAAAGAGGACAGCTTGTTTCCTAATGTTTATTGCTGCTGAAACGCTTCTGTGAACATCAGTGTTAACATGTGTCTGGACGTGGGTGTAGATGACCCTGGAAACATGACCTTTATGATTGTTGACCCAGCATGTCTTTTTTTTCTTTTTTTTTTTTTTTTTTTTTTTAAATTATATCTAACCAACCTGACATCTGCTTCTGCAGTGCTGGGCTTTCATACTAGTTTATGTTACAACAGAATAGCTTCATTTACTTTCAAGGGGCTGCCCTAGATTTATGTTGATGTAACTTCATACAATTGCAGGTTACCTTTCTGATTTTTTATATTTTTTTCTTTCTTTAGGGCTGTGTCCGATGCATACTACTTTTTTTTTTTTTTTTTTTTAAATGGTAATAGGCTCCCTGGAGTACTTCTCTACCACAATATTTCTATCTGAGATTCCAGTCTATGGGTGTGTTTTTTCCTCTGTCTCTCTCGTTTTCTTCCTGGAGCATGCACAGACAGGTAACTTCTCAGGTGCTTAGTCAGAGAAGCAGCTGACTGTTCCATCAGATTTTTCTTTTGGCTCTGCCTTCCCAGATTGGCCCTCATTTTTTGAGATAACTTGTTTCTACCTTTCTGACCAGCCCTTTTTCATAAATGTAAAAGTATCATCAAAGATCTGGTCCTTTTAGATGCTTGCGGATGAGTAGAGATGGAAGTAATTTGGGAAGCAGCTCAGACCCATTCCGTCGTCTCCCCAGAAGGTCTTGCAGCCTGCCGCAGGGAGCTGCTCCATTTGTGAGTGGAGTTTTTACAACCACAATCTAGTGCTTACATTTCTGCGCAACCGTCCAACTTTGATATAGCTTCCAAGACCCAGTTGGCTGCAGCTGAGCGATGGGATCGCTTTGTCAGCTGTGTCCCTGAAGTCCTCCTGTAGTGCTCTGGTGTCACTGTTTGTACACCGAGATGGGGTGCAAGGTGCTTCGCTGCTTGTCTGGCTGCTCTCGCTGAGGCAGCTCAGGTTCTGGGTGCTCCATGGTGGTGTTGCCCTTGGAGTTGCTCTCTTTGCTGTGTTTGCTATGTGGCTTGAAAGAGACCCAACCCTCCTGGTTTCTCCATCTGCAGAACTCTAATTCTGTTGTGTCAGGAAAGCAATCTTGGAAAGCTGACTGCTTTTGTTAGCAGTGTATGTCCATCCTCGAGGCTCTTCTGAAAGCTGCAACAGGTTGCACAATGGCCGGTGTCTCTTTGACATGGGAAATTGGGTGCCTTACACATTGATGTGTGTGCAGGTCTGTCACACCTTCAGACTTGCATAATGGAAAGTCTTCTGATTTGAAGGGTCTGAAGCTTTTCTCCATCTTCGTTGAGCTTTCACATGGATTAATGTGTGTGGATCCCGATTTTTTTTTTTTTCTTCTTGTGCTTGTATCTCAGAAGTGGAGATTTTTGAAGACATCCTTTTAGAGCGGTCAGCTTGGTTTCATTCTCCCAGGACTGTGAAGACATATTGGAAGGCTATTTTGTGTAATAAGTTACTTTCTTCATTGCGCTGTTTTTGATGTGCCTTCTAGAGATTCGAGATACCTACACAGTAACTCTGCAGCTTATGATTTGTTGCAGAAAGTTTTCTTTCAGGTGTTTTTGGACACTGACATAACTGAGCCTGTGGTTTGGCCATTCCTCTAGCCTTTGTTTTTTACTGTTTTCTTAAAAAATACAGTTTCTGTTTTTCCTTACTACTTGAAACTCACTACCTACCCTTGCCTCTCATGTCTTCATACATTAAAGGCTGAACATAAGAGCAGAAAAACAACTCATTCTGCCTAGCCACAACCACCTAAATTGGACACCTGATCGAAACTGTCTGTCTAGGTCTCCTGAGTTGTCAGTGGGAAGAGCAAGGGACCTATAGAAAGAGGTTTACTCAACCTATTTTGGATGCACCTCTAAGCATGGGGTGCATAGCAGTGCAAGGGTGGTGTTTTGTTTCCCTTTTAGTGATCTGAAAAGTTACCTTAAATAATTAGTTTTGGCTTTTAGACTTTTAAGAGTAGGTGAATCCAACCCTCAGCCTGGTTTTTCATGATTTTTGTTTCAGATTGAGGAAAATGAGGTTACGAGAATTTCTCATCACAATTATGATGACAGTGTTGTTTTTACTCTCTTAAAATACTGCTCGGAGTTGATCTGAAATTGTTTTACAATTACTACTTTAAAAAAATCTGATCTCATTGATGATGTATACTGAAACGTGTTTCTGAGTGACAGGGACACTTCGCAGGTAGATTTATTATGGTTTTTACCATCTGCTTTAATAAATGAGTGAGCAGAGCGTTTCAAAATGACCTTAGCTTCTATCCATGAAATGCGAATTTGAATGTTCCAAGTGAATTATTGGCGTTAGGCCGCTAAGGGTACTTATTCTGGAAATAGTGATTTACCAGTTACTTGGATGCTTATGCTTTTATTTGTGTGAAAATACGCTAAACATAATAAAAACATACATTAATATAGTGTTTCCACATAGCAGCAGCTTTAGACACAGCGGGACTTTCTGTGGTGCGGTGTTGTGGGCAGAGGTCTCATTGTTTGTCCTTGCACACTTTGTTGAAAAATATTGGATGAGTACTTTGCTCTGTGGCTTTTTATTTGAAAAAGAGTTAATAGAAGTAAATGTACTAGAAGAAATTAATGAAATCGGTGAACAGATAAAATGTTATTATTTGAAATGCATAATGTTGCATAATGGATTTATATAAAGTGTGGCAGAGATGAAGTGCTCTCCAGACATAGTGAAAGAACATGGTTTCCTGTTTCCATAATTGAAGTTCTTTTGTACTTATTTGTTGAGGAAAAAATAGCAGGATTTTTTAACAGATTTGCTTTCCATTAGTAAGTATATTTATCTGTAGCTCCAGATACTCTGCCAAGTTTTAGAAAAAAGAAAAGTTGTAAGAAGGATGCATTTTCTTTCAAGATAATTAAATGTTATGACTGTAGATTTTACCTCCAGAGTAAGTAAAGTTTATCTGCATTAAAAAAGTTCTAATTGCTTACGTAGTTTACAAGAGTTGCACAGAGGCAAAACATACTTAATCCATGGGACAGGAGAAAAGGGTATAAATAAATTATATTCCACTTTTCTTTTTTGAAGTGTAATGAACTGTTATTAATAGGTTGTAAAAGTACTTGCCGTTAGCGGTCTGAAAACGGTTGCGTAAGGTGCGTTCTTGCTGTTCCTCAGATCAAAGTTTTGAGGTTTGAAGATCTCATTAACCTGTGGCTATACCCAGAGCACTGGCAGAGGGATGAATATCAGCCTGGATTTCGGGCTTGGTTCTGCTCTGCAAGGTACCATGCAGAAATACAGGAAGCCTTGGAGCTCTGCTAAGTTCAGTCTGGTCCTCTAAATGCCACCAGAATATAAATAATAAAAACCAGCGTCACCTGGTAATTCATTCCTGCTTTAAACTCTTGACCTCACTGGCAAACCGAGGTTTTGAAGTTTTATTTTTCTTGGTACTCTGGTACCATGATCCACAGCTTCGTTTGTCGTGGGAATTCAGCTCTGCATTTCTCTACAAGGCAGTTTAACTATTGTAAAAGGTTGTTGGCCTTCATCTGACAGCCACTCTGAGAAGTAAAATTAGAACCATTAGGTAAATTGAAATACAGAAGTACATACCTGCAATTCTCTCTGTCTCCTGAGGCACTCGTAATGGCTATTGACAGAACTGGGCTTCCTTTAAGGGAGCTGTGAATCTGCTAGTCTTTGATAGGAGAGCTTTACTTTTCCTTAGAAATAAAAAGGAAAGCTTTCTCTGCTTATTTTTGAAAGGGTCTTTCTCTAATGTTATCATCAGAGGTTTCTCCTTGAAGGTAATAGATTAAAGGATTCCCTCCCCCCCTCCCTATCTCTGCATTACAGAAATGGCATCAGATATTCCTGGCTCGGTGGCCTTGCCGGTGGCACCAATGGCGAGTGGACAAGTGAGAATGGCAGGATCCATGCCTTCCAGAGGAGGAAAGCGGCGCTCTGGGTAAGCCATTTCCTTTCTTTCAGGTCTGAAACTGAAATGACTCGTACTGAAAACCTGAAAATGTACCTATATGTGTATGTTTATTATGTAATGTTTTTGTGTGGAAACTACATTATGGCATTAGTCGCTGGTGTTTTGTTTTTCTCTTCAATGTATCTGCTTTTCCTGCAAGATCAAACTTGCTGATACGTGTATCGTTTGTTGTTTTGTATGCTTCAAAAGACTTTCAGGTTTGGCAAAGCATCCAGAAACGGAGTTTGGATCCCGTGGCTGTTGTACATGTCATGAATGCGTATTGCCTACATCTGTTTAATCTCAAAAGGATTTGTCATGTGAATAAAGGTAGCATGATGTGTTCTTACTTGCACATGCAGACTTATCCAACTTCATCTGAAGTTTGGACTTGGAATCTCTCAAATAGAGTCCTTCTGTTAAAAATGTTTTCTTTATAGTCCCAGGTACAGAAATAGCCCAAGCAGTCACTCTTCAGAGATTGCGTTCTAAGATATTCTAGGTCTCACTGGAAATGCAGCATAGTCTGCTTCTGAGAGAAAGGGCCTGAATCAAGTTCAGCCCCTGCCTTAGCTTGAGGGCTGTGTAAAGAAGAAAATTTTTCTTATCCAACTTCAGAGGTTGGTGTGGTGTAGGGGTAGTTTTTCCACATCAGATTGCTCTGTGGCAACTCATGCTAATCCTCTGTGTTAGAAGAAAAGTGTAGCAAGAGCTGCAGAAGGGCAGAAAACTACTCTCATATTAACAAAAACCCCCTGTTTTTATCAAAGGTTGATTGCAAATAACAGTCTTTAGGTGATGCTTTCTCAGAGATACCTGATCTGAGAGCGCCTGCAAGAGAGATTGATTAGTCTCATATTTAGCCCTAAATATGACAGTGGTAGGGCTTAACAGGATTGATAGTGTGAGTAAAATCGTCACTGATGGACACGTAAGGAGAAGGCGTTATTCCTTGTGAGAGTTACTGTAGGGATTGTTCACCAAGGTATGTCGCCAGTTTTAGGTGTCTGCTCAAGTAACAGTGCTGAAGTCTCAGTCCTGGAATGAATTAACAGCGGAGAAGGTGGACCTTGCCTTGGACGCGGAGCTAAGTTGGTGTGACATGAACTCAGGATGGTTGTTCTGAGGGGGGTTCCTTCGGACAGGACGATTTGGAGGTTTACTCCCAGTGAGTGTGCTTCATATGCTGAGCTAACTGCATGAAATCAGTCTGAGAAAGTCCTGAAATCTGTCTTTGACAGGCATCACATTTTTATTTTGAAACTGTTGAATGAAAAAGCCTTTTCAAAGTTGCACTCAAAAGAGCAAACAAAGCATTAACGTCTTTTCATTGCTGCATAACGTATATAAGCTTTTGTACTGTTGAGTTACAGGGTAGTTGATCTTTTTTGATCATAAGCCATGTCAACTGCAAATACCAGTTTGCAAATTACCGTTACCAAGGGTTGATGCTGCTGTCTGTGACATCTTCTGATTATATTAAATACTGACTTGATATTAATTGAAAGCTACGCTTTAACTGTTGCATTTTAAGTATCATCTATTTGTGAGAAAGTGGAGTGGGGGGAGGGTGGGAGGAACATGAAATCAAATTATTTTAAATGTATTTAACATGCAAATGCAGTCAGTAAATTAGTATAGCTTTGCTCTTATACCCAGGTGGTGGTATTTTATCTGTGCACTATAGCTCTGAACTAATAGCCCTTCTCCAAGCCTGAGCTGAGGGTGGTTGGTTTTTTGTTTTTTTGGTTTTTTTGTGGTTTTTTTGTTCAATGTGCATGTATTCAGACCTTGAGGGAAAGAATGCCTGCTGTGTCTAATTCCTCCTAGCTTCTCTTTGAACAAAGTTGCAACTAACACTTGGTCCTTTCATTACTGTCCTGGTGATACGTCTTTGTACACCTAAATCCTTGGGCATTTTAGAAATGAATGCTTTGTGTCAAACATAAAGGAATGTAGCTAGTGAACACAGTCATCTTTTCCAGCTTCGGTTATCTCTGAAAATTGTTTCTTTTCTCATAATTGCTGAGGCAAGCTGGCAGAATAATTGCTGTATGGACTTGAATGTAGATCAGTTTAAACTCATTGGCTATCCAGTAGGTGTTTCTGCCATGTAGGCATTCAGCTTCATTGACAGCTGAGAAAAATATTTTTCCTTTCTGTAAATTATACCAAGTACTTTATAGAAAAAAGTGACAGCCTAGTAGTGCATAAAATAATGCATTGCAGTGGTCAATGACTACCTTAGATAAATGTAACATCAATTCTTTATTTAATGTGATTTTTCTTCAAGCTTTGCTGTATGAGAGAATATGAGGGCTTTTTACCTTCCTAGGTAATCTGTACTTGGAGAGGGCGGGTTGGTGGGGTTTTTTTGGTTGGTTTAGAGATGCATTGGGTTTGTTTCAGTTCAGCCTATGGTCTTGTCTTTTCTCTGACCCAGAACTGTAAGATACGGAGAGGACGAGACCACAGCCCACCAGCCTCCCTCCCCGGGTGTACCCCCCTGTACTGCACTGAACAAAGGGCTGTAGTACAGATCCCCATCTGCCTCAGCTGCATCTGCTCCTGATCATTCCTGCCTGCCCCCTTCCTACGCTCTGTAATCATGGCAAGCCGTTCTGACATTTCGTGGGAATTTTACATAATCATTTTGTTGCAATGTTCAAATCCTCTCCTATCTCAATTTTTTAACCAGTGCAGGACCACCTTGTTGGAGGGGTTTCTTTGTATGAAAATGTTTCTAATTAAAAAGAAATACTTTTTTAAAAAAAATATTTTTGTCACGGTATTAATGGTACCCACCCATCTTTTGAGGAAAATATATTCTGATAAGTACCTCATACATCAGGCCTTTTCACGATTGGCATGAACGGTGTGAAAGAGGAAAACAAGATTTATGCTGTCTCTTCAAAACAAAAGAGCATAGTGCAGCTCTTTTTTTAAAGTCTCTTTTTAATGGGAATTTTAAATGAAGATAAAAGATACGCTTTCTGAAACTTCTGAAATGATGTCATTTGTCTTCTTGGAGACTGCTCCTACTGTTTTGCTAATGTGCAGTATATTGTATCTGAACAGAAGATCTTATCTGTCAGGGTATGAGGAGTTTGTTGGAATATTATTTTTATGTGTTCTGCTGTGTTGTGCTGAAGGTTACAACTGATTCCCTATCGTTCACTCCGCCTTGCTGTAAAGCAAACATGGTGGTTCAGGCAGGATATTGGAATCAATGACTTTATACCTGAGATTTTTTTTTTTCAGGTTTTGAAAGGGTTTTTTCATTTTGCACAGTGAAATATGAAATTAGGAAATGTGTTTATTAACAAAGATGGGACAGAGATACATTTGCTGCTGTATTTTTACAAGTATTGACAGTTTTAATGAACTTTATGTTAAATTTCTTATTTTGTTTTTAATAATCTTGCATTTGGAATAAAGTCAAGGTTTTTAGATAGTTTAACAAAGCAAAGGTATTATTTAAAGATTTAGTCTGCTATAGTCTGGTATTGTACCCTAGGCATCAGATTCTGCCGTGATGAGCCCAGTATAAATGTGGTAGGTATTACCTACGGATATTAACCCATCGAGATCTTGTGAGAAGCTGATATCCAGATAAATAGGTGTGCTAGTCCCACATATTCCTTTGGAAGTAGGTATAGAGTGCAGGTGGCAGGATCAAGCCTTAAACTGTCATCAGGTTGTCTGTAATTTTCTGCATTATATTCCAGTAATAATAAACTAGACTAAATGCAGTAGAGCTACTGGTTGATTTTGGGAGGAAAACCCATCTCTTAGCACTCAGCTGGAGTATTTGGCTGGAAGCTAAGAAAATCTACCAAGGCACGGGACCTCAGTGTATCAGAGAAGAAGAAAAGTAATTACATCATTAATCCATCCCAAATTAAAGCAATGTCTTATTAAGTCCTTGAAGAAGAGGCTTTTCCCCACTGTAGGCATATGTGTTTTCTGCTGCCCTTATCCCCCAACTTTGAAACTGGGGTTTTCTCTCAGTTGTGTTTCAGTTGCCAGTGAAACCAGTGAAGGATATGCCTGACGTGATGCTTTTGCGAGTGGTTTCAGGTGCCCCATGTGCCCTCTGCTTGTAAACAAACAGCTCTCCTGTAACGTTGACTTTCACATTTTTGGTGTAGGTAGAAACGCTGCAATTGAAATAACTTGGAAGTTTGTTCTGGGATGTCACCTACAGGCACGTAATTACATGTGAGGAAGAAGCAGGTAGGTAAGAGGAGACCTTCGGCTAGGTGATAATGCGTAAATGTTAAATTGCTGGGAGTATTGCATATGCAGCAGGTCTGGGGACATGCAGGCTGCTGGTGCCAGCGCTGAAGGCCACACTTGGGGTGACAGGTAGCAGTGTGGCCCTGGGTCCTGGCTGAGCCGCAGGGCCCCTGGCACGAGCGAGGGTGCTGGCCGCTGGAGGTCGGTGTTGTTCTGCGCAAGGCAGCTGGGAAACCGCATTGGGTGATAATTAGGTGAGCAAAAATGTAATTTATAGTGAAAATGATGATTGCATCAAGCTTAACCAAATTAAATACACATCTTTTCTTAAGACTCTGGGGAAAATGGTTTTCCCTCTGCTTCCTCCAGAAATGAATAATCACTATTACCATCTGGAAAATATTATTGTGACTTTTGTAATACCATTTCCAATTCCTGTGCTTATTTGCTGCCCTTGTCCTGCTTGTACGTAGATTGCTGTGACTCAGACACATCTTTTATAGCCCAGTCTGTCTTGGTTATCAGAGATAGGAGGCAAGGCAGTGTTGCCTGACTGGCGCTCATATTTCTCTATGCTGCTGTAGTTTTAGAGAGTGTTTTTCCATCATTGTTCCCATGCTCTGCACATACAAATCTTGATTTTTAATTTGTAGGGGTTTCTTTTAATACTGAGGTAAATATTATTGTCACTTTGCAGGGTTTTTGCCTTTAATGTGACTTATATCTGTTGTTAATATGAAGTTTTAGAGAGATGGAATCTGTAATTGTGTGAAGTTTTATTACACTGAAATGTTAGAAAGCTTAGAGTATTAAAGAAACCTGACAAAATTGTTTGCAAAACAAAACTATGATTTCCTATTTACACAAATTACATTTAAGTGACTGATCAAGGTCTTTATATCATACTAATGTATTTTCTTATTAAAATAAATACACTAATACAATAATTGTATATGATCATTTTATATCAACTTGGTTCTTAGCCTGCCTTAATGGCAGAGTCACCCCCTTTTAATCAGGATATATATTTGTCCACCTCTTTCTAAAGGTATAAAAATGAATAAAATGCTTTGGAAATGATACTATTGCATAACTTGTAGTGACTTGATATCAATGAGGAGGAGACAATCACGCTGCCTAACATAGGAAACGAATTTAGGTGGTTAATTTAGGAAGTTAATCTTCCTAGTCTCTCTGTGTAAGAAGTGAAGAAAGAGGTTCCTGCTTTTTGTGGCTCCCTGGAGGAGCCTAACTGGAGGGCTGGGATTTGGCCCAAGGAAGAGCTCGTCTCTTCTGCTGACTTAAGAAGGTGGTCTGGGGCATAAACCAGGTAAGTTAGGTGCACAGTAGACCCATAGGTCATTTTAGTAAGGACCACAGGAATACCACAAAGTAGTGGCCATCTGCAGACCGGCTGGTAATTTGTGTGAAATGATTGGTAATACAGGGCAAGTCTAAAGAACGTACGACAGTTACCATCACTAGCGGTGGTGCAGATAATCCTCTTAGCAGGGAGGCTGGGAGTTTATGCGGCTCTACCTCTAACGTGCTTTCTTTAGACTAGGGCAAAAATAGTGGCCTGGTGTTTATTATGTGTACAGCTTTAGAACTTTATATTCTTTAGCCTTAATTTCAGTCCTCTAACATAGAGTCCCCACTGATTTCTGTAAACTTCTATCAGGCCTAAGAGATACTACTTCTGACCATCTCACAAGAACAGCATTTGTTTAATATTTCCTTTTATTTATGAATTTTAACAGTGCAGATTTCTGTGGAGCAGAACAGTAATTTATTATTTTATTTTTTTAAAAGACTTGTGTTCTTTGTATTCCTGGCAGCTGATGAGCTACTTTTAGGGGGTCTGGAGAATATGAGGAAAACTGGAATCTACAGTCGTTAACGCCTGCAGTCAAAATATAAATCAAACAAGGCTGAGAGCCACTGCCTTGAATGTTCATGTCACCATTGTTAGCATCATGATTACTGATTTGGAAATCTTGCTTTTACAGAATGGACTTCGATGATGAAGATGGGGAGGGACCCAGCAAATTTTCAAGGTGAGCATTTACAAAGAGTTGGCGAAATCGCTGACTTCTTTCAGTGGAGAAAGACAGCTGTCTCACTACTGATGTTTCAAAGTCAATATGAATATGGGCTGAAGAACTTGCCAACAACTTGACCTAAATTCTAGTTACTGTTTTTATCGGCTTCCTCTGCAAATTAGGCATCCTGGCAGAAATCTGCCTAATGTAGTTATTGGCTTACAAAGCTGACAGTATGTGTCATAATTTCACTCTGCAGCTATGTCAAATGAGAAAATTTGTGATTTTTATCTTATTATTTCAACTGCTGTAGATGAACTTTGGTTATTTGGCATTGCTGAAGTTGTCTTTCTGCCACTGAAAACGAATTTTATTTTGCATTTATTTCAAATGTTAACTTCTTAAGACAATATGACAGATCCTAGAGGCGTGGATTGTTTTTTTAAGATTAAAGGTTATTATGTACCATTAGGTGTGACTGAATAGTAAAAATTGGCAAAATCAGTGTTAATTAATGTGGAGTATTCTAGGCTAGAAATAAAAACAAACATTAAAGCATCATTACCATTCTTTCACTTTTCCTTCTTTTCTGGTCACACTGTTTGCATTTTTTCATTAGAAACCAAGCAGCTGCAGTGAGGGGTGGATACTTGGAGGCCTACGGATAACTGCCGATTATCCAAATTGTAACTGCAGCTCTATAGCAGCAGCCATGTTGAAACACAGCTGGCACCGTAGGGTTTTAACAAGGTCTTCCTAGTCGGTCTGAAAGATAAGTATGCTGAAGATGTGCTGCAACAGCATATCATAACCTACTGGACAAGACCAGCAGCACCTCTGTTTAGCTGACGTGATTTACGGAAAGGATATTCCAGTCTCTGGTGTTAAAACCGGTGATCTGAGGGCTAGTCCTAATGTTTGCTAGAAGGTACATGTTAAGGGAACAAGATTTGTGATGAATGTGACCTGATTTATGCTTGCATAAGCATCAGGGTTTCTAGGCACGGTGCACGTGCGTTGGTCTGTCTCCATCCTGGCTTTGGCCTTTCAAAGTTTGATGGTGGGGACAGCCAATAGTTCCATTATTTTTATTGGAGAGGTATGCTGTGCTGTGCTTAGACTCAGTTGATTTTAGATGTCAAATCAAAATCTGATATTTAAATATTAAATGCTGTAAAAACCCCAGATTGTTCTGCTTTTAGGGAGTACAGAAAAACAGTGCAGACATGTCCAGGGCCATGTTCAGACATCCTCTTCTAGTTGTGCCCTACTTTTAGGACTTTTCCTTTCTTCGAATTGCTCACATGACTGATTCCTAGCTTGTCTCAGTCAACATTATTTGGTTAGCAAAGAACTGCTGTTTAAATGTTTAAGCTAACCCAGCTAGCTTTGACTGAAGTGCCTGAAGAAGCATGCACGCAGAGAGGTCAGCTGTGAGACTGGAAGGGAGAAAACAGTAGTTGACAGCAATACCATCTTCAGCCCAGCCAACCAGACAAGGATGAGTAGACAAGCCCCAAGCTAGTGGGAGCACAGGAGATAGTGGTGTTAGTACGGTACTCCGTGTGAGTTAACACACCTTGCTTCTCAGGGACTTCCAAGCCAGCTCAGGTATCTCTGCATGGCATCTCATCATCACGTGGAGGCGTGTGCATGTAATTCTCACGTAACGGCATGTTGCCATTCCTCACTGAATCTGTCTTTTTGTTTAAAATTTTTTGGGCTCAGTCTGTTCTCTGGGCAGAGTCAAGTGGAAGAAATTGGCATTACCACTTGAACGTTTTGAGGGTGCTGGTGTTAAACGCAACGTAGAAAGAAATACAGCTCAAGTCTCAAGCTTTCTCTTCAGAGTTTGAATGAGTCTTACTGGGGAAGGAAAATATGAAGCCTCATAGAGGAACTTGCACGGTTGGGGTACTTAAAATTAGTTTTAATTTGTTTGAGAAGAAAAAAAGGAAAAAGTTAATTATCAGTTTTTTAGAAGAAAAAAGATGCTTAATTATGCTGTATTACCTTGTTAGCTGATACATGGAGGTGTCATAGCTTCATAGGCTCTGTTGTAATAAATGGCATCGTTTTGGAAAAGCTAATTCTAATACAAAATGTCACTTGACTATTCTTGAGCAGTGATAATCTTCAATTCTAGAAAAGCCATTAGCCTTATTTTTCTACTTTTGAAAACCTACATTTTCTGTTTTGGAACAAATATTTTGGTTTCTCCAAAAGTAAGATCTTTTTCAAAAAACGTGTCTTTTTGTAACTATTTTAGCAAAATCTAATTTCAAATGATTAGTATGTTTTTAGGAAAGGGAAAGCAGCCGCAGCATGTCATTTTTTAGTAAAATGTCGCGTTGCTGCCTGTCTCTGGGACAACGCTTCAGAAACAGCGAAGCTTTAACCCCATGGGGCAAAAGTCCCATTGATCAGGATTTCCTCCATAAAGTTGCTGCCGATACACCGCACCTACTTGTGTGGGCATCTGACTTCTGTTGATTTGAGTAGGAACGAGGTACCTGTTTACTTCTAGGGATTTAAGCCAGTTTTAATTTCACTCCTATTTCCCCAGCAGTTTCATCTGCCTGACTGACTTTTGCCAGTCTTCCCAGCAGACAGTACAATGTCTGTACCTACTAGAGCTTTTTTCTGAAGGTGTCCTCATATAATGCATTGCACTTAAGCGTGTGTCTCTGCCCTCCCATGTTATCTGTAGACCATCAGTGCCCTCTGCTGAATGGAGTGAGTTGTGGTTGCAATCTGGAAGAGATACAGCTCTTTCACTTCCAACACAGCAATGAATATTTCATGGGCTGCTGTCGATAAAAGCTCAGTGGTGTTTTCTGTAATGGTGCTGGTTGTTAAGTTTCCCAAGCAATGAGTGTATGTCAAAGTGTTTGCATAAATCCACTGAAATGTGTCTCCAACTTTTTAAAATATACAAATGAAGCTTTTGAATCGGCATGGCTTGGAAGTTTCGTCAGACTCTACGTGTTCTTTGCTTTGTTGTTCTCATGCCCTCATTTTTCTTGCTGTTACTTGTAATAGTTTGCAGTCGTGAACCTCTTCGCTTTCTGCTGTGTGTTGACTACCATGCCATGCATAACCCTTGTGAATTTACTTACTATCTTTTCTTTCTAGGTATGATGGTGATCAAATCTCTGGTGATAAGGAAAAGTTTGCAAGGTAGGCGTGTTCTGTAGAGCTCTTCTGCTGAGAGAAAAGAGGGGGATGGTCGTGCCCAAAAAATCTCAGTAGGTGTGCCTTAGCTTAGAGAGCTGGTTGTTTTGTTTCTAGGTGGGATGATGATCGAAGTACTGTTGACCCAGAAAGGATGGCCAGGTAGGAAAAAGGAAAACCAAATATGGTTTGCCCCCATTTCTATGTTGTATGATGCTATTCTGACTGATCAAAAGTCAGCAGGGTTGGCTGATCCAAAAATGCTTGAAATCGGAAATACTAACCCTGGACCTAAGTGGGTTTGGATCAGATCCCGCAGTCTACCAGAACTCAACGTCCCTCCAGAATTTCCATAAGAAAACAAAGTTAGAAATGACAGAATTAGGACATCATTCTGTATACATGTTTATGAATGCCAGGGTTCCTAGGGCAGACACTTTTGGAAGAGGAGCATAGCCCCTCTTTTTCTTTTAAGGGTTTACAGTTGAACTAGTTTCAGGAAAGTTTCAGGGTTTTGTTTGCTTGAACGTTTTCATGGCCAATTGATTAACATACTATTACTTTTTAGCTTTTATGAGCATAAATGAAATGGACTGTTGGATATTCTCTTTCTTCATAGGAAATTTTGCAATCTCTTTGTTTACTCTTTATAACGGTTGTTTTTAATGTTCAGGAGTATTAAAATACTTTAGTGGCAGACAATGGAATATGTATTTATAAATGTAAAATATATGTTGGATGTATGTGTTCTTTGTCTCTCTCTCTCTTCTTGATCACCATTTCTCTGAAAATGCTGAACTTAGAGCAGGCTTTCATAATGTAAAAATGCATTTTTCTTTCCCTTGTCCATGCTTATCTGCATGTATATGCCGACACGTACACACGCGTGCTCTTATGTACGCGTGCACTGTCACACAAGCTGTTCCAAGGCATTGTTATCTCCCGCATCTGTGCCGACCCGCACAAAGGCAGTTTATCAGATATTTGAAGTGGAAAGGTTCACTATTAAGGTGTAATAGATAGGTAAGTAGATAGTGACCTTAACCAAGGACTGTCTGTAATTTACTGAACCACCACGGGCTCTCATTGCAGGGACCTCTAGCTGGAATTCCTGAATATCGGTATAGTAAGCATAGGCATCAGTAGGAATAACAACTGTGCGTGTAGCCCTAACAAGTGACATTTCTGGAGGCAATGCCTCATGCATCTAACACCTATCTGTGCAGGGGCAAGAAGCACATTGTAAAGCGGGGCAAGCCCATGCATTCCTCTGTTTCAGGAAGCAGCATATTGCAACTCGGATTCTTTCCTGCATTTTAAGAAAAGGCTTCATTATTAAAAGTAGCCAAAAAGTGTGCCAAGTCTAGCTTCGACTTCCATGATCAGTCTTCGTCACAGTCAGCTCCAGAGAATGTTACAGTTTCTTTTAATGTTGTGTTACTATGCCGGTCAATGCTGGTGGACTCTCCAAGTGATCACCTTTCACATCTTGTTGGATCAGCCAGCGATCCCACAAGAAAATGCCATGCACGGCTCATTGAAATCAGTGGAAGATGCTGCTTTGACATCTGAAGCATCATGTACCTGTCGTGTACTTGTATTTAGCTGCCACCTGACAGGTACAGTATGGGGAAAATAAGTGCTAGGCACTGAAGTATTCTAGGTCCATTCGGACCATCTCAGATGCATATATTGGTGTAATTCCTTAGTAGTGATCAAGCAATGGTGATTTACAGTATGGGAAAACTGAACTCCCAGAGGTTCAGTTCTGAAAGGTTTTGGTGACTGTCCATTTTGAGAATTCTCAAATTCGACTCACCACCTCAGTCGTATGTTTGCTATAAAGGATTGAGAAAATTGGAGCTCAGCCCAAAGTGGGGCAGCATCAAGTACTGTCATTGTTGTTTCCCTGCTGTGCTAGGTTGTTCTCAAACATTAATTCTGGTCTGTGTCTGACAAGCCAGATGTTTACTTGCTGTCTTTCATACTCATTTTATTTATTTACTGGGGTGTTTTTGTATGTAGTGTTATACCATATATGGTCCCAGTCCTGCAATCTGATCCTGTAGGCATGTAGTGTCTCCCTGCAGGGATGTGGGATGTTCCACACAGCATTATAGGACTGGAGATCTGTCTTGTCATTGAGTGGGTTTTTTTTTTTCATAAGTCAGCACTGACACTTACTCCTGACCTGATCCAGCTGTTAGTGAGAGGTTTCCTCTAAAAGAGACCTCTTATAAGCAGATCCAACACCATGAGCAAGGACTGGAAGCTGTGAGATGCATCATGGCAAATTTGGGAGTTTGGCTGAAGTTGTCAGTTGTCAGTTCTTCACATTTTTCTACTTTGTTTTTTTGTCCTTAAACCAAAGGAGATTAAACTGGTTAAGAGATTAAGGCCAGAAGCCAGTAGCTAGAAATATGGGTTCTTTTCACAGCTATGGGCGAATCATGTTTATCCTTCTGGGGCCTGGATTTTCTGTCTATAAACTGAGGGATAATAGTGCTTAGCTTTGTAAAGCGCTTTGCTCTCCTGGGGTGAAAACAGCAAAACAAGTGCAAAGTATTATGGTTCGTTACCTCTAATTGAAATACTTACACCGATCATGTCTGCTTTTCTGTTGGTTTGGTGTTTCTTTAAATGTTCAGGGAGAATCATAGTGAAATTGAGAGACGCAGGAGAAATAAGATGACACAGTACATCACCGAACTGTCTGATATGGTACCCACTTGTAGCGCGTTGGCTCGTAAGCCTGACAAGCTGACAATTCTTCGGATGGCCGTTTCACACATGAAGTCAATGAGGGGCACTGGAAACAAATCTACTGATGGAGCTTACAAGCCTTCATTTCTTACAGAACAGGTAGATTTTTTGCAAATGTTTGTTTTCTCTGGTTTGTGGTCTTAAAAAATGTGAGGAAATGCTGAGAGGAGTGGAGTCTCAGCTTGATCCTTCACCGTTGTATAGTAATTGGTACAAGCTACATATCCAAGATGTGAATACAGAGAATTTTTTGTGACTCTTTGGACTTGATCTTGACTATATGACAAATCTTTCTCTCTGAAGCAGCAAAATGGGTGTTCTTACCATTGAGGTCTGTCCATCTGAAAAGCAAGTCACTTGCTGTCTCTCATCACTGGAGAGGAATTTTTACCTCCAGAACTGTGCTGTTCCCATCCTAACAAAGGTTCTCTAAAATAGGTAAACATGAATCTGGAAAGACTTTCCTCTCCCTCCTGGGTTTAGAGGAAGGTTAAAACATTGTTTAGTCTCAATGCCTAAGTTCCCAGCAGCTGAACTGGGCAGAGATGAATCCCATCTGTAGCGGCTGAGGTACTTCTTTGGTTATGTTTTTGATGGAAGAAGGAGGATGCACCCAGTGCTCGAAGAAAAACTGTGTTTAGCTGAACGCACTGGAAATTCCTACCACCTTCATTGTTTTTGAAGTCCTATGGGTGTAATGTGCATTTTTGTGGTCTGAACAATTTAAGCACTTACACATGTAAGTTATGGCTAGAGGCAATACTTCTTTCTATTAGAGAAACAGCAACTGCTGCTGACCTCTCAGTGTTCACATCTCTACTTATGCTGGCTTTCCTGAAGCGTGTTTCTAGAGGGACTGTGCCATTCAGCTGGTTGGTGGTAGGGGACCCTAGTCACTTCTCATTGCAACTTTTTGGGTTTTTTTGAACCTTGCAGAATGATAGAGTTTATCTTCATCTTTGTTAATGACGTATGCAAAACAGGTCTCATTATCCTCTGTATAGTGCAGCCAGCTATGCAGCAAGGTTTTTTTATATAGTAAGTGGTTCAGAATAGATGTGCTTTCTCTACAATAAAGAGGGAGAAGTTGAGGGTCTGTTAAGTGTTTCTTGAGATGAGTTATCCATTTCTTCAGTAGAATTTACCAGATTGTGATCCTCACCTTATCAGCTAATGTCTGCCACTTGCACACTAGCCGTGCTGAGCTGTCTAACCTGGAATGGGACTCGGATTGTCCAAAGCTGTCTGTCTGAGTTCCAGATGCGGCACTTTAACGAGCTCTGGTGGTCACTGGAGCCACCAAGCCAAGGCTATTCCAGCTTGTTTCCCAGGAGTGGGAGCGGTAGTTGTCATCCTTTCCCATGAGAGGTTTTCAAGCTCTGTTAAGCAAAGGTAGCGTTTCTGTGTGATGCATGCAAACAGCTGTTTGCATGTGCAATTCAAGATATTGGGTGTCTAGACTCAGTGTCTGAAAGTGAGGGACAGAAATACCCTACTTTAAAGGCCTATGGTCCCCTTTCCAGTCCACAGGTGGGGTCGGGGCTCTGGGTGCTGCATCTGAGGTGGATGTGTGGGTGTCTCAGGACAGAAGTACCCAGGATGATGAGCAGCCAACTGTGTAAAAAAAGGTCAAAGACAGGCGTGCTCCAGACCCTTTGGATCTCTGAAGCTTCATATTCACAGGCTGGAAAAAGAAAGCAAGAATTGATACAACCTTCTTGTGTAGTGGCTTGGGCCCCCTAACGGGAGAGGAGGCTGGGGATTCCTGTCCTTGTTCCCATTACACTTTCTGCCTTTTATCCAGCGGCTGTTTAAATGACAAACGGGGGCGGGGAAGAAAAAACAAAACAAAAAAACCCAGAAAGACTTGTTGGTTTCTCTCCAATTAAATTATTCAGGACGTTTAATTAAGGGATGAGTTTGCCGTATGAGTTATAGCTGTTCATTTCCTCTGTTTGTACTGTTAAATAACTTTTTTTTTTTTAATGTTAGATGCCTATCACACAATATGCAGTGAGTTTGTTACTTAATTTTCCTAAAGTGCATTTAGATCACCAGATGAAAGGCAATAAAGGAAAACAAAGTGTTGTTTGTTATTAAGATCAGCAATTTATGGCTTGCTGCAAGTTTGGTTCTGTTGTTATATCAATACTACAGTGAAAATTTCTGCCTAGGTTGTGATCAGCTACTAAGATCGCAAGCAAACAATATTCTTTGGCAGTGACAGATGTGTTATTTAATTCCCATTTCTGCTGGCATTCTGATCAAATGCTTTCTTTGGAAGGAACTGAAACATCTTATCCTGGAGGCTGCAGATGGGTTCCTGTTTGTAGTTGCAGCTGAGACGGGAAGAGTGATCTACGTGTCAGATTCTGTGACTCCTGTGCTGAACCAGCCACAGTCTGAATGGTTTGGCAGCACTTTGTATGAACAGGTTCATCCAGACGACGTGGAAAAGCTGCGAGAGCAACTATGTACATCTGAAAACTCTATGACAGGTCAGATACGTCTGATGTATGGTTCTGTGTGTTGTGGATCCCTGCAGAGTTTTTCTGACATTCAAAATGCCTGGTTTAAAAATCTGGTAAAAATGAAATTCAGCAAGATTAAACTGCCTTTTTCTTTCAGGCAGTGCAGTAATATAAATCTTCTTTTGCATGACTACATTTTGCTTCCTATTTGTTTGACTTCAGTCAAACCACCTTCACGTAGCTCTGCATTCAAACTTCTGGCTTGGGTAGGTTTGGAATCTGGATTATTTTCAGGCTTGGTCTGGAAGTCTAGGTTGTTTTCCTTTCGTCCTCAATGAACTTGTGACTTCTTTACAAATACGTGTTTCTTTAGGGCAGTGTTTATTTTGAAGGCAAAAATCATACTTTAGACTTTTCCATTTTCATAAAAGTTCCTTGTGGTTTGCTAACGGGAATCCTGGGGAAAAAAATCCAGTGTTTGGCAGCTGAAAGTCTAGTGGATTTTAAATGGGAGGCTTGCACCCCTAACAGTGGTGTAAGTTAGCTGTAAGTTGACTACCTCTCATTTTGCACATAAAACTAAACCATATCTTCAGTATAAATCTGGCTTTTACAGTTATTCATGCTCAAGACAGCCAGTAGGAAACTACCCTTGTCTTTAATAGGATACGTGTATGTTACAACTATGAGAATTAGGTAAATCCTGTTTTAACTCAAACTTGAAAAGGAGGAAACCCAACGTCTCTTTTTATTCTTCCACATAGTATGTTTATAGATAAACGAAAAAAGCTAGGGAAAAATAAATCCTGATCCATGCAAAAGTCACATAATTTCTCCTTGCTGTAGTAATTCAGAATTCTGACCTGGTTTGCTGGAAGTTTTGTTGTGTTTCATAACTCAGAGGACAGTGATCCAGTTCTGAGTGAACCTGCACACTGTTTACAGCTTCCATGTCAAAACAGTGCCAAATTCATGATTTCCTGTGGTTCGAATGTGATGTGGTTTTGGCAGAGCTTTCCTGTATTCAAATTGGAAACTCAAAGCAAAATTCTGTGGTGAAAATCCAGATGGATTGAAACCAAGTGAACAGTTAGGGGAACCTGCGCAGAGCAAAACAGCTGAATATCACACCACGAGACCTGCAAAAGAGCACAACCTCTGTTTTTATTATGTAGCATGTAATACATTTTAAGGTGCATACCCTCTTCCTCCAAGAAGCAGTTACTCCAGAGCCTCAGTGAACAGTGATGTTTTGACTTCCAAAAGTGCTCCGTTATGGGGCTTAACCTACTCAAACTAGAGCAGGACTAGACAAACGCAGAGCGCTTCTGAAAGCCCAAGTCGGTATTTTTTCCAGTTTTAACTATGTGCTTTTCTTTTACACTGAATTCGTCTGTAGCCAGTGGAAAGAGAAGTTCAAATAATAGTATTTATAGGGCTAAATCTTTTCCCTGCCTGAGTCTTTTGGAGTTGTCAGATTGACACAGAAAGCTCATAAATCTGCTGTACATGGACAGCTGAACATTTTCCCGGTGTGAGGAAAGCATCAGCCTGTTTAGAGCCAGGGTAGACTGTTTAACTACACTCCTTAAGGTGCAGAGGTAGCCTGGAGGTAGAAAGGTGCTTTGTAGGGACTGGAGAGTGTGTGTAGTTAAAACTGCTCCAAGCAAGTGCAAGTAAGAACAGTGCATAAGTGGTCCTGACTATATGGGGCACATTGTGCGAGTTTTCCTTTATGAAGTTATTGTGGTTGCACGTACCGTGCAGTTTTTTTGGCCAGCTGAACATCTCACAAGCCATAAACAAAATCATCAGTCTGCTTCTGAATCAAGCATAGACATACACTTGTATGTAACATCATCTCTCATAAGATCATCATAGAACAGACTTTTAAGGTGTCTGCTGCATTTTTCAAGCTTTTTAATAAAATTAGTGTAAAGCAAGTGATATCATAATATAGTCCTGCTTTTTGAGTAGTTCTGTTTTAAAGATGTGACTGGTGAAGTACATTTAGTTAGTATACTAGTAGTTTTGTCACTCTGAGGAGCATATAGATAAACAGAAAGCTCTGGATTTGTTACATTAAACTTGCATTTCCTTCACCCTGTAAGGTACCATTAAATAAGAGAAGCAGTCTTGTATAAGGACTGTCAGTCCAGCATCAATTTGCTTATAAACTGCCTGCAGCAGGACTTCAGCATCGCTCTTGCTCGTTTGAGATACCTTTCTGGGAGCAAGGTGATTCTAGAGTCCATTCAACCAGTTACACTTTCCTTCCTGTTACACAAACCATGTTCAGAGTAGCAGCTTTCTAACAGGTAGGAATAAAATGAAATATTGCAATGAAGAGAAATAATGGGTGCCTTAGCGACATTGTAAAAGAAGTCAAGTAGGCAAATACACTTCCTTTAGGTCAGTGTTCATCGAACCATTTGGGCAGCCCCCAGGTCTCTCTTGGCTTTCCAAAGTTATGTTTCACGCAGAACAAAGGGCAATGCAGAGCTTGAAAGAGATGCAAACCGCAAGCCAGCCAGCTGCGTTTGACATTTTTCCTGCTCAAAGGGAAGTTCACCACAGGCAGCAGGAAAATCCTCATCTTTTAGTGACCTCTGGCTGTTGAGCACAGGGTCTGCTTAGGGAAAAGAAGAGATTTTCAGGTGAAAGTGCAATGAAATGTTACTATTTTTACTTTTGCTCTCTTCCTCATCTTCTCAGGGTCCATTTTCTCAACCCTATAAACTTCTCCTTCAGCCCTTGAACTGGGGAAGCAATGACAGCATATTGACAAAGGAGAAACTTCACTTGCCTTGCATCAGATCAGAGCAGTGTCCTTGAATTGTATTTGTTTGTCCTGTTACAAACGCGGATCATTAGCACTGTGTTGCTGGGGTTTTCCCAGCACCTCTTAGCAATCCTGCTACCCAAAGAAGCTGCTCCAGACCCCGGGGACTTGGGAGGCTGCCACTGCCAAAGGGGAGTGACAGAGAACAAGTCGGTGGAGAAAGCAGGCTCCCTCTCACATTTCTGCCCCCAGGAATAAGACTGGGACTGGGGCTGTGGTTGCATGAGTGTTTCTTTGGCAGTCACCCCAGCTTATGCAATCTTCACCTCATCTCACCCTCTCCTCCTTTGGCATTTATGTGGTACTACAATGAGTCACACCAAGGGGGCTGACCCAGCCGAAAGCTAAGCTAAGCAAAAAAACCTTGGTTTTGGTAGAGACAGCTCTTTGGTCCACCTTATCGTAGGGTTGCTTGAAGTCTTGTACTAACACCAAGGAGAAGTGGGGAGTGAATAGTTAAGGGTAAGGAGAGGACAGGACTTCAGGAGCAGTAAAAGCATGCGCCAAATTGAAGCGGCTGTTTAACTATGGCCTAAACCACATAGTGTGTTTGGGGAGTTAAATGCTCGCTCTATTTTTAACTCTCAGGATATGGGGAAGGATGGATAGTTTCTATTCCATTTTATATCCTTGGAGGTTTTATTCCCTGGAAATGGAACAATTGTCTGCTTGTTTATTGTACATTAATTGCTAACACATTGTAGCAACAGGAAAGCTGAACCATGAAGTATATGTATGGTTTGAAATGCTCTAGAAAAGACGGCAGCTGAGACTTGATGATAGCAACAAATAGTGCTCCCAAGAAGTCTTTACATGCGTCATGGGCATGATTAATCAGAATGGGGCAGATATTCAGAGTAATAATTTTCCTTCTTTGTTCTTGGAAATCTGCAGATGGGAAAACAAATCAATTCAAATATGGATGAAGATCAGATCCCACAGTAGGATCCATTAGCAAAGACATCTTTGCCCTTAGGATGCACTGATGAAACTTGACGGATGTTGGGTTCAGATGCAGGTTTAGAGTTGGAAGTTGTGAAGGGCTGACTAACACACAGCACGGTGGAATCCTAATGCAAGTGAGAGCCTCTAAACAGCTGCAGACAACAAATCTCTGATGGTGCAGAGAACAGACCAAACTTAAATTTAAGTGCAAATTAAAACAGCTTTTGAAGAATACCTCTGCCACATTTACTCTCCAGAAAAATGACTGAGCAAGTATGTAGTAGACTGTCCTTCTGTTAAAATATAGTGTTCCAGAACACTTTGCTGGACTGATTTCTACCAGTCTAATTCTCCATAAGCAGTTCATGAAAAAGAAGAATGAGGAATATAGGTACCTCTGTATGGTCGCCTGGAAATACTCTAAGTGATTCTATGATGTGTCTGAGATATGCTTGTCAAGGCTGTGAGGTCCTTGTTCCTGCAGCCAGCATCTCCAGTGGTGCAAATGGGAAACGCCCAAGTTTATTACATTCAATTCTGAGCTCCAAGCGGCACAGCACGTAGTAATCCAGCTATAATGTCTTCCTTCAGCCTCACTCTCAAAAGCCAAGGTGAGGCAGGGAGCAGCGTATGTAATCCCATCCGTGGCACAAAGCCCCCTCAGGACATTCCGGTTCAGGAGGAGTCCTTGCAGACTGTTTTAGCTGAGCAGTTAAGGGGTGCTGAAACTGTGGACCTGTGACTGCAAGAAAATGATGAGAACCAGAACCTCTACAGCTTTCATTTTCAAATGATTTAAAAATGACTAAGTCAATTTACTTGCTAGCTGAAAAAGATGAATCGAGGTTACTTCTGGACAGAATTTGTATGCCAAGTTTAATCTTGGCATGATATTTTATTGCCATATTTTATAAGTACAAAAAAGTAGAACTTTATGATGGAAATGGTGACTGACCACAGCAAAAGTTGAGCTGATAGGTACCTTTTTAGAAGAGAAGGCCATTGTGTGACAATTCACTGTGGTTCATGAATATTATGGAAACATCACACCATGTTATACAAGGAGAGATTTGAATTGGGGAACCTGTCTCACGGAACCTTCAAATAACATGTTGTCTTGCAATGATGGTTTCAGCATATGCAGTTTTCTGTCCAACTGCAAAGCTTTCCGTTACCAAGCACAGTTTGTAGACACAGACACAAGATCCAGATGCTGTAGATAGAGTCAAATTGTCTGTAAAAATGAGAAAAATAGTGTTCAACTCAAAAGTGGGCAGTGCCAGAGACCAGTGGAGAAGCAAAGTAAAGCTTTCCACAGCACTGAACAGATGGGAAGTGCTCAACAAAGGGTAAATAACCATGTGAAAGAGAAGATTAGGAATAATTTCTCGCTACAACAGATACTCTTCCTGAAAATCAGTGCAGGATTTTTTTGTGCTGTGAGCTGTCTTATAATCCCGTGTCAATTTTCCAACTCTGATTTCTGCATGATCTTTCTTAGAAGAAAGGGAATTCTTCTCAGACACACAGCCAGCCAGTGAATGCAAATGTGGCTCTTATTCATGATCACTGTTTTGAACTCTGACTTCAGTCAATGATTTAGGAGAGACTCCAACTGATAGGGAGAAGAGGCGGATGAGACTCCTATTTGGCTTCATGTGCACAATTCTCAGAAGAAATTCAAAGACTAACTTGAGGCATGACCAGAAACTCAGCCCGGCAAATATAATTCTGTTATGCCTTAAATGTCATCATCGATAACGGTAAAACTCATGTCTAATGAAAAAGTAATACATTATCAAAACATTTAATTAATGGAATGACTTCTGCACTATATTAGCAAAGCAGGGAGCTTCTCCTCATCCAGTTGAAAATTGGATCAGCCTATTTATTTAAAAAAAAAAAAAAAAGGTAAAAAGGTCTATTTTAGGTATTGGTACCTAAAATTCTCTACCAAAAATATATTGTCAGATGCTCTGTCTTCCCTGTGTCTTTTGTAGAAATTAAGATACTTGCTAAAGATGGATGCTTTTCTACCTGGAGCTCTTACCTCTCCTTGAAAAAAAAAAAAAAATTTAAAAATCCCATGTGTTCAGAGAAGCATGTCCTTGCTGAGACAATCAACAAAACAAGGAGCTGTGGTAAAGCTCCTTTGGGACTTTATTCTCTAGCCTTTGGTTCTGAAGAGCACATTTATCAGAGGTTTATGCATCAGAAAGGTACTCTGTGTGTAAAGGGCTGTTTCAACTGACAGCACTTGATTTCTTTATTTTTTTTACTTCTGTCTGTGACCTCTTTTAAGTACATGAACCCTAAAGAACCATCTGTCTCTGAAACATGCCCAGCCCAGCAGCTTAGGAAGTCGGAGTACAGAGAATTAAAACCCGATCTCAGTATTTTAGATTTTAACATCTTAGCAGAGGATGACTGACCTAGTAAGACCATTAGCCTCTGGGCAGGTAGGGAATGAGTTGTATAATTCTTTGTTTATAGAAAGAGTAAATAGCTACTTGTGCTGTTTGTCCCAGGATAAAACAGTGGTTCATCATCAGCTGTTTTCATTGAATGTCCATGAAACGTAACTACCTGTGGGGTGAAGTCAAGCAGGCATCCAGTAAACAACATACAGCAAAGCAGGCGGGATGGGGAGGAGAGAAAGGTTCCATATGCATGATATGAGATGTCCTGAAATCTGTTACGTCTCTTGAGGACTGTCTGAAACTTGACTCTTAATATTTTATGGGATTTTCCACCACCACCCCACCCCCCACCCCATATTCCTTAGAAGGGTGGAGGCTGAAGACAGCTGTGCCAGGATTATTGCACCTGCAATGGAAGGGAGCAGAAAGATTTTTGAAAATAGAAGCTTCAACACTGAGGTTGTCCCCTCTTTTTCAGGACATGAATTCTTGAAACATACTGCCAAGTATAGAATATATATGACTGATTCATGTGAACAGGGTATTTCAGGTTTCAGTCTGGTTTTACTGTAGAAAAAGCCAATTTTGGCAAGGCATCTTTTCCTATTTTAAGTGTGAAATCTTGGAAGAGATTTGCCTCGTTGCTGACAACTACCAAATCACCACGTGATACCTGTTTTTCAGCAAAGTTATGTGGTCCCACCAGCATTGTGGAGAGTGAAGAGAATGTTTCAGATGTAAGACTTTCCATACACACCAGCCTGTTGCCGTGCCATTTTTCCAAAGAAAAAAATCTGCCCACATTTTTGTGGACTGTTTGTTCTCATAGAAGGAAGGTCACAGTGCCCACCAGAGGTGGCCTTTGAACTTGGGCAGTGCCAAGCATAGGAATTTGTGGTGTTTCAGCTTTAGTTCAGCTGGCGGGTTTTTTACATGTAGGATGGAGGAAATGAATGTTCTGCTTCCCCATCCCCATTCTGTTTGCAAGCAAATGAATTAGTGCAGTGGATGCTTAGGAGCAGGAGACGAGGGAGCTGTGCCTGTGTGGCATCTGTATCTTGGCTGTCCCGCTAGCCTGTGCTTAGGAGTGATGCTCAAGGCCTCCATGTCTTCAGCTTCTCTTCTGTCGTCGTTTGGTTTGAACAAGCACAGTTTGCCAACTCTATGTGACAAAATAAAAAAGCTTAGTGGGTGGGTGGGGGCCATCCAAGTCCGTGAATTGTCTGCCTTCTGGAGCCCAGCACAGGAAAGTTTTAAACATTCTGTGCATTAAATTACACATATGGGACTTCATGTTTCCTTTGCAAGTGGATTGCCCTGTTTTTCAGTTGAAGTGGGTGAAACAAATCCTTCATTCAGTCGTGGCTGTGTGACCAGTGACTGTGGTCCCATGATCTTACAAGGGTAATGCAGAGGGTGGAATTTGGCTTTTTGTGTTGTTTATGTGAGAAAGAGGACTTTATGGCCTTAGAGAGCCGTTCCTGCCCTTTGACACAATAGACAATACCACAGAAATAAGAAAAAGCCAGTCTGCTCTCAAAAAATAGGTACTTTCAAGTGATCATATTTTAAACGTATGGTACATTTAATCTCTCTAACTTACTCCAAGAGAATTTTGTTTTGCTTTGGTCTCTAGGGCTGTTTCGGGGGGGGAAAAAAATCCCAAATATTGGGAGAAGCCAGCTATGTATAAAGCAGTTCATAAAGCAACTCCTACACAACCACAGTGACCCAGTGGTCTCCCTGCTGCTGAGACACTCCATTTGGGTGGATAGTACTGGAAGGAAAACTAGTGATAATAAGTTGCATTTTTTTAAATTACTTTGGTAATTATAATGGTAGTTTTAAGAGGTCAGTACATGTTTTCACCAAAATAAGGAAGCAGCTTTAGCCTAGTACTCTGAGATAGACTTGTTACACCTGATTAGCATGAGGGAATGCTTTTAGGGTGGATTTTCAGGTGCTTGGGCATGCATGTGCAAGTGGGTTTTGCGGTTGTTATTTCTCTTCAGTCTTCGCCGTGAGTTTCTCACTCGGAAACTGCTGCGTACTTAGGTCTATTATCACAGATGTTCGACTGGATCATTTTCAGTTGCTGGGTTTCAAGGGTGGTGGTTTTTTTTTAATGTTCAATATTTATTCAACCTGCTCTGTTTTGTTAAACATGGTGAAATATATGGAGTTAGTGATTCCCCCCCCCCCCTTTTAAAAAGTACTAGCGTTTCACAAATACCTAACCAACTACATTACTTAACACATTGCCATTAAAGCAGTCTGAGCGTGCCTCTCAAACCTTTTGGCACTGGCGCTGCTTGCAACCCTGTGTAAATCTCAGATGCTTCACTGCTTCGATGGGAACTCCAGAGATGCTGGGAGGGTGCGGTATTAGCCTTAACATCTGCCCTGTGGAGAGCTAGCCTTTCCTTTAGCCTAATTTGAATGTTCTGTTGTCTCAATGAAGTTAATACAATGCACTAAAATATTTTATTGTTAGGTGATGAGCTGTAGCAACAGGGTGGGGAGGCAGAGGGAGGAGTGGTGGGTGCCTTGGAGTGACAGTAGTCCACCCTGAGTGTCCGCTTGCTTCAAAAGGGGGATAAGTGACTTATCCCGTGCTGCTGTCATCTCTCTCCCCTTGGCTGAAGCGCTCCTATTTCATAATACCGGGACTTCAGAGGCAGGACTTCCACGGTCTTTGTCCCTTCCCCGGCCTCCCACCAGTTTGCTGGGACCACAGTACCCACTTGCTCCTCGCTGGTATCCTGCACAGAGCTGTGTGGAGGGAAATGCCTCCCGTACAGCAGCACATAACCAGAGTTGTAAACATGGCCCACTCAGTTTTCTGTGGTTTGATCTATTGTATTGCAGTGCCTTAGATATGAACTTACGTCATCAGACATTCTTCTTTCTATTTTCATAGTATGGAGACTTTTGCGTGTAACTTGTACGTGTTTTGAGTCTTCAAAAAGAGAATTAAAACCTATATTGATGTTTTGCCCCACACACCTTATTTTAATTGAACTAAAGGAGTGGCCTGTAAAAACAACCAGACAGCATCCTTGGGCCTTTTGTTCTCCTCCCTTTCTTTCTGTCTCCCACTCCTCTTGTGTTTAAATTTAATTCTGTCCCCAGCAAAATCTCTCACAAAGTCATCTTGCAGTCATTATTTCCTCTAATGGACTATTCCATGGTGTGTCACCAGCTCATGTGGAACAGACCACAGCCAAATTTCAGAACCAGATGATACTGGTATTTACTAATAAAGCATTTATCCCAATTATTTGAGTTTGATAATGAAGTACAAGTAATGCTTCAGCTCCTGGCATTCTGTTTTTTTTTTGCAGAAGTGTTTTTTAGTAAAGCTTACTGCTGAGCATTCAAGCGAAACAAATAGGTTAATCTAAAAGCTACTTACAACCTTTATGTATTGATTTATTATGCAGCTGTGAATGTAAAAGAACAAATTACATTTTACAGAGTTATTTTGGATAGCTGTCCTGTCATGGGAGTCTCTGCTGACGGTACTTTGGAGTAACTATTTCTGGGGTTTTCCATCCTTTTTCTAGGTGTAGAAAGTCTGCTCTGTCTTCTGAGGAGCTCTTTGTATCTTGGATCATTGGCAGGCCCTAGTATAATTTTCTCCAGCTCAGGCTTTCTTTCAAATACATCTAATAGTTATAAGAGAAGTGATACCACCACCTCCCAGCTCATGAAACCATGAACTTGGTGATATTTATTTGTTTAGTGACTGAGCCTGAAAGTACCTGCAGAGATCAGAATGCAGCTGTGTCAGGACTTATACAAACCTATAGCAAGGTAAAGCTTCTGCTGTTAAAGTTTAAATGGACAATGCAAGGATGAAAAAAGAGAGGATCATCATCCCGCTTTACAAATAGGACACGGGAAGTGGAGGTAGATGCTATTGTATTTATGTCTAGGGAGAGCTTACACATCTGTATGGCCTTCTACAAGCTATTTTATTTAGCATGCTGAATATTTCCCGTACATAATCATTGTTGAGAGTTAAAAATACATTTAGTTCTTAAACGTTTTGGGGGTTTTTTATGTTATAACTTCACTTTCAACATGTGCTTTGAATTATTTGCTTGGGTTTTTTTGTCCAGTTTTTCCAGGTCCATCAGTGGAGAAACTTGCATGTGATCTGTAACACTATCCCTTCACATAGTCTCTTAAAATTAACTCCACGGCAAGGCTCAAAAGCCCACATAGTTCCCTTTTTAATTTAATCAAAATGATGCATATTTGCCCAACACTGTGGAGAATTACATGATGCAGACTGATTAGTCAAACGTGAAGGCAGGCACAGCAGAGACCTTTTGGCCTCTTGAGCTTTTATAAGAACAAGTTGTATTAAGCAAACAGCTGTGTAACATGAGGGGTTTCTTATTGAAAAACAAGAGGGGGTGAGAAAGCTTTTCAATTCCCCCTTTGTGGGTCAGTGTCTCCAGTTTGTGAGTAGGGGACAGACAGATATTTAAAAATAGCTACATTTCAATTGCATTACTTCTGTTTTATTTTTTTAACTTTGCTGTTGATTGGATCGACTCTTCATTCTGTTGTAAGAATGTCATAACTTGACTCTAATGCTTATACAACGCCTTTTGCAATTAGATGATGTAAACTGTAACATATTTAGAAAGGTTCAAATGGTCCCCCTGAGAAGCTAGGCTAGTGAGGAGAGTGAGCTTTGATGGTTTATATTTGTAAGTGGAACATTAGCCATCGTTACGGGATAGGTAGTTTAGGAAATTTTTCATGAGTGTGGAGGGAAATATGAGCAATAGAGAGCATGTTCTGGTTCTAAGTAGCATCGTGAAAGTGGAGTATTCAATTCAAGTGAAATTTGTTTTCCTTATTTGGGCTAATTTGTTTCAGGTTCTATACTGATACATCAAGAGGTTATCACTGGATATAAAGAAAGATAAATCAGCCGCCCAGCCTATAGTCTTCTTTTGGAAGCATAATCATGTTTATTTCTCATTTAAGCTGATTATGCCTTGATAAGTATATAGTCATCATGAGATTTTTATGGACTTTCTGAGAATCACTGTGGATTATACTATTGAGAATTTTTATCTACACCTACAGTGTGTTGAGAACTCATATTGCTTATATGAGCTTGGACCCTGTTTGTAGCTGCACTTCCACTGCTGGCTGACCGCAGGCAAGAGAAATCGTCCCTTTAGGCTTCAGCGTCCTCATCTTTAAACGAGGCGTAAAGGTGTGAATCCCCTCTGAAAGTCGCTTTAATGTCTGCCAACAACAAGTACATGCTTGGAGCCAGTTATTCATTTTGTATACTGATCTATTTGTTTATCAGTGTATTAGCGATGCTTTGTAATGTGAGTGCAGCGGGGTGGGGACACGGTGCTGCTTGCTGCTGCAGGATAACACGGGCACGCAAGAGCGGTGAAACCTCAGCCTGTGAGAGCTAGAGCAGTCTTACAACACTTGGGTGGAAGGCACTGCCAGCTTTGGAGCAAGAGCGACTGCATTTTATCCCTGCCGTCCCGCAAGCTTCTTGGTTGATATGTGTGCAGTGTAATGACAGCTGGGAAGTCCTGTGTGGTCCCTGATTTTATTCCAGGCTGCATGAGGCTGGTTTTACAGTTGTACTGTATTCTCAAGGGATATTGGTATACCGGTGTCCCCATGGCTTAGTTCTTCTGGAGAAGTTGAGCCAGGGCACAAAATCCTATATGGCAGAGGACAGAGGTATAAACGTTGCTTGCTGTACAGCCGGCTGGTAGAGTGCCGTCTCCTGTGAGGAGGTCCCATCCTCTCTGTACGGTCAGGCCAGGTGGGAAGCAAGGGTGGGAAGTGTGCATGGGGAGACCTTGTTCCCACCTGCAGTGCTACTTCCCTCAAAGTCCTACTGACCCGCTCCTTGAAAGACTTGATACGATCATGATTTTAATATCAGGAAGGATTTAGGTTGCATCAACCATCTCCACGTGATCAGGAACGCGTTCCCCCCCGCCACGTTCTGAGCTTCCCGTAAGCCAGGGATTGAAGTTGTGATTATGGTCCATAAAGGCTGTGATACCAGTAGGGGATGACCTGTGCTACCAGACACGTTCCAGGCAGAACCCAGGGCTCCTGCACCCACAGGGGAGACAGTCTGCAGAACAGGCCCTTTCCACATGTGAATTAAAACTACATGCACACTGCTAACAATGCAGCTACGATACTTATTTTGCATTAATCCGAAGCATGAAAGAGAAAAGCCTGCTGCCTGTTAGGAGCCCATCTGCTCTGCATCACTGCGAGCCCTGGCAGCAGTCCCACGTGGCGGTGCTGTGTCTGATGCAGGGGAAGGCGAGCACGTTAGCCCTGCCAGTGCCGGCACGCTGGGGTGGTTTGTGAATGAGTAGGGGTTTTTTGGTGAATCAGTTAAACATCACGAGTTAGCAAATTTGTTCTGTAAAAACAACCTCATCAGGCTCTTACTTTCTAGAACTGTGCATTCCTCACGGCCTCTCGATGTGCTTTAAATGTTGTCAAGAATTGGTGTCTTTTTTGTCGTAGATTTAAAAGACCATTAACTGCTCAGCAAATAGGAAGTAGTGGTGTTAAAATAAACCACAGGTTAGCGGGCATTGCCTGTGAGAGCTGCAGTGTAACCTCTGATGTGAGCGAGAGGCATGCTCTAAAATCAGTGCTGGTTTTGAGTGCACAGTGTAACTGGTGCCAGTCGTGTGGTTCTGCCCTTAGTTTGTATTTTGAAGTTAGGATGGTCTTAAGTCCACTTCTGTTTTGACTGTCCAGGCTATTCTTACTGCTCATGCGTTTGCTTTCCCCTCAATGAGGGCCTGGAGAGATGCAGTTTTTGTGGGTACAGTTTTATTAGGGTTGTACTGTTTGGTGCGTTCACTCCACGTAGTTCCTGCCTTTGGTGGTGTGATGCTGAAGGGATGCTCCGTTTTTAGAGGGCACTTGGGTGACCAGCAGCATATTTCTGTGCTGTGGCAGTTGCTCTCGGTCGCACCAACTCCACAGTAGATATCTTGGCATTTGTAGGGCAGGGACTTGGGCTTTCAGGACAGGGCCTGTGTACTCTAATATGTGTATGTATGTGGTAGATACGTCTGTGCTTTTATGAACATTACCTTTATGTAAATAATAAAACCCAGAGTGCTGAAAGAAGAGATGTGTGACCGTGATTTTTTTTTAATGTGTATGTTGTTTTATTTGTATATTGCGAGCTGCTTCTGCTTTATGTGAATGTGAGTTCCTGGAAGGAGAGCCTTCAAATACTGTGTTTGCATTCAGTTTTGATTCTTAATGTGTTCTTAGATCATCTGTAATTTTCTTTTTATATTAGGATCCACAGGGTAGATATATATTTATTAAACTTAATAGAGCTTAAAGCACTTGCTGAGCTGCATTAAACATGAGATAAAATTGTATCCCTTACATCTGTAAGGGTATAAATTTTTGAAGGTTTTTATTTTTTTTTAATTGTTGAATTAATGCAGAATAATTGCTTTGCTCTGACATAAGCTTATCAAGAGTTAATTTAATATAAATTGATCAAATCTAGGCTATTTAATCTTCTTATGGAAGATATTTTGTTTATGTATTCATAATGCATCCATTGTTTTCGAGAGGAACTCTGCCAGCTGAGTACGTCAGTTAGTGTAAAGCTGTAGTCAGTGCATATGTGTAAACTGGTAAATGAAAAAAAAAAAAAAGAAAAAAAAAAAAAAAAGAGTTTCACTTCATTTTCTGGAAATTAGTTGTTTATCCCAAGCAGTGACCTGTATCACATCTGTACAAACTGTTGTGGAGTCAGTGGCCAACCACCAATGCTGTCTTCATGCACACCTTTCGTATCCCAAGGTGCAGTAACAGAGTTGGCTTTCTGCTGCGACACTCATAAGTGATAAAGACTTTTCTGTGCTGCCTTCCTGTAAATGATAAATAGTTTGTTTGCAGTGTTGCACTTCTGTGTGATGGGCTGGCAGCTGGTACTTTTAGTTGAGAACACACATCTTTAAGCTGATCTCTGCCGCTAATTTCTAAAGACTTAATGTACTAATAGAGAGCATCGCCATAGAAGAAGTCCTTTGTTCTCTGACCCTTCAGTTTGAGGGTCAGCTTACATTTGGAGCCGTGTCCAGAAGCATCGGTACCTTGACCAACACTTTGCTTTTATTTTTAATTATTTCCTCTTGTTTTCCTGCATCCCCGTCTTGCTTTTTCCGTTTTTATAGTAAGATAAAGATGTTTTTAGTTTTCATAAGGATTTTTGGGTGCAGTATTCCTGTGTTCTGTTTGTCTTCCATGGGTAGCCTGTGGAGTATTTTTGATGAGCACAAAGTCATCTTTTGTTATCTTGTCCAAACCAAACTTAGTTTATCCTTTATTTTATTTTGCCTGGAAAGAAATATGTAGACAATCCGGTGGCTGAGAATAATTATGAAACATCTAACTTGTTCTTCATAAGACAAGATGCTGTCAACTACAGCGCAAAGCTTGCTGAGTTGCTGAAGGTATTGAGAGCAAGGTGAGACTCCATGTATTAATTCAGACTGTTTCCTTATCAGGTCCAAGATTCTGTGCAAGACAGCAGTCTGTCTACTGATGAGTTAGAGGGAAATGGAAAATTGTATCATGTACTTTGCCAACAGTATTTTTGTGTGCATGAGGCCCAACCAAATTTCTTCTGATCTTTGTAAATAGGTAGTAGTCGTTTGTTGCAAAAGAGGGGTATTTCCAGGCTGCAAACTGGGTGTGAATACCGTATGATTGTTTTTAGAGACAGCCATTTCAACTTGCACTGAAATTTTTGCAGAGGAATGCCCTCATGTAACAACCCTTCTTTCTAATGACAGACTGTAGGATTCTTAGGAACTGGAATTCCAGCAGAGAAAGCATTTGTGGCAGCATTAGGTGTTGAAGCTTATGGAGTTTTGAATCCGCCAAAAAAAGAAAAAAAAAAACCAGAACTGAAAAAAGTAACAGACTGTGTTTGATTACCAGGCTATAAACCTTAGCATGCAGTGCTTAAACATGGAGGAACAAATTTTCTAACAGGCTGGTGCTATTGTGGAAAGATGGATTTGAGCCAAACTCCCAGATTTGAAACCCCATGAACTTCAGTAGGCCCAGGCCAATCCTTGGCTTAGGTTCACCTCAAACATTGCAAGCACAGAAAAGGTATTTGAACATTCACAGTAGCAACTGGAGATCCAAAAGGGGGAGGGTTCATGCATAATCTGTGCATTGTTTGCACACACAAGGGGCATATCGGTGCCAATATGAACATTTGTCCCCTTGATCATGAGAACATTTTTAGATCATCTTTGAAAACACGCTCCAGCATAACATGAAGGGAATGTTTCTGGCATGTATCCTCAGTACTTGAATCTGTTACTAACTAATCTCTTTAGTGGGAAGAGCTTCATATGGCTTCTCTAATTTTACCCAAATAATTAATGTCTTGTACATCGTCCTCATCTCTGTGGGCTTCTCTGACAGCCCTTTCCTGTAATGACAGCTGACATCAGGTTCCTGGGTCGCATGGAGGATGCCTGCTCAAAGGACAACTGGCTTATTACAGGTTTAAGCAATACTGCCTTCTGAATGGGGACTGTAGTGGGTAGATTTCAACAAATTATCAATTATACCCAGACTGACTGGAGAGATTTGTGTGCTGGTTTTAATAAGCATCCTACTCATTTATTTGCTTTCTCTTTTGCAGCAGAGTAAACTCTGATTTCCTCCGAATTGTGCAGCTGCTGTAAATGGTAATAAGACAGCAGCGTCAGTCACAGTAGGGCTCTGATTGAGACAGGCATCCTGCACTTGCTGTATCTGAGGGTTGTGTCTGGCGCTGGAGAGGGGAAAAGTTTAACATGAAAATGAACTACATGCAATTACCAGTTTATGGGGAAGCTCATAAGGGATCCAGCTGGTGGTGACACTGGGTTGTTAAAACTGTTCTTTTGAAGAAACTAGAAGAAACGAAAAAAAATGCACATGCGCACTCTTCAGTTAGCAGAAGTTGTCAGAGCATCCTAGAGTATTTCTTATTAATATGAATATATTAATCACCAACTTTTACATCAAATGTTCTTTGTATGTGTTTCCTGTGGAGAAACCTAAATGAGCATTTATCACCAAGGTAGCAGCACCACTGTAAAAGATGCAGGAACACACGGAGATAGGAATATTTCATGGTTCTGTGACAGAGCTATCATCAGAGCTTGCCACCTCCTTGAACTGAGCTGTCTGTATGACACTGAGTTGTGATTTATGCCAGTTTGCTTGACTGCAACGGGGGACCTGCCAAGGTCCATCACGTGAGCAGCTGCAGCAAACTGTAGATGATATTAAAGCAGGTAGGTGATTTTGCAATTCCATGCTGTACAACTCCAGCTTGTCCTGACTTCACCGTTTTCCATCTCTCTGCACTTTTTTAGAATTATCTGGGAAAAGCTAAATGCTGTAAGTCGAGGTCTGGAAATGAAGATGGTTTTTTGAGCAGTTAGCACAAAAATAAAAAGGTGTAACACTGTATCCAGATTGCCATCCTTGAACAGGAGAGCTCTCCAAAGAGAGAAAGCTCTTCGTGGCATGCATGCCATACTGTGGGCAGACAGAGGCTGCAAGGACTTGGGAGTATTACGCCGTTCCTTTTTCCAAAGCTAGCATTTACCTGTGCTGCGTGGCCGCATTGGTTGCATACAAATCTCCCAGCGGGTTGTTTCCCAGTTTACTCTCCCAGATAGGCTCTACGCACCTGGCGGCACCAGTATTATTAACTTAAAAGCTTCAACAGTGATACAAGCCCTGGTATGCTGTGTCTCTGGACTCCCTCTTATCCCAGGGAGTGCACTGACAGGCTTCTTTGAGCTAAATTGAAAGCTTTGTCCTTAGTCTGTTCAACTATAATTCTTCCTCTTTCTAATATAATTTGGTCGTAAACTTCTGATAATACACGAGATACAAACTGCTTGTTCGTTATCAAAATCTGCACTAGATTGTTAGAGCTCTACAAGGTTAACACATGCACGACGGACTGTTGAAACAAGCTGCTGAGAGAGCTGTGTCCTAATATCTATGTACCAAACATTTCTCTGACTCATATCCCCACATACCCCATACCCCCTGCAGTGATTTTGTAAGTCAGGGCAGAACTTAGACTACTATTTGTTGTCTGCTACATATTTCTAAGACAATGCCAAACAAAAAGCTAAATATAAAAGCTATGACTTTGTTGTCAGGGGTTCCAGACATGCCAAAGGAACATGTGTCAGCACTTTTAGGCTTAGCGGCCATGTAATTGTGAAGTACACTTATTTTTATAGATGCTCTTGGATGATCAAAACTGAGACATTTCTATTAGCTGTTTGAGTTACGTTTACTGTCACTGCTTTTTGATTATTAGTGTCACTTCAAGAATTTGTATTGGAATGGGGGAAAAAAAATGCACAGAAACTCTTCTTTTGTTTATGTGTATGACAAAGCTATTGTGTCCAAAGAGAAAAATGCTTTTAATGGTTTGATTTGGTTTGTATGCTCATATGGACAGCCACTGGGTCCTGCACATATATTCTGTCTTTATTTGCTTCGTCATGTATTGCCTTCGTTTGTGAATCAGTTTGCCTCCTGCCTAATGATATTTTGTTTCTCTAAATTGTGTGATTAGTTGAGGGGATGGGGAAATAGACTGTGACTTTGGATATAGAAAATGAGACAGAGGGGCAGACTGTCTGATGCAAGGAAGGGAACTGTGTTTGAACCTCAGATCCAGCCTACGTCATAGGGTCAGTGTAACTGAGCTGGGGAAATATGGTGGTATGATTTTTCCCAGCTCACACTGGAATCATACATCTATATTAATATATGGCCCAGTGCTCTGAATTGAAGCATCTTCGGGAATTGCTCCCAGGCTTGCTAACTTCTTCACCATCTGAGATATACCTTGGATATACACCAAATGACACAGTCTGACCTTCTGTCGACAAGGATGGCTTTCCTCCAGAAGCAGTTATCTTTAGTATACCTTAAGAATAAAATGCTACTGCCTAGTCCCTTATCTAAAATACTGATCTTTAAACTGTTTTGTAGTGATTTTATTCCCATTCATGGGTGGAGGTAAATATTTTCAGTTAAAGTAATTCTAAAATTAATGTTTGGCAGTAGGATTATTTCAGAACTTAATTTTTGGACAGAGACTTTTAAGTAAGTCTGGTGAGGGAGACTTGGAATGTATTCCACATGATTTCTTTGATTTAGTACAGACAGAGTATGGTATCTTATACTGCTGTAAACTTGGCTAGCTATATCACAGTAAAGACTTAGGCTTCTATAGTGTCAGTTATTGAAAGATATCCACCTTAAACATGTAGGTTTGCTCATGGCCATGTGTCGTCAGCACTGGTGGCTGTCATTTAGTTGGCTAGCAGCTGTTCCACTGTGTTTCTTTTGCCCACTGTCACTTTTGCGGCTGTATCTAGCCCTGAAGCATTGTGGATCTGGGCCAGTGATTCATTTTTAGTCTGTGTTACTAATGTGCAAGATTTTATAGTCATGTGTTAGCAATTGAGCTGTAGATGCTAAAATCCATTCTGTTAGTTCTTTGGTGATAAACAATAGGATGCTAGGTGATATCTTGTACCCTGCCATCACTGATCTGAACCTATCTTAGTAATCACTGCCTTCTGTTTTGTACAAGAAGAATGGAAAGATTAACCTGTGACTGCCTTGCTACCTTTGTTTTTTAATAAAGACCTCCCCCAACTTACTGTAGGAGCATCAGCTCAGTGCTCCCTCCATCCTGTCCTCTCTTGAGAAGACTTGGTTGCTGTCATCCCTTTTTAATGCTGTGTCTGTGGGGTGAGGTTCTGAGGTTTGTAGTCAGCTTATGCCGATCAGCAGGGTCCAGCCATGGACCTCGCATGGACTCCTGTTGCCATGTGGTGAGTCAGATCATATCACTGATCTGGCTGAAAATTAACTTTAAAAAGATGCTGACATGTCAGGTTTTGATCAACTCTGAAAGGGCCCCACCACAAGTGCTGCTGTGACATATCCTGTATCTCATCACCAAGGAGAAAAGCTTAGTTGTATGTATTCTTCACCATCAGTGCAGCCCTGACTATGTGAGGTGGTGTTATGGTGAGAGCGTTCTGGATAGCCACAAGAGCACAGGGAAAGAGGAGCAGCCGTCAGGGAAATGATGCATGTTGCTTTATCCACAGTTCTGGTAGAGTGGAGCGAGCAGATCAAGTCAAAAAGCTATGCTTGCTGTCATTGTCTTCTCTGCCTCCAGACATTTGACCCTGGGTTGGAAGTTGGTCTTGGGCCAACTGAGAAAAGAGCCTTCACTGTTGTGACTCAGAGTCAGCTTCGCTGAAATCATTAGTTAAGCCAGCACATAACCGATGTGAGACCAGGATCAAGAGTTTTTCTTCGTTTTTTTTCCCTTAAATGGGCTAATGGCATTTAGCTTATGAACTTACTGTCATCTTACTTGGTAGTAAATGGAATTAAATTTATGTACTAAACATCAGTTGCTCTCCCTGACTTTTCCAGGACGAATCCTCGACTTGAAGACTGGAACAGTGAAGAAAGAGGGTCAGCAGTCCTCAATGAGAATGTGCATGGGATCAAGGCGCTCTTTCATTTGCAGGATGAGGTACACATTTACCTTTTATTCCTGTGATGGTTCCAGTCCCATCTCAGATTAGACTTCAGACATTTTGTTGCACTAATTTGACCTTGCTATAAAAAATAAAGCTGTAATGACACGCTCCCATTAAGCATTTCCAGAATGCTTGCTTTTGGAACTGAAGTAAAACTGCAACCTGTCTTCCTTTATGATTAATGACAAAACAGCACCTCATTTATGTGTTGCAGTTATTTTTATCAGTGTAGCGTGTAGGATGCTTTCCCCAGAGAACTTCATGACAACTTCACCCCTGGAATGTAAGCCATTGTCTCTTCTAGTCAAATTATTCGAATCAGTACTTTGGGAACAAAGCTTTCGTAAGTGTAATGAAAGCCCAACTCTGTGTATTTTTTCAGCAAACCAATAATATTAAAAGAATCTTGAAGACAAACAGGAATTCAGTTGCAAACTTGCCAGCTATGTAGGAATTAACCTAAGCCTGGTATGAATTAACCAGATGTCAGCTGGTTGGTGCTAGATAAATGAGTAATTGTTAGAGGGTTTTTGTTTTGCAATTTTCCAGCTTCTCCTGCATTGCTTGGGCTTCTTTAAAGAGATCTGCCTGCCCAGTGCTTCTGACTAGGGCTTGCAGGCACTTCTGTTGTTGTAGTGCTAACGGGATAAAATGCCTGTTGCTATTGCAATAAATTTCTTTCTGTGTGGTTAGGGGGGGAAAGTACATAATTGCATCTGCAGCCTATATCCAATATATGTGTTGAAAACAGATGATGCAAAATGTGTTATGGAATGAAACACACAAAGCAAAATATTTGACACATTAAACCAGATCCCTGTACTTCAGTTATGTGGTGGAATTCTTCCAGTCATGTGAGGAAGCTGAAGGTATGGCTCCTGGGTGCCTTTGTACGGGGTTTATATACTTCATACCTGCAAAATTAGACTTCAAAGCTGTAGCTCCTTTTACCCCCTTAACTGCGGGGAAAGAAATACAGCCTGGCAGAGAGACACTTGGAACATTGCTTTCTCTCCCTCCAAGCTGCACATAGTGGTCATGTGAGGAAGGCTTTTTTGTGCAAAGAAAACAAGGCCTAATGTCCTGTTTACAGTTGTTCCCCAGCTTTTAAAACAACATTTCAGATTGCAGTTATTTCCTAGCACCCTGATTCTGTAAACTCCAGTGCATGAGAGTAATTTTATACATGCCAGTAGCCCCATTGTTTTTGTAATTCTAAATTCATTCCTTCTCCTTGGCAGTGACTGGTATTAAAAAAAAAAGAAGAAAGAAAGAAAGAAATAATAATAATTAAAAAAAACCTTGTGGGAAGATCAAGCCTCAAATAATTTGAACTTTCCTTATGATTACTTTTTTCATTGTTATTGTTCTTTTTTCCATTGAAAATGAACTGGTTTTACCCTTCAAACTGTTTACTTAGCTTTAAATGGATTGTTAAAATGATACAGTTAGGCATAGTTAGAAATATCACAAAATATACATGAACAAGTGTTAAAGTTAATTGACAGTGCAAATAGTCTGTTCTTGCAAACATTAGATTAATATCTACTAACATTGTAGCTGGTGCATGGCAGTCGAAATGCTCCGTCCAGGGGAGCTACTGGAACACTGAGATTGTTTTGTGTGGATATTTAGGGGCCTTATTAGTGCCTGACTTATATTCTTCTCTAGTTTTCACCCTTGTTTTATAGTATTTTGAAAGGTATCTATTCTTTAGCCACTCTTGGAATATCTATTTCAAATAGTCTTTAGGTTTGGGTGGGCGGGGAAGGGTCGGAAGAAGGATCTGGGGAACTACAGGCCTGTCAGCCTGACCTCGGTGCCAGGGAAGGTCATGGAGCAGATCATCTTGAGTGCCATTATGCGGCACATGCGGGACAACCGGGGGATCAGGCCCAGCCAGCATGGGTTCATGAAGGGAAGATCCTGCTTGACCAACCTGATCTCCTTCTATGACAAGGTGACCCGCTTAGTGGATGAGGGGAAGGCTGTGGATGTTGTCTACTGGGACTTTAGTAAGGCCTTTGACACTGTCTCCCACAGCATTCTCCTGGAGAAACTGGCTGCTCACGGCTTGGATAAGTGCACCCTCCACTGGGTAAAAAAAACTGGCTAAATGGCCGAGCCCAGAGAGTTCTGGTGAATGGAGTCAAATCCACTTGGCGACCGGTCATGAATGGTGTTCCTCAGGGCTCAGTGTTGGGGCCGGTCCTGTTCAATGTCTTTATCAATGACCTGGATGAGGGGATAGAGTGCACACTCAGTAAGTTTGCAGACGACACCAAGTTGGCCGGGAGTGTTGATCTGCTGGAGGGTAGGAAGGCTCTACAGAGGGACCTGGACAGGCTGGATCGATGGGCTGAGGCCAATTGTATGAGATTGAACAAGGCTCAGTGCCGGGTCCTGCACTTGGGTCACAACTCTCTACAACTACCTGAAAGGAGGTCGTAGCGAGGTGGGGGTCGGTCTGTTCTCCCAAGTAACAAGCGATAGGACAAGAGGAAATGGCCTCAAGTTGCACCAGGGGAGGTTTAGATCATATATTATGAAAAATTTCTTCACCTAAAGGGTTGTCAGGCATTGGAACAGGCTGCCCAGGGAAGTGGTACAATTGCAGTCCCTGGAGGCATTCAAAACACATGTGGATGTGGTGCTTAAGGACATGGTTTAGAGGTGGACCAGGTAGTTAGGTTAACAGGTTGGACTCGATGATCTCAGAGGTCCTTTCCAACGATTCTATGATTCTATGGTTCTTTTTGTAGTCTCTTCTATTTTTCTTTATAAAGAAAATATTTGTAGCACACCCAAAAAGCTCAGCCTGTGGAAGCAGCAAGTTCCAAGAAAACATGAATCTGGGACTTTCTGTCAGAAATATATATCCATTATTGTCTACTTATACATACTAATAAAGATCTTAAAATGCATTTTCATCTTGGGTATTCATATTAAGTATTGAGCCATTTCAAATATGAATTTACTTTTAGGTGTGGAAATGCTCCTCTGGATCATTTACCTCTGAACAGAATAACCACCATGAGAAAAAGATACAGGTACTATTACTTAATTTATCACAACAATTAGTTGCCATAAGCAGTCTCATTTTCCACTGGACTAATGCTCACTCAAGGAATACTACCTGGACAAACATCTGCATTAGCACACAGCATAAAATAACACTGGGTCTCAGGAGACAACTCGCCACTAAATTCAACTGTGGCAGAGTCACTGGGTCTCTTTGCAAACCTTGCGCAAGTCACTCAACTTCTTTGTCTTAACCAGCTCCATCTCTGAAATAAGCTTCAGTATCTTTCTCAGAGAAATATTATGGAAAACAGGTATGGCTTGAATAGTATTGTAATGGAGCTGACATTGTACAGAACTCTAGGTTGATGGTTGGTTGTTTCTAACATAAATTACAAATATCAGTAAATCATTAGTAGTCATAGTTTAAAAACATAAAGCTCTTCTGCATGTCAATCAACATGGTATTTTTGTGTTTCCTTTTCATTTAGAAATGGCCTTGGCCCAGTAAAAGAAGGCGAAGCACAGTATGCTGTTGTCCATTGCACTGGCTATATCAAGGCTTGGCCGCCAGCAGGTGTGTATCTATCTCATTTGAAGGCAGTGTGTACTGTGCTACCTGCAAGACAGTTGAAAACCTGACTCGGGATCCTTTCCCGGTACAGAACCAGGCAGAATTTCAGTGGGGTAACCCTTTCAGTCTCATATTGAGAAGCTTTTGATATCAAGGAATCAGCTGTTGCTACTCACTCAGGGCCTCCCCATTTTTGCATGTGAAACCCTTCTCAATTTCATCAGGACAGAGAGCAGTGGAGTTGTTGGAAATGTGGGATTACAGCAGCTGGGGCCAAAAGTTTTCAATCTGATAAACCAACATAAAAATGTCCTGATTTTAAGAAGGTAAACACAAAGCATTTGTACCTCTAGAAAACACCAGCTAGTGCTTTTATATTTAAGTACTGAGTTGCAAGCACCTATGTATGAAAATGTGTAATTTCAATTTAAATGCATAGGTCCTCACTTCAAAGTGGTGGTATTAGTGGACAATGTTCAGTCTTTGTGGTAAGTTCTGTTTTGAGCCTGTTTTTCTGGGAAACAGATCTTGGCATATTGCTTTGAACTGCAGAGAAAAACATTTACCTACTGTAACTCAGTATTACATATGGGAATATTTACCTTTGAAAAATTCAGAGAGGAGACAGTGGAGCTCATCGAGACATCATCATGAACGGATTAGTTGACCTTGGCATTTGCAGTAGTTGAAGAGGCTGTTTGCAATATGACAGCGCCTGCTGGTATGAATCAAACCATGAGTTGTCCTGCCCTTTTGCGGTCGTATACCACAAACATAAATCACATTTATTCGGGGATTATGAATACTAAGAGGTGGTTTGCATCAAGTCTGTATGGTAGTGTGCAGACAGCAGCATGCAGATGTTAACTTCTTGTCGTTTTCTGCTGAATTGCAGTTTTGGAAGAAGAGGAAAACCTTCCCTCTTGTTGCTAATAGGATTTAATATACTTCAGTGTGCTGTAGGAGTCAAAATGTTTCAATTTCATTTCTCTCTCAAAAGAGTGAGAGTGCAGTGTGTATAAATTGCTCTATGAAAATGGAAGGGTTTTTTTGTTTTCTTCCACAAAGAGATTAATTTTTCTATTGGTAATTCCAAACATAATTGAATTCAGTCTTGATAAACAGGAGGTCTCTTCAGAAAGGTGCAGGTCAAGTGAGATTTCTTCTAGCTCCTTGCTTAGCTTGAATGAAAACCTTGCTGCGTGTTATGGGACATTTAAAAAGATCTAACCCTTCAGGGGTGTATGTTGCTGATGCAGAGATGCAAACGCGTGAATTCATGTCAGCGCTAGGTTACAACGTCAGCAGTATATGACTCCCAGTTGCCATTTCTGCAGGGGAGCAGGCACTGCAGTGCAGGAGCATGGGATGAAAAGGATCTTCTGGATCTTTGAGTGCCCCGTTGCCCGGTATCACATTGTAAGTTCCAGCTTATGTTAGTGAGGTGTTTTCCCCTTCTCCAGCTCTTCCAAAACCTCACTGCTCTCTCATGCTTAGCAGCCTCTCTAATTTCCAGTCCTCATTAGTTTATGGGAAGTTTATGCCAGTGTATTCTTAGACTATGTTGCACTGAAGATCAGGCAGGAGTTTTCCATTCTGTGTCTCTCCAGTGTTTTGGTGTGTTTCCAGAAGGAGGTCATATCCTGTCCGCCTGGACTTTGCACAGTTAAACCAGCCCACTTCTAATCTCCACTCTCACAAGGCATTCTCTTTTCTTTACCCTTGTGTCTCTGCTCTCCACTTGTTCACATTTTCACTTAACTTTTCAAAATGTGGGTCACCGGAACTCTGCACTCTTGTCCAGGTGAGATTGTAGTGATGTAGAATGAAAATGGTGTTTCCTATCTTGACTGGCAGTGTATGATATGGCATACTTCTCTTTTGTATGGTGCATCCTGCTGGCATCTTTAATCACCCAATATACATATCAGGCTGCCTTTTTCTCAGTTGTCAACTCAGGATCTTCCAGGTCACAGCAAAAATAGCTTTGAATTGTGTGAACTTTCAATTAGTAATGCGAAGTTTCATCCCACGTCTGTTGCTGTAGTTTGACTGTTATTACTCCCCAAGTGCATGCTTATGCATTTAGTAATGTTGAATTTCATCCCATTTCTATTACTCCACTCCTCAAAATCACATGGTGCTCCCTTATGATATCCCAGCACTGCTCCACAATGTTAATGCCTCCAGACTATAGCACAGTCCTAAGGGATGTTTTAGGTTTTGACAGCCGTATGTGGCATTTCAGTGGTCTTTTCTTTTACCATCCAAATTGTTACTCATTGTAGTCATGCCTGAGTGCCTTTTTCAGAGCATATAGTACTGTACTGGGGCCTCTTTCATGAGTGTTTATTTGCCCTCACAGTCTTCCCCACTTTGTGTTGGTAATGGTCATGTATCCATTGACTTTCGGAGTTGAATGGGAATATCCGTGGCTGAATTGGTCCCCAATACGTTTGGGTAAATAAGTGGCAACATCACTGCATTTGTTCTCATTTCCAATGGTAATTCAACCATAATCTGCAAAGCAAATGAAATAACTGCAGCAGTAATTGAATTTGCTAAGGCTTTTCTACCCTGTAATAAAATTACTTTTGTTCAAATCAGCTAGAGAGTAGCAAGCCCCTGGCCTTTGCATCGTCTCTGGATTCTTGGGAATAAATGGGTTTGTGCTAAATTGCAGCTGTTTAAAATTCAGCTATGGAAAGGATCGTTTTCATTTATTTTTCAATTGCCAAGTGGACATTCTAATATAAACTCCATATCCTTTTCTTTCAGAGCATGCAGTGTGGCACGTGCATTATACAACTGATATACAACACATAAAACAAACTTTCATAAACGAACTAACAAATATTTAGCAAATGCACTTAGTCCATCCTTAATCTAATTTGTTTAGCACCTGGTATTTTCTCTTTCTGGTTTTTATTGCAGTGTCTGTGGCCAATGTGTTAGTTTTTTTTAGTCCCACACTGAGTATAACACAATCAGTATTGATACAGAAATATCAAGACAAGAACTGCTGTGTGATCATTATTCGTGTGATAGACTACCAGGTTTGACAGCACTACTGCTGTGAGTAGTCTATGCTAAATCTCTTAAGTAATTCAAATACTTTAAATGGGTGAAAGCAAATGACAGCTGGCATCAGTATGGTGGCATATTTTAAGGACTGGGTTTTTTTTTTTTCACAGATCTAAAGTAGAAAGCAAATTCTGTTATGGCTGAGGTCTGTGGTCAATGTGAAATCACTTTGCACATCTAGCCTGACTTTTTTTTTTTTTTTCTTTATCCTTAATGGAGCAGGAAGGCTCGCTTATTGGCAGACTGTTCTTTTTCACTGAGAAATGAGAGAGAAAACACAGGAAGCATCATGCCTCATCCTCGCACAGAACTCAGCTCCGAGCATGCAGGGCCCGCAGGCAGCACCTGCCTCTGCCACGTTTCCTACCAAAGCAGACCCGGGAGCGCTGCAGCCTGAGCTCTCTCTGTGTTCCCCTGGAAAAGGAGCTGTTTGGCTGTTCCCTTAATACAGCGGATTTGCCTCTGAGTGAGTGGGACACAGAGAGAAGACTGAGCCGCTTTGAGGAACGCATCCGTTCAGGCTGGGTTTGTTAATGGTCCGTTCGTTTTCCTCCATTGTGCCTGCAAGAGAAGGGTAAAACTAAGCTTGTGTACAAAACCCGGCATATGATACCTACACACTTATATCCCCATAAATTATATGTTGTCGTCAAGTAATCGGGGTAAACTTTCTGTAGAAGTCAAAGGAAAAAGGAATCCAATATTCCGGATCAACGTTCCAACCAGTTACGTTGTTCATTTCTTATGTGGAGTGTATGCTAGATTAAATAATGACGGTGCCGTGTTGGATTATTTTGAATGAGGTAAAAAGACCCCTCGTTTGAAACTGGCTGAGCACCGACTCCAGCCTTTGTCCCCCTGTTCCTGATGAAGCAGCTTGTGATCCTCAGCCTAGACAATGCTTCAAGTTCATAACCACTCACAAAACTGAGAAGTGCTGACCTTCTCCTGATCATTCAGTTTTCAACTTAAGCAAGCATTTGCTTTTCTTCTATTTTTTTCCCCTCTGAGCATCTCATTCCTGGAAGGAAATGAATCTTATGCGGTCCATATGATATTTTCCTAGTAGTTTCTTTTCATGCCATAACAATTGATGGAAAATATTTGGTGGAGAGAGAAGATATAGTCTGTCAGGATGTTGCTAGTTTTGTGTAAATCAAAGCCAGGACCTGCAGAAAAACACATAGTGAAGGAAAGACTTAGATGCTTATTTCAAAAACTTCAAATAAAAAGTCCCAGAATTCAAAATTAAATTCAAATAATGTTGAAAGCTTTTTTTTTTCTCCTTAGTTTTTTATCTTAAAAAAGAAACATTTTAGTCTTCCAAGTCAGACTTACGGTAACGTCTTAACCACAGCATGCCAAAGCTGTTAGGTTATTTTAAAGTTTTGGCCAGAATCTGGATGCTTGTGCAAAGTACTCCCTCTTCCAATACAAAACAAAATAGTTGCTTGAATATTCTTTGCAGTACTGTCATTTTTAAGGCTTTTTTTTTTTTTTTAAGAAGAATTTAGGTTTTGTTGGGATTTTTCACGAGATTTTTCCTTGGTATGCTGTAAACATCCACAGCCTTTTTTTTGTAAAAGCCTTTTTCCATTGTTATGTATGGGAGGTAACATCCCACAGTGCAGTTTCATGCACAGGCGTGTAACTGTCAGAAATGATTCTGATGGAGATAGGCATTAACAGGGGATTGCTGGTGACCACTGGACGCTTAAATTATGTCCTTCTAAAGACTCATTTATTTTTGAGTGAAGTAAAACCACAAATCCACTAACACTGTTCTGTGTCTTGCAGAAAATATGGGGCAGAAGGATAGGGAAAGAAGGCAGAAAATGAAGCTATTCTGTGGTTAAAGCCAACTGGAAGCTCATTGGGAAAACTAAAAAGTTCCTTATGTCCACACAAACACATGCCGTTACCCTGTGGGAAACTGTTTGCTGGCATAAAGCACGCTTGGAAATCAAATATAACTTTGAACGGCACAGCGTTCTATTTGTGATGCTCAGTTGCAGGCTTAGCTTTGCAAATTGTTGATATTAACTTGAACAAGCATAGCATTATATCTATTATTCAAGAGGAGCACATATTTGGTGTTGAGAAACAAAGCCTTTCTCAGGGTTACATGTAAAGAATGTGAATAACTAATGTATGGGTTTTTTTGTTGATGCCTCCTAAAGATCAGTTTTATGGCTGCTCTCCTGGAGGCTTTTGCAACTTTTTTTCAGAGATACTGATGGTACTTAGCGATGTTAAGAGGCAATATTACATTATGTTAAGAGGTGGACAAACCACTATTAAGTGCAGTACACATATTTTTATTTACCTGTCCGTATTGGAGTATGTTCAGTAGGAAGTATGCTAGAGCAAAAGTAAATCTCTACGAATGCATCTCATGTATAAGCCCACCCACCCACAGTTGAAACTTTGTAATTATCAGCAAGGGAGTATAGAAAACAATTTCCCTCTCTGGAATGCCGTCAGTAATATGTAAGCTGTGGACTGCTGTCAGTAAATGTCACCGACACTGCAGACGAGCAGACAATCATTTTGGCATATTTTTTACTCTAGGCACTTTTAGGGAAGGGTTAGCAATTCACTGGGTCACATATTGATTAATTCCAGGCAGATTGTTTTTTATTCATAGGGTGTCTTGTGAGATAACCCAGCTAATACATTTTCCAGTGTGTTCTACAGACCAAATGTAATCCATCTTGGGGGGGAAAAGGGAAAGGTGAAAATTAGAACAACAGCCTCCCTTGCCAACAGAGTGACATCAGAAATGGTGTTTCTTAGCTAGGTTTAATTTTGGAGATTGTTTATGTTGCTTTGAGTTTTTTTGGGCAGTAGCAAGCATGGACCAAGTTCCTAAAAAGGAAAGCGTTGTTGAAAACTGCAGAAAAAAGATTATGCGAAGTGGAAGCCATCCAGCTGAGTATCTTTGCTGTCCTTTGTCATACACTGTGCCGCTAAGGAAACGACTGAAAAAGCTTTTGAAGTCAAGGGAAAATGCTTTAAATTTGTCCTTCTCAAATGGAAAACTCCATTTTAAAGGGACCTTTTGGTTAAGGTCATCCAACTAGAATGCCTAGAATTATTTCCTTAAAATGGCACTTAGGCCCCTGTGTTTAAGTGGCCTAACTCTCAAAGTACCAGACATCCACCAAGAAAATCCTCTGAAGGTGGTAAGACCTAGAATCACTCACCTTCTTTGAAATCAGACCACCTGTACCAAGCTGCCCGAATGTAACCATGATTGCTTCAGGCACCAGCTTTTAAAATGTTCATTCTTTTGGCTGATGATTGAACTTGCAGGTTTGCCCTGGTGCGGAGTTCAGGACTGAGGAGTGAGAGACTCCTCATCCATCTCCGGGAGGGATGCAGTCCCTGCTGCCGTCTTCCAGCCAAAGTCTTAGGTCAACTCTTCTGTTGCTCCAGTGCTTTCTTTCCTCCCGAGGTTGTTTTTGTACACTGCTGCATTTCTTTTGCAGCAGTCAGCATCCTCATGCTCCATCCTAAGCTGCTGCATCATTTAATTTGTCCCGCTCTCAGTTCACACCTCTAGTCACCACTTTGTAAGGTGAAACTGCTGGATTCCAGTTATCATCCCCTGCAAACTGCACGCAATTATCAGTTAACCATTTTCTACCTATTTAAAATTGCTCATGTGGAGGAATTTAGGTTTAGTTTTGGGAGCTCACACTTCTGGGCACCCCATATGTATCTGAGCAGATAGCAGCTGTGTGTCTGCCAAAATTTTATCTAAAATGGACACAACTTTGAGTAGATATGTTTGCCGCTGCTTTGTCAAGGTAATTTTCTCTCTTTTTCTCAAGAGGCAGCCAAATTCAGTTCCTTTGCCTATTGGAGCTGTTGTTAGCTAATTACTAAATGCTAATTACTATTGAAGAAATAACTGTGTGTAAACACAGCAAGGAAGGAAAACAAAATACTTCTGTAATATGAATCTCTTAACTGTAGTTTCATGTCGGTGGTTTATGCTCTCCATGGTATGCTGGTGTCTCAGAGCAAGGGACTTATTGGTGTTTGGGCTCTTGTTTGTAGTTTGCCTGGTGTGTAGCAGAGAAGAGACTGGAATAGCAGTGTGTGCAATATCAGAGCAATGCTTTGTAATTTAACTGCTTGAAGGATAAACAGGCAGGGTAAATGCAGGTTGTCTTCATTTCAAGGATGTTCTAAATCAGGTGAAGGATCTCGAGTGGAAGTCTGGGTCCCGAGTAACCCGCAGGGGGACCTTTATTGGAAGCACAAAATAACATTTAATTGAAAAATAACATGTGTCAATTCCTTCCAATGTTATTTATAACTTACATGTTTAATGATTGATTTCTTCAAATGTACTCATAAGGTCACATACTGCCACTTTGATCTTCTCATACAGCTTCTAAGAAAACATCTCAGAGGAGTATCCCGGCGTTTGGTGAGGGCTATCACATAGGTTTAGAAGCTAAGGAATTGTTTAGGGCCAAATTTGTCTCTCTGGATAGTAAGATCATTGTGCAGAAGACGAGGGGGTTTTACCCACCTCTCGTAGTGTGTCACGTTGAAATTCGTATTGCACCTCAATGTCCCACTTGTTAGAAGGGACAGTAATGCTCCTCCTTTGGAAAGCTCTTGAGGTCCCCTGATAAAATCCTAGTTATCTGTCAGGGGCTGCAAATGAAGTTAGGCCCCCAAAATTTTAATTCCATTGCAAATAAAGTTTGAATATATTATACAAAAATACAGGGTTTTTTCTTTCATACTTTGTGTATTTTATTTTATTACATAGCTCAGTGGGGACTGAAAAATACTTGTAGAGTGCTATTTAGAAACTGATTGTCAGATAAGATTCAATTATTTTGATACAAAATAACTTCCTTCAGAGACTGCTTCCGTTCGTTCAGCAGCATTTATAGTCATTTTTCAGAAGCGTCATTTAAGAAGGTTGTATGCTGTCATCCTCTGCACCATCCAAAGATTGACTAACATTGGGAATTATAAATTTTGAGAATAAAGCGGCTGTTGTTTCATAATTAGTAGCTGCTTTGCTATTAATTTCACTAATGCTTTAAAGTGCCTCGTAAATTATTCACTGCCTGTTGTGACTGAATTCCTTGAAAAGCCTTGTGAAAGAGTTTACAAATCACTTAAAATAAGTCAGCAGTGTCACCCTCGGAAGATGTTTTTTCAAGTGCTTCATAGGAAATTGGTATCTCAACAGCAGAGTTGGGAAATAGCCTTAACTAAAGGCCTAGCCAACTAGCAAGTAAACAGGGCTAATCTGAATGTTCCTATTTGTGAAACACTGAGGTGGAAATCAGTGGACATGTATGTTTTGAAATTATTCCTGTGTTTATAATAGTTACTCCTGTTACACAACTGAAACAAGCACTGTTAGCAAAGCATCCGCCTTTTTTCACTCTTTCAACGTAATGACCCAGATTTAGTCCATTATAGAAAAAAGTAAAACCAGCTGTTAAATAAGAACACGAAGTTAATGAAAAATGTAGGCTGTGCCTTGTTTTTAAGGCTTATTATAATACATTATTCACAAAGAAAACTGAACGTAGTGTGCATTCACTGAACGTATTAAGTGATCACATGGTTCCGGTAATATGCTGCGAAGTACTTGCGGAAATGTTTTTGTCCATCTCGGTGTATAATGGAATTTTTGTGTCTGCTTTGTCTTCGGCTGCCAAAATAGCTGCCGTGGGTACTGTATATGCATGTGAGGTCTGTAGGATCGAGCACAACTGAGAAAGATCATCTGATCTGAACCCAGAGGTAATGCGTTAATAAGGCAATAAGGTTATTTTGTATGATTTAGAGCATCTAGAATAGTACAGAAACAGGCCGGCAGGGTCTCTGCTCATCCCAATTTGCTAATTATAACAGCATTTGTTATCGTTTACTTTAGGAATGACTATACCAGAAGAAGACGCTGATGTGGGACAAGGTAGTAAATATTGCCTCGTGGCAATAGGAAGGCTTCAGGTAATGACAGTCTTTCCTTACACAAACTACTTCTGAAAGCGTAATCAGTGTTGTGGTTTAGTTGTAAAGGATTTGCACAAAGTTCTGGTACTAGACTGTAACTTCTAACATGCCTACAAAATACGAAGTGCCTTGATGTTGGTGTGCAGCCAGTGACTTACAGAATCATAGAATGGTTTGGGTTGGAAGGGACCTTAAAGATCATCTAGTTCCAACTCCTCTGCTGTCGGCAGGACTTGTTTAGAACATGTCAACAGAGCAAAATGAAAATATGATTTTGGTGCATATGTGTATTTAACCCAACAACAGTGGCAAAGATGCTCCTGGAGCATAAGCATGTACAAATCTGCTATTCTGGGATATTCTAGATTGTGAGAAATGTGGGCATACAGGTGCTGCAGATGGTAGGTTAAAGTGGCTCCCAAAGCCAGTGATGTGCTGCCTGCTATTCTTCCATTCATTCTCTCTCTCTGGCTAATCAGCTACTTGAGAAACTGTGATTCCAGGAGTTATTCTGAAAACGGTAAAGATAAGGCAGTCAAGAGGCACTTTACAAATAATAGCTTTATTCTCAGTGTGTATTGTAGTGTGCATTCAGATGTGATGTCAGCCGAGGGAACTGTGAGAATAAAACTTTACTTCCTTTTTGTCCAGACAGTTGCAATTGACGTTTTACATTTTCTTCCTTTGTTCATTGCTGACGAGAGTTCTGAGCAGGAGCTAGAGCAGTCGCGGCGAGTCTCCTTCACCGCCACAGGGAGCCTAATTTTTATCTTCCCAGTCTGGGAATTCTGCCATGGGTGAACGTGTCTGAGCCTCCTGCATGGTCTCCTCTTGGCCTGCACTCGTTGCCATCTGCTAGGATGGCATCGCTCCTTCTTACGCGGTAGAATGACCCTTTCATTAGAGCACAGGTGCCAAACCCATCTTATTTGAGGTGAACAGCCTGCACGTTACTGCAAGTGTTAGCACTTCTGCAGAGTGCATCTCCATTATGATGGCAGAGCTACAGATGTATCACATGATGGTTTTTAGGTTAATCATGCTTTTATAATAAAGGGTAATATATTCCACTAATGGAGAGAAGGAAGTTACAGGGATTCAAATGTAACAGCTGCCAAAGAAAGATGATTTCCGAGAAAATCACATTAGTAACATGTGGAGTGTCAAAACATCTGTTACGTTAGAAGAGTCAGCAGGGTATGTGAGGGAGGGCAAGAGGAGGCTCTGTGGATGGGTTTAATCACAAAGGAGTCAAGGTGCACAAATTAAAACTCTATTCTGTAAGAGCAAATTGAAGGCTTGCATACAGTTAACTGGCTAATCTGCTTTAAGACATCAAAAAAAAAGAGATTTTGCTCTTTTTGCATTGGGACCTTATTAATGGAGGTAGCTCTAGAAGTTGTAAGAAAAACAGTGGTCTCATTTGTAGCCCCAGTAGGAATGAATGGATATGAAGTGGCCTGATTGCACAGGTTTCAGGCAGAGAGCTGGAAATGCATCATTCTCTCTGATGAGATTTGAGGAGCATTTATAGGAGGACTGTGTTTTTTTCATTATGAGCAGCCACTTGCTGGCCTAATATCACCTACCTCAACCTCTGGAGAGCTTTGTTCAGGTTCTCTGGGTGTTTCAGGTGAGGTTCATCTCACCTGAAAATTGAGTGTTTAGTCTGAGCTGGTCCTATTGGATATGTCTACATACAATGACTTGGCCTCTTCTAGAGATTGACCGTCCTATCCTAAAATTGGTGGACTGAATTGTCCTCTGCAAGTCTCTTATTCTTGGTTGAAAAAAGGTAGGAACCGAGATGCCTAACTTGAATGTGGTGCCACAAAGTGAGATGAATCCGGCTGCACTTATATCCTTACTATATCCCTCCTTCTTGGGCACTTCTGCTGTATTTGTTTTTCTGCTGTGCTGTTAAGCCTAGGTAGGTGCCATGGGGTGAGATATTTGCCCTGCAAACTAGACTAAAGGCTGTTCTGTGTCATTTATCTGTGCTGTTGTTTTATTTATGGCTTCCTTCAGTAATTAGCACTCTGCCAACAGATTTTGTTCTTTAGCTACATAACCAAATTTGGCTTAAGGTGACTGTTCTGTGGACTAAATGCTGTGGACTTCGTTGGTCGTAGGTAACCAGCTCTCCAGTATGCATGGACATGAATGGCATGTCAGTCCCAACTGAATTCTTGTCTAGGCACAACTCTGATGGAGTCATCACCTTCGTCGACCCAAGGTGCATCAGTGTCATTGGCTACCAGCCCCAGGTCAGTGAGTCGCTGTAAATGTGGAGACTGGTCAGAGCTAATGAAGAAAATTCTATTTGTGCATTAAAAACAACAGCAGCAAAACATGAAGTATTTGTAGCCGATAATTTCGTTTGTCCTGCCCTAAATGCTATTCATTTTTCTTTGCTGTCCACGCCTCTTTAAAATTTACAGTTTTGCCCTTTGTTATGTGGGGTATCTTTTTATGCCTTTTAGATCCAATTAGAATTCTAACAGCAAGATGCTTTAAACCTTGCACAGCTTTCCAGTGAAGACATTTCTGTGATAGAAAGTTAACAGTGCTTGGAGAGAGTTTTAGTCCTGTAGATCTTGACTTCTGCCAATCTATTGAACAGTAAGCAAACATCATTTATGGCATCTATTTTCCTTTAGGCTTACATCTGCTCCTCTGAACAGGAGGCTAGTCACAGAAAGGAGTAGAATAATAAACGAACTCCTGGCTACTGCTGCTCTCCCTCGGATAACTCTCACCAGTTGCAATTTAAGGGCAAAAATAAGTTCTTGCTCATTTGTTTTTCCCATTTATTTTGATTTTAGGTAGCTTTATTATAACTGGCTTTACAAAAAGTAGTGCCATAAAATGAGCTGTAGTAGAGGATGTCAGTCTTTTCAAGAGACCATTTCACAGGCATTAAAAAAATTACTTAAAATTTGTTTGTAGATATCTATGCAACAGCACAAATATAATGTGGGGCATGATGCCTATAAATGTTGTTTGTATGATTCATCCCCGATTAACTGAGTAGTCCCATTAGGGGTGGTAGATCTAGTGTCTGCAAGGATTACTTGCAGACCTGCATGTGGATTTGTGTTATGGTCTGGGTTTTTTACACAGCTTTATGTTTTATTCTAGGATCTTCTGGGGAAAGATATTTTAGAATTCTGCCATCCTGAAGATCAAAGCCATTTGAGGGAGAGTTTCCAACAGGTGCTGTGTCCTCCTCCTTTTCTTCTACCATTTATTTATTATTTTTGTTATTATTTTGTTCAGTGAAGTAGCTTTTATTTTTCATTTCAAGGTATTTTTCTTTTATGCAGAAGCAGTAGCAAGATGTGAAACCATTTGTTGATCAGTTACTAATCAGTTAAGCTGCATAAATGTTAGTTTAAACTGCAGCATGTTTGCCGTGTTTTCAGAAATAAGTCACCTAGTTATACATTTTGTTTTCTTTTGACAAAAAATGAGCTGAGTGTTCACTGCACAGTTAGAGCTGTTTTGGAGATGCCTGTGTAGATCCCACTATGTTAAGTGGTAATTGAAAGTATTTACCTTCCAAGGCGGGCTGTTGATTTGAAAGTAGTTACGCTCCTCCAGAATGCTGGATTGTTTAGGACCTAAATTCTCTGCTAGCATAGATGACATGCTTCATACTTTAATGGAGTTACACCACTATATTGACAATTTGGCCCTTCTCCCTGTTAGGAATTGAAATGCAGACAGAAGTAACAAAAGAAACACAACATATGGAAAGAGTTACTGATCTGGATTCGTTTTTACAGTGGGCCACATCTACATCAGCTGTATCAAAGGCATTTATTCCATTGTAGAGCTTCTTGTTTCAAATTGATCTGGGACATACAGTAGGAGTGCTTTCCCCAAGCCTTCTGCTTGTTGCTGGTCTTTTCAGCACCTTCCCTACTGCGCTAGAAAGCCTGGTGTAGTATGTTTAACTGATTACTGAGGTTCAGATGTTCTAAGTCGTTCCAGATTTTCTGACAACAGCCTATAGCTCAACCAAGTTTTGTTGATCCATCTTGCGTTGGATGCTGAGACGTATTTTCAGCTGTGAAACGTGGATATGAAGTGACTTCTAAAATAATTTGTATAGCCAACTATTTATTCAGGCATGGCATGCAAAAATGGAGCTTGAAAAGCCTCTCTGGGGAAAATAACTAAATGCTGTTCTGTGTCCATGGAACAGATGGTGAAACTGAGGTTATGGTCTCCACAGAAGTGTTTGAGATAGTAAGGTACTAGTACTCTTGAGCTATTTCTCACCACCCCCTCCCTCAAGCAGAGGCTACCAGCCCCACTGCTGAGCTAGCAGAAAAGACTGTGTGAGCACTCTGCATCCACTTCAGTGTCCTTTGAATGGACTGAGTTCAAACAGCAGCTAAAGGCCTTTTAAATTCAAGATGTTGATTGACAGGCAGGAGCCCGTGAGAGTTAGGTGCTCGAAACAGGTCAGCACACCCAGTCATCTTCTCTGCCCCACCTTGGCTGGGGGTGTGATGCTGCAGCTGAACCTACCCGATGGATAGCTGTTACCAGGAGTCAGGTCCTACTCCCACTTATTCTCTCCTCCCCACCCTTCCTACTGTCCTGATAGTAGCACAGGTGGACTTGCCGGGTAGGCTAGCTAAGGAACTAATCACCTGTGCATGGGACTAGCTTTCAGCTGGTTCAGCTCCCTGAACTTGTGCCTGATGGCATCAGTGGCGCAAGAGCAGCAGTGAGAACGCATATGCTGTTTTTCACTAATGCCCAAATGATTGATTCCACTAATTTATCCAAGACACAATGACAGAGAGCTGCTGGATAATAATACATCAAACATCTGTCTCTGAAGTGGTTGCCTGGGGCTGAGAAGGGCTGACTAACTAACGTTCAAGTTGATGACTTGGGCCTCACTGTGTTCCCTGAGAGTGAGATCAGGCTGTAGGAGGCTGCTGGTGTATCCCTGAACTCGTTGCTGGTGTATCCCTGAACTCGTTGCTGGGGACTTCGCTGCCACTGCTCACTGTTAGGCATGTGCATAAATGATTCACGGGATCAGGGACCAACGTGGTTTGCTTAAGGTCATACAAAAAGACAGCAGGAAAAAATGCAGATTAGAAGTGAAAGTTCCTGTTCACTTGACCTCTGTCCAATTTATGAAAATAATGTGCTGTTTCTTTAGTAGGCAATTCCTTTTTCAGTATATTTTTGTTCCGTACAGTAGCAGTGTGATTGGGGCTATTATTTCAATCATGCAATAAAAGACTGAAGTAAACAGTTAAGCTATGCACCAGGTGGTTTTTATTTCCAAAGAATGTAGGAAAGTAAAGGTTAAACGTCAGCTTTGAAATTTTTTGTGCTACCTTGTTTGTGTGCACTGTTCTAAGACAGTTCAGGATTTTCCCACCAGTGATCTCTATGCTTTATATATTATTACAGAATTAGTGTTTGCTTAATTCCCACTTCAGGACAATAGATCACTGCAGTTTGTTTTATTATTGTTAGTTTGGCTTTAGAAATATTTTCATTAAAAAGGTAACTGTGATTTCCAATAAACTCTTTTTTTCTAAAACCCCCTGAAAACTTGACATTTCTAATTTGCTGACAGTATCAGAACCAGGTTGGTACATAACAGAGGAGGGAGGGTTTTGCAGTTTTTGGGCAATTGCCAGTATCCATCTCAAAGCCACTTCCTTGGGAAGATAAATTCATTCATCAGGGTGGGAAAATCAGGCCAGAATAAGATAGTCTCAAGGCCAAGATCAACAAATAGAGTTCAGTATCAAAGGATCCAGAATACAGCTATTTGATATCCAGTAGGATGCTATTCAGATTGGACACTTTTACACAAGCTCTGTTTTTTTTACCCTGGGTGGGGTAGTAGAAAATTGCTGATAAAAGAATGTTGCTCACTGAACTCAAACTACAAAAGCATTTTAAAAAAAAACCAAAAGGCATTTACCTCAGTATTATTTTCCTGGGCATTGCTAAAGCTTTTTGTGTCTTCTGTTTGCATTCTTTCCATTTAATCCTGTATCCAACTGATCAATTTGAAATGCGGACCTTTGGAAAAAACAGGATGGGAGCATTTTTCCTAATCCAATTGCTTGTCAATAAAGACAGAGGGTAAATACAGGGTTTTCTACTTTTAGAGAATACAGGCTGGAGATAGCTAATAAAAAATAAATTCCAGTGGATAAGGGTTAAGAATCCACAATGAGAGGTGGCATTTACTTGTAGTAGACCTTCCCTTTCCTTCCCTGAGGCGCCCCTGAGATAGCTTGGTGGGAAAACAATAAAAAATAAACACAGATAGCCCAGGTAAGTGCCAGCTGAATGACTTGAAACCATGTAAGTTTTCTTCTGACTTAAACCAAGATTGTTAGATAACACATAAAATGCAGGTACAGTGCCGGCGTGCAAGTATTGTTTTGAGCACACTTCTTTAGCTGGCTGCTTCTTACTTCTCACTTGATGCCCAACTGTTGACTTCGACAAAACTTCAGCTACCAAAGACAGAATTTGAACTGAGTATTGACAGTTCTTAGTCATAAACAAATAGGCTATCCAAGCAAAGAATTTGCGCTCCATTTTCATTAATACTATTAAAATGGACAGTGGCTTATTGGTGTTCTCTCAGTTCAAAGGCTGGCTCACTCTTTCTTGTTTTGAAAGCCAGAAGGAAGTGTTTCTTGTTAGCACTTTGCCATCGTAGATGGTCTTAAAATGTGTTTGGGGAAAAAAATGAAACCACCATGTACGGTTTCTAAAAAAAGCCATCTTTCTTAAATATTATCCTAAATTTTGATGCTGATGTGCGATTTGGTATGTCACATACATGAGTTGTATAGCTAGGTATCCAAGCAGAATAGCAGATAGTCAACCTCAAAATGTTTTTTCTTCTGGGCTTTTGTTTCAGCTGCAATGTTTGGTTTATGGTTTACATATAAACATTTGAAAGATCCTCAGTTTGGTTTCTGTCAGTCTCTCTATATGCATTCTGTATTAAAACCTTCTTAAAGCTTCCCTGTTGGGATAACAGCACAACCTGTTGGTTGTCCTGAATCTGTATTCTTATACACAGGCTGGAAAATGACATTTTATACAACAAAGGATGAGGGTTTCATTCTGAAGGAAATAGCTGCAAACATGAATCAGATTTTGCTTATTCTCTTCAAATTAAGAATCTCCCTGCTGTGTCCATAGCTTTCTGTAATTCAAGTTTAAAACACACCAGTTACTGCTGTTACTATTCATTTGCACAGCAGGTAGCAATCTCCTTTTATTAACCTTTCCAAATGGTTTTGCAGGTTGTGAAACTGAAAGGTCAAGTCCTGTCTGTGATGTATCGTTTTCGTACCAAAAACCGGGAATGGATGCTGATCAGAACCAGCAGCTTCACATTTCAGAATCCTTATTCCGATGAGATTGAATACATCATCTGCACCAACACTAATGTAAAGTACGTACCTTTCCAGATGCTCGCATACATGGTTTTGAAAGAATTTAAGCATTGCTTTTCACTGTAGCCTGTTTCTAGCTACATTTGTTTCTCTATAACAGTACAGTCTGTAACAGGGCTATTCTGCATCATATCTCACAGCATAGCTGTTTCTCTGTGTCATTATCCTGCGATGCTTCTGGGGCCTGGCTGCGCTGGGGGAGGAACGTCACTTATCTGTTAGGTCATTAGACAAGCCTATTGATCTCAGTCCAGGCTGCCTTAAACTAGTACAGAGCTTCCAGCAGCAGGGCAGCTGTCCTGATATTGGAGGAAGGTTAGCCTGATTCCTAAGCCAAAGAGAAAATTGCATGTCCGTCTTCATTGTGATCATACCATTCCGTAGTCCTGGGCATCTTCTCCTTGAGCTGTGTCTACTCTTATGGCCTTTGAAAGCTGGCAAAATTATTTCCTAGTAGGCTTGAGTGGGAAGGGTTCCTGATACTCAGTTAAGATCTGGTGGAATATCCCCAAGTATGGGGACAGATCCAACCCCTTATCTTAAGAGGGAGATTAAATCGTCCTGTCTCTGAATTAGTATTTTCAAAAGTCTGTCATTGGACCTCTTAAGAGGAGGTCACCCGAGGAGTATAGTGGAGGTTCGTCACTGTGTAACTGAGCAGAGATTCTTTGGGAGCCTCCTGAGTTCTGAGCCAGTAAATGCAGAAGCTAATCTGGCCTTGATGAAGCCATTACTTTATAGTGTGGGCTTTTTTAATAAATATTTCTTCTCTCCAATATAAACTTAATCTATTTCTAAAACAAAATCTGCTTCTGGTCTGACCAAAGATTTTTTGCCAAGTTTTTAGCTCAGAGGAAATATTGGTTTTAAGATCTCAACCTGTTAGACTGTATAATGGAAATGCTGAACGAGCAGTCTACTAGTGAAGATGCGTGCCGAGAGCTTCACTTGCAAAACGAAACCCCTGGGGCTTTGGCATTTGAACTTAGAAAGCTAGTAAGTGTCTCTGGGTGTTCCTTGACTTGCTTCTTTGGACACGACATATACCTGGACGAGAAGGGCTGTGCTTTCACTCAGTTGAAACCCAGCATCACAATTGTTTAGCTCAGTTTTTTCTGCATACCCAAAAAGTCAGGCTTAAAAAACTGAATAGTTAAGCTCATTGAAAACAAACAAATGTTTCTTGAAATCATACAGCTAAATATCTGCCTGTCTGCACTGTGCATCAAAATAGATATTTCCACATTTCTGCTGTCCCGTATTTCTTTTCCAAATGATTTGTATATGCAAAAACAGGCCTGCAAAATAAAAAGCGAATTCTGAAATCTGTCCCAGGCTGGCTTAATTGTGCTTTGTTCCCAAGAGTCCACAGATCAAAAACTGGGGCCGTAGACTTATGTTTTGTTGACTCCGGGAATGTTTTTTTCCAGGCCTCCACTATACTGTTCAGCTTGGCATCCCAGCAGTCACTGTGATGAATAGCACTGTGCCAGCTTCTGGCTCGTGTTATATCTCTCTTGCTAGGTCTGAATAACAACCCAGAAATGTTGACCTAATATGGAAGTTGCCTGCTGCTACTTTGACAGAGGATGTTCCCTCTTTCCTGTCATGTAGAAAATGTTCTAGTCATATGGCAAGATACAACCCATCGTACACCTGCTTTTGAATAGTAGAAAGAATGCATTATTCAAACTGTTTTCTGTTTTTCCCCCTGTTCTCTCCCACTTCTCAGACAGATTTCCAAAGAGCCCTTACTGTAATGTACTGCTGTTCCTGCCTGTTTCTGGGTTTATTTATTTTTTTTGCACATTTGGGGTCATGTTTTGACTTCTGATTTCCTAGATGCCTTGTGGAGTTGTACGTCATGGTAACTGTTGATTTCCACCTCCTGATTCAGCTCCTGCTGGGGCTAGATGTTCGGCACCGACCCCAGCCTATGTGGCCACCTTTACGTGTTGGTGGAAGTATCCGATGCTCTGGGTCCAGCAAAGTGCTTCACATGGAGACCAAGCAGGGGTGCCTTCCACTGTGCCAGTTGTAGGCTATTCTGCACAGAGGCAAATTTTGATTTGTCTATCACTGTGATAGTCTAGCCAGCTCCCTGAAATACAGTTTTGAGGCAGTTAAAAATTCGCCATGAAATTGTAAAGACAATGTAGCCAAAAGTTCTAGGTTTAAATCAGTTTTTAACTTAGGATAGTTTAAAGCCACGGTACATATGTCTGTGTGTCTGTCAGAACAGAACAGCTTTCATTTTGCGTTGGTCAGTGAACAGCGTTTTCCCAAAAGACTGTAGAGGGCAGTGGTGGTTCCAGTTGTGGAGGGATTAATTGATTATTTTTTTGTTGGTGGTTTGGTTTGTTTGGTTTGGATTTTTTCTTTTTTCTTTTTTTTTTTTTTTGAAGATACTCCTTTGGCGCTTCAGACAGTCAACTTCCCAAACTTGCTTTTGGTGAGGAAGGATAATGAAACATTAGGTTCAAATGTTCACTTAGTTCCTTGCAAAAAAAGAAAAGAAAACTTCTCTCAGTTTCACTCGGGTGTAGTCATCCAAGAGAAACTTCCTGGAGAAATGAAGCATTTAAGGTTTAGCATTTGCGCTGGGTTCGGCTGAAAAGAAGAGTTCCCCGCTTGACCACATCTTCCTGTGTAGTTGGGACTGTTTGATTTCCAAAAAGAAATAATTATTGCGATCAATGTTTATTTAACATACACAAAGAGCAGCGTTTGAATAAAATAATCTGTCATGTTGATAGATAAAACTGTATTAAAGTCTTTGTATACATAGAAGAAAGGTATTTTTCTGATCTTTATGGAAATTTTGATGTTTCATTTTTGTAAGCCCCAAAGTCCTATGTTGCACCGTGTGCATTTATGGATCCTACGGTTGTCCTGAGTCTTAAGATTCCTGTCTGAGAGTGAGCTGGCACAGGTCACTGCTGGAGGCAGCCTGGCAGATGAATCAGCCCGCGCTTGTGGGAGAGATGCTTTCTGTTTCAGATTCTCATGGGCCAAAATACTAAAGAGATCAACTATTCTGATAAAATTCCAGTCTATGGTAGTGGTGCTAAAGTGGTGCTCACTTTCTCATGATCCCCATGCCATTTGTGGGCTATCTGATCCCTCAAGGCCAGTGCAAGACAGACCCTTTCACAGGCGTGACTTTGAAACTGTAGGCTAAAAGAGGGAGATCTTGAGAGTTTCTGAAAGAGGATTTTACAACGGCAGCCCCAAGGCTTTTATGACTCCCTTTTTGTCCAAACCAGACACAGGAAGCACGTGTGCCTGTATTACTTAAAAATAGTTTGGTAGGCATACACTAGTATTGTTTCTCTCCCACCGTAGAGACTTAATTTTAAAGTTTGAATCCTTTTTTGGTTACTCTGATGCCTGGAAGAGGAACAGGTGACTTCAGTGTTTATAGAGAGAGATTAATTCAGGCTGAAATCCTCTCCAATGTCAAAGGAACTTTCACAGAATCTTCCCTTTTCCTCCAAATAGAGGTACTGAACGAAATTTGAATTAACTATCAAAACCTTCAGATTCGCTGAACTATTCCTTGTTCAAGCCAAGGGCTTTCCCAGTTTCGTACCGAATCTGTGGGTGAGCCAGGAGTTCCTGCAGTACAAACAGAGCCCAGATGACCCAGACAACGCCTTACTTGCTATGTTGGGTATCCTGTAGAGCCAGGAAATTTCTCTTCTTTCACTCCTTGAAGCTGTGAAACTGAAATTGAAACCAAGGATAGTTTGGGGTTTGGTTCCAAAGTCAGAAGGCAGTTTGAGTTTTGCCCAAATTGGTAATAAGCTCTTGTTCTGTATCATCTTTACAAAAACGATCGAGCAATTGGGTGACTGAAGGGACCTGCATGTGGTGGTTGTTCAATCAAAAGGGCTGGTTCCGTGGCAAGGTCTGAAGCAGCCACGACAGCAGCGCTCGGCTCTCCCTGGTCGGCAGGTCCATGAATTGCTGCACGGTTTCTTTCAGGTTTCAAGCATCATTTGAGCTAATTATACAGTAGCAGCAAACAACAGCAGAAGATGCTAACCTGGCTTTACACTTCAATCTTAATTAAGTGCAGCATAGCTTGCACAGAGTTCAGTGAAGATACACTGAAGTATTTGGTTTTTATAGGGAATGGATTTGGGAGGTTGTTCCCAAAGTTCAGTGCTGTTAATGCAATGTGGTATTTATATTGTACTGCAGCTTAACGAGTATTAGAGATGAAAGCTAGAGAAGGGCGAAGGAGCACTAAGTTAGAAGTGCCTACAAAACAAATAACTAGTAAGTACGCTGTTTTGTTTGGCTCATTTGTATGTATATGGCTGAATCAAGAAAACATACTTTATACGGAACAGAAGAGACCTAATGTGCTGTTTATTGACACACGCACCAAGTTGTTGGTAATAAAAACAAATGAAACAGTGTAATTAGCTTTCACGTTAACAACAGGATTTAATGGGTGTTTATTGTCCACAGGGTGGTATTTAGAAAAACTTCCCCATAGATTTGCCATGATTAAATTACCTCCTATAGTTCTGTTGGAAAAGTATGCATTTCATGCTTGCGAACAAAGAATTTGTTTGCATTCCAGAGGTAATTTTTAGGACTTTTCTGTTGGCTAAAATGATGTGGAAAATCCATGGCTCTCTAATGACCCGGAGGACTGACTTTTTTTGCATGTTACTCATAGCACAAAAGTGATTCTGTGTATTATGTGTTCTTACACCGTAAGCCTAGCAGAAGGTTTTGGCCATCTACTCCAATCTTGTATTTGTTGCAGGTCACAGATTTTTGTCCAGTTTGCCATGGAGCCTAGTAACTGGTGTCTGAGCTAAGTGTCTTCTGGAAAAGCATCAAGGGATGGAAAAATCTGTTACTTACTTCAGTAGCTTGTTTGAGTGGTCCCTCACATTCCCATCAGTTTGTGCCTCATTTGTCATTTGACTTTGTCTGCAAATTTGTCTCTCAGTCCCTTGATATTTGAATCTATGTCGTTCAAAATTTAAAAGAAGATTTTGGTAAAAATCTAAAATTCAAGCCTTTGGCCAAATATGGGTCCTAATTTTCCAGAGTTTCAAATCCATGATCTTGCTATTTTGCAAAATCTTATCTATTACCACCTGTCACATTATAGTGTCTCTCTGGGAGAAAACCCCCATGGTGTGTAATTCCTGGCTGTTAGGTGATTTTTCCTTCAGAAAGAGGCCAGAAGCATACAGAAACTGTGGCCACTGTCAAGTATCATTTGCAAGTATCAAGCTTACTTTCTTGTCAGTCCAACTCCAGTCTTATCCTAATTTCTGAGCTTTAGCATTATTTGGGGGGGGGTTATATCTTCTTTGCTAACTGAGCAAAGAGCCTCACAGAGGTGGTGTGCTACCTGTGCATCCCCAGGCCAGAAGTAATCTTGCTAATTGTGACCAAGTGACAGAAAGCAACTGTTCATGGAAAAGGTGCAAAACATTTAGATAATTTTGCAGCTGCTGAGGTTTTTTGTCGTTACGCAGGCAGTCTTCCTTGAGATGCTGCAATGCCAGCAAGCTCCCAGCTTCACCCTAGAGACTGGTTCGGTGCCCTTTGTGGTATTGGCCCATGCCAGAGCCAGGGGCTCTGCCTTCTCCAAGGCAGCGATGCTGCGTCAGACAGGGGCCATGGCGCAACCTTTCCTTTTTACAGGAAAATCTCAAGTTGTTGGCCTACCTATCAGCTGGCCTGTTGGCTGCAAGCTGCTTTCAACACGAAGTTGTGAAGTGACGGTGGTGCTGTGGCCGTGCTGTTCAGGGCTGTTGCTTGGCTGCCCAGGGAAGTGGTTAAGTCTCCATCCCTGGAGGTATTTAAAAGATGGGTAGACGTGGTGGTCGAGGACATGGTTTAGTGGTGGGCTTGGCAGTGACAGGTTAACGGTTGGACTCGATGATCTTAAGGGTCTTTTCCAGCCTTAATGATTCTATGAGTCTATGACTGATCGGGCTACAGCCTGGGCACAGCTCAAACCCAGCGCTGTGCTGGCGAGATCATGTGGCTCTCGCGCTCTGCCGTCCCAGCTCGGCGTTGGGACAAAGCTGGGTTTCTCTGCCTGCAAACAATCGCACAAACCTGTGCTCAGACAAATGAGGTTCCTAATGACCCAGCGTGGGGATGGTATAAGTCCAAACAAGAAAGCCTAAGTTCACATTTTAATGGTAAAATTCTGGTCTTAATGCATCAGTAGCACTTTTGCCATTCATGTCCAAAGGATTGGGTTTTATTTCTGATAAGCTGTACTGCACAGTGGCTTTTTGTTTAGAAGTTGTTTTGTTACAGTAACTTCAAAATTTCCGATAGCAACAATTAATATAACCGTCTCTGATTTTTTTTTTTTTTAAATTAGGAGTTTTGAATTTGTGTCCTTTCAGAATTAAAAAAGCAAGTGAAGAAACAGATTCAGAAGATCACTGTCCTAGATATATTACAACTATATGAAAGATCTGTACATTTTATAAATAGACAATGTTCACACATGTAGAATGTGAATACGCCTGACTCAGAACTGCTTGCATGCTGTCCCTACAGCTAATTATCGTAGTTAAGTAACAGTACCTGAGACTAAACACAAATCAAGCACATTTCCACAAATCAAGTGCATTTCAGGCATCTGTGGAGTTTTCAACACTAAAGTTCTTCATTCTGTGGCCCCTAATGTTTATTAGCTCTGGCAGTTTCTTTTGAAGTATTTTTCTATTGCTGCTGCACATTTAATTTTTCCTAAATTCATATAATTGGATTAAGGCTATTACTTCCAGTGATTTTTATCTCATTTAAACAATGGATATTTTTTGTTCAGTTCTGATTAGCATGAAAAGGAGACTTGTGTTTTCTGTAGCATTTGTCAACACAAATTGATTTTATGTAATGTCTTGATTTTATATAGTAGCACAAGCAATTTATTTCTCGACATTCACTGTCTTAAAAGCTTTCAAAAATTGAATAGAATATGGACTTGGATCCTGAGGAGAGTAGAACGAAAGCATGTTAAATAGGTTTTATTGCAAAGAAGGATTTACATGCAGTTCTTTCTAGCTCAACAGGTTGTTCCATTTGGTCTGACATGCTTCAGACAGAGCTTTGATCACTTTTTCTTATTGACTGGTGTAATTCTGCGTTAACGTCACTGGAGGTTTCCTGCTCAGTCCAGTAGGATCAGTGAAGGGGTCTGGTACATTCATCATTAACATGAGGAAGACATTCTTGGTGTCTTAGTAGTGAATTCTTAAATCCTTTATAAGGAGGTTGTATTCCATCTTCCATTACTTACCCATCTACATTTCTGTGCTATTACAGCAGAGCACTTCATGTGCCCTGTTACGTTCCTGTGGTGCAAGCTTTCTCAGTGAGAAGGCTTTAAAAACAGATGAATCTCACAGGAAAGGATTTACTAAATCATCTTAAGTATAAAATAGGAGACCATGGCTGTTCCTTTTTGTATCTTAGTTAGTTTTTGTAACGAAGCAATTTTGTCTCCTTTGCAGACAACTTCAGCAGCAGCAAGCAGAACTTGAAGTACATCAAAGAGACGGGCTGTCATCCTATGACTTATCTCAGGTGAAATTTCTTAAGTTTTTATTTTTGTGCCTCTGATCTTTTAAAATGTAAAGCAATGGCAGATTTCAGCAAAATTAAAAATACATTGTGACTGTCCCTGAATTCCTTTTCATCCAATGTGATGGAGAGAATTACCTTCCTCTTTGTATCTCAACAGGTGCCTGTTCCAAGTATACCAGCTAACGTTCATGAGGGTGGAAAGTCTGTGGAAAAGCCTGATGCTATCTTCTCCCAAGAGAGAGATCCTAGATTTGCTGAGATGTTTGCTGGAATAACTGCTTGTAAGTGAATGTCTCTGATGTTTAATTTTTAATACTATGTTAAGCTTGGTTACATGATATGGAGCACAGCTTCAAGAGAATGAAGAGAAACTACAATGTGGCAGAGAAATTTCCAAGCAACGTAAGTCTCCAGGACATTTCCTAGAATTTGCCTTTAGTTGATATTTCTGCTAAAGATGATGAGGAGTAAATTCAAGGAGGGAAGGACAGCTTTCGTGTCACCAGAGCTACCTATTTTTGATTCTCTTTTCATTTCACAGGGGCCCCTTAAGAAGTGTTTGTAGATACTAAACATACTGAGCAGAACTTGCCATCTCTAGGTATATATTTTCATTCTTGAACAGCAGATGTGACTTCATCTCTCTAAATAGACATGGATTAAGAAAGTTACCATGTAGTCTTAAGATAGGCCTGTGGTTTTTTATCAAATCACCAGCTTTTGCATTGATGCTTTCAGGGGCAAATGCTGCCTTCAAGTGTAATAATATACCTCTTTTCTGGTCGGTTGAGGCATCTGCAGTCACCTTACCTGTCAGTGAGTCCTTGCTCTTTTTCACACAACTTTTGAACTTGTTGGCATGTTCTTACAAGAGCAACAGGAGTCTCAGAAATAGTATGTTCTTCTATATTTTGTGAAAACTGTGGTGAGGACAGAGTCCTTACTGAGTGCACTCACCGAAGGATTTCCCAGCCCTGTTCTAAGAGGTAGCAGCCAACTTGTCAGTCGGACAGACGTAGCTGACTCAAGCTAGCCCAACCTATGCTGCCTGTTGCCCTAACAGACAGAAGTCATTGAGAAGACTGGCAGCTGAAGGGGTCATCTGAAATATATCTGTAGGAAACCAGGCTCACTAATTCCACTGCTCATGGAAGAACTCATTAATTGTTTATTGTTCTTAACTGTCCTCACTGAAAAAGAGAAGTTTTTACATTTGTTTTAAATAAATCAACGTGCAAGTGTCACGCAGCGCATGAAGGAAACGACCCACAGGGTTTGACTCCAGGGGTGTTGGGAGATGACCTCACTGCATTGGTTTCTTATGTCTGGCTTGGCCTTTTCAAGTGGAGAAGGCATTGTAACTGCAGGATAGACTTGATATTCTGTCCTCCTGTTGCTAGGACTCCTCTGTTATTTCTGTTCATCCTTGTCTGTCTACTCTAACAGTGAAGTCAACAGCTGAGGCCATAAAAGGGGTCCATTAGAAGGTAGCAAGACTCCAACCCTAAACACCAGAATATGTTTTTCCAAGCAAGAACATCTTGCTTTTTGGCTGCCTTATTGGCTCTTTTTCAGGCAGCTCTCAACTGTTTGTGGGGAGGGGTTAGGGTTAAGGGTCTAGCAAGCTGTGAGGTAGCTGGGAGGTTATGTTCTTGGAAATGCCATTTCTCCTTTCATTCTTATCAATTTACAGGCTATGCTTTTTTTGGGACATTCACCCTGTCTGAATTTCTCATGGGAGCTGTGATCAAGGTCTTCTCTGAATGATAAAAAGAGATGGTTCACAGTTAGAGATGAGATACTCTGTCCAAAACCAATATTGACAAACCTGCATGCTGCCTGCAAGACATTTGCATTATGTTGATACCCGATCTCGTTCTCTGCTACGTTCTGTAAAAATACAGGTTTGACATAGGGAGATTGTTGCCATAATGGCATGCAGTGGCCACACATAATTAAAAGACATTAAAAAAGTGGGGAGAGGAAGTCTGGCTTCACTGGTTCATGTAAGTGCCTTGAAGCACAGGATAATGCAGTTCTTACAGAGATCTTCATTCTACAGGCAGAAACACTGGTCGTGCTGGGAGAAGGGCATATCATTGACCAGTACAGTGATGGGGTTTAGAGAGGAGCAGGTCTAAGTATGCAGGTAAAACACCAAAACAAAATAAGTTTTCAGTGCTGTACCAAAGGTGAGAGCAGAGAAGTAGTGCGTAAAGTCCTGAGTGGGAATACAGCTGGGAGAGATGTGGGCCAGATTCAGAGGCTAAAGAGCATTCAATGTAACTCAGGAAAGAGATTTTAGAGCCAATTTAGCCGCGTGCGATTAGTTTAGCCGTTCCCTTTGACTTGGCCTCATCCTGCGGCACAGACCCTGGTAGCTGCCATGGCAACTCTGCTCCGCTTGAGGAATTCCAGTTCATTTAGGGCACTCTCAATTTTGCTGGTGAGTTGTTCTCAAATAGCTAAAGTACCCGCAGGATTTTGGCTCATTCTCTTCCAAGCCTGAGATGTTAGTATGCCTGTAAAGGGTGGCCTTAGAAAATGGGACATCTCATGCAAGAATTACATTACTGAATAGAAAGGCAAAACCATCTATCCTTCTTCTCAGATATATCCCAACCCATTCTCAATTCTTCCTACTACATACACAACCTTCTCTAGACCTTGTCCCCATTTCTCCTTCTTTTTTTTATATGAGAGCATAGGTTTGCAGCGCAGACTCGGTGTCTGTGCTGGGCAATATGTAGCCAGTGAGGAATTTCTACAAATTTCTACCTTACAGAGGAAAAGCAATGACAGCTTGCAGCAGTGGCATATGCACTCCTTCTCCGAGGCTCCTGTGAGGTAATTCGAGGTGACTTTTTTCTTTAGGAAGGCGAGCTTAGATTCTTGTTAGGAACATAACGTAAGAAGAACTTAGGTAATAGGGAAGAGTCTGGTGTGTTTTGGAGGCCTTTGGTGAGCCACACTCACAAGGTCTCTAAAAGCTAGGGAAAAACTAAAAAATACTTCTGTTACTTGTGAGCTGAGTGGGCCTTTTGTCCAGGAGAGCATCTTGTGAAATGAGTGGGAATCTGAAAAGAGCAGAGGGGAAAATGAGGAGGCAGACTTGATTTCTAGGCCTGTCAGGTGCATAGCAACAAATGGTTGCAAAGCTATCAGCAAGTTGCAGCATGTTGTGTGCTTGGAGGTAGTAAGGGAAGATGGGGAAAGTGAATAAAGGGTGGTGGAGCAGACCTTTAAATTATTTTAAGGAAAGTAGTAGTAGTGAGGTTTCCCTGGGCTTTGGAATAATCCAGTGCCAGAAAATTAAATTAAGGGACCAAATGGCACTGTTCACCCAATCTCATTTCATTCAATTAGAGATTGATCTCCAGTTGCCACATTAAGAGTAGACTATAAAAGTTAATGGCATCTCCGTGTGTGTTATTCACTACGCTAGTCTGTCTTACACCCCACTGGGATGCTTGCATCCTATTTCATGGCTCCCTCAAGCCACATATAGGACAGCAAAATCCGTGAGACCAGTGTTTTGCCTTGCCACAGCTCAGGTGCTCCAGTCTTGCAGACCCTCAAAAGCAAAGTGTCTCCAGCCAGCTGTGAGACTGAAATGCAGGCAGGGGCTGCAGGATCACCCAGGTTTGCTGGTGGTCACCCTGAGATCTGCAGGCATGCTACCAGGCTGCCTGGGAGAGTTGGGTACTCCTCTCCAGTTGTCCTGGAGGGAAGCAGACTGTCAGCTGGTTAGGAGAGGGGCTCTTTGACACCATTCCTTGGGGAGTTTAACCCAGCGGGGTGGGGGCTTTCAGCTGCTACCTCAGTGCAAACAGGCTGCGATAACAATGGTGGCCCTGGAGGGCCTCTCCTGGTGCCCAAAACGTACCCTCACCTGGGGCCACCCCCCGGCAGCCGCGTGCATCAGACCTCCTTCAGACCAGGCTTGTTTCGTGTGACGTTCCTCCGTTCCCCTGGGCAGACTCTCCTATCTTTCTTCCAGAAAACCTTTGTTCCCCTTTCCAGTCTGTAGCTGGGACCCACGCACCCATCACTCCCCGCCTCGGCCAGAGCCGCTCTCTGTCTCCCATTCCCCCTCCTGCCTGTGTGGTCAGGAGCAGCTTCCAGCCGGCACAGAGAAGGTCTGGGCTGCGTGGCTGGAGGGCACACACGAGTGTTACGTTCCATGCAAACAATAGCATTAATGAGGTACATCCTGCGAAGATGGTATGAAGTAGACACAAACCAGCTGTGCCTCTTGTTTCATACTGAATTGTCCTATAGCCCTTTTGTGTGATTCTTAATGTGTTCCACAGGGCTTCTTCATAAAGCTTTAAGAAGGAAAGAAAAACCCCTGCTGCATATATACATTGCAGTTCTCATTAAATACTTTTGCCTTCATTTTCTCATCCCCTAAACTTTTCTCTTTCTGTGATTTGTTTTTCTTTTGTAGCAGATAAAAAAATGATGGCCTCAGCATCCACAGCAGGAAACCAGCAGCTTTACTCACAGGGAAGCCCATTTCAGCCAGGACATTCGGGAAAGACTTTCAGGTACTGTAGTCCAGATCCTGAACGTATCCGCTTCTGTCTGATAGTGAGGGACTGTTCCCCTTCGATCTAATGGAAACAAAACCCACCTAAGATGCAAGGGCTTTCTTTACGTGAATGAACTTTGCTTTGTGTATGCTTCACGCCTACATGATGTCTCAGCCCTTAGGCTAGCCTTACAAGCTGAGATGATTTGGATGTCTCCGTTAAAAATAGTGGCTGGTAAGTAGACACTTGTTGCTGTGATGATGTAATTGGAAAAAAAGCTAAGAAGCAGCAAGAAACCATGAAGGCAAATAAATCTGAGAGGTGGTGGGGCAGGCTCAGAGATCTGCGGAACATTCAGCCAAGCTAGGAAGGCGCAAAGATTTGTTTTGCGCTTACAGCTGTCCGTACTTCTGCAGGATGCCTTGAAGGGCATCAGTGTGGACACGTTATTAAAGGGAACAGAGGGATGCTTCATCCGTAGTCCCTGGTGAGGGCTGGGACACGGGCATGAATAGTTTTCTAAGGCAGCTTCCAAATACACATAAAGTGGTGGTCTGGCATTTTCTGAGGCATTTTTGAGCTATTCAAAGTGCATGTCCTTGCCTACCAGCTGGCAATACAGATTTGGCTAATCTGAAGTTGAAGAGTTTGCCTTAATTTCCAGTCACTTTTTGAGAGTGTGGTAACGGTGATTATATTTACCTTAGTGCCTTTTGTATCATCGTGCTGGGACTGTCATACTGGAGTTTCATTCTCCTGTTTTAGACTAACCAAGGTTGTGAAAGTGAAGAAACAGCCATTCAGAGGCTGTCAGTTCCAGGAATTAGGAAATATTTGCAAATGATAATTTTATTTAAAGTTCTTAAAGTTATAATTGCTAATAATCACAGTGTGGAGAAATAAAACCCCCGCGCTTGTGTTTTGTCAAATTAAAACCAATAATAACTTGGGGGGATATGACTGTAAATTAAAATGTCTTTTAAATGGATGTTGTGGATTACTGGATGGTTGACTTGCCATCTTGGGGTTTGGCATGATTTTTTTCATTTCCTTTGTTAATTCCTGATGTTTAACTATAGCTTTTTTCCTACTGCTGTTCTATTATGTCAAGTAATGACACACCTGCCAGCATTTCCACCCTCGATGAACTGTCCTCCTTGAGTGCTCTCCAGGCTGGTCTGTTCGGTTACTGAGCCCGAGCAGCCTTTAGGCACTATTTCGCAGACTCCTGGTTTTAAAGTACGTATTCCAGATACAGTCCAAGCCCCTTAGGTGGTGGGACTTGCCAGTCCAGCTGGGAAGGTGTTGGCAGTAGGGCCAGCCCTCCCCAGCAGCTGTCCTGTGCTTCCGAGTTCAGCTGGATTTAGATGGACTTTCTGGTACACATTTCCCTCTTTGGAGACTCTGTGGTAGTAAGAAATAAAAATAAAATTAAAAAAAATAGTAAACAAAGTCTACAAAGAATTTCTAAACACACACTTGGCTTTTAGGCAGCTTAAGAAAGACAGAATAACAACTCCATATTCAAATGCCTGCCACGATTTGCTTACCACTCTGGGAGGGATTTTGTCAGCCTTCTCAGAGGATTCAGATCCCTGCTTCCTCCCTGCTCAGCCTTGTTTGCTTCTTTTCCCAATCTGCGCTCTTCTTTCTCTGTAAGGTTGTGAAAATAGACAATAGGGAAGGGATTGGAGAAAAGAGCAAGCTGTTTCAATTGATGCACAAAGGCATTTTTATATGTTGTGTCTTCATTTATATTCATTTAGATATGACATGTAAAGTAATAAATATATATTTTTTTACATATAAAAATATATAAAAGCACATTCAAAATGTGTGGTTATATAGATTCAGTTGTTCAAGACTTCCATGAGAATAAAATGGTAAAGTAGAGCAGTCCTTCATAACATTTCCCTTTTAATTAGGAATTTCTGGGAAATTTCTCTGTAGTGAAATTCAGTAGTTGGGAAACAACTAACATATAAACATACTTCCTTTGACATATAAACATATTTCCTTTGGAAATACCTTTGTTTTGTTTTGTTTTGTTTTTAGTTCCAAAGCTATTACATTAGTTTAAGTTTCTGTCTTGATTATTCTTTTGCCTGGGTATATAACTGCATGCTCTTCTTTAGCATCAGTGGGTGAAAAAAGGAATTAAAAGCTCAAATTTTTTATATATAACACATACTTCTTCATTTCCCAGGCAAGAAACAAATAAAGAAGTACTTAAAGTATCATCTTTTTGTCCATCTTCATTTAGGATGGCATTTAAGCAAATGCTTAAATACTGTTGATTTAAGCACAAATTTAAAATTAAGTAGCTGCTTGCATACTCTCTGCAAGCAGGTTTTTTAATGCATTAAATATTAAACTAGTATGGAGCTAAGTGTTTATGCACCGTGTGTTAGACTGATTTTATTCTTGCAAGCCCTTTCAAAAAGATTATAGAAGTCTAATTCAAAATAATATTGCCTTCTGTGTCTATTCAAACTGACATTTTAGAATGCCAATATGTTTCATGGGTTTGTGATGGTTTAAGTCACTTTTTATTAAGACAGATTGAACAATTAGTTTTAATGTGATTATCAAAATTTCCATATCTGGAATACTATTTGTGCATCAAGAAAATATTCTACAAATGAGGCACTGTTTCTGTTCCTTTAGTTCATCTGTGGTACATGTGCCTGGTGTGAACGACATCCAGTCTTCTTCATCAACAGGCCAGAACCTGACACAGATATCGCGCCAGCTAAATCAGAGTCAGGTTGCCTGGACGGGAAATCGCCCTCCATTTCCAGGACAGGTATTGATTAAAGGTGTTTTATTTTCATGGCCATTAAATCTTTGCAATCTCTGTGCTTTTTACAAAAGAATTAGTAAACTCCATGTATAACATGATTAATGTACTTTGTCATTATCATTTGTGGTTGGAGAGAAATTGGTTCCCTCACTTCTGTTCCTTGGCAGGTTATAATAATTTGAGACAGCTGCCCTATGTGTAACTGCATGTAGTTTGTAATAGTGTTCATCATAGTGGCAGTCGCTACACTGACATAAATACCAGTGGAAGGTCTCGGTCCTGCACTTATTTTTATATGTGCACTGAATGAAGTAAAAGAGGACAGCTGTTATGCTTTAGTATTAAGGCCGTGAATTAAATCTTTCTTAGACCCAAGACCTTGCACCCAGTAATGTTACCCACAGTTAGCAGAGTTATCAGAAAGGGGCACGTGCAAATCCAGGCATGAATTCCGAGCAGAGGCTACCTAGCCTGTTGCCCCTCCGTTAGCACTGCCCAGCGGAGCTCACACTGTGTCGTATGCTGGAGGAAACAGCACATCCCTCCATCAGGTGCCCTGTGCTGGAGAATGTTCGCCCAGAAATCACCTCTTGTTCTGTGTAACAATAAAAAAACTGTTTTGAACAGTTTTATGAAATAACATTATTATGAAATAATCATGTCTGATCTGCCGTTAATGCTGCTTTAATCACCCTTCACTTTCCATTGTTCGGTAGGCTAGAATGGCATGTTGGGGCGGGCACTAAAGTTTTCAGTAACTGAATTGTTTCCACATTAATCACTGATTCTTCCCAGCCCTCAGTGTGCCATAGTTACTCTGTCACACCTGTTTAATGAAATCCAGTTATAACATTAACTTTTTTTTTTAAATTATATGGAAGATGCTAAAAATTACTAAAAAAAAAATTACTCTTCCCTCTTACTGGCTAAATTCTGTCCAAGTCAACAGAATTTTATGTGAGTGTAGGGAAATTGGAATTCATTCATCCATCGTAAATAAAGTAAAATAGAGTTAAGCCTTGCAGAAGTGACATGTCATGCTCTCACTGTCATTCTGCAAAGCTTTAGAAATGTACGATTTCTTAACTTGGAACTGAGCTGAAGACTTAATAGCATCTTCATCATGTTATATGCTTGTTGGGATCTGTTTTCCTCCCCCAGCTTCCCTGCATTTGTCCAAGAATCATAGAATCATTGAATCGTTAAGGTTGAAAAAGACCTTCAAGATCATAAAGTCCAACCATTAACCCAGCACTGCCAAGTCCACCACTAAACCATGTCCCTAAGCACCCCATCTACCCGTCTTTTAAATACCTCCAGGGATGGGGACTCAACCACTTCCCTGGGCAGCCTGTTCCAATGCCTGACTACCCTTTCGGTGAAGAAGTTTTTTCCTAATATATGATCTAAACCTCCCCTGGCGCAGCTTGAGGCCATTTCCTCTTGTCCTATCGCTTGTTACTTGGGAGAAGAGACCGACACCCACCTTGCTACAACCTCCTTTCAGGTAGTTGTAGAGAGCGATAAGGTCTCCCCTCAGCCTCCTCCAGGCTAAATGACCCCAGGTCTCTCAGCTGCTCCTCATAAGACTTGTGCTCTAAGCCCTTCACTGCTTCTTTGGACACGCTCCAGCACCTCGATGTCCTTCTTGTAGTGAGGGGCCCAAAACTGAGCACAGTATTCAAGGTGTGGCCCAACCAGTGCTGAGTACAAGGGGATGATCACTTCGCTGGTCCTGCTGGCCGCACTGCTTCTGTTGCAAGCCAGGATGCCGTTGGCCTTCTTGGCCACTGGGCACACTGCTGGCTCATACTCAGCTGTCTGTCAACCAACACCCCCAGGTCCTTTTCCGCCGGGCAGCTCTCCAGCCACTCTTCCCCCAGCCTATAGTGTTGCATGGGGTTGTTGTGACCCAAGTGCAGGACCCGGCACTGAGCCTTGTTGAACCTCATACAGTTGGCCTCGGCCCATCGATCCAGCTTGTCCAGGTCCCTCTGTAGAGCCTTCCTACCCTCCAGCAGATCAACACTCCCGGCCAACTTGGTGTCATCTGCAAACTTACTGAAGGTGCACTTGATCCCCTCATCCAGATCATTGATAAAGATATTAAACACCACTTGTGACCAGCCGCTAACTGGATTTGAGTCCATTCACCACCACTCTTTGGGCCTGGCCATTCAGCCAGTTTTTTTACCCAGCAAAGAGTATGCCCGTCGAAGCCATGAGCAGCCAGTTTCTCCAGGAGAATGCTGTGGGAGACAGTGTCAAAAGCTTTACTAAAATGCAGGTAGACAACATCCACAGCCTTCCCCTCATCCACTAAGCGGGTCACCTTGTCATAGAAGGAGATCAGGTTAGTCAAGCAGGACCTGCCTTTCATAAACCCATGCTGACTGGGCCTGACTGATCTCCTGGTTGTCCTGTACGTGCCGTGTGATGGCACTCAGGATGATCTGTTCCATAACATTCCCCAGCACCGAGCTGGCAGGCCTGTAGTTCCCCGGATCCTCCTTCTGGCCCTTCTTGTAGACGGACATCACATTTGCTGACCTCCAGTCATCTGGGACCTCCCTGGTTAGCCAGGACTGTTGGTAAATGATGGAAAGTGGTTCGGTGAGCACCTCCGCCAGCTCCCTCAGTGTGCCTGCATGGATTCCATCTGGCCCCGTAGACTTGTAGTGGTGTCGCTAACCATTTCCCCTTGGATTATGGGGGCTTCGTTCTGCTCCCAATCCCTGTCTTCCAGGGGAGAATAGCTTCGCTTGAATGCGTTGATTGCCAATAACAGTGCACATCATTAGAAGTATCCAGAGATGTAATCACCTTTAATTTCTGTTTGTGGAATTGGTCAGGCAGTGAGTTTTTCTTGGAACTGCTGGATTTGTTCATAATGTGGGAAACGGTTTATAAGCAGATTCTGTCTGTAGCATTATATGTTGCTGTAGCATGAGACTGCTTGAGACACTTCACCTCCCTTAGTGTACATATTGTACATGTCTCAAAGCAGTCTGCAGTGTTTAATCATGTGTGTGACATTCTTGGAGATCCTATGACGAAGCCATTATGTAGATGAAAATGACAGCAAGTTGGTTTTTAATACCCTTGAATTAACTCAGCTGCCCAGTTAAAGCGAAGTGCGACTGTTTCTTCCCTCCTCCTAGGGCTGGTGATTCACACTCCCTCCCAAGCCTTTTACAAGGCAAAATAACTGCTGCCTGTACTACTTAGGCAGGGAGAGAAAGCAGCTCATTAGCTTTGAAACGTCTTTGACCATTTACTCCCAGTCACTGGAGATTCTGGTCATCTGAGAACTGCATATGTTCTGCAAGACATTCAGATAACTGTGATTTTACTGTGGCACTGCAAAATCAAAACACCTGGCAAATAAAGGCGAATTCTTTATACCTGTTCAGTTTGAGATTAATCCTTGTAATGGAGTTGAAGGAAATCATGTTTTTCCAAATAGCTCGGATATTGAGTACATGTGAGTTAATCAGCAGGAGAGCTGTAAGTGTTGGTTTATGGTCTGTTGTGTTCCTTCTATAGCAATATGTTGGCTTTGACAGAAATGGAATATGGCTGAGACAGGAATAACATGCCTGTTCACATCTGCAGAGTTTATTTAGTCTTTGCTTTACACTGTTAAAAAGAGAGTCTGCTGTGCTGTTCCTCAACAATAAAACATTCCTTCTTTTACCCTTTATTCCTCAGCAAATTCCGTCTCAGTCTGGCAAGACTCAGTCATCTCCCTTTGGGATTGGAACAAGTCACACCTACCCAGCCGATCCGTCGTCATACAGCCCCCTTTCCAGCCCAGCCACCTCTTCTCCGAGTGGGAATGCCTACTCTAGCTTAGCAAACCGAAGTGCAGGGTTCGGTAAGTTTTTAAATGACATAACACAGAAATGCACATAAAAATTAAACTCTCCAGTGTTAACTTCATTAAAAATCCTCCAACCTGTTCTTTTGGTGGGTCGGTTGGGAAGCTCAGGTGGTGAAAGGGTTTTGCTTTCTCCTGTTTTCTCCTGTCGAGCCCAGTGGACAGAGATGATCTGTTCCCTCCATGCTGTATCTCCTCCACATCCAACACACTTCAGAATATTGTGGCATTTTCTGATATGAGGAAACTTTTTTTCCCCAGTAAATGGTGCCATGAAAGATTCAGGAGTTGCTTACACCACTAGTACACGTCCTCCCAAATTGTGATCAGCCGGTTCAATTTCTTTTTACTTCTCAGGAGAATACTTACATGACACAAATTTACATTCTTTTCATTTTTCAACTTCGCTGACGGCATGGCGGTGTCCTCTTGCCCAGAGATGGCTTGTTGGAGTTTGGCTGGAGACAGGACTTTTTTGTACCCCCACTGTTACTAACCTAATCAGAGTAGGTGCCATGTTTTGAAATGGTTTTCTTTTCCTATTACATGCTAATTTAGTGGCTTTCAGACCGTGACCCCTTGGTAAGTTTTCTGCACTCCACCAGCAGAATAATATTCAAGGGTAAAAAATATTATGAATCCATCAGTGATAAACACAGGTGGAGTCCATGAAAAACGTTACTGGCTGATAATAATGTGCAATTCCAAAAAGTATAGGTAGCAGTGTGCTAATGTGTGTCCTTTTCCTCTTGTCCCTTGAGAATAAAATTGGCACAGACCTGTTGCAGATTAGCCTTGCTGACTGCAGACCTGCGCTGCGTCGCCTAGAAGAAGTGCATTGAAATGGAGCTCTTCCCACAGAGCTTATTCATGCCTCCATTTCCATTTTCAGCAGGCTTTGTACATTTGTTTATGAGACAGCCTTGCATTTCAAGCCTAAGCTACTTGGCAAGAACCCTTTCACCTAATGAGAAACATTTCCTGACCTACATCAGTTTGGATACTATTAATAACACAGCCTTCACAGAGACGAATGTCTTGAACCTCCGCTGGCAGTAACCGTTTTGCTGAAATGAAGCATCGTTTGCCTCGCTGAGTTAATTTCAGTGTATTGTTTGGGGCGGGGGGCAGGGGGGCAGGGGGAACCAAACCAAAAACTTGCAGCTTTCTTTTTAAAGAGTAACTTAGATGAATTTTGTTTTGGCCTGTAAAATGGCTGCAAGGTTTCTGAGTCAGCTGAATTATTGGTTGTGGTAATGTCAGTAAGGGAAGAGCTGTAATTATCTACTTCAAATGTGACAGAAATATATCACTACAGCCTCTTTACTTTCCTGTAAAATGTTCACTTTATCTGTTTTGCATGGTTTAGCTGGCAGCCAAAAGGACTGGATTAAGTATGTGTTTCTGTATTTTCTGAAGCCATGACTATGAGTAGTGACTGATTTGACGTGATTGAGTCTGGTTATCGGAGACCTGACATAGCACACGTGTGGCAGTTTGGCACAGAAAATGTGGCACCGTTGGCAGAGGACACTGATAATTGGGGAGAATCAGATCTACCCAGCTTGGCTCTGCAGTGAGGGGAAAATAGGCAAAACCAGTAGGTGTAGTTATAGAGAAAAAAAAAAAAAAAAAAAAGAGGAGAAAATGTTTGGAGGAAAAGCATAAGCCTGGTGGCAAGCTTTCTAAAATGCTAATTCTTAGAAGGAGATACTGTAAATAATTGAAGGAAAATTATCCAAAAATTTTATCCATTTGGGGCCAGTCTGTAGAAATACAGGGTAAAATGAGTCCAGCTTAAGTGTGACCTGTGACTGTACACATGAAAAGTGTATGTGTAATAGGTGACCAAATTAATGTGTGTGGCATCATGTGTTTTTCTAGTAGACTATTTAGAAGAAATGCATCTCCCTGAAATCATCACTTTAAGTGTATTTACTATAAAACCTTGCTGTTCACGTTACTCTCTGTGAACTTTAAATGGCCTCAGACTTTTAAGTATCCACCACCATACGAACAGGATAATAATTTGCTATAAGCTGCATGTTAAATAAATCATTTTGCAGCTGTAATATTGGAGGACAAGATAGTCCAGCAAACAACACTCTGCATTTAATACAGCAGTGTCTGCATTTAATAAGGCAAGGCTGTTGTCTGTTGATCGTATTGTTTTTACATCTGCTTACAAAATCTTACATCTGCTTACATGCTTCTTAGATGAGTAGGTAACTGCGCACCCGCTGCTCTGCAAGAATTGGTCTTTTAAAGAGAAAGAGCATTCAGATGACGCAGTTTGGTTTTTCAGTGAAACGGCAAATATTCCTTATTAGTGATTAAAAAGCGGTGGGGGGATGCTTGAAAATGGTCTTCCACTGCCTGGCTTATGGTGTCACTGTGCGTTTTGCCGTGAGCAATTCATCTGCCGCGTCTGTGCAGCCGCGGCAATGAGCTTCACTCTCCCGTTGGCCCCCGCCCTGCAGTCAGGGCTGCAACTCCCTTCGGCTTCCACCCCGCAGGGGCTGGGTGTCACTCGGGGTCTTTTTTCTAAGACTCATTTGCAAACACAGGCATTGATGGATGAAGCCTCAAAAGCGGCCGGGCATTTTGAAAGAGCTCCTCCCTGACTTCTGCCCTTTCTCCCCCGCTCCAGCTGAAGGTGGCCAGAGCAGCAGCCAGTTCCAGGGGAGACCTTCCGAAGTCTGGTCCCAGTGGCAGAGCCAACATCACAACCAGCAAAGCGGCGACCAGCATTCGCACCCACAGCCCAGTCAGACCGAGGTGTTCCAGGTGAGGAGAGTTCACTGAGCCCAAAATCCCTCTGACAGCTTCTCACTGCTGAGTTGAAGCACCGTGGCCCTCGATGACCAGGCTGTTAGCAGGGCTTGGAGCAGTTACCTCTTGCTGTGTGCTGCTGTAGGTTTGCACTGCTATTAGCTGGCATTAGCTACAACTGAGATGGTTTTGTTTTCTGCTGAAGAGCAGCGTCTTTGCTGATTTAAAATACTGTTTTCCCTTCTCTCTGCACCCTATACTTAGGTCTTATGTGTTTTGCAGGGAAGCCATGAAATAGTCCCAAACAGAGTGTCTGTCTTATCCTGGTGCTGACCTCTAAAATCCCAGCCAAGTCCAATTAGACATCAATGTAATTCTCTTTGATAGTTCAAGCAGGAAAGGAGTCTGATACTGCGTAGAAGATAGTGGCCAATAATTTTTTAAGGTCAAACCCAGTCAGATATCAGATAGCTGGTAAACAATCCTCTTCAACTACCTAATATTGTAATATTAAGTATAATTTTGGCCTTCACTGCAGATGGAGTAGGACTTTATAAGTTAACTAATAAGGTCTCTGTCCTTGTATAACTTGTTTTTAAATTAGATCAAGACAGTTTGCAACAAAACAATGCAGATAAATGCAGAAAAGACAGTTCAAGCCCCAAGCAAAGTTTAGAAGTGGGGCACCTCATTATCTTTTGGAAGGTAAATTTACCTGCAAGACTGGGCTTATGCTCAGTTGCTTGCAGGAATGCTGCAGAAGAGATATTAGCCTGGAAATATTCCTGTGTGAATAAACCATTGCTTCACACAGGAACAAACAACACCACTACATCTGGAATAACTACCTGTCTGCATACTCTTACCACGTGGCCCAGGCAAGATTAATCTGTTGCATCTCTCTCTGTTAGCAAAGTTTAATCACTTTGCACGTACTTTAACCCAAAAGCATATGCAGGGTAATTCCAGTGGAGTCGAGGACCGTGTGGTTCGATGGCCCACAGAGACACAGGGCTCCAAGCAGCATCTTGCTTGTGTCTCAGGCAAGTGCTGTGTCCCAGCAAACATCTTATGAAATTAAGTGGGAAGGGGGACCAAGGAAGAAAGGGAGAACTGGACTCACCTGCAGAGCTCTCGGAGGTGACTGCATTTGGAGGGGATTAGGACAATAGCTGGATGTGATGAGGAACTTGGATGAGCTCAGTTCAAAGGCCTCCGAGAAGTTGCTTGGACTGTTTGTGCCTGAAGCCAGCCCTGGGTTAGCTGCACATAAGGAGAGAGGCAGACTCGAGAGGGGAGCTACCCTGCCGCGTCTGTACCTGAGGAGACCTTGCTGCAGAGGCCCCAGCAGCAGAAATGCCTTCAGAGATGGAAATTTAAACAAGCGGGGGCAGCTACAACTTCGTCTTGGCTGGGGAGGAATGTGGGAAAACATAAGTGCAAGTTTTGGTCAGAAAATGAAGGCTGACCCTGGCAGCTGAGAAACTGCCAGTTGTGTTCATAGCCTCTTTCACCATCACCGACAGGGATGCTACAGAGACCTCAGATGGATTTTAATTTGTATTTATTTTGGGATAACTTCTCAGTATGCAGCAGCTCTCAGTATTCTCAGTTATTCCTTCACAGAGCAGATCCTGTGAGTTTTCTTCTGTGCTTTTTAGGTTTTGTTTTATTGTAAGGATAATGAGCCATCCCTGGCAAAACTTGGCTTTGCAGTAAGAGCTTATTATTGTAAGGACTGACAGGAAAAGCAAGCATAAACTCTGGTTTTCTCAGCAAGGGATATCTTTTCCCTGTGGCTTTGGTCTCCGGCTGAGAGGAAGGGTTGAGTATTTTTTGAAGCCTCCTGCAGGGACCTCACTGGCTCAAGACACGTGGGAGCAATTACCATGAAATCCCATTTCTCCTGAGAAGTTCCTGTTATTTCCTCTGCCTTTGTACATGCACGAAGGCTGCTTGGACATCTTGTTAGCTGGAGTGGATGTCCAGTCTTCAGTGTTCCTCAGAGGACGAAGAGCAGTAATACATTCGCTTACAGAGTGCTGGTGAGGAGGTGAGACCCTCCCCAAACCCATGCTTATACAGCAGGAGCCCCTTTCTGTAGGCCGCAGGAGTGTGTGAGATGTTGAATACTTCCCATATAGTGAAACCAGAGAGTTTGCTTCTCTCCATAGGTAACTACCCCTTCCAAGGGGAGCTGTTTCAGCCTGGGACGGGTATGGGGCAGCTCAAATGTGCCTTAGTCAAAGGAGCAATCCAAAACTTCTGCCCTGCTGAAGTCCTACCTCCCATTCAGAAACACTCCAGCAAGTAGCACATAAACCTTAGCCCAGCCCCCTGCACAGGTCTGGTTTTCACCTTATTTATCTAACCTTTGGTCTTTTCTGGTTTTACACTGAAAAGATGAACAGGAAACAGTTTGTGTCTGGATGACGTGTTAGCAAGTGACGCTTCACTTTGATTTTTTCCTTATCGTGCAGGACATGCTGCCAATGCCGGGGGATCCGACGCAGGGTACTGGCAATTACAACATCGAAGATTTTGCTGACCTGGGCATGTTTCCACCATTTTCTGAGTAGCTTGCGAAGCAGAAATGGAAGTTCTTCTCCAAGGCCATTTCAGTGTAATTTTGGCTCTGCTTTTTCTGTGTTGCATTTCTGTAGAAGCTACTAAACCAGAAGACACATTTCTCATGTTTCAGATAGTGGTGTAGGGCTTGCTCTCTCCTCCTTGGGGTGCGTCAGTGCCGACAGAGGAGCTCCAGCACTTGTTAGTGTTCATTGACAGCTCCATTTTTTTTTTTATTTTTATTGTCATCTACCTCAGAGATGAAAAACTTTGCTTGATTTAAAAAAAAAAAAAATCTCTGAGTCTTAAATATTTGAATGTGAATGATACCTAATATTTCCTTTGAGTGGTAATTTTTAAATAGATAACAAAGTAACAAAGACTAACAGAGAAAAGGTAAGGTAATGTCTTGTTACAGTGCCTACCGCTCAATTTCGATGCCTTGCTTTAAGCTTAAGTTTCTGGAAGCAGACACAATATTCTGTTTTCTTTGATCCTTGTAGTTTTTAGGTCACTTTAAATGTGAGATTAAGCAACATAATGTAGGCCTCTCTCACCAGAAGATTCAGCTCCGCCTTTTCTAACTTAAACTTGAATGTGTGTACATTTTGGTACTTTATGTATATCTTGTGCTGTATGAAGTGATTTCCTGTACTGGTTTCTTTTGCCTTTACAAAGGGTCCATTCTGGAGTGTACTGAAAAGGTTGACGATATATGTGGAGGAGTTAGATATCGTGGGAGTCTCCATCACTTCACATAGGTCTTCTTACTTTTAATTCAGGTGGTTCTCTATTCAGAACAAACATTTACTTACATAAGCTATTAGTCTGTTTTTGCACTGAATTGGGGCCTATAACTCTATACATTTCTCACTGGCTGCTTTATTTTCTATTGTTCTTGCTTTCCCAAAAATACTGCCTCATAAAAAAATGACTGTAAACACATGAAGAGTGCATTTTCTATATTAGCTGCATTTGCTTTCTGTGAAGTACTTTTTTATACTGTGAAACCTCACATTTTAACAGTGCAAGGTGGTGGCCTGTTACTAGGAAATCATTTGAGCTCATTTGCTGCAAGCAGTGAGATGGTTTTGTAGTGTATAATTTTTTTAGAGTGAGTTGGTAATAGATATCAATTGGACTATTGTCCACTGCGTACACAGTGATAACTTGAATTTTTGCTTGGATTCCCAAGCAATCACTTCTGTTAAACCCTGTTAACCCTATTCCGTTAAATATGGGATTTTCAGCTTACCGAGTATGTTGAGGACTCTTGAGTATTCTGAATGCTATATGCTTTTCTGCAGAGGTAAGTTAATCACCTTCCTCTTGGGCGAGTCACCTACCATATGTCTTCATCAGAAATGTGGTAGAAAGTTTTTTATTCAGTATTTCGTATGCATGACAAGTTACAGAGGTTGGGCTGCAAGGTCAGCATTTTTATCCAGATCATTTCTTCTGGGATGGGAGGAGGAGGAATCACTCACAGAGGACAAGGAGCCCAGAGTTCCCGCGTGCAGGTTGTTCATAACCTTCGAGGTTGGACGGTGGTAGCCAGCCTTTGCGGAGGACGAAGGGGGCAGCTTCCCTCAGCTTTTTCGGGGGCCATCACGGACCTTGAAAAAATAAACCCCGGGGCATAGCCCCCATCTAGAAGATCTCAATGTCCGCAGCAATTCTTAAACCTTACAGCACTAAGGTCTGCCTTCTCGTAGCTCCTCTTGAATTCTGGGGTGCCTCCGACGGGAAGCACCGTGCACATCACTGCAGTCCATCTTGTCAGGATATCTTGGAAAGCGGGCAGGCCCCTGTCCTGCAGCCTGCTCTGGCCACACAGGTTTCATGCTGACAAGCAGTGCGGCTGGTTTGCGGGGAACACAACCCAGGGATGTGGCTTTAACAGTTACCCGTATGGTGGTGTTCCCGTCTGACTTTGCTTTCCCAGCCTTCTCTGAGAACAGCATGTAGTTTTCAATATCCAGGACGAGTCCTTCCTACTGTTTCGCTAAATCTGGGACCAATCTCTTACCCTATGTGCTAGTGGGGCTAGGGACTCTTTTTTTAGGAAATTTTTTTATATCTCTAGATACAGTACTGGAGAGGCCTCAGATCGCCTGGTCTGTGCTTGCCTCACCAAAATCACACTGAGAACAAACAAAAAACCTTGTATCTCTTCTCTCCCAGAGCTGGGGAAAATACCTTCTTAGGTGAGCAAGCCATGCGCTTATGCACTATTCTTTTAAATACATGGATGTTTATTCTCTTGGAGCCTTCTCCCTTTCCACTCGCGCTGCTCGGACGAATGACTGCTCATTGAATTAGGTAGGCAAAGCTCTGCTGTCCCAGAGTGAAATTCATTGCTGTCTGTCAAAGGTGCGTGGATGCCGCGCGGGCGGGAGCGAGGTGGTCGGCGTCTGTACCGCGGGGCGAGCTTTTCGAAGGGGCTGATCACGAGGGAGGGAGCAGCAGATGAGCAGTTCATATCTCTGCACAGAAGATGCTTGACATGATAAACGTCAGTTTTTCTAAAATTGGCAAAAAACATTTCTCCGTAAAGTGAAAAATTAATTGAAAAAATGCTGTTCCTCTGTTTTATTTTACCCAGCTGCTCAAAGTATATTTATAATATGCTTTTGTTCCTGAACTCAGTCTAAAAATAAGTTTTTTAAAGTAATTTTCTCCTAACATGAGCAATGAGAACTTCCTCAGTGTGTCATGGTTTTTATACTACTGTAGAAGGCTTCTTGTGTACAGAATTTGGTTGTGCAGCTAGAAGTGCACTGTTAGCAGAATTTCAAGCACATCTCTCTTTTTTTGTTGTTGTTTTTTAAATACAATTTTTTTTTTTAAGCCAGTATGCCTGAGGCATCAGAGCATGGACTGCTTCTCACCTTGTAGACCACTCCTGCCTTTCTGGTTGAGAAAGGGGATGGCTACTCTGTTAAGGGCAAGTCCGGATAGTGCCAGATTTGGGTTTTCCCTGTGAGCCGTTATCATCCCTCGTTTCTGTTCCGCCATCCCGAGCCAGTGCTTTCTTCTTGGCATTTCCACCCTTCCTTACCTCCCCTCCCGTTCCCGGCCATCCCACCTCTGCCGCGCTTTCCCACGCCCAAGCGGGAGGCGTTGGGTTGCCGTTCCTGAGCCAGCGAGGAGGGAGCGCTTAATGAGCTTAAAGTTTGGCAACTTTGTGCTTCTGAGCGAGCAAACGAGCAAGTTCAGCATTTGCTACCGCTGCTGGGCGTCCTGCGCTGCCCTCGCCGTGTGCTGCCGTCGTGTCAGTGGCTTGCTCCTCTGAAACAGCCTCATCCCGGGTCTTGTGGCCAAAAAAGCTGCGTAGCGTTGGCTGTGCTGTATCTTTTTGTCCCGTGTTTGGTTACTAAAGCAACTTACTTATCCTATAGCTGAAGTTATAAAGTGCATTTGGAATGCTAACGTTTTTATTATGTGCCGTTGGTGTAGCTTTGCTGGCACTTTGGCTGCCTGTTTCCAGAATTTCACAGGTGGTGGATTTCTCGTTTCTTTTGTGTTTTTTAAGCTGGAAATAAAGCTGTGATTTCTGATCAAACTGTGTGGCAAACACAGTGTTTCTTGAAACTGAATCTTTCGGTTTTTAAACTGATGGAGCAAGAAACTGCAAATAGTAATGATCTGGGTGAGTTATTTCAATGAGTGGGCATGTAGACTGAGAAGATTTTAGATACTAAAATATTTACATTCATTTATTCAGCCAAGCAGTCCTGTTCAACAAGAGAGACTCCATCACGTTACTTGTTACAAGTGCTACTGGCAGTACCTACGGTGATGCTTTAACCAGGTAGTTCCATTTGTAGCTTTGTTGCCTTTTTTTTCTTTTGAAGTACAGTATGAAACTGTAAATACTTCTTGCAGTACTGCCTTTTTAACTCTTAATTACTTTTGGCACAGTGTTAAATAGTGTTGGATTTACCCAATTGCTATGACATATATTTTTATACATAGGTGTACTCTTTTTTCGAGAATAATACAGCCATTTTGTCATTAATGCCTTATCAGTGTCATATTGCTGTTGCTCTTTGTTTGCAAGGTATCGAGTGGACTAATTTCTAGTTCAGATATTTTCACTTTTCCTGGCAGTGCTCAAGTTTGGCTTCAGGTGAATTTTGCCAGAGTCCCATTTTTCACAGTTGTTAGCTGTGAGAAGAGGAGAATGTGGGCTTGGTTTTGTTTCTATTAATGGGGCAAAGAAAAGGTGATGGCATCTAATTGTCTTTAAAAGGTCAGTCTTTTCCTACTCTAACCCAGAGTGCAGTTCATGGAACTGATGGCCGTGGGCACTGATTACTTTCTGTAGATTAATGGTCTTTAAAAAACAAAAAAAGGAGAAAAAAAAAAAAAAAGAAAAAGAAAACAACTCCAAAAATGGGCTTCTGTCATTGTTAGGCACTTGGTTACTTATCTGTTTAAACTCTTCATATTGATGTGAAATTGTGCTGTGGATAAAGTGTATTTTGTACTTCTGAATGTTCTATATTTATGACTAACAAGTACAGAATCAGTTGTGTGTATGTATAACTAATAACTGCCTTTTTAAATTTCATTAAAATAAAAATGTCATGAGCTGTTGTTAATTCCTGTCTTTCTGTAAACAAATAAGATGTGCTATTGGGAATCGTCAAGTAGGAAAGAACCCTGAATGATAAGATTCGTGCCAAAAATCAGAAGATTAGGCATTGATCTTTGTCTTCGAAATCTCCTCCGATGCTGTGTGGTCCCGGGCGGGAAGTTCCCCTTTTATCTGTCTCGTATAAAGGCTGTCCGGGGGGAGCGGGAGAGGAATGGGAATTTGGGATCTCAACTTTTAGAAGAAGTTCCAGAAAACCCTTCATTAACAGCCCCGTTCTGCTGACGACGCTGAGGTGTGTGAATCGGTATCTGTATTGTAGAGGGCTTCATTAGAGCACAATTGATTTAGAATTAATTCATAGTCTGTGGCAATTTTTATTCACTCCCTGGGGCGGTAACACAGTGGCTTCTTTGTGCACCTTTTGGTCTCATTGTTCAAAGTTAAAAAATGCTCGTATCCTTCCCACCAACATTCTGGTGACCTTTTCAGACTTTCTTATGTAAAGTGCATTTGCCTTTCACTGTGGTTCTATTTATTGTTGTATTTATACTGTATTTCTTTGTCGACTTGATGGTTCGTGAGCGAGATTTACCTTGCTGATAAATCCCCAAAGCTGATGACTGGACCACAGCAGGAGCAGAAGACGCTGTGCTCTAGGGCATGCATTCCTGGTGGAGGGCAGGGGGTGTTCTCACAGCTCCTACTCCGTTCGCAGGGCTCTGCCTGGGGAGAGCAGACGTGGGCTCTGCTGGGACCCGGCGGGAACCCGCAGTCCCAGCAGGGCACTGGGATGTGCTTCGTCAGGCGCAGCCACCAGGCCCAGCTGCTCTGTCAGGCTCTGCTCACTAAGCCCTCGTCCCAAAGAGAGAGCTTGGTCAGTGAAACTGTTCGCTTCGCCCTGTTTTGCTGTGAAAATCGGGTTTTCAACAAAGTGATACTCTTCTGGCATTTCTCCAGATGCTTGTGGAAATCTTTGATGAATGGATGTGCCCCGGACCATGAACTCCACTTGGAAATACAGCGTACCTTCATCGTGGCAGCTGTTTGGTGCTTTTTCGGTGCATTTTAATAGGCTCTTAGTTGCTTTTGAAGAACATTACCCAAACAAAGGTGCGCACGGAACGGGTGTTAGACCGATGCCAAGCAGAGTACGGTGTGGTCGGGCTGTTTTGGGATCCCTCCTAGCACTCCTTTTAGATTGCTTGTCATTAATCCGTGCTCTCGTGTACTTCTGGGCACCAGGGCGACAACGGGCTGTGGACGTGCTGGGACCTACTCATTTTTTGTGTGCAGTCTAGGTTTGGGGACACTGGGTGTGAAACGGAGCCAAATGTTTGGTGACAAATAGTCGCTGCAGCTCGGCGTGGCAGGACACCACGGTAGAAATCCACACACAAAGGCTGGCGCACAGGAAAGAAATGCGGCTGAGGCTCACTGTGTCCCTGCACTTACCATCTTTGGCTCTATAAACTGGCACTAATGACTAACAGCAACAGCTTAAGTCTTCATTACGATGATAGAAATATATTTTTCTTAATTTTTCCATGGGAGGTAATTCTTAGCCACATTTCCATCAATACACCATCATAGTTCAGGAAGTATTACTCATTTAATTTTCCCAGTTTCTCTCCAAGTTGGATGTAACAGGAGCAGATACAGGATGAATTCTTCCATCCTTTTTCGCCATTCCTGGTTGGAAATATTTGGCAGCATCTTTCTTCAAGCTTCTTGGTCTGTCCCACATAAAATAAAGTGGAATCACTTGAACTGTATTAATGGATTTGGGATCAGATCCAGAGGTTGCTAGGGCATCTTTTCATTAGCTCTGCAAAAAATTATCTTCTAATTATAGACTGGCACTAAATACTAATATACAAAATGTGCCCTTTGGGACCCAGTTGAAAAAAATGTCAGCCCAAGGCTCACACATGGAAGATGCAGCAGTGCTTAAGAGCAATTACCATGCCTTTTGCAGACAAAAATGTAACAGCCGTGCACACATTGCCGTAATTACAAATATGCAGGCGCAGCTCTGAGGGACAGAAGAAAGCCCCAGCCGCAGCTTGGGAACCTGCCCCAACGCAGGCACCCTAGTAGAGAAGACTAAATCACCCCACGCTTCAGCGTGCCGCTGCCTCTTATAAATAGCAAGTTCCTCTTCTTAGCTAAGAAGGTGAGATTTTAAATACTTGAAATGTTTTTCAAAACAAGAGGACTTGAAGCACAGAAGTACTGCAGCGTTGAACTGCTTTGGTGCACCCTGCCATCCAAACCACGTTTTGGGTGGCTCACAGAGCCTCCCCCATCGCTGCCCATCCCCGCTTGCTGTGGGTAATCACCCTTTGCTTGGAGGCCAGAGCACTCCTGTGTGTGGCCCTGACGGCAGGCAGCTTCGGTCTGCAAGATGAAATCACAGTATAGCTATTTTCCACTTAACGCTGGAATTACTGGCCAGATAGACCCATTGTCACTGAGGAGCAAAAATTTTGAAGGCCTAAGTTGCTGCTTTCTTTGTAATTTTGAGACCTGCACTTTGCTAAATAAACACAGAAGAGAAAATGCTGCCCTGGCACATGTACACAACCCACACCGCCTTCTCTTCAGCGCATGTAGTGGGACGTGAAGACTGGATCATAATACTTTCCACTTAACGAAGGAATTTGTACTGTGGGATTTATCTCAGAAGCAGCCCTCCTCTCCCTTGATTTCCCTCGTTGCGTGCAATTTCAGCTTGTCCTGGGCCAAATGTCTGTGAAGGCCCAGGACGAGGGATACCAAACCATGACTCACAGCGGAGACGTAAACGCTGTGGGATTCCTTCCTTCCTGTAAATCACACTCTTTCAAACAAATGTCACGACTTTGTTCCTGGTTCACGTAATTCTGAGCAAAAAACATCAGGAGGCAACACTCTACAATGCCGGTGACTGAAGACTTAGGGTTTTGTTTTTTTTTAAAGGACCTCTCGATGGGTACGTCACATCCTCCCTCCGTTACCTGCTGCCGCCTTCTCCAGCCGCCAAGAGAGCGCAGAGTACTCTGAAAATTTCGGGTTGCTTGAGGTAATCTGGGCTGGTCTGTGGGTAGGAGGGAAAGATGCGGTCTGCTGCGGGAAGCGTGAGTGTGCACGGAGCATCCTTTCTTCATAAAAGAGGTACCGATAAAAAATAGCTCCTGACCCCCCCTCGCGGTGTCCCTTTGGCACCAGCTTGCAGACATGGACCCACCGTCCTCCCTGCACCTCCCTGTTCCCCCCAGTGCTCTCCAGTATGCGACCGCTCGACCCCGCAGAGCTCCTGCAGGGCTCTTCAAAACGGAACACGTTACGCTATAGCAAATGACAGTCTGGGTTTGGACACTGATTTTACACGGCACCAACTAATCACAGCCTCTTCCTTTAATGCCAAGCACGTGCGTCATCGTGGTCGCCTTCTGTAGTCAGGACAATTTCTTGCCCGATGATTTATTCAGTGACGTAGGAAGGGGCCTGTCATTGTACCCATGAAGCTCAGACACCGAACGTCTGCATCTATCCTGATACGGTGTGGACAAATATCAAACCCTTCACCTGAAAAATGCTGTGATTTTATTCTGTGCAAGCCTGAAACTAGACGGTTACAGCTTTATGAAGAATTTGCAGAACTGATACTTCGTTACCTTGGAGGGCTTATCTTTTCCATTATCTTTAAAAAAATGCATTTGGTGGGGTTGAGAAAAAAAAGGCATGCATTGAAATTTGTGAAATTCCTATGAAAAGTTTTAATTATTGAGAAACTTGTAAAGTGCTGTGCGCTTCCTTTAAGTCATGTTTATGCCCTCACTGCACAGAGATCTAAAGGGGTTCTGAATTGGAGTTTATTTGGATTCTTAACATATTTTTGTGACCTCCGTGATTTAAGGTCAGAGACCTCAGCGGGGAGTCAATGGAAGTTGTCACTTTAATCATCTTCGTTGTAAAGATTCATCAAAGTTATGTGAATTGACCTAAATTTTCAGATCCTGCTGAGGGAGTGGGGTTCTGCACTAACCTACCAAGGCTGACCTGGATATATCGTCTGGTAATGAAATACTGAAGCAAGTGTCAATTATATAAATAAGGCTACTGAAAGACAAAAGCCCTAATTCAGTAAATGGAAATATCTGATAGATCACTGTAGATGTGCACGACACTTCACCACAGACTGTACACCCACTCCGAGCTCAGGCAAGAGATTTCCTTTGACAGGTTTGTAAAACCCCCGTTTTATCCCTAGTACCACTGCGTCAGGGAAGGGTGGGTGAGCGGATTTTTGTACCGATGTTAAAAAGGTGTCAAGGCAATTTTACAAGACTGTTTTAAAACCAACCAAGGCTTCAGCATTGAAAAGAGAATTTTATTAGCAGAGGTGGGAATATCAGATAACAGATTCCTGTTTTTCTCTCGGTTTTGTGCTCCCTTTCCCATCAGGAGTATGCTTCACAGCCATTTAAAACACTGGAACTGAGCTTCCAGCAACAAGTCCATTAATAACTCCTGCTTCCAGGAGGTTCTAAAATTGGGTTAAAGATACCCTGAAGGCTCAAATTTCTTTGCTGTTAAAGTCTGCCATCCAGAAGAGAACAATCCCTCTCTGACAAAAAAAAAAAAAAAAACCCAAACCTTTCTGTTTATTCCAGTTGTTTCTCCTGAAGAGAACATGCACTAAGTGCTCTGTTACCTTGGCAGTAATGGAGGAGAAGGTCTGATTCCTGAACCGCGGGTTGCAGCCGGGCTTTGCAGCCACAGCCTGGGGCTCAGGAGGTTCAGTTTGGACATTTGGAAAAATTTCTTCACTCAGAGAGCTTGTGCAGCGTGGGAACAGGCTGCCGAGGGGTCCTGCTCTCTCCATCCGTGGCCGGACAGAGCCTGGGTTGCCCAGGTATCAAGCTGGGGAGAGCCTCGCTTCCCCAGGAGGGGGAAGAGGTGGGAACGTGGGTCCTGTACCTTCGGTGTTCCTGGGCTTCGGTGGGGTCAGCTCCAGCCCTCAGCACAACCGCGGAGGCAGAGAAGGCACCAAGACCCTTATGTGGTCACTGACCCTGAGTCAGTTAAAACGTCCAACTGCCCTCCTCAGCAAGTCAGAGCAGCCGCAGGACGCAACATACCCGGCCGCAAGTCTTTCTCGGCCTGCGGCCTCCTCCAGCTCTGTCTCCTTCATGGCTTGACACATCCTTTCCCCATATCCAGAAGCCCTGAGAAAGTGCTTTGTACCACAGTGCCTGTCAGATGTTATGCCGCCTGGCCGTTCCCACACCCATCCTCCTTTGCAGAAATTTGCTTTACAAAGAGCAGACCGGTTCTCTAAAATGACTCAAGTTGTTGACAAAAATCCCCTTAAGCTGCTGACAAAACCCCAGAGATACAGTCTATCAGCAAGGCCAGTCCCTGAGTTTTGCAAGCAACTTTTCCTTTTTATTACAGGCCCTAAGAAACCGAGAGAAGGAAGAAAGGAACCAGAGTGAAGCAATAAAATAGCCATTGCCTGATTTGGAACATTTTTGTGCTGGATGATCTCCAATATTCCATCAAATAAAACCCTTATTAACAGCAGAGTGAAATGCAAACATGGCAGTTACCAGACGTAACAACAGTGGGAGAAGTAAACAACGAGGGTATTTAATGGGTAAGACCACAATTTAGCTACCAGCTAAAATATCTTCCTAGGATAGGTAGGATTATTTTCATCACCATCACCCAGAAGCGATATGGCTTGGTCTGTATGCAGTTTCTAGGTCAAATGTGGAGTCTACTCAGTGATCTCGATGCTATAGCAAAAGCATCCTGAATTGAAGGAATCTAAGAAGGAAGGCTGTGATTTCAAATGGTGCCACAGTACAGGCCCTAGTTCACTGGCAGTTTAGGTTTTATTTGATTTTTAACTGTCTGAGCTAGAACTAGAGGCAGTCAGTTCATGGTACTTACAATCCCATAATCCCATTGCTATGCCAGCTCCTGTTCAGATGTAATATTTAGTATGTTCATCAGCTTTTTGGAAATAGATGCTCTTTAATCATTAACATTCCTGGGCTGAATGCTGGCACTGCTGCTTCTTCACTAAGGATCTGCAAAGCTGTGGAGGTCTTACCAAGACGGCTTGTGTTCCTTTACTGCTAGGAAAAGTGACAAACAGTTGCAGCGTGCTTATGGATGATCTCAATTTGGAGCAGAAAGGCTTGCACAAGACCATGTCGAATGCATCATTTCTGATTCAGAGGCTGGTTAACCCAAACCCACGAGAGGTGAAGACAGAGAAGAAAGTTAGAGCCAACACACCCCTCCGCTGTCTTTATTTGGATGTTTTCGACCCTGGGTACCACATCAGGACCTAGTCCTCTCCGGCTCCAGGATTAACGCATTGATCCTTAACATCAAGCTGTCGTGAGGAGGTGTCTTTTTGGGACACCGACATACACAGGGGTTAAATGACTCTGTTTGTGCACCAAAGCAAATCACTGGTGACCCAAAATTCCAACGTGGGAGTTCCTGACTCCTAGGCCCATGTTCATTCCACGAGACCACACTGCCTCCTGAGAAAATATGTTTTAATGGTATCTGGCCAGCTGTGTAAACATGTCAAGAGACAACCATGTAAAACTGAACTGCTCCCATTATGCAAGTTATAGTCTATTTTATTTGTAAGCACAAATCCTAAATCCCTCCTCCAAAATTATATTTTCGCAAACAAAAAATCGGGAAATGAGGAAAAACAAAATAATTCCAGATAATTTTGATGCCTGGGGCTATGGGTGACACGATCAGGTCCATTTCCCATTGAACAGTGAGCTGCCTCCTCTCTGCCAGACTCGGCTTTCCAACCTGCCTTCTTGTCTGAGAGCTCGTTTCGGGGAGGGGTGGGCTGATGCCGATATGGCGGATGGGGAAGGCACCTCACTTTTCACCTTACGAGGTTTCCGCAGCCATCGAACAACCACCTCTCCCCGGCTTGAAAATACGTTGCTGTAAGAATCAAGGCTATCAATTAATGAGTCCTGAAACTCCTGAATAACAATGAGGTCTGAGCGCCCTCAATGTTCAGTATTATGTTTTCGCATTTTGCCTCTGTTATGGGAAGACAAAACTTTGCCCGGAGTAGGACACATTCAACCACCCAACAAGAGATCTTCCTTCTTTTATTAAAATCCTCTTTTTCTGCCTGAGCATTGCAGGGTACGGAAGAACAAGCGATGTGTTTAATTCCAATGTGACCCATCCTCCCAAATGCAGTTCTAGCAACATCCGATACAATGAATTTTTGCTGTTTTGGTTTTTTTTTAAAAAAAAAAAGAGGACGGGTTGCCATTTACTACCACTCCGAGAGGATCAAAAGTAGTGGTTTTGGGTAAGTAAAGTGCCCCAGCACTTGCTTAAGCTGATTCCTCTCTGACCAGGCTTCAGTGGGACTCATGTATGTCTTCAAAGAAAAACCACTGTTGTACTTGCTTCCTAGCTCACCATCACGGGCCTTTCTCTTGGCTGTGTAGGTGGCACAGGCGCTCCGGGACTCAAATCACTTCCCTTTGCTCCAGCGTGTGGGCACAGCTGCATCAAAAAAGAGTGAAATTTCTCACTTCCAAACAGTTTGGTTCAGGTTCTGGTATCAACGCAGTTGCTAAGTGACAGCATTTCCCTGATCCCACCGCTCCGCACGCTGCTCTAAAGCAGCAGAACGCTTTATCCACAGGAACAGACTGTGACAGCATGTTTCAGCTCTCAGCTTTGCTCTTAAGCTTGTATCGTGTTGTTTCTGCAGCGTTTAGCAGTAGTATTTTTCCTTGTTCTCTTCAGCAGTTACACGCAGAGCCGGGTTCCCCAGGGAGCTCCACTTGTGCAGGGCTGGAGATCCAGCGCGCCATTCCTGTGCTGCTGACTGCGCGGTGACGACGCGAAGGAGAACCGCTCGCCGTCTCTGTCACTTGCAGCAGGCTCACCCCGCAAGGTCCTCAAGGTCCGCAGAGGGCTTCTCGGGCTGGAGTCTGAATGACAGCAGTAAGTAATGAGCCGAGCACTGCAAAAAGGCACAGCAGGCTGGCTCGGCTCAGGCGATGGCTCTGATTATTGATAATGTATTATTTTATTCGTTGTTCAGGGGGATTGTGCTGGGGCCTGCGAGCCCTGCTCACGCTATCATGTTAGGCAGTGAATAATAAAAATAAAAAGGCAGTCTCTGTCCCAGTGAAGTAAATGAAAGATGGTTCAGAAATTCCAGGTACGTGAATTAAGCAGGAATGCCTAGTACAGGCAGGAAGAAAGTTTGAGCGTTGGGTGCTGAAGAAAACGCCCACGTTGGCAAGGCTGAGAACAGCTATTTCTCACAGAGCAAATCACAGATAGGGAGTTTTCATGGCCTATTTCTTATCTGGGTTTCCTGCCGGGACACTTCCGTGATTTTCCCCTTCTTCCTTGCTCTCCCCTTTCCCATCCCCAGCCCTTTCTGGTCTGAATTTGTCTCCAGGGGGTAACCCCACCCGATGGGTGAGAAAATGCCTCTCGGGATGCATTCAGTGTGATACGTGCCGCGGGTACAGTGATTTGGGGCTGACGCTGGCTGTGCTGGGCCCCAGCATTAGCGACGCAGTGGCTGTAGCCTCTCATCTGGCCTTGGTAGGTCGGTAGAGTTGTTCAGCTCACCCGGGCGGGCGAGTCTGGGCCTCTCCTGTATGTTACACCGGGAACAACGACAAGCTTGACTGCGGCGTGATGCCTCGCAGAGTGCAGCCGTGCAGCGGGTGGGCTGGGGAAGCTGTGCCGGGTTCACCAGGCGAGGCCGTTCGATTCACCTGCCCCGTCCCAGCTGGGCGCCTGTTGGCAGCTGCGTGACGTTGCTGGCGGGTCCTTCAGACTTGGCTTTCTCACGTGAGGCTCCTCTGCTCTCTGTTACGCTGGGGCTGGAGGAAGAGCACCCAGCTGCCTCGTAAGCTGTCCGAGGCGATGGACTGGCTCTGAATTTTGCTGATGGGGGGCTGCAGTGGAGGGTTTTTGTTGAGGCCCCGGCTCAGGCAGGATTTTAGCAGGTGTTGAGGTCTCCCTGAGGCCAGTTTCCGGCAGGCTGAAAGCAGCCTTTCAGCGTTACCAGTGGTGACATTGGATGAGAAAACATTTTTTTTTTAAACAGTAGTTTCTTCAAAGCAAGATGTGAAAAGCAAAAAGTCCTTCTCAAACTAGAATTTGCTTCCTAGAGTAGAGCACCAAAAACTAATGAAAGCCAGATGCCTTGGCCTGTCCCAGGAACAGGAAAGGGAAGAAAAGCCAACCTCAGCAGCCTGAAAATCTACAGTTACAGGAACCTGCTCCTGGGCCCAGGGTCTGCCGAGCAATAGAGGAGCCTGGGAAGGGCATGTGTTTGTGACCCCAAAACGCGGTGCGTGCAGGCAGCGGAGGAGACTGGTGTTGCTGACACAAAGGGAAGCAGCTTCCAGGGGCTGGACTGCTTCCAGGATTTGCCCGGCAGGGAGGGAGGATGTTGAAAGCTGCTTCAGGGTGCCCAGGGCTCTGGCGCACTAAACAGAGCCCTGACAAGCCCGAGAGCCTGGCCTGAAGGTCCGCTATTGCAAAAGCTGTGCAGGTGTTTAGGGTCCTTCCTGGATGGAGACAGCAATTAGGAGCTGAGCTGTGATGAGCTGTGTTACACAACCACCACGGAAAGACAAGCCCAGTTTGGCCACCCATTGCCCCCTGCTTTCATGTTGTGGTGCCAGTGTGTAGGGCAACGCCGGGCTATGCTCCCATGGTGTGTTCATCCTACCCTTCTGCGTCATCATTTTGCAGGAAAAGAGGTCGGAGTTGTACATTTGTGTATGGAAATATATGAGTATGACAGAAATGAGTCTGACGCACTTTCTGAAAGACCAAGGTCACCATACAAGTGTGTGTATATGCAGGAATGTATGTCTAAAGTAGGTGTGTGTGCGTGTATAAATGTATACACGTGTCTGTGTGTATATAGATGCTCAAGCAAAACATATATGGGCTGGAAAATACCTGAAAGGGCCACGAATAATCGGTATGGTGGGCAAGAGAAGAGAGTGCCCCCCTTTCCCTGGGCTCCCACAGCCACCCCACCTCTGCCAAAGACAATGGCAAGAAGCCAAGAGGAAAGAAAGGGATCGGGGGAGCCAAACCAGGCTGGGCTTCCTCTGTTTCACACTGAAAGTACGGAAATTCGGAGGCTTAAGTCTTCTTTCATGAATGTTTCATTTGGACTGAAATGGCTCATACAGCCACGCTCCCTAACCATGCCCTGGGCTCACACAGACCTCAGGCCGCGGATGTCACACAGTCCTGCCGATTCTTCTGGGTGGGGATGAAACACCGATTTCCTGTCAGGAAAGCTCATCTCTTCCTGGGAATGGTTAAATAGCGCTGACTGCGCGTACACCTTCCGGGAGGAACAAGAGAGGAACAAACCCAGCCGGTTCCAGGTTTTGCAAGTGGTGCAGACATCGGAGAATAATCTTTAGTAATGAGAGACGGATAAGTGCTTTGTTACAGCCCCTTAATGCATGTGCTTGACTGATCCCGAGGTCAGATATTTCTGCCCTGGTGTCCTGCTTCAGACCAGAGAAGGATGCCAGATCCAGGCAACCGCAAGTCCCTGTGTGCTCTGGATCTGGCTCACACTAAGGCTGCCTGCAGGGGAGGATCGGCGCAGGCAGCACTCGGCGTGGGGAGAGCCTCTGCGTGTCCCTCTGCCTGTCCTGGCCCACTCTCCTCGCTGCATCGTCCTGGGCACAGCACGTTTGATTAACAATTGATCCACGCCAACACCACGCAGGTCCGCCAGTTACAGCTGACTTCTAAATGGCACGTAGTCCAGAAGGCACGTGTGGTATTGGCATGGCAAGCCCAGCAGAGCAAGCAGGCCTTCATCATCTATGCTTTCACCAAGATATTGGAGCACAGTTTCCACTTCCTGGCAATTAACTCAGTCTTTCTCATTCAACAACAAGAAGCAGAGTTTGGGAGCTTCTTATTCCAATTAGGAAACCCCAGAAAATTACCGTGACAAAAATATTTTTCCTGTCATTTAAATACAAAGAAAAAGAAAAGACTTCAGGAATATTCCATAAATGGTCAGTTTACCTCCCCTCTGTTTCATTCCTCCTTATCCCTCCTAAGTATGACACAAGCCTAGTATCATCCAAGCCAAGCATGTACCAATGACGTTGAAATTAAATAAAAGTGGGATTGGTTATTGATGGTATCAATGGATACCGATGGCTATCTGACAAAGCTTTTCTGTATATCTAGGTTTTTGCCATTTTTGTCATAAATGAAGTAGCAACTTAAGCTGTTGTTTTAGATGGACAGATGAAATGCAACTGAACCTCTCCTGGAAAACAAAAACTGTCTTGTACACCCCTGTACAGGTTTGACGGGTATAATAGATGTGAGTAAGAGGAGGAAGATCTGGTAGAACCTAAATCAAAACTCCTTTCTTTGCCTTGTATCTTACCAGGAGCGTCACTGGAGCAGATGCCTGGATTTAATGTGAAATTTTGTTAAGCCTTTGTTTGAGGAAGCTGCCAGGAGCACAGCTACAGTCAAATAACTCTTTGCAATGCCATCATTACCAGCAACAGGTATTTACTGAAAAATTGAGTGAACCATTTCCTGAAGACGTAAGTAAAAAACTCGCAGGCTGGTAAAGCATGAGAAGTGGTGCTGCTCAGCTGACTGGACACAGGATTGAGTTTCAGATGACCTGGGTTCAGCCCTTGGCTGTGCTGCACCCTGTGACCCTGAGTTAAGGTCCTTCTTCTCTCTCCCCCAGCCCTGGTGTCTGTCTAGCTTTGCTATCTGTGGGAATTACTAAAGACAGTGTGGTTAAGCATCAAAATCATAAATCAAATGAGGAGCTATTGGGGAGGGGAAGGAGGGTTGAAGGTGGCTGGGTTTCCTCCAGCTTTGCTGCTGTCCTTCCACGTACCGACTCAGTAGCATTGTTCATGGTCGGGGATGGGTATGTTGGACTTGGACTAGGGTGGGCAGGTTCCCTGGTGGCCCCGGTTAAATGGGAAGAGCCAAGTCCCTTAGCTGTGGGTCTGCTGGTGGGGCAGGCCCTATTTAGTTATGTTGAAGGTGGGTTCAATTGCAAAGTCTTTGCGGCCAGGACTGTTTTCAATCTGGTGGCTGTGCCCAGAATAACAGGAGCAGGATGTCAGTGGGAGCCTCCAGAGCTGCTGCGGCACAAATACAGATCAGTCCCTAACAGATAATGTTTCCTGTCTCCAACTCTTAAGAGAGCCTTGTGGGCCAAGTGAATGGAAATCTTCCTCTCTGTTTTACTGGTTGCGGTTTCCAGTTCAGGCAGGTATAACAGGGAAGTGCCTGTTCACTGCTCCATCAGCTCTGGATGTTCTCCAGGTGCCATTGGGGAGACCTGGTGGCTCCTGAGAAAGAAAATCTTATGCCCACGAAGGCTCATTGAAGTGATTACTAGCTATCCCACACCTTGGGAAACCAGGGCTATCTGTGGCTCTGCCCTGAGGAAACTAGGTACCGACTGGATAACGGCCAGGCCTGGGCGAAACGGCCGGGCAGAGCGTGACAAGGGAGCCAGGAGGAAGGAAATGAAGTCAGCCCTGTGATCCACACCAGATGCACACTCACGCTCTGCTACGAGCTCATTACCCCCTGACCATGCACTGCCCTGATCTGCAGCTACAGCTGCTGGGGGAGCTGCCAAACTTGGCAAGGAGCCGGCCCGTTCCCGAAGCTCCCTTTCAGGCACGAGGCAGCCCTTTCCCCAGGGCCCGTGCCGGAGCGGTGGTGGCTAAATGAGTAACACAGAAATCTCCCTGCACGGCCAGCCATAGCACAGTGTCGAAGCGTGGTGACTTGTAGGGACCAGTATGATCCCTCCCAGGCGTGTGTGGTGGCTGATGGGATGGACAAGGCTGAAAATGTTGGGTGGGTAGCGATCACAGAAAATATTTGCATTGTTTATCAGGACATGAAAAGTCATGAGGTTTAAAGGATATATCCACCGAGTTCAACCAGTAAGTAGTTGCTTAAGACAGCCTGCTGCTGGGACAACCAAATCACGGCCTCAGGGCAAGAGGGGAGAAGATCCTGTTCCCCACAGGTCTGCTGGCAGCAGCCCTGGCTCTGTCCTGAACTCCTGCAGGACCGGGATGACTGTGGCTCCGATCCCGGGGGCTGTGGCCGAGGAAAGAGGAGGCGAGCTCAGAGAGGCGGCTCTGTGGGAGCTTCTGACACCAGGAGATGAGGTGAAAGAGCTGGAGCTTGGCCTTTTCATGACTCTTAGTAGCACTGATTTGTTTGAAAAAGTAGCAGTTGGAAGGAGAGGGAGTGGAGCAGACACAGCTGTGGGGTAGGAGGCCAAAGGAGAAAGAGGCAAGACGAGGGAAGACCACTGCTAGGAGACTCATTCAGCCAAGCCAGCTGCAGATCTCATGGCGTCTTTCTTTTTTTTTTTTTTAATTGATTTTTATACTAACAGACAATTAAGCTGATCTATTTATTATTTTGATGTTTCTCTAGTACTGAGTCATTTCCTGGGGGCGGGAGGAAAATAGCATTTTTCTCAAAGCTTCAAAATGGTGTTTTGGGATATGGGTTGAGGATTCTTTGTTTGTTTCCTTTCTTTCAATGAAACAGCTATGTTTAAAAAAGCATGAAAACAAAAGCCAGAGGTTGACAACCCCTAAACTTCTGCCAGAGTTGCTCTTTGCTCACAGAAATGGGTGTCCATAATGGGTAGCCCAAGGCAGCGTTCAGGGTGAAGGATGAGAGCTGCCAAAGCGGCCAAGCACCAGACTGCCTTGTCATCATATTCACCCACGGAGATTGATGCTTTTTCCAGCTCTTACACACGTCACTGGTGTCGGTGCCTGTCTGCTCCGCAGCATGCTGACCTTTCTTTTGGTTTACACATCAAAACGGACTGTTTTGGCAGTGGTTTCCAGTTCAGAAAGCCACATGCCTTTGCACTGTAGTGGACGTAGGGCAAAGCTGGCTATTGTCCCCAAAGCTTATGTGTTAGTAAATGCTGTTGGTCTAGGGAAGCCTAGTGTGAAACAGTGGTGAGTCTGGATCTTTTTTTGCCAGAAAGCTATAACTAAAATGTGTTAGTTAGATCTTTGCCTAATAAAAGTGGTCATCTGCAATCAAGCTAATTTGCTAGAGATTAGAGCCTAATTAAAACCAAAGAAGCAACAGGGCTGCCAGCCTCAGAGCTACGTGCACGCACAGAGCAGCATGCACTGAAAACTAAGGGATTCACTGGCTTTTTGAAAATAAACAGCAGTTAACCATCCTGAAGGAGAAGCCACACCACCCCCAAAGCTCCCATGCACCAACTTCACTTTGTCCTGTTTGTTTGTGGGTTGGGGACAGGTGAACCTCTGGCCATTGTGGCACGAACAGCCAAAACTTCCATTGACTTCAATGGGTCCTGGACCCATCTCGTGGCCATTTTTGTTTGCGTGTTACACACGTCCTGTAGTGCTTGGTGTCCAGAATGTTTTACGCATAGCTTCTCAATGGAGAAGGAAGAAGACATACGCTATCAGAGTTATTTCTTGTACACCATGCAGTTGGCATGAGAGGGGCCATTGCTCTTGGTTGAGCATGGGCATAATTAAGCTGGAAGTCAAACAGGGCCAGTGCAGTTACTTCAGATCCAGAGAGGCTTACTTCAGTGCAATATTTAGCCTGTTAACCTCCCTACATGGTATGCCATGAAGCCAACGGCAGGAGGAAAGAAAACTTTTAGAAGTGTGCTCATTGACCCAATGAATATGGCAGGAAACCACAAAAGGTATGTTGGGACCATGCACAAAGCAAACTTGATCCTGCCGCTACCCCCAGTTTCTCATGTCTTTTTTTCTTGGTGCTGATGCTTGCTAGGACCCTTAGCACCTGGAATTAAGTGCTAGCCTGAAGCACCAACCCTTGGAAGGCAACAGGCACATGGTCAACAGCAGGCGCTTGTAAAATATGGCCTGTCTGTTGCAAACAGCTTGATTGCTTATTCACAACAGATTGTATTAACCCATTCTCAACTAAATTGGGGAGGGGCATTGATTTAACATTTTAAAACAAAAGGAAGCAAGAGGATACTGGTGACTAATTTCCTCCAAACAACGTCATGTGGGTCATCTTCCTCATATGTTGTTTGTTTTGCTGATTAGTCTTTAGGTAGATATTCATATATGAACTATGATTTTCCACTGTGAATTGTGGTTTTCTGCCCAGCAGCAAGTCCAGTTTCCAGGGTAATTGGGAAGCCAACTCCTTTCTAACTACGCAAAAGATGAACTGTGTTTCCTGCAACTTTAATGTCTCCACTGTCACTGGTTGAGTAATAGCCGGACACAACAGTGTCTTCTGTAAGGAAATATGCCAACAGTTGTTGCTTAGAAGTGAATAAAACTTACTTTTTTTAAATGAAAAAAAAAAGTGTTTTGAATGATTTGAAGCTGCAGTTACAGTCCTTTCCAGTCAAAGCTCACCCTTCACAACAACAGGATGCATTGCTCTGTTTAAGCAAGTAATAATATTGGTTTTAGTCACTACACATGCTTCGTTTCCTGTTGGGGATATTGCACAGAAAACCAATTCATTGCATATCAGATAACTAATTCATTGTGTATTTACAGATTTTATATACAGAGATGTTTTCTAATACCATCTGTGCGCGAAGAAAACATATCTTTGCAATAAGCTAGCGTGATCTGTTTATTGGCTGTACGAGCTACAACAAAATTAAGGAAAGCAGCCTCTAAAAGACTGTGTTGCTCTGTTAGTATTAGCAAAGCTGCGTGTATTTAGGGTCTCAATGCTTCTCACTTACGGTCAGAAAAATTTACTGTCACAAGACATGCATTCTGGTTGTGTAAGACCTTTTGCCTACAAACCCCCAGTTGCTTAAAAGGCAATTACTGGGAGCAATGGCAAGATTTAGCCTAAGGACTTTTGCGTTTGCCCCCTGCTAATGATCTGCTGGGATTCTGTCATCTCCCAAAACATAAGCACAGCAGCAGTAATTCTGATGTCTGTCACTGCTTCCTTACTTACATTAACAGTTTATTTCATGGCTGACTTCCCATCTTGCTAAGTTAGTTTCTCCATGTCAGGCTGTACTAATGAATAGAGAACAGATTCTGAGCTCTCTCTCTTCCAGGGGAAAAAAGCACAAGCTCGGCAGAAATCAATGGAGTTGCTCTGCTTTGACCCCGGCGTAAATAGGATCCTCGTCCACCTTCAGGTAAAAGCCCTGGAGCTTTTCTTTCAGCCAGGCAAGTGCTGCTGCTGACATTCTCCTAGAAGCAATTAACATTTCAATCATCTTTGTATTTCAGCAATGCAGTTCCTGCCATAGTGCTGAAGCAATAGGACAGGACAGGCAATGCCCCATGCCTCCGAACTGAGAGGCCGTAATGAGATCCCAAGAAGTTCCCTTATGGTAGAGGACAGGCTGGATCTCTGCACTGCACGTTTAGTGAGGCGCTGGGGAAGGAAGCCCATACCAAAGCCAGTGACAGCTTTTGGGTGTGCATGTGTAAATCGAGGCTGTGCTGTGGTTTCCATTTGTTTATAGAAATATATATTTTTTGAATCTATCTATCTATATGTCAGTGGAGGGTTTTTAATCAGAAAACTATCAACATTTGCAGATCCAGGGTTTCATTCATTCTCTGAAGTCAGACTGAACATCTGCCAGCCCAGCCAATTGTTTTAACATTTTCCAGCCGAGCTATCCACTGCTGGGAAGAGGAAGGGGGGTGTTAAGCCACCATCTAACCCCAAGGGCCAAGTTTCCCTGTCAGTGTAAATCAGGAGCCTCCTTTCAGTCCAGTGGAGTTAGAAACAAAATCGTGATCAGAAGGGACCGTGTTTTTTCCCAGTGCCAACAGCCGAAAGGGTAACTGTGTCACACTAAATAGTCCGCATAAAGGGAAAAAAGAAGCTCAAGGGGAACCTTGTCATTGAACTTCACCTTTATCCTCTTGCCACATGCATTACAGTCCCTGAACACTTCAGCTCAAGCCGTGTTTAGCTCCTTTATCACTTACACCCCTTTTCCATCCTGTTCGTTCCTTTGGCCAGACCTTTCACTGCGGTTAATTGACCTGGTTTCACTGATTTCTGTGAAGATTGGCCAAGCCTCCCAAGCTGGAGAAGTGGGTCACCGTGCATTGTCGACACCGAGGCTTCGGTGGGAGGTTGCCTTGAACCTCTCTTAAGTGAGGAGCCTTTCTGCTGGCATGCAAAGCTGCATTTTCACCTCTATTTCACCAGACTATAGAATCATAGAATCATTTAAGTTAGAAAAGACCTTTAAGATCATCGAGTCCAACCGTTAACCTAACACTGCCAAGTCCACCACTAAACCATGTCCCTAAGCACCACATCTACCCGTCCTTTAAATACCTCCAGGGGTGGGGACTCAACCGCTTCCTTGGGCAGCCTGTTCCAATGCTTGACCACCCTTTCGGTGAAGAACTGTTTCCTAATATCCAACCTAAACCTCCCCTGGTGCAGCTTGAGGCCGTTTCCTCTCGTCCTATCGCTTGTTACTTGGGAGAAGAGACCGACCCCCACCTCGCTACAACCTCTTTTCAGGTAGTTGTAGAGAGCAATAAGGTCTCCCCTCAGCCTCCTCTTCTCCAGACTAAACAATTCCAGCTCCCTCAGCTGCTCCTCATAAGACTTGTGCTCTAGGCCCTTCACCAGCTTCGTTGCCCTTCTCTGGACACGCTTCAGCACCTCCATGTCCTTCTCGTAGTGAGGGGCCCAAAACTGAGCACAGTATTTGAGGTGTGGTGTACCGGTGCCGAGTACAAGGTGATGATCACTTCCCTGGTCCTACTGGCCACACTACTGATACAAGCCAGGATGCCATTGGCCCTCTTGGCCACCTGGGCACACTGCTGGCTCATGTTCAGCTGGCTGTCGACCAACACCCCCAGGTCGTTTTCCTCTGGGGCAGCTCTCCAGCCACAGAGACTGGCTATGACTGACTTCTGTAGGAGGAACTCCTGGGAAGTGGTGTGAGGAAAAGGAGGGTCTGGTGACTCAATATCTGTGTGAACCACGCATACGTTGCTTCAGATAAATTTAACTCAGGACTTGCTCTGTTTTAAAAGCTTCAGACAAAAACCAAAACCAGCCGATTGTAACTCCCCGACATGGGGGTTATTGCCAAATGGATGCACTGCATCAAGCGCTTACAAGAAACCAATGTATCCAAGAGGGAGCAATAATCCTTCTGTTAAAAATTACTGCAAACAAAACTGCAAATGTTGCCATCACTGCTGAAATTTGAACTGTGACAGAGTGGAATTTCCATCCCTCAAAAAACTGCCTTTTGGCCCAAACTGGGAAGTAGAAAGCTTTCTGTTTAAAAAGAAAAAAAATGAACAGAAGCCACAGGATGTACCCTTTAAACCAGCTTTCTTTTTAGACCAGGCTAAAATTATGCTTACAGTTGTATTTATTAAGCTAAATGATCAGCTCTAACAAGACGCGGTCCAGAAAAAGAGGAAAGTAACTTAGTGGATGTGGACAATTTTATTCATTTCGATGGACGTACTGGACGGTTTCAAGTTAAGCACCAGATTAAGTACCTAATCAGTTCAGAGCCAAAATTTATCAAATTTCTGTAAGGAAAAAAATCAATCCCATCTCAGTACAACTAAAGAAGTGCATTGTACTTTAACCAGTTTCCCTTTTGAAATACAGAGAGTCATAGCAATTTGTGAAAACAGACACCTCCCAGGCTGAATCACAAAGATGCTTGGAAATGAACAACAGAATTCAGGTAGTGCCATTTACTGTAAACCAAAGGAGGCCCACGTCGCCCTAGTACTGCCGTATTCTAGTGTAACACTACTCTCTAGAGCACAGCTGCAAGTGTTTTTCTTAGTACAGTGTGAATGACTCAGCCCAGAGGGTTTTTTCCTCTGTTCCCCCCCGAGTGACCTATGTGGAGGAAAAGGAAAACGATGTTTCACACAGGAAGTTTTCCGGTATCTTCCTGGACTTGTCAGCCCTTCCTCCTCTGCTTTCTAACTCTGCGCTACTTTTACTGCAAGCTGGTAATGGCTATGTTGAGACTGAAAAGGGATGGCCAAGTGGACCGCAGATACATACAGCTATGTACCATTCTTGGTCCACCTATTCAACAGTGCCTGTACTACGGAGTGTAACTTCCGTGTCGGTATGAAGCTAGTGGGCCGCTGGTCTAGAATGCAGCTCTGGCATTTCAGACGGTCGCTGAAAGCCTTGCTGATGCGTATCAGACCGATAGCCTGTGGGAAAGGGGTGTCTTCTTTTCATAACCAGAGCACAGAAAGGTCTGTCAGCCTGGTCACCATTCCAAAGGGCTGTGAGGCATCATCTCCTACATAGCATTTGTAGTATTCGGTCTTTATTACCTGCTGACAAGCACGAGCACCAAACTCCCTTTTATTATTGAACGAAGAGAAAGCAGTGAGATATTCAGATTCTCGTGGTCATGGGAGAATAAGGAATGTGCGCTTAGCTGTAGTATGGTGCTCAGCAAATTGTGACCATCACAGGATCGCTCCAATTACTCTGTCACTATATATATGGTTAACAGGCGAAAGCCAAGGCAGGCAAACATATGCTTTGGGTTTTATTTTCTGCACAAGCCTCTAATCTTTCCTCAGGAAATTACCGTGTAGTTTATCAGTACCTTGGCGTTAATTTTTAAAACCTCAAGACTTCAACCAAAAGGAACTGGCCATTTACTGTTTTTCTTTCTTATAAATGTAGTTGTTGTTACCTCATTAATTATTTAGCATCATGGCAGGTTATCGCAACGAGCTTAGCTTGGCAGAACCTCAGGGTTGTAACCCCTGAAGGAAAATGTCATTGCTCTCCTTATCTGATACATTTTGGTTAGCAGAGATTTAAAAGCAGCAATAACAGACCCTTAATAAGATACGTTTGGCAGGAAGATACAAAATAGCTATTAATCTGGTTTACATCTGTTTCCTTTTTCATTCATTTTGCCGTATCTAATTGCATACTTAACATTAATCTGCTTTCACAGTAACTTGGATTATTTTGTTTCTGGGTTTAGCTTCCACATCACTGTCACTGAATTTCATTACTGCTACTTCACCAGTAAATAATGAGTGTCTTTGTACCTACGCACCCAGTCTCCTGCAGTCAAAGTGATCAGCAGCACATCTCTTTAAACACTCATGTCAGACAAAGGTATGAAGAACGACTAGGCTAGCTCCGTTCAGTTCTGTATTGCCAGAGGTTTCATATGCCTAGAGGCTGATAATTATATATAAAACAGTATGAGATTTTGGAAGACTGACGGCAAATCTGTGGAAAGCTTTATGCACTTCAGAAAAAAACTACCTTGTCAGTAAGCATATTTCCCCTAAAGTATGTCATATATAACAGCAGATGTTGCACAGCAGGTTCAGCAAAAAAAGGGGAAAATAATTATTTTTTCATCGGATGGTAAATAATGTTTGTTAGTTTTTGTTTGGTTTTGTTTTTTTTTTTTCCTCTGGTGATGAGCAGAGAAACGTTTCATCTGTTTAGAGAAATGTGAGCGTTTGCTTCTGCCGGTCATTTTTCAATGTTCAGGTGTAGTGGGCTGACTCGTGGGGTATGGGCTGGGGTAGAGCTGACCTTTTGCTGCGCAGCAGCACACTTGCTGCCCACCCATGGCCAGTATAAGGGGCTGTCAGAGAGACTGCCTCAGTCATCCTGGCTGGCCAACAGTGCATGTCATCTATAGAAAAGAAGGGGTCCGAAAATAAGAATATTAAGTGCTTCCTAAAAAGGCAGGGCTGACCTAAGCATGGCCCCTATACTCAGCGCTGTATTTGTTTGCCACTCTGCAGGTGCCGAGTGTGTTGATTGTATTAGAAGTGGATAAATGCAACCCGATAAGGACAACTGTGATGTTCTGCCTGTTGGTAGGAATAATCAATTGCAAAGAAATGGGGTAAAGAGCCAGCAGAGTGAGCAGCAGTTGGCTGAAAAGGTACGGGGGTTAGAGTGGACTGCAGGCTCAATGGGAGCCAGCAGTGTCATGCAGCTCTTAATAAAAAAAAAAAAAAAAGAGGAAAAAAAGTCAAACATCATACTGGGATAGCTCAGTCAAAGTGCAGTCTATAAGCTGTGAGATCATCCTACTATTCTACTCAGCATGAGTAAGGCCACAGCTGGGGTACCATATCCAGCCTGGGGCTATGTGCTTGAGGACAGTTGTGGGTCAGCTTGAGAGAGGCAAAGAACAGGAATGACTCAGAAACAGAAGTTACAGAGAAAAGTTGAAGGAACGGCATTAATCCGAAGAAATGACTGGATAGAGGTAATGATAAATATGTCAATAGCTGCTGTGAAGAGGAAAAGAGACTATTCTTAATGTTGGTTGTAGGAAAGGTAGTGGTGGGCTTAAATTGTAGAAACACATAGCTTGGAAATTAAGAAAAAAAATTGCCAGCAGGAAGAATGGAGATGCAATGGAATAGGTTGTCTGAGGTTGCCTCGCTAGAAGTATTTAAGAACAGGTTAAAACATGTTAGTTAGGCATGGCATGGGTTTGCCTCCAAGCAGGACTGGGAGACCTCCTAAAAGGTCACTCGGTTCCATTTTTTTATGCTTCTGTGCTTGGATGTAATTGTATTGCTTTTTTAGATGTTATATATAGAAATATAGAAGACTTTTCTAGGAACTTTCCCCAGACTATGAACATCAGGGTTTGATCTTTTGGAAACCACAGTGACTAAAAGGCAATGTGTGGGAATTCAGTTTGCCAGCAAAATGACCCTGAGACAGCGCAGGGGACTCTCTCAGCTCAGTGCCCCCTCTTCTTCTTCTCTCTGTTTCTCAGAATTTCTCCTTGAGCTAAAAAGGCGACATACTTGGTTTTAAGTAATGGCAACAGTTGCACAGAATTGGTGAGCAACAAAGCCAGAATGTGTCTTTTCTGCTGCCTCCTGTCACTCTTCTCACAGAGAGGAGCATCTCTGCTCACCTGCGTCTACCCTAAGGAGTTGCATCTTCCATGGGTCCCAGATGCCCAATCCATTCAGCCAGTGCTGCATACAGAGGATACTCAGATTTGCCGCAGCACTTTTGGTAGCTTCACCTCTTCCCTCCTGATTCATTTTGCCAGGGTATCTCTTCACTCAACATTTTCCCCTGTTTGCTGCCAGAACGTCAGGGTGGAGAATTTAAGGTGAGTATTGCAAAAAACAGAGAGCAGGCTTGGGGCACGCAGCACTTCTAGATGTCTTGCTGTTGTTGCCATAGGAGGCAAAAAGAGTGCCGCCAGCACGTAGCGACAGGTAAAGTAACCCCCAGCAGCACCTCCAGTGAAGTTCCCTGCTTCCTTATGCACTGATAAAAGCATGTTACCAGAACAAGAGGAGAACAACAGGTTTTATCCTGGCTTTCTAGGGAGAACAGGGGAGGTAACAGCTTAAAGAGAAGGAAGGGAGGAATAGGTAACGCTTGACACTTGGGCTATCTGGTTTCCAGCCTCAAATGCATGCTCCAGGTGAAAACGTGACCTGGTTTTCAGCTTTACATCTCCTTCAGTGAGTCCAGGGATGGTCTCAGACTAATGGCGGATTTTGGTTTGTATGATTTGAGAAAACAGAGTTCAAGTGATGCTGAGAAGAGAAAAATCAATACACCTCCCATAAGAAATAAAAACCACTCTTGTCCCTTCTGTGCTTGTACTTTTTAAAAATGAACTTCCAGCTGATTATAATAGGTTTATTCCAGCTGAAGAATATGGTTCAGGGTTTGGATGTGAAGATTGTCTTCATTTGACAGACAGTTGGAAGGGTGCACATGCTTCAATAAAGCATTGCTGATTTCTGACAGACAGTAGTATGCATAAGCCCAAATGTACTTTTCTATTTTAATTACATGACCAGTACTCATGAATGGGAGCCTGAGCTTTTTCTCCACTGACCTTGAAAATCCCCTGGAGGTTTATGATGAAATGAAGCATATGTTTTCTGGTGATTTCTGGAAAGTAAGGAAACACAAAAAGCACTTGTTCTAGTTTTGTTTTTTTCAGGAAACAATGTGATACACCATCAGAGCTTCCACATTATTGCAGGAGAATTTGGAAGTTCTGCACGTGAATGCAAAGAGAAATACATCTACGTGAATGTGCTCAGCAGGAACCTATTTGCCTTTCACCCCAAATATTAGGTGACTGCAAGGTAGACAGATAAAGTGGTTTCGATTTGGTTCTCTACAATTAGTATGCCTTTCTTTTTTTTTTTTCCCTATGGGTTTTCTATTGGTTTCTCTTTTTTTCTCTCTCTCTTAAGCACTGCCTTCATATCCATGTGTTACTATTTTTCACACTTTTTTCCCCCTAAGGCTTTCGCTCTGCTTCATCCCAGTTCTTCCCAATATAGCTATGCAGATTTACAACCCTTTTCATCTCCCATGACACTGCTTACATTCACAGGGCAAAAATCAGCCTTTTTCTTGCCAGGTTATGCGGCCATCCTCCCCACCACTCCTGAATGACTCTAGACTGCCACTCCCTTGAGGACTAAACTAGACTGGGATTTATTAAACCCTTAGCCCCCTGTTTGAATGATATACGGCCTCAGGCAGTAGGCACTAAGGCGAATGCACACTGCTTCTTTGTAAAGGCACAGTAAACCATGCTACAGAGTGCGCTGCCCCAGGCATTCCTAAACTATCTTGTCCTGTGTCAGCAAGATGCCTTAAGAACTCTCCATAGAGCTTTCACTGCTCCATTTTCCCTCTGCTCCCACCCTATGCATTTCAACACAGTAACGAAAGGATTCATCCTTAATTGAAATTCCTTTCATCAGCCCAGATATAGCCTGAACAAAGACACTGACATGAAAAAGCAGTCAAGAACATATCTTTAAAATGTCAATTTGCCAGTGACAAGCATAAAATGCAGTCAGTGCAAATCAAGACTCTAAACCCACATTGTATATCACATAGCTGCCACTTCCCCCCCGCTATCCCTCCCATAAGTTTTGATGTTTGTACATCTTTGTTTTCGTTTCCACATTCTTCTCATACTGTATTCACAGCAAATCTGAGGATAGCTGGGTCTTGATTAAACCTTTAGAGAAAGCTCTTATAAACCCTGAATAGTGTCATTTATCTTAGACTCACACTTCTGAAGAAACTGATCATTCAAGCTCTGTGGGTTTTCTCTACTGTTTTTCCATTTTTTTATTCATTCTGCTAAAGTAATTGATGCACTTCTGTCCATGTAGACCTGTAAGTTTAATGGTACGTGGGTTTACATGGCAGGAAATTGCTACGATCTTGCTTGGGTGCAGAAAGAAAAATAAGAATTGAGAGTTCTTTCCACAGGCACAATGTAGGGAAGGATACACCCAACAGAAAAAACATAAGTATGGGCCATCTACTGAAGGCTATATTTAGCTTGCTTACCCTGGGTGACTAATTTAGGTGTTACATCTTAAAGTCTTGACTATACAGAGACCAGGGTCTGGCACCCTGGCAGCTTGCGTGATTGGAAACACCCACCACCCTCTTGAGCTTCAAGGCGACGCTAAGCACAAGGACCAGCTTAAGCTCTCTGCAAAGGAGGCTGCTGTGTCGGACTGCCAAGGGTCGGTGAAGAGCCATGGCCCCAGTGCCTGCTTTGTTCATGGCAGCGTGTTGGAAAGGAACACAGTGTGCCGCTGCCAACAGGGAGGCTGATCTCTGTGGGGTGGAGGGCCTGTCATGTCCCAGGAGTAGCAGTTACTGCCCTGACTCTCCCTTCCTCCTGGCAGCAGAAGGAGCAGCAAGGCCAGCCCGCGGGGGCTCGGGGTCTGGCTCTCCTTCCTTGCTCCATCCCTTCCCTCTACCCTCTGCTTCCTCTGCAGCAGTGGTTTAGCATTAGCCTGGCACTGGTTTGCTGCGGGCAGCAACAGTAAATTTTACATACCTATCTGAGAACCCTGAAACTGGCTCTACGTTTCTAAAGGGCTACTCACTTTAAAAAACTTAGTTATCAACACCTTTTTATTACTCCTTATTAGTGCCTAGAGTTTTAGCTGTGAAATTAAGAAGAAAAAGACCAAAAGCTAAAATCTAATTATACAACTGAAGACAAGCAAATGGAAGAATATATGGAAACAATGAGACACTGCTGGTCAAAATGCATAATGAAGGTATCACTTTCGAATCCTGATTCCCTACCAGCTCTGGCTGCATCACAGGTTCTTTCTTCAGGCCTCTCTAATACGTCCCCATCATATGATCCCTCTTTTTTTTATGAACTCCACTGGCTAATGCTGTGCCTGTAGCACATCCCACGCAGCATTCTTGACTTCATTGACAAGGTTTTCACAGTGTGTCCTCATGGAACATTTCATCTTCTTCTTGTTAGCACAAGAGTGATATATGTCTCCAGCAAGTTCTTGATGCCACCATCTGTTGCCCATGCATCGTCTTTTTCAGACACACCACTTCCCACTACCTCTGCTTCTCTTGTGTTTGGGAGGGTCCTCTCCTATCCCCAGAGCAAGTTAATTTTTCTCCCTCAAATGCTTCAAGCACACCTTTGCCTGGAAGCTGTAAAGAACCTGACAGCCAAGCATCTGATTACTACTGCTTCATTATTGTCCCAGCACCTCAGTTTGGTAGATTCCAGCGTGACCTCTTGCCTTGTGCTTCAACTGGGGGAAACATTGCCTTTCAGCGTTGCTACTGCTTTAACATACTCTAGAACAGGCCTAAGATACACAGATACTAACTTACATGAACAGTAAGAAATACTACTTGCACTCTTCGTGCACTTTTTGTCCAGGAAATAAGCCAAAATGCATTGAGGAACTTCCTGGTCTGAGTTTGGTGTTTGTAACCAGTTCTGCAATCAGATGATGGGGGCACGTGTGCAGGTATTAGATGCAGACTGTTTATCCAGCTGTAACAGTCACACAGCTGGCAAGTGGCAGCAGGAAGTCAGGCATGGTTCATGTTTAAGATACATAATCTTCACAGTGTTGCTGCCAGGTGTCGTCTTTGGCTGCACTCTCACTGTCTTCTCGCCTATGCTTTTGTCTCTCCAGTGTTCAGGAAAAGGAAGTGGAGTGCAAAGTGCTCTGCCCTTGTGACAGGCGTGGTGAGACTACAGGACATGGTGGAAATAAGCAAGACATAACCAATCACCGTGTGCTCTGTTTGTTGTATTTACCTTTTTGGTAGCTATTTGAAGATTTTCCCTGCTACCTGAGGCATCTTTCTAGGTCCATCAACAGTTAATCAAAAGCTGATAATAAAAGTCTCATAGATAACACGTCTTCCTAGGGGTTACTTCCCATCTCTTAGCGGGCTTGACAACTTGTTTATTATTAAATGCTTGCATATTCTACCCTTGCAGACCATATATTAACATTTAGTGAAGAAGCAGGGTACTTCACTGAGTCTTAGTGTCATGTCAGTTGCAAGGCACAGCAGTAGGGACTTCTTTATTTACAGATCATTAAAAAGATGAGTTCTGTGGTAACAGTACAAGCAGAAATACTTGTTTTTCTTGAGCATTTTCACAGTATTTGGTCAAGTGAAAACTATGCAGACGCCTGCTGGCTGCAAAATGAAAAGGAGAAGAAAGAGCAGAGGGAAGTATGGGGTTGGGGGAAAAGAGAGATGAGACAAGAGGGGCCGCTGGAGTGAAGCAGTAGTATCGAGGGGAACACACAGAGGAAAGATCCAAAACAGACATTCTTCAAGCAGCAATTTCAGACGTTGAGCATGAGAAATATTGGCACACTCCCCATCCATTGTCCTTCTGTGCCCACCATAGCTGAGTACCTGGACATAATAATGTCAGAAGATTTGCACATCCTGGAAACATCCTCATCCCAGGGAAAGTGCCAGATCTTTAGCAAAAGAGGTGGCTGAAGGAAGGAGGGAGCAAGGTATGAGGAACCAAAGCTATCTATGGTGGTCGAAGTAGCCAGCACAGTTGTTTGGGGGGCTAATTAGGACAGCTCTGAGACTTGTTTAAAATGTTAGAACAAACCAAGCTCTGGGCAGTGCCAGGGATGGGGGGCACTTTGTCTGTGTTCAGCTTTCCACAGCCACCTCTTCAGCCCAGCAAGTTGCAACACAACCCCCCAGGACTACCGTGGATCCTGGAAGGTTAGGGATGTGGCTGCCACTGAAACAGCACACAAATGGATGGCTAAAAATTCTCTTAATTTTCACTCTCTTAAGCACTTGTGCATTACAGGTCTCTTTTGACAGCTCAGGATACAGGTTACACACTAAATGAGTGCTAATTTTAAGTCCTGATTGCTTTACTTTCTTGAGCTACAAACTCATGGACACTGTGTTTTCAGCTTGCTGTGATGGCAGCAGTATTCAGGAACTCCTCTTTCTTACTTCTCCATCCTTCTCATCCAGCATCATTTCCATTTCAGTCACTCCCTCTTGCTCCTTTCTTCATTTTGTTCTCCAGGACTTTGGCAAATGTTATCTTTCTTGAGGAGGCACCCACTGTGCAGGAACTATTTTATTGTACGAGAGATGGACTGAGATTAATGTAAACTACAGAGAGCGTATGACGAGAACAATGAAGAAACTAATAAGGTTTGCACAGCCCAGTTCACTCGAGAAGCAAATTTCATGACACTTCCCCTTGGATTCAAAGAGGACACTTTAATCTCAGTACTATAAACATGACCTAAGGAAGGACCAGGGTGGAGCATGGGAAATATTGTCCTTTTAATTGTCTATTCTTCGGAGTAGCAATCTACTTACGATATAACAGCCTCTGCTGTCTGGCTCCAGGCGAGTCATACTGCCTTTGAGAGGGTTCTGAGAAATGTTAGTTTCAGTGGATGCTACATGCCCAAATTCCAGCTCTTATCTTGGTTTCAGCGTGTGTGCAGTGAGAGGGACGCGCAGCGGCAGCACTAGACGGGCTTTTCTCAGATCTCATCAGCCAAATCACTTCTCAGGGTATAGCCAGGGTGTTCTCAGGGTTGTATCAGTCTTCCCGCAGAATATCAACAGTGTCTCTTGTAACAGTGTAGGTGGAGCTTGAGGCCGTTTGTGATCCCCAAGGAATTTCACAGGGTTTGTCATTTATCTATTCCGTATTTTCTTTATCCAGATGTTTCTGTCACATTCTATAGATTAGGAGTCTCTTTCAGCATTTCATCTGACATCCGAACAGCCCGTAGGCAGGGCGCGTTGGCTCGGTCTCTGCCACCTGAAGGAACCCAGCATCAGCATGTGGGACTGCTTCATTACCCTCCCCGGCCTCTGGGCCCTGCCACCCTCCCAGCGGGACACGCAAGACACCGGGTATTCTCTGTCCTCTGGAGGAAACGGTCTGTCCATGTCAGAGGCCATGCTTTCAAGCTGGTTAAGAGATACACAGCCTTCATTTTCTCCCTTAACAGTCAGCGTAGATACAATTATTGCTGGCTGAATTTAGGATTTCTGAAATTCCCATTGTTAGCAAAACTAAAGGAAAGATTGATGTGGATGGGGGTTGGTCCTACTTTTGACATTCCAAAGACAAAGGAATATCATGCATGACTGACTCTTTTGTATACAGGTTTTGAACTAACTTTCTTAGAGTTGGCAAACGTTAGCACTGAAAGAGAAGTTCGTCTGAGGCTTGGCACTAATGAAATGACCTCAGCTCAATGTTCTTCTTGAGTTTTTGAAACTTTGTTTTGCCTAGGTAGCAGGTGGGGTAATGGACACACACAAGCAGAGCACCACGAAGGGGTGGACGTGCGGGGCACATCTGAAGTCAGGGCACTGGCTGGATGTACATGAATTACACGGCGAGTACAGCTGCATGGGTATCATTTTCCTTATATTTTCCACTTGGGCTGTTTATAGGTAAAGCTACATTACAGGTTTTTTTCAGCAAGCACACAGCGCTGGTTAATTAATGTAAGGGCATAGTTATAACCAGTTTTAGTAACAGAACGTTACATGTAAGTATGTCCAGTTGTCTCTTGCCCACCATCTTTTGCTTTGTGCTCGCTGGATCAACAAACGTCTCTGAGACACAGTACCACAACCAGCAATTCGTGGGTTCTGCCATATGCCCCCAGTGATTTCTTGATTTATGCAACGAATGATTTGGGATGTGGGTTATCAGTCCAATTTTCTAAGGAAGTGAGGCTTCCGCAGTTGCACGGTATCTGTTAAGTTCTGTGGGATCTCTCCAAACTGCTGACCGATTTCAGCCCAACCTGACAGAGACAGAGAGCTCTCCATGGCTTTCGAGCCTGGGTGCACAGCACGCTTGACACCCGGAGAGCGGAGCTCTGCAGGCTGCCAGCTGCGGGCCAGCTCCAGCCACGTTTCTGCACTAGATCGGCAGTTCTCCAGGAGCGAGACTCAAGGCCACCGGGTGCCCCCCATCCGGACCGCCCGGGGGGCCCTGCCCTGACCAGGAGAGCCGCCCGTGACCGGGGCCCGCCGTGCCGCGCTGGGAGGGATGAAGGCGGCCCCAGCAGCGAACAGCCCTTTCCTCAGGGGGACCCCAGCGGGCTGGCGCGGGAAGGCTCGGGAGCAGCGCCGCCGGACCCCGAAGGCTGCGGGAGGGCGGCGCGGCCCCGACAGCGAGCGCGCAGAGGCCGCAGGCCGCTCGGCGCCCTCCCCGCGGGCGGCGCGAAATGGCCCCCGCCGCCCCCTCGGCCGCTGCCCCCGGCCCCGCGGCGCATGCGCGACGCGCGAGCGGGGAGGGGGCGCGGGCTCTCCCGCTCCACGTGACGGCGGCGGCGGCGGCGGCGGGGGGCTGCCTTAAAGGGCCAGCGGGCGGGCGGCCCGGCCCAGGGGCTGCCGCTCGCCTCCCCGCCCCGCTCCGCCCCGCGCACCTGCCGGGCGCCCCGGCGCTAAGGCCTAGGGGGCAGCCGCGAGCCGCGCGGGCTGCGCTGTGGGCCGTGCCGGGCAGCCGCCTCGTCCCCGCCGGCACCTGCGGCGGGCGGCCCCGCTTCGCGCCCGTAACCCGGAAGCGGTGCGGCTGCGAGGAGGGGAGAGCGCCGGGACATGGCCGCTGCCTGCTCCTGCCTGCGCGCCGCAGCCGGCATGGCCCTGCCCGCGGCGACGCGCGGCTGAGCCTCGACCTTGCCTTCCCCTTCCCCTCCCCTCCCGACCCTCCTCCTCCTCTTCCTCCTCCTCCTCTTCCTCCTCTTCCTCCTCCCGCCGCCGCTCGGAGGCTGCCTGGGCCGGGGGCGGTAGCGCTGCGGGGGGCCCCGTGCTGCCTGGCGGGGCTGGGCGTCCCTGGGGCCGGCAGCGGGGCGGAGCCGGGCGGGGGCCGCGGGCGGCGGCGCTGTGGGGGTAGGGCCCGTGGCCGGGGTGGGCGCCTGTTCCCCGCGGGGGCCGGGGCCGGGGTCGGGGCCGGCGCGGGGGGGCCGCTTTGAATCCTGGAGCGCCGCGCTGAGCCGGAGGGGCTGGGAATTCGTGTTGTAAATGCGTACATGTGCGTGTGACCTGCCGTCTGTGAGGGGCCCGGGGGGTGGTCTAGAGGGTTGCGTTTACTGTAGCGTTAGTTGTGGGGCTTTTAAGGGCTGGTTGTACTCCTTTTTTTTTTTGTGGAGTTGGTTTCTTTTTTTTTTTTTTTTTTTTTTTTTGTATAAGCAGGTCTTCAGGCTTTGAAGAGCTGGGCTATTTTTGCTGAACTGTAGTTCCTCCAAGGTTGTCGTTGCTTGCATTTTGGGAGGGCAGCTGGTGGCCTTGCAGGAAGGCGCGCAGGTTGCGTTGGAGGAGGGCCCTGGGTCGGTTGGTTTGACTTCTCTCCAGCGTAGGTTAGTTTTTCTCCGGTGTCTCTGATGCCAGAACAAGGCCCCAGAATGAACGGTTTCTCTCTGGGCGAGCTCTGCTGGCTGTTCTGCTGCCCGCCTTGCCCCAGCCGCATCGCTGCCAAGCTGGCCTTCCTGCCCCCGGAGCCCACCTACACCGTGCTGCAGCCCGAGCAGCAGCAGGAGGCCGGGGCGGCGGCCGGGGCAGGGACCCCGACGGGATCAGGCACCTGCAGTCTGCACCTGAGCGAGCGGGCGGACTGGCAGTATTCGCAGCGGGAACTGGATGCCGTGGAAGTGTTCTTCTCCCGCACGGCTCGAGATAACAGGCTGGGCTGCATGTTCGTACGTTGTGCCCCCACTGGCCGGTACACGCTGCTCTTCTCACATGGTAATGCTGTGGACCTGGGCCAGATGTGCAGCTTCTATATTGGCCTTGGCTCCCGCATCAACTGCAACGTCTTCTCTTATGACTACTCTGGCTACGGGGTGAGCACCGGCAAGCCCTCTGAGAAAAACCTGTACGCAGACATTGATGCAGCCTGGCAGGCGCTCAGGACAAGGTAAATGGATATTGGGGACAAGGTATTTCTGTATCTCCGTTTAATCCTGATAAGTCCAGTGTCTGCACAATTAACCTGCTGAGAGGTGGAGGGGAAGGGTTTGTAGATGGTTTGAGTTATTTCGATGGCCTCACCACATGTTCCATCAACAGCTACAACGCGCTTTGCTGGATGGCTTCCTTTGTTAAAAGGATGCGCAAGCCTTCATCCTTGGGCTTTTTCTAGATTTAGGGGTTCAGTCAGCTGTACCATTACAAATCTCCATCTTGAGCAGGACATATTGCACTGGTTGCAGTTTGAGCTTTCATGATGGAAAACAAAAAACCAACCTTTTGTTTGAGACTTGCCTGCCACTTCTACGCTTAGAGGTAACCCAGTTGAGTCAAAACTTTGAATTTGGCGGTAGCCTAGGCTAGTGCTTGCCAAGAAACTGCTGCTGTTCTGTGATGCGCCTGGGGTTTCATGCAAGCTCGTGCGACATAGACGTCTTTCTCTTTTGGCAACCAAACAACTGTTATCAAATTGGGTAGGGTAGCGGGGTGGAAGGAAGAAGTGTTGACAGGTGGAAGTAGAGCTGGGGATTCTGCCAGGAGGAGATGCCGAAGTAGGTGGCATCCAAAGGGATGGAGCAGCAATGAGAAGACTCTGGCAAGGCAGCGTGGCCTGTAGGAACAGGGAGCCCTTGGCTTCCAGGAAATCCCGAGCAGAGCTGTCGCCTTTGGCTCCTTGCTACAACTGATTGCCATCCCCAGGCCTCTGTTGCTTCTTCTGTCCACAGCAACAATGAGCTCCTTTTGCTGTTGTGTAAGCGGTTCTTAAAGCAGGACCTCGCGGAGCGTATCGTGAAAGGGAGAGCTTTAAAAAGCTTAAATTGTTGCAGTAGGGCAAGAGAGAAGAACGATGAACGTTTTCTGTTCTTGGCTCTGGGGTTGTGTAGATGAACTTGGCTTACGTGAAATGAGTATTTAATGTCTTAGGGATACGTGCCAACTTCAAAAATAGTGACAGGAGTTGTTACTAATTTAGATAATTGGCTTTTCAAGGATCCAGGGATTGGTCAGTCATCGAGTCCAAAAGGCTTTTGACATTGGTCTGCCCAAGTCAGGTTAAGAGCATGGGGGAGAAAGGTGTAGGGGGAAGTTACCCTTTCGTAGCGTGCGTTCTCTCTGTTTGGTGAATAAACCAGATTCTGGGTTCATTTTCCAGGACTACCCCCCCCCCCCCAAAAAAAAAAAAAAAATTGCTTGAATATAAATATGGGTTTATGTAAAGAAATAATCTTGATATGCTGTATGCAGAATAAATGCCATTATTGTGCATATGGATGATGTAAATAAGGTTTAAGGGAGGAAAAGTGCTTTGTCTAAGCCAAGCCTAGTTATTGTTTGTCCTTCAGTTGCTGTGGTTTCTCTCTGTTTCACTTAGTGTTTAGTTGATGATATTTTTTCATGAAAACCTTCTAGAGCTCTGAAAAAGCGCTTTCACATCTGCCTGGAAGTGCTCCTGTCTTGACAGGCATGAGTACATCTTTAAGATCTACGTAGATGCAGAAACAAGGGATTCCTTCACTTAAGTCTTTTGAGAAGCCTGACCCAGTAGGTGATGCCAGCATGTGCCCAGCTTGCTCTGAGAGGACTGTGCTCCTTCTGTTGAAGTGTGACTGGAGGAAGTTTATGGTTTTATATTGGAGTCCTTTCTGTAGTTTGTACAAGACCTAGGTTCTGCTTTCCTCCTTAAATTGAGGGGCTGGAATTTGCCAACTCTTAACTTTGCCATGTTTGTAAATCCCACGTCCTAGTGCTACCCTGAAGTACTGTTAGAGTAGTTGTGTTATCATCGGTTAGATTTTTGGGAGCCAAAGGAAATCTTACAGTATTTTAGGTGCCCAGTAAAGAAATCTGTTACTGTAAAATGTAAGCTTAAAAAAAAAAGGTAATCTGTCTATTAACAGATAACTGTCTTCATAACAGGTATGAGCCAAAACGATAGTCTTTCTGCTGAGGAATTCTCTAAGTGGTAGTGTGAACTTTGATAATTTCTTAGCCCTTTTTAGTAAGTCCAAGTGGCTCACAATTAAGTGAAATATTCTACAGTAAAAATACAAGTCTGCTTCTTGAGGTAAAATGTCATATTATACCATTTCTGCTGCAGCAGTTCATTGGTAGCTTCCAAGAGTTTGTGTATGCTTTCATTCTTAATGCAAATTCCTAACATTTGGCCTGTAGTCATATGGTAGTGAACTGTAATGCAAAGTTAAAAGTGAAGTCTTAAAATAGGAGAGGTTCACTATGCCATCAAAAGCATTTAGTCATCTGTGTTAAGTTCTGTGGGAAGCTGTTGCTCTTCTGAATCCACCAGACGTTCCACCTGGCAGCAGAAAAGAATCATTAAAATGTTGGAAGTCTGAGATTTTTCTGTTTTTTTTTCTTTTTTTTTCTTTTTTTTTTTTTAAATTGTGCCTGATAAATTAATATTTGCTAAGTATCAGTGGTACTTATCAGTGTATTTTGGAAGTTGCCCTGAGTAAGGCAGGAATTAACGCTACACTTGGACAAAACAGATTGCTGCCAAATTTTAGAAATGATGGTGAGCTGACTGTGGTTGCAAACGTGGCTGCAAATTTTTACTATATTGTTTCAAGGTACTGAAATGAGAATCTTGCTACCACATACAGATTTAGATATTAAACCTTATATAACAAATTATTCTAAAACTGTCTTGTAAACAGTGGATGGAAAATAAAATCATCAAGTTTTTTTGTTCTGTGTCAATTACCAGCCTGTCTTTGGAGAATCAGTGTCAACTATTGTCCATTCTTTTAGTCTTTGTAAAGAGTAACTTATTTTCCTTAATTCTAATTAAATGAGTATCTCTCCTCATGAATAAAGTGTACTCTTCAATGATAATTTTACTAATCATTAAGTTTGAATGCTAACTGTCTTTCAGCCTAGGTAAAGATGTTGACATATAATTTTATTCCCTTAAAATGAGTTTTTATAGATGTTCCTTCAGAGGTTTAACTGTAGCATTGGTTGCTCTAGTTCCAATATCAAGTATTAACAAGTAATTAATTTGGGCTTTTATATATATTTATTTCCACTTGATTAACAAATTTCCATCTGGTATCTAAATGCTTCTCAAAAAGAATCTTCTGTTTCATTGCTTCAGATGACATTTTTTGTGAGTGTTTTGTTTTAGGCCGGTTGGTCTGTTTCTGTTTGTTTGTTCCAAAACCAGATTGAAGAGAAGCTGTATCAGACTCTGTCTTCTCTCATGGTCCATGTGGTTTTAAGTTGCTGCTTTTTATTGAGATGTGATTAACTCTTATCCTAATATCTGACTGACTTAGTACAACATCTGCACAGTGACTTGATTGTCGTCATCCTCCCCCCTTTCCTGAATTCTACGTGGAAAGGTTGAACTTTCTAACACTTTACATTAAGACAATGTACAGTACTTAAAAACAGGATAAACACTTAGGGTTTGGGTACAAGGCTTTAGCACAAAACCATGACTGCTTTGTTGATTGCGTGCTATTTATATTAAAATCAATTTGTATGTTCTCTAAAAATTTGGAGAAGATTTGTGAAATATTTTAAAATCCCAGTCAAATGAAAGAAGGCACTGCTTCCCTACTCTCTCTGCTTCTATAGTAGAGTATCGAAGAGGAGAATGTATTAGTCTATCTTTTGGATATTGAAAGGAGGTGAAGAAAATGTAGTTAATAAATAGCTTAGAAGAGCTGTTTTTGTTGCATTTAACAAAACATAGCTTGGTGTTTTTTCATGGTGCACAATACAAACTACTGTCTTCTGTTTCTGTTTAAGCTTTTGATAAATGATCGCTGGTATTGTAACGTTTAAATCCTTCATTCTCAAAACATGTACATTTGAGTTTCTCTTTAAGTCCGTAGGAGAGCATTGGTTCGCTTCCATTTTTCGTTAAGCTTCCTGGTCAATATGGCATGATGAAAGGAACCGAATTGTGAAATGGTATAGTAAAATGCAAGGGCTTTTGATCAATGGATAGCAGATAGTTTAGACTGTTTAAATAGTTTTTTACACTTTTTCCTCATATTTAATGTTCAAAAAAACCCAAACCTCTTATTATATGGGAATTTTATTATTTGTGGTGCTGATCATCAGTCTCCTCTTACTGTCGTTTCCTTTGCAGGAGTTGGTGGAAAAGTGTTACAGTTTTCATTTGAGTAAAATTAGGAAACACAGCTAATTGGATTAGACTAGAGTGATAACTAATCTTCTGGGGTTGTGTCAGTTTAGTTCGTCTCCATTCTGAGTTGCTGAAGTGGTTACAGCTTTCTAGGTGAATAATAGCTTCAGGTTTTTTTATCTTGATTTATCAAAATAATTAATTCCTACTTTAATTTTCTTTGCAACAGAATCTTCTTCCACTAGCATTGTGTTTCTGTGCATGGTCTAACCTGAGTTCTTTAGATGAGTACTTAGAGGTTTTGATAGCAAGTTACCAACTGAATTCCTGACACGGCCGAAGGCAGTGCTTGGTGGAGTCACTGAAAATAGTCCTGGAGTAATAGGGTTCCCCTCGTTCATGGTGCATCACCTGGTCGATTTTTCTGGCATTGACTTTCATAGGGTATTTCCCACTTGCAGTTTTTTAATAATGTTGATACGGTGTCTGCAAAGGATTGTTTACAGAGACTATTCTCTAAAACGGAACTTATTCTACCTGCGACAGTCAGTACTTCAAGAAAAACAGCGTACAACTTTGCTCAAAAATAGAAATGCACAGAATAGTCTCCTGTTGTTGTCTATGCAGGGAGCAGAGATTAATTCAGATGATGAGCATCCCAGGGACAAATACCAACAACTGTTTAAAACAGGTGCTCTGGTGTTTAAAGTTATTCAAAATGTTTACTGAGCTTTGGTGTCGTCTTACATCGTTTAGTCACTGAGGTAAAAGTAGTTTTGTTAAATATTTCCCTATTTCTGTCAGGACTGCGAGATCAAAGCATGTTTAAGGAAAAAAAAAGAGAGATTTTTTCACTGTCAAGAATGTTTTGCAACTAGAGTTATTTGGGAGGAAAAATAAGCTGCCAAAAAGCCTTTGGCTAGCAATACTTGTTATCCTGGGTGCAGATAGTGCTGAAATTCAGCTGCCTGACCTGGAGATGTTTACCCTGCCGTACAAAGGTTGTAGGACCTGGTTCTCAACATCATCAGAGCATTGAACACAAAGGTTTGTAGAGGACCGTGTTGCTAAATCCTCCGTGCTGAAGTAACTAAAGGTTTCTGTTTGCTTTTAGCGCTGCTAAATCGCATGAAATGTACGAGACAAAGGCAAGCTTCTTCCCTTTCTCGCTCTGGATAGAGAAGTGTGTCACCTTTTGAGACCGAGCTGATGGTTGTTACAGGGAGGCTGTTTGACCTGCGCACATTGCTGGTAGCACTTAGATTTGTTCAATTTGTTCTTAACAGCGGAGTGTGAGCTGGACTGTGTGAACGTCAGTGGTTTTGCTGTGGAGCAGGGTCAATCTCCAGTCCATCACAACCTCAAAACCAAAAAATCCCTCCAAAATTCAACCTTTATCCTTTGTTACTCTGCTATTTTGGAGTGTTTCTAAGTGCTGGGCTAAGTTTACACTAGCTTACTACTTGTGACAAAAGTAAAAAGAACAAAGGAAAAAAAAAACCAATTAGCAATGCTGTGCGGGACTGTAGATGCCTTTGGGTATAGGTGGAGAACATTTCAAGCTACAAAAGTGGATTATCTGCCAGCAACTGGTTTTGTGGGGAAAACTGACACTTCTTGAGCAAATGGATATTTATATTTCCATATTGAATGAAGAAAACAGGTTCTTTTCAGTTTTCTGTTTTTTTAGTCCTGTGCTGCTTCCTCACGTGGAGATAAACTAGTAGGAAGGCAGTGCCAAGCAATTAGCTGTTTGGAGCTTAACTTCTGTAGCATATGTCTGAATTTTATATTTTGTTTTAATATGACATTTGCCTGGTGGAGAGGGCAATGTGATTATAGCAACTTTTACTTTTAAACCCTGCCTCAAAAACACTTCTAAGCAAAATACTGGGAAACGAGTTCCTTAGATGCATTCTCTGTTGGCTTTAAAGACAACAGTCTTGAAATTATGTAGCACTAATAAATTAAATGAACAAATAACATAGCCCTTTTATTTTTCCTAAAGCTGGTAATAAATTTAATGAATAACTAATACTCCCTTCTGCCCTCCCTCGCAAATATAAATCAATTACAAGGCTGCATTGGAAGCAGTTGAAATGAGTCATAAAATAAGCTGCAAATATGTTGTACCTAACATGTCTGTGCACATACAGGCTTGCTTTTGCCAATTAGCCCTTAAAAAGGGCAGAAATCTTTCTCTGTTGATTAGGAGATAGTTTTAGTTGCCACTGCACTTGAGAGAAATTTAAGGCATTTATCCATATGCAAGATGAGGGTTTCCTTGTGTTTTCTTGAATCGGGGAAAGGCACATCTTTACAGCCTTTGAACGCCGGTGGCTCTTCAGTGTCTCTTCATGCGAATTTGAGTATATATTGACTGTTTATATTGATCTGAAATAGAAATAATTAAGGATGTGTTTTTGTCTAACTCTAAAAACCTGGGTTTGCATGGGCTAAAAAACAATAGGTGGGCAAACCTCTTGTATCTATGGGAGTCGGTGGGCAGTGGGTAACTGAGATCGCTAGAGACTAGTACTTGTCAATTGAATAAGCAGTTTCAGTGAGCCATTCACTACTACTTCATCTTGACTGTCCTGCGTTCCAGTTTTTAGATGAATGACTTACACTGGTCTGGCATGCTCAGCCTGACTTCTGATGATGAAGCTGAATTTCATTCCTGCTCTCCAACTGAGTGTTTTGTTGGTGTGGGTTTTTTAATGTGTCAGGTTTTGTGAGCAATGGAAGTGTGTGATTGTAAACCCAGGAAACTGTATGAGCACAGGAGAATAAAGGTTAATAGAAGGCTAAGAATGTAGAATGGGATGAATAGTGCATAGTGTAAGCTTAAGGACTGAGGAACATCTTTGCATTCTGTATTCCAAAGGCTGATTTGAGAAAAATGGATTATTGTGGCATGTTTGCACATGAAGCTATGCAACCCACAAACAGTCTCGGAAAGGTGCAAATGTAGGGCAGTTGTATAATGACAGTGTTACCCTGGCATTATCTATATCCATATCTTTATTCTATATTTTTTTGACCACTATGTTAGCTTCACAGAACAAAGCTGCTCCTATTGGCATTAAACATTGTGGTTGGATTTGCTGACCGTGAGACCAAATAATACAAAGGCACAAAATCGTGCTAAACAGTGGGATCTGGCTCAATGCCCACCCACCTTTCCACCCTTGGTTTCATGTCTCCCAATGAGCACATGCACATCTTTGGGGAGAATCCCTGCAATCACGAAATAAATCTGTAACATCTCAACTTTCAAAAAGGGGAATTCCATGTGGGTTCACAAATGAAAAATGATGTTGATGTGGAAGATGACGTTTAAGTTAGTACACTTGCCTCAAAGTCCAGAGGGAAAAATTGAAATTAATCTCATTTGTATTGCAAATTTGTTAGAAAAACTTCACGTGCTTTCCTACAGTAATATTATTTGTTGGTACAGTCTCTTGAAATTCTTTCTAGGTACATCTTTCAAGATGAAAATGCTTCTTTTAACTGTTAATTTGGAATTAATTGTTGGTTTAGACAGTTTTGAGTATGCTTTTAGGAAGATCTGTGCTACCATGCCTGATTAAAACATCCTGCTTACATATAGAAATGTTACTTTAAGAACTTTGACTCTTGTGAGCCTTGTTTATCAGCCAAGGCACGCTGCTGAAACAAGCTGCATACATTAGTGTCTGGCAAATAACCCCTCTCAAGGCAAGCAGTGTCAGCTAGTAGCTCAAAGATTTTTTTTGTTATTTTTTTTCTTTTTACAGGATGCTGCCAAATTTCTTAAGATCCCAGTATGTTAGACCAGCTAAATTTAACTTTGTGACATGGCATGGCCACTTCTTTTTGTGTGCAGCAAATGAACTACTCTGGAGTAATGGATAACGGCGTCCAACAAGTCTGAAAATTTTGGGACCAACGTGTTTCTCAGGAAGGCACCCTTTAAGTAGTATGGCTTGAAATGTCCCTCTTTTAATAAGGTTGTTTAGAAAGGGTTTTGCTCAGATTATAGGATTTTTCTGGACATTCTTCCTCTCTGCTGACTTCTAGTTAGCTTTGCTTTGGATGTTCTCATAGAACTTGAAAAATGGTGCTCGATATCAGCAAAGAAGGAAAACAAGCTCTGTATTTTTTCCAGTGTACACATAAACTGAGATAAGGTTGAGATTATTATTATTTGGTGAATCTTAATGGCTCTTTATAATAAATTAAACAAAGTGCTTTGTCTTAACTATTACACTCTACAATAAATTGCAAGCCTTAATAATATGCAAAATAAAGAGAAGCCAACAGTAATACAGAGGTAGACTTCTGTTAAGGATTTTGCAACCAAAATGGTGTATCTACGCTTTAAAGGAAATTTTAAGTAGTTAACTTGCTGCCTTAGGCATTGGACTGGTTGTTTGTGCAGATCTTAATCTTTGTCCCATCTCTGTATAGTCTTCCCCAACATCTGACGAATTTATTTAAGTAGGATGTTGGCTGTATGGTGGCCTGGGGAAAGTGGCATCTTTCAAGAAAATGGTCTTGTTTTTGAAGTATGTTCATCAAGGCAAATTTACAAAAATAATCTTCCTCATGCTGTTTGTTCTTTACAGCTTCATTTCTCACAAAAGTGTGTGTATGTTTTGGTGTGTTGTTTTGGTTTGGTTTGTGTTTTTTTTTTTTAACTGAAGTAGCTAATTCAGTATTATATTTGTTTTGGAGGTGTTCCCTGGACAATTCTTACCTTGAGGCAGCTGGTCAAGAGCCAGTCAGTCTCCTCCTTCCCTTAAGACTGGAATGTACCTCACCTTGCATATTGAGTTGTATTACACATTTTCTTCGTAATACTTCTTGTTGTTCCCTGTGGTAAAAAGCTTGTCTGTTTTTCTAGTAAAGCGTGGTTTTTAATGTGTCTTAATAATGCTACAGAAAAAGTTTGCGTTTCAGTCTGGGTATGAGCATCTTATCAAGTTCAACCAACTGTAAAAGTACCAGAGTTGTAGGAAGAGGTGAGGTAGTGTTTCAGCTACAGTTTTGCTATTTTTATGAATACTAGTTTATAAACACGTAACCTTTGCCTCAGACTGGTTAATCATTACACTGTGACTTAGCATACATTGCAGGCATCTCTTCCTGATGGAAGAAGCACCCTTTCAGGAGTCAGTACAGTAGTTTAAGATATTAAGTGGTTTAACCTTAAGCCTGACCAGTATGCATAAAAGGTTTTGACTTTCGATGGATCTCTGCCAGCTTCCAAACTTGTGTTTCTCTGATACAGAAACCCTCTGCCCTCTCCCCGGAGCTCTTGCTAATTATTCATGTAATGTGATGTTCACTTCCAAAGCCTCCTGTGCATAAACCCAGTACAATTAGTTTTTTATCCTGTTTTTGAAATTTGTACTAAAAATCAATCTGATAATGCAGAAACTACTATCTGTGAAGGAATACAGGCACAAATATAGTTGTCTTTTAAAAGAAGAAATTATTGTAATTTGTATTTGCATTAACAAAGAACAAAGATGATAGAATGTACTTGAATATAACTTGGATCTGAATTCTTGATGTGAAAGATAAGATTGTCATAAATCCTCTGTGTTCACCCAGTTTTGTAGAGGGTGAGAGGTTGTAAAGGCTCCTTAGTTTACTGAGTTCTTTTCTATCCCGAGACTAAACAAGCTGTCGCCAAATACACCACCTTTCCAAATTGGGTGCCCTTCTGTCAAAGCTCATCTAAGATCTGTAGACCATTTTGTGTAGAGCATTGAACAGACACTATTGGTATAAATAAGACCTGGCTCCTTCCAATTATTTCAGGACATGACCCTTTCCCTCCAAAAATCCACTTTAATAATGTTTGTAATGAGGAATGTTAAACCGAAGGATCTTGGATATTTCTTACCTGGATGTAGTTCTAAACTTGTTGCATTTCAGCAGCAGGAGAAACTGAACCAAAGATTATTTGTCTCTTTGGTTGGACATTCACAGCAATTTTCTATTTTTCTTTTTTTTTTATTACGAAGTGAGCGTTAATTTGGAATAAAGGCAGCAATGTTAGCTTAAACTTAGCTAATTTTATTACTGGGATTTTGAGGGGGAGAGGAGGAACTTGATTTAGCAGGCATTGTTTGTCATTTGTTATACTGTTTTTCTTCCTTCCACTATTCCCAGTGCTTCTGGGCAATAGTCTAACGTGAACTATGTTCTTTCCTGCTCTTCACTGTAGAACTAATCAGGCTTCCTCTTAAAATATTTTTTTAAAATTTTCATTAAATATTTCTATTTTGCCTCAGTCTTCAAGCTTTGTGGTACTAGGAGAAAGGGAAACACTATTCATTTGTAAAACATAACTGTGTGGAGAGCTAAATAGGAAAAGTGTGTGTTGGGGGAGAACACAGCGGTAGCTTATAACTAAAAGTGCATATGCCATGAAGTGGTGAACTGCAGAAAACCTAGATAGCCAAAATGTTACTATCCAGATTGGCGTCTGGCTGTAATGTAGACATTAATACACCTACTTTTCCAAGCACTGCACTGTTATCTGTTATTTTGAAAATAGAAACTCCAACAGCACAAGACTTCTTTATGCTATGCTGGTTTATTGGTAGGCAGTTACGTGCCGGTGTGGCACACGCTGGAATTGCTAACATGTTTTTCCTGCATAACCAGTTGTTCTCTGGTGATACAGCAGTCAAGTAGGGAGCTTGCTTGCTTTACAAGGACTGCATCACAGATAGAGGCAAATAGGATGCTCAATAACATCAGGAAGCTGCTTCTCTTTTGCCTTTTATTTTTATTTTTTTAAAATTTTCTAAGAGGCATCTGCAGGTCAGTTTCTACCTTTAGCATCAGCTGGAATAATGCACTTAACTGATTGCATTAACAGTTGTACTGCTAGGTACTTCTGCTACTTGTGGAGTAGCTAGCTGTTAATTGGTAAGCATCCTTTTTTGAGGGGGAAAAAGTTGACTAGCAAGAAATCTTTCACCAAAAAGACTACAATAGCAATTGGCCCTGTTAACTAGGTATGTTGGCAGAAGACAAAGTATGGAAGCATGCTCTTTGACCATCATTAAAACCTCTTGATTTGCACAATCTGGGCAAAATATCTTTTACTGCACAGAGGCTCAGATGATGCTAGGTAAGATAGCTGGGTAAGCTGAACAAGTATGTATGACCTGGATTCAGGACTGAATTTTCTGATGTGAGTTTAGGAAAGTTACAAGAAAGCTAGTACTTTTCTAAATGTGCAGAAGTACTGTTCCCATTTCTTAGATTAACATTTATTACTTAATATTTTTGCATATAATTAAATGCAGATAGCACAAGGCAGGTTTCATGAGCACTTTAACTGAACAGAAGTGCACAGGAGAAACTTTGTGCTAAATTTTATTGTTCACAATTCTAAGTAGTATTTACTGGAGAAGGGAGGAGGGATTTAGCCACTGGGTTTGTGGTGATAAAGGCTCTGGCTAGGAAATTTGATTTTTAAGCTCTGAACTAGTTATCTGTGGTCTGCTGTTTTAGAACATCTGGTGCTGTTAATCCTGGTGATTGCTATATATTTTTTTTCAATCGTCTTAGCTTTATATTGACTGTTACTGGGGCCTGAACATTTATTGTGCTAGAAGTTCATTAAAGGAACATGTGCAAGATGAAAATTAAGTGTGAAACAGTGCAGGTTTAAATATTGGCTTGATAATGTATAGATTCTGTGAAGCAACAGATCTTTAATCCTGGTGAGTGACAGGAATGGAAGAACTTGAGGATGCTTAGGAAGAAAGGAATTGATGAGTCTGATTTAAGTGAGAGTGCCAATATAAAAATGGTGAGAAACAAAGAACACTGATATTTTTCTTGTTTCAGAAGGATGCTGGAAAAATCTTTTCTAGTAATAGATTGCTTTCATGAAATAACTCTCATCTTCCATTTGGCAGTTATCACTCTTGGTATTTGTTAGAATATTTAACGAATCTAGCTGAAAATGGATAATTGAGAGAAGGCAGGAGAGACTCATCAGGAGAGTAGTGTTTCTCCGTGAGGCTGCGAATTTGCCACTTTGAAAGCAGATGCTTAAGTGCATACAGATTCACACTGTAATAAAGCTCAGTGTTTGGAGCAATTACAAAATTGGTATGTGTTTTCCCCACTTATCTGGGGGTGGGGGAAGAATAAGGTTACGGCGTCACTTATCCAAGTAGGATTTCTTCCTATTTATGATTCACAAGACATGTCAGTGCAGAGGAGGCGCCGATTGTTTTGATTTTTTAAATCAAAAGAAAATACTGCCTTTCTTCTTTAAGTCTGTGGAAATGGTTAGAGTAACTCAAAGAAACATGAAATATTTCCAGAGAATTAGAGGACTATCCAAGCAGGCCGTGTGGTCTCCTGGATAACACAGGCTGTGACACTTCTTCCCTTGGCTTCTGCATAGAGCCCTTCAGTGTTTATGAGATATTGCATATCTTTGAGAGAAGCCTAATCTTATTTAATAACTTTGCTCTTCTACAGTGCTTGCGCATATTAATGTAAGTATATAAGGGAAAGAGAAATCCTACTGCCAGCTGAGTCATCTTCATATAATGCTGGCTGATAAAATATTCAAATACTGGGTACAGATGCATTCATTTGCAGTCGGTTCTTTTTAGGAATATTAGACCAGTCCATTGGTACTAATCCCTTTTGTATCAGGACCTCTCTGCCATTCTTGTCCTCCATCCTGCCTTTCTGCCCTCTTATCCCGTTTCTGTCGGAGACTCTTAAAATCACTGCCAGAGCTATACTAATTTTTCTGGATGGGAAGAAGCGATGCATCCAGTTTGTCTGCTTGCATACTTTCAAGGCCTTGTCCATTCCAGCTCCCATGTAATCCTCTCGGACTCTGGCTCTGGGGGAGAGACTGCATTCATATTTCCAGCGATCTTTGAAGAACAGTGTGAAAATGGCTTTAACTTTGTCTGCTGTAATAGGATTTTGCATACAAGCACCTGCTGTTTGTTGAGACTGTTCAACTTTTTCTTTGTTCTCCTCCATTAGCATTATGGGGATAACACTTAAATCTTTTTTTATCAGCTTGTTTTCTGGATGTAGTTAAGATTGTCTGTAAGTGACGTAAGGAAAATGCTGTATCGGTGCCACGTATTTCATGTTTAATGGCTCGTAAGCTATATCAAAGAATTGTAGCAAAACTAGTCATTTAATGCTGTTAATCTTTGAAAACATGAGGTTCCTTGTAAAACCTGAAGATGAAGTAGCTTTTACTTAGAGACTGAAACATAAATAAAATTACAACAAATAGGTGGAAGAGAATGCAAAGGGAAGGCAAGAATGGGGGAAAAAAAAAACAAAACACAAAAGCAACAAACCGCAAAACAGAAACACCTCACACAAAAGAAGAAATTAAGTAGTTTCCTTTTAATTCAGTGGTGGGGGACTAGTTACCCGAGTAGTTCCAGGGCCAAGTCCTATAGGTATCAAAGCTTTGAGTGGTCTACTTTGAATTTTTTTTTTCTAGCCTTCCTAATATTAGTCTCCAAAGGATTAATTAATTCCAGCTTAGCAAAACATTTAATTCTTCTAGAGCATCTAGACAGTTGCCTTCAGCAGAATTCACATGTACTTTTGTTTTAAGATCCTTAGGTTGGGATTGCCTTTTTTTTTTTATTACGTTATAGTGTGTATAGCTAATCAGCTGTGCAAACTTAGAAGTGTGAAATTTTAGGTGAGCTTTGCAGTTTGATTACAGTTTGGGGTTAGTCTTGTTTCGTTATATGCTTATACAGTGATAACTGTGTTTTCAGAAACCACGGCCTGATGCATTTAAAGAAAACGTAACTGGTGCCGTTTCTTTTTGCCTTGACTGCTCTGGTTTGTGCGCTTGAGCAGTTATCCCCTGCTTTGTGAGCAGCTGAGCTGTACCTGGCGAAAGGGCAGAAATGTCGGAGATGGGTGGAGCAGGCAGCAGCTCGGGTCAAAAGCCGCTACGCTCCTTCTCGGGGAGGTGAGGCCAGCTCATGAGTCAGGGGCTTAAGTCCTGCATAGGTGCAGCTCACGGCAATTAGTGCTGCAGCAGGATGGCCTTAAACTATTGCGTGGTGCCATAGGTATGCAGAGGTAAGGGAAATACATCAGAAAGTTAATTTAGTGTTTGATGTGAAGAGGAGTCAGGATAAGAGCAGAGCTCAAGCCTGAGGTGTCAGAGGTGCTCCAATAAACAGATGGGAGAAGTAAAAGAATAATACAGTGCTCCTGAACAAAAAAAAGCTCTGAGAACTGCTGGAGAGCAGCAAGATTGCTTCCTCCAGGCTTGTAAACCCTGAGTCTCCCAGTGCTGAGCCAAGGGTGGTGAGGAGGGTTATGTGATGGGCTCGGGAGGTGAGCCAGAATGCATTGGCTCACGCTGAATTTTCAGCCTCAGGAATAAAGCAAGGCTCTCCAGCTTGGAAGTAACTGAAGTCTAAGAAACAGCTATGAAAGCACAAAACTTGTGGGACTGCATAACCAGTGTTAATATTTGCACTTGGGGTTTTTTTAAAGTTTCCTAGGGAAGCAGAGAAGACTTGTTTCCCAAGCACAGTTTCTGTGTTAGTTGACACATACTTGTTTTACCTGAAGTCTTTTATATAAAAAGATACTGTACTTAGGTACATGGATATCATCACATCTTTCTTGTTCTTCGTAACAACGCTTATAGGTGTACAATTCTAGGGAGTAGTTTATTTCTTCTTTCAGCTTTTGAGTGTAGGATATCCAAAGTGAAATTGTAGGCTCTTTGCAACAGTAAAAGGATTGTCAAAGCTTTAACGTCATGTTGTTAAATGTTGTGAGGAGTATGCTCATCTGTCTTAGCTCTGCTGTATTATAAAACATAGAGTATGGTGTGTGCAGCTGAAATGAAAATACCACAGCAGGACAGAGATGAGATAGAAGCTGGGGGTGAAGATAATGAATTCCTCAATCCAGAAGATTGCTATAGACTGAGCTTCTCTGTGAAGGTAACAGAATTTTTCTCTGCTGTCTCAGGTTATTTAAATGTACCTCAGAGGCTGGGTATATAGATTTTGTGCACTGGTTACAGTAAAGGGTATATAATAGAATGTAGCTGACTGAGTTTTTGTGAATTATTGATGCTGTGATCAATAAAGATAGTTCTTAGTGGCCAGTAAAGGTTTCTTGTCTTTGATAAATAAAGCTTAAGACTTCTGTATTCCACGTTTATTTGCTACAGACCATCTTAATTAAATGCAAAATACTTTGTTAAAGTTAACTCTGGTGCTCTATTTTTAAAATAACCAGAGTGAGAGATTCATTTTAGTATGCCATCTACCCACCGTGTCTTGGGACTAGACGGTCTAAATCAAGATTGCTCTAAGAAAGCACTATGAGAGAAGCAAGAAACTATGAAGAGTAGAGAGCATATTGTATCTTCGAAACCATAACCTTGTGACACAGGGCTGGCTTCAGAACTCTAGATGATTTCTAAGGTTGCTAAAGCAAAGGAAGTTGGGGGGGTGGCAATTACATTTGAATATATCCATGTGTTTAAATCCTATTTCCACTGTTACTAGCTTCTTGTCTTTCAATTTACAGTGGTTTTGGATTGCGTTCACTCTTGTGATTAGGGAGATAAAATAAACTCCCAACATTTAGCGGGGGGGTTTAGGACTTCATTTAGGAAAGTGCTGCCTTCCTCTCATGGCATGAATGCACGCTGAGTATTGGAGTGTTATGCTCCTTTTGTCACAAAGTAGTGGAATGATAAAGGTAGGAGTTCAGACCAAAGGCTCAGCCACATCATTGGTCATTTTTGTTGGATGTCCTACAAGAGTCTGGTTTTGCTTGTCAGTTGCCTTCTTGCTAACTTTCACTCGATATGAAAGAATCAGTGGTTGTAGAGGCAAAGTTATTCTGTTCTCTTACATCAGCGTGCACATGGCACAAATTCCTGCTTAAATTTCAATGCACATTTAATGAAAACTCCATTTCGTCATTCCCTGCTATCTAGGGAAAAAAAACCCAAAGCCTCAGTCAGGCAAAAGCAACTGTTCCAAATTTGTTTGTTTATACATACAACTACTAGTTCATGTGGTAGACAAATGAGCAACCTAGCATAAACCAAACACCAAAATTTAGTATTCTGGGTTATTGTGGTGGTGAAAAGTCATGTTGTAAATACAAGTGAGTTCTCAGTACAAGAGAAAGCAAAGGAGGTTTTACTTTGTAGCTCCTTAAAATTAAAAATTTATCTGCAAGAGCAGATCGCATATTTTCTGCCCATTCTGTCTTTTGTATCACAACATTTTGCTACTGTTCAGCTAGCTTGGAAGAGATTTCTTCCACAACACAAGTTTGCAGAAGTCTTCTTTCCTGGCTGATGATGCATACTATCTGTTATTTCTTTTATGCTCTTATGGTTTGCTTTTCTTTTGACTCTTATTTCTCAAAAATGCTTGAAAAATTAGAATGGGTAGGTGCAGTCTGATTGCATTTGTCAAACAGTCTCTGCTGGGAGATCATTAACTATAAACGGTTGTGAGGATAGAGCCTGACTTAGGAGGAACAGAAGACAGACCGCAGACTGGCCCTGCTGCCTGCTGGGTTGCTTGGCTGTGGCACAGCTGGGCTGGTGGTAGGGTGGTGGTAAGCTGGCTCAAAAAGGTGTGGTGCAAGACGAGCGCATGGAACCGCTGCTGTGGTGTGGCATTAAATCCCCCAACAAAATGGATATTGAAGGGGAAGAAGGAACTTGCATGTAATGGTGAAGCTGGGGGGAAAAAAGGAGGGGAATGGATTTACTGTTCAAGAGTGCTTGTGAGCAGGTTTACTTTAGTTAGGAAAAATGTTTCCCACTTCAAAACATGACATCTTCAGGAGCCTGTGTCCAAGGCAGATGAACACAAGGTAATTTAAGGTTGTATTTGAAAAAAGAGCAATTTTTTAGAGGAACTAGTATTATTTGGATTTTATTAAAAAAAAAAAAATACACCCAGCCCTCACCCCAAAGCTACCCAGTGTAGATTAGCATAATTCAGTTAATGTAAAATGTAATTTCATTACAATTTGCACCAGAGAATGCCATGTAACAGCCTTCCTTTCCCTACCCTGGTTGTTCAGGGCAAACTTTCAGTGGCTTCACCACTCAGCAGTGTGTAGATCATCTGCTTTTGTCGTGGTTGCTTGAGCTCACCAGTGATATTTAATATCCTTGTTAGGACTTGGTTCAACTTAGAGCACAGTTCTCAGTATTTGATAACAGATCGCTGATTATCACAGGACAGCAATCAAGAAGCAGTTGTAGTGATTCATGCTTTGGTATAATTAAGTTACTGCAGTGCAAATGATCATCCTAAGTGCCCAGAAGTTGCTTCCACTTCATCCATTTATTTATATGAAGAGCCGGTACATCACTGGATTAGTGCTGCAGTCCCATAGTCCAGCAAGCCTGTAGTAGTGTGATATTTGCAAATAATGAACTTCCAAAATAGTCTTTAAGTGGATGTTTTCAAGAGTCATAGGTTCATTCTGTGACTCCAGTATTAGTTAGCCTATACTGATTAGCTGGAGATGGACTTTTTACAAGGGCACATAGTGATAGGACAAGGGGTAATGCCTTTCAACTGAAAGAGGGTAGATTTAGATTAGATGTAAGGAAGAAATCCTTCACTATGAGGGTGGTGAGGCACTGGAACAGGTTGCCCAGAGAAGTTGTGGATGCCCCATCCCTGAAGGTGTTCAAGGCCAAGTTGGATGGGGCTTTGAGCAACCTGGTCTAGTGGAACCCTGCCATGGGTTGGAACCAGATGATCTTTAAGGTTCCTTCCAACCCAAACCGTTCTATGATTCTGTGATTCTATGATTAGGACTGGGGTTTCTCTATAGCATAACCAAATGACTATCTGGTGTGGCAGTAAAATAATAGTGATATAAAACTGTGGCAGAATCTTTGATTAAATTTCTCTGGCAGCCATTGAAATTATTTTGAGTGTGAACACATTTGTGGAATTACTTGTCTGTTCCTGTGACAGTGTGCTGGGATATATGCCCAAAAAAATGGTCTCTTTTTTTGCAGCTTCATAAGCCAGAATACTATGCAAACTGGTTTTGGGCTCTTACCCCAATGAAAATGGGAAGTCAGAGTCTGCTGTACCTGAAACTGAATCGCATAGTACTTGTAGACTTGGACTGGAAGGAGGTAGAGGAGGAAGAAGGCATCGCATAATTTGAAGAATCAGTGTCGGTGTCTATTGTGCTCAGTAAAACACTGAAGGATTTTAGACCTATGTTTGTGTGAATTCAAGGAAACTGGAGTGAGAAACTGGCACAGGGACTCTTGCTGTGTGCCAGGGTTTCCTGTGAATCTTGAAATAATTCTGATTTTTCTCATCTGACAGTTGTTGTTGTGGTTAACACCAAAAATCCTTAATCTAATGCCTTGCTCTCAATGTAGTGTTGGCATTTAGGCTGAAAATCTGCTGTAATTTCTGTGGTATTTTGGCTGACGTGCTGGAATGGTACTTGTTGAAGCACAGTGTGAAATTCGGTGTTTTGTTCTGATACTGTAAATTACTTGGAATGGTATTTATTGACCAAACTTCTCTTGTTGAGTTTTTTTAACATCGAGGTCCTACAACGTAAACTCTTGTTCAAGGTATGCAATCTGCATGTGGGATTTTTACTTAATTGAGGATTTTTGTTTTTCCTTTCTACCCCCAAAATTAGATTTTTTAGATTCATACCGGATTAAATAGCCACTTATATGTGAAAATGTAGATGCATATGTTATGGAAGTGTATAATGATGCTATAGAAAAAACTATCTGTGTTTCTTAACAAGCGATCTAAATTTCTCTGGATTATAAAGTTTACAGATAATGCATTGTGAAGAGGGAACAAATAGTATGTTGTGACAAATGGGTTTGTATAAACAGGAAGAAACAGATTTGAGGAATAGCCTTTGAAGATCTTACTATAACTGAGCACATGCGTGTTCTAGTAAAAATACTCTAGAAGTCAGAGTTTCCTCCAAACGTGGCATGATTTGTGTCGTTCCTGAGGTATGCTGGATTTTCTTTGTGTCTTGAAAATGAATTATGTCATTGTGGTGTTTCCCTTGAGAGGGGAGTGCACAGTTTCAAACCCATTCCCCTTGCAAGAACACACGAGGTAGTCACCTTGTGTTCCTGGCCTTTTATCTTCATATGCTGTGTTGTAAGGAAGAACTTGACCACCAGCAGCTGCCTTAGTTTAGTAGCAGTTAGACAGTAGGTCTCGACAGCATTATGACATGGGGTTTGTGTAGTCAAAATGCTCTGCCTAGATAGTTACTGTGACTGTTTTTGAAAACTAATTTGTTGCTCTCGCTGTATCTGTGCTGTTCTATATGCTTTCCAGTTTAAGTAAGGGATATTGGGACAGCAAATACCGTAAAACTTCAAAACTGAAAATATAAGGTGTGGTTAACTTCACTGATTCAGTAAGCCTGAAAAAAGAACTGGCCTCATTAATGAATATGTATTTAGCACCTTTGAGGATTGGCACAGATGCTGTAACTTTGGCCATGAATGTTGCAGGGCTTCAGCTGTATGACACGTCTGTAGTCCCTGAAGCAGCATTCCACCAGCGCTTCCAACTGGGTAAGGAGAGAGTAAAAATAGCAATGGTAAACTTTCCATCTGTATCACGCAAAGCTGAAGCCGGGGGGGCGGAATCAGTATCTCATGCTCATAATTAAAGATGCTGTATGATAATACATGGTTTGTACATAGTGCTGTCAGCCAGAAAGCATTAAGTCCTTTACAAGGGCAATTGATGGCATCGTCTGTGTTGTATGAGGAGGGACATGGCCTAAGCCACAACCATACAGCGAAGCAGACTGAACTAGAAGTAATTGTGCCCCGTCCTCCTTTGCTGTACTCAGCAATATTCCCCATCTCCTCTGTCCCACTGGCCCGTTGGTCTGGCTGAGGTCTCTTATTACTCTGTGCAGGAGTAAGTAGAAGAGTCTGGGGTGTGGATTCTTAATAGCCAACTTCTGTGCACCATAGTTTGTGCTAGCATAAGGAGACCAGAATTGCTAGTAAACCTAATTTGTATAAATTGAGGTAGTAACACGGGGGGGGAGGGGGGGGGGGGGCGGGGGAATACTGTGTTACTATTAACCGTGGGGTGCGTTGGTGCCTTAGCTATGCCTGGCCTGAGCGGGGAAGCTGTAGGTGCAGATAGCTATACTGCTTGTGAAGATATCTGGGGTTTTTTTTTCTGCACACATAAGAAAAGTAATTTGTAATCCACATAATCTACTCATGGGTTATTGAGAGTAGACTAGGCTGGAGAACTTTGCCACCTGGTAAGTGTTTGTGGGTAAGGGGGAGCAGAAAGGCTTGCATCATTTTAAACAGCAGTAGCTTTGCAGTTCTCAGTAATTGACTTCCCTTGGGGGAAAAAGCATGCCTTCTTTTTTTTTTTTTCCTTTATTTCTCCCCCCTTGTCAAATCAGTGTTTTACATATGCCCACAGTAACTCTGAATTGCTTCCTGCTTTGGTTTCGCTGAAGGCGGGTTTCCGCATGGCAATGTTGCCCTGCTTGTTTTGAACTCTGATGGGCTCCATGGGACAAGTGCAGGAGCATACCCATAAATTTAATTTGGGTCTCCCGCTCTGTCGGATGGAGCTCTGTTTCCACAGAGACCAAAGCTTGTGTGTTTCAAGGAAGATATTTTTAGGAGCTGCTGTTTAGCTGGTGGAAGGACTTTCTTCCTTAATAGGAGAGCAGATTGTAACAGGACTTCTCTTTTTTCAGAATGTCGTTGGCTGTTTTCTATCACATTCTTTAGTTTTTTCTGTGTCACTTAGTTCGCCTTTCATTGCCGCCGCCTTATCCATGTCTGCTCCTCCTCTCCTCTCTTTCACTTTCTGTATCGCTCTTCCTGTTGCACAAGAAGCTGATACCACAAGGGAGTTTGCAGAGAGTGGGGAAGGGACCCAGCCTTTGCTTAAAGGATACTGTATTTTAAAGATAAAATCCCCAGGTCATTTTGTACCTCAGTTGAACGGTGCTTGCCGAGTCACCAGCTGGGCAGCGTTCGTGAAGACGTAGAGTATCCCGGAGCCAAGCCCTGGCCTTCAGCTCCAAGAACCTCGCGCGTGTCAATTATTCATGGCCCTTGCTTATGAGTTGTCATATGCCCTTTGGCCTTGCAATAAATAAATTTTACATGTAGCTGTTTCTGCTGATGTTTGTGGTAAGCTTGATGTCTCACCTTCTGACTGATGGCCTAATGGTAAAGGGCTTAAAAAGATAAATCTGTTACAGTAACTATTCTGTCTTGGAAAGCTGGACTGTCCCTAACTAAAACAGTCCCAGAGATTCTTTTAGTTGTCAGTCAGTAGGAATATAAAGTAGAAAAGGCATTTCACCTCATGACGGGCTACAAGTGCACTAACTCGGTGTCCTAATACCCTTTTATGATTTTTCTTTTTTTGGCCAAAATTGTCACATTGCCTTTCTGCAGAGTTAGATACTGAATAGTTGTGGCATTTATTTAGTGGTGAAGAGCTACTTTAGAGATCTCTGTGGGTTTGTTTTAATGATGGTATAGGCTGTATCTGACTTTAACTGGCATACTGTGAAATTGAGGTTTTTTTCTAGACTATCTATCACCACAGCAGCAAGGTGCTCCACTTACAATATGAGCTGTTTTCAGAAACAAAATAACATCAAAAGGCATGAATCCACAGCAGATCAATGTTGAAGAAAACTGCCATACTAAGGCAACTGTATGTGTTGAAGGAATTCTCTTGCTACCGTATGCTGTCGTGTTATCCTGTGATTCTCATTCAAACATCTGTTTCCATATTCTGCTTAGATTGTAAACCGTTTAGAAAGGGGACTTGACATTTATCGTGATACTGGAGTTCAGGAGGGTATTGCAAAACCAGCATTAATATTATTCCTTCCCTACTTAAGTGCCATGTAGCGTTCCAGTCCCATTTTCTTGTATTCCCTGATGTTGATGCATTTCTGCTTGTCTTTAATACGATGCAACAGCTGGTAGATCAGCAGATTGGATGCATGTACTGCCTTCAAAGGTACATGCCTCCAGCCTTGCCCCCACAACAGCCGGAATGAAGTCCACGAGGACAAGACTTTGCTCCAAGACCCTGTTAACATGCATACCAAAATCAACTAGGCTCTACTGTGTGCTGGACTATTTCTAACAGTAAGGGAGAAAAAATTCTCCTGAAAGAGCTTCACAACATCTCTTTAAAAACATCAGGCCATGGCTGTGGTGATAGACCACCAACGTGAGCTGCTGCTTGGTTACCAAGAGGATAAAATTTTACTCCAGGGAGATATTTTTATACAGTTGCTTATTCATATTACAGTGGATGCCAAAAGCACCCTTATGCTCAGTAGTATAGAAATACTAAGAAAATTCCAGTTTCACAGAGGCTACAATCCAGTCTAGTTTTACTTCATCATAAAACCAGGCAATCTTGACAGCCTGTAGTTGGATGATTAGTACTGGATTATTCTTTTATTGTAGTTTTAATTATGAATTGATTATTCTTCCATTGTAATTTTCTCTCTTTTGCACATACCCAATCATTTAGCTGCTGGAAAGTCAAGTACTATCTACGCCTGCCATACACCTCACTATCAGCTTGGTAAAGGAGTGGAAACCTTCCAGGTGTACATTGGGGATAGCCTGAACTGTAGGGTTTGATTTTTCAGTGTCATAGCAGTGACACCAGGACTGGAGGCAGTGTAGCCTGGCAAAAAGACATGCTCTGCACAAAGTATTTTCTACTAGAAATGTATTCTCTTCTGCAGTTCGTTATTCTTTATAAGGCTTGCGATAAGAAGTGGAGTTATACATAGACATCTTCTGGGTAACTATTTGATAATTAACTGAGTAACAGCTTTGATTTGCAGCTTTCCTAACAAGTTGTGGTGGCCAAATACTGTTGTATTCCTCACTTCTTCCTAGCCGCTCTTGCCTGCTCCTGTGCCCCTTCCAAATTCCTTGATGTTTTGCATACTTTAAATAAAAACTGAATTGGTATCATCCTCAAGTTTTTTGCAGCTGTGAAACAGCACACAAGCTAAGACAGTTTTATAGACTGGATGGGAATATTGGGGAGCCATCCAGGACTCCCTATGAACCCTGAATTTTATGGAATGATGTATCTTACAAAATAAACTTGACATTTTAAACTGGAAAAGAAAAATGAGGAATAATTTACACTGATCAGAAATTGAAAAAAATGAACAGAACTATCCTCTCAAATTTTTATCTTCTTTGGTGTCTGCAGCTACACTAACAAGGCGGTTTGGTCTTTTTGTTCCAGCTGTGTGGGAAGAAAGGTGGGCAGAGGAATAACTATCTTGTTTAATGGTGGAAAGGTTGTTAGCCTCCAGAATACCTAATTGAAATTCCTGAGAGTGACTCTGGGTCGGGGGGAAGTCTAATTTATAATTTGCTGTGCTGTGGAGTGAAAAATAAGAGGTGTTCATGAAGATGGTGAAGATTAATGAACAAACTGACATTCCTTCTTCAAGGATAGCTCTCTTCAGCCTGTATGATGTTTTGATTATTTACTTTACTGGACTGTTTTAAAGTTTAGACTTGTAAATTCATGTCTCCTAGGAATACATTTTAAAGAGCTGCAATGGGTAAGAGGGATGCTTTGGTTTTCATCCCCCTCTCCTTTTGTTTTTCTTTGATTTTTGCCTGTGTGATGCAAAATGTGTTGTGTGTTTTGTTGTGTGTTTGTTTTGCTTCTTGGTTTTGTTTTGTTTTTAAGGGGTGTTTCTTTTCTCTACAGGTATGGTGTTAGTCCTGAGAACATTATTCTGTATGGCCAGAGTATTGGTACTGTCCCTACAGTAGACCTGGCATCTCGGTACGAGTGTGCAGCAGTAATCCTTCATTCTCCCTTGATGTCCGGATTACGGGTAGCTTTTCCTGACACTAGGAAAACCTATTGCTTTGATGCTTTTCCAAGGTACGTATAAACACTGCAAAGAGGGTTGTTCTATACTCAACATGCTGTTTAGGTGTTTGAAAGGGACTAGTTGTGTAACTTTCCAGGGAACTTTATTGAATTGTCACCTGCATTTTAAACTTCAGATATGCACACCTTCTAAATCCAAGCAGAGATTCACCATGTAAGAAAGAGGCTTATGTCAGTCTCGAGCTGACTATCACATCAGTTTAATGAACAAATAAAGTCTTAGTGTTTACAACTAATTTTTCTCCTGTTTCTTGTGTTATGGGTTGTTAGTATCAGAATTTTCATGCTGTCAGTTTGGAGCAATAGCTTAACAACTGATAATATACTATTAAGTCCTTCGGGCTAATGACTAACAAATTAGTAGTTGTACACTCTTAACATCTCAGTCAACTTTGATTTAGAAGGTAATATGATATCATGAAATGGATGTTCTGTTTTCAAGCTGCTTGTTAAAATATTGCTATAGTTTTACCAGATCAGCAGTGAAAAAGGTATAGATAATTGTTGCTTCTAAAGGGAGAAAACAAGAGAGTCAGAAACTAGAATGTTAGACTGGTGTGGTTCACTTTTCAGCTTGGTTCTGCATTTCATGTATAATCTTGAGGGAATGCATTTAGTGTTTCTTTGCCTTTGGTCCTTGTAAATAAAAACTCATCTGCATTTTTGGTATGCTGTCTATATAAAATCACTAAAGATACTGAGACTTGTATTTGTTCTTCCCTGGTGGAGATCATGTAAGATCCTAATGTCTGTGACCAAAATAAAGTAAGTTACTGTCCCTCTTTTGGAAGATTTTGAGCTTGTTTTAAGAAGCTCTAGAATATCTTACGTACGAAAGCTATATACAACTGGCTTCAAGATAAAACAGTTGCCTTTATAGCCTAGTGTTTCATTTAAAAAGCAATTGCAACAGACCAAAATTAGAGTATCCAAATATTTGGGAATAGTAGAGGTCCTGGGAATAGCAGATGTTATAGGAATCTTTTAAAACTTCTCATTTGACCCAGTTTAAATTATGGGAGAATGAGAGGGGAAGCCATTCTCTTCCTAGCAGTGTATGTGGACCTGGGGTGGGTGAGGAGAGGCACAGATAAAAGGCTAAATGGTCTGTGGAAGGGAGAAGACAAAGCAGAGACTCACTGAAGTCCTGTGCAAAGCTTGGCTTTGCTTCAGAAGGTCATGTTTGCTGTAAGTGTAATAGGGGATATTCATAGCATTTGTTATGTTTGTTTTATTTTGGTTACAACAGATTAAAATTAGAAGGTGGGGGAGGCCATAGATATAAATCTGCATGCCAAACAGCTACGAGTAGTAGTGACCAAGTAATAGTGGCTCTCACAGTGTCTGTGTCCAGTCCCCATGTTTAGAATTCTTCCAAATAGGTTATTAAGTAATTAAATTGTTGAAGGTGCAGTCAGAGTTTGAAACACTTATACTCGAACTCATTCATCATCCTCAAACCTGAAATCCAATATTTACAAATGCTTCTGCGAGAGGGAGGAAAAAACAAAGCCTTAAAAATAGCTCTGATTACAAAAGTAACAGTGATTAGCTGATATCAGCCAAATCAAATAACAGTTTAAAAAAGAAAAAGGGGGGGAAACAGTGACAACAGATGTACTGTAGCACTTGAGTATTTTGTTCTTACCCTACTGAGCTGTTCATTGCTGTCAGTCTGACTTCACTTGTACTGTAAGCAGTGAAAATAAACAGCAGTGCGCTTTTATGAATGTGTGCAGCTCAACTGTCTGTCTTCACGGTGGGAAACAAAATAGTTCTGTGTGCACCTACAGTGAATTGCTATTATGTGCATTTTATGTTGGGACTCCCTGAGAATTTGGTCTCTCTAGATTTTTCTAGCTGCAGAGCGGTGTGGCTAAGAATACTAAGTGAGTCTAATGTGCAGTTTAAATACTGCCTTATGAGTCGCTGAGTTGGCAACGGGACGCTTTCCAATTTTCTGCAGAATACAAATATTATCTAGCTTAATGGTCTGTCAATATATGTGGAAAAAATAGTTTCATTACCTAAATACTGAAGTGAAAGGGGTTCCCTGGTTTCCTACAATAAATGAGAACTTAGTATGTAGCCACTAAAATTATGTATAAACATTTCTGTAGCTGTATGTAGCTGATGTCTGTCACGTCGTGGAACTTGGGGACAGACCCTTCATGGGCTTAAGACTTCAGTTTATATAGCATGTTGGTTACAAAGTATGTACATTTGGCCATGATATTAATTTGGGGATGAAAATTATGGAAAAAAAAAAAATCTGCATTATTCTGATGTCTCTCTTATGTTCTTGGGATATTTTTCTGTATTCAGCCTAGTTGTGCACAACTCAAGTTCCAGACAGGAAAAGTGAAATAGGCTGCATTTTAATTTTAAATAACACTTTTCCTCTTTAAATGACACGAAGCTTTGGTTTGGTTTTTTTTGAGAAGTATTGAGACAGAGACAGAAATGTGTTTACACTCAGCTGTTTACTGGAATACCAATGACGGTTCTCTAGAATACTAAATGCTGAGATTTATATGTGTGAGGTTTAGTGCTTCAGTCTACATCTTAATTTTTAATTAACTTTGTATTTTCATAAAGCTTCTTTAAACCTGTTTTTAAGTCAGTATATGTTGGCATCTGTATTTTTTAATCATTTTAAGCAGTCTTGATCACTTCATAAAATCTCTAGTCTTACCAAAATTGCATGCTTTCTTGTTCTTCAGGAGCAGGAAAATCCAAACACCTTTTATTAATAGCGTAAAGAAATAGACTTGTCCTTCCCTCAAATCAAATATTACTGATACTCATTTTTCCACCCGCTTCATCGCATACTCTGTCTAATGTCCTGAGCCAACTCCTCCATTTGTTCATATGAGTGGAGCTGGTAGGAAGCTGAGAGCTCATTAGCACTTGGTGTCTCTATACTGATTTGGAATTACTGGTAACTACCAACATGAAATGGCTGCCTGGAAATAAAAGCTGGTGCCTGCATGAAGACAGTCGGAAAAAACTGCTGTTTACCGCTTTGTAGTTGATGTGCTACCAGTATGCTTCATAACTGGGGTTTTCTGGCCTGAACTCTTGGGTGTGCAGGTGCCTTTGTCACTCTTCCCTTGCCTCTGAACCCATTTTCCCATGAGAGGTGGTCACTAGCTATAGTGGTCTGCTAAGTTAGCTGAACAAAAGGAAAAGAGCTTACTTTAAGGCCACTTTGCAGTCAGAGCTGGCGAAGAAGCTGGTTGCATGAAGTAAAATCCTGTGTGAGTTTCTTTTGGTTTGCAGTTAAATATCCTCGTGTAACGCTCTTCTCCCACAGGTTTCTCTTTCATCATTTGAACTTAAACAACCAGTACGAAGAACAGATTGTTTTTGTTTAGCTGAATCTGCCTAATTTGGGGGTTTAAAGACAGGTTCAAACCTCATGAGCTCAGGCTCTTTTTTTCTTTTTTTAAAATGAAGTCTTATGACTGGAATGTAGTTAATTAGTTCCTAATCTGTTACATTGGAAGGTGATAATGTGTAATGTGAAGAGCCCGCGCTGGCAGCATGTCTCATGGAGTCTTACTTGCCTTTCAGTAGTTCTTGTGATAGATGTAGTCACTGTTTTGGGGTTGTTTTGGTGCCAAACTTTATTTGCATGCTGCCCATTCGAACTTCTTGTTGTTAGAACTGGTGGGATGGTGGTGATGGCAGTGCAGGCTCCTGTTCACACGTGCGTTTTGGGAGTGAGCCTTGTTCCATATCACTTGGGCGCAATTCCAATGTTTTGCAGCCATTTAAGAACATGCAGTGGTGACTGGGTCATGTATCGCTAGTTAAGCTTGCTTTCTGTAATGGTATGAAAGTTAAAGCCCTGAACTGAGCTATGTTTTTCTTTTCCATCCCTCAGCATTGACAAGATATCTAAAGTAACCTCTCCTGTGTTGGTAATCCATGGTACCGAAGATGAGGTAATCGATTTCTCCCACGGCCTGGCCATGTACGAGCGATGTCCACGAGCGGTAGAGCCCCTCTGGGTGGAAGGGGCTGGGCATAATGACATAGAGCTTTATGCACAATACTTAGAGAGACTAAAACAGTTCATATCTCATGAACTTCCCAACTCCTGAAGAAACCTACCTGATCTTACCTCAGTTACTGTGAACGGAAGAAATTACCTGGTTTTGCACATGCTTTAACTGGATAGCTGTAATAGCTTTATACTATGAAGAAATACCCTGTCTTTTGGGTGTTCTAATCAAACATCTGATGAAATTTGTCTTTTGTATCTGGAAATTATTCTACTAATGCACACAAATATGGTCAACTACTGTAATTCCAACAATTTTTAGCTTCATTGCCCTGAAGGAAGTGGGAATACTAGCTGCTTATGGGGACACTTTTTACCTAGTGCTGTATTAATCGAAGATCAGTTTTCTCTGTCTCACTTCAGATCGTTTATAATTCTGTCCTACAAAGACTTCTTTTTCCAGTGTTCTCAGTGGGAGAACACAACTGTTATGAGCTACAGCTTGTTCTGAACAATCAGTCAAGGGTTCAATCTAAGGGAGTACTTTCTCTGTGAAGTTTCTAGCTGTGGTATTGTAACTGGAAAGTTATTGTGATGAAGTTCCCCCTCCTCCCTTCTAGTGTTCTTTTGTTAACTTACTGATCTTCCCGAGTAAATTATTTAAATATACCTTTTCCTTAAAATAAACAAACTATTATATGGGGCTGAACTCTGTAACGACCTCTCCATTACCTGTATAAACATAACTGGAATATTCTTAAAGGAACTAGGGACAAAATTGCTTTTGTTTAAAAATAAATGTGTAAATTTACTACTAGAGAACTCATTTTAATATTCAGATGGTCTGAATAATAGCCATAACAGACATTTCCTTCTGTAAAGCATTCCTGTAGACTTTTTAAAGTACTGTACATATTTGAATTTACATTGTGCATAGATTCTTAATTGGTAGTTTTAATTTAAGTCTAGTTACAATAAACTGCAAAATTCTGGTTTGTATATGATTGAATACATTTTGTTAAAATATGTTTTTATCCCTATATTATTTTGCTATTAAAGTTTTATAAAGTTTCCAGGACAAAAAAAAATTTACACATTTATGTTTTGATGAATTTATGTAACTAAATTTTCATTGAGCTGATCTTTTTAGTTTAGAAGTAATTTGATTCTTTGACACTGGAATCGCACAGATTATGCATCAGAAATGCAAGACACTTAAAAATTGTTACACTACTAGCATAGGTCTAATTTTTCCAAATTTAAAGGCCTTAAATGTACTGTAAGCCTCAGATTGTTGTATAAATTGATCGCGATTGATTGCAGTTTGTGTCCTGTTGCTAGAATGCAACACAGTGATTGTAATGGAATAAAGGATGCATGGATTAGAGCTTGCTGAATTTTTGAATCTTATTTGGTGCATAATTTTCATACACAAGGGAAGTGTACAGTACAGATTACTTGATAGAGTAAATTTAATTCCTTCCTTTCGAGGATAGCTCTCCTGAAGTACAGAGCCACATTTCCATGAAGCTTGGTATGTAAATCAAATGTAAAAGATATTATTCTTAAATGGTGTTCAGCTGGTTTTAAGTAACAAAAAATCATGATTCATTGCCTAGAAGAAATGTTTGAACATAGTTGTCATGAGTTCTTATAACAGGCCTGTAGTTAATTTGCAGCACTGCAAGTATGTCTCTTGTCTTTGATTATTGACTTGGCCCTATTACTGTAAAAGGAGAAAAACTGGTATTTTCACTTACAGTGGGGGGAAATGAGGACACCCCTCCTGCTCTGTGTCAGCTGGATCCTTAGAATTTGCATCTGTGCATCTGTGTTGTCCAGGCTTGAGTTTTACGTGTCCCAAGCAGGCGGGCCCGCAGCTGTTCTCTTGGTGACTATTCCAGCCAAAATTGGCAGGTTTTGCCTAATCATCACCTCAAACTTACTGCTTCCTTCCTGTATTTTAAATAAATGTTCAGATACATGTCTCTCTCATTTTTTTTTTTTATTTTGCACTTTCATAAATCCACAGTGAATTTTCTTCCATTTCTACATGTGTTGTTCCTGAAACTATAGTCCTGTGGGAACACAGCTAGTGCCTGCGGTACAGGTATTCAAGATAACGCTTGAAAGTGTAAGTCTGTCCGTGTGGTGACTTGGGGAATTTTTACTTAATTAAGCAATGGTTTTTGATACCCATATTGAACTTTGTGTTGCTCTGAAAACTTCAGCCTACAATGTTTCTCCTCCTCATGACCCCTTGCAGCTACCCTTTTGCTTTAACAAACTGGTACTTTTGACCTTTGTCCTATATATTGATTTTTTTGTTGTTGTTTAATTACTACTCTTCCAACTCCTGCAGTCATTTTGTGACTTGTCTTTGCATTTGCTTTGCTTTTTGTCAGTATTCCTCTGTGAACGAGAACCTCAAATCTGAATTCAGCGTTGTCATGGATGTCCCGCGGTCTCTGCACTTGCAGCCTGTGTTGCCTGTATGCTGGCTGAACAGGAATTTCCACTCGTACTATCTTTTATTTGTCCAAATTCCTGCCTAACTAATTCTCAGGGGTGCCTCGCTGTTCTGGCTTCTGCGTGGTCTGTTTTGTTTTGCAAAGTTCATCTACATTTAACTAACACAAATGTTTTGCTGTTGACTAAAATGTTAATGACCTATCAGTGATCCACTGGTATGGATCCTCTTCCTTCTCTTTTAATTCAATAATTTGTTTACCTGTTTGGTCCCTTTAAATAATTTTCCTTGTAGCCCTATTCCCATCCAATAGTTCTTAAATGAATTCTGAAATTTTTATAATTTTCTGACATATCCTTTAAACAAAGTAAATCATAGCAGTGGGCTTCTTTATATTGTAAACTTGTACCAAAGCCTCACTATTTCAGGCATTTCAAAACACTACTGCTGGTCAATATTAGAATTATTAGTTGAAAAAACCTGTGGCCAACTCATAAAACTACTTATAGGACAGTGGATTTCAGGTCCCCATTTGTTTAAAGAAAAAAGGTTGGAACAGAATTTTTAAAGGATGGGAAAGGGGATGATGTGAGGTTATGAAAGAGAAACTTTGGGCTAAAAAATAGCCTGTTCCAGCAAACTGCTAACATTCTCTCATTTAAATGTACAATGTGGGCCTTGACAAGAACTTGCTGTGCATATTTTAGAGCTACCGAGGTGTCGCTGTAAAAATGGCTGTCTGTGCCTGGATAAATTACGCAACGGGTCTTCCAAGGGTGTAAGTGATCACTAACATTTTTTTTTCCCTTGATGTGGATGCTCTATCCATTTTTCCAGGGTGACTTACCATCTTTGTTCATATAGTACAGCCATATATGATGTACAGCTGGTTTTCAGGAAGGTAAGATGTGGCACGTCTGTTTGCCTGTCAGTAGTTGTCTAGTGTTTGTACTTTGAAAAAGCCTGAGGAAAATATTTGTTACAGCTTTAAAGGTAGCATTTCCCAAGGAGTCTGTTAGGCATCTCTTTAGATTTATGTAACGGGTATAAATGTAACTTGGAGTCACACGGAGACCTGTTACCTGTGTTGCCTCTGCTGCGTTTTTCTTCCTCGCTTTTCCATGTCATTCCTGTAACTGGTGGCAGCTCTGCTCTGGGTGCTGACCCTGTAGCTTTGTAAATGCCCAAAGCTGTATTTACACTTAGTATTGTACACATCTTTTTTATAAACTCTGCACTGTATTTGCTTTTTCTAAATGATGCTGAGCATAGAAGTAGAGAACCACTGCACTTTCTTCCTCCAGTTCTTGGTTCAGCAGTAAGCCTTGATTGTTTTCATTTGGAAAGTGGTTTCTTCCCTAGGTCTGTTCTCATGAATGCAAATTAATGATCTCATTTATGTCCATTTAACTTATTTCTCTATATCCTTCTTTGTGGAATTCACCAGCCATTTTAGCTCTGAAATTTCCTATGTTGCAAATGCAGTCATTTTGTACTCCCAGCACCGGTTAAGGGTAGGCTGGCTCTTTGATGGTGGGCACTCCGTTGTTGGGAACTAGGTCAAGCACAGAAACTATCTGCTTGGTATTTATTGTTTTCAAAGTCTGGCAGTAATTCTTCAATCAGATGGGTGTGAATTTCAAAGCGGGAGGTTGTGTTTCAGCTGTCCAATATTTGGGTCTCCTAACTTTGCTACAACAGGGAAAAGGACCAGCTGGTCCTTGCAGCAGGAGAGTGAGCGCTGCTCCTGTGACGCTTTGCCTCTGGCAACATCTGGTTTTGAAGCTGGGTTACCGCAGGAACCCAAACTAATTTTGCAGAAAGTGTGAGAGTAACATGCCTTAAAAAAAACAAAACAAAAAACCCCTGAGTTGACTCCCATACCTTCAGCATCTTAATTGGAAATTGTCTTCTGGGTCCTGTAAAGGTAAACACGCTTTGTTCGGGCTTTCCTTACGACCCAGCGGTGCGGTGGGCTGCTTTCTAAAGTAGAGCTCTGGGTGCCCGTAGGGCTGCGGGGAGCAGGCGCGTTCGGGTGCGGGCCCCCGGCCCCGCGCTTCGCCCGGGGTCCGCCGGGCGCGAAGGTGCGCTCGCTCCTCTGCTCTGCCCGGGACGGGGCTGGAGTTTTTCCACTCGGCAGAGACCAGAGCATCTCTGCTCCCCGCTGTGCCACGGGGCAGCGCTGGTCGGTGCCGGCTGCTCTCCACATAACCGGCTCTTGTCTCCGGGGAAGGGGGGGGGGGGGGGGAAATCCCTCCTGCCGCAGCCCGGGCAGCCTCCCAGCCGCCGGGGCTCCGCGCCGAGGGGGGAGCTGGGCTTGCAGCGGGCCGGGCCGGGCCGCCCTCCGCCGGGCACAGTGGGGCCGGGCTGCCCTCCGCCGGGGCACGGCCGGGCCGGCAGCCGAGGGACAGCCGCCAGCGATGCCGCTCCGCCGGGCGCAGCCGGGTAAGGAGCCGCCGCAAGCGGGGAGGCGGGCGGAGGGGGAGCCGGGCGGGGGGGGCTCGGCGGGGCCAACTCCTCTGTCTGTATTGCAGGTGCCCCCCCCGGGCGGGGCGGCCCGGGCCCCCCCAGGAGCCCGCCCAGAAGCCCCGCCGCCGCCCGGCTGCTGCCGCCGCTGCTCCCGCTCCTGCTGCTGCTGCTGGCGGGCGCCCGGCCCGGGGCGCAGGCGACGAGCGCCAAGAGTGGGTAGCGAGACGGGGCCCGGCTGCCCGCGGGGCCCGGGGTGGGGGTGGGCAGTGCTGGAGCGGGGGAGGAGGGGAAGCAGGAGGAGGGCAGGCGGGCAGGCAGGCGGGCAGGCAGGCGGTGCTGCTGCAGCCGCGGCGGGGCCGAGCCCCCGGGTGCGCGGCGGCCCGGAGCGGGCCGCCCCCCGCCGCCTCGGCCACTGCTATTTATACCCCGGCGTGGGCTGAGGCCGCTGGGCCCCGGCTGGCCGCGGGGGCTGCCCGGGCCGCAGTAGCTCTCCGGGGGAGGAGAAGGAGCGCGGCTGCTAGGGCTAACCCTTACCTCTATTTGAAGCAAAAACGGAAGGGAAACGTGCCTCTGGTTTCCAATTTGACTTCAAGAGACGGATAGATGGCATGATTTGACTGTGGCTTTGGAGGTGACTGCATGCAATGGGCCCTTGATTTATTTTCTCCTGTAGTTCCTCAGGCCTTTTTTAGTTTAAGGTCTGCCTTGGAAGACAAGACATTGATCCAAAGTTTTGTTTACTCTAAATAACGTTCTACACAGCAGTTTACTCTAGAAAGCTTGCAGACCCGCTTAAAGATTTAACATTGCTTACATTTGAAGTCACTCCACCGCAGCAGGGCCGTTAGGTGCACTGAGGGACGCTTTGGGTCTGCCCCAAAGCCCTTTCCCTTCGGCTCAGACCGGTGCCAGTCGGATGGCAGCGGTACGCGCAGCCCTGCTCTGCATGGACCAGCTGCCCCCCAGCACATCTGCGCAGAGAAGAGGAAAATATGGACCCCGTATTACTGGGGTCCTCCTGGAGCTGCGTCCTCCTTCTTCTCTCCTTGTTCCTCCCAGGAATCTCGCACAAGCTCCCCTCCGCGTCAGCCCATCAGTAATTTAGTGGAAGAGCGCATTGATCTCTCAGGGGCCTTATGAATAGGGTTCTTGCGATGGCTATTGATTGCTCTGAATGAAAGGCGCAGTGAAGATGCAAAGCGCTGCTTTCATTGTGACATAGTCCTGAGTTATCCGCTGCCATCTAGTCCTAGCAGTCATATTTTGCAGTTTCTGAGTAATACAGGGTTATATTTCAGGGATGAATTACAGCCAAAAATGTGCATTTTGATATGTAAAATTCCAGCATAATAGTAGAACACTTAGCTAATATGATTACAATATGCAAGCAATCATAAATCATGACTACCTGAAGCTGATAACCTTAATCTTGAAATCAAATAAAAAAATACCTGAAGCTTCTCAAACATGCTGGACTGGGATCCACCCCTAGGAAACAGAAGAACATTCTTAAAAATCTTGTCCTTTGCTTAGAAACGAAAGGCAAGGCTGCAGGCACATTCCAGGGCTCCCAGGACGTGACCTCCGGCCTCTAGCAGTATGCCGTTATGTTAAAACATTAACTATTTCAAACACTTCTGGCAAGATGCAATTAGGTTTTGGGCTCCTTGTCCCTTTTAATTATTAGAGCTTTCTTGTGTGTTTGCAGCCCTACTTATCATGAAGTCCCAGCCTGCTTATGTTGCATTTAATTGCTTTATTGATCAGTTCTCAGGGTGTAAATTGAAACTTCAGGCTCAGAGCCGGGTAGGGGCACTGCCTTAGAAGCACATTTAAGCTCCAGAGAGTCCGTGTTCTCCCGTACCGGTGCCTTCTTGCCCGCAGGATGAAGCTGCCGTGGCCTTTGAGCAGCTGCGGCTTAGCCCTGGTACAGCGGGCTGATGGCTTCCAGCAGCTGATGGCTTCTCTAGGAGACCAGAGAGATCACCTAGAAAGCAAAACTAAGCCTTTCGTTTAAACCCAGCCTATATCTATGGGAAACCTAGAGGCTGTGCTGGGCCCTGGGGCTGTACCCAACATGCGAACAGCCCAGCAGGAGTGGAGGAGTTTCATTTCTTAGTCATGTATGAAAAAGCCTTTTATAGTCTTTAATAGGAATCATTATTCTTAATGTTTTCCAGAAAACTTACACGGAATAGTACATACTCTTTTGGTGGTTGGGTTTTTTAGGAATCTGTGTACTCTGGAGTGTATGTACATATAACAAAGATAGTTTTCCTGAGCGTTACAGAAAATATTAGTTTAAATAAAAAATTGCAAATAATCGTTATTACGTCCTAGTACCAAAAAACCCACCTATTGCAAATCCATTGATTTGGCCTGTCAAAACATTCAGTAGGTTTGTCAAAGTAGTGTAGCAATCTGCACTGTATCCAGGGCTACAGCAGAACATTGATAAATGTAGACGTATTTATATATATTTTAAAGAAACAAACGCACTGAGGTTTTTCGCTGTTTATGTTTAATAGGTTTTACTGTATTTACAATTATTTCAGAACATAGCCTGAATCCCAACAGTTCTTTGTGGGATATGGATTACGAAGGACCGTTGCACAGTAAGAAAGCCCTTCCCGGGACCGTGGGCTCGTACAAACCCTCCAGCCTGTTCAGGAGCAGCTCTCTCCTGAGTCACCAGGGAAGGAGAAGTTTGCTAAGTCAGAACCTGGGCCAGAAACCACAAGAAAAGCAGTTGTCCTGTGACATGCTCCTTAAACTTTCCAGATATATTTTAATGGATACCTTTGGACCTAGCTTGGCCTGGAATCTGTTTCGGTTTTATAACTGTGATCAAGAAGTCAACCTGCCCCAAATTCATATCAGTCCTCTCAAGGTGGCCCAGCACAAGGTGAAGCCGTTCTTGCTACGCAGGGTACTGCAGCTCTTCAGGCATATGGGAGTGTTGTCCGAAGCTCAGCAGTCCAAGGCCTTCTCTCGGCTCAAGAAGCAAATGCTTAAACCAAGGAAAACACCGCTAAAGCCCAAAGTGGAACAAAGTGGTAGGTATATAAGGAGGAGACGTGGTTTTGGTATCTCAGTGCTTTCTGGTGCTGGCTGAGCGGGGCCGTGGGGCCAGGCCCCGTGCTGCCAGGGCGAGGGCTGGACGTCACTGGGTGCGATCCAGTATGTGGTGGCCCTGGGTCGTGCCAGGAGCCGGCACTCAGCGTTCAGGCTGAGGTAGAGCCGGGGCTTGGAGCGCTCAGCCCCAAGCAGGAGGTCTGTGACGAGGTGGGTGGGAAGCAGTCGCTGTCTGCAGAAGAGGAGATGCTAGACGAAGGCTGGTATGGCATGTGGAGGCTAGTTGCCGCAGATGGGCCATTATAAGCAGACAGTCTGTGGGAGTCAGTACAGGCACTAAAAGCCACGTTGTGGTTAGGCGGTGCGCGGCTCGGTGGGGCTGCCAGGCCCGCGGCGGCCCCGGAGCGCGGCGCTAAGGCGAGCATTGGCGGTGGTGCTGCTCGATGCCCCCGGGGGCCCGGCCGTGCCAGCGCTGCCAGCTCCCACCAGGAGCTGATGCGCTCCGCTCCCCTGCTCCGAGCTGGGGCCTGCCTGTGGAAATAGACTTATGCTATATTGAAAATGTAAAATGGATTTAAAAAAAAAAAAAAAAAGTGGAGAATTACAGGAAATGCGGCTGGGAAGAGGAGGGGGAAAAAAAACCTAATAATAATTACAAAATCCTATTTATTAATTAGTATGGTGTAGGAGCTGATGGGCCGCGTGCCCCGCTGCCAGGATGCGCAGGCAGGGCTGCCCGGCGCGGGAGGAGGGAGGCGGGGCGGGGCGGGCAGCGCGGGGCGGGCAGCGCGGGGCGGGCAGCGCGGGGCGGGCAGCGGCTGTGCAAGGGCGCCGCCAGGCGGCCGCCCGCGGCGCCGCAGGGTCAGGGCGCGCCCCGCCGGCCGCTGCCCGCGTTGCCCCCGCGGGGAGGGGGAGACTCCGGAGAGGGGGGGTTTGGGGGCGGCCTGGTCCGAGCTGGCGCTGGCCCCGCTGCGGGAGCCCCGCGCCCCGCACAGCCGGGGTTATCCCGCGATGCCGGCGGTTCCCCGCTCCGTGGGAATGGGGTGTTGCTCAGGGGATGCTGACTCCGCTGCGCCTTCCTTTCTCTAAGTAGTAAGGAGGAAACAGGAAACCGTCCGGCGAGGGAGCGTGCCCGGGAAAACCGCCTGCAGAATCACTTGCAGAGGAGGAACGCTCCTCTCTGCCTTCGTGTGCGAGATGTGTCTCTCTGGGGAGAGGTCTTTGTGCTCTGGGAGTCAGCTCGCCACCGCTGACTCATTTAGAGCAGCTTTGTTTGCTGTCCTTGCCTTAAAATGAAGCCTTGGCAGTCATCGATATTTGTTATTGAATGTTACGGTCACGTCTGTAGGCAAAGCATTACCGTCACTGCGGCATGCCGAGACACAAGAGGGTCGAGGTTGCCTCATACCTGGTAGTCCGTTACAGAAAATGACCCGGTTTTGTTTGTTAGACAGCTAAACTTCAGTTTATAACCAGCAATAACACTCAAAGGAGGGTTTAGGTTGGTTATTTTTGCGAGGAGGAGTTACACCAGCCGTATGTTCGAGGCAGTGAGCGTTAGTCATGATTTCCCACTCGCAGGTGTGAGGACGTTTGGGAATGTTCTTGCGCTGAGGATGCGTGCCGTAACCAGGCGCTGTGGTGTAAGCTTCAGAGCGGTGCTGCCGCAAAGCAAAAATCATCCCGAAAAATGAAATCTGGAAGAGCGAAAGGAAAACAGCTTAGCTCCTGAGCACCAGACTACCGATCACAATGGGCACTTCTGTGTTTTCCTTAAAAAGAGACGGGAATCTTTAGAAAAACAGGATGGTATGTCCAGTCTCATTTGCTCTTACATTTTCTTCCTCAGGCCACTGAAAACTTAATAAAGGGGGAAATGGCACTGAAAACATTCACCTGAAAGTAGTTCTTTCAGAAAAAGAATCAGGCCAGTGTATTTCTGTGGATTTTGAGGCTACAGAGGGAAAATGGCTTTGAAGGATTTAAACAGCGCTCGTACCTTAAAAATATTTGGTCCTTGTTCAGGAAAAGTCCCGTGTAAACTGGAGTGACTTTGGCTTTGCTGATCATTTCATAAGGCCTGCGCAAAGTTTAGCGTGAACCAAAGCTTGTGCCAGATTTATTTCACTATTACTATGTTAGATTAATCATTGCTGCCTTTTATTTAGACTGCAAGTCTACGAAACCTTTTGCACAGAGTAAATATTTTAAAGAAAGATGTATGAGATTCTAGGGCCCCGACAGGTGTAAAATAAAGGTTCAAGTCCTCTTCTACCTCAAATTTTGCACTTCTCGAACCGTTGAATTCAGAGAATTTAGTTAGTGTGTTTTAAGACAAAACATTCCTATTTGTCTTGTCTTGCCTGAAACTTCCACCAGTAGATAAATCTTTCTCCAAAAAATTTGAGCACGGCCTCCTATACCTCTGATAACAGCTCTGCTTTCCCATGACCTACATTCATATATGTCGTACTCAGATAAGAAGGAGGCACAACGCTGACTAATGCTGCTTTTTTGGAAGGAAAATGACAAAAGCTATTTGAGACAGGAATAGAAGTGCCAGCACTGAATGACAGATGAACAGCCGGTAGCAAAGGTGGCAGCTCTAACGTTTCCCTGTGTTTATGGAGGGAGTGTTATCTGGATTTGTTTCTCTAGGCTGGATGCTTATCTTCAGGTTCAGCAATACTCTGGGTCCCAGGACAGGGTGTAGGAGAGCGGATGGGTTTTGTTTAGCACAAGTGAGTGTCGCTCCTGCTCCAGAGCTGTTGTCTGGAGCGTGGGGCATGGCCATGCCCCTCGCCCACCCCCCTGCTTCCAGTCTGTTCCCGTATTTTGTCTGACAGCACTTGTTCCTTATTAACATAACTATAGCCTCTTTGTGCCCTCCGTCAGAAGAAATCCTGCACCAGAATAAATTTCAGAGGTGACAGATTGGAACGGTTTGACCAGCTGATGGCACACAAATGTCTCCGAGACCGGCAGCACCTGTGGCTTTGCACCTCTTTGGCTTTGGCCCTGGGCAGGAGCAGTGGCTGGCACTGTTGTCTGCTCGCTCCTGGCTCGTCCTCTCTGGTAGCTGGGCTCTGGAGTGGAGATGAAGGGTTATGTGCAGGCTCTGGGAGGGAGAAGGCAGTGGCCGCAGTAACCAGTTACCTGTCTTTATGGGTCCCCAGGAAGCTCAGTTATGCTATATTTTAGAGCTTATAAAAAATGCGATCTTCTGGTTCATGGAAAACAAACCAGTGTGTGATGGTCCTTCCGTAGGCAGTGCCACGTCCACTGAGAGTGGAGTCCAGGCAGGAACCCGCAAAAGCCAGGAACGCAGTCCCAGGGCATGGGCGTAAAAGCCCGTGGGTTTCCTTGAGGCCGTGTCTTGTCAGAGCTCCTTCTAAGGATTTTCCTCTCTTTCGCCGCAGAGTCTGACTACAGCTCGATTTGGTCAGGCGATGGGAGGTGAAGTGGCAGATACATCTCTGCTCACCCACTGCCAGGGGAACATTTGCAGCCACCGGGTTACAGCGTTCTCCGTAGATCTGCCAGACGCAGGACAGCACAGGGCAAAAGAGCCCTGCGGGAAGGTGCCGGCGGGGCCAGCTACCTCCCAAGAAGGGCCAAGGTGACCACACTGGGGTCTGGTGTGCCTCAGCCCCCTGCCCTTCTTGGGGAGGCAGCTGTCCCCCCAGCCGCCCACTTTGCGTTTGAGCCCAGCCAGGTGCTCTGCTGGTCCGCACAGAGCCCCCGGGCCCTGCCCGGGCTGAGACTCGCCCTGCGACCCCGGGGAGCGCGGCGGGGAGCCCGCAGCCCCCAGGGGCTCGGAGCCGGGGAAGACCTTGCCGTGCGGGCAGCGGGGCTCTCCCCGGCCCCGAGCATCTGGGCGCCGGTCGCAGATACACGTCCAGGCTGGAGGGATCGTCCCCGGCTGGGAGGAGCCAGCAGCTCCGCTTCTGTAAACAGTGCGGGCACCGCCAGCGGTTGGAAGATGGATATAAATAGGGAGGCGGAGGGGAGGCAGCCGGAGCGGAGGAGCGGGAGCTGCCTGCGCCTGCCTGCCCCTGCCGCCGGCAGCCGCGGTGCCCAGCAGCCCGGGTCGGGAGCTCCCGAGAGGCGGCGTGCAAAGTTTGCGGCTCGGCGCTGCCGGGGATAGGTAAGCGGTCTTTGCAGCCGAAGTTTGAAACCCGCCGGTGCTTCTCGTCGATCCGCCGCTGGGGTTTTCTCCTCGCCGTCTCTCTGTCCGTCCTGCTGTTGTGGTTGCCTCGCCGCGTCCGGGGTTGTACGGAGCCGGGGAGGGGGGTTTGCTGTTTTCGGTCTTGCGAGGTTAAGTGCAGGGAAGGAAAAAAGGAAAAAACCAAACGCCAAAAACACATCCAAAGCAAAGCGTGCCGTTGCGCCGGCTCCGCGCAGAGCCGCGGCGAGGGAGCGGGCGCGGCGCACGTGTTGCGGGCGGGGGCTGCCCCGCGGCAGGTGGCGGCTGCGGGAGCCCCGGGGCGCCGCGGCCGCTCCCGCCCCCCGCGCCGGACCCGCACCCGGAGCCGGTCCCGGCGTCGCCGCGGGACGCGTCGGGGAGCAGCGAGCGGCGGCAGCGCATCAGGTCGGTACCGCGCCCCTCCGCGCCCCTCCGCGCCTCTCCGCCGCCGCCGCCGCCGCCGCTGCCGCCGCCGCCCGTCTCTTGCAGGGCCCTGTCCGGAGGCCGCCCCGCACCTCGCCCCGTGGCGACCCGGCTCCGACACCCGCCGCGCCGCCGTGGTGGGCCGGGGGGCGGCCCTGCGCCTCGAGAGCTCCGCCGCCTTCCACTCCCTCGTCATCCGCGACGGAGGTAAGCGGGGCCGCCCGCCCCCTCGGGGCCGCCGGGCGCTGCGGGGGGCGGCCCGGCACCTCCCGGCCCCCCGCGCCCCCAGCCCCCGGCGGTGCGCGCCCCCGACCCCGCTCCTCTCCCCTCGCCCGCCAGGGAGGCTGGTGTTCGCCGACCGCCCCCACGGGCCGCCCATCACCCTGCGGGCCCGCTACATCCTCATCCACGACGGCGGGGAGCTGCACATCGGCTCGGAGCGCTGCCCCTACGGCTCGCGGGCCACCATCTCGCTGTACGGGCGAGCCGCCGAGGGGGCGGCCGTGGAGGGCTTCGGCCAGAAGTTCGTGGGCGTGGGTCGCGGCGGCGTCCTGGAGCTGCACGGCCGGCGGCCCCGCTCCTGGACCCTCCTGGACAAGACCCTGCACCCCGGCGGGCTCCGCCACGGCCCCTACTCCTCCGAGAAGCGGTGGGGCAGCCGCGGGCTCAACCTCCGCATCCTGGACGCCGGCACGGCGCGGGTGCTGGCGGCGGGGCGCTTCGACACCCACCTGCGGCCCGGCGAGGGCCGGCGGCTGCGCGCCTTCCTGGCCCTCCAGGCCCCCGGCAGGGTGGTGGCGGCCGCCGTGGGGGACTCGGCCGCCCGCAGCCTGACGCCGGAGACGCGGCTGCTGCTGCGGGACCGGCTGGGCAGCAGGCACATCGCCCGCCTGGGCTACAGGTGAGGCGGGCGGCGGGCGCGGGGGGGCCGGGCCGGGCCCGCGGCGCCACCATGGACAGCTCCGCGCCGGGCCGCCGGCCCGCCGGGGGCTCGCCCTGGCCCGGGGGCGACCGGGGGCTCGGCCGGGCCCGGCGGGCAGGGAGGCGGCGGGCACCCCGGGCCGGGGAGGCGGGGAGGGAGGGAGGGAGGAAGGGATGGAGGGAGGGAGGGGAGGCATGCCGTGCTGCGCCCTCCCCTCCTGCCCGGGCTCTCCGGGGGATGGAGGGTTTGGGATGTCACTCGCTTGGCTCCTTCCCGCTCTCCCTCAGGCAGCCCTGGGCGCTGGTGGGGATCCTCGGAGGGGATCAGCTTTCCACAGCAGAGGATAAGCGGGAGTATCGCGGGCATGGAACAACGGGGTTCGCCGTGGCCCAAAGAGATTTCCTCACCTACGATGGCACCCGTTTTACTGTTACTGCTTTCAGCGGATGGATAAAAGGTTTAGTCCTTCCTGACAATTGCTTATCTTCTGTTGCTTTGCTCTAATTTTTTTCTAACTAACTGCTGCGAATCTGAACAGTGCGATGCTAATAATACCGTAGACTTTTGCTCACGTGCAGTGACCAAGCCAACAGCAGTACTCTTGCAAAGTAGTGTTTTAGCTGCCTACAAAGAGATGACGCTGACATATTTAATGGCTAGAGCACTTCTATCACACACAGCATTGTCTAGATAAAAATTAAATTGCTATGCTCTTTGGCTAATTGCATGATTCTGTCGTGTGCAACTGTAAAAATAATTGATTGCTTCCTTCTTCAAGGGGTGCCTCATAATGGATTTAAAGTGGAAGTGTCCAAAGGAATAATTCTTCATTTGGTGGATGAGGTTACAAGTTGGTTACCTGGCGACCGGATCGTCATTGCCAGTACAGATTATTCTATGCATCAGGCTGAAGAGTTTAATCTCCTTCCTTGCCCTGAATGTAAAAGTAATCAAGTGAAAATTGATGGTATGAAGTATTTTTAGCAAGCTACTCATTTGTGGTAAATATTTACATTGTCTTGTCTTTAACATTCTACATTTACATTTCCTTGTCTCTTTAGCTAGTTTTTGTTCCGTAAACACATGGGCACTTGTCATATGAAAGCTGAAGGCCCCAATATTGGAACTTAAAGTTTGACCAGGGGCATCAGTCCCTTGTAGAAGTCAGGGGAAGTGCTGATCTCCTCTGGGAACAAATACGAACAACTGGACTCGTCCCCAAACTTGGTGATTGCTTAAATGAAAGGCATACACTTGCTTAGAGCAGTGCGATAATGAAGAAAGATGCTGTGCTCACCCTGAATGAAAAGGTTTCTGATTTTCACAGGCAGCCCACTTTATCTTCACATTGGAGAAGTCATTGATGGCATCGATATGAGGGCAGAGGTTGGTCTTCTGACTAGAAATATACTTATTCAAGGAGAAATGGAAGACTCCTGTTATGGACAAAATCAATGTCAGTTTTTCTCCTTTGACACATTTGGAGGACATATTAAAGTGAGTAATTCTTAATGCCTCTGCCTGTAGGTGGTTTCAGGTCGTTCCTTTCCTGGTTTGTAAACAATACAATGCATGAAAGTACTGTTGTATCTGGGGAAAAAACATACTTGTCTATGAAGAAGGGAAAAGTTTGTTGGCCTCTTTTGCAAAATTAGACTTGTAACGTGGCAGTGCCATTTTCTTCACTGCATATGCAAAAACATACCCTTCTCTGGGCTAGAGGGGATTCTTCAGTGGCATTGCTGTCAGTCGGGTCAGTGTGAAGTTACATAGTTCACGAGATGTCACTGAAGAAATCGTGCTTCTTGTAGAGCAAACCTGCTCCCTGCATGGCTCAGAGAAGTGCTGGGTCTCACCCTATTGTGCTTTGCCTCCTCTTGGTTGTCCCATGTGTTCTTGGCGGAGGTGCAAATTCTTGCTGTTGCAGGGCCTTTGTGTAAAATTACTCCACCACCAGTTGGTGGAAATCGAGGAGCTGTGCAGGTCTTGCCTAAAGTCTTGACAGAGATAAAGTTGCCAGGAAATAGAGCCTGGTGGTAGATGCTGCCCCGTTCTGGAGCTGGCAGGAGTACCTTGTCCGTAGCCGTGTCACACACTGCTACTGCTAAATCCCGCGCAGGGTGTTTGGCAGCTGTTCCGTGGCAGCCCCGCGCCCGTAGGTGTGCGGCCGCTGGCACGCTGCTCTGCAGGTGCTGCGCTGCTGTGAGTCAGAGCAGGGAGCTGGCACCTCCTTCTGCGATCAGGCCCTGTTTTACTCGGCAAACATATTGCCTAATAAGAAGAAAAAAAAAAAATGTTTTCCTTTTTGCGCGGGTTTATGTTGTAATGCCTTACTTGGATCTACATTTGTCTCAACAGATCCTAAGGAATTTTAGCTCTGTTCACATGTCAGGAGTGGAATTAAAAAACATGGGGCAGCAAATCCTGGGCAGTTATCCTGTGCATTTTCACTTGGCTGAGGATGTGGATGAGAGAGGAGGATATGAACGCCCAACGTACCTTGATAACCTGGCTATCCACCACTGCTTCTCTAGGTGTGTTGCCATACATGGAACTCATGGCCTGCTGGTAGGAGACATATTTTATTAGTATCAAGTTCATTTCTTTGTTTAGGCACCGCTAAACAGTAGGAGCCATTTGTGATACAAAGAGAAATCAGAGTATTGAAACAAGGCATTTTTTCCCCAAGAAATGCCCTGACACATCAACTTCATTTGACCGGTATTCAGGTTAGGACTGTTGCTCTGGTAGTGCAGCTCTTTGAAATGAATTTCAGGTTCGTAATTAATGTTGTTAATGGTGTGATCAGATATAGTGAAATCTTTGCCTGGTTATTCTGGACAGTTTGTGATAATAGGAACTTTCATTTAAAATGAAAGCAGTGGACCTTTACTGGACCTGACTGAAGCAATGGACCTTTAATTTGCAAAGGAGATAAAAAAGACAGGGGTTGTTCCAGTCAGGGCAATGTGAAATATATCCGAAAATATTCTCATGACAAAGGGAATGAAATAGGAGAGGGACAGACCCAAACGGCTGCTTCAGTGCCAGAAAAGCCCTCAGGAACTTGGCTTTGACCTAGATCCTCACAAGGGCATTGTGGAGAGGAACTTAAAAAAAAAAAAACCACAAAAAAGCCATACGTGTCCCAGCTGGAGAATACAGATTCCTGCTCCAGTCCCGACACGTCCAGTTGCTGTGTGCTCTGCAGGACGCTGAACAGTGTTTTGGTATCCGTGGGCATTGCCTCATTCACCTGATGTGTGCTCAGGCAGAGACACTCCCTGAACTATCCACGACTGCCCGCGTTTTTCCTCACTTTTTCTTAACCCGGGACATAAAGCTGTGTAAGACATGGCATAGATGATGATACACTCTGGAGGGACCCCTGTGTGAAAGGGTCCCCCCCGAAATGGTGTATTCACAAAAATGCGATGCTAGACTTGTACAACCGGGAGCACTTTTCACGTATCCTAAACTGGATTGGCATTGTCCAGATCACTGAAAATATTGCTTGCCTTCTCAGATACGTGATTTGCTCCGGCTGTAGAGCCTGATTTTGTGTACAGAGCCCTTCTTAGGAGGCAGGAGACTTGCCCAGTATGTGTGGGTATGGTTTAACTTCCTTTCTCTTCTCGTTGGTATTAAACCTCTGGAATTGAAGGAACCTGCCTGGGATGAAAAATTAAGCCTTGTGTTAATGTTGGTCCTGAGAAGATTGGTATATGCTCTTGCTCTTTATCAGAAGTGAGGCTGTTAATGGTTTATTTGGATGTGTGGGATGCAATAGTTGTGAAATCAAGGATCCAAGTGTGAGCTCCAGCCCCCCTGCATCTGACTGCTGAGAGCTTTGAGTCCATGAATCAGTGAAGAGATTTTATAGCAAAGGTTAACTATGTGATTCTGTGGAAGAATTGTGTGATTTCAATACAGTCATTAAGATAAAGAGTAATTAAAATGTAATAAAAAGCCTTGCTTTAAAATAAAATGATTTGCAGTTCCAGAGAAGAGCGTGTATATCAGAGCAAAGCAGTTAAATAACATAGATGGGTAGCTGTTTTAGCATCAGATTATGAAACTTCAGCCCTTGAGGCAGAATAAACCAGACAGGTGGTTTTTCCCTCTCCTGTTTTGAGCGTTTAGAGGATGTAATTGTAGAAGTACGTTGCTGGAGTGCTGTGGTTTGTGCTTTGCTGTGTCCTGGCCACGCAGCGCTGTCTGCAAGGCCCTTCTCCCATCTGCTGCTCCCGTGTGCCAGGCTTGCGCCGCTTTGCAAGCCGGCAGCAGCGGTGCACACAGCTTGGGTTACTCCCCGTGGCTGGGACGCAGGCTGCAACATGCCTCTTGCTGCCCTGGCACACGTCAGGCGTACACAGACTACTGTAGTCTTTCGTGTCTAATGTGTCAGTGCATAAAGGTCACTTATATTGTGTTGCTGAACTATATATAATTCAGTGTTTAGAGGCATCTTAATCATCTGGTGTTGGACGCACCAGTGGGGCTGTAGCCTGCGTTGTGGACGATGTTTCATGCTGACACATACAGTAATATGCTCCCGTCACAGTGCCGCAGGTGGGCTCTCATTTCCAAGATTTTAGTTTCTATCATCTGTGATATGCCAGAATTGATCAGTTATTGGGATTCTGAGCTAATGGCCTGCACCCTTATCTTTCAGTGCAGATGTAAGTGATCCTTGAATTATGTTATTTCTGGTTAGGAGAGTGATCAATATAGTGTCGTGTATGTAAGTTTTCAGGGCTGCTATGCCATTCAGAAGCCGTGACTAATAATATTAATTAAAGCTAAAATCTGGTTTTGGATAGAAAGCTGGTTTTTAATGCAGCTGTCTGACGTACAGGTTAGCCAAACTTCAGCTAAATTCAGAAGAATGAAACTCTACAATTGAAATGCTGTTTAAAAGAGCAAGCAGTTTGTTGTTACAGTTTCTTTCCAAAAATAGTCTTCCATGGCCTCCTTAGCACAGCTTTTGCCCATCATTTGGAAGGGCAGAAGTAGCCAGGCTTACTGTTCTTAGCTGTTTGGCAATGACACTTGCATTTTTACCTAAATCCATTTCCTATCTGTATTTCCAAGACTCAGCTGGCAGGGACACGTTCCGTGTTGCTGCACGTAGGTTCTCTGTTGCCCTCCTTGTAGCTCACTCGGAGCCACGTACCCGCATGCAGGGTTTCGGTGGATTTCCAAAACTGTATCAGGTAGGAGTTGGGTACCTGGTAGTGTTGTGCCTTATTTTTAACTCTCTCTCAAGCACCTCGTTAGGGCAGAAACAAGAGCAGCAGATGACAAGTTTGAGGGGTGACTGCCAGGAAAACAATGAAATCCAGTAGAGATATACCTATGGGGACTATACTGTTTGTGACTCCAGATGTTATGTACAGTTGCAGCCCATTAAGGGGAAATCACAGGATATGAGTCTGAAATGGATTTAGTTCAAGTATCCCTCCGTATACAGAAATAACCAAGTAGGTTAATATTAGTTAATCTCGCAGTCTTACACAGCCATAACTCTGACGTCAACAGGAATCTTGTATGCCTGAAGAGTGAATAAATATGCTGACAGGGATCATTTGAGTACAGAGTTAAAGTTTCAGTAAGATTTAGTAACAAATAGCTGGTGTTTTAACTAGCCTGATTTAGTATTTACATTTAAAAGAAGGATTTCTGAATTTATCTTCATAAGACTGTACATCAAAGGAGGCTTGTGCTAAGTCCTCTTGGTCAAATTAGGGTTTAATGCAATATCCCTGTGCATGCCAGTTAGTATTAAATAGATGGAAATAGTAAAATGCCATCGCTGCCCAAGCTGATCATTACAGGAATAAAGTGGCCCTGCACCTTCTGAGAGTGGAGGAGAAAGAACAGAAACCTCGTTAATATAAATTACTTCACATGGTGCATTTTAAGGAATTTCTTATTTTATTTGGGAAATGTTGCAGTCATGAAAATTTCTGGATTAACCGTCCTAACTTGTTGGTTTATCATGCAAGATACACTTATCCCTACGCAAACATTTACTCCATGACAGTGAATCAAGTATTCTCTCTTAGAGCTGAGGGCAGTTTTAAATCCAGTATTTTGCAATTTTCCTTTAATTATGCCTGTGATCTTCCTCAGAGTAATTTTAATAGCAGTTTCACTGTATAAGAAGATCAGTCTACAGTAGTTTGAGTTAGCTCCGGGAGTGATGCCTATGGAGGCACTGCTTGCTGTGCAGAGGGGTGGCAAAACCACTCTGTGAGTGTTGCAGGAATTTATTGATAAGCAAAGCACATCAGTTATAGTTCCTACTGCTGTTAGCATTGCGATCGATGGCTTGTATACTTTTTTGCAGGTAAAAGACACCATTGGCTATGACACTCTGGGGCACTGTTTCTTCCTCGAAGACGGGACGGAACAACGCAATACATTTTATCACAACTTGGGCCTCCTCACGAGGTCGGGGACAATCTTGCCTTCGGATCGCAATGAGGCTATGTGCCTTGCCATCCGCAGCCGCGTCTATGGGAATTACGTTCCTGTGCCGAGCACCGACTGCATGTAAGTGCTCCGGGAGCTGTCATCAGGCTTTGCACTTACATTGTGCTTTATAGCTGGGTCCCAAAAAATGCCGTGGTGAAACTTTTGAAAGATGCTATTTGATATTAAATGAAAAATTGTAGCTTTTCCTACCATTTCTCATTTTAAAATAATTTAGCTACTTGAGCATGTTTTGCTTGTGAGGAGACCTGTTAACACCTGCATGAATCCTAATCAAGGAATATTTGCTGCTGGTTATTCCTGTCGCTGTTTCCTGAGAATCATAACTATGTTAGAGTACTTTGCTTGTTTCTGAACCCCTTTCAATTCTTTTTTAAGTAGGATGTTAAGTAGGATGTTATTAAGAAGGCTCCATGAAATCTGTCTGATAAATGCAAGTTGCTTCAGCCCTGGTATAGGCTAGCAAAAATATCACTTACTACAAAGGGAGTTTTTGCCTTCTTTCACCAGGGCTGAATTGGGGCTGGAGCATCCAGAGTAAATTGATCAATAGTACATGAATATCTGGAGTACATCAGGAGATGTAGTGAAAATGCAGAGATTAGCATAAACTACAGTGAGCATCATTTAACAATCAACAATATTGCAATATAGCTGACCAAAGTTAGCTTCTATTTTGGAGACTGATGAGCTGTAACACGGGCACTCGGGGACCCAGGTATTGGTCTGGCTAGTGTTTGCAAGGAAGACCACAGTTTAGCCAAGGAAATTTTTATTTTCATGTTTTCTGGAAAAGGATGCAGTGGCCAAACTCTACTTATTTTAATTTGCATAAATAACTGAATTAATTACAGTTATTGTTGCTGAAATGCTAAGTTTGCTTGCATGGTTAATATAGATTTATTTTGCACCTATTCAGTGGTTCTGTTAATCCAAAGGACTGTGGATTCTTGATTATGTAATAGTTAAGGTGGATAAAAAATGCCTGAGGTTTTCTGCTTAGAATGATCAAATTAATTGGTATGGTCATGAGAAAAGGTTTACAGTGTTTTTACGTGTGGTCTTTATTACTGCAAAATATGTTATCAAATGAAGTAAGACAACAGAGGACAATATTTTCATAGCTATATCTGGCTTCTGTTTGTGCCACTGCTGATCTTCCCTCTGAAGCAAAAACTCCTTATTTGAACAAATGTCAAAATAATATCTCCTTAATCTCCTCCTTACCAAGCCATTTGCAGCTTGCAAGGACGTTTGTTTTGTTTTCCACATAGAAGCTTCATAAATCCATAGAGAATCCCCTACCTCCTGCCATTGCCCCCCAAGTTCCAAAAAACAAACCAGAAGGTCACTTTTCAGACATTTCCCAAAGCTGCTTAACTTAAAAAGAAAAAAAAAAAAAAAAAGACATTGGGTTTCCTTAAGCTGCATTTAACAGAGCATGGATTTTGTGTTAACGGTCTCATATAATTTACAATAGGTTCAGCATGTGGCTCCATAAATGAATATGTCTGACATTACTAGATGGTTTCTTTTCCTTAAAGAGTATCATTAAAAGGTTGTGTGGAGTTTTTAAAGTCAATAGGAGAGTTGTGGCTCGAGTCCAGTGCAGTGCTATGAAAATGTATCCTTTCCTGTTTGGTAACTGCTTAGCATCATTTTCATTTTGATTTTTCAGGGCTGTCAGCACATTCTGGATTGCAAATCCAAACAACAACTTAATAGAGAATGCAGCAGCTGGTGCTCAGGTAAAATCATTTAACGCCAAGAGCTATGCTTTGCCTCCAGTTCCCATATATTCTACTCTTATTGATGTCATTAGCGTGAGGGCTATGAATTTTTAGTAAGCCATCGTAAAATTTGGGTATTATTTCTGCAACCTTTGTCTCTGTTAAGAACAAGTATTTGCCTACAGTTGTCACACTGATTTCTCTCACAACTGTGGCTGGAAATGGTGTGTAGTGTCTCTTAGCAAATATTGATTTTTATTAGTAGTCAAAAGTTAAATGCCCAATAAAATTTTATGTTTGTATATATAAATGTATACTCTCTCCTTGTTATTATCTCTGATGTTTGTGTTTAATGTGCCTGTACAGAGAAGGCTGTGTTTTCTAATAAACCACCTGAATTTCACCCACAATATATGCATTTTTAAAAACCACGTGTGTGTGCGCCGGCAGCCCACTGTCCATGCCAAAGGATAAGTTGGGAGATGTAGGAGCATGGGGTAGTGTGTGTCCCCTGGGACTCACACAGGTTTGGCAGGCTAAGGTTAGAAATCTGGTCAGCATAGTGGGAAACCCTAAGTCCCCAGGATAACCTGTAGCATTACTTGTAGTGTCCCATTTCTCAGACCTCCCTTTGTCTTTCAGGATGTTGGGATATGGTACATCTTCCACCGGGTTCCAACTGGACAGTCTGAGGGGCAATATCCAGAGGGACAGGCTGAACATACCCCCTTGGGAATATTTTACAACAACAGAGTCCACTCCAATTTCAAGGCATGTGGATGATTTTTGTATGTTAGTATCAATAAAATAGTATGGCGTAGGGCTGACCATGTGTGATGCTCTGAAATCAGATGATCATGGGTGTCTTACCTTTTAATAGTGGTGTTTTAACACTATATCAAGAGACAATCAACTTTTTGGGATGATGCTCTTTCTAATGATCAAAGAGGGAGCTGAGCAGAATGGGGGTCCCATTTCAGGTGCTTCAGTTGGGTGCCTGTGTTAGAGGGGATGTGCCCAGGCCATAGGTACACCTACTACTAAGTGAGATTTAAGGATGACAGGCAGGACACTGAGCACTGCTGTTGGCCATAGTGGTGCAAGGACATAGGGGGATGAGCAAAAGTTGTTTGTGCCAGGGCCTGCTCATCACCTTTGAAAAATGAGACCAAAAATTCAAGGGTAGTTCCAAGAAAAACACTTCCCCCCAAATATACTGTTGACATGAAAATGTAACCTGTAAGCTGTAAAAAGCATTTTTAACTTATTTCTCAGGATTCTAGATTGAAATCAGTGCTGTTCTCTGGGCCTTGTATATTTTACATCTTGGTCCATGACAGCTGGTGCTCTAGCCCAAAGTCTTTAACTTAGCTACAGCGGCTCATGTTCTCTTTTGACTGTCGGGGGACTCATCACTCTTTATTTAAAGGCTTACTTCTTAACAACGCTCTTTTTCCAAAAAGTTACCAAGAGCTTGGCAGAGTCCCTTATTGCTTTCTGCAAGGCAGAGAGAGTGGGAGTTCAGTGCCTTGCTTTGGGTCAGAAGGCAGCCCAAGATGCTGATGCATAACACATGGCAAGGCAGACTCTGTCCTGACTTCAGCGTGCTACATCCTGTGCTAATGTCATGCTGAGCAGTGCCAAGTGACACCAAAAGGGAAGAGAAAGCCCGGGCTGCAGCCACTCACTGTGCCTGCACGGACTGGCTGCCTACATTCATTGATAAAAATCTGGGATCTGTGGTCTCTGTGGGGCAGTCTGTTAAAATAATTGGAGTCGTGTGCATTTTCAGGCTGGTTTGTTTATTGGAAAAGGAGTAAAGACAACGAGAGCCAGCGCTGAAGATCCCAGAGAATATCTCACTGTCGATAATGCCAGGTACGCACGTGGTGTATGGCTAAGTATTTTGGATAGTTGTATTGCTGCTTGGCTTCTGCATTGTATTTAGCAGATCATTAATGCCTCATTATGGCTGGAGCATCTGAAAAACCACACAAGCTCTCTCTGATGTGCAGAGGCAAATACTTCATAGCTATGCACTGAATTGTTTGTGTTATTGCTGACCAAAAATGATACACGTGCACTTGGGGTTATGAGGACTAAGCAGTGAAGCAAGTGAAAGGGGGTATTCCATTTGTGGGTTTGTAAACTCCAGCATTTCTTATTAATTGCTTAAAAGCACTTACATCTGAAAGATTATGTAAGAGACTGCTGAGACTGGTCTAGGGTTAATGAGGAGAATAAAGTAGCCTCAAAGCTTTTTGTCAGCTTCTTTAAAATCTCTGAGCTTCCTTTTGCAGAGTGGAAGCAGGTAAATTAAGGCCATTTTCTCACTCACTGCAGCCCTATGGGTCTGTGTGAGGAGGATGTGGCAGAAATCAGCCACTGCTACTGGTCAAGCCTTGGCTTGACCATCATACCCTCTCAATGCTCCCGTATGGCTGAAAGGAAAGGGTGACTTTGCCTCCCTTTGTGAGACGTCCTTCCCTGGGCCAGCCCTTGGGCACTGAGGTGGTGCGTCCCTTGGGACATCAGCTGGAAGAAGTAGGAGGTGAGGGTAGACTCAGAAAAAGCAATGGTGATTTTTTTTCCAAACACGACTCAAGTCTACCATTAACAGCCAAGGTAGTAAGAAATAGCCTGGAAGTAATTGAGAAATGCCCGATTCCCAGGGCGAATCCTTTTTTCATATGACAGCTTCTCTTTCAGCAGAGACAGAAGCATATGGAGGTCTGGTCTGTACATGCAAGGAAAGCAGCTCCAATTACTCCGTTATCTTTGCTGAATGAGATTCTTGAAAGTGCCTAATTGATTTTCTAGCATCAATCCAGGGATTCTCAATGGGCCTTGTAAGGACAATTACAAAAGGACCTAAGTGACTTGGGAAAAATGTTTTCTATGCCTCTAAATTACACTGAATCAAATTAAGGAGTAACTATGGGCCCATTGAAGTCTAGCGAGAAATCTCCCGTTGATTTCACTGGGGCCAGAATTTCACTCTTATGAATGTTTCTTGTTTTCTGCTTTGTACTGAAGCACAGAGATGAAATCAAGCTAATAGCCTGACTCTGATCCAGGACGTAGCACCTCTTTAGGCCCATCACACTGATATTTGGAAGCCAAACGAGGTCTGCCAGGCACGACCTTCTCTGCCTGAGGTCGGTTCCTATGTCTCCTGTGCCACATTAACTAAGCTTCTTGCTTCAGGTTTCACCCACATCAAGATGCTGATCCTGAAAAGCCGCGAGTTCCTGCCGTCATTGATGGTCTTATTGCTTTTAAAAATAATGACCATGGGGCCTGGGCCAGGGGCGGCGACATTATTTTCCGCAACTCGGGGTAGGTTACTGTAATTACGTGTTATATCATTCCCCTCGCAGCAGACATAAATAGGTCTGTAGGCCAAATTCACTGCAGACATTCCTCCTCATTTACACCGTTGTGTTTCTTCTGTCCCAGGTTTTCAGACAATGGAATTGGACTCACTCTAGCAAGGTAATTTCTTAAAATTGACCATCTTCCAGTTTTTTCCCCCAATGTAAGAGACTCAAGAATGGAAGCTGAGACACTCCCGTGGTAATTCCTGTAAGACACAAGAAAACCTCACGTTTCCCTCCCAGACCACATCAAGTCTTCCCTGCACAGCCATTAATACAAAGGGCAATTTAGCCTTTCATTCTCTTTGCCTCAGCATGTCTGGGGAATACATCATAATTGCTGAATATTTCCTTTTGGACGGTAGGTCCTGAACCAGTAGACTAAACATCTGGCTCTGCATTTGGGAAGACTTTTCTTCTGCTCTAACCCGGTAGAGCAGCATCGCCCATAGCTCGTGTGCTGCCGGGGCAGGGTGGCTGGGATGGTCCCATGTGGCATAGCAGGTCTCCTGCCTCCTCTGCCGGTATCTACCGTGCTCCTGCTGCTCACGTCTTGTCCCCTCTTGCAAAAGACCCACAAAAATAAGCCATATTCAAAGCCCACTGCAGGCAATGGGAATCAGTGAAGCTCTCGCTTTAGGTATGTAGGTAAAAATTTATAAAGCAACTCGGTATAGAGCAATTATACATATATATATACACATATATATAGGGTAGAGCTGGTTTTACCCAGAGTAAGTTACCTGTGTTACTGATGCCCGAGCACTAAGCTACCTCCGCAATAACTTGCTGGTTTCTAAAGAGATTTTAAAGCAGGCTGTTATATCAGTGGATCCACTTTTTCCCAAATTAGGGAAGAAATTCTACTGTGTCTGTGGTGTAATTAGAAGTGTTAATTAATCAGTTGTGGTGTGCTGCATAGTTACCTGGTGTTTCTTTGCCTGCTTGTAGTGATGGGACGTTCCCAACAGACGAAGGCTCCAGCCTGGAGGTTACACACTCCATTTTTGTTGGAGAAAGCAGCAACTTTGGCTCCCAGGGAGGTCAAAACAGCTACTGGGGAAAAGGGGCAAATGGAGAATACAGAACGCTGCCCAGAAACAAGTGAGTTATTCTTCGGCCATTTCTTCTTGGCGTTAGCATAAGCTAGAAGAAAAGCCTCAGGAATGAATGTGACTATCAATGAGTAATTTACACCAGGTGTTGAAATTATTGTACAGGCCAGAAATAATAAGCATCCAAATAAAATCACTCTTCAGGCCAGCAGCTTGAGAATGTTCTTGACTGAATGTGTTTGATTTGATTTTCTGCTTAATTTATTAGTCGCTGGAGAATGGATTAGAGAATCTGAAAGATACCAAGTGGCTTTTGTGTAGTGCTTCAGTAGCGCAGCGCTGAGCTGATGGCACAGCTCCTGTCCACCGTGTCACCATCCCTCCTGCCAGCGTAGCTGGGCAAACATGGCTGGTTTGACAAAGGAGAAACCGTTTTTCATTATTACATCTTATTTCTCTTTCAATACCTGTATGCTATTTTCTATTTTGATAGCAGCATAGCCGCCTGTTTAGCAACTGCGGTGCCTGCCCACATCCCCATAGCAAGGTGTGCTTCCCCAAGCCTAAATTCTACCCTAATGTATGTTTTTGGTGATGCTCACCAATCATTAATCCCTCTACGAGGAATATAAAATTAAGGAATAAACAGTACTCAGCAGACATGCCATGCACACAACTCTGACTATACATGTCTCAGCCATAAGTGACACAGGAATGGGATCTGTGTAGGACAGCAGGAATAATCAGAGCTATCCTCAGTTATTATCAGTGTTGTTATTTTAATTGCAATTGCAAAAAAGCTCCTTTGCAGTTCAAGCAAGCTCTAATCATCTGTGATATTGTTAAGCAATATACTCTCGGGAAGGAGTATGCTAAAACATCTGGTATCCGTCCTTTCATTATGCCATAGTGCAAAATGGGATGTGGGGATCCCAACTGTTGGGATAACAGCTCTGGAAATTGAAGAAGAATTATTTGGTCAAGAAACACTGTTTGTACCTGGTGTTTCCAATTGGCAAAGTGTTTCTGGATCTCTGGAGCCAACCAGTAAGGAAAACCATCAGGGATGGGGGGAATCTGGGCCTCGGTGACCCCCAGGCTGGAGAGACGCTGTGTGCCCATGTGATGTCCACTTTATGGCTTTCATGTCTGAACAACTCTTTCTGGACTCGGTAGGCACTGACCTACCCTTCCACGCCACTACTAGCCAGTTTGATTACCGTCTGCGAAGCGGATGCAGGCCACCCTTCAATCAAACACAACTGGGGCCAAGCAAAACTTGGTGCCTTCTCAAAACAAACTGTGGAAGGGGCAGGTCCTTACCTGTGACCCCAATGGTGCCTCCTTCAACACTAATGTCTTGACAACATGTCCACGGACTGATGCTACAGAAATCGCTTTTCTGTACGAAGTGCTGTGGGCTAGGTCCTAGGGATCTCGTGTGAAGTGGCTTGTATGGAGAGGAGAAACTCTGCTGCACCACTTGGTACTTACTGCCAGGGAGACGCTGTTGCCTCCAGGGAGTCTGACTGATATCCTTTTTTCAATCATGCTGGTGTTTTCCTGAGAAACCCATCTACCCCGGAACAGGGAACCTGATGGCAATGCTGCCACACAGCCCTTTGGGTCTTCCTCGTGGTGATACGCCCTGCGTGGCTGGGGACAAGGGTTTTAAACTGCTTTACCCCAGCTTACAAGACTTAGGCAAGCTGTATGAGTCATTTTTTTTGGCCCTTGAGCCTTATCCTGTAGAGGATGTTCAGCAGAGTTTCATCTTTCATTAACTGTGTGATGAGCATCCAGATCCTAGTTTTGGGAAAGGAAAGGTGGTTTAGCTACTTGTTAATATCTTTCTGTGCCTTCAGGAGAAGACTCAGAGTTTGCCCAAGCTTTTAACATGGGATTGTGTTTGTTGTTAAATCTCACAGGACATTCCCTATTCGTGGATTCCAGATTTATGATGGGCCTGTCAGGATGGCAAAATGCACTTTCAAGAAGTTCACCCCGACTGTTGACAGATACTCAAGTGCCATCGGGTTCTTCATGAAAAACTCCTGGCAGATAAGCCCCCAGAATAATGTGTCGCAGATCCTGATGGAGAAAAGCGTGAGTAAGAAAATTAGGAATGCATGCTGTTGGATGTGCAAGTTTTTAAAGCTTTTAGAAGCAGTGAGAGATTTATCCTAGAGCAGGAATTTCCAGGCAGTGGTGCATGTTACATTGGTGCATACCATCGATTCATTTTGCAAGACTTATTTTTAATGAAGGTTATTTATAAGCCAGTAAAATGTGAAGGTATCTTATGCCTGGGCAGACATACATTAAAAAGTGTGCATTAGAGGAAGATTTCACCTGGTAACCAGAAAATCCAGAACATCACTCTTAGCTGGTGCAGCATTACCAGCTTATATATGCTGAGGACCTGGTGAGGACCTGGCCTCAGAGGTTGAGGGAAACACAAATGAGATGTCAGGAGGCAGTAAGCTGCAATACAATTTTGATACAGAAATAAGGAAATGCACTTAGAAGCAAAGCCATGGCCCAGTTTCTGGGGTCAGCAGTGAAATTCCTGTTGAGCACAACAGGGACTTCCTTTGAGCAGTGACAGCAGAATGGGGCTCTCTATCTCTGCCTTGGCAGGAGCTGTAGGATGCTGAGCAATTCCTATCCTTGTCCTGGATTCCTGCAGGGATCGTGGCCCTGCACACTTAGCTTGGGAAACGATAGATTCCACCTGGCTCGCTCCCAGGGATTATAACCTCTCCTTAGCTTTTTTCAAACAAGGTCCATGCTTCTTAGGATGTCCATGAACTGTAGTAACTTTGGCTTGAGGTTTGGCTTTATCTTGAGGAAAATTCCCATTGCTCTGGGATTGACCAATATCACTCCCTCTGGCAAGCAGTTAGTTTGTCTGTCCCCTCTCTGGTACACTTCAGACCAACAACAGGAGGGAATTTTATGAAAGGATGATGTTGATTGCAGTCACTTGACTGCTCTTCTAAAGAAAATACAGTTCCTGTGCATTTCTGTAAAGAGATCTTAGTTACCTTAGTTGCTTTAGGGAGCTTTGGAACAAGAATAAGGGCTAATTTGCTCTATCTTCTTTATGTCCTCCCTTGGGGAAATGGTTATAAGGTGATCATGGGGAACATGAATGAGAAAATCAACGTGGAACTGGGGAGGGGAGCTTAGAGAAAAATGTGTGATGAAAAAGTTCCGTCAGTGGACTGGAAGAGAGTGGAAATTTTCCTCCAGTAATGGATGTAGGACTCTGTCCAACAGAATGGTTTCAGACAGATGATATCTGTGCACGTTAGCAAAGGGGATGATTACCTCTTGAATGGCTGAAAATGCAGCTCTTTAATACAGTTGCACCATTTGAAGCCCATGAGCCTGTTAAATATCCCAGCATTTTTTGTCTGAGAGGCAGTTTAGTACTGCAATGCCTTTAAGATCTGAGGTTTTCAAGGTAAAAATGATCAGAAGACTTACTAAATACTTCTGCAAAGCAAATTAAAATAGTACAGTTTCAGCCTATTACAAAAAAACTAATGACATTATCCCAATAATTATTTATTGTATGTACATTTCCAAGAAATATCCATTTCTGAAGTTGGTATTTTGCCAACTTAAAAACCATTTATGTTTGTAACCACCTGCATCCCAGCACTTTTCACTTTGATTCTGTTTTATCTGGATTGAACCCAGACATGCTAAATCTGATTTCAAACTTGAAGGACCACAGTTAGTTTATTGTTTTGTTGCTAATTGCTATATGGGACAATATGTCTTTGACTAGTTAAGATAGAGCCTGTAGACTGTTTTAATTAATTTTCCATCTCCAGGCTTCATTTTATTACTTTTTAAAGGGTAGCTAAGTATTAATTCCCTAAAGGACAATCAATTTACAGTTGTTTTTTAAGAAGAAATTAAACATTACTGCACGTTGCATAGTGATGACAAAACTATTAGTCATGCTGAAGGAATAATTGTATAATTTATCAGGCTAATCAGCAGATTGGTTAGACAACAAAATAATAGAGCCACTCTTGTTTAATTCCAGCATAGAAATAACAGTCAAGTAGAACAGAAGACCTAAACATTACATTCCACAAAAAGTATTCTAGTTGCCTTTCCATTGACAAACCTAAATCTCACATATTGAGATATCTGTGTATTTACCAATAGCAAAATTATTGCTAGGCTTGTTTGTTGGTTGGTTTGTTTTAAAAAGGGTACTTTTTGAAAGTTATTTCAAAGCAGTGGAAGCAGTAGTTGGTCTTAACCCAGCTGAGGGCGACTGATGGTTGTTGTCTCCTGTAGATCTGGTTACTGTCAGTTAGTAGGACTTGAAGAGCTCAAAGGAGATGGCCCCAGCCCAGAACAGAGCCGTGCCCGAACAAGACACTTGTGCATCATTTCTTAAGAAGACCTGACATTTCTCTTTTTAGTCATAAAATAGCAACCCATTCATCCCTCTGTCCTTTTTCTGCACAGCTCCTGTAGAGTGAGGTGAGGAGCAAGAGGTACGTGACCTTTTGGGCTCCCATGAATAAGGCCACCTCCAGCAGGTGCAGAAGACTCACAAAGTGTCCCAATTCACATCCATTGCTAATAGTCCCTCTGGTTATTTTCTCCGGGCAGCCAGGAGCTTAGGGTGGATTCAAGCCTATTCTACTCCTAGCTGTGCCAACACTACGGCATCTCTGAAATTACTTGTGCCAAAGAAATCCCAGCAGTCTGTGTCGGGTGGGTTTGTAGTCCCCAGAAGAGCTCAGACGGGTCAGCACTGGCTCCTGGCTGTGGTCTAGCGACTCCCGTGGGATTGCAGTCCTGCTTAGCTAAGAGATGGGCACTTCCTAATGTTGCCTTTACTATGTTTAGCCTGTGTTGTCTCAGCGCGGGGTTTCTGCGTCAAAGCAGCAGTTTGCAAACAGTTCATGATGGGAAAAAGAAAAGCAGAGACTGAGTTACTTTAACAAATAACTTTAGCAAGTCTGTTATCCCCTGAAAAAGAGGGCAGCAAAAAACCACCCAAACACTGAAGAGACTCCTGACCAAAGGGAACTTGCAGGCTGAGGGCTTGCATCACTCCAGCAGAGTAAAAGACATGCTAACAAGGGCAGAGTCCTTGGGTGGTAAAATAGAGGAAGATTCACACTGGTTGAAAGTGAGTTTCTTAAAATGCTAACAGTAATACAGTGATACGGCTTTTTTTAGCAGCTTGTGCCAATACTTGAATTTTAGAAAAAGTTGCAAGTTACTGTGATGTTTTCCAGTACATTATTAATTTTTAATATAGCCAGTGTTTTCCACTGCAGTCTTCAGGACTTGTCTGCAACTGTGTTAGGTGTGCTGCCTTGGACAGGTTGAGTTAGCACATTCCTAAGAGATTATGTACTCACATAACCATCATCTGTCAGGGCTCCCTGTCAGGCTTCAGACAGGTAATTCAAGTAACTCCCAGGTAGCCCACGCCTGATGAAAATTAGGTGTCTGAATAGTAGTGTGGTAGCTAGACATGACGTGTCTCTGCAGCCTCTTCTAGCTCATTCCTAGCTCCACATGGACATACCTGACCAGCTGAGTCTTTTCTCTGTTCAGTGTGTTCACTTAGAAGAAAAACATATGTTGCCATAGCTGTAACTGCAAACTCAGTGCACCCCTATCCCTCAGCATACAAAAGTAAGGTAACCTTGAGACTTATGAAAGAAGTGAAACTGCTCATTAATATTTCCATTTCATTTCTGACTTTCAGACTTTTTAGAGGAGAATGTTAGAGATCAGATTAGCATTAGCACCAAAACCGTCTGCTGCTGGATGGAAACACTGAGAGTGTTAATCAAGTGTAAGCTGTGCTGGCTGTGCCTTGCTTTGTTTTGAAGTACGGCTGACTTTGTTCTCCTCCCCAGTGAAGTGCCCGTTTTCATGTTCAACTCCAGAAGTGCACTGTCACAAAGTATTTATAATGGAGCTTTGAGCTGCAGCACAGTGTTTACATTTTTTTAATATCTCCTCTTTTATAAATTAAAATGAAAGAAAAACCCCAACTTTTTGGATCCTCCTACTTTGCCAAGTAGCCCTTTGGGCAAAAGTTTCCTGCAGTGCAGTAAGAAAAGGTTTTAAAACACTCAAAAATACACATTAAATTTCCATATGTTTGAGCCTCCTTTAAATGAGACTGCTTCAGGTGTTTGTTTATGAGACTCATATTTAGACAAGAAGGTGACAGAAAAATGGTTGTAGGCTCTAGTTTAATTTTAAAGGAATGAAGACTTTTATTCTGCAAGTAGTTCTTGCTGCAGTGGTCATTCTTTTTAAGCCAATGGGACTTTCCATCTAACTCAGAATCACAATGACCCTCCTATTCTCCTAAGCTGTTCTGTTTATTATTGTTAAAATAAAGCCTTTAAAGCCCTTAGTAAACTTGCAGCCTAATCCTGCTGACCCTAATTCTTACTCATGTGCACAGTCCCATTAAAATTAGTTGGGCTAAGTGGAAGAATTACAGTCCTTTGGGTCAGCATGATCCAGTCGCTATTTATGCCGTCTGCTTTTATACACATTGCTGCAGGAGTCATTCAGAGTGCTTGACCTGGAGTAATTATTTTCTTGATTACTTCAGAACTTAATCATCGCACACTGTAATAGTTTTCACCGCAGACATTAAAATACACCAAGCCTTTTTGCTGAACATCTGCAGTTTCCTTGTTTTGCTGGATTTTCATATCAGGACAGATTCTTTTACTTAGCTACTGAAAAATCTTGAAAACAGAGCTATGCATAACGAGGATAATGCTGCTTCCTGTTAAATTTCTCTTTCCTAAAAAAAATTCTTCAGGGGAGATATTAGAATCTGCACAAGAGCCAATTCTGAGAATTGCTGTAACTTCTGTGAGTTTTATAAGGTTTTAGGGGAACGATTAGAAAAAAATGGTACTCACAGAACTGCTTAGAACAGCCATTGAAAATATATGAGAAAATTCACCAAATATCTAGCAATTTTTGTTTCTTTGACCACAGCTGTGATATTCCTCAGGCAATTTCATAATCTTTCAGTACTTCCCTTCCCTTTGAGTCATCCTCTTCCTTTTGCCACCACATAATTTATTGCTGTATGATTTCAAGGAATACATGGTTGCGTGAGTGCATTTCAAAGAACCAAAAGTCTAATTTTTGTGAAAATATCTCCTGGGATTAAGAAATGAGGGGGAAAACCAATACAGTCAGAAATTTTTCTAAATAGAAGAGGCAAAACAACTCTTACTCAAGCAATAGAGCTTTCTAGTTCTAGCTGTATCACTGTTTTGGTTGTTAAAACACTGCAAACCCGAGTCCTTACTTAGAGCTAACCAGTAATTTTTCTTCTTATTTTCTCCTGCTAGGTTGGACTGAAGGTGTTTTTTGGCAGATCAGGCGAATGGTTTGGAAACAACGATAATGACGGTGACAAAATGTCTATCTTCCATGATTTGGACGGCTCGGTGACAGGGTATCCGGACACTTTCATAGGCAGAGCAGACAACTACTTGCTGCGTCATCCCGGGTGTCTCACTGTCCCGCGCTGGAATGGGGTGATGTGTACCGGGAAATTCGCACAGGTAATGGGGGGCAGCTGCAGGCAACGTCACTGGGTGTGTTAGGGGGTGTCCTCAGGTACTCTGCTGGGGGGTGATGGAGTGAAACTTACTCAACATTCCACAAGATAAGAGGTGAATAATAAATTGGGTATAATTTTACTCCTCTCAGTGTTATCTGCCTAATTCCAAGGGCTCAGTAAAGCTGCTGTTGTGCTGCTGCCTGCAGCCCGTGGCTGTAAGGCGCTCTGTCTCCTCCCATTGCCCACAAGAGGCTGCCTGTTGAAATTGAGTTGGGGGAAAGTTTGGCATTTTCTAGTTCTTGCTTCCAGGCATTTGTCCACTCTATCATGGGGCCCTGGTGGCTAAGTCTGGTGAATCAAGTTTCAGTAATGGAAGATGTTACTCCTCTGATACATTCCACTGTGTTCAGGCTGGTGAAGTGGGTGGTTGAGACACAAACTCACGCTTATTTCTTATTTCCTATCCTGAAATCACTGGCTGAGGGATGGTCAGTCTTAGGTCAGGGTGGTCTTAAACCTTTGCAGCAGTTTTCTTCAGCACAATTAGAGACCCTAGCTAAAATATCAACACCTTGGTAGAAAGGGCTGCAAATCCCAGGTAACCTTTCAGTAGGGAAAGAAGGAAAGAGGAGAATGGTAAATGGAGGGAAAACGTGACCTCAAAATCAGATTGTGGTTCATGGTATGTTGCTCAAATTTCGACGAGACCTTTGTGTGTGGGTAGAGCATACTGTAAATATGTGACTCACCACAGCTTTCACAGTCACCTGTAAGAGATCGCAGATGGCTCTCCTTGCTCCTCCACTTCTAAAGGATATTAACGTGTTTACAAAAAAAGTACCCAGGCCTGTTTTAAAACTCCGGTTACCTGGACATCTTGCCAGGTCTCCTCTCTCCTTGTGTTGAACAAGCCAAATATTAAGGCTGTGTTTGGTGGGCACACACACCACCACGTGGTTTGAGGTTGGAGAGTGGGTACTGGGAGCCCTCACACAAGATGTGGTTTTTGGAAGGACCATTATGTTCTCCTGATCCCTGAGAACAGCCTTGCACTGTCAAATAAAGACTGCAGTGGGGTGCACCGCTGGATATGACAGGCAAGAATGGAATATGAAGTGATCTTAAAATAAGATCAGAGTTCATGAGATACAGCAGGTGTTATTTATTTATTTATTTATTAGGAGTCTTCTGTGCACTTGGGAGCATGCTGCAAAGTCTTTGTCTCATTGGGAGTCAGTAGACATTGCCCAGCCATCAGCAGGTGTGGCAGAGGATGAAACTCTGCCTGAAGACTGGCCAGCATTAAGATTGCCTCGAGAGGAGCAGGCTGTCAGGTTTCCCTTTGTGACATGCAGTTTTGTGAGCATGGGGATTAGCAGAGCCCAATTTCCTACAGTTGCACCTCAGGATGGGTTTCAAACCTAGACCCATGGATTTTCCACATTGGGAGATTTCTGAAGGTGCTTTCTCTGTTGCTTCTCTGATGCATACTAATGTGTGGGCTTGCATTTGGGTCCCTTTCTCCAAGGAACTTTATGCATTAAACATTTAGGAATGCAATTATCTTTGAGACCTCTGTGCCTACAGAATATGTGCAAAGTCAAATCCAGATTACACGTGCCTCCTTAAGCTAAAAAAATTTGTGTGCATTTGCTTTAGTTGCACAGCAGAGAGCAGGAGTTGCTATTTAAGTGTCTAGGCACTGGACTTACACCCCCTGGTTTGCTATTGACTAGGCAGAAACAGGACTGGGCTCCCATTGAATTAGGGTTTTGTTCTTGGCACTTACATTTTGCTCTGTGTGTCCAGAGAAATGTTATGCTCTGCTCTGGCAACCTAACAGTTAAATTCAGAACTGTAAACAAGTAGGCATTTATATTTTTATTTCTATTAATACACTCCCACTTATGGCAGTCTACATGGTGAGGCAGTTTTTCCACCATAGAAAATTTCCTTGGCTAGGTTTAGGCAAGCATAAACATTTGCTTCCCTGGGATCCGTTACTTACCAGCGTTTTTCAACTAATCAGCATCCAGCACGATGAGTAAAGCTCATATTAAATGCCTCACGTTATGGGTTTTGGTTAGAGAACTATATATGTGTACAGGGTAGAAGAAATTGGTCCCATGCAGCAAGGTTTGATTTAATTTGGAGGGTATATTTGTTGGAGTATTTCAGCTTAACCCTGGTTCTCAGCACTTTGACAAACTGATGATTTGTTTGTGTGCTGAATTCTGAGTGTCATATTTTAGATGAAAAGCCTAAAAGAGTGAATCCAATTATGGAGAAAGATGGTTTGCTTTGATCTTAGCAACTCTATTACAAAATCTGTTTTTCTTTTCCTTTTCATGTAGCTCTGGTAGACGAGAGCTTTTATTCTTCCCTAGCGCAAGCAGGTGAAAATGTCCTTTCAGTTCAAGGAAATAGTGACTCTTATATTAGTGCTGAACTGGGCCCAAGATAGTCAGCCTAGGGATGGGCTACTTGGCGTGGAAAAATGAGATCCAAGTCCTTCAGCTAACATTGCAGCCAAATCCTTTCTGAGCAAAGTGCCTAAAGTTCAGTTAATTCCTTTCTGCTTGGTTTCTTTCATTCACTTTTCATGCTCATCTTCTCCTGAATGTAATTTGCCCAGGAAAGGTAATGCCTGGGGAAAACCTATTCCTCTGGCAGCTCCACAAAATCCTGGGGACAGACTTTCCTGAGGGCGTTTTAATCTGGCAACTCAGGTTGACATTCCCACCTTCCTACGGTTGGTTCATGGTCCTTCCTCCTCACTGTCTCCAAGAAGCATCATGCCACCTTCCCCACGTGGTGTCCAAGACCTTCCTTCAGCAGGGAGCACTAAGAAATGCCTCATGCTTTGGCTCCAACATTGCCTTTCACTACCAAAAAAGGGTTCTGGGACCAGTTTAAGATCATGAAACTTACACAAGCAAGAACTATCAGGTCTTTTTGTCCTCCACTTTCAATTCTGGAGCCTGTAGGGTTGGTGTTGTCCAAACAAGACCAGCCCCTTTGCTTTTTAATGACAGCTGAAACTCTCATGTTACAATGTAAATAAAGCGAGGCTTTGAGGAAGAACACCAAGTAGAGGGAGACTCACAGGGAAGTCAGAAGAGTTGGCAGGACCACATCTTCTGGCAATCTCTGTGAGTCACTTAGACTCTGTCAGCAGGGCGCTGAGGTCCTCGGTGTCCCGTCAACCTGACTTTCAGCTGTTGCAAAGGCCAGTAATAAAAGAAAAATACAGGGAGAGGCTCATCCCGTAGTTCTCTCCATGTAGGTGGGTGATTTCCAAAGGCACTGAACTGGAGACTCCTCAACACCTGCATTACTTGTTAAAATGTAAATGAGATTCCTAAACCATTTCTGATTTTTATATAAATCATAAGACAAGTGCCTTGGGTCCCACTGGGCAGTTGAAGCTGTGCACTTACTGCTTCCTCACAGACTTCACAGCAACTCATCAGGAGAGGCTGTGAAACTTCTCTTTTTTGGTATTAGTCTTATTAACATAAGCAGAGTTTTTGGCAGTATGTGCTATTTTCTTTTATAAGCTTAAAAAGGTGTTAGACAGTCATAAGAGACTGCTACATAGCTAAATTAGTGTCAGGTTTGAATTACCAAAAAATTGATGCCTTGCTATTATAAAATACTTCAGGGAATGCTGCTGCTTTTTCACCAGTTCACTTAGTCACTACCTTACTGCAGGCTGCTGAAATAGAAACTCTTCTACTTCTGCTAACTCTGTTCTTGCAGTGAATGTTTGCAATTGCACTAATCCTGCCTCTCCAGGCTATATACCTTCAGCTGGTATCCGCTTGTGTATTCAGTGCCTGTGTAGCTGGTTTTGGTACTGATGCTTCTAAATGTAAAGCAAGCGAGAGATGCAGTAGGTAGCAAATGGCACTTTTCTAAGCACAGGCAAAAACGTACGATCCCAGAGTATCTGCAGTGCTTGAGGATTGTCAGCACCTCACAGACTGGGAAGAAGGAAAAGCCTGCAAGGTATTTTTTGGCTAATGGTGTCCATATTTGGACAGAGGTCCAATTTTGATCTCTAATGTGCACCAATGGAAAATCAAAGTAGTTTTGCTGATGCCAGTGAAGCTGCTGTCATTTTTAGGGCCAAAATTGGTTCTAGCATGTCTTATAGAAAGATACATTTTTTTCTTTCTGAAATGATTTTACTTGGAAACTTCATAGAGGAAATGTTTTGCCCTTGGAAATTAACCTTTTTTGAACAGTCACACCACCAAAAGAGGAGAAGGTATGTTTTGAATTTCTCATTTTGCCCCAGCTTAACAGCTGACAGCACAGTAGGACAAAAGCAATGTTCAAGAAACTAGAAAGCAAGCAAACCTTTCCTCAAAAACCAAGATTTTCTGTTCCAGTACTTTGCATGTTGCTTATCTTCATACTTGCTATCCAGTTGGATAGCAGATCCCCCATGAATTGTAAAAGAACTTATCTTCTCAGTTTCACAGTCGACTTGGGAAAATTGCCATGTAAGCACAGGGAAATCTGACACATCTTTTTAGCATGAAGTGTTAAGCAGCTAAAATGACAACTATGTCCATTAAACCATCCAGGCAAGTAGAAGGCTCACATTTTATAATGTTTTAACTAGTTGTTCTTCTGCTGCTACATTAAGCTGTCACCACTTCTCATATTTTAAACTATCTTTATGACCCACTTCCTTCTCTTAAATATTTCGGTAGATCTAACCAAAATTATGGAGGTGTTGCTAAGGAAGATGGATTTTTCACTCTAGAAAAAAAATTCTCTTGTTTCTCTCTTTCTCACTCCTATTCACAAGTGTTTTGTCCCTTCAAAGGTAGATATAAGGAAGAAAAGTGATAAAGTTTTCCAAGTTCAGTTCAAGTGAGTAAAGGTGCCACAGAGTAAAGGCTGAGGAAGAAAGAGGCCATGTTGTGACATCCCAAGAGCACTATGCTGGGACAGTGGCTGATGTTTCACCTGCCTGGGGCTGGTGGAGCTCAAAGGCTTCTTTTTACTTCATTCATGTCATTGGGAATTAAAAGCAGCCTTTTGGTGGATGACTCTTCTGGGATTTTTCTAAAGTAATCTGTTGGTCTTGATTCCAGTCCTGAAAGGACAACAAAAAACAAGTACTAGGACTGACGTGAGTCAGCATCACAGGAGGGAGGTCAGGGATTTCATGGACAGGGATTGTATTCCCCTCTTGTCCTTTGTTCCCTCAAATGAGGAGGGAGGCCAGAGAAAGGGAGGAATGGGAAAATGTGGGGTGCTGCTTTCTGTGCAGCTTTGTGTGTTGAAGAAGGACCAAGCCGCCAAGACTGTTGTTCCAGAGCTGAGCCCAGTTGCTGCAGGAAACACCTCAGCTAGTCCTTGCTCCCAGAGTCCTGTTGACTTAATGAAGCTCCACCTGGGCAAAAGAGTCTCTTCATGTAGGATCTAGATTGCTTGATCAGGGCCTTTACCTACTGTGACCTCCTTTAGTGATAAACATTTTGGAAAATCCACCAGATATACTACTGTATTTCTGTGGGACTGAAAATCACATCCTTGGTGGCTTGCAGTTCTGGAAGGCATTCACTCAGTAGCCACTGTTGGTCATTGCAGGAGACAAAGTCAGTTTACAAATATTTGTATCAACACAGAAGTGGCATTTTTCTTTGTTCTAGTAACTACTGTTTCATTCTCAAAACAGCTGTCATCATTATCCTTAATGTTGGGCCTGTGACTTGGTCCCTAGGCACCTGGGAGAAAATGTTACCAACAAATCTCTGACATGCTTTCCTACTCATCTTATTGAAGCATACTGCAAACCCTTCCAGCACTTTCTTGAAATCATTAACAATCATTGTAGTGAGCAGCTTAGGCCATGCATAGCACTCTTTCTCTCTCTCTCTCTCTTTTTTTTTTTTTTTTTACACAAATACCTTAAAGTATATAGGAATCTTTTGTTCTTGGTCTGTAATTTAGGAATTTTTGGGGCTCATCATTGAATCCATTTCCTTCCTTTCTTGTCTTATTTTATCATTGGCGCATTTAATTTTGTCATAAGTGCACAGCAGCCACCACCTTAATATTCTCTGCTTGCTGGAGACACATATTAGAAGGAAATAATGTCAAAGTTTGCAGTGATAGGACAGAAACTCTTGCCTCTTATTCAGAAAGACACAAGTGGGCTATTATTTTGCAGTATCAGAGTTCATTACAACCATTCTTTATCAGAAAATGATGTTTTGATTGAGAACAATTAATACATTGATGGGATTTCAGGTCCAATGGGACCTTACTGATCACCTGCTCTGACCTCAGCATTTCCCCATCTGGGTGGGGACAAATGAGATTGAAATGTGGTTTATTGCATTGGACGTTACTGACTTTCCAATCATGGTTTGAATGTGAAGGAAGAATAGATTTTCCTTCTTAGTCTCCTAGATAGAAAAGATCTTTTATCAAACTGTAAAAATAATTTATTGTTCCTTGATCCATCAAAAATGAGCAAATGGGCTGCTGCTCAGAGATTGTTCTGGGTGAATTACTTGACCAATAGTTCCAGCCATCAAGAAAAGCTTGTGTTTAATGCAATTCTGGGATCCACTTTAATCTCCAAGGGTCTGCAGATACCACTCGGGATAGGCTCTCGTCATTAAAGTGCAATGGTGTGAAAAGAGGAATGGACTGAATATCCAAGAAACATGTACAACCATTTTTGGATTAATTTTTTTGACATGAGACCCAAATTTTTAACTTGAGCATTCAGCATGAGGCTGCTGAATTCAGGGGTGAGGTGAGGGGTAGGCAGAGATGGCCTGTCTTTTGGAGGTCCTGAGGAGCTCAAACTCAACGCCAGGAGCAGGTGCAAGCGCAGAGTCCTTCTGGGCATGAAACTGGAACTTGGAACTGGCTAGATACCCCAACTAAAATAAGCCCTTATATAAAACATTGAGAGATAGTCTGCTTTTGCAGAGCTTTCAATCTGCGTAGGCAAGAGGAAGAGAAGCAGATACGGAGATGAGAGGGTCCAAGGTCTCATAGCCCTGCATTAGAAGGTTGATATCCTGATAGACAAAGTCTTGCCCTCTCTGCTAGTCTTGGCTGTGCTTGTATCCTTGCCTGCAGTATTAAAATCTGTTAAGAGACTACTGCATCCATTTTAATCTACATCAAAGACAGAAACTGAGGTTAAAAATAATTTTACTGGATGGATGTTCATGTAGAAGCTTAGATATTTCTGAGCTAACATGAATTTTTATGTTGAATGCTTTAAGTTCTTGATGCAGAGAGTGCTATTCCACACTGTAGGGAGTGAAGGAAGCAGGATTATAGGTGTCCTCAGCTGTCCTCGGTGCACTTGAAACCCTTCAGGAGGTATGACAAGGTGTCTGCTACAGCCTCACATGCCGAGACAGATTTGTATGACTAGCTGTGCATCCTCCTTTTGCACTGGAATTTCACACGGGGGGACGCAGGTGAACATCATGTGTTCAGCCTTAAAACTGACGTTTGCCGCATGAATTGGCCTTCATCTGAGTGATGGCAGGACAGAAGAAGCATACAACTGGAGTGTAGTTCTGTAATTGGTCTGTAGAGTTGACCTACAGGCCAAGGGCACCTGTTGGTCCCTGCACAGAAGAGCTCTTTGTTGAAGCCCATGGAACACGGCATTTAGTCTATAAGGTCATATAGTCAGGCCATCAAGTTTTAGCCCCCAAAATTTCAGCCTAGTCTGCTGCTTGAGAGCGGAGATGTGGATTCCATTAAATAACTGGACCTAATCCAACGCCTGTTGAAATAACTTAAGGCTTTCCTGTATTTTCAATGGAATAAGCCTGTTTTTAAAGTGCAGCTATTTGAATTCATAAAAAAAGAGTTACTTTGTGATATTTCCTTGATTACTCTTCTCCCTTAAGATTTTGAATAGCGAACATTTTTATGGTGCTGTACAATTCATATCTCACTTCATGGTGTCCCCACGAATGGCTGCAGATGCTATTTCTGTTTTACCTTTTTATTTGAACTGGAAATGTTTCAGTGACTTTCCAAATGTTCTGAGCTCTTCGTTGGGAAAAACCGTTTACAGGCAACGATGATCAAATGCACATGTTATGGCTGAGCCTGGCTGGTTTAATGGATATGTTTGTCATTTTTCCTTTCACCGTCAGCTTTATATTCAGGCCAGGCGCCCTGAGAATCTGACCTTATCCATTGCCAGAGCAGCATACCATTCCCATCCCTTGCAGTTGCAAGGCGTGAACAGAGGAGCACCATACCAGCAGTACCAGCCTGTCGTCATGCTCGAGCAGGCTTATATCATCCAGTGGGACGGCAGAGCACCTGAGGATATCATCCTGTACCCAATCAACTTCAACAGGTACTGCCCTCTGTTGTGAGAAAATGTTCTGTTTTCAAAAGGTCTGGAGCTTTAACAATTTCCCAGGTTATTCACAAGTGACCTTTCAAACATCTCAGCAGTTTCTGAGAGCGTGGAAGCAAGGTGTTAATGGCTGGCACTTACTGATGCAAAGAGATGCCTCTGCTTTCACTTTATTCCAGCTTTTTTGATGTGCAGAGATGATTCTCTTTCCAGAAAGTTTTGAAACAGAATCCAAGTAAGTCCTGGCCTGCTGTCCCTGAAATCCCTCCAGAAGAGTTCTGGCTCTTGTTCGTTTGTTTGTACTAGTTGCTGCACACATAATTTATCTCCCGTATATATAAAGTGCAGAAATACACCAGAATGTGCACAGAGCTTTGCATCTTCTGTAATCCAAACAGCACGGCAGCCGCTATTTCTTTTTACATAAAGTTTCAAAGTGTTAGGACTCAGTACAGCAAAATTGTAGGCTGTGCTGTATTTATTTCCCATGTTTTCTTCTAGTGTTATATAAAAGCAGGGTATATCCATTTTAGATACTACTTTTTTCCCCTTGCAATCTGTTTCATTTTGCATAAATTCATTTTGCATAAATTCATTTATGGTTTTTAGTACTCTTCTCTTACTTCAGTGAAATTACTTGTGCTTTGCACTGGTACAATTGTTAGGAAAGAGTCCTGCAATCCAGTCAGCTTAGCTGTGACAGACATTGCCATGGTTTGCACAGATGAGATGCTGCAAGAGATGAGCACCACAAAAAAAAAGGCCATCACCTTGGGTTCTGCAGTTTATGTGACTCCTCAGTTATTGATAAAGACACAATACAATAAAAGGACAGAGGTATGCAAATGAAATCTTCCATGATTACACACAACCCAGCCGCACACAGGCTCAGGTATGCAAAGCCGGTTTTAGATAGTTGACATGAAAGAAGTCAGAGACACTGAGGACGTGAAGCAGCACGTACCGCTGGTAAATCTGGCGGGCTCCCAGTCCATCCAGTATTATCCACCAAACCCCACACCCATCCTCTGCTGCTACAGCGGAGTGTCACTGCTGTGGTTTTAGCTTAGGATAATTTTGGTAAAAGCTTGAGCTCTATTTGGTTCCCCTGAACTTTGGAGCTGAAAAAATTTGGGGACAAATACTGTCCTTAGTTCCCATTATGAAGCCCCATGGGAATGTAGCTGAGAAGGGCAATATTTCCTCTTTATACATGCCCATTATAGCAAGTGACATATACCTGGTCCTCTTGATTAAAGATGTAGTAGCTGTAGGGCCATGACCAAGTTGCTGGCAGATCAGTATTTGGACACTCCTGTCACAAAGGAATTATTAGAATTAAATCACTGTTTTCTGTATTAATATGTCTTTGTGCACTTTAAGGAAGAGGAAAAGCCATTAGTCACTCACAGACAAGCTGAGCTTTGCAATTATTATCTGTCTTAAAATGATTAGCTATTTCCTTGCAATTGCAGAGCTAAGTCTTCCATGGGGTAACTGGTGGTTACTCTGTCACTGTGCCAATTAATACTTGCCAAAGCTTTGGCCCACGGTCTTCAAGCACAGATTCAAATTTGAAGGCAGCACCGGGTCTTTGGTAAAACCCAGCTTGAAGTTTAGCTTTTGTTCAAGCAGCAACTCAACTACATTTTACTATTGAAAACCACAATGTGGTTGCAGTTCTCTTTGTCTTGTGTGAAACCAGTTATTTGAACAGGGCAAAGGGTTGTAGATTTTTCTGATCCAGAAACAGTTGGCAAGGTATGTGTTTTGAAGAACTATAAACAAGAAATACACTATAACAAAGGAAAACCACAGTTTTACTTCATGTCGTTTAGAGCATCTTGCTAAGAAATAATTGGGAATGAAATGTGTGGCTGCTCTGTGTACACCTCAAGTATGCTGGGTGCTAACTAATGCGAGACTTAAGGCTGGTGCAATGGCAACAGTGAAATGTCCAGACTGCATGCAAAAACATGGAGAAATGAGATTCCTGTGGAAGGGTAAAGTAATTGAGGTGAAAAAGAGGATTTAGAAGTTTGAAGGAAAACAAGTGCCTGCCTAAGCAGTTCCATGTATGACCTTTATTAAACATTGTATTCCAGTCATTTCTGGAATGGAAGAAATCTCAGATTGTGGAGCCCAGAGTAATCAGAGTTAGAAAATCAGGGAAGACTTTTACCTGTCTCAAGTGGCTTTATGTTTTGTTTGTTCTTTTTAAATCCAAAATACTGAATAATCTGCCAAAAAATGAGCTCTTAATATAGTAACGTCTGTGGAGAGTATGTGATGCAAACCAAAAAATGTTTGATGAACTTCAACAGCAATATTCTAGGATTAATCATTTCAGACATAACCTGAGTGAACAACGAAACTATTTTTAGTCTTGTCATTGTAAAATGATGGATAGATATATCCGGGATGCTGCCTTTGCAGCTGGACAGCCCTCATGCTTCTGGAGTGATTTGCTCTGCGCTGGCTAAAGGAAGGTCAGAGGGGAAAAAAGGAATTTGACAGGGAGATGTGTACCAGGATTTGGATTTTTGTGGAGGTCAGACATAGCACTGATGTTGAATACTTGCATGATTAACGCTTTCCCTGCCTCTGAAGCACTGTAGGAAGAACCAATGGAAGTCATGCCAGTTCAGATGTCTATTAAAAGACTGGAATGTCAGGATTCCTGGGGTGGGCAGGAGCTGGTGGGGATGAATTCACATGACTCAGCTGAAATTGGCAGCTCTGCGAGCTGCAAATCCTGTGCAGTGAGTTCAGAGGCTCCGCTCGGGTGGGTTTACTCAGCGGAGGAGGACACCAGTGAGAGCGCAGTCACCGAGCAGATCTTTTTCTTTCTGTCGTGGGCACTTGAAGGGTTGCTGCAGTACTTGTATCTCCCTCACACTGATTCAAACCGTGTTTAGAGTAATTCTTCAGTTTCTTCACTTCCATCAAAATACGTAGCTAAACCAAACAAAATTGCTGTGTCTCCACGTGCTGCCAGCTGCAGCCATGTGGTGCAAATGAGCTGTTTAACGCACGCCAACTTCCCTTCCAAAGAGAGATGTACTTGTTTGCATTCCTCAGGGTAGCTGTGCCACCAGGTGACTGATGGGCAAATGTAAAGCCATGGTGGAGACCCGCAGGCTGTGTTTTCAGGCTGCTGGGGAACATAGCTGTCTCAGCAGAAACGCCTTTTTAAGCTATAGATAGGGTTGTCTGTCTAATGGCTGGGAGTTTCCCTGTGAGGATGAGAAGGCGGCTGGGTATTGATGCTTCTGGAAAGAGGTAGTGCAGGACAAGTAACTTCTGAATGTTTTGGCAAGTGAACAGGAGAGCACCGGCTGGAATTTTAATGACCAGGGATGAAGGGTGCTCCAGAACCGGTCCAGATCTGCTGAGGATTGCTCTCATCGAGCATAAAGTGTGTGTGAAACCTTTATGAACGGAGACCTCTGACCCCTTCTCCATGGACTTCATCTCTGTTGGAGCAGTTTCTGCCCCCTCAGAGCTCTTTGTATGTTTTCTTGGTTTTGTTTTTTTTTTCTGCTTCACAGACGTATGAGAATTATCTGTAAGACTGAGTTAAGGGCCTTCCTCAGAATGACTATCCTGAAGCACAAAGGCACGCAGAGAGCATCAAGCTTGTTACGAGGTGGGGGAGAGGCTGGTAAGCCAGGAGGAGAGGATGGAAAACATTATTTGGTTGCAAGTGCGTGCCTCCTTTCAGGTGCTGGAAAACAGTACAAAGATTGGCACTTCATACAGTAAGCAAAGTCAGAAATGAAGTCCTTCAATTTAATGACTTGGGCTTTGTGCCTGTGCAAATTTTCTAATCGCAGAAGAAGCTAAGACAAATACTATTATCAAAGGCACAGTGCTGTTCAGTAAATCAGCCAGGCTGCTTTGTGCTATCAGCGCATCTAAAGATAAGAATTAAATCTCCTCAAAGCACATATCTGAAGTATAGTGTAATAAGTTGTGTTGTTGAAGCAGCCTGAAAAGCAGTGACAATTAGATTAAACATTCCTTGTTTTTAATGAGCACAGGCAAATATCTCTATACTTGGTCTGTTAAGGCTCAGAGGGAAGGGTTTTCCCTTATTAGGGCTCTCTGCTGTGGTTCGACAGAGAGAATTCAGGGAAATGTGAGCAGCTAATAGTATAAAGAGGGTATTTTTTGTACGGGATTGCCACAGTCCTGCAAGCAGGGGCTTTCCTTTGTACTGCACCTCCCTGACAGATGCTGGCTCCAAGGACAGTGTGGGGCAGCCTTCCCCAGGCTCTCTTCATCGGCACCCTCTTAGCTTCCTGGAGGGGTACAGTGAGGCTCATAACACTGATTTTCTTTGGTGCGTTGTTGCAGGAGTTGGATCCTTATGAGACCCTTTAAAAAGAAATTGGCAGGGGAGGGCCAAATTTCTTGTCAACAGCAAGCAAAAGTGCAAATGTTCGTGTGTGTGCCTGGGCATGTGTTCAGCCTTTCCCCGCTGTGGTGTTTGTGCAGGGATGGGCACAGGTGCACTGCTCGACTCCTGTATTTGCTAGGCTGGAGTTCTGCGTTAGGGCTTGTTATCATATTCACCAGTGAATAATCTAAATTATGTGAAAATTCAAGGGCCTGGAATGAGTTTGCGTCTAGATTCTTCATGAAAAATAGTGGAGCCTTTGGACGCTGGGTGATATGAAGCCTCCAGGATGCTGCAGCCCATCCAAAGGCAGAGATTTCAGTGCAAGCAAACTTACGCAGCCCATGTCTGCACTGAGACTCTGGGGCACTTGTTATATTTGTATTTGTCAGGGTTGTGTAGGTAGGTGTTTTTCCTACGGCTTCTTATTCAATGCCAGTCTGATTCATACTTTCAGCTACTTGTCATTTTTGCGATTAAATTCCTTAGTGGTGATAAGGTCTGGAGGAAAACAAAGATAATGAGACAAGGCTAGAATGTGCTTGTTGCAGACTTGCCTAGTTTATCGATATTTCCTGAATTGTTTCTTTTTCAGATTAGTTCTAAATGAGCTTTTCCTCTTGCTTCCCAGATTGATAAATGCACAGGAAGGCAAAATTAGTATTTCAAAGTGGAGCTAACAGTTTAGGGCTGTGACTGCTTTCTTGTTCTTGTACGTAGATGAGTTCTGACCTCGATCCCCCAGATCTGGATGTAATACAAGTAACACCAGCCCTATTTCCAATAATAATAATAAGTAAAGTGCTACTTGGGTTTCATAGCCTGCCCCTCCTGATAACATCTGTAATTCAGAGTTAATCATCCACACAACACAGAAGTCAGCAGATATATTTGAATTCCCTTCTGCCTATTTAAATCCCTTAAATTACCCACAGGTCAACCAGTGGATGAAAGCCACAAGATTTTTTTTTTTCAAATTGGAAAGAAGCTAAAACATTTGCCAGAACACCAGGTTGCAGATTGCACTGTTTTAGTACAGCTGGGCCAAAGCGGGTGCTGACATTGCCATGTTCAAGCGATCCTAAAGCCCCGTCTTTGCCTCCCCGCCTGCAGCCCTTGCTGCTCTCTCTCCTCCGCAGCTTGCGCTTGCAGCTGGCCCGGTGGCGGCGGCTGGGATTAATAAGGTGACTTGGAGAGGAGAGACGTCCTTCCTGAGCTGCTCATTTTACATCATGAATTAGAGCAATCTGAGCATCAGACAGTCCCCCAGATGGCCATGGCAAACCAGGCTGCTTGTCGCTTTGAAGCCTGGCACATGAAACCTGAAGGTTTTTCCTTGCTTTCACCCTTCTCCTGGCCCATGGAGTAGGGCTTGGGGCTCCTCTGGGCCACCAGTCTTTCCTGACCTGATGTGCATCCAAGGCACAGCAGCAGAAAAATACAAATTACACAATAGTCAGCAATAGAGTACTTGGGAATGCATTAAAAAAGATACAAATTGAATTGGGATGCGATTCCTCCATGAAAGCATGTAGGGTGGGAAAAAAGATGATAAGATGATGTACTGTATTTAAATGCAGGAAGTTCTTATTTTTGCTTGAATACAATTGTCTGTGAGCCAAATGCTGTCTGAGTCAGACCCGGGTTCCATGAGTACCAGCAGAAGTGTACCTCAGGGCAGGATCCCTTCAATAATTTGTTGAGCTTCGCAAAAGCAGAAAGTGGTTTTGCCTAAGGAGGCACATGGGTAAAACCAAATATAAATTTTAATTTATATTAAGAGATGACCTGTGCTTTTGAATTTTTAATGGCATTTCCTAAATGGCAACATTTAGGACAGGCATTTAAATCCCAATACACACAACTCCAGTTAGCTAAACACACACCTAACTTGTTACTCTCCCTGCAGCAAGCGGTCTTTCAGAAGAGTCTATCCTTAATAATAAGGTCTTGAAAAAAATTGCTGGATGTTCGCTCAGTAGCCGTGTTTTTCATTGCGGGTGGGTTGGATATGTTTAATGGACTTGAGCTGAAGGCAGAAAATTTAAAAGAAATCTAGAAAAAGAGAAGGAGCGAGTGACAGCTGCAGGGAGCCGGTGGGAAACGTGGGTTCAAGGGAAAGAGCTTGAACAGAGAGAAGGTGGTAAGGACATGGCCAGGTTCCTTGCAGCCCTTTCTCCACTCTTCTCAGCACCTCTGAGATGTGTGGGTATTTCTCGCTCCATTTTCCCCACCAGTGATGCTGGTTGGAGAGGAGGTGGCTTGCCCTGAAAGCAGGTTTTGTGCCAGAAGAGATTCAGCCTGGTGCTGGGCAGGTTGTTTTGAGGCCGGGAGACATTTTTTGAGAGAAAATACAACTGTATCCTGACTGAGAGCAAGGAGCATTGACCTCCTGTGATTTTTTCTTGGGATGGGTTGGAGGCTGAATGGTGGCTTTGCTTTTTTTTGTCTTTTGAAGTTCAAAATTCAGCCTGTGAGAGACAAACTTACGAAAGCAGCATGTGGGGATTTCTGCTTAGTTCCCATATTATGAATAGAAAAGCTTCAAATTCCCGGTTGTCTCACCTCCTTTGAAAGTTCAGCTCACATAGATGTTGACCAAAATGTCAGAGGGGTTGTTTTTAAAAAGGAGTAATAACAGTTGGGGGAGACTGACTCACTGGATGAAAGTCTCTTGTTTTTTCGAGCCCAAGGGAAAAATAAGTAATTTTTAGTTGTACTCTACGGCATTCCCTCATTAGCTTACCCCAGATTTTCATCAGTGAGATCAGGATTTGGACTGTGCACTTCCATGGTCATCAGCTACGTGACACGCCGTGTCAATAAACATAGTGGAGATGTTTTCTGGAGTAATATCCCTCAGCTTAGAAGTTCCCTTAGCTAAAATACAGCCAGGATTGATGTCCAGCATAACCAGCAACCCCAGCACTAGATCACACCCATTTGCCCGGGACTGATACTCCATCCGATGTAGTCAAGGGGCATGTTCCCAATATTGAACAAGTGTTATTTGTCCTTTCCCAGGCGGTGAGAGTCCCAGACATGCACTCTTTCTATGTTTACTCCGGCCAAATCTCATCTCCCAGTTACATGACTCACTTCACATCCCACCACTCACAAAAGTCTCCCCTCCTTTGCCTGCTCGATCGCATTTCTCTGAGTGGCTTTGCCTTTGGGAGTTTGGGGTTGAGCTGGGGGGGTTGTTCTGAGGGTTGTAAATGAGGTATGTATGTGTGTACGTGCAGATCTGTATCTACCACATGTCCAAGAACAGGAAACCTCTTGCCTGCTTTTTTTGCCTTTCCCTCATCCTTCTTTGCTTTTGCTTATCCCAGGAAGCCTGTTCACTGCCAAAACATAAGAATACTTTTTTAACACTTTGCCTGATGTTTTTGCTTCACCTGCAAGAGCCAGAACTGCAAATGCCAATATCCTGGTGAAAAAAAGAAAGGCTTCTTGGGTTTGTTTCACCCAGTCATTTCCAAAAGGAAATAAACAGGCTAAATACATTCATAAAAATGCATGAAACATGCTGTGGGGATTGCTGAATGACAGTAACAGAGGGGCAGAAGTGTCAGGTTTTATACATGCTAGTGTCGGCAGACTCTCGGAAATTTTCCAAGTGGTGTTTGAAACTGTTAGGACCCACTGAACACTGACTTTTTGCTAGTGCATATTTAGATTTTCTCCTTCAAATGCCTTTTTTTTTTTTTTTTTTGTATAAACACATAGGAAAATGTTGGTGTGATTAAGAACAAGAAAGAAAAAAAGAAAGAAGAATGTTTTATACTTCTAAAATTATCTGAACTTTATCATTAGAAAAGGTTGTGAACACAGTTACTTAGTTTTGGGGTGAAAATATCTTAAATAGCTCAAGTCAGTTTCCTACACATGTTAATATGGCTTTCACTTAAACTGACAGCTAATTCCAGAGTCAGAGTTTCCACCTGAGAATATTTTTAGTTGTTTCTCTTGCAAGAAACTCCTAAGAACGAAAGTTTTAAAAAAAACGTCCTGTGTATTGCTACATTGGACAGCATTTTGTGCATCGATATTCTGACTTCTACCCCTTGTTTTTAAATGATTTTTTTTCCCTTTGTTTGTGCTGGTCTTTAAGCAGAGGAGCATCTAAAACTACAGATGTTCCCACAGCATTCAGGCAGGGGGCTAAAATTACTCTGAATTTGTAATTTGGGATCTACTATGAATTCAGTGTTTTCTCTTCTTGCTGGTGCTGCCTGTGTCCCCAAGCCTCCGGGCATCTGCAAAGATCCCAGCTGATGTGCTGGTACTGAGAACGGCAGAACAAGGACTTATTTTTCTTATTCTGTCTGCAAATATTCACCCCAGAGTAGCAGCTGGTAAATAAGACAGAATGGAGGGGTTTAAGCAGAGAAATAAAGCAGGAGCCACAGTTTATTGACCGCTCGGAAAAAGATGAAGGCTTCCTGCACTTGAGACCCAGCCAGGAGGTCCTTGGTGACCAGCGCAGTGGCTGAGGAAGGCACACGGACATCTGTTTTACTTTGAACGCAATGTCCAAGACATACCATGCCTGATTACTGCTTGTTGCCTGAGGTTGCATTTCTCCCTCAGTTTTGGCAGCGGCTGGAGAACAGGCATCTAAGCCCCATCGGCTGGCCAGCTGCAAGGCAGAGCCCTGTGGCCGTCCCGCAGCAGCGCTGCCGTTTCGTGCTTTGCTTTTGCGGGAGGTGGTGGAGCCCGGTTCAGCCACACAGCCAGGTATTTGGGAGGGTTTACGGCAGATTTGTACAAGCTGAAGAAAGAGAACTGAAGTAAAGAACTAAATAGGAAGCTGTTAAAATACCACTAAATTAAAGAGAAAATAACCACCTTATTCTTTCCTGTATTTACATAAAGGATAACTTCTAATGCCTTCCCTTCTCACATCTCCTCCCAAGCCCTTTGTTGTGGGAATGCACTTATTTCCATCTCTTCCTCCACAGACTCCAAAGTAGGTGCTTTTCCCTTGATTCCTTCAATCTTGATGTAATGTATTTCAGTGTTTCACTCAGCCTGCTCACGTGCACACTAGGCTCTAGCACTCGTATTCCCAAATGCTCCAGCAACTCAAGATGGTCACAGCTGTGGGTTTTTTCACACTTTTTTTTTCCCTTTCACCCTCCAATTGCCTTTTCTAGTGCCTTTCTTGTTCCCCAGGGAGGTGGCAGTCAGTGTAGCACAGCACCAAAGCTGGTTCCCAGCATCTGAGGGAGATGACAAGCCCTTTTTTTGATGGTGTCTTGAGGGGATGAAATGTGCTAACGCAATGCAAATCACCCTTATGAAACAGCCAAATGTCTTGGGACTCCATCCTAAAAATATTCCACAAACATGGCTCTGGTGCATTTCTTTCATTTCCTCTAGTCGGAGGCCAAATCATCTGAAAATATATCTGTTTTCTAGCTGTCCTGTGTTATGACACAGCTGGAGTTGGTTAAAATCTAGAGGGCAGTATCTGGCTTAAGCTGATGGGTCTTTGTGCGGCTTTGATTTATTATTCTAGAACAGCCTGTCCCCTCTTCCATCCTGTAGATAGTTTTGTTTTGTTTTAATGAGAAAACCAGAAAAAGGCTGAAATAGCTTTGCTTTTGTGCTCTCCACATGTAATGCAAAGTAGAGGTCTGGGCATGCAGATTCCCAGATTTCTCCAAATCAAAGTGGTTTCCCCCCATTTATCGCTCTGCAGGCAGGGATGGATGGCAGGACATTTCAGGGGAGCCTTTGGATAAACTTTGTCTTCCTCAGCTTTGTAGGGGCCAGAAAGACAGCCGATGAACGTGGTATTTGTCTTTCTCTAAGCCAAATTTATATTCTCACATTTTAACCAGGAAGCCAGGTGATTAAAATAATCCATTTAAAGCCTGGATGGTTTTGGTATTATAAGGAAAGCTAACCATGGTGTTGGTTGGTTCAGACACTTTGGTGTGGTACACTGAGCCACTTCAGAGGGTGGAAAGAAAAAAATAATTAAGCTAATTATCTTGGTATTTGGTTTTTCTTTTCAAGTGTAAACTTCTGGTGGCTTTCTGCTTTGTACTGTACAAGTGCATCCTGCAGACAGGAAAGGGTGTCGGGTTTTGTGGAAGATCCTTCCCATCAGTATCCGAAGTGCACCGTAGCTGCGTCTTTTGGCTCTGAGTCGTGTAACAAAGGTTTCTAGTCTGGAGCCAGTTTTTTTCTCCACGAGGGTGGTGATGCAAATTACAGGATAAAGGAAAGCTATGGGGGCAATTTTTTGTGAATGTGCATGCTGAAATTGTGATACACAAGAGTTAAAAGATGATTTAACTTTACCCTTAGTTATTCTACACTGGCGTTGAAGAAAAAGCAAGGGAGAGGGAGATTTTAATGGAAACCATAATAATAAACCTTGCTGTAAAGTGGAGGAAGCAGGTCTCTTTAGACCATGGCTCTGGTTCAAGTCAGAGATTACTTTCTAATTCCTGAATCTGTGCCCCTGGTGAAACGTCTGCTGGATGCCGGTTCCCTCTCCTGCAGCAGCTCCGGATGAACTAAAACAAGCCCTGGCTGCCTCAGGAGACGTGAGTGGGTATGTGACTGGTTGTACCACAGCCTTATGGGGCAAGGAAGAGAAAATCTCTGGTTTTAAGCCATCCTGGCACCTGACACAAAGTCCTCTGAGGTCAGCCGGGGTCCCTGGATCAGACCTTTGTAATAAGCAGCCGTTGTTTCCAGACAAAGCAAAAAAAATCTGATTTTCTTTGGCTTTGAGGATTTGTTGTGCCTTTTTAAAGGAGGAAGAGAACCTCAAAGGACATTTCTTTGTTTTCCCCTGAAGACTGTACTCTTGGCTGCAGACCATCTCTCCTGTGCTCAAGCCCTTAAGTGCATTTTCTCTCTTTCCCCCGCCTCCCCTTTTTGCCGACAGAGGAGACTGGCTGCACGTTGCCCTCTGCTATCCCAGGGAAGCCATTTTTCAGGTGGTGGCAGATATCTACCAGCGACGGACAGGGACGGTGCACAGCGTAAAGCACTACCTCGCCGCTCCTTCCCGGGCCAGCGCTCTCAACAGGACCGGCGAGCAGCTCTTCTACTTTGACAGAGCATCGGGGTGAGCCCTGCATTGCCCCTGAATGGGCAGCAAACCCTCGGGGTCTTTCTCTTACCAGGCCCAGCACCTCCTTTCCCTTCCTCATAGTTAAACTTCAGGCCCATCCGTCTTGCGTGGTCTTTTCACTGATTTCAGGTCAAAATGGATTTACAGGCTGGAGTACCTGGGTTAGGTCTATTTCTGTATCACTGAGCAGCGATTTGCATTGCTGTTAAGAAAATGGCTGATTTCTTGCCTGGACTTAGCTCCTTTGAGGCATCCCTGCTGCTGAGATTGCTGCAGGTGTGAGTGCGCTGTAAATATTTGTTAAAATCCACTGGACCCCAAATGGCCATGAAAAGGAGCCCTCTCGTGAGTGCTGCAACTCCAGCACTGAGATAGTCTGGGAAGTTTCAACTGCTTCATATTCCCATGAAGAGAGATTTCTAAAATCATCACACTCTCAAAATCAGATTTTGTGAAAAAAGGAGAGCACCACAGTACATCTCTTATTTTGAAGGCATGAAAAGAGTCCTAGAGATCTTGCACGATCTTTATAAGACTCTAAGACACCTTTGGTTAAAAAAACATATTACGAAACCGTGTTTCTCAGTCAGCTAAAATAGTTAGGGAGGAAAAAAGTGTTTTGTGGTCTAACCATGGGTCCCATGACGCTTCACCTGACTAAGTAGCTACTTCAGAAATCAATCCACAACTGCCAGATTTGAAAATGAGATGGGATATATTTATTCATTCAGCCATAACACATGAGCAATCGAATCCCGGAATGCTGTCCCTGTTAACCAGGCTCCTTGCTGTGTGAAACAACAATTGCTAATTAATCTTCCTTTTCTTTTCTTTTTTTTTTTCTGGGGGGTGGTGAGGGAAAGTTGCCCAAATTCTGTAAACAGGTTGTTTACTACTGAGTAGCGGGGAAAATGGTTACACATGAGGGTCTGTGGGGGAAGAGCCATTAGCTGCCAGCAGCCATCTGGACCTGGTACATGCAGATTGATGGGTCTAACCTAACTGAATTCTGACAGTATCAGCCTTTTGGTTTTCTCTTTAATTCAGCAGTGATTTTTTTTTACCCTTTCAGAGTACAGAAGTGAGGGGATTGGCTTTTTTCTTTTCCTGTTGTTGTTTTTTAGACTTTATTTCATAATGAGTGGGATGTTTCCCCTTCTTTTTTTAACCCCACATGCTGGACCCTTGGAAAGGACCCAAGCTTACTCATTCCTTCTTCCAGACAAATAGAAACAAATATTTAGTTTTAAAAGAAATAGAAAGAAAAACCCTTTTAAAGCTCATGTATCTTTTTGATCCTGGAGCTGAACTGAGCTGTTTATATAATTTCCTCAGCCTGAATTGCAGAATGGACACAACTGAAAACACACTTAGAACAACTAGAAAAAAAAAAATGAACTCCAGAGGCCAGAAACCTGGCTGCCTTCGAGCTTTCGTCATGCATGCCTAAGGCTAAACTCAGCCTGCGGGCCAGGACTGTGCAACACAGCCGAAGGGGAGATGCTATTTCCAGGCAAGCCTGTCTTCTTCTGCACAACAGCTGAGGACCACTGCTGCTCTTTCTCTGGTGGGATGCCTGGGGGCAGCGTGGGGTGCCTGCCCCACACGATGCTTGCCTGGTGAAGGCAGCTGGCTTGGGCGTATGGGCTGCAAGCGCTGCAGGTCTCGTCATGCCAGGATGAGAGGGGAGCTTGACCTGCATCCTTGCAGGACCCATTTTGCAATGGCTGTGCGGTATTACACCAATCTAAGACAGAGCAGGTTTGTGATGTTGGGAAATGGGAGGGATAATGCAATTTAGCAAGTGCAGACCCTGCCTCTACTCAGCTTTTCCTCTAAGCTCACGGTGGCTCTGATCCCTCCGTTTGCTCTCATTTGTAGGTACCTATTTGTTCACCTGCAAGCCCATGAAGCTCGGAGAGGACACAGTTACTGCTCTCAGCAAGGCTGCGAACGTGTTAAAATCACGGCGCATATGTCCCCAGGGGACTCCTGGAGCTGTGACCCAAACCCCTTCCCAGAGAGGCCAGCAGCTGCCCAGCACCCCGTGTCCCAGCACCCGGCTGGGCCGTGCAGGGCGTGTGGGGCCCCGCAGGTACCCGCCGCATGAAACAGCATCTGAGGTTATGCAGTGTATGTGCATCCACATGAGGGCAATTCGTTTTCACAGCGTATAAGGAAAAGCTGTAGGGAATTCCCACTTGTGAATCTGCCCAACATCATGTAACCTGTGTAGAAGAAAGGGTTTTGCTCTGAATTTCTGCAGCTTTTTGTACTATGCTTCAAAGATAGCCTCAAAGAAATTGCCCATCTGGAAGCATGTGAATGCACATTCATGGCACCTTTTTTCCCTCATTTCTTTCTTTTAAACAAGAAAAAAAGGACTCTTGAGGGGGCTTAGATTGGATTAGCTTTGAATTCCAAAGTACGACGTTGTTGCTGAATTTCAAACTGGGAAGTAATTCTGGTTAATAGGAATAACTGGAAAATTAGAGCCAGGTTCTCTTCTCATTTACTGTAAATTTACGCCACTCTAAATCCTGTAGAATTGTTTCAGGCTCATACAAATCTGCACTTGAGTTTATAGCCAGGCAAAATATATGAAATGCATAATGAACTTTTAAACTTGCTTAGTGGCAGAGTGACCATCAGAGGTCCCTTCCAGCCAGCATTGCCACAATCCTGTGATAAATGAGCACTTACTTGTGAACGAGGATCACAGTTTGAAAAAAGAATTCTTAAAGTTTTGCAATCATATACATGAGCATTGACAGCTGGTGTCATTTTGTTGATGAAAACCAGTTAGCAAGCCAGTTTTTAAGTTTCTGTCTCTGGTGTAATTGCAGCTTGCTATCACTAGCACACCCTCGGTCAAGTATATAAGGATCCAGATCCAGTCTCTCAGCAGGGTGGACATACAAAACCACTTGACATCCGCGTTCATTAAGGTATGTTGTGTTTTATCACATTTGAAATGGTGATTAAACAAGGGAAGCCTTATCTCCAAGGAAAGTTACTGCAAAATCTTGCTGAGCCTTGGTGGAAGGAAAGGGGAATTTCCCCTGGAAGAGGCAAGTGCATTGTTCTCCCCTACAATTAGCTCCATTAAAGTCACTGGGAGTTTGTATTCTATTCAGATGAGGATTTGAGCCCTTAGGGAAAAAAAAGGCCTTTTACCACCTCAGGAGAAGAATTAACACCAACACTCTAATGTAGAGGAAGGGGGGGAAAAAGGACACCAGAAGTCATTGGTTACAAAAGATGTAGGGGCAAAAACACTTTTGTTTTTCTGATTTTCTCTGCTGGCATTGCAGTAAATGATAAAAATAACTATTTCACTACTGAAGGGGCTTGGAGCGGTCAGGTTGTCCCTGCACATGCCTTATATGTCTGTCTAGATGGTGAAGGGTGACTGAGATCATGCTTGCAAGGACATTGTCCAGGCTTACATGCCTGTGTGCTGCTGAATTATAATTAATGCTAACAATTGCCAAGCAAAGCTGGTACAGCATCCTTAAGGAGTCTCAGCAGCCAAGATTTCTTGCCACATGCACATGCTGCATCATCAAAAATTTATTCAAAACCATTAGCAAGCAGGTGTTATGGGGGCAGCATCCTCACCTGCGGTGAAGTGCAGAGACCTGCGTGTGTGCAGCACAGACGGGCGTAGTCAGCGAGGTTTGGAAAACCAGGGGTATCCTCAAAGCTTCTTGGCCTTTTCCAAAGCTTTAATGCAAACTGTCATTTTTCAAAGGATGTTTTATTTCAGACACATGTACTCCTAGCTGAAGTACAAGGCTGGGCTAGGCAAATGATAAAGATTAATGTCTAAAGGAGGATTCTTACCCTGAATCTTAAAAGTTGCAGGAAATTTGGAAATAAGTGAAGCAGAGGAGCCCCCACTACCGAGACACACGTTTTGTTCTTGTTTTGCTGAATGAAATGCAAAGGTCAGAAATCTTCTAAATTTATAATCCAAGCTGCCCCAAGGAGTGAGGGAACTGGGTGCAGTGGTGCCCTGCTCCAGCTCCCGCGGGGCTGTGTGAGCCCTTGTGCTGGCTCCTTGGTGGGTCTGCAGCATGCGGACATGGGGAGATACACAGCAGGGCTCTTTCTTTTGCCAGCAGCTCATGTTTAGGTTGATTTGCAGTGGTGGTTGCTCTCTGCTCCTTGTGCATCCAGACTTTGACACACTTCCCAGGCTAAGGAGTGTGCGACAGCCAGCACTGGGCAAAAGCTTTAGTCTGTCTCTGCTCCTCCTCACTCCCCTCTGCCCACTCATGGCCCAGACATTGATGTTTCCCTTACCCTTGACCCCCTATTGCATTCAGCATCCTCCGACATCTTGCAGAAGCCACTTTTTAACACTTGGCTCCCTCATTCAGTCTGGCCCTATATTCCCTGGAGGCATTCACATGGCTCAGATTGATGGGATGTATCTGAGCTCCCTGGTGCCTGCGGGCTTTGGACGACTGTGTGGATTACAGTGTCGTGTTGTGTATCCTGGGCTCAGCTTTCTGACAGCCTGACCTCAGTACGCTGTTGCCATCCTTGGTGGAGGTTGTGTCCTCCCAGACTGGGCTGCCCCTGGGATGCTGGGGAGATGCACCAGTGCCAGGCACCTCGGAGAGCCTTTGCCTTTCTAAAACCAAATATCATGGCACAACCTGAGAGGTGTAACCTGGGGAAGGAGCCCTTGCTGTAGAAAAGGAGAAGAGTAGGAGCCACATGTGCTGTAACTTCTTTGAAGCACTGGGGCAGCCCTACTAAGAAGGAATATTTTGGTTTGGATATTTACATTTCTAGGGAAAACAAAAGAAGTCCACGTGTCGCCTCTATTCGCCCATCTGCTGTCTCAGCACCTCTCCCTTGCTCCGTGGTCAAATCTGCTTTGCCAAGTGACAGTAATTTCCCCCACATGGAAAGAAACTGTATTAAGACTGAACTAAGCATTTTACTCCCAGGATTCTCGGCTTCCCAAATGTATTTTCCTAATACACAAAAGATGCCGATGACCTCATTTCTCATGTTTTTGTACCCCATTGAGAACTAAGGGTTTTGCTTCTTCCTGCTGCTGACCATCTATCAGTGATGTCACTTCATCTGTACTAATTATACATTTAAAATTATAGCGTGTACACCCTTGATATTTTCCTTGCTTGTAACTCCCCTGTGGAAAAGCAGGATCAGAGTCTGAAGCTCCTGCCTCCATAAAACCTGCCTCTGTTTTTTCTTGCAGATAAATGATAAGGTTTTCCTGTTCAATAGCCGTGGGATATTCTTTGTGGTGCTAGATGCATGTTCAGGAGCAGTCGTGAGTAGGCAGCACTTTGACGCAGTTACTGGTGAAAACGCTGCCAGTACAATAACTGATTACGTTCAAACATTTATAAAAGAGAGGTAAGCAAACTGCTGAGAGCCCAGTTCATGTAGCAACCCATGGCTGACTGATAGACAAAGAAAGGAAAATGACCTACTTTCATAATCAAACCTGTGCTCCGAAGAAATCTGGCACAGATTAAATATGTACAAATCCCAAATATCACCCAGATAATAAGAGAAGCAGCGTCTCTCTCCCAGGATTGCACAGATTAGAGCAGACAGAGACAGATTTTCTGGAAAACTGGCAATTCTTTCTAAATTAACCGTTCATTTTCCAGCATGGAGTAGATAAGGTCCTTGCAATGACATTTGCAATCCTGCACACCTATCCCAGTGTCTGGCAACTTCCTGGCAGCCGATGATTCAGTTTTCCATTTCTGAAATGAGTTCGTTTCTGTTTACTCTTACTGATTGTTTTTGCTTCTTGTGACAGATGAAAATCATAGGTGTGCCAGATTTTCCAATAGGACTTTTCCTGGGTGAGCCAATGAATAGGCCTGCCTGCCTGCGGGCTCTGTTACCTTGCATGTGTCCTGGCAATGGTCTGGATCATCTCTGTTTGTGTCTGCCCCACATTCCTTGTGGTTTTATGTGTCGCCACATAAACATGGAACAACAGAGATTTATAGATAAATTCTTGGCTGCTGGCAGAAGCAGGTCAAATAACCAGAAAACAGACTTAGTCCAAGACATTTCTGAGCAGTTCATGACCAAAGATTTGAACACTCCTGAGTTATTACATCTGTATTTATGCACATGAGTATGTACATGTATGAAACCTGCATAAAGTGACATATATCCATATGATGCCTGTATATTCGGTTTGATTTTCTGGTAGGATGTGTATTTTGCAAGTCCAGGCATTCAGCTGAATGCAACCAGTTGTGCCTGCAATTCATTGCAGGTACAATTCACTGGGGGCTGAAAGCACATCTGTGAGGACCAAAGCCAGACTGAAGCCTGATTGAAAATCAGACCCAGGATATAGATGGTTTCAGAGTCTCAGCACTGCAGAGCAACCAGATTTCTTCTGTGGCTGTGTCCCTCTCCCATAAGGGATGCACTCGCAAACAGTCATTTCTCCTTGTTTTGATTCCATGTGAAGCACAGGTTTAATTTAGGAACATTTAAACAGAGGCTTAAACTTAGGAAAGCTTACGTGTGATTGAAATCAAAGGGATTTAAGCATGTTCTTAAAGTTAAGCAAGCTCTTAAGTACTTCTCTGAATTGGAGCTTAAAGGTCTTGCAGATTCTTAATGAAGTAATATTTTGCAATCATGCGGTAATTACTGTCCTTCTTTTCAGATCACTTGTTCTCGTGTGCTCTAGAGATATTGCAGACGTGGTGGGGAGCTCTGAAATGTCTGTTTTTACCAGGTTAGGTTCAGCAAAGCCTATTGTCTTCCACAAGGAAGGTAAGTGTATTTATTCTACCGTGTTTCTTTTGCTTAAGAATTACTGGTGCGTTTCCCTACCAAAAATGTACACATACTTATATAGTGCTTATCAATATATTTCCTACCACAGTATGCCAGTGTAACCTAGTAAAAACCTCTTCTTAGGGATGGTGAGAAGTAGGAGAGTTATTTTGGGGCTTTGACCCTACTTCACCAGTGAGAAGCTGCATGCTGCAAATTTTTCATCCTAAAGGGAGCTTGTTTTTCTAACAAAAAAAAAAAAAAGAAACATTTGATAAAGATTCCATCTCTAAAATTCAACTGCTTTGCAAGGAAAAACGATCACAAACTGAAAGGCTGATGAAAAAGAAAATAGCCTGAAATAGGAGCTATTTATTTTTTTGGATGGAATGATGGTGAAATCACCAGTTTTGGAAAGTTCTTATTACAGTTTTACCTTGGATTGCTGCAAGAAACCCATTGGTATCATTGGTCCAGGAAATCCATGCTGGGTTTCCTACTGGAAAACGGGGGGCTCTTGAGTCCCGGTTTGGATGAATAATTTGAGTGATAAGGAAATCAAGAAAACAACCAGCCAGCTTGATTCAGATTTCATTTGCAGTCTCTCAAGCAGAGATCAGGTGGAGAATTGGCTCTATTTCCAGCTTCTTTTTTTTCTTGGGCGTTTGGGGATTTTTTTCCCCTACTGCTGTACTGAAATTTATATCAATTTCTGGCTCCAGTTTCAATGCTCATTGCTGTGACCAGTCCAGGGGAGGACAGCAGTCTCTTTACAGCAGAGACAGTGATTTCACTTTGGTGCCTGTTTGATTCCCAGGAAGCTGTTTTTTCTTTCATCCTTTTAAAAGCAAAAGTTTGAGGTTTTCTTCTTTGTTTTTGTCCTGAAACTTCATTGTTTCATTCTTTCATCAAAGCCCTGAATACTTTTGAAAGGAATTTTTTTATTAAAAAGCAATCTTTTTTGTTTGTTTTGTCAAACTTTGTTCCCTGAACCACCTGTGCTGCTTGCTTGGGCGCAGCACTTCCAGGTCGTTTTGGGAGCTTGGTTCAGCCTCCAGCCCCAACTGCTCCTGGGGCACAAAAAGCAGCGAGCGGGGCCACCAAAGCCCTGGGGACACACTGCTTGGTGGCCATCTCCTTGCCCTGCCACTTTGGTGGGATGCTGGTGTCTGGCAGTGGGACTAAGCCGCTGCTGGCCGATCACGTGCCACCCCTGTTTTGCTTGGGCAAGGTGTTCACCCACGTGTCTGCCCTGATTTCCAGTCTGGGTAATTATGTTCTGCTTCATGGGCTTTCTCCTGCTGATTCAGGTATGCACACTATTTGACTTCACAGCTCCAAAAGTGATTGCACACAGGACTGGTCCACGCTGGGGGGGGCTGCGTTTCAGGGCAGGCTGGAGCATTTCTGCCAAGTGCATATTGCTTCTGCCAGGGATAATGCAAAAAAAAACCCCGATCCCCTTGACCCCATCGGGATCAGGATTTAGGGTCTTGTTGCCTGGTTTTGCAAAACCTTATTTAAATTAGAAGTGTTTACGGGAATAGTCTTGATCCAAGCAGCTGCAAATAGCCTTGGGAGTCTTTGCAATGAAAAGCATAATATAAACACAAGACATTATTATTAAAATCGAAGAATACATAATGCCTTTGTACTTTGTGACAGCAGAGGACCAGAGCAGCGTCAACATGGGGAATAGTTTAGGCATAACAGGAAGAAACTGATGTAAACTAATAAAAGAAGGATTCAAAGTGCCTAACCATTTTCATGTAGTCAAATATGAAAAAGTACCAATGCTTAAAAATGAAGAGTAAAACAATATTCCTGCTAACTGACATCTGGGAACCTATCTTAGCTTATTGAAATACCTGCAGATCTGGGATGCAGTGAGGTTATGGCTTCAGTGAGGCTCGTTCTCTCTTTCATCACCGTTTTTCTCTCCTAAGTGTTCTGTTATTTTAATCCAAGGGAAAAAAGAAGGGCTAAGAAGTTTCCGTGCTGTATGGAGGGAGTCTGTGCTGTGCTGCTAATAAGTGAACTGGCCCATCCAGAGGGTCACTCTCTTTGTGTCTGTTTTTCAGGGAGTTTTGCCATGCTTGGCTATAAAGGACAAGCCAAACCCTCCTGGATTAAAGTCCTTAATCATGCTGGTTATCAGAAAGCTGCTTCTCTACAGCATTATGTTCCCTTGAAGCTGAAAGAATATCAATGTCCAGCTAATGCTGACAAGTTGCTAAAATTCGCTTTTTCTCAGAACCACTCAGAGCACATCTCTGCAGAGCCCGCGGCGCCTCGGGATTAGCAGCACCGGGGCAACACCAGCCAGGCAAAGCCCACCGCTGTGACCAAAAGCTGCTCTTGTTTTTACGGGATTGTACCAAACCAAAGGTGTTCACTTGTATATTTTATAACTAATAAATATATTCTCATGTTAAAGCTCTGTGGTAGAGCTTTGTTTTTCAAGCGGTGCCTCACAGGGCAGGATAGGAAAAGCCTGTGGGATGCCTTTCCTAAGGAGAAATGTTTCAAAATATCCATGATTTGGTATCAAAAGGTAAGTTTCAAAGGCAAAACCCTGCTCTCCGGTATCACAGGGACTGGAAATGAAATTCGGCATGGAAACTTTAGCAACGTCCAAGGAAACAGATGAACCTCAGTAGAGGTAGGGAATTCTCCCTTCAGTCCTGTTTTCCCTCCATTAATGTCTGCTTTTAAAAAAACGAAGTGTCCATCTGCCATGGCATCTTAGGTGAACTCAGTAACATCTGCTTGCATCAATGGGTAAGCATGCAGTGATCTTACAATAATATCTTCTAATCAAACTGAATATATAGGGTGCAATAAGGAGTTATAAATGTGTTTCTGTCTCTAGCTAATGACTGGTGAAATGATGTTTGTCCAACTGATGTGAACATTTAATTAAAGACCTACAGGAATAAAACTCAGGATAAAGTATGTGCTGTGTTGCATAAAGTCTTGCGTTCCTTTCAGACAATGCTCGTATTGACTTTCTGCTCCCATGGAGGACTGAAATACTGCCAGTATTAGTGTCTAATTCTCTTTGATTTTTTTTTTATGCTGCTGCTTTTTGAAGTAAAGACAAAAATACAGCTTTGTATGCAAACTGAGAAACAACTGATGACCTCACTGACTACAGCTTAAGTACAAAATTACCCTGAAATGATGACATACTCATTTTGCTTTGAACATGATGTTACTTGGTGACAGCAGTGGAGGGGCGGGTAATATCAGACGATCCATGTCTTCGTCACATGGGTTACTCAAACAGGTAGGTGAAGGCTTTGTTACTAATGCCCCGTCATTTCTTTGAACTTCTCAGAAATGGCCAAACAAGTTGCTACAGGGAAAGGTTAGCGTTTTGTTGGCCAGACTTTTGCTCCCTGGTGAGTTAGTCGCTCTGGCATCCGCGCACCAGCCAGCTGATACTGTGCCTCTGAGTGGGGACTGAGCTCCTCAGCTGGGGCGCTTGCCTCCGTCAGACACGTACCGCCTGGTGGTCCTTGGATGTGGGGTGAGAAAATACCTGAAAGGTTTACAGGCAGAGGAGTCAACTGTGGCTCCATCCCCACACCGGGTATGAGAGGTGGAAGTCAGGTTTGGCCAGGGGAGAGGTCCTGGCTTGCTAGAAGGTGTGAAGAAATCACTAATGCTGCTCAGTAAAGGTAAGCTAGAGTGATGCACAGGACATCATGGGCCTGAGCTGGCCCCCGCGGGGAGCGATGGAGACTGATGTCCTGGGTGGAGATGAGGAGTGGTACAAGAGCCTGAGTGGCTGGGGCTGACCCTCCGAGGAGCTCCCTGAAGTCCTTTTGAACTCCTGTTAGTACCTAATTGTTATGATTTCTGAGGCTGTGCAGGGGAAGAAAAGCAAGATGTTTTTGGCTTGTGAGCGTAAGCCCAACATCGGAACAGCTACTTACAGAGCAAGCTTTTAGCTTCTTGGAGATTTATTTGATAATCTGTGACAGGTCCAGACCTGGATCCCAATAAAACTTTGCAGAGCTCTAACCCCAGGCTGAGACTAAACAATTGGCAAAGGAAGAGCCTGGTGAAGGAAGGAGAGGAATGTGCCTAAACCTCTGAAAAATCTCTATTCCTCCTCCCGCCCTAGAAGGAGAGCAAATGGCAAATGTCCTGGAGAGGAAGGCGTGGAGCCGTGGCGAGCCAGATGCAAACAGTAAAGTACCACAAAAGCAAAAAGAAAAATATTTACATCCTGATGGAGTTATTTGGGTAGTTAAAAGCAGCAGTTTGAAGAGGATTCAGGATGCTGTGATCCTCTTCAGCCACTGCACACGCTTTTCTTACCTTGGGAGGGAAAAAAGGCTTCAAAACAAGGGACGCTCTGCAGAGGGTACAGTTCCTCCATGGACCCTTGGGACATTCAAGACGATGTTTTCAAAGGCTACTGCTAACTTGGCATGCACCAGAAGTCTCTGTGGGTGAAGCTGCAGGGGTAAGTGTCGCGTGGGTGTTGCACTTGCGGAAAGCTGTCGTATTCCTCCCGGGGATTTCCTGAGCATCAGGCTCTCCGCCCGCATGCTGGAGTCCACATGGACTGTGTGTGTCCACGTGGACCTGCAGCTCATCCAGGCATGTTCAGTACACATAATGCATTCAGGACTTACGGCCATCCTGGTTATCCCCAGAGCATTTCTGCAGTGGGAACACAGTGGCTCTCGCACTCCCTGAAAGCATTACCTTGGCTATACACTGAGTTACCGTCAGCAGGCACAGCAAAGTCAGTGCGCCCTGAACCTCTGAAAATGGGGCCCAGCTTCCCACCACTCTGATGCTTTGAAAACTTCATGTGGTGGATGAGGGTTTAATTCAGTGAAATGCTGAGCAATTCGAAAGCATGTGAAACTGGGAGTCAGCCTCGGATGGGTGGAGTGATGTGAATTGCAAATGATTTTGTTTTAGCTGAGCCAAAAATTGCTTCCTTTCCTTTTCAAGGTCTGTAAGCCTCTGCAAAAAAAAAAAACGTTAATTCTGAAAAAAAGCATAGCTTTAAAATAACTCTTTTTTTCCCCTTCTATTTCTGTCTTAAAATAGTTTGCCAATATTACAACAAAATTGCAAACACCTTAGTTTCCTTTAATTTATTCATTGCAAAAATTTCCTCTTAACTCCTGTTCCTTGTTCAGAATCTGTTTTTATGAACATCAGGAATGGAGGAACTTGCAGTGATGTTTATATACAGAATACATGAGCAGAACCTTCTTCCTTGTAGAGAAAGATATTAGATAAATTTATAAGAAACCAAGGTTCATTGGGAAAAAAGTCAGAGTGCTGCTTTTGACTCCAATATTGATTTCATTGAGAAGTAAAGTCTGTTTCTGAGTTTAATCCTCCTCTACTTGCCAGTAAAAAAGAGCAGCTAATGGCTGGGTGGTAAGCACAAGATCAAGATGAAGAGCAGCGGCAGCTATGCTGCCGTCATGCGCCGGGACTGGGAAAGCATTTCCATTAGCGATCCTAGAAATGTGTTTGTTTATTTGTAAGGCCATCTGAAGGCTTTAGCTGGGCTTGCGGCTGGGTGTGCAAAGGCTCCCCCTGCACAGGAATGTCACTGTAGCAAGAGCAGGCATGTCCTCGGGTCAGAAAGGCAAATGTGCTTCTCAAATCCATCTTCCCAGCTGGGACTAAAATGCAAAATTCCCCGAGTGGGGTGAGAGGACAGTTGCTGCCATGCAATGTCAGCAAGAATGTAGCAGAGGCACTAATTAAACAGCTCTTCCCTCTCTCAGGAATTCAGACCTAACCACTAAAACTTCAGCATCAGCTATGGCAGTGGGAGCGTCCAGGTTTGGCCACCCGGAGCACACAGGGTGCACCACGGCCCTGGCACTGACCCATCAGGGTCTCCTGAAGCATCTCACCTTACAGAGATGGTCCCTGGGGTACACAGATTTTACTCACAGGTCCTCTCAAGTACCCGTGCAAACTAATGTCTGCTGGCAGTTCACTCTCCACCAGGCTAAAAGGCACCTTTTCCATGTGAGCTTTTCCTGCTCTTCTCTGGGGATGACTCCAGATCCCCGCTTTGCCCCCACACAGGTCTGTGGCCTCTCTTGCTGGGCAGTAGCAACAGTAGCAGCCGTCAGGTTGTGGGCAGGTTCCTTGCTCCTGTTTGACATCTTTTTCAGGGGAGATCAGGCAGCTGCTGCTTTTCTCCCATCCTTGCTGTGTTTGTAAGGGTTGGCTAATGCTCCTGTTATGCCCTGCTTGACATACCAGAAAGGAGCCTCATCTTCAGCAGATGCTGAAGTTACATCCTCCAAGGTGTGTCAAGTCGGTCTTAAAAAGCATGTTAAGACACCCAATATCATGAGTTACTTTTTTAAAATTTTGGTGCCAGGCTTGAGTGGTTGGCCCAGAGTTGTGCAAGGTGGTGAGTTGAGGTCTGAGCCTGGCGTGTGTTTCTGAACGGCTGGCTGTGCCGCTCCGGAGAGCTCTGCTCTGCCACACGGGATTCGGGGTGTCCGAAGCTGACAGTCCAGCTTCCTCAGAGCATTTCTTTGCTGTTTTGCTCTCAGGATTGTCTGCTCTGCATTGCCTCCAGCATTAAAACCGCAGGGAGGGCAGTGGATCGGGATTCCTGTGTATGCACTGTGCTTTCTAGTACAGTATCGCTGCTGACACCTGCGGTAGCAGCCAGCTCAGAACTAATGGTTTCCTGCGTCTACTTTTAGCATTGTCTGCTGCTATTGTTCACTTTTTGGAAAGATCCAGCAGCTGGGAATCATTTCAGAAAGTCTGCCTTGCCAGATCCAGGGATATGAGTCCCACTTGCCATTGCCAGGCAGCTTTTAATGGCTAGATGAAAAAGCTTTTCTCACCCAAGAGAGGAGACACAGATGGTATTTGAGAAACATTGGAGATGATAGCCTTAGGAGGACACTTGTATGGCCCTTACGCTCTCAGAGTGCCCAAGTCTGCAGGGAGATTTGTTGACATTGCTGGTTACATCAGAGCTGAACTCAGCCACGTGGCGCCTGTTCAAGTGAGATGTAGTGTATTGCTGTATCCCCACGCGGCTCTGAGCGCTGAGCTAATGAAACGGCTGGCTGGCAGGAGATAACTGCTCCCGAGTCTTCCCCAGCAGGAGACATTAATGAAAAGAGTCACTATCTCTTCCTCCTCTTATATTTAACAGCAAAATCAAACATGTCACTGTTTGTGTCTAATATTTGGGAAAGATGCTTAATTGAGAGCCTTTGAAGGAAAATTCCTGAGATTACCCTCCGAGCAGCGTTTTGCCGGCAGCGTGTTAGTCAGAGCTGAATCAGAGGAGCTGGATCCTCTTGGCCCTCTCGGCTCTCAGCCTTTCCAACCCGAGTGCCAGTTAATATTAACACGGCAATGAACTCGGGCTCGCTGCGAGATGAATCAAACACCCTACCTCAGTCACAAAATAAGCAGGATTTTCTTTGGACTGTGGCAGATCAGACACTACAGAAACATTGGAGCCTGGCAAACAGCTGACACCTCCAAAAATGACATGACTTTCCAGTGTCTGATTGCTTGTTTTGATCTCTGCTGATGAAGATGGATGTAATCAGGGAAGCAGTCCCTGGTGAGCAACCGGGGATGTAATAGCAGAAGCCATTTTGCACAACCTGATGGTAAGTACTGTGCAGTTCTTGGCTTTAAAGAAAGCAAAGGCTGTGAAATTTCTTACACTTATTTCCTCCCACTTTGCTATAGGTTACTGTCCAAAAGACGATCATGAGGTGGATGGAGCAGAGATGCTCCTCTGAGTTTTTAATGGGCCAGAGCAAAGAAATTTCTTTGCCACCTATGAAGCAACAGGAGAGCAAATGCATGCCATCACTGTCAGAAATTCAGTCCCTTCTTTTTATTTCTGTGAACTCTATCATCTGATTGTATTTTATGGCCAATACCTTACCAGTTGGAATCTGGCTTTATGCAACACTAACATGCAGCTGTGTCCACGCTATAAGAAACACTGTTTATCTGTACTGACCATCCTGTAGTATTACCACTCGTTTAGTTTTTCCTCTGTCGTTAAAGCAGAATCTAGTGATTGGGTTTGCAGATTAGGCTGTGTAATAATCGCTAATAAATCTTGACATTTTAACGGTGACTGCTGTACTTCGGGCATACGTCTAATAACGTTCCTTTAAAAGAGCCCTGGCTTATCAAACGTTGATGGTTAATGCTGTTAAAATGTCAGACACGTGCAGCCTGGTTCTGGCACACATTCCATGGCGACGGTATTGCTCTCTGATAACGTATATCATTCGAAGTTATAGCGTTACTAAGTGCATTCCTCTTTTCTACTGCTCTGTAACAGCATTTCAGCACCTGATAGACTGTACCGAGCCCTGAGTCTATGCTGTTTCCAGAGCTAACGGCTGTCAAATACACTATACCAAAACAAGCAAACATTTTCCTGCTGGAATATTTCCTGACAAATCTGGTTCTAATGCTATTTTTAAGACAATCATTGGATTACATATGGTTTGAACATATCGTTGCACTTTGAGCTATATCACCTTTATGAAAAGTACAGACACGTGTTTTGCATATATACACTGTAAAATTTGCTCCAGACTAAATCCTGGCTTCTTGCGTATCTTTTTCTCGTGTTTTTTGTTTGGTTTATATTAACAAGTGACATGAAAAATAACATGTTTTTTTTCCCTAAAGAAATTGGGGCACCCTGGAGTTTTGTTCAATTCCTTTTTTTGCGTCTAAGCAAGCTGTGCGATGCATACGTTTATCCTATTTCATCATTGTGATGTGACATGACAGCTACAAATAAATTTCTTCAATATTCCTTAGATACTGGCTTACATGGTAAAACCTAATGGCTCCAAGGACTACACGTGAATTTTAAACAGTGCCGTATGACTACAGAGCATTGACACCTACAGAAGTGGGTGTCCTTGCCTCAGTGTGAATATGCATGTCAATAAATGGTCACGAGCACAGGGCAGAGCTGCAGAATCAATCGCTGGAGAGAATCACATTAATTCTAACTTTGACTTTCATGACACTGCTTGTTTGTTTTTGCTGGGGGTTGGCTACTGAAGAAACAAAAACAACATTAGGTAGACTGGTTTCAAAAGCAGCTTTTGGTTTTGCAAGAAAATTCTGGGCTGGCACATTAAATAGACAATGTTTTCTTGGATTTGAAATCTAAGAAACTGCGTGCTTCAGACTGGAAGTGTGAGTACGGTTTATCTTGGGGGTGCACAAAACACCATTGCTAAAAATGCGTGGGTAGTACGGGGTGAGAGAGGTGCCATTGAAAGGTTACTTCATGAAAATTTGTCACTCTGCAAACGCCTTCTCTGTTGTGTTTCATTACTTTCTTGCACATGTGAATATTCATCCTTAGAGAGTCTTGACACTGGATGTGTTTATACTGCATTCCTAAGGCGTTTTCGGTTACATCTGGTCGTTGCTTTCTGAGTGCCTATTTGGATTCCCAAGTGGGTTTATCCTAAACCAAACAAAGGGTGAGGAGCTGCCCTTGATTTCTTCAGGCTGGTCCCGAAGAAGTGCGAAGGTGCTCTCAGCCATAGAGCTGGATGGGAGTGGATGTGTGCTGGCATAAAGCTGGATATAACCTTTTTTTGTGCAGTGAATGGTTTTCACATGAGCTGGAAAAAACAAAAAAAAGGTGACATTTGCTTGATATTCTTTCTTCACAGGTATCCATCCAGAGAATTAAAAATCCTGAAGAATGGCTTTACCTACCTCCAAGTATCTGGCTGAAAACTTCATTTTTCTTCTGTTTGTAATCTCTTCTGTAAGCACAGGTAAGTTTTCCTGCCATGGGGAAAAGGGCATTGTTTGTAACACTGTTTTTAAATAAAGACATTGCTGGTTTAGATAGAGCAGCTTTTCACTCTTCTTCATATAAGAAGAGTCAAGGACGGAGTGAGAAAGCTCAGGAGAAAAGCAGTTTTCTGATGTGCCAATACTGCCGATGGAGGGCAGCTGGAGTGGCAAAGGCTGAAATTTCTGAGCAGGTGAAGGTACCCTCAGGAATCCCTCAGACTCTGCCACGCGTTCTTAAAACAAACCCAAATCCAACAAACTGCCACAAAAAAAATAACAAAAGAAACCTCAGGTCCTAATAGCTGTGGCTGTGGGAGGTGAAGGCGAGCATTTTGCTCCATTGCCCAAGCCCAGATGTGGAGAGCAAAAAGCTCTGGGGTGGGACATCCCTGCCCCTTGGGTTTTGTCTCTTCCAAGCAGCCCTTTTCCTAAGAGGTTAGGGAAAGGGGAAAAGGGAAGCTGGATATAAATATTCTAAATAGAGTTAATTTGAGGGTTTGTATTTGTTTAAAACAAAGAGACCATATGTCTTGCCCCAAATGCTGCAGCTGCATGAAGCAACCTTTCATTGCAGTGCTCAGGCCCTTTTGGTCAAGAAGCAAAACATTCAGTTAATTCCTTGTGCTGGGTAGAAGTTTCACTCTTATTTAAAATATGACAATGAGAGTAATAGTCCAAGCTGGCAAGGTAGCTGGACCAGCTGGCAGAAGATGATCAGCCCTCCGGCGTCCTTGGCGCAGCAGATGCGGGTGCTGCATACGGCTACTGCTCTCTGCTATGAATTGGTTAATGAAATTGGGAATTTGGATCCTTTGTTCTGAATTGTGTTGGCTTTTGCTGATCATCATCCCAATCATCAGCATAAATTCCTCTTGATTTCCTCTTAGGCTTCACTGTCTACCTCTCTGTTTCTAAATAATGAATTTGGGGGGCACAAGTCATGTTTTGAGACTGCAGGAAGCTTGTTTGGACACTAGCATAGCCAATTAAATGGAAAAATGAACAAGCTTTTATCCTGTCCACTTAATCTAGTTGATAAATTATACCTCTACATTTGAATCGATTCTTTTGGTTTTATTTAGCTTCTCATCATGAGCAAATTTTTCTGTTATCCTTATTCCTATGGGAATACAGCTCATTTTTTTGAATTTTTTTATCAGTGTGTATTACAGTTAAATTTGAACATCTATTTACAATGCAAGTCCCATTTCCTGCCTGAAGTATTTCTCTTTTCCAACTCTTATTAATTCTGTGTGTCTTCTGGTAGGAACCCAGAAACTGCTCCTTATTTTCCTCAATTACTGAGTGCCTCTGACATTACTGATATACTTCCAGTTTTCAGCTGGCACAAGTGGTACCAAAATCAGGCCCTGGATGTTTATCAGTATTTGACTTGCTACCTGGTAGATTATTAGCCCTCTTTGATTTGATCACTTCATGTATATGGAAAAAGATTGCAGAGAGCCAAGGCATGTGTTGTCCACATGAAATGTCCCTTGCTTACCTTGAATAGCTGGTATTTAATGGGTCTCTGGAGACATTAAGGCAGTGGCTGGTCCAATTCTATTGTTTTCTTCAGACATGAAGCTGGTGGAGGAATCTGAGAGGAAACTGAATGCAGACGGACAGATTTTGTTTCTATTGCTGTGGAATTACAGATGTCCCCCAAGTTTCACAGTGGCAGCACACAACAGCTCGCTGTCAACTACACCAGCACTGGGACATGTTTCCTTGCATGGATTCACAGCCTTGTCCTTTCCATTAACTGAATGCATTAGTATCTGTGGGGCAAAACCCACCCAACTTTACTGTACTAAGTTTCAGAGGTATAACCCTGCTGAAGTCAAGGTGTTTATCCCATGTCTATTATCATTGATTTGTGGATCCTGTAGTTTTCCTATGGTGTTTTCGTTTTAAAGGATAATAATTGGAGAGCTGGTGAGAACTCTGAACCCTTTCTGATGGCAAAGGGCTCATTGTTCAAACTTCCACTGACCTCAGCTTCCTAGGATTAGAAAGGTTTCTATCCTCAGAAAATATGCATCACACTGGGACTCTCGCACTCGCAGTTTTTTTGATTAGAGTAAGATGTGAGGCTCACATATCGAGTGAGATTATATCAGGAAAATATTTTATCTCTAAGTAAATACTTAAAACATGAGACTCTTGGATTTGGTATGAGAGCCGTTTAGACTAGCACGTCATGGCAGCCCATAATCAAATATGTGTGTGGAGACCGGTGATGTGTGAACCCAAAGTGAATGAATCCTTATTGCTTCTGCCTGGAAAAGCTCACAAACCCAGAGTCTCTCTCTTGTGAGATTCCTGTTGCTCTCTGTTACTGGGTGGACTGGTCTTCCTTGGTGCTCGGTGTTTTCATGTTAGTTTGAGCACTTTTACTTTGCATCTCCAGTGAAAACACAGTATGCAAACATATTTCAACATCTTTACATTAAACAAAGCTTTTCAAACCTTGCAGGTATTTTGGGGGCATTTTTACAGGTCGTAATTGTTTTATCCTTTCATCAACATCTTCCCTGGGCTTGTGAAAGGCTTTGTGTCTGGATGGTATGAACGGAGCTGATGTCACTGCAGGAAGGGCTCAGTTACAGCCTCTTCTCAGTAGTTTTCTGGAAACTGCATCCCTTGCAAGGCTCCTTTGCATCAGGTAGTGGGTTTTTCCATGCTTCTAGAAAACAGAAAAGCATACAGCTTAAGCTGTTGTTTGTTTTCTTGTGGTCGTGACCCACATGTACTCTGCTGCACTGAGATACTGCTGTGTTCCAGGGAGTTGGCAAAGGCAGGTACTGAGAATGATACTGTAAAGACGCCCAGATATGGAGCTTTCTGTCTTGTGCTGAACAAACAGTAATTGTCTTCACTCTCCATCTCTACCCAGCAGAAGAAGCTGTCACATGTCCTGATAAGGATCCTGAGTTAGAAAACTGGAACCCAGGTCACAACAAAGAAAACCGCATTGAAATCCGTAACGGCAGGAAGCTCCTTCTCTCTTCTTCTGCAACTGTCCACTCTATCCACATCACCGACGGAGGTAAAACATGCTGGTGGCAAGGCTGGGTGAAGTGTGGTTTCCACTGTGCTATTTAAATCACTCTGTCTCGCGCTGGGAGAGTTTCCTGCCTCTTGCTGAGAACTGGGTGGCTACTGGACAAACCCAGCTTTAATTTGGTGCAAGGGTGGGTGGTAGCCGAGATGCTATCAGTTCTTTAGTCATTATAATCAACCTATTTGCTGTCCTTTCTGGAGAATTTACAAAAGTACCTCAGTATACTCATTAGTTCTACTTCTGTGATTTGCTTCAAAAACATTTTTTTACTAAATCATTGTCCCGATAACATCATACTGCAATAGTTACGTTCTCAGGGTCTCGGGACAGGGCAGATACATATGTGCCTCTTTGTCTGTCAGGACAGAGTCATAGTGTTGCTGTGACTGCTAGCATGAATAGCTTTTATTCATCTTAGCTCTGAATTTCTGTCTCAGTTTTGAATGAGTCTTCTTCCATGCAAATCTTAATTGCATTCTTCAAGAATTGGACTGAATAAAAACTATGTAATGTCTTTAGGATTTGTATTGAGAGCTGTTTTAGGGAGGATGGGCAGAATTTTTCAAAAATTGAGATGAGAGCCCAGCACTGGGTTTAGCACAATGGTATCACAACTGCTGATGAGCTGCTGTGTGTTAAAGTAAATGTTATAACCTTTTCTACTTAGGAAAACTGGTCATTAAAGACGATGTGCAGCCTATCATTTTGCGTACTAGACATATACTCATTGAAAATGATGGAGAGTTACATATTGGCAGTGAGATGTGCCCTTACCAAAGCAATGTGGTTATCATCTTATATGGGCGGTACGTATGCATGATAAAATATTATGTTGGAACCTTCTAGGATCTCTCTTCCACAACAGGGAACAAAAACGTTCCTTAAAATTACATTTTCTCAGATATACTTATCTTCAGTGCTCTGTGGAAAGTTCAGTAGCTTTTTAAACAATTTAAATGGCCTGTAAAAAATTCATGCAGTTTTGGTTCTGGTTTTCAAATCCTACTGGGAGATGAACACTGGGGTATTTGGGCATGCCAGAAAATCAGCATGCACCTTGCCACCACTCAAGCTGATTTTCCAGAATAGGCTTAAAACCCGAGGAGTTCTTTTATTCTGAAAATTCTCCTCCCTAAACATCCTTTCTTTCTGCAAGAGAGTGGTGAGCCAAAGGATAATACATTTATGTCTTCCAGATTGCTACAGGATCTCTTAGAATTTCAAGGATGCCAAACTCATATTTAACAACCGCTAGACCTCTTAGCGCCTGGTTAGGCTCCTAACTTCCTCCAGAATTTAAAAACACAAATGTGTCATTCAGTCTGGGCTTCAGGCCTCCTCTGGCCTGGATATAATGAATATAACATGTATAATTTTCATTCCAGGTTGCTGCTGGTCTTCAGTAATTGCTAGTATTATTTCAAATAATTTATTTTCTGTACAATATGGGCAGTTGCTGATTCTTAGAGTAGTTGAAAGAAATGCATTGCAAATCACGACACTTCTCTCCTTGGCCCATAGCAGAACAAGGGGAGAGGCTCCTTGACTGTCAGATACAAACCCAAAACTGGTTCCTTTCCTCCCTTCCTGCTGCAGAGCGGATGACGGCAGCCAGCCGAATCCCTACTTTGGGCAGAAGTATCTTGGAGTAAGTAAGGGTGGCACTCTTGAGATCCACGGAAAGAAAAAGCTGTCCTGGACTTTCTTGAACAAAACTCTTCATCCTGGTGGCATGGAAGAAGGCGGATATTACTTTGAAAGGAGCTGGGGCCATCGGGGTGTCATTGTCCATGTTATTGACCCAAAGACGGGGGCAGTTGTCCATTCAGATCGGTGAGTGATTTTTCAACTGTCTAGATGTGAGGATCTTTGGGAACAGGTTGGGGACAGCATCTCAGCAAGTTCAGAAACACGCATTTTAGCATCTTGTTCAAGTGGGTGTTATTGCATGTATATACAATTCTTTCTAGATCAGTAATCTCCAAAACCAAAGAGTGAGTAGTGTTAGTGCCTCGCTATTCTGTCAACTAGAGTTTAATCAGTTCGGCTTAACAGAAACCCCTAATATACCCTGTTCTGTAAACAATAAAAAAGAGTTATTTCTTTATGGCACTTGGTTTTTAGTACATAAAGCTGCGATAATTTACTGAAGTAAATGTTTTCGGATGTTTTTATCATTTTAGGTTTGATACCTACAGAGCAAAAGAGGAAAGCATACGCCTGGCCCAGTATTTGCGCAAAGTTGCGAATGGCATGATCCTGTCGGTTGCAGTGAACGATGAAGGATCCAGAAACTTGGACGACTCGGCCAGGAAAGCAATGACCAAACTGGGCAGCAAGCATTTCCTCCACCTTGGGTTTAGGTATGTGCCAGTCTTGCCAGTTCTCCCAGCACAGAGGCTTTATTATGCTCCTGAGATGTCCAAATAATTCCACTCTCTCAAAGGCACAAAGTTCTTTCACATGGAAAAAAAAGAAGAGGGAAACTTATCAATGTGAAGTTTTAGCAGTTAATTAGATAGTTTAAGATGCACTCAGTGTCTATATTGGGTATTTTTATTAGCAGATTGAGCAATAGCGTATGATTCACATTAAAATAGATGTTTTTCCAAGATATTGTTCCCACAAGTTACTTATTCCAATTTATTTTCAAGCCATCCCCCAAAGATTTAAGAAGCATTTCTACATACACACGGTGGATTGGATGGGCTGAACATTAAGGAGGATAGAATAATAGCCATGTAACCCTGGCTAAATACATATAGACATACATACAGCATATTCTTCAGCTTGTCCAATACATATTCAGGGACTCGTGCAGGACAGGAATTTAGCATGCATGAATTTATGCTGTGGACTGTAAATACTTCTGTGGCCAATACAGTGTCTATGTTGGCACACACACTGTTGAGAATATTTGCTATTTACCCAACCGTAGCCATTATATTTTTTGTGTTTATCTGAATTTATGTAGGCTTTTTTTTTTTAAGAGGCACTAAGAAGGTCACTGCAGAACATGAAAAAAAATCTGCCTTGTGGGGAGAAGTGATTCAATACAGCAGCCTGTGGGAACAGACAAGTGTCAGTTGGGCACGTGCAGATGGAGTAAGATTTGGGGTGGCTGATGAAGAGGTTGTGTCAAATATTACATGGACTCCTGTGCACCAGATAATGCATTTCAAAGAATCAAGCAAGGCTGCAGAAATAGCCTCCAAAGCCAGACTATCTCCATCAGTGCAGTGCTTGCTCTCAAATACCCAGAACCCATATTAAAGCCCAGCAGCCTGCTGGGTTTCTTTTCAAAGACTGAAATTTGGGAAACAGAAAAAGATTTTTAAACATTATACTTTTTTTTTTCCAATTGTGCTACAGGAAGAAATTGATGGGTTTCGCATATGTTTATAAAAGTAAATTGCACTTGATGTTTTTAGGCTGCTGTGGTGTTTTAATGCTAGTTTCTCACTTCTTTGCTATAAATGCTTATAATGGAAATACCATAGAAATTCATCCATGGAAGTGCGACTTTCAACATCGCTATTGTTTGCAGTCAAAAAGCTAATCCTTGCCATGCTGTTATCAGAAATACTACAACATTTCCTTCTATAAATAATAGGGACATTGTGGGTACCATAATGTGGTAGTAGTTGGTAAATATTTTCTCCCACTGGCATACTGGTATGTGGAAAAACACCTGCATCTTGGTGCACCATTTAAAAGACTGTATTTTTTGAGTGTTCTCAGGGTTTAAGTTCATCAGCTTTTTAAAAAAAACATTGTCTGGATGGCAGCTGAGACCAGATTTACAAAGGCAGTTAGATGGCAGAGTGGAAGACAGGCAGATTTGTCAGATATATCCAAGCTTTCCTCCTTATGCAAACTGAACTTCCACTTCACTTTAGTGTAACAAGAGATAGACATATTGGTTTACATTTCAGACAGATCTGTAACTATGAATAAGGCTGTATACACCTGACAGGTGCTTTTTTTTGGAAGATCTTAGAAAAAAAATATTCAGGATGAGAAAATTACACACACACACGTACATGCTTTAACCTGTATGGCAAAGGAAGGCTCTGAGAGAGGAAAGTGGATGGATTTTTCTTTCTAACACACCCGTGTACACGCTCTCACTACTCACTGCCTGGCAGCCGGCATTTGCTGGCTGGTCCTGCCGAATCCTGGTTGTCAGATCTTCTCAGCTCCCTGCTGATGGCTGGGGCTGACCGTGGGCATCCCTGAGACAATAACAGCGTAAGCCCCAGGCTGTCATTTGGTTTAGGAAATTTCTATTTCGTGTTTTGTGAGGTGCCACTTGAGTCAGGCTATTCAGCCATGGACTGGGTTGTTTTCTGACTGGGGTGGTGGTGGGGTTTATATGGACAAATTCCTGTCTATCTATCTCCAGTTGCTCCATATTCAACCAGATTGTGAAGTTGTGCAACTCCCCCTTTCTGTAGCAGAGCCAATGAGCAGTGCTGATTTATCCAAAAATGTTTCTGTGCTCCTGGAATCTCTTTCAGTTGCCTATTTTCTGAGTCCAGAACATTAGGAATGAAAGAAAAATCTTGCATTCCTCCTCTATTTTTGTCCTTTTGAAAAGCGAGTTTCCTCTTTAAGTATAAGCTTTTATTTTTTCCCTTCTAGTAATAAATTAAAAGAAAGCCTTTCTGCACTTGATGACCTAGCTCTTCTCTTTGGAATCCCACCCAAATAGCACTGGTTTGGCCCTGGACTTACTGGTCCCTTCATTTCATGTAGCCCAAACAGATTGCATGTGTCCTTATGTGTCAGGGTTGAATGACTGAAACTATTTTTAGTGAAAAAATAACTGGGAGAAACAAGTATTTTAACATATGAAGTGGGGCCAAATCTTGAGTTGCAGAACTAGATAGCTTCTTATTCTTTAGTTTATTTTTGAGATTATTTTGAGGCCATCATCTTTTTTGTCATTTGTTTTGAATTTAGTGACCAAAAAAAAAAAAAAAAAGATCTATCTTGCCTACTGAATGATAAAGTGTCCTTCCTGCCCCCATCCCCCTTCTCTCCCTGGGTGGAGATCACAGCCTGGCAGTGCCTTCAGCACTTGGCGCACAGGCAAGTTTTCCAGCAGGAGCATCTGGCTCGCTGGCAGGCTCCCGAGGCAGTTGTGCTGGCAGCTTCCGCTGAGCCTGTCCTGTGCTCGGGCCGAGGACGCGCCGCTGCGACCGCGTCCCCTTGAGGAGCCGTGTCCGGTGTGTGCGTGGGGCCTCGGCACGGCACGGGTGTACCAGTGCTCCCCGGAGCCTGCTCCTGCCGACCCCAAAGCCCGGGCCTGCAAAACCCAGCAAAGCCCAGCTCACACCAGTGGTGATTTGTGCATGTTTTAGTGGCTATCTGTCAATGTCTGAGTATGTTTTCTTCTGAAGTCCCAGAGTGGTTTATAACTTTGCTTATACCAGCAGATGGTAAATGTAAGGTGACCTGCAAGACTCAGGGGTGAATCTTGATGCAATTGAAATCACTGGGTATTTATACCTATAGAGACATGATTTAATCTGTGGGACTGTTTGCTAAATTCAGGGTCGGGGTGACAGTCTCCCTGCCACCCTAAAAGCATATTTGTTATTCTGTCAGTCATTAAGAGCAGATATGCCTGAACCTCTTCTATTTTGAAGATAAAACTCCCTCCTGACCCCCACTAATTGGGTTCACCTCCAAGGCTGGGAGGCACTTTAGCCTCTGGCTCCATTGCTTACTCATCCATGTGGTCATTCTCCAATGTTGCTGATAGCTATTGAACCTACTCAACCAATAACCATCAGGCAGTAATGAACTTACTTCTGATATAGGATCAGATTTGAACAGACAATTCAGACTCATAAACCTTTATCCCTGTTCAATGTTCAAAATAAGGAAACTAGATATCCGGAGACTATCTAGGTATTTTTTTGTTGCCCTTTGCCAGCCAGTCTGTCTATTAGAAATTCTCATGGGTCATTCCAAAAACAATTGCGACATACAAGGTTTCAGCATGAGCTAAATTTATTTAAGCAGGAGTGGCTTTTCTTCCCATATTCTTTAGTATGCATGCATGCACACACACACACACACACACAAAAGTAAGATTTTCAGGCTCCCCAAGGAGTTACTGGTGTCCTATGGGTCTGTCACACACAACCCTCTTTAAACGATCATTTAAAAGAGAAACACACTTGTTATAGGAGTGTATTAAGCGGGGATTTGTCTTTGAGCTTCCTTCTCTTTTGATATATTTACTGAAGAAATATAGAGTGTTAAGATATTTTTCATTTTAACCAAGCTGCCTGTCACACTAATCAGACTGTTTTGAATGTGGTGCCCCTGAGAAATGCAAGAACATTAGGCTATAAAAAATATGCATCTCATACATGACATAACTTGATTATTTCTCACTTTCATTTTACAGGCACCCATGGAGTTTTATTACTGTTAAAGGAAATCCCTCCTCTTCTGTTGAAGACCACATTGAATATCAAGGTAATTCATGCACAAAATGCTGGCTTGACATTATTTCTAGAAGTTACTGGAGTTATGGCTGAGTTAATTTGGTCAATGGTGTTTTCACTTGACATGGCATTAAATCGAAGCTGGGAGCAATTGATGGTTAGACATATTTAATTGAGTGCTCTCTGTATATATTGCTTCTTCCCATTAATGCAGCTGAAGCAGCTGAGTGGGGTATAACCTAGGTTATCCAAACCCTGAGATAAAAGGTGAGATCCTGCACCAGTGTAAATCCATGTAACTCCGTTGAGCTCAGACACTGCCTCTCTTAGACGCAAAGCTATGGAACAAACCCAGTTCACACCAGCTGAAAATTTCATCAGTGTATGCTGTATTGGTAGCCTCAAATACTCCTGCAAAACAATTTTCTTGCAAGCTGAAGACTTTTGAGTCTGTGTCTTTTCATGACATTTTCAAGAGCAGCTAACAACATAGCTTGCTACAACATCAAATAAAAATAGCAATATATTACAAATCATTGGTTTTTTTATCCTCTCTTGATTTTTGAAGATTTTTCCTCCTGATTGTCCAAGTAGTTATAAAAAGTGTCTGAAGCCTCATTCCAAGATCAGTAATTTTTTCTGGAAGCTGTGCAGGGCTAGTTCTGGATAATGTAGCCAAAATATGCAAACACACACACGGACCATTACCTTTTCAATTCTGACTTTTATCGATTGCATTCAGTGATTTTACCAATGTTTATTTTTTTACAGGTCACAAAGGGTCAGCTGTGGCCAAAGTATTCAAACTATTCAAAGCTGAGAATGGAGAACATTTTAACATCTCTTCAACTAGTGAGTGGGTTCAAGGTAAGAGGTCTGTATGCCATTTAACTCAGTAGTAGACAGTTGACAAATAGGGTGAATCATCCTTTTTATTGCAATACATTTCCATTTGGGAAGAGCAGACTTGCTAGGTGCTATTTACGTCGCTGCTAACCCAAGTAAAGAACACACACAGATTCCTTCCCCAATTGTCTCCAGGACTCTCTAAATAATTGGGATCCTTTTTCCTTTATGGCACTGGGTATGAAATTCCATCTCTTATGATCTAAGAGATCACACACAACCTCTTCTTTTGACTGCATAGTCATCATGTCCATGTTTCAGACAACATACAGTAACTGGTCGTAACTTGATCTAAAGATCAGAAAAGGCAGCTAAGGAGGACACAGATCCAAAATCCATACCTATTAATAATGCTTATACTGCATACTCCAATTATGTAGCTTTTAATAACTCCGCTCCCCTTTGACTGGTTACACTTCACAGCATCATTAAAAGCGGTTGACAGACTGGCAGGAAGAGGCAGGAATCAGATCATCAGTGAAGAAACTAGTGAATGATATCTGAGATCATATTATGCTTCATGCATTTTTGCTGCCTTCATTAAGCTTGACTTTCAAATGACTTTTCTTGTTTGCACTTGTCTCCAGATGTAGAATGGACAGAGTGGTTTGAGAAGCCTGATAAAGCAAGATCTAAGGACATGGAGAAGCTTTCTGACTTCAAAGCTGCTCATCCTGATAAAATCTGTAGGCAACCCATTGACATCCAGGTAGGCTAGTTTACCGCTCGCTTTAGAGGGGTGAATCCTCTTTGGACTGACACTGAATGATCTGAATGAGGGGATCGAGTGCACCCTCAGTAAGTTTGAGCTGGATGAGGGGATCGAGTGCACCCTCAGTAAGTTTGCAGATGACACCAAGTTGGCCTGGAGTGTTGATCTGCTGGAGGGTAGGAAGGCTCTACAGAGGGATCTGGACAGGCTGGATCAATGGGCCAACTGTATGAGGTTCAACAAGGCTCAGTGCCAGGTGCTGCACTTGGGTCAGAACAACCCCATGCAATGCTACAGGTTTGAGGAAGGGTGGCTGGAGAGCTGCCCAGTGGAAAAGGACCTGGGGGTGTTGGTCAACAGCTGGCTGAACATGAGCCAGCAGTGTGCCCAGGTAGCCAAGGCGGCCAATAGCATCCTGGCTTGTATCAGGAATAGTGTGGCCAGCAGGACTAGGGAAGTGATCATCTCCTTGTACTCAGCACTGGTGAGGCCACACCTCCAGTACTGTGTTCAGTTTTGGGCCCCTCACTACAAGAAGGACACTGAGATGCTGGAGTGCGTCCAGAGAAGGGCAAGGAAGCTGGTGAAGGGTGTGGAGCACAAGTCTTATGGGGAGCAGCTGAGAGACCTGGGGTCATTTAGCCTGAAGAAAAGGAGGCTGAGGGAAGACCTTATCACTCTCTACAACTACCTGAAAGGAGGTTGTAGCGAGGTGGGGGTCGGTCTCTTCTCCCAAGTAACAAGTGATAGGACAAGAGGAAACAGCCTCAAGTTGCGCCAGGGCAGGTTTAGATTGGATATTAGGAAAAATTTCTTCACTGAAAGGGTTGTCAGGCACTGAAACAGGCTGCCCAGGGAAGTGGTTGAGTCCCCATCCCTGGAGGTATTTAAAAGACGGGTTAACGTGATGCTTAAGGACATGGTTTAGTGGTGGACTTGGCAGTGCTGGGTTAACGGTTGGACTCGATGATCTTAAAGGTCTTTTCCAACCTAAATGATTCTATGATTCTATGAACCCCAAAATAATTGTGCTTGTCAGTAATTTTTGTTTCTAAATAAAGGACAGTGATTATTTTACTGCTCTAATACATAACCAGCAAGATCTGGTATCCAATCTTGTATTTTTCTGAGACAAAAGTTTATAGAATTGAGCTCCTTTCAGTAAATTCTGGCTTCTGGCATGAAAAGGAGTACAGATGGGGTCATGGATAGCACAGATGCTGTCATGAAATATGTGGTTCCCTGCTGGCATATTAAAAGGAAAAAACACATGAAAATTTCAAAGTTTTTAAATGGTCCTGAAATGGACCCTACCTAAAAAATTAATCACAAAATGTAATGAGATGGTAAAACTACCAGCTCTAGTAGGTTGGAAAAAATGTTAGTGAGCTTGCAGCCATTTCTTGGAGTCAATTGTTTTTTCTCCATGGAAAGAAATCTGAATTCTTTTGGGGGCTAAACATTGTAATTACGCCATCAGGCCAGCATCCTGAGGAGAAATCACATACCTTTTCTGAGACTGAAAAAGCCTTTTTAAGGCCAAAAAAAAAAAAAGAGCAAACCCCAAGCTTTTTCCTTTTTTTCAAATGCTCACCATATGCTTTATATGTCTCCCTTATAAAACACCTACAGCAGAAGCATTGCCTGGCAAAAGACAATAAAATACTTTGTATCTGTGGGAGGCTGAACCTGAGGTTCTTGCATACTCTGAACCAGCGGAGCTCTCCTTATTCACAAGAATGCGGCTATTGAAGTAAACGGGAATGCTGACAGTATGAGTGAAAGTTTCCAGGGCTCGATGTTATAAAGAATTGCCTCTTGAACAGAGAGGAAAAAACTGCCCTATAACTTTCTGCCAGGTCTTAGCAAATCCACATTAATTTCTGCTTCCATATACATATATTAGAAGTGACAACTTAGTTCAAAACAGGGGTCAGATGTTTGTTATGATACAGCCCCTTCTAGCATGTGTATTAAAAGAGAAACAAGAAAGATATTCTTCTGTTCAAGAACCAAACCTTTTTTAACCTTCTATTAAATGACAGTTAGGTTTTTTCCATGTATATTAAAAGTGAAACATCGTTTTTGAGTTTATCCTGCAGATCTTAGGGCAAATCCTCAGGTAGTGTAATCTGGTGTTGCTCATTGCCTTCATAAAGTTACATTGATTTATACCAGCTGGCCTGCTTCAGCTATGCTACATACAAGAAAATTGAAGATATGATGATAATAACAGAAGTGTGGCACAGCCAGAGGCACATTCCTTCAGCCGACGGTGCTAATCCTATACATGGCAGCAGGGTGTATGTATTAATAAGGAAGGTCTGCCTGAGTGAGAGAATCAGGATCAGCCACTTCACTGAAAGATGGCTTATCTCCTGGTGCCTTGTTAAAATGCACGTGTTATTTGGATTGCTCAATGCAATGCATCACATATTTGTGAAAGGGTCAAGAGAATTGCAAGCTATAGAGCTGGACTGTGAAATTTAACATGACCCTGAGGGGTGACATTGCCGCAGCAGGAGCACAGGAGAGGCTACATATTGCACTGCTTCTTGGTACGATACAGCCTTTTTCTCTAGGCAGCTCTACACGCTGGTACTTGCATGTGAGAAAAGGCCACCTCTTCTTGTTCGTTTTGGAGCAATGGGTATTGGAGCAGTTTTGGTTTTTTTCTTAGAGAGACTGATCCATGCAAAGAAGAAATAAAACCCCCACCTCTTTCTTCTGCAAGCTTCAGACATAGTCTAGCCACAAGCAATGAAATGAGTGCAGTGAAGAGGCTTGACACTATAAGTTCATTTGGGTGCAAGCATCTGTGTTCAGTGTTTTCATCTGCCTTCAAACCAATGGCAAGAGAGAATCTAGGGCACCAAGGCAGATGTTAGTGAAGCTCAGAATACTCCTCCCAAAAAAGCACGTGGTCTTAATATAGATACAAGAGAAAGGCATGCACCTAGCAATAATCTGTGCAGCTTGTGGATAAAATAGCTGTGCCTGAGCACCAGCTGGAGTGCCTGCTGGGTAGTACATGTAACAGTCACCCTGTTATACAACTGTTGTGCATCACCCCAAACAAAGCGAAAGCCTCTTCTGACAGCATCGATGTTTTGGTGAAATCTCTTCACCTCAAGGTATCACTTGTTTTATATTTCTATTTTCATTCCAGGCAATGACCCTTGATGGAGCTAATTTAACAACTGAGGTTTTCTACAAGAGTGGCCACGATTACAGGTTTCTGTGCCACGGCAAGGACCAGACGGGCGAGGGCTGCCAGAACTACAGAGTACGGTTCCTGTGTGGCAGATCTGGTATGTGCCCCATGTTTGAAAGCCAGAGCAGGGAAAAACAGAAATACTGTCTTCTGATGACTAGGTCTTGTACGGTGGAAGAATAACTTGAGTCATTTCCCAAGCTAAAACTTCGACTGGGCTATTGACATGAACACAGATAAAACGGCTGAAGATTTATCTCAGGAAAAATTCCTGAGCGCTAACAGAGGCAACAGGGTGGTGTCTCAAAAACCCAGCAAGGCTATGGCAAATACTTGGCAAGTCCCTTCCTGTAAATATCTTGCCTTTTCCTAAAGCATTTTGGGATGAGGTAGGATTAGTCAATCAGAGTGTGCAAAGACAACAGGTTTTGAAAGTAATACTTTGTTTTGTAGTTACTAATTCCAACACCGCTGTCCCTAACCTGGTCATTAGACAGGTCATTAGGATTCTTCGGCACTCAGTTGGCAGGGAAAGAAGGGTGGAAGACAGTTGTTTTGCTGGAAAAAACAGTCATTACGGTAAAGACCACTTGGCTGCTGTAAATAACAGTGCCCAGCGCCCACAAGTGCTGCTGCTAAGTGGGTGTGGTGAACTAAGAGCTACATTTAAATTTAGTCCTGGGGTTAGTGGAAAATCCACCTGCCTACAACTAAAGGAAAACACTTTCTTGTTTGCTTGCTTTTCAAGCCAAAGTTGGTAAAAAGCATGTTTGGAAGAGTTAACTATTTTTTTGTTGCATGAGGAAATCATCATTTTTGGTGGTGTTCCAGGCAAAAAAAAAAAAAAAAAGAGCAAGCATTTTCTGATAAGATTAACGGAATTCTCCACCCTTCCATTTTGGCTTTTCAGTGAAACCAAAGCTTACAGTAACCATTGACACCAACGTGAACAGCACGGTCCTGAATCTGGTGGATGACGTGAGCTCATGGAAACCCGGAGACAGGCTGGTGGTTGCGAGCACTGACTACTCCATGTACCAGGCGGAGGAGTTCGAAGTACTGCCATGCAAAGCCTGCAGACCCACCCAGGTCAAGGTAGCAGGTAAGGTGCTTCATCTTGTCATGCTGGTGTTGCAATTGCACTGAGATAACTCCATTAAGAATTGCAAAGATTTGAGAGACACCTGAATTTGATGGCTAGTTTTTAGATGCTTTTGGGAAACATGCCTTTCGTGCTTGAAAGCCGACTGAGTCTGGTTCCTTTCTGCCTTCCCTTTTCAAAGCTGACTCCATCTTTTTGTCCCCAAGCACACTGTTGAATGGATGTATTTATTTAAGAGAAACAAATACGGGTCACGTATTTGAAATGTTCAATTTTACATAACTGTATTTGAAAATGTATCACTTCCTAGAAAGCAGGAGATGAGCACAGCTGATCTGAAGAGTGAGCTAGGGCAGGAGCAGACTGTGAGAGACTGTAAGGCTATGAAGTAATGTGCAGCTGGCTATCTTCCTAAGAAAGTTGTGTTTAACAAGAACTGTGATCTTACATTTTCGAAATACTGTTTTGTGCTACTGAAGCTACTGTTTCTCTTGTACTGTGTCTCTAGACGGCATTGCTTAGAGGTGATGTATTAACCAAACATCTCTGGTGTCATGTGGCAAGCAAGTTGTCCTGAGCCACAGCACTGGGGCAGACGGAGTCGGCAGAGTGCTGCCTGAGTTAGGCTGAGCAGGAGGAGCAGGAAGCTTTGCAGAGCCACAGCATTTTTCTCTTGAAGGTGACTAACTCCAATCCAGAACAAATTGCTTTTGATGAAAAGACATTGCAGACTAATGATTGTAAAGTGGTCTTCGGATACTAAGTCCAATTAAGTAGCATAACCATGATGAAGCACAGACTATTACCGCTATGAGCATAAAAGTGAAATCCAGGGCAGGAGATTTGCATCTCCGCTTGAGTCTGTGAAGTGGTCTTTTCCTTCTAGAATGAGATTTTGGCACACCTATAAACAGAGCATGGAAATACCACATGAACTGCCTCTTCTGTGAATAGATAAGGAACTTTTAATTGCTATTCCTTACAAAAGCAAAAGTCATTGTACAATATAAAAGTATGTAAGAGCTGAGGCCATGTTTCAAAGGCAGAGTCTGCCTGGTGACAAATCATGCATGTTACGTTATCTTTTGCTGACACGGTGGTAATTGCCATAGGCAGAGGTTTTGTCTGCATTTACAGTAAGATTTTTCTGAGAAACCATGAGGGCACTTGGAACATCCAATGCACCAGGGATTTTGCTCAGTTCTGTGAAATGAACTGCTTCACCATTATCTCTGATGCAACACCTTCTGGAAGATATGAATATACTTCCTTTGGCAAGTGCCTCCCCACAGAGCTCTAGCCATTCATTGTTGGATGGCCTGAAAGAGAGATGTTCATCAAGCCAAGAAAAATGTTATTCACAGTTTCAATGTATCATAGTCTTATGACTTAAAATGACTAGTACTTTCAAAGAAGACACATGTCCAAGTTGAATATTTTTCTTGAGCAACTTTTGAGCTATTGGAAAAACTGGAACCAGACTAGTATGATACAAGTCACATCATGAAGATGATCTTGGAAGATCGTCAATAAAAATAAAGATGACATAGGAATATTTCTCTTGGGCTTCCCATAATCTAATGGATCTGTGAAATTCATGTAATTACATTTATCTTCTACAACAGTGGCAACTAAGTTAGTTTAAGGAAATGAATAAAGGGTTAAAAACAACCAAAAAGTTCATGTGAATTTCAAGTAAAGAAGCAGTGGAAACACTTGTTAAAGTAATTGTGCTCTTGGTCTCCGATTACTCTTTAGGAGAATTAGGACATTCCTTTTATTACCACAAATGACATGAACACCAGGGCCAAAGCCTGCCCTTACTTATATCCAAGCAACTCCATTGACGTCAATGGGATTTCACTGATTATATAAATCAAGGCAAAATCTGGTCCAGTAATAGAAATCACATCCAACTTTTTTGTAACAAAAGCACATTCACGTTAGAAAATAAAATAATCTGCCTGATTCTAAGTTCAGTCTAGATGAAATAAAGTCTGGGGAAGGCTGAGATCTCCCCTGTCTTTAGGAGTCAGGAGGTCCCTGAGCTGCTGTATGCCCGGCCATGGTGTAACTTCGTCCATTGCCCTGTGCCATGACATGCAATTAGCCAGAATAAGGCACACCAATGAGCCAGGGGGTGGGTGCTCTCCATGCCTCCTCCCCTCCAGGATGCCTGCAGCTGCCTGCAGCCTGCACAGCTCTGCCTGTGCTCTCCCTGCCCTGCCAGGCGGGCGACAGTACCATGGTGGAGGGTTCTGAGCTGTGCTCCATCGCTGGACGAGGCGAACACCACCGCGCTGAGCCCTTGGCTCATGCCGAAACCTATCTGTGCACGGGCGTGCATGTATAAATCTCCCATGATCAGGTGTCGACTTTGATGAAACTTGTTGGGATTCAATTAATCACCTGTGAGACTTCCACCCCATGGTTAAATAGGACTTTATTTGTCCCAGTGGCTCAAACATTGTGGCAAGCAGTGGGCTGGCCTCTGGCCTTAGCACAGGTGAGCAGCCCCTGCACAGCCTGTGCTTGCGCGGCTGTGGTAGGTTCTCAATTGCGTGCAGAAGACATTTGTTATAAATGGCTGCCTGCCTTTCCCTGTGTGAGATATTCAAGAGTGCTTTGCTCCTTCTGAAAAAAAGACTTCCACACAGATACGTCTACATACGGGGTCTCAGAGGAATGTCATTTGTAGTAAGTGGAATGGCCTAATTTTCCTAAGAGGTTAGTTTAGCAGCTGAGAACTCCAGAAGTCTGCCCTTTGAAAGAAAAATGATAGAACTATTCCTACCCATGATGGTTTATTTCCCTTTTAATCTTTCTTTTTTTACTTTCCTTTCCTTTTTTTTTTTTTTCTAAAACAAAACCTAGATGTCATGTCTGAACTACTTAAGAGTCTCTTTGTTTAAAAAAAAGGCAGAAAACCTCTGCTTTGTGGACAGACAATTTGGTGTGGCAGCCACTTGGCCTACCAAGGTTTAATTATAATTGATGCTCTCATCGTTTAATAATATTTTAATAGATATGGTTTAGCCTATTGTGCCAAATAAGTCAAACTCATTAGTTAGCTCATGTCCTATTTATAGTTGATGCTTCCTGCTGAAAACTCATACTTGCTTTGCTTGCTAGAAATGGATTGATTAGAGGCTGGTCTTTTCAAAACAGCTTAAGAGCGTTAATACTCAATTGCCATCAGGTTTTAGTAGGATTTAGATGTCTAACTATGGACTTCTGCAAATCTCAGTGTAGAAAGTGAGGGAGGGCATCCAGGTACTCATCTTGTGCACTCCTTTATTGGAGTAATTACGCTAATGTCAAAACTGCGGCTCCCATGAGTAAGTGTGGTTTGCACGAGGACTCAGCTCTGCAGGTCCTGCTCCCAGTCAAATGGTCGCTCACTTAAATGGAACTTTTTTCTTCACTTGCCTCCTTTGTTTAACTTTTTTTTGCTTGTCATTTTTGTGCCTAGATTATTTTCTCTGTGGGAACAGATTAAAACCGTTTGATCTTCCAACTTCACAAGGTTTGGGGAGGGACGACAGTACAGGGCAGAGGGAGGGAGGAGGGAGGAAGGAAGGAAGGAAGGAAGGGTTGTGTTGTTATGATAGAACTGGATAGTAGGAAAGATCAAGTATTTTGTCTAGTTTCCCTGGGAAACAAGTCTTATCTGCATCTTGGTTGCTCTGTATGAAGTTACTACTAATGCTGATAAGGTTCACCATGGAACAAAAATGATTAAATGCTCTTTTGTGCTCCTATATGCTCTTGATAAAGCATGAAAAAACTATTTGTGCCTGGCATAATTACTCCAATTATCCCACATACTGGTGAATCTATGATTACAAGCACACATATCTTAAATCCTGCTTATTGGGTTGTGAATACTAGAGAGATACGGAGTTTACTGTGATCTTGTTCATGCAGAGAACTTAGAATTAAAAATGTAAATACATAGCTGTCTAACAACTTCACAGCCTGTGTCAGCAGTCATCTTGTGCTGTAAGGATGGGAGAAGTCACTCCACTATCAAAATTCAGATACTTTTAGAGATTTAGGGGGTTCTGTGTAGAAGTTGGCATTGTTTTGTCTGGAACTTGCCAGAAGCTCTTTTTTTAAGCCAACCCTGGTGCTTGAGGGCTGGGCAGGAAATGTCATGAAATGGCCCTAACAGTCTTTCAGAGCTCTTTCTTCTACCTTTGGGCATTGCCTAGAAGCAGAGTTGGAAAAAACATACAAACATACTCAAGTTTACATAGCAGTTCAGAAGGGTTGAGTTTGGGCCTGATTTAAGTAAGGATTTGATCTGTTTGACCACCAGACCTGCCTAATCTTCCCATCCCAGCTGCGAGAACTTACATGTCAGGATAAGGAGAGGAAAAAACTGGAAGGTCAGAGAGGGAAAACCTAGCATTTACAGAAGTATGTCAGTAGATTGCCCAGCAGCTGCTGCACAAAGAGGGCATGAGGTGGGACAGGAGTGGGCTTAGGAAAGAGTTTGACACTGCCATTGGGACAAAATACTAATAGACCTTGCAGAGACCTCTCAGTGCTCAGCTGAAGCCAGCATGAGCAGATGCACTGCCCTCAGTCCACATCAATCCTCCTGTTGCACCTATCTGCAGCAATAAGATCCACTCATTTCAGCCTTGAAACCAAACAGCTACAGAGGCTTTGATCCAACATAGCATTTAAGTATACACTTAATAATATCCACATGAACTCAAGGCTCTTCGCACTCCTACAATGAAGGGTATATGTCTGACCTTTGCAGGACACCATGCATGACCATGAAGGAGAAAAGGGATGAAGGGCTATAGTAGGATGGGTTACCCAGCAGGAAACTGTCCCAAGAAAGCTTAGTTAGCTCTGAATTCCTTACAAAGTTTCATCCTTTCTGCTGTATGTCTTTCTACTGGAAACTTAATTTTCCATGTAAAAGTTATGAATCGGAGGAATATTTAGTTGTTAAGACATCAGGTTGTACTGCATGACTCAGGAAGCTGGTCAGCTCACCCAAACCATGCTGCGCTGCCTTACGGGCTGGTGGCTTAGGGATGCAATAGCAAACCCCATCAAGATAATTCAGAATAATGAGGATTTGACAGGATGCTTGTGTAAACATTTCTTGGTTATTAAATATAAGCAATAGGGGCATTACTACCAGTGATGACAAGTGTTTGACAGAAATGCTAAATCTGACAGAGGTCTGGGCTGACATCTACAATGAGTTGCACTGATTTCTAGAGACACCCTGAAGGATTCACTGGATTATGTGGGTTGAGCAGACAAGTTTGTGTTTAGCTTTTCCTTTAAAAAATCTTGCTTAGGAAACACTAAAAGACCATGAGAGAGAAGGTCTTAGTCTTAGAGAGCCCAAATAAGAACAAAAGAACCTTTAGAGAGAAAAAAAATCCTGGAGCATCTTAGCTCCACTTTATCTTCACCAGACCCAGACCTTCAAGTGCCTGTTTCACTTCTGAAAGGGAGATGTAGCAGTTTGTGTCATTTAGAGCCAAGATATTTAAGAATGCAGGAGTGTACCTGGGAGGGTTCTCAGAGACATCTGTGTAACTCGCCAGAGCTGAGCACTCTTCTGCATCTGTAGCAGCTGAAATAGTTTTAAAATTCCACCCTTCCTAGGTTTCATAAGGCTGAGACCCAGGTTTTATGGCTATGTTCAAGTATGTCAGGTTTTCCTGGAGCTTGATACAGTTTGGAGAGACTCTGCTTTGAATTGCTATGTTGACATAAGCATGCCCTTGATCATCTATGTTTATCTTAATGCATACTTTCTTTTAATAATTACCTTGTCTTTAGCAACAACTGGCAACTTTAATAGTCACTGTCTTGAGTAATAAGCATGGAAATGTGCTCATATTTTGCTGAATCAAGACTTCTACCAGGCAAGCCCACATGTTAAAGAAGTTGCTCACTGTGAATTTACATTTTGGAGTAACTGGAGGCACTGGTATGACAAAGCAGCAAACCCAGGACGTTTTTCCTAGTCCATCACACAGGCCTGTTGTGGGAAGACGTAATCCATGTCACTGCAAGGCTTTGTTTGGTTTAGATTATAACATGGCACGAGCCTGGCTTGCTGGCGAGGCAACATCTGTCCGTGAGGGATGCAGCAAGACCAAGCCCAAAGGAGGAGATGGTGAATCAGTGACCCCTGGGTTTGTTAGCGGTTGGGCAATCACAGGCGCATAGGCTTTGGTGCTGAAGCAGCAGGCACATTCCTCCCACGTTCAAAGCACAATGTTGCCTTTCTTAATATCAAATCACCTCAGTGAGGGTTTGCAAACCCCTAGCTTGGGTTTGCCCAAGGTCAGTGCTCAGGGTCTCGGATATCATGGCTGCTCCCTGGGAAGGCTCCACGTGATGGCTGCGAGCAGCAGCCTAACTTCAAATTTGCAGCTCTGCAGAGTGAGATGCTCCCATCCCCATGTGAATCTCTGAACTCACCACGGAGCAGCCTCTTGTTTTTTTTCATGCCCATCACTAAACATGCACCAGCGGCTCCCTGGAAGTGCCATGTGTCTATAAATACACATTGTGGTGCTCCCAGCCCCATGGGAAGGCCCCGGTGCTGGTTTCCAGCAGGCATTTACAGCACCTGAGGGCTCCCGTGCCTGGGTCTGTCTCCCACGAGCCGTTTCAGGAGCATGGCCCCATTGCCACGGGAGGCTTGAATTTCTGGCTGCTTCGAGGAGAGGTTTGTTTTTCAAAACTCTGTTAAAGGAGCTGTTATTCAAAATCCACTCTTACATTGGAAGGGAATTGCTTTCTATCTCTCCTTTTATCTCCAAACAAGTCAAGTCAGCAAAAGCACAAAGTGAAAAACATGCACCCAAGAAGTTATATTTAGAAACTGGTTAGTCCGTATTTAACATTCCTGTCAGTGCTTACACTATTTTGCATGTCTGGACTGGTGTTAAATTAAATTAAATACATGCAAGCATGACATTTATTATTCTAGAGCTCAGTACATGAATAACAAAACTGCCTATCTAATTTCACTGACACGAATCCTGGAGATGTGGCTTGAAATAGGATGTTCTTATGATTATCTGAACTTCTTCTTGCATTTCAGTAAATCAAAGAAAGTTCAGCTCCGGGGGAAACTGAAAAATAACAGCTTAAAAACAGTTTCATAGCAAGAGGCTGTGCTGCTTAGCAGATTCACTCAAGGGTCCAGCACAGAGTATCTTTGTGTGGAAGACACTCACTGCAGCAGCTTTTTTAACGTATAAAGGGAATAATAAGGGAAGCAAAGCTGCTTTTTGGATGGGCTGCATCTGGTTTTGGCCACGCACCTGATGAGGCTCACTGGCTTCAGGGCAACAATGTGGGGAACGCCAGGACTTTTCTAGGGAGGTAATTACAAATGTGGGTGAGGTGCAAACCCGCAGCCCCTTATTTCTGGGGCTGAGTGCGGAGCTCGGAGGAGCCTCACCTTCCCACTGCAGCCCTGGGTAAAAGCGTCCACCTGTCCTGCCATTGCTACTCCTCTACTTAATGGAGAGTATTTTTTCACATGATCACACTATTTTGAAGGTGGAGGTGCTGAGGGAGAGGGCACACGTAGCAGTGTGAACCCCGTCTCGCAACACAGCGGTCTTGGAGCAAGGTGGAGCACTCACCCTTCCCAAATCCCAATATAACCATCCAACGATAATGCTCCCAGCTCCAGGAGAAAGAGGGAGTGAATGGTGTTTGCTCATCTTTGTTATAAAGTCAAAGCATCATGTTCTGGTTATAAACAAGACTGTTTCAGTGTTCAAAATACTCCCCTTGACTTGGCACCTCTGTTTAAGCATGAAGTGCTTCACAGCGATAGCCAGGCTTCAGGCTTGCCATTTGTTTCTAATTACTGCTTTGAATGATTCCATTGAAATTAAATACATGCAAGTGTAGCATTACTTAAAGTTCAGTGTTTACTTAAAGAGTTTATTACTTATTTTTACTGGAATAATACAGAATGTAGTCAGTAAGATGAACCTTTTCCCAACTGCATTCTCTGCAGAAAGCCACGGAAGGAAGGAGGGAGTATGAATATGTTTGAATGAAATTACAGCAAAGAGATTATTTTGCTTTCTAGACATCCGCACTGCCTGGACTTCACCCCTTTCTGGTCCAGCCAGGGAAGGTTTTCTGTGCTTTTAACCCCTCCATGGAGTCGTGTGTGTGTGGAGAAGGTTATGAGCAACCTGGCTTGGCAAAGAGAGGTGTGGCATAGGGTAAAGGGAAGATCCCATCAACTCTGACTACACCAAGGCAGAGGGAAATGTTGAGAGCAAGTTGGAGACATGTGGGCGGATCTAAAATTGAGAGGTTTGGGAGGGCAGGCAGCAGGAGGTTTTGCAGCCCACAGGCTGGATGAGGCGTTGCAATTGTCCCAAGCCACAATTTCCACAAGGCTTTCTGCCCAGGCCTCTCCTTGCTTAGACGAACAGCCATGGCTTTAGCAGGATCAGACTGATTACTCGCCCGTGAGTAGTGCTGTGGGATCTGAGCAGCTCCCAGTGTCTCGCTATAGGAAGTGCTGTGCTAACCTTGGGGATTTGGACTCTTCAGTAGCTATATCATCAGGGTTTTTTTGCATTGGATATTCATACATGGCTGATTGTAATCCAAAGTAAAAAGATCTCGAATAATCTCAGTCCCTTTTCAAGGTAGGAAATGTGTTTTGTCTAACAGACGGTTGGTTTAACTCCCTGGCTAAATGAAGCAACTTAAGACCAAAAATCCCACTTCCTCTGTTGCAAATATCTCAGCAAGACCTTGGGTGACACCTGTGCTCCAGCCTTCCCTCCTTTGAGGAGTCGGCCAACAGTTTTTGCTGACTCAATTACTCCTTTCATTATCACACCAACCCCACCACAGGAAGCACAAGGGGAAACCAGAAGCGTTGGCAGAGTTAACACTGAAACTGGATCTTGTTCCTTTAGGGAAAGCAACATATCTCCACATTGGCGAAGTCATTGATGGCGTTGACATGCGAGCAGAAGTGGGGCTGCTGAGCCGCAACATCGTGGTGATGGGCGAGATGGAGGGGCGGTGCTATGAGTACAGCAGCAAGTTATGCTCCTTCTTTGATTTCGACACCTTTGGGGGACACATCAAGGTAGGGCTGGAGCCCTCTCCTTGCACCTTCCTCCTCCCAGCCACACCTTCACATACCAAGGAAGCCAGGATGCAGGAAGGGAAAAACTCCTCATGTCAGCCACTGAGCAAACAGCCTCTCCCCACAGTACAGCAGATCCACCCTGCTGCCTGTCCTTTGCCTTTGAAGTGCACCTCCTGCCCCTGCAGACATTGCTCACCCAGCCAGGCTGGTGCTCAACCCACCCAAGATAGAGTCTCCACGTCCCGATCCCAGTTTTTCCCAGTTTCTGGTGGTGCTCAGCCTGGGGAGTTCGATGTGAGCCCAGCTGACTGAAACTCATGGAAAACATTAAATGCAAATTGTTTCCCTTCTAAAATTATTAAATGTACCCATGGCAGCAGTGGTGGGATCAAGGAGCAACTATGGTCCCCTTAGCCACCGTGACCCTCTTTCCCTCACCCTGCAGCCATATACTCCCTTCCACATGGTAAATCTTTCTAGCAGATACAGTGCAACCCTTCCTATTACTGTATTCTGCCTCCTCCTTACCCTCAACCGTCTTTTATGTTTCTTGACTGATGTTCTGTTGTTCTCCAGATTGGTCTTGATTTTAAGGCTACCCATATTGAAGGTCTAGAACTGAAATATATGGGCCAGCAGACAATGGGACATTACCCAATTCATTTCCATATGGCTGGAGATGTGGATGAGAAAGGAGGCTACAACCCTCCAACATACGTGAAGGACGTCTCCATCCACCATACCTTCTCCCGCTGTGTCACGGTCCATGGATCCAATGGTTTACTGGTAAGAATCACCAATGTCTACCTTAGAGATCAAGGCATCAGTCAAAAAATTTCCTCATAGCATGAATACAGCTTAATTATTGCAGAACGATGTGTTTTATTGTTAGAGTCTGACTCTTCCTGCCATGGATATATATTCCAGGCATATTTCAACCTGCATTAAAAAGGAGGAGGCCAATGTGGCACTGTAGGCTGTGCATGACTCAGAGTGGGCAGAACTTTTGTCTGTGTGCAGCGATGTCTGCAGACCAGCCCATCTCTAATGAGTAGCTGGATCTATCTATAGACAGAGAGCTTGCTGTTTAAAGAGGATAATGAGAAGGTTTGAGCGTGCTTCATCTTTCCTGTAATAAAGGTTTGTGTTTGCAATGCCATTCACAACATTAAGCACTCACAGAGCTCTGATTTGTCAGTTGCCCTCCAAAACAAGAAATCCTCTAGGATAAATCTATAAAATGATCTATGCTTACCAGAAAAGTTACAGCACACCAGGGATGGTAAGAACACGTTCAGATTCTCCCCAGATGCAGGGACGCCTTCTTCTTTGGGGTAAGGATGCAGAGGGAAAACTCTACCTTACTGAGCATCCTGGAGACTGGCAGATAACCCCAAAAGGCTTTCCTCACTCTTATCCCACCTCTGATGGCTCCTTCTTACCCATATTCAGGAAACATGCAGAAATCTATCCCAAAAGCAGAGCTGCTAAAGGTGTGAAATAAACATCAGGTTTGACTAGACAGCTTTTCCCCAAGTATCAGCTCAAATACAAAGTCTTAAAATGGCAAGATTTCTGTAGGCAAAGGACTCTCACCCATTCAGTGAGATGGCAGTGTATTCGAAAAGGAAAAAAGTGTATCAGAGCCCTGAAGAGGAGCATTTGTACAGTCAAGAACCCTGCTACCATATGTAACGGAGTTTTAAGAGAAGACGTGTCATTGGCAGTTGTAACCTGGATGGTCACTGTGCATTAAGAGTTCATACCCATACTACTGTTTTAAAGTTACCATACCATCTCATAGTAGGAGCCTGTAAGAATCTATTTTCCTTGAACTTATTTGGGGAATAGCATTTGCTTTCAGCACCTAGCTGAGACATTATTTTTACCCTTTGCTTGCTGATGAATGCTTCGTCCTTTACTGACTCTAGCACATGGAGGGCTTCATCTTACAGTCTTCCTTTTGGCAAGGACTGCAGGCTACAACCTCTAAAAGTGGCAACATTGGAAGGGAAAGTCACAGGCATAATTAAAATGCACAGAAGTTGAAGAGAGGGCATTGAAATTGTAGCTCCAGAAGCAGAGCAGCTTTTATCTGCTATTTATGAATCCGAGGTTTTGGTTTTGACCTCTATCCATCTAAGTTTATAACATGATCCTAAAAATCTACCAAGTGAACACGGCTTCTGAAGAAAAAAGGCATTCTGCTATATAAATTATATAAGGCATTCAGGGTCATATGGCATCTTCCCAATTTGAAGTCGCCAGTACAGGGGCTCAGTATACGATTAATGCGCAGAGTGGAAGGGCAGCGTTGCAGGATTCATCTGTCACACCATCATGGGCTGTTACCAATGGCACCATAAACATATTCTGTGGCTGCACAGAGGTTGCACAGCTGTTGATGAGCTGCAGGTCAGCTGAAGCCCTGCTTTTGGATCTAATGTGACATCTTCATTCCCTATTGATTAATACTTGCCAAAGCAAATACCCAGAGCCTGGCATTTTTCTTATCAGTCAGAGAGATAGGTTCATATAGAGCATTTGGAAATTGTTCTGTCTCTTGTGCTTTCTCCAAGTGACAGCCGTGCCGTGGGGGATCCATGGCATAGGGATCCATGTGCTCAGGGTTTTCCAGCCAAGATGACAGGATGAAATTTAGACAGGCTGATGTAGCTGATGAAAGCAGTTTGTTTCTATTATTGTTACTCAACAGCCACAATTCCCTAAATGACCGTGCTTTGCCTCCATGACAAGGCACCCAAGAGAAATCTTAGAATTTAGGACATATAATCTGAAACATTAGTCAAGAATTCAGTCTCTGTTGACTATAGTTTATCAAAATGTGTAAATACTAAACTCTACTCATAATACTTAACCTGTTTTTTATTTTAACTGTATAATTATTGCTGACAGCTGAAAAGAAAGCCCCAGTGAAGTAAAGCAATCTGACCAAGTTTGTTCAGTTGTGTCACAGAAGACATGCTCCAAAGGTTGCATCACTTAAATGTTTCATGGCTCTGTGATAGACATCTGTAGTCAAGCAGCTCCATGCCTTGATTCGTCAGGTGATCCCACCACAATCTCCTCATCTGCTTTCCGACTCTATTTTCCTTCCTTTCCTTTTCCTTCTTCCCCAGATATATTCACAAACACCCACATGGGTCTCTGATGAGTACAGTGCTTATTCTATACACTTCCTAGTTGCCTGTTCTTACTTGGGCAACGCTACCTGTTTCTACATGCATGAATACCATTTGTGCAAACAGTGATGAGCTCTGTCTTGCCCCAGGTAACATTCATTCCCTCTGAGATCAGGTAGATCCAAAGCATACTTTGCTGAGGGAAAAATTGCCTTAACGATGTGCAGAAACCACACTTTGGAAATAGCCATACAAAAAATCTAGCTGGGCTGTTGAACCTCAGCATAGTGTAGCACTTAATGATGTCCTTAACGTTAGGCCATTGATTTCAAAGGGGCTTCTTGCATGACTGTGGTTGAGTATTTGTGCAAACGCTTTAACGATTGGGAGAGGGGCATTAGTTATTTTCAACAGTTATTAAAGCAGGCTGGTAGTTTACATACAGACTGCCCTGCTTGCTTTGCTATCACTTTTCTCATGTCACTTCAGAGATACTGATATGGAAAACACTAGGAGAAAAGAGTGTCTAGGTATTCCTGATGACAGAAATGTTTTTCTGTGGGTCTGTACAGTGTGCTAAAAGTCACTATCTCAACAGTAGCTCACTTCCATTGATGGGCCATTCTGCACTTGTCTACAAGTTCATATTCGCTGGAAGGCACAGAGGGTCCTTCTGGAAAGAAATCTGTAGAAATTCTTTTCTCACCATAATTATTGTTTGAAAACACAATAATTACCCAATGTTTTTTTTAATACATTGGCCATAAAACCACCTAGTTACGCCACTGCAATCCCAGGGATGAAACTTTGGTCTGATTCCCACTCTCTCCTCTGGATCCCAGTGTGCAACCTAAAATAGAAACAGCCATTGGGGAGGGAAATTAAATGGAGGTCAATAAACAGTCTGGCAGAATCCAGGGGAGAGCTGTACTTCATGGAAGAAGAGGCTGTGCTATCTAACTGCTTCAGTGGTACCTGCTTTTAGTAATCCAGCTGTACTACACAGCAGTTGTTTTACCATGAAGGGCATTATCTGGACATAAATTACTTTTGGTTAAAGTAAGATTATAGACTATTAGGAAGGTTTTAATCAAATAAAAAGTTAAATCCATTGGAAAAGTGATTTTGAAATTAGCATCTCATTTGCTATCCAAGCACTTCAGTACTGGGCTTGCACATGAAAACATGCACAGGACACTAAGTCAGATCTGACTGAGAGATGAGGTACGGGGAAAGTAATCAATCAAATGGAGGGTGTCAAATACACTAGGGACCAGGTTGCTAGCTGATAACTCCGTGTTGTTCCGTGGGCTTTCAGGGATGAGTTAGGAGAACAACGGGCATTTGCTGGCTCTGAGCCCCTCTGCCAGTGCGCACTCCTCTCTCTGCTTCACTCCTCTCTTGCTGTATTGGGAGATGAGTTCCCTCGCAATGTTACTGCCCATGCACAGAGGTGGGCTTTGCCCCAGCTGTGGTCTGGTCACTACGGGTTTTCATGTCCCAGTCCTAGTGCAGTGCTGTGCTGTGCTGGCTGGAAGGATATATGGTCATAGAAAGTGGCTAACATTTCTCTAAGGAAACCTTTTACATCATCTAAATGTTGCAGCATCATTACTTATGTGTCTTTCCAATATTACTATTGTGTGAGAGAAAGCTAATAGGTTTCGGTGGCAGTTTCTGTGCAATTCTGACATCTCTCTGGTTAAAAGACTTCCTTTACATTTTGGAAAACTTCTTCTGAAGATAGCTCACTCTCCTGAAATATTCTTCTATGCTGTAAACCTTTACAATTACAAGGCCAGGACAACGCATTCTTCCAAGGAGGAACAGTTCAGTCTAGTGCATATGTTTTACACCTAAATAAAGAAGCCTCAACCTTGCAAAAACTATCATCTACTTAGATCGGAGAAGTTAGCAGTAAATTTAGGTGAGGTAGCTTAAAGGAATGCGCCACTTTGCAGGTCATTTTAGCTGTGTTTAATTTACTGTGATGACTCGTGTTCAGAGATCTGAGTATTTACACTGGAGCATGGATGATACATAATAGATGTGTGTGCAGATGTAAGCTTGTAATAGATTTGGCAAGCAAAGTGTTTTTTCTGATGTGAAAACATATTTGTAATCATTTCAACACTAGTCCTGGGATTTTGTTTGAAATTGGTGCTCCTTGCCTTGAGAATGAGGCATGAAGATGACAGAGGAGTCTCAGGCCTGTTTACTAAAGTAATTCAGGCACTTGAGCACCAATGTCTTCCAATGTCACCATAAAGAATAGGTTTTCTATGCAATTTAATATTGCCTGTTGCCCCTTGACAATTGCCATTTCATCAGACACATTTGTAGGAATGCACTGGTGTCAGGCTAAGCTTTGCCAGGGAAGTTTCCTAAGTCGAAGGTGGTTGATGGGTGATGGCTGATGTGAAGAGCAAGGAGAGAGCCCAGGAGACCCAGCACTTCACCTGGTCAATGGAGACCTGAAATTAATTTTCCATATCCCAGACATATCCACTAACAACTGACTTGTTGGACACAGTGTGTCTGAGGTGGTGTTTCCCAGCCAGTCCTAACCTTAGGCTTCGAATTCACATATCTGCTCCTGAAATTGTTTTCTCAGATCTTTCAGTGGGATGATGGGTATTGTTCTGTCCAACACAACGGTGTCCCAATGTTAACAACATTCAAACCAAAACCAGAACAGCACTGATTAACGCCAGCTGATTTGTCTCAGGGTCAAGTAAAGCTTCTGTCAACAACTTGGAAAAAAGGATCAGGTCAAATCTGAAACAAGCCAGCCTGTCTGGAAAACAACTTGCTGCCTCTCTGATAGCCTGAAAAAAATATTTTTTCAGCTCAGCTGCATTTTTCAGATGCATTTTATGTAGCTGCTCATGTAATTCCACATGAAGATGAATGAGCCCAGATGTGATTTGAACATCTAACATTCTCCATTCATACCCCGTCCCATGTTTTTTCTAGCCTCATGCTAAGACAGTCTCTGATTTCACAAGCAGACAACAGAATGGAATGAGCATTTCCTAGGGGATGACAAATTCTAATTAAATTTAAGTGTTGGAGTTATTGCTTAGACTATAAGCTCTTAAGAGCAGAGTGATCTTACTTTTGTTTTTGCTTAAACACCCTGAGTTCAAGAGGGTACTGAGGTTCCTATGTGCCATTGCTGTAAAGTTTTTCGTATTATGCAGTGGCTGAAGCATGAAACCTCAACACTGACCTTTGTTTTGTACATGCAGGTGAAGGATGTTGTCGGTTATGATGCACTGGGTCATTGCTTCTTTACGGAGGATGGACCAGAAGAGCGCAACACATTTGATCACTGTCTTGGACTGCTTGTTAAACCTAGCACTCTGCTCCCCTCTGACCGAGACAGCAGGATGTGCAAGCTGATCACGGAGGGCGCTTACCCGGGGTACATCCCAAAACCCAGGCAGGACTGTAGGTGAGTGGGAGCCTTCCTTTTCTTCTTTGTTTTCTTTGCAGGACTTAGCCATAAAAGATAGCATTACGTATATATTATGTATATGATTATTTAGTCATCTGTAGAGGTCTGCTCTGCATGCCCCAAAGGTTGCGAGAGCAGTCTCCTCAGGATCTTTATACTTGTGCTACTCAGATGCCCACACACCTAGGGTGTAATTTTCATTTTTAGCATGAAGTCAGTTGAGATGGTTGCTACCTCAGATATTGAAAATCTTTCTTTCTTTTGGAGTCTTGACCCCAATGGCTCAGCAAAAAGTTGCTGAGTTCATAATGGGCTGCGTTCTGACATTCATGCTCATGTCAAATGGTAGCTGATTTTGAAAATACTCCCATTAGTTCAGAAGTCATTATTTGCAAAGAACAGATACTGCTTCATGATACAGCATTGGCATTATGTATTCATGTGGCACAGTCTACCCAAACTGTGGAGTGAGACCAAAACAATACAATAAATGCAGTTTAGCACAGAACTGGAACTTGACAATAAAAGATCAAAGACCATATATGCCCATTGGACCTCTAATAGTCTTTCTATACATGAGATCATGAAAATGTTTCCATGAGAACTTCTCAAAACTTCTATTTGCCACACTGTATTAAATGCGAAAAATGCCGAATGCCTTTCGTCTCCCTTTTTGCAAGATCCTTTCCTCTAAATGTCCTTGCAGATCTGCCAACTGAGTTTAGATGACAATTATAGAAGCATTTGCAATAAGAAGGGATTTTACAAGTTCTTTTTGCTGTTCTGTTGCCTTGTAGAAACAAATTCAGGGGAAGTATCCAGCTTAGCCGCACAGTTAAGCATTAGAATTTTTTCTTAGAGGAATTCATGGGTTCTTCATTAGCAGTAATTTTTAAGCACAGGTTAGAGAAACGCCAGTCACAAATACTGCAGTTGTAGTTGACCCTGTCATAAGGCAGGGTACAAACTCACTGAGCTCCTGAAGGCCATTCTAGCCCTCCTTTCCATGATTTTCCAGCTGTTTTCTGCCCAAAAATCAAGGTGCACAGCCTAGGAATATGATTTCATTGCTAATTATTGGCTGTTCAGTGAACCTACTCATTTTGATGCATATCAGGCAGCTAATTATTTTTCTTTTTCTTCCCCCATCTCTCCAACTCTTCTTGAGAGAGTACTAAACTCTTAAAGTAAAACCTGTGTGCTTAGCAGCTAGGTAAGCAGATCCCAAGCTGTAGTCCAGGGAGCACAGCAAGTGGTCTGGAGATCTATGGAACCATGTTGTTTTCAGAGTGTTTTCCATTAAAAGCTGGATGCCTTTAAGAGTTTAAAATTGATGGTGGATCAACTTGAGGACAAGACCCCTGTGCAACAGAATGGGAGGTCTTCCATGGTGAGGATTTGTCTTGAGACCACAGAGGACTGGTTCTGTGTTGAAGCTGCTGGGAGACAGGATCACTTCTGCCCATAGTCGGGATTTTTCTCCAGGATTTTATTCTGCTGTAGTTAGAGGCGGGGAAAAAATCTGTACTGAAAGAAAAAGCTAAATTTCTGACCCACAAAAAGTCAATGAGAAAGTCTCTGGAGCCAGACTTCCATCCTGAAAATGAAAGAGTTAGAAGCTGATTGATGCCTAACAGCTAAAAATCTTCAGGGGATTTCTTTTATTTGGAAATACTCTCAATCTGCTGAGACTGTATCAGTCTCACCCATTCTGTCCTCAGAACAAACTGGGGTTTTGTCCAAAGAAACATATTTTTAACTTTTTACTTTGGCAAGGGAAAGAGATGAATTCATGCAATGCTCTTTTTCACATCTGTGTTTGTTTATAAATTACACTTAATGTCTCCATTCATAAAATAAGAGTTAATCAGCCATTGTGCTCATTTTCCACTGATAATCCATTTAATAGTCAGAGGGACATATTTTATGTCATTTAGAAGACTCTTACATGAAAAAGCACTAGGAAAGATAGGCGGAGATCTAATGAAAAGGTCCTACAGTACTTTGATCTGCGATGTCTTCCTTTATAAAAGAATTCAAGGCCTGAGCAGAAAATTAGCTTGTTTTGCACTGGGCTCATCCAGCCTGCAAGTGCGTGAGTACACTAACGCTACCACTGGGGCAGCGGCCAAGGCACTCAACACAGGGACGAGGGACGAGCACTGGCTGCGGCTCCGTCAGCTTGGAAGAGGCAGGCAGGCAGCAGCTGCCAGAAATTAAGACAATAGGATTGTGCCAGATGACACAGTAACCTGCCCAATCCACATGGCTCTGAGGAACAGGATAGGGCTGAAAGACAGGTCACTGTGGAAATATAATGACCTTGCCCTTGCCTATGCAGCAGGAGGTAGTCTATAAATAATCCTAAATTATTTCTTTCTAGGCCAGTCCCATGCCCAAAATAGAAGAATTTTGCTATGTTTTCATGATAAAGCTGCACAAATGGAACTCTTAGGCCACTAAAATCAGTTGGCCTAAAGCCCCCATGAAGTCCTTCATAGCATGATTAAAATAGACATAAGGGTTCCATAGGTTCATCCCCTGCAGGAGGGCGAATCTCACCCAGCCAATTTAGGGAGCCAGTCTGCTGGTTGTAAATGCTGGATGTTTTTCTCCCAAAGTCCATGTGCTTGTTGGTTAGTGAATGCTGTATGTTACAGGATGGACAGTGGTGGATTGATCTTTCCTCCTTGATGGGAATCTTTCAATTAAAAGTCTTTTATGTGCGTTAGACAAATGGAGTCCTTTTGTCCCAAAAGAAATGCATAGGGTGGGAGCAAACAAAGTTAATGAATCACAGCAGCTCTTGGAAAAGGCAGGTACCAGGGTACACTTGGAAAGCCCTGAAGAGGCAATTTGTTGGGTCCCTTGATTAAACGAGTCTCTAATGAACCTGAGAGCTTATCTGGGGGCAAAGTTCTTTTCTGTGACTTGTGCAACAACATATTTACCTTATCATAAAACATGATTGACATCTGACAGCTTCATAGGAGGCTTGGAATTGCATTCAAAATTCCTCATTTAATACTCGGGGTTTTAAAAGATAAGGCCATGCTCTCTGCCTAACCACAGAGGACACATGTGGTATTAGAAGAGAAGGAAAAAAAACACATTCCCTTTGCCCCCTAGGCAGGACCCCTTATCTGGGGAGTTATCGGCCCTGCCTGTACTGGGGGGAGTTGGTCGGTGACTCTGCTGTGTGCTTGAAGTGTCATTTTCATGTTATTCTTTGTTTTCCTGACCTGCAGCGCCGTATCCACCTTCTGGATAGCCAACCCACACAACAACCTTATAAACTGTGCAGCTGCGGGATCTGAAGTGAGTGCAGAAGTTTCTTATTTGGTAACAACTCAGACCGGTTACAGCCCTGCAAGTCTAAGGCTCTTGCTGGAATAAAACCTGCTTCTGTTACTCAGGCATCTTTGAAACTGCTAGATCGAGACATATATTAATGTGGCTAGTGCTGCCAATATAAAATAATGCTTTTCCTTTTGCTCCACACTTCTTGTCACTAGTTGTTTCTAGAGCTGGATGGCTTTAACAAGAATTCCCAGCCTTTGCACAGTGTGCAGCCTGAACAAATTAAATAAATGTGACTGTGGAGTCCCAGTGAAGTCTTTGGCAATGATTCTGTTGATTGCAGTACAGTAGTGGTGCTCTGAAATTTCAATCAGCACTAATGCTAATTCCACAGGAATTCTTGGTCACATCAGGAGCCTTTATTTTCCTACTAAGACAAATAAACAAGCAAACCAAGCCTTAAACAAAGAGATGTGGTCTTTCCAAAGCTTCCAAATCTGAGTACCTAGATTCGGGCTCCTAGATACATTTTTAGGCAACTAAATAAAAACGATCTGATTTTTAAGATCCACACGTGCAGTGATAGGAGGACATCAGTGTATGTGTGTGTGTGTGTCTGTGTTATGGGTTTTGAAAGTCGCACTTATAGCTTCAGTATAGATGTCAAAGCTTGCGGCACCTTGAAGATGCAGGAGTGTGAATGTGAAAGTACGTGTGTGTTCAACTCTTTGCTGCATGTAGTTATACAGGTCAATGCTGCTAGCTGTGATTTGTCCTGAAATCTGGCTTACATCTTGTGGCTTTACTGATAAATCCTTGGGCTAATGTAGACCAGCAAAGAAGTTCAAGCAAAGTCTCAGATGTCCATTCTCTTTCTCAGGAAACAGGCTTTTGGTTTGTTCTGCACCACGTGCCGACGGGGCCCTCAGCGGGCATGTATTCCCCCGGCTACTCGGAGCACATGCCGATGGGGAAATTCTCCAACAACCGTGCACATTCCAACTACCGGGTGAGTCTGCACGCAACGGGAACGCTGCCCTCGAAAAAACCACCATCTTCTCGCTCCAGCTCTTTGGGTCTGCAAGCTATTAATGCCTGTGCTTTCTGTTTCACTAAAAGTTCCTGCAAGCTTGTTTGTGTCTGCAGATAAAGCAGCTTGCGTGCTGGCATGGGAGCTCTCAGAGTCAGCCAGCACCCGCTTCACTTGGCTCTTGGGCATTCAGAGAGGCTTTTCCCTCTGCTGAGGCTGCTTCTCTGCTTCTGCACTCCTAAAATAGTGCCTCCAGGAGCATCTATTGGCAGCTTGTCTAATTATAGACCTCAACTGCCAATGTTAGCAATTAACTGAACAGCTTCTAGAGGGATAAATACAGGCCGCTGTGTCTAATCACCTTCTCTTTACTTATTTACCCTTAGCACACCGTGTTGTGGGGCTGTGTGTTACTGTTACTGAGTGCTTGAGACTCCAGCAGGGTGTTTATGTGTGTGGGGATACTTGCATTTACAAGAGCGGTGCAGTTTCTGGAAATTTGCGGCAATTTTGGGGGATATATGCAAGTCCTGGCAGGCCTCTGTTTCACGTGCTACTAACAGAAGCAGTTATTAGGATTGTGTGAGTGACTTTGGCTTAGAACAATTGGAGGTAGAGCCTGGAGATGGAAAGAACTGTAGAATATATAAATATACTGTAATATTGCATTTCTCTTTTCTTTTAGGCTGGAATGATCATCGATAATGGTGTTAAAACCACTCCAGCCTCCGCCAAGGACAAAAGACCTATCCTGACACTGATTTCTGGGAGGTAAAGTGTTTTTCACAGTTTGGTTTGGAAAAGACTTCTCTATAGCACTGACTGAGAGCTATGAAATTGCCTCCAAGGAAGCCGACAAGAATCATTGCAATGCCTTTGGGGTGGCTCTTATTGAGGAAAGGTCTTCACTTAGATTTACCACTTTCTAACTTCATCTCCATTCCCCTTCCTAAGGGACCCCCAGCACCCACACCCCTCTGGTTCTCTCCTTGCTCTTTAGCTCTGAGCTGAGCTGGCATGGATGTTACATCTGCTCTAGGGTGTTCCATTGACTTTTTTTTTTTTAGACAAGCAAGAGAATTAAATGCTGTCTGGGCAACAGCCCCACTGGGCTGAACTTGCTATGAGAGTTTCCTAGGATTAAGAAATTAAAGTATTTCCTGGGAATGCTGTTGATTTTCTTCACTCTTTTAGGACCTGCTTGAACAGGGAGTGCTTATGTGATGGAGCTCACACTTTGATTTCAAATTTCTGTCTAGTTCCAAATCTGACACTGCAATAATAATTACAATTAAATACACAGGGTGACCCTTCATCCGTGCTGCTGTGCACAGCCTCTGTGTGGCATAATGGAGTCATTTAGAAATACTGGAAACGTATCAGCAGACCTACCATGGTCTGGTGGCTTCTGAGAATCCCCACTCTTTCCCCAAAGCTGACCCCAGCGAGGAGACTGATGTAAGCACAAGGCTTCTTGTGGGCAAAGTGTAATAGCTTAAGGACCGCACTTGCACACTGTTATCTCATTAGAGGTTGAGACTTAGTTACCAACCCCAGAGAGAGAAAAGAACTTAAATATTTTCAAGTTTCATAGTTTTCTTTCCTGACAGACCAATTGCCTCCAGTTGCACCCAACCTGCATTCCCCCACTGCTTGCTTTCTTGACAGAAGAAATCACGTAGGGAAGAGAAACCTGCTGAAAACCTCTGCCCAGCTGGGGAGAATGATGATTTTTTCCTTTTCTCCTTTCCATCTCTGGGGCATGGGTTACCCAGGTTGCTGTAGTCACAGACTGGGCAGGCATTGCAGGGATGGGATCAGTCCTCCTCCCCAAGGGAACCCAGTCAGCAGCTCAGCTATCAGTTATCCTGTGATCCACATCAGCCCAGTGCCCTGCCTAGCAGCCGATGCTAAAAGATATTAAAAAGTGAATATTATTTACATTATTTTAATGCTCAATTAATTGGAATGATTAATTCAATGATAAAAGTAACTGCTAAAAAAAAAACTTATTAAAAGCAGCCTGCTCTGCAAGTGTCTCCAAATTCTCTTGGGAGCCTGGTGCTGCTTTTCCATATAGCTGAACACATGCCTTGGAAACTGCCTGCTGCCACAGGCACAGTAAGTGATTACAAAAGGCAATTTGTCCCTTGCCGTACAAGGGCAGGAATGACCCCTGGAAGCCAAGTAATTCATAATGCAGTCATGTTTATGCTCGGGGATTACCCACCAGCACAGGCTCCAGCTCAGATTATTTATACCATTTTTCACTTTTCATGTGTCAAGACAGAAAGACTGAATAAGTGATTGTAGCTGGACTGGCTGGGGCGAACTTTGAGGTAGGCTGGGCAGTAACAGAGTTGGAGAGATTATTCTGCATTCTGTTACAGCATTAAATATCTGAGCCAAATTCTGTACTCTGTAGTGTTCCTCCAGTTACACGTGGATGTGAATGAAACTGGAATCCATCTCAAAATATCTGTATTTAACAATGTCTGGGGAATTCACAAAGGCTGATACTAAATCTCTCTTTGAAAGCAAATTCACATTCACAGTGATGAAGCTGCCAAAGCAATATTCATTTACTGGAACCCTATCAGCCTGATGCTCAGTTTTAGATTGATATGATGGCTTATTAAGCAAAGCAAAGCGCTATTGAATATCTGTTAGCGATTTGACAGGTTGGCCTCACTACCCATTGGTGAGGCATGATTTTTAATCTCTGGACCATCCGTTGCTGGCACTGAGTTGGATACTCATCTGTCAGGTTTTCTAAGCTGTGTCGTATGATGGAAGATGTTCCTTCGGTAGCAAAAGGGAGAGCTGTGCCTCAGGGCCGGGTAGACGACAGCCGAGCTCAGATCCTGTGGCCCAAGGGGTCACCAACAGGCAGCAGCTGAGGGCACACGTTGCTGCGGTTTCCGCTTGTGCCTGCTTTTTTCCTATTTCAGGCCAATATTTCATCACACTTGAGAACTTCAGAGTTAATAAATCTTGTACGTGTGTCCTGGGTAATGTATAGTGGGAATAGTGAAGGACATACTCTCGTCCCCTCTCTGAGATATTTTAATTCCTTTCCACAGCAAGGAAAATCTGGCTGTGGTACTCATTGCCACAGTCTAGCCAAGGTTCGGAGATAAGAATGCTCAAAAGGGAAAACAAAAGGATATTTATCTAAATAACAGGAATATGCTAAAGCATAACAGTAAGGGATTAAAAAAATCTCAGACTTTTGGGAGCAATAATAAACTTTCCATGCTTTCAGCAATATATCAGCAATACAGTAATGGAAAGGTGAAAGGAAACTTGGAGCGGGTCTTTACAACTGCCTCGCCTGGACCGTCCTTCTCTTGGCAGTTGGGTCTGGCCATCGCTGCTTGACTAGACACTCTACTTGGATGGACTGTTGCCCCAAAGCTGTTCCTGAGTTAGCAGAAACCAGATGTTTAGCAGGGCCGTGCACTGAGCAAGGCTACCTTCCCTCGCCAACCTTTCTTCTTTCCTTCTGGTTACAGATACAGCCCACACAAAGATGCTGATCCTTTGAAGCCCAGGGAACCTGCAATAATTGAGCGCTTTATTGCCTACAAGAATCAGGATCACGGGGCCTGGCTGCGGGGTGGAGATGTGTGGCTGGACAACTGCCAGTGAGTTTTGCCTTACTTCAACTCTCGGAGTTCAGCCTGGTGTTTATGGCGAGCATAACTGTGGTTCAGACTATTTATATTGCTTTGCACCTTTCGTATGGCCAAGATTGAAATAAAGATGAAATGTTAAGTAAACACAGGCATTATTTTACACAAGCAAAACCTGCTTTGTCTGAACTGAAGATCCCTCAGATTGTTTCTCTGTGTGATGCTGACCAGCATTCAAAAATGATCACAGACACACACACAGACACAAACACACAGATGCAAATAGCTAAAAAGAAACCCTAATTTTTTACATGAAAAATGAGGTGCTTTGAAAAGAAAGCAGCAAAATCCAGCACCTTTCCTGGCTAAGCCTGGTCACAGATCAGTTTTATGTGGTTCACTGTTATGCTGAATAAGCGAGTACTGACGAAGCAGACATAAAACTATGCATCACAGCAGCAAGGGAGAGAGACTGGGCAAGTGCATGTTGTTTGGGCAACAGCTCTTTGAAGGCTGTTTCCTGCGCTGGTCAGAACAGATATTTGTTTCGCACTTGAAAACAGATGATCTTCTACAGTTTCTTTTGCTGAGCCAGGCTCTTGATATCAACCTCAATGAAGAAAAAGGAGAAAAAGGAGAAAGCTACTTTACAAGGCATATTGTGATAACCCTAGTAGGAATAGCTGTCACACCATTACCTGGTGTCCAGTTTCTGGCCAGAGCTGCCTTACCTTTGAGTGACCCAATCCTCTTAAAGCAGTTGGTGGTATGAACTGTCTCTAGCGACTGGTCAGGTTGGCGAGAATGAGACTGCAGCAGAATGGTCAGAAACGTAATATTGAGTAACAGGGTTTGTACTTTTTATGAACTTATGAATCAGAAGTATCTAGCACGCTCCATGGCCAGCAAGAGTTGTCTTCACAGATCACACTCATGTAATTGAGACATCTGCGTTGCTTATGGAGCAAATGCAGCGTATGGAGGTTGCTAAAAGACCAAGTACTTTATCAGTTTCCAGCAGCAAACCTATGAGTGTATGTGAATTCGAGGAAGCAGCCATCAAATTGTAATTGTCTTTATAGCCACAGTAATTGCCATTTCTGTTGCTACAAAAAGACTTATGTATTACATTAACAAAACAAATGTTAATGTGGCATGCAGTATATAAACTACGGTGTATGTTTATGGGGCTGGAGCAAGGAACGGGGCGGCGATAGCATGTAAAGGGCTGCCACCTGCAGACAGAAGCAGGGCAAAGCTGGGGTTTGCTCTGCTGCGGGATCTGCACTGGTGGTTTTGCTGAGGTCAGGACAGGCGCGTTAAGAGTGACACCGATGTGAAGATACCATCGACTTACTCATACTATCATATTATTTGTAGTCTTGCTATAAGCAGGAGTCATGGACTGACAGTTGTGATTTATCTCATCTAAAACCTTTGGAATTTCACCAAAATGGGTGGACATTTTAATCTTTTTTTTTAATAAGGAAGGTCTGATCTCTGTCTTCCTGTTGATGAAAGAGAAGCCAAGCTTCTCTGCTTTTATAATATTTCCTCTTGTAAAGTTATTTCATGGAAGCAGTATGTGATACATGAACACAGGGGAGCACAGAGATGTGCGCAAGGCAAAGCACTATTAAATAATAAAAGCTAGTTGGAGCGAGAGATAAGCATGATCTTTTTATCTAGCAGTGAAAAAAGTGTGGTCATTAGACACAGAGAAAAAGCTTTATCAGACAGGTAAAATATGCCCAGTAATCATCAGTTTAACCTCATCTTGGAGCAATCAGGTGCATGTCTGCTGCTTTATATGATCTGCATGTACTGCAAGATGTGCCAAAAAAGATCTTCCAAAACTGGATAGGGAACAAACCTGGAAAAGCTCAAGCCTCCCCATGAGTACTGTTCAGTATTTAAGCCCTGCTGCCCTCCACCTCATTGGTTTGGTTATTTTAGTTTGGCATGATAAAACAAAGCAAACCCAAACCTCTTCTGAAGCATCTCTCTTCTCTTTGCAGGTTTGCTGACAATGGCATTGGCCTGACCTTGGCAAGGTAAGCGTGGCGCAGGTTGTGCCGCAGCCTGGGGCGCAGCAGGTGGGGATGGGAGCGAGCAGCGCCTTCACCTCCAGCCCTTCCCTCCTAGTGGTGGGACTTTCCCTCATGATGACGGTTCAAAGCAAGAAATCAAGAACAGCCTGTTTGTTGGCGAGAGTGGAAACCTGGGCACCGAGACGATGGACAACGAGATCTGGGGACCTGGAGGTCTGGATCACAGAGGAAGGACCCTGCCCATCGGCCCGTAAGTTCAGCTCAGCACATCAAAGCCCTCACTGTTCCCACTCTCAGTACAAACTCCAGCCCAGTGTGGTTTCTTCAGCGCTGTTCAGTTTAATACCCATTACACAGAAAGGATTTGGTTTCACGTCTCCCAATCCCAAAGTCCTCACCATGCAGCTGCTGCTGGCAGGTACATACTTGCAGGCTGCCAAGACAGCATCAAACTCCTCTTTCCTTCCCCCTCCCCTTTGCAGAGTTGTGAAGCCAGCAAGAGGACTGTGTGCTAGCTGGGCACTTCTGTATATGTGGTCAGCAGTGGTTGAGCAATGTGGCAGTCTCCATCCAGGTCAGCTGCCAGGATAGCTCGTAGAAGCCCTTCCCTGGGCTTGAACTGGCCCAGATGTGGTCATAGATGTCCCCAGAGCTGCTGTTACTATTGCTGCTGTGCTACAGGAATTTGATGTCTTTGTTAAATAGTTTTGAAATGGCCAGTGAACTTTGTGTGGCCTCTTCCTAGCCCTTAGTCCTACAGATTGGTTTGCAAGTGCAATAATGTTTTGTTGCTATTCCTAAAAACATAGTTATCCTAACAGTAGCCCAACAGTGAACAAACAGCTCAGCTGATTTTTTCCTGCCCTATTATATGCCTCAACTTTGCTAGTCAGTAGCAATACAGGAGGCTTATTATTAACTATAGTAATAATGAAAACCCAATCAGCTATGACTCTCCTTCTAATACCCTTTATCTATATATATGTGGGCATATCTCATCTTGGGTGTTGTGTGCAGAAACTCAGAGGGACACAAGAAATGCACAGGAGCAGGCAAGTCTTGTCTAAGGGAAACCATTCATATGAGGAAGGGATCAAATTTATTTATCATAAGTGAAATTTGAAATATCTTATCTTAGCCTCTTAAGGAGTTTAATCATCTTGTTCACTTAATCAGTGTGAAAAATGGTGTCTTTAACTTGCAGATGATGTCAGAAAAGGCTGGTAATAAAGGTTCATTAGTCTGCCCCTTCATCTCTTTTCAACCCTATAGATTGTAAGACCTTTCCTTGTTTTCAAATCCATTTTTTATTGCAGTTGAGTTGCACTGTTTCTTTCCAAGTTCTTTTGAAAGATGTGGTGGGACTTCTTTTAGCCCTACTGTTACTTAGCCCAAGGAGTCTGCACGGCTGTGATGGGTTTCAGGTTTCACTGCTGCAGAACTCATTTCTGATGGCAAACACAAATTTACTCATTTTTAGGTCAATGCTTTGGCATTGCTGTAAGTTCCTTCCCTGGAGGAGCACAGACCAAATAAAGATGATCTGTTCAGACACGAGAGAACTTGAGCTGAACTTGCAAGGATAAGAGGACTTCACAGACCTAAAAAGTACAGAAATCCCTTCTCTTCCAGAACATGAACTCAGGAGTCATCCTAAGGGCTGTGAAAAATAAAAGCAGCTGAGAAGCAAGTGCTGTGGGACTGTACATGTCTAGAATACATTCTCATCCTCACACTAATGTGTCATGACCAAGTCCCTCTGTCTCTTCCAAATGCGTTTTAGGGATTTTCCCATTCGAGGGATTCAGTTCTACGATGGACCGATCAACGTCCAGAACTGCACCTTCCGCAAATTTGCTGCTCTGGACGGCCGACACACGAGTGCCCTGGCCTTCCGGCTCAATAACGCCTGGCAGAGCTGCCCCAACAACAATGTCACCGACATTCATTTTGAAGATGTCCCTGTGAGTTATCCTTCTCAGAAAGGCCTTTTCCATTTGGCTTGGAAATGGGGTTGTGGGCAAAAAGGGTGTAGCAGCCTTTAAGAGAAAACATGAGATCTTCAGGAGGTTGCCCATTGTCTTTGCCAGAAGTTTAACAAAGAAGGTGGCAGCTAAGAAAAAGAAAATTGGATGGGAGAAATAACAAGAAAATCCAATTCTCTGACAGGTTTGCAGCAAACCAGAAGTAGGCATCAGTTTCAAAAAATAGTGACATTCAAGCGGAAATCATTTCCATTTCTGTGTGTCTCAGAAACTGTTGAAATAAGGAGAAGAATCTGCCCCCTTATTTTCAACAGCAGTGTAATATTAAAGCAACTACAGAGGGAAGTCTGTTGTGGAAGGTCTAACTCACCTAGAAGCAAAAAATACTGATTTTGGGAAACAGCCAGTGAAACTGAGCCGATGCTGGGTAATTCTGCAGCCCTGCACACCAGGGTAATTCCATGGACTCCAGTTCTGCAGACACAAATGAGAGCAGGACCCAGCCAAAAAGGGTCTGCCAAACTTTGAATTACAGTATGAACTTCTGGGTGCTGGTCTGAACCCATCCTGGGGTCTGTGCTTTTGAGTTATTTTTGTATTTGCTGGCACAAATATGTGCTAACTGGTTTGTTGAGGTTCACCTCTAGCAGCTGTTAAATCCAACTGCCAAACATTACAAACAAATAAATAAATAAAGTGGTTGGGACAGAAATTATTCGGGTTGCTTAGCTTTCAAAAAATTAGCAGACTTGCTTGCATGTCAGGAAAAGTGCTGACTAGCAATCCTTGTGCCAAATGGGATGGGAAAGGCAAAATTCCCCTAAAAGTGTTGGTCGGTCACTCTCTCCCATTGCACCAGGCAGGCTGGTGACATGACATTTATTTATGCTGGATAAAAATATCAGTCTGAAGTTGCCTGAGCAGCCATTTCCCAAGGGAGGTCGCTGATTGTTCCCAGCATCAGTGTGACTTTATGGGGCTTTGGAACGTTAAAAATATATGAGCAGACAATGAGCGAAGCGGCTTTAGTGAAATTGCCCCGTCTCCTGAACCTTCCTCCAGAATTTTAAAACAAACCTTCTCACAGCTGGGGCTGAAATTCTGGTTGTTTCAGCCTTTCCCCCATGGTCAGCAGGGAAATCTTTGTGTGCTCTGTCTGATGAATCAAACACACCTTTTAAGTGTGTGACCCAGCTCTACACTGACTTCAGGCTTAATGAAGAGGCAGTGTGCAGGCAAAGGAGAGACAATCCTAATATTCCTGTGCCAAATGACACTGATGTTCCTTCTAACTAACAAAGCCAAAGATTTTGGTGCTTCCATTTTTGAATGCTCAGTTTCAGAAGCTCATAGTTTTATTACCGCATAAGTGCTATCTCAGAGGACCTGCAACCCCAGACTTCATCTGGAGTCATGGAGCCTCAGAGCTGTTGAACATCAAGCCTACAATGTCTCAAGCTGAGCAGCCAAAATCTGTGGCCATTTAAAGAATGGTGACACTAGTGCATACACAGATTTCTTCATGCACAAGTTGACCCACAAACCCAACACTCTTGTCGTGTCCAAGCTACTTTCCAATGCCAAATAAAGTCAGAAAATGGGTCCTTTGAGCCACTCTAGTGACCATAGCTATCCTTTGCTCTGTACTGTAAGTGATTAATTCCTTCCTGGAGATGTAAATGTGTTTCACTGTTTTGTTTAGATTACCTCAAGGGTCTTCTTTGGAGAACCAGGACCCTGGTTCAATGATCTGGATATGGATGGTGATAAAACATCAGTTTTTCATGATGTAGATGGCTCTGTGTCAGAATATCCAGGCTCATACCTGATAAAAGAAGATAACTGGTTAATCAAGCACCCTGACTGCATTGATGTGCCTGACTGGAGAGGTTCCATCTGCAGCGGACACTTTGCACAGGTACAGCTGCTTACCTTGCAATATCATTATAATTTTATTTTATTTTAAATTTCTTGGCACTGTAAAGCTTGACCTTTAGAAATGGACTTTCTTCAGGGTGCTCAGGGTTTATTGATCTGCATGTCTGCACAGGTGGTTTTGAACATGAGGACACTGTGGCACATTTTCAGATACTTTGGTCTTGACTGTTAACAGCTCTAACAACTTCTGCCTGAAGTCCCCCCCATGAGCATTAACAGATTAATATTCATAAATCTATGGCCTGTCGGGTAGTTATTTTTCCTTGATTTACGGAGGGCAGTGTTGCCCACAGTGTTATGGGAAATGTGCTTGAGGAGTCAAAATTAGACTGCAGCTCTCATGATCTTTCATCCTGTTGTGTAACCACCAAACCATTCTTCCTACCACATGAGCTCTGAGTACTGCTGCCTTCAGAGAGTCCTCACTTTCCTCTGATGAGTAGCGCTTGTTTTTGTCTTAGGTGTTGCAACTGTTTTTTTTTTTTTCCATGTAGTGCCACGAAAGCCAATTTGTAACCACTGAGCTGGTTTTTCTGCTTCTGAAATCCAGACAGAAGGGTCCTTGTTCAGTAGAAGTCAGATGTCTGAGGGAGATACTGTCCCACTGCTGAGGGTTGCCACTAGCACTGTGAAATACTTCAGTCCTAACGCAGGCCTGTTTGGAGCCTTGACTGGCACATACTCTTGAACGCAGTGGATGAGGAAACGATCCTTCTTTTGTTCTGAAAACAGTTTACTTTGTTGAAAAGGTAGCCTAAGAAATTGGATATAAGTGTACAGCGTACACGTCACTGCTGAAGTCACAGGCCTTGCACCAGTTCACGTCTACTGAGTAGCCGTGCCTTTAATGTTTTACTGTCATTCATTAAACCCTTGGTGATCTTTTTTTCATCTAGATGTACATCCAAGCCTACAAGCCAGCCAACCTGAAAATGAAAATAATAAAAAATGACTACCACAATCACCCACTCTACTTGGAAGGGGCTCTGAGCAAAAGCAGTCATTACCAGCAGTATCAGCCAGTTATAACTCTGAGGAAAGGCTACACCATCCACTGGGACAAGACAGCCCCTGAAGAGCTGGCCATATGGCTCATCAACTTCAACAAGTGAGTTATCCGACCAAATTCCAACATTCCAGCCCAATCATGTAACTGCACATTTTTAGTGGGTGAGGTCATTGCCTTGTAAGCTCTTCCAGAATGAACATGCTTGTTCCAGGAAGTCCATTTTGTTCACCGTCTTTCCATATGACATCTCAGATTCCTGTTTCCTCCCCTGGGAAACCCTGCAAGATAACATGGTTCATTTTTAGATGCCTAGAGCTAATTCATTCCTGGTGTGTGGAAGTCACAGGTATAGAAGTCAGGAGCAGATCTGACCCACATTGCTTAACTAACCCATGGTTGTTATGTCTAATTTACATTGCATTCATTCATCCCAAACCATTAAAATTTTAACTGGACAGGAAAAAATTAAGTTACATTTCAGAGTGAATTATTCAGTTTGGCTTCTAGCATGGCCAGGAAAATAATAGTCATGTGTCGACTTGTTATAATGCAGGTCTTTGCTATTTTTAGGAACGACTGGATCCAAGTAGGGTTTTGCTATCCTAAAGGGACGACATTTTCCATTCTCTCAGACGTCCACAATCGTCTCTTGAAGAAAACGTACAAAACTGGAACCTTCTACAGAACCTCTCAAATGGAGAAATTGGAGCACAGATATCCTAGCAAAGGATACTACTACTGGGATGAAGACACTGGGTAAGGAAGCAGGCCTTGCGGATTTGGACACCGCTTTGAGAAAGCTGCTGGAATCGTGAGCCGTTTGGCTAATGCCATTAGCAGGGATCACAACAAAACCAGAAAGTCTTTCTGGGAATGTGACCAGCATTTAATTTTCTTGGGACTCCCCTGGCTGCCAGTCATTCATAGCCTCTGCTGCACTGCCAATTATTCTGGGAAATGCTTTGCCAAGTGAATGCAAATTAGGAAAAAAAGACAAAAGCAAAGTGCAGACCATGAAACTGAACTGGAGACACACCCAACCCTTTTTGTTTTGAACAGCAACCATTTGTAAATGCCATGACAGGGATGCACAGGAGCTAAGACTGTAAAGAATTAAAATAATGGGAAAGAAAGAGAGACCTAAAATACAAACCATGTGTTTCTACATAAATGTATCATTCTAAAATCATTCTAAAATAGAGCTCAAAGGGAGTTCAGGTGTCATCTAATTTCGCTGTCTTAAGTTCCCTGACCTCCCCAAACCATTTCTGAGATGTGTGTCCCCTTCTATGTGCATGACATCAGCACTGAGGGTTTGCAACCAACATTATTGCAAAGCATTAGGAAGGAGTCCACCAAAACTGGGAGTTAGTCATTTTTTGCACAGAAGTCTCAAGGATGTTCTTCACTCTTCTCCCCTACCTGCAGGCTGCTGTTTCTGAAACTCAAAGCTCAGAATGAGAAGGACAGATTTGCTTTCTGCTCTGTCAAAGGCTGTGAACGAATAAGGATCAAAGCTGTGATCCCAAAAACGGCTGGCGTCAGCGACTGTGAAGCCATGGCCTACCCCAAGTACATTGAGACGCCAATAGTAGAAGTGCCAATGCCTAAGAAGCTCTCTAGTGCACAACTGGTAACGTAGTTGATTTCTTGTCACAGAATTATTGCCAGTGTAAATCTGTAGTTCTGGCACATACTGTGCCCACAGACATAGGAAGACTTTCTATCGGGTTCAGTATATCCTGTGCCTGATTTTCTGAAACGGTCCAGGTATGTGAAATAGTATGAACAGATTCTTGTACGTGTAGAGAGCACAGGTCCTCGAAGGACAGAGCCACCCAAGACTTCGGTTGAAGTTGGATACTTAGTCTTTTGGGGCTCTGGTGTGAAGTGCTGTGCTTAAAAGCACAGGGTGAAAAGTGATGAGCTGGAAGACAGGTTGGTCCAGGGAATGTGATTCTGGAGAGGCACAAGGTTTCTTTCCTGACCTCCAGCTCCTCCAGGCTGTAAGAACAGCAGTGTCAGAGAAGGGACTGCATACCTGAGTGTCTCATTCATATAAAAGATTTTGTACAACACTGTCTCCTATATCCAATCCAGTCTGGTTCTGGGGGAGGGAGGGGGATATTTATCCATTTTTTGGTTTTTTTCACTCATCACCCTTGAAGCAGGAATGCACAGCAAAGCCTCAGAGAATTATGTGTCAGCTCTGCAAAGTGAGAATCACTTGTACTCTGCCATTTGGTGAAACAATTTCAGTGTTGACAGGATGAGAAGAGAGGTTACCATTGTGCCTGGTCTCATTAGCAACGTAATTTGGCAAGTCGGTGCTTATTATGTAGCTTTCTTGTTGATTGAATTTCAAGGTTTAAAATGCTTTCTGAAAATGCAGCATTCAGGTAATGGATATCCTCACTAGAAAAACTCTTTTCTCTCCTTTTTTTTGTTTGTTTTTTTTTTTTGTAAACAGAAGACTAAGGACCACCTACTAGAAGTGAAAATAGAAACTTATAAGAAACAGTACTTCCACCTAAAGGACGACTTTGCATACACTGAGGTGAGCAGGTCCTCTCTGAACTTTGTGGGACAAAATTCTGAGATATTGTCTTCTTTTTTATGGAAAACTTGCTTACGAAGTTATGGTGGGTAGTTAGATTCAGGTGACTTTTGCTTTGTATTTTGCAAAAAAAAAACCAAAAGGCTGCAACTTCCCCGTATTAGCAAAAATGCAGGACAGCTTGACTTCAGAGATCTGGAATTCTACCCTTTGATAGAAAGAGTGTCCCGTGAATCAACACTATCAGTGCTTCTTGCAGGTGGTTTGCAATTGTGTTACTGCGATAGATCAAGAATGTTTTTCCCCACGCACAGGTTGACGGTGTCAGGTTTTTCCTCACTGATGAGGGTATCCAACTGGTTGTGATTGATGGACATCATGGAAAAGTTGTTGATCGAGTAACATTCAAAAACTCAATTCTACAAGGAATCCCAGCACAGATAGAAAATTATGTCAACAACATCAAAGATCAGTGAGTAAATAATCTGGTGTTACTAAGGTGCAATGTACAAGAATGCTGTACAACACTCATCTTTCTCCTGGTTTTTGTCACCCAACGTGGGCCAGACTGACCGGGCTAACAATGTGGTTTTGTACCTGCCGACTCCAACAGAGTCCAAATGTGAGCAGGACGTGCAGGCAGCAGAAGGATGCAGACTCTGTGATTTAGGAACTAATCGAGCCCCAGATAAACTGCAGAGCTACGTTTGATTAATAAACTGCAGATCTACATTTATGTTGTGGGTTACAGACAAAGTGCAGACTTAAATTCACAAATAAACTCTCAGCACTTATCGGTACAGATGTGCACAGTTTACATTTTTCTATTGCCTGCATACTCTCTCAAATCGCAGAAAATTCCACTAATAAAATACATTCCTCTTTGCACATGTTCCCTGCCCAGACCTAAGGGCTGGATGCTTTTATTTTTTAAGCATGGGCAGCCAGAAAAGCAGAGTTTTGCAAGTGGGTGGTAAGTAACCAACACATGTCCTGGAGGACAGGGGGTTCATCTGCTGGAATAGGATTGGGAACAACATCAGAAACCCTTTAACCAAAGGGGTTATTCTCATATTAGTTTGTGGAGTGCTGTTGGGAAATGAATATATATCATTGTTATTAAATCTGTTTTGATTTGAAATCTGGTATGTAACATTTCATACAAATATGATTGCTTTCTTGATGAATCATCTGCAATAACTGTGGGCAGATCAACAGGATATTGTGCTGGCATTTGTTCTAGAGACTTGGGGGAAGTTTCAGCAGGGTGCCAGGCAGGTGGATACAGATCTGTTTCTACCATCTTAAATAATTCTGAAGGTTGCAAAAAATACATCAAGTAGTTATGGTAGAGAAGCATGGTAGTTGCTCACTTTTCTTTCATAAAAAAAAAAAAAAGACCTTTTTAGAGAGACCATCATCCCCCTTTGTAAAAAAGTCCAATCTCAATCCTGGCTAAATCCAGCTCCTGCATTCTTTGGTACTTTGGAGGATTGAATTGTAATTAGACTCTAGGTGTATTTAAATCTTTCTGAGCCTCATTGTCTTCTCTGGATTAGTGTTGGAACCAGATTAGGATTAGGATTAGCACTGCAAATTGACCCATCACGGTCAGCACCTCTCAGGTCTCACTCAGCTGTGTCTTTGCAAGGATTGAACCCCCAAATTATTGTCCTTCTTTCACAAAAAGTTTTCCCAGCCCATCCCCTGCAAGCCTTTCCAATCTGATCAGGTAAGGGCTTCAGCTATAGCCATGAGACATCTTTCATCCATTTGCTGGATGAAAGTGTTGCTCAGATTCAGATGTGGACACCATGCAGATGGCAGGACTGCACAGCCACCAGCTTCTTGTCACCTCTCCCTGCCGTGATGCAGAGCACGGACTGTACAGTGAGATGGTGCTAACGGAGGGGAAGGGGCCCCACCAGCCTCGCCAGCCTCTCATGAAAGGACTTCTAGAACAACTTTTAGGTTTATGGATTTGGGGATGCAAGAAGAGGTGTTTCTAGCAAGGGCAAGCCTCTTTCTTCATTTAAGCAACACTCTGCAGGCAAAATTCCTTTTTTTTTAATAAATCCACTTTTCTGATGAGTTTCCCAGGGATAAGAAAGCAAAACATCTGGTGAATTTATTTTAGACTTCCATAGCAGGAAAGGCTTAATAGAAAGTAATGATTTTAGTGAACTGAAGAAAGAAAAAAGAGGTGATTCAGCATTTGCAAAGTACTCAAAACCAGCCTGCCAGCTCAATCCACTCTTGTAAGCACTGGAGTATTTTAACACCTCAGGTTTATTCTAGGAAAAGTCCTGATGACTCTTAACTCTTTTGCTTCTCTTGTTCCTCTGCCACCACCCGTTGCTTTTTCCCCCTGAACAGTTCCAGTTCCAGCTGAGGTGTTAAGATGTAACTGCTGCACTCAGTAGCTCAGGGCTTGAGCTCTGCAGGAGCTGTCAGCTAATTAATTTTAGCGACTTTTGTCCACCGTGATGCAGAAAAGCAGACCCAGCAAGGCTCTCATTCTGCAAGACTGCAAATGCCAGTTGAGTCAGGGAAGTTTCATTCATGGAAACCCTGCAAGGTGGAACGAAATAATTTCATCTAAGTGTTTGCTCAATTAGTCTGTGATGCAGCTTTAATTGGGAGCTGAACAAGGATGATATCCCAGCCCCACTGAGCTTAATAGCAAGACTTCCACTGAACTCACTGGAGTGTAGCTGTTCCTCTGTACGCTTCGAGATAACCACTGCAGGTGTTCGTACACCTGTAGGAAGCCAGGAGGTTACCGTCACTGAGTGGCCTGTGCTTCTCCATGGACAATTCTCACTATAAGATTATCCCTTCATGTTTAATTTGGGTTTTTATTCTACCCTTTTAGAATTAAGCGTAGGCAGTTACTGACTTTTACCCAAGCATTTACAAATCTGCATTAGCTTAATGCACTTACCTCATGTCTTCTGTTTATCACTTGGCATTTGTAGAATACCCTGAGAATTTTGAAATACAGTACATGCAAGTAAGGCAATAATAATAATAATAATAATAATAATAATAATAATAATAATAGTAATACACTTAACGCAAAAGCACACTGAAAATTAAGAAAAAGCAGCAGGCCAGCAAATATCTCAAAGAAATTAATTGCTTCAGGCTTTATCCTGCTAATGATGTAAGAACAATAAATTATTTGAGACTTGCTCAGAGCATCCCAGGGAGAGCATGTTCCTTTCGGAGCAAAGCAGGATGGATCTGCTGGTTAGAAACATTCAAATCATTCTAGAAAACAGTGTTTTTAAAAAAAAGTTACTTCTGTCAGCTTCCTAATGGGTTTTGCATGATTGGAAAAGTGAATATGTGACTAAGCTGTTGGAAAGCATTGACAAAGCCATTACAGCAGAAACCACTGTAGTTCATGGGTGTCTTTGGGTCACACAGGCAGGAGTTACCGGTGCTCCAGACAGAGAAGCCAGGAATGTGTTCTGACTCTGCATCTGTTTATAAATTGCTTTGCTTCCTTCAGCTCCATAGTGCTGGTGACATCTAAAGGAAGATTCATTTCAAGAGGACCATGGACTAAAGTACTGGAGAAACTTGGAGCAGAAGAGGGCTTTAGGTTAAAAGGTAACCACTTTTTAAAAATGCAATTCTAAACCCCTTTGATCTATTCTATTCCCCTCCCATGGTTCCAGTAAAGGGACCTTTTTTCCTTCTTCTAAACTTTGCCTTGCTTGTTTCTAGCAGCATGTGCTCAAACATCCTGGGACCAGTCATTTATTTATTCAGTGAGGTTGTATCCACTGCAGCTTTGGATAACAGCACTCAGTTTAATACTCTAGATGGAAAAAGTGCTCTGGCAGTTGTTCTTAGAAGTAAAGAATTCAGGGGGTTTGATTTTCCAGATTCATTTTAAATAAAAAGGCATTTTAACGATAGGAATATTGGACTTTTTTCCCACTAAATGCCCCAAAACAGGATTTTTTACTTGTCTGAACTTATTTTTAGCTGGTTTTCTCTTGAACTAAAATTCCGACTTGATAGCACAAAGCATATCAATTTCAAAGCATCACATATTGCACTAGAATATTGCTCTGTTGTGCACGTTGCTGCGATCAGCTCTAACGGTCAGCTTTTGGCACCCTTTCCTCTTTTGTGTGTGTGTGTGTGTTATACCCGCTAACACAAGTCTTGCCTGTTGTCCTGTCCTTCATCCCCCCACCTTCCCCACACAGTGAAGGGTTTTGAGTATAACCACCATGCAGGTAATGATAGCTTCAACAGATAGCTCAGGCTGCCTGCTAGGAAGGGTTTTTTTCCTTCTCTCTTTCTCCTCTGCTATGTATCACGCATTGTTAATTAACAGAAGCATACAACATGTAAATAAAATTTTAATTAAGCTTCATTAGGAAAGTATTTCTTTAATACCTGGAGAATGCATAATTGGCAAGGTTTGTGTGCACGTGTGTGCTGTTGTCCACCTGCATCCATCCAGCCATGGGGTGTAGCCCTGCACACGGGTGTTTTTCTGGTGCAGCCCCAACACACTCCTAATATATTTGCTCTGACTTGCAGAAAAAATGGCTTTTGTCGGCTTCAAAGGCAGCTTCCGCCCTGTCTGGGTGAAGCTGGTCACTAATGAGGACTCAGCTAAAATCTATCAAGCACTGCCAATTCCTGTGGTGAAGAAAATGAAATTATGAGGACACACTGCTCTGCCTTCTGGCTGCCAGCACTGCCCCCATGGGACGGACTACTGACTGCTCACCACAGGCACCTTGCCAGCTCCAGAGGTGCAGCATTTTGTTGTTGTTGTTGTTGTTCAAAAAGAAATCTTACTGTAAGTAGCTAGAGTGGCCACATGTGACAGAAAAGCCTTCCTCTGTGATCAGCGTACGTTCCGTGATCACCAGCTCCTCGCCGGATGACTCGCTCACTGATGCCATGTTGACTCTCGTGTTACTAAGCAAGGTTTGACCTGTTTTGCTAAGTGCTGGTTTTATCAGCACCCCTGTGACAGACTAACTTACATGCTGCCTCTCAAAGGGGGAGTTCTAGATCTGAAGGCCATCGAGGATTATTGTTTTTACCAGCCACTAAGTTGTCCAAACACTTCTTTTTTCCCCATAGTGTAACTAGCTGCTCGCATAAACATGAAATGCCAATTCAAAGGCTGGTTGAAAATCTACGATAGGAAGAGTATATTTGAATGATTACCTAGATGCTAGGAAACATAACTGGACAGTAAGAATTGATCCTACAGCTTCTATGACGTTTGATCAAGCTCTTTGAGATCTGTGTTGTACATGCTAACCCACGGCACATAGTTGGGGAAGAGAAGGAGAAGATAAATCATGCCAGCGGAGACTGATGAAACCACATCTTTCTGCTTGCTCAGAAAACTGCGTTTCTCCTATGGGTCAAGGTTTTTTAATAGTGGTTGTTCAAAAGGAAGTTTTCCTTCAACAAGCAGCTGTAGGCTAGAAGGAAAGCAATGTCAATCAGCACATATATTCTCTCCGCCCTTCCCATACAGTCCCTCCGTATAATGTTCAGGATCAGTCTGGAGGGTTTATGGTAGCCAGTCAAAGAAAGCATCCTGTTCAAGGCTTCCAGCTTTTAGCTGGGAATACTGGGATTCACCTTATTCAGCCTCAGACAGGATGAACAGCCCTTGCCTTTCCAGGGAGGTCAGAGGGAACGGGTCAGACTTCTCTGCTGTATGTTGCTCTCTGATAGTGTCCTCAGGCTTAAGGGCATGAGTGTCTTGGTCCTCCTGGAAGAGTTACATGAGATCTGGATGGAAGGTGACAGAGGGCTTACCAGGTAGCTGAAGAATTAGAGTGGGACTCCCCATACACTAGTTGGATGTCTTGTACCTCCTTTCCCTCTTCTTCAAGGCAATATCTGGGTAATGAAGGCAGATTAGTGTGAATCTGGACTCCTGCGGGGACATCTCTTGAAGCTGGGAAATTAAACATTATCTTGTAAAACATTGTAAGCACTTCCAGTGTTCAGTGATATTTCCGTCTGTTGCTCAGAAATGCCATGAAGGTGTCTCCAGAGCCTGTGGCTATTCTAAGAAATCTAAGAGAGGGTAAAAGATAGGATGAAGAGCTTTTCAAAGCACATAGAATGTCAATTTTGCCAGTAATATCTGGGTTTGTTTTCCCCACTGCCTGCCCCCATTGCTACAGAAATTATTCTAGTTGCTGATGGTTACTTCAGTTTGCTCTGTTTTAATTAAAGCTCATGTAATTAAGTTGTTTTTTTCCCCCAGTATCCGAAATGCTATCTTGCAGCTAGAATGAAAGAGCAACTGTTTTGTGTGTCATTCCAAAGTCTGGGCAGGTGTTGCACTCTGTAAGCCTAGTTTAGATCAATTGCTCTGAAAGTCAAAGCAACCATGAGCAAAATGTAAATAGTACTGTAGGTTTCATTCCCCTCAAGCTTCTCCTGGGTTTTGAAACTGGAATGTTCTTTTCAGTCTTCTTATATAGTTGCTTTGAACTCACTGAATGTCATGTGTATTGTATTTAAAAAAAAAAAAAAAAGAAGAGCCAAGCTTTCCCTCCCTTGCTTCTCAACAGGAGTCTGTTAATGAATGCTCTTTAAGCATTTGTGCTGTTTCCAGAATGAATGGGCAACACTTGTAAAAAGCAAGTAAGGTGGGTTGTTTTTTTTCCCCAATGGCTTACGATGGTTTGGGGATTTCACAAACTGTTCCTTGAAAAGTCAGTCTCACTTGTGGTTCAACCGTGATTATCCGAATGTCATTTATCTGACGTTCTCCAATAGCCAAATCAGAGCCAGATCCCTGAAGTCGAGCAAATAGACTAAAAAAAGGTCCCTTGAGTATGTCAGTCTGGGTTAGCTAAACCTCTTCACTGTCCTGAGGCAATCCTGTTGATAGCATTGCACCCATGTTAGTGGAGCACACTTGCTTTCAAGAGATGGACCAAAGCAGGAGTATTTCTTTCATGAGCCCTTGATAAACAGCGGGCATGAAAGCCGGGCTCAGAATGTACCTGGTTTGGGATTTGGCTTTGTACGAGCCCCCGGGGCAGGGGTTGCCCTCTGTGGTGCAGAGTCACTGGCTCAGCAGCCATTTCCCTTCTCCGGCTCTCTGTAAATGCCCAGGAGGATCATGCCAGGTGGGTCTGTCCCCTAGACTGGTTTGTTCAGCTTCTACAAGCACGCTGCCTTTGTGCTGAAGTGTAGTTTCTGATTTTACTATTTTGGGAATTCTCAGGGTGAAATCATAAGATGGCTCTAGGAAAAACTTTTTTTTTTCTTTCTTAAAAAAAATCTCATTAAGAGAAGAAAACCTTTAAGTAGCTTGTTCTATCATGCAAAGCTTGTCACATGGGGCCTGTTTTGGAGCGAGGGTGGGTCTCACGCTGTGAATATGGAGCGCGGGGTCACTGCAGTCTGTCAGCCTGAGGGATAACGGAGCATCGTAGCAGAGTGTAGCAGGGCAGGCACGCCTGTGAAATGCAAAGGGCTCCCGCCGACCTTTATGGGATGAAGCCAGTGTGTTGCTCTGAAAACAGAACGAAGCCTAACACCATCGCCAGTCAGCAATAGCTTTGTGCCATATGATTACTTTTTAATCTTTGACTGTTCTAGGAATCGCACATGCACATTTTGACTAGTGAATTACCTGACTGTTTGTTCTTTGTACATCCTTTTAACAGTCCCTGCACAAGCTGCAGTTATCCTCTTTGTAAGGTTTTATTACTGCAAATGTTTCCACGTTTGCCTACAGAGTTGCCATTGGTAGAGTGGGGTTTTTTGATTGCATTTTGTTTGTTTGTCTGTTCGTTTGTTTGGATGTTTGGGTTTTTTGCCTCTGTTCAAATGCTTGTTTTACCTGTCGCCGAAATAGCTGGTCCTTTTTCGGAGTTAGATGTTTGTACATTTTCTTATAGACTTTCCAATGAAAAAAGATATATTTTCTATTAATTTATTACAATGGCACTAAGACAACTAAATTGCAGACACATGAAGCATTTTTACTGGAGTTTAGCATTGTCCAGGTTGTTAAGGAGGTCAGCGATATGTCTTTTCCGATAATCTGCTTTGCACTTGAAAGGTCTCTATGTCCGCAGACCGTGGTAATGCATTGACTGTCTGGTTTATGATGACAAGAGCTCTTGGGACATTGGTTCCAACAGATTGTGGCTTACAACTGAAATAACATGTAGTTGTTTGGAGAACACAATGTTTATCAAAATAAATATTCAATGCAAATTTCTTATTTTATTTTTGTCTCTTGGCTCTTCAGTGTCTCTCTGTAACAACGAACCGGTGTTTGCTGCACACACACACAAGACTTAGGACATCATCTAAGAGAAAACCACGCAGCTCCCTACTCATTTCAAAAGACAAAACCCAAGAGGCCAAACCACCCCCGTGTGCGTTTGCTGGCCGGTCTGCACGGACAGCAGCACGTTTCACCGCCTGCCCAGCCACACCTGTGGGATCCGAGACAGGGAGACGAGACGGGAAGGAGATGGGAGCGGGAAAGGGGATATTGCAGTGGGCAGACATGGGAAAGGGCTGTATTTGGGGCGGGTGGGGGACTCTTAGTAGATTAAAACAAAAACCTTGTTGCCCTGTTCACAAAACTTTCTTTTCATTGAATAGGATGAACATGGAGTAAAAACATACATGGAAATAAAGTTTTTGTAGTGGGCAGCTATTAAGGCTTATGAGAATCTCACTATCAGGTCAAGTATGACTTTGACTGCCAACTTTCCACCCTGGGATGGTACCAGCTGGGCAGGCTCTGCTATAAAACTTTTTGGAGGCTCCAAAACTGGAATGGGATTTTTTGGTGTCAGCAATCATCATTTCTAACATCCAAACACATATTTTTTTAATCAAGTATCAATATAGGAGTTAGTGCATTAGAGGAGATCACCCACGTAATGCCTCCAGGCCAGGAAACCAAAACCACACCCTGCCTACTCCTATCAGATTGAAATTACTGATACCTTGGTCTTTTGCAGATCAGCTCCGTGGGGAAAAGAAAGAAAAAAGCTGAAACTCAAGGCAGACATCTCACGCCACAACACCAGCACCAGGAAAAAAAATGAAGCATCTATTTAATAGTGCGGTAAGATCAAAGCCTTTCCTGTGAGAGCTACCGCGGCTGCCCCGGGGGCAGGGGCAGAGCTGGGCGCTGGCCTCGGGCTGCAGCGGGAGGGTGAAGCGAGGGGTGGCCCAGGCCCCTCCAGCAGGCCGCGCGGCGGCTGCGAGCCGCTCAGACTCTGCAGAGGCCCCAGGGTGCGCGGGCCAGGAGCCATCGCACACGCGCTCCTATGCACACCTTATACGTACACGTGCATACACGTACACGTATCTTACGCACAGCTTTTACGTATGCACACACACACGCGTGCACATACGCATATATGCAGATACACATTTTACGCACATATTCTTTCATATACACACATGTACACATGCATGCGTGCACACACGTACACGTATCTCATATATATGTATACATATATACACACACACGTATCTTACACACAAACCTTATACACAGACTCATTTACGTTATTACATTATTGATTTTTCTGATGGAGTCAAAGGAAGGTGTGAAGAGGGTCCTCCCCACCTCACTGCCCACAGCCCGCGGGCAGACGTTACCGCTGCGCCGCTGTTGCTCTGTGTGTACGTGCGTGCGTGTGTATGTGCAGGTAGTGGTGTATAAGGAGGGGCTGCGTGGATATGTATGTCTGTATGTGTGCATATAAGGGGCATCTATGCGTGGATATTTATGTTTCTGTATTTGTGTGTATCTGCGTGTATGGGGGGGGTGTATTGGTGTGTGTGTATGTGTGTGTACTTGTGTATATAAGGGAGGGGTGTGTATAAGGGGGGTGTATTTGTGTGTGTGTACTTGTGTATGCAAGGGGGGTGTGTGGGTATGTATTTGTGTGTGTATAAGGGGGGTGTGGGTGTGTCTGTATGGATATTTCTGTGAGTGTATTTGTGTGTGCCTGTGTATCTGTGTGTATAAGGGGGATGTGTGTGTGTATTTGTGTATGTATGTGTGTGTAGATGCTTATGTATATACAGCCATTAGAACTAACTTAACAAAGTATATATAACCATATACAATTAATTACACTAGTTCTAAAATTACCACGTAATTTTTAGTTATATGTATATATTTAAATACAGACCAGATGCATTCTATCCATGAATATATAAAATACACTGCACATTCAACATATTATCTTGTGCATGACAATATGCTTGTTACTAAAGATTAAAAAGCATTACAAATATACAAAAGTGAAATATTTCTATATTTTAATTAATATGATGTAATACAATGTAATATAATATAACATAACATAATAATATAATATAATATACTTAATATAATATAATATAATTTAATGTAATATAATATAATAATATGATATGATATGATATGATATGATATAATATAATATAATATAATATAATATAATATAATATAATATAATATAATATAATATATAATAATATATAATAATATATAATATAATATAATATAATATAATATAATATAATATAATATAATATAATTATATATTATATGATATAATGTATTTATAATATAATTATAATAATATATATTTATAATATATAATATAATATAATATAATATAATATAATATAATATAATATAATATAATATGGTAATGTAATAAATAATATAATAATCACAGAATCATAGAACGCTTTGGGATGGAAGGGACCTTTAAAGGCCATCCAGTCCATCCCCCTGCAATGGGCAGGGACATCTACAACCAGATCAGGTTGCTCAGAGCCCCATCCAGCCTGGCCTTGAACGTTTCCAAGGACGAGGCATCCACCACCTCTCTGGGCAACCCCGTTCCAGTGTTTCACCACCCTCATCATAAAAAAATTCTTCCTTTTATCTAGTTTGAATCTACCCTCTTTTAGTTTAAAACCATTACCCCTTGTCCTATCGCTACAGGCCCTGCTAAAGAGACTGCCCCCATCTTTCTTGCAGGCCCCCTTGAAGTACTGAAAGGCTGCAATAAGGTCTCCCCGCAGCCTTCTCTCCTCCAGGCTGAACAGCCCCCGCTCTTTCAGCCTCTCCTCGTAGCGGCGGTGCCCCACCCCTCGGACCACTTCTGCGCCCCGACCTGTGCGTGACGTACTGCCTCACGCCCCGCAGCGCCGCCTAAGGCAAGGCCGCGCAGGCAGCGGCACGCTGTGACCCGCCGCCGGCTGGGCCGTGGCCTGTCCGCGCCCGCCCCCTGGTGGCCGCGCTGGGCGCAGCGGCCGCGCCAGCCAAGCCGGCGTGTGGCGGCCGGCGGCGGCCCCGCGGCAGGGAGGCTCTCGGCCCTTGCGGGTGTCCGCGCCAAGGTCCGACACGCGCAGGCGGGAAGGGTGGGTTTGGTCCCCTGCAGCCATGAAGCTGGGAAAGGGCGGGTTGGTCAGACAGCGCCGGTCTCCCCCGTGCCCTGCAGCAGCACTGGGGCTTCCTTCCAGCGCCCGGGGCCGGGGCAGTGCCGGCGCCCGAAGGTGGCGGCGGCAACCGCTGGCGATGCTGCGGGCGAGGGCGAGGTGGCCGAGCGGCTGGGCTGGGGAGACGGGGCACGGGCGGCCTGCAGCACTCCACCAGCCAGCAGGGCTTCAGCCCTATTTATTGCAGCTTTTTATACATCAAACACTTGGCAAAACTTAATTTCAAATATGTGAGTTGGTGTATTATCTGGCAAAATTTTAATTAGTCTTGCGCTTCTAGCTGAAGCTTCTGCCTTTTAAAGGGAAGCGCAGCGAGAGCGTTTGGGAGGGGTTTTGTTGGGTTTGGGGGTTGGTTTGGTGTTTCTTTTCTTTTATATGCTGCTTTGGACAATGGAAAAAAGAGGGTATGGGTTGAATCATGAACCAAGAAAAACTTAAGAGATTTTGGCTCTTACATAAATGCCTTCTTATCCCAGCATGACAGCAATATTCCCAGCCGAGTGTCACAGTCATATTTAGTCCCTTTCTGAGCAGCAAGCAACTGAGCTGTCACAGTTTCTGCTCCCAGCTACACGATGTAGGGATGCTCCCTCCTTTGCTTCACAGAGCTTCAGTTCTCCCAAATCTGCTGGACAATAGGAAACACTGTTTGTCCCGATCCCCCAACAAAGTGCTTTTTATGCAGATCTTCGGACCAGCCAGTCCATCACCTCCACCAGAAGCTGAAGCCGCTGTGATGTGTCCAGGCTTTTTCAGCTCCAAAGGGCCATTCCAGCAGCTGGCTCAGAGGCTGTTTTGTCACCCCACCTTCTTTCTGACCAAAGGAGGGGGGAGGGATGTGTAAAAACCACCACTGCAGCTACACCCTTCCTTCCTCTTGCATGTCTTCTTCACAGAACACACCTTCGGAAGCTCCTCCCTGCGGTGATCCCTTAGCCCTGGAGCTGAATCCAGCATGTACGCTCACTTTAAAAACAAAACCCAAGGGAGAGCTCCATCGCTTTGGAAATAGGATAATTTGTGATTTCTGGGTTTGTCTCAGCTGGAGTACCTCAGCAGTCAGGAGCGGTACCGGGACACGGTACGGGGCCTGCGATAAGGAACCCGTGACAGGGCTCAAGAGGAAATTGTTCCGGAGAAAGCCCCTTACAAATAAGAATCTTTCCTCCTTTGGCAACGGGTGTAATGTGAGATCGTGACGAAATTCCCAGCACAACCGTAACCTCATCTCATCCTCTAGCGTGTTAATGTTGAATGAGTAGCACAGGATAACATTTCTTAAAGCGCAGGTGCCTCACCTAAAACCCAAGGGTCTGTCTGTTGGTAGCAACACCTTAGGAAATTAATGCAGCTGATTGGACTTTTGTTTCTGCTTTTCTGTATTCCACCTCCAGTATTCAACTGGTACCACTATGTCATTTGGGTATTTCTTGAGCATCGTCTTCCTGATACAAATCTAAAGTTGATTTTCTCATCCCGGGAAGTGAGACTGCCTTGGTTTATCACTACTGATGGAAATAATAACGTGGCTTAAATATATCTCAGGCCTTACTAGGGTTACCTGAGAACTGAGCAATGATGTGGCTTAAATGGTGATGCTTTGTGGGAGCAGGGGGTGGGAAGGAGTGGAGCTGGGATGGAAAGTGGCCTTTCCCTGGGTTAGGTTACACAGCTCATTAGATTCACAGCAAAATACCCAGCTCCCACATTAAAGGCTTATAGATAAAATGAAAGTTAGTTTTTTCAAAATCTTCTGCTCAACTGCCAAAACACTTACATGTCTACACTTCCATTAAGCTCCCTGGCAACTCCATCCTATTATAACTGCAATTATCTAAAGTTCACACAGCCATTAACAAGTTCTACAGCACCAGAAAGACAACAGCTGACTATCAAGAGTTGAGAAGTCGTAGGGTATGGCTGTCGATACAGTTGGCAGGATGAATAACAAAATATTCATACAAAAGTCTTGTGTAATTTAAAGTATGCACTATTTTGGATACTCGTGAGATTTCATTTTAGATGAGGGGATGAAAACTGACTTATTTTTTGCAAAAGGAATTGAATGAAATAAAACTGCACTGAGGACACGTTAAAAACCAAGCCATATAGGATGGATTGCAGCTATGGGTCTGGGATATAATAAGCATTGATCACATGAATACACATATTAAACCTTTATTTTATTTATTTGTTTATTGACTCAGCAAGTGCTCAACCACGATTTTTTTTTCAATCCAACCTTGCGATACAGTTATTCATATATACCTCAGCCTTTCTTAATACAAAGAAGAATTTACTGAAGTTACAGCAAGATCCAGGTTACTTCGTGGTGCTGTTCACTACACAGCTACGTCTCATTGCTAATGGCCTTGCGCCTTGCAAGCAAATGCCGGGTCCTTGCTGTTCACCTCTTTCCAAAGCACACGGAGGCCTGGCGACAAGTAACACTGCCATCAACGAAGGCACCTGCACTGATTCAAATATTAATGATTTCATGAGCGCTCAGTGCTCTGGTCAGTGGTTTCTGCAGACTTAGCTGGCCTTTCACCAACACAGAAATCCAGCCCATTGTAGACCCTACTGAAAATAATCTTTAAAAGCAGTAGTTGTTCTAGGCAGTAGAGACAGGCTCACAGTTTTTTTGGAAGTACCACTAAATTACAAAAGAATCTGTAAGCCAAAAATAAATTTAAAAAAAACATTTTGGTTATAAACCTCATGGATTAGAGCATTTTAGTCCCTGTTCTGTAAAAATTAGAATCATAGAATCATAGAATTGTTAAGGTTGGAAAAGACCCTTAAGATCATCGAGTCCAACCATTAACCTATCACTGCCAAGTCCGTCCAACTCCAACAGAGCAGAGGCACAATAATTCTGGAATAAGAAAGAAAAAAGTTCCTGTTTCTGAGAATTATCGAAACTCTTTCCCCATTTCATTCCATGTCCAGTTGCCAGCAGGACTCTTATTGCAGCCTCGGCAGGCACTGAGTCCCCTGAACATTAGGAACCCTGACACAGGTCACCTCCGTGCTGCTGTTTCGGAGCAGCAGTGTCCGAAGGCATCCTAACGGGATGAGTTATAGCTCTTCACAAGATGGGAAGACACTGCTGTTATCACGTTATCACCATCCTCGTCTTAACAGAGGCTGCGTAGCAAGATCGCGTGCTGTGGGAACACGTATTTGCTGGCCTTTGCCAGCAAGATGGGGAAGAGGCTGAAGCTCCTTTAGCTGACCCATTTCTCCCTCCCAAAATAACAATGTCTGTGTAATAATAATAAAAAAAATCCCCAATTTTTTTAAAAAATACTTTATTACAATTATTACTGTTAAGTTAAGTGATAGTTAACAGATCTGCTTTTGGTATTACAGAATCCATTGATACAATGCCACTGATAATTGATCCCCAGCTGACACCAGTATCAACAGTGGAAATACTGTAGCATCACACAGGAAAGTAACAAAGCATTTACCAGCTGCCTTTGGACAAAGGCTGGCGTGATTGTAATGCATTGCATCAGCCTTTCCAGTACTCGTCAGAAACCACCCTGCCCAGAGCTCCTCCGCCGGAGCGAGGCGGTGCGTCCATCCCCCTCGCGCTGCCTGACTTCTCTACTGGAGGAGAAAAACCGCTACCACCAAAAAATTCAAGTGGAGTGTTTTTTCCTTCATAAATCCAAGCAGCTCTAACCTTCTGGCAATTTAATATTACGTGAATCCAGTGGGTTTTGTCCCTGTTAAAACGGCACAGTATGAAAGACAGAAAGTAGTGATGAGCAAAAATAGTTCATTTTATCCCAGAGTACGAATAATCAAATAAAAGTGTATCAACAGACATAGTAGGATGGCAATCTTAAGAATGAGAAACATGAGAGTACCAAGGAAACAGGCATTTCTAAAAACAAGGGCATCCCCATTATTCAGGTGTGGACTCTGAATTTCTATAAATGTCCAGTGCAATTAAAAAAACCCAAAACCCTCTGGAAAAGGCACACACTGGTACTCCTTGAATAGGAAAGGAAATGAGCCACAGATAAAGACTGGAAATAATGTCCAAGCCTTACTACAAACCCCACAAGAACAGCGGCCAAAAATCAGACAAAAGTAGGCTGTTCTGTATCTTAACAAAACGGTGTTTTAATTTACAATTTCCTTTTCACGAGAAAATTGAAACAGAAACAGTGACGTGAACGTAGTCTTTTTGAAGTCAAGGCTGACCTGACTGTTAAGAGAAGAGAAATGCTTTGACTGCTTAAGTAAAGATCGGAAATCCTGTTGTAGTTTCTAAGTGTGTCATAACAGACTTAAAGATAGAATTTAAAAACCGGGTAATTCACCCAGGACTAAGTGCAGCAACAAAGCTAAAGACAAACTAAGAGAAGCTGCAGAAGAAATGGGAACCACGAACTTCCCTGCTAGCAAACGATGCGTACGCAGAGAACGACGGCGCAGCAGATAGAGAGGACTGGTAACAGGCGTGGCGTTACAGGAAACTTTATTGCACCATCACGCATACATCTTAGCAACGTAATCATGACGGCACCTGCAATTCTTGTCTTTTTTAAATGAATATGGACACTGCTTGCATCTGCTAATTAGTAAGATTTAGTAGTTAATGAGGACTTTTTTTTTTATAAATTCAGCTGCCAGCATTCATTCATTTACTGCCCATGGTACTTCTCTTGGGTCTTCTGGGCCCTGGTCCTAGCAATTTCACCGTCAGCTTTCCTACTCCCTTGCTTGATGAAGTCCCCTCAAAAGCAGGGGATGCACTTGTACTCCTCTAGGTAGGAATTTCAACCGAATGTTTTTTTTCTTCAGTAAAATGGATAAGGCACACAGTATACTTCAGGATTATTTAAAACAAAACAAAACAAAACAAAAACCAAACCACAAAACAACCCAAGATATTTGTTCCAGTATTTTATTACATAAAAAGTTGATTGTCCATTGGAAATTTTTCGCAAAGTGCAACCACATCTTGTGTAGTACCATTGGCAAACTGTTTTGTTTGAGAAGGACAGCTGCGTTAAAAATATAACGATACCTTAGAAAGCTTCGTTCTGGCACTAGAACAGAGAAAAAACACTAAGCTGAGTGGAGAAAGGCAGCAGACTTTTTAGCTGTCATGAAAGCAGATGATTTTCCACATACCTCTGTGTAGTACTGAAAAAATAAGGAAATAATAAGAGATATCATCACCACCCTAGTTGTTGAAATTAGTTTTAAAAGCTGTACCTGAATTGCCTGTATGTAGAGCCAAAAAGCTGTTATTGGAAGTCTGATAAGTCTTAAACGTACACCACCTATAAAGTGGAGTTCAACAGCTGCTGGGGTACTTGTAGAACATTAATGACCTTAAGTAACTTTTTGAAGATATTTATTTATATATGAAGTGATATTGTGTTCAGTCCTCTCGAATCATTACAAAATAACATGTGCTTAGGTAACACTGCACCAGGACAAGCGCTGGCCCCTCAAGGACTTAGGAGCTTTAAATGGGAACGTAAGTTGTTTTGGAGTAGAGTTATGAACTGCGAGACCAGAAAAAGACTGGCTGGTGAAGTTCCTTCCAGACTGCCACATTATACTTACCAGCATATTTAATTATTTGTTGAGTGCAAAGCATGAAAAAGGGAGAAGAAAAATGGAAGACAAAAAAGGCAGTATTTTGTATTTTATATCAAAAAGCAACCCTCAAGTCATTACTCCTATTAAAAACCTAAAAAAAAAAAACCAAAAAAAAAAAACCCAAACACTTTAAAATTTAAATAAGCTATGTGGCACAAAACATGCCTGCATTTGGCATAGGCAACTTAATGACTCAAACCAACCAAACAAAAACCCCAGTCAATCGGCTGGCTGAATTTCAACAAAGCTGCCCCCTCCTTTTAACTATACAGGGAACAGACCCGGCCTACTGTAAATGTAGATTTATAAATAACTAAAGTATCTGTTCTCAAAAGTTGGGCTATAGCTGTAGTGTGGTAATTGTTTCTCCTCCTTGGCTAATTTGCTTTTGTATTATTTGTATACTGTTTTGCATTGCTTAATTATTGAGCTCAGACGAACCCAGTCTCATCAAAAAAGAAATCATGTTTACGTTTCATAACATAAGGAAAACTACAGAAACCGCATTTCCACACATTTCTGATCATAATCTGAACTGGCATTTCTACACCACAGATTTAAGTTGTAAAAAGAAACAACTCATTAATATTTCATATTTATAGTTTCATCTGACCTCTGTTTGTCTCTTGAGATGAGAAGCAATATTCTTTAAAAAAAAGGGAGGTGTAAACCCAGAACACTTGACAAAATGATAAATTAGTTAGGAAAAAAGAAATGGACTGTACATCTCTCCTCAATGCAATGCGATATCCAAATATCTACAGAGACTCTTCTCAACTCTGCTACACATTTGGATTAATAGTAGAATATGAAAGTAATACAGTTAAATCTGAAGAAATACATGATTTTCATTTTTCCACTCAGACAGACAGGCCCGCTTAATGAAGCGTGGCCAGAGGTTTCTTTAACCCCCAATTCATACAAATATAATTAAAATTAAATAAAACTGATCACCTGGAACTTTCATCAACATCATTTAGTCCTTATGTACAGAAACCAAAGACGAGTTAGTCTGTCTCCTGAATACCTAACTGAATACCTATTTATTTAAAAGGTTTTACTACTCAGTGGAACAGTAAGTTTAGTGATACCGTTTATTTTAGAACAAGCACTCAGTAAGTCACAGTTTCCCACTTTTGATACTGAAGTATTCCACAAGATCAACCATTATGGTTCAATTAGGACCTGTTATCCAAAACACTTGGATTTTAGCACCTTAAATAAAGAGTCAAAGTAACATCTTAGTAGTATCGAATGAAGACAGTTAATAACTGTGCTCATCCTCTGGAAAATGATGTGGACCATACATACTAGGTGCATTTAGTCATTAACACATAGTAAGGCAGAAGGGAAACAATTCTAAGCGATGCATTTGACTGAATACAATCTGAATAATAAAACCTTCCTAATTATACAAAGTCTTTCAAGGAGAAATCAAATTTGCTCCCATACATCAAGCTTCATAGTATTTAAAGCAAATGTTCATTTACAATCAACCATGTCAGTCGGGAATCTGTACCCCAAAAAAAAAATACAATCTGGTTACTAAACATCAGTAAGCAATATGTCTAACGCAAAGTTGAACTCTGTACTGTAACTAGTGCTTTTTCAAAGATTTAAACAAACTTTTAAACCAGTAAAACAAGTTAATTTCAGAGTTGAAGCTATTTCTTCTAGCTCACTGTCTAGACAATGGGGCATACATAACGTTTGCTTCCACAGGCACAGTTCTTTGGCAGCAGTAGCAACCGGAATGGCATGAATCCGACTTTCCCTTTCACCCCGACACCGCTCACGTGGGTACTGTGATTCTGTTAGCGTCCCAGCATCACTTCTGATGGGTACAGAATCTCCTTTCTGCACTGATCTGGAGTGCATTAGCCAAGTATCTGCCTAGCTTCTACCCTGCTTCTAAGCACTTCTGTGGATTTCTGGGGACAGACAGAAGGGGTTTTGCTTATTTTAAAGAAACAGGCAGTCTAACCAGACATGTCCTAAACGCTGTAATTTCAGGCATCTTTGGCCACTGTAACACTATTCTTTGCAATTTTAGGAAGTTTTGCCAACCGAGCCTAGCAAACTGGCTTCCAAGAGAATCTTTTAGCACTGTACGCTGCTACCTAACAGCAGCTGTGAATCAACGACCAGCTTGCATACCCAAGATGGACACAGCTACTACAGATGAACATCAGTGTATTCTGAGATTATATTTCTTCTTTTCCACTTAAATTAAGCTTGTGATGTTAGACACACAGATTTGTATGTTAATTTTAAACAACAACAAAAGCATAAAAAATTACGAACTAAAGTAGTCAATTGCTGGTATTAAACATTACCTTTCCTGTAACTAAACAAATAGCCAACATTAATAAGTAAACTGGTGAATTTCAACATACAAGTCTTTTAACCTCAGTAATCTCTGCTTCCTTCCTTTCCCCCCCCCCATAAAGCCAGGAATTGTATGGAAATTTAGTTTCCCTTCAAGGAACAGCAGAGCAGTATTCAGTCTGGTTAACGCGGCCGTCATAGATCCTCTCTCTGTTTGGTTGCTCGGTTGTCCTCTTTGATGCTATTAGATTTCTTGTCTCCGTCCTTTTTCTTCTTTGTTTTTTCAGGTTTTGTTTTGTTTTTCACTTTCTCACTTTCTTCTGCTCCTTTGCCAGGATAAACCTGACCTTCCAGAGTAACATCCGCACACCTTTCTTGATTTATCAGAAAGTCTTTGATCTCCCAGGCATAACCGCCATCACGTAGCATAAAGATGGCACGATTTGAGCCAACAATAAACCTAGAGGAAAGATATAAGTTAGCTTCATGCCCTTCAAGCGCTACAACGTTTTGCTTAATTCAGAGCACCTCCACAACAGAGGCATACATTTAAGAGCAAGAACCTAGTATTGTTGATGTTGCCTGGGGATGGGGACAAGAGAACAATTTTCTAGCACACTTAATAATAAACTCTATTAAGTTTACAAATAACCAAGGAGGAGTAAGAATATGGAGAAAACTTAAGAACTAATTTGGCACTATGTAAAAGCCACTAATGGACATTAAATTTGCTTTATACACTTACTGCAACCCTTCTCAGCCTCAATTCAAGAGCGCAACATTCCTCTGTTTCACAATGATCCTCCCTCTCTGAGAGAAAAATCACATTTTTCAGTCAGGGGAACAAAAAGCCTTTTGTGGTGACATGTCTTCCAAGTGTGATGTTTTCCATCAAGCACATAAAGGCAAACTACTGCAGCTAAAACTGATAAATAGCTGGAACGTAACGAGACAGAAAGAAACTAGGCTATACATACATCATGCATAAGTGTTAAAAACCTGTGTTGTGCACCACACCAGAATTTTTGTAGCATGACATAAAACGAATTGGTATATAAACTGATACAGAAACAAAGGAACAGTGACTGACCACAGAGGCGGGGAAGGGCACAGGATGAACAGTTGAAAAGATTTTCAGGAAGAAAGAAACAAGGGTTCTGTAAAAGCAAGAATTTTATCCTTGGGTACAACAGCTTACCTTTGCACATCATAGTTTGCATTGAAGAGACTGCCCTGCCACAAGCTAGTAATCTCTTCCGTCTCCTTTTCTGTGGGATTCCCCGACACCGTGACAAACATCATCAAAGTCTTCCCCTTTTTCGTCAGCTTCAGGATGCTTTCAGGCTTGCCTGGATCAATTTTCGAGAAATCTATTGGCGCTGGAGGCCTCTTGTGTTCAGGAAGATCCCCCTCTTCAATGTCATCATCCTTCTGTTTTCAAAAAGGAAAAGGAGGCTTTGAACTCAACTGTTCCACAAAGCTGTTCTTTTTTGAAACTTCCCATTCTCAAATCAAAAGAAACAGTGAGTTTCATCTCAAGATACTTCACCAAAAGTGCTCTTCCCGTTTATAACCCTGCCCTCAAAATGATGCACATGTTGATACCAACAGGTAGAATCTCGTTTTACCGTGTACTAAGAAATATTTCAGCCACAAGGCTAATTGAATACAACTCCATCTAGGCACTTCATAAAGTAACACTTTTTTTCTTCACAGTTCCACAGAAATTGATTAAGTATACAAGATGGACTGAGAAAGTTGCACTAAAAAGCCTCATACACACATAAATAAAAAAAGTCGTCCATCTGCATATTGCTTTTAGAGGTCAAAACTCACTTTTAGGAATCATGCGATCACTTGAGAATTTAATTTTCCTTGCTTTGTGTCTTTAAATTAAAAAAAAAAGGCAAGAATTCAGAATTTCAATGCTCATGCCACAAGAAAACTTTTCTTAAGGTTTTCATGACTTTTCTAATGCACAGATGAAGAGCAGCTCACATTCTGACAACATAATCACCAAGAGTAAATCACTGTTAGAAAACAGAAAGAACACTCTTGATGCCTCTGCTGAGGTCGACAGGCATTTAAATATTTGGAAAGGCAGAATTCAAACTGCTGCCCTTAAAACAGCTCCCGACAGAGAGAGGAGTGAATACAGTGACAACTTACATTGAGCTAGAACTTGATTTCTTAAACAGTATTTGTATCACAGAATTAAAAAGAAAAAAAAAAGGCCAGAAAAACACAGAAGTCTTATACTGCCATTCACCCAAGCACTAGTAAATCAGCAGGAATTAAGGCAGATATTTTAGGTGGTGTTTTGACTTCAAACATTTAGCAAAAATATGCATCACTCCACTAGGAACATGAACTGAAGTAATATCTAAGATATTCAGGAGCCAAGCTTGATTTTTAAATCTAAGTATGGAGTACCTTCTCATCTCCGCACATGCAGATACACAAACTCAACAACATCCTCTTGCAACATCCCACTACAGGGAACATCCCATACCCTTTAAAGGCTAAGGTTTCATACGAGTGACCTTCTTTTCACATCTCCATTACATGGAACTTGCTCTCTTTCTGGCAAGGGTGTTTAAAATTTAGTTACCGCAGAATAGAAGTTGTAGAAGCCTTAGATTTCATCCTTTCTTTCCTTGCTAATTACGTATCTGTTTCAATTTTGCAAGTCTGAAGCATGCTTTCAAGTAGTTCACATGCCTTTGAAAATTCCACATTAAGTGAACTGGGAGCAAAGGAGAGCCCCAGGAAAGTCCCGCTGCCCTCACTAAGCGGGAACAATAGCTATTTTAGAGGAAGCTGGAAAATGCTCATATTGGTAAAGTACTGTGAAAATACACAACCTTACATGATTCAATGAAAACGATTCTCCAGAAGTAAAAGCAAATGAATTCTAATTTTAGGCCAGTTTGGCTAGTGCAAAACCAACTTATTTCACAGTTTTGAAAGAGAAAGGCAGGAACAAATGTTCCCAAATACACCTTACACGATACAGAAATTGACTTTGGATTTAGCAACAACACAATCTAATAACATATATTACTTATTTTTCCCTTAACTATTCAAGTAGATGTTCATAAAGCTGTATTGTTACAGTTTAAATAGAAATATTACAAGAACCAGTCAAAAGCTCCCCTACACGACACTTCTCTTCTTGATCCTGTACAAACTCTCATGCAGGTTTGTATTTATAAAGCTATCTACAAAGTAGAAGACTGGAAGAAAAGTGTAAGCTTTTGCTTTGAAATGTCTAGCAGATTCATTCATTTAAACAGTAACATGAGGCTTCAGAGGGAAAGCATTACATAGACACAGTAATAACTATATATTCCTCCTCCTTCTCCTCCCCTCAGCTCCCATTCTCATGCGTTTCTCATCAATGCCCTGGATTTTTATTTTTAAAAATATTAACAACATATGTCAACCAATTCCTTAGTCTATTCAATAATCTTAGCTCAGAGTCAAGCCTGAGAAACCCTGAGCTTGTAACAATAATGAACTATTTAAAGAATATGACATTTCAGTAACAGAAAGACGTCCGGACAAGAGTCTCAGTTCTGTTTCCAGCTCCTCTGGACCCAAGGCTACTGGAGAGTCCCTTTCCATGAGGAAAATCTCTAGGTGGCTTCTTCCAAGCTCTCGTTGTGCAACAGAGCTGCTGAAGCAACCTCTATCTCTTTTCCCCCTTCCCCATGCTCATTTTCCACTCGATCGCTCTCCCAGTTCACCAGGCAGCCACGCACGTGGTTGCACCAGCACGGTGCAAAGGGCAGCACAAGAGCCCAAAGAGAGCGATGGCTGCTCACCCTGGGAAGGCTGAACCCAAGGATGTTATAGCCACCATCCTCCAATGCTTTTAGACTAATTGCCAGGGAAATAAAAAATATTAGGAGTCATCTCACTCAGTTGAAAGTAACGACACTGGATTCTGTGCAGATCTGTGCCCTGTGCCCCTCACTCCCGAGCATAATTCTTGCTCTTATCCAAATTCATAATGGCCCCTTTGTTTCTCATCCCACCCCATCAAGTCCACTCATGCCCCTTCTTCTCCTCTATCCTCCAGCCACCACCCCCTCAAGTCTTTCATGTTCTTTATGGGTCCTAACTACCATCAGGCAAAATGCCATACAGCCGACCATCCCGAAGAGCAAACAACTGTTAATTGTTGAGCCCCTGCTTCAGTAACTTTTTTCTTCCAGGGCTCTGGCTGTGTGTGCGTCTCCTCAGCGGCAACGCCAGCCCGAGCAGCCAACTCCCCAGCTGCGCAACCACATCTGCACGCAACACGGCCACAAGCGTTTGTGCAGCACATGGTGAACTGGATCAGGGACCTGCTCCAGCGAAAGAGGAAAAACCCCAAGCAGCATCCTGACCCTGCCTGCCATGTGGCTGGAACACAACATACAGCCAAAGAGTCACGACAGCGTTAACTTGAGTCTCCCTTTCATCCAGGCATCTAATTCACAAACTCGGACATGGTCATCCTTTAAGATTTTTCCTACAATGCCAAATTTGGTTGAAGTTGGCCAATATTATCATTTAAGCCTTGATTTTTTAGCAGCTGGGACTACCTGGTCCTTGGCTGATACCACTAAGAGAAAGGTGAACTCCGAGCTTTTTACATAACTTTATTTAAAGTTTTAACCTGGTTTTCTAAGACTCTCCCTTCCTAAAGGGAAAGACACAGTAACAGTCCACGGGATGAACAAGTCCATAACCTGCCAGCCAGGTCCAAGGCAGACATCCTTACTTCTCACAGAAGTTACTTCATCTATATTACACGTACCAAACCTCCTTCTGCACCCTGACTTACAGCTGTAACTGGCGCTACAGGAGACGGATGTTTTCACTCTATTATTTCCTCCAGTTTTTGTGCAAAACATTCTGGGGAACAGCCTCATGGGAAAGAACAAAGGACACCGATGAGTGCTCTGGCATTTACCAGAAGATGATGGAAGAGACAAATAGTGGAAAGAACCAAAGAGTGGCATAACAACCACATGGGGAAAATAGTGATGGGGACCGGTCAAAGAAAGTTAAGGCAGCGGGCTGACGGACAAGAGACAAGAGAGAGCTGGAATTAGATGAAGTTGTTACCAGGAGGAATGGCAAGGAAGGAAACACCAAACCAAAAAAACAACTACATATCTAGTCTGTAAACGTGAAATGATTATTTCTCCTGCTATCCATCCTTTGATCACAAAACGTATATCCCTTAATACCCCAAAACAGCAGACATTTAAGCCAAACCAGGCTGCTGGCATGCATCGACAGCGTGTGTTTGGGGTCGGGCGCTGGGAGGAGGGAAGGGGGCAGCAGGGCAGGCTGGGGGCACCGGGGGTGAGGGCAGCTCCCCCAGCAGCCCACTCTGTGCCCCCTCGCCCCCATTTTGTAACCTCCCGCCCCGAACCCAGAGCCTCAGAGGAAGGGAACCGGCCCAACCGCCCTAGCGCCACCGGGCCCCCGAGATCCCTCCCGCCCGCGCCAGGCCAGGCCCCGGCCAGGCCCGGGGGAACGACGGCCGGGCTGCGGGCGCCAAACCTCCCGCCTTCCCCCGGCGGAGGCGCCGCAGGGCCGGGCAGAGCGGCCGCTCAGCAGCCGGCAGGGCCGCCCCGAGCCGTGCGGCCCCCCGCGCCGGCGGCAGCCGCGGCGTCCCTTCTGCGGGCTCTGGGACGCGCAGCCCCGCCGCGGGTCCCCGGCCCCTCCCCGCACCTCCCACTGCTCCAGCAGCCGCGCCATGTCCGCGTCGTTGTAGTCCCGAATGTCCTTCTTCTTGGCCGGCCCCGCCCGGCGCTTCCCCTCCGGCTCGCCGGCCCCTGCTGCCGCGCACAGCCACAGCGCCAGGCCCAGCAGGGCCCAGCCGCCGGCCGCCGCCATCTTCTCCCGAACCTCGCCGCGGGAAGGCGGCCCCGGCTGCCTTAAGGGGCGGGGGCAGCGGCGGCTCGGGCCGGGGAGGAGGAGGAGCTGGCAGGGGAGAAGGGCAGCGGCAGGGCGGCACCGGGGGCAGGGACAAGGGATGGGGGGGCAGCAACCGCCCTCTCGGCCCCTGGGCGGCTGCTCCGGGCGGGGGGGAGGTTGTGCGGCTCCCGAGCCCCGGGAGCGAGCCGGGGGGTGCGGGCACCCTCCTCCTCCTCCTCCGCGGTGTCCCCCCGCCACGGGCCGTTGCGGGAGGCTCCCGCCCAGCCCCGGCCTGCTGCCGTCGGGGGCCGCGCTGGGTGTAGTCCCTGCAGATCTTGACCCGGTTTATTGAATGAAAGATGGACAGTGTGGGGTTTTTTCCTAAAAACGTAGGATGGACCAGCTCCCGGAATATAAGCTATGCAATTTCTTTTTGTTGCTTTTTTTAAAACAGCGTGACAGGTATCTGCATTCATTAATCTTATGTGGTAGGAACTGGGCCCATTGCACTGTCTTCTGATTTTAACTCGTATCTCGGCAATATTAGGTCTTTAGAAGAAGACTTTTAAAAATAAAGCTGTTTTGTTACTAAAACTCCAGACCATCTGAACACCACAAAAAATTAAGAGATAATGGCTTTTTCTTTGTACAGACTACTTTTCTGTTATCCAAAACAAACCAAATTAGACAGATTGATGTCTGCATAGCCTTATTTCACTCTTCAGTCTTCATTTTTTCTTCATGGAAGCTGTTTTAATTATAAATAGCTCTGTCTTCTGTTTTGCCTTTTAGACTTGGGCTCCAAGAAGTTCAAACTTGGGACTTCAAGGAAGCGCCACAGTAGCTGCTACTGGTAGATACCAGTTGTGGGCAGGCTGCTTAGCCAACAGGCTGCTTTTCCATGCAAGTGGAAGCATTGAAGGGAGAGTTCAGAGCTGAGGAACTAATTCTGCACTGTGAACACTTCAACCCCAATTCTGTTACTGTATATAGTCCTATAATGAACCAGAAGCCCACTGCCCTTACGGGTACAGCACGCAAAGACAAAACAAAAGCAGTCAGTAGGCAGGGGCGTGGGTGCGGGAGGCTTTGCGAAGCCCGGACTGACTTCTGAAATACGGCACTGAAGGGCTACGTAGCTTGTGAACGCCAGGGAGACATGCCACATGAAGCAGCAGCTTGCCAAGTGCACGCAGAGTATGAGAAACCGCAGAGGAGGATGTGGGATCCAAGATTTCAGCACCCTGATAAACAACCAGCCTGGTCTGCAACCCCATCCTGAGGGTTATCGTTTTATAACATTTCAGACGTACTGCCAGCGCGCCTGAGAAACAGGAAGCAGTTAGACCATAGCTATTCATGGAGCTTGTTAAATGTACAGTAACTGAAACGGGGGCTCAGGCAAGTACCTTTCCGAAGCTGTCCAGTAAGTCACTAATGAGCATGTTTGCTCAGTGATTTCTCATTAAATATAATGAACATCAGGTATACTATATCAGATTGCCCTGATTAATAAGGTTTTACTAAAATATGTTTCTGGTAACTTTTGTTATTACTGGATCATGCGCATATTCACTGGGAAAAAAAAAATAAAGACTAAAGATTCAATTTTGGAATGCTGGACTTAGAGCATAAAATATTTTCACTTAATTTCTACTGGGAAATATTTCTTCAATTCTGTTTTCTCTTACTAGAACAAACCAAGCCAACTTTGACTTTCTTTAATATCTGGTGCTACATTCAGATGTGGATCTCAAAAGTGATCCAATTCCCTTTGGTAAGTGAACAAGTCGTTCAGTATATCCAGCACTGCACTGAACAATGCCATGCATTTCCTTGTCATGCATATAAAAGCTTTGATTTGAAAGGGAGATATTTTTCGTGCTTGGCTCTGACCTTGCAACTGTCTCTGTTCAGGCAGATGTCTCTGCCCAAGAAGAACTTGTTCGAAGTGTGCGCCTTGCGGAGTCGGCTGCAGGACGAACACCAATTCAGCCTCTCTCTGTACTCTGCTGTTCTTCTTTCCCATGCAAGAAACAAAAGCAATGCAGCTAGAAATACGTATCGCTGACAGGGGCAAATTAAACTGCATTTTCCTTTTATTGAAGCACACAGTGTTTTCTTCAGACTATCTATAGAATCATACAAATATGCTTTTTATAGCTTAAGCATTTTCATATTCCTTAACAGTTTTTATAGTCCTAGCAGCTAACACTATTACGATTACAGTACAGAACATATCCGGTAATAGATGGCTACTTTCATTGCAGATTGCAAAAGTAAGGTGCTTAAGGCTTTATTTTGTAGCTTAAAGTCCTGTCTAGTCATGCCAGGGAGTGTCTCAAGCTGAGGCTGTCATTTTTACTTTAGCAACACGCAAATTTTATTAGTAGTACTTTCAATTACAAAGTTATGCCTTATCGGAAAGGCAAATCTACCTCCCCCTGTTGATGTAAACTGTTTTCATTATTGAGTAAGGTTGGGTCAAGCTGTAATACGAGAGGATTCAGGATGTTCTAAATTTCTGTTAGTGAAGTTCGGGATTCTCTCTTCACTTCTTTTAAATATAACCTGCATTTTTGGTATTATATTTGTGCAAAATATACTTCCCATACCATTATTTCTTATGAGTTAGGAGAAGAATGTGCATATATTTTTAGCTGCCAAAAGCTCTCTCAAGTCTTTGCTGGAGGTGGGTTTTTGTGTGCAGTTTTCTATTTTAAGGTGGATTCTCATTTGTCACATTTTACTTTTCTTTGCACATACAGTACAGTGGGGTCTTAAAGCTTGTCCCTTGACATTCCTTGGAATGCAAGCTTGGAAAGAACAAAGAACTTGCCTTCATCAAGGCAAGGGCAGCGCCTTCTTGGAAGGACACATAGACAATTAAGAGATTAAACTACCAGGGTCAGAAGATCTGCCCTAAGCATGCAGAAGGGAGAATGAACATGCAAGGGCTACCTGCTATCAACACATGCTGTGTCTGGAAGAATTAATTCATTTTAAGAACCCTACTAATACAAAAGGATGTTTAATACTGGCTCAGATGAATGAAGTGTTGCGAAAGGCAGCCTTTTAGCGATTACTATGAATATCTAAAATGATTGAGGTCTGGTGTACAGCTGTGCTCTTTATACAGCCCGGCAGGCATTCCAACTGCTTTTGCACCTACCGGCTTAGTAAATGACCAGGACAACATTGTGTTAAATAATACAGAAGACTTGCTGAGCAACAGATCCCAGAAAACTTGAAGCAAGTTTTAGGATGACCCAGCATTCAGAGTATTCGTAGCCTGTTTAAAAGCATTGTCATACATTTTACAGAATGTCAGGATATTCTGAGTTACTTTCAGTAAAACAGTCAAAATTAATGTTTTCATAGGTCAAATTAGCTTAAGTACCCTAAATGCTCCCCTGCAGAGACAATCTAATGCATGAGCTGTCATGCAAAAACAGCGCAACTGTTAATTCAGACCTCTGAATGCAGTCACATTCGGAGAAAAACTTGAAGAATCAGACCTGACCATCTTACCGTTAAAAACAACAAGAATATTTCTAAATCTCAAGAAAGGAAAGAAAATATGCTTTTCAATACTGTTACTAGCAGCAAAGCAAGCAAAATATGCTGTCATCTAGAGCATAAACATGTGAATGATTCAGAACAATTTCAGTCCTCAAATCAATTTCATGCATAAAATGAGCACACTCCCTTGCCATCTATTAAGAGAATGCAGATTTTTATTCCAGAGCTAGCCAGACCTTGAATTCCTGGGTCCAGTTTGAAAAATTAAGTCTTTAATTCAAGATTCTCCCAAATTAGGGGTTAATTATTGTGATTTGGACATGAAATACCGATGCAGGTACTAACCTTGAAATTCAGATTCTGAACTCAGTTTTGACCACAAAATAAATATTTACCCTAAATTTATGTTATCCTGTGCATGTGCATTTTATAAATTAAAAGTTATTGACTGAATGGACATGTTTGACAAATGACATGTTAGCTTTGTATCATTACCTATCTGATCAGGTTTGGGGAGGAGGTATGATGCCTGACTGTCTAGTCAGCTGCAATAAAGCTATACACTGTAATCCTTAAATTCAGAAACACCACAGAACGTTCCTGTTAATATTCATCTTACTGCAAAATTTGCTACAAATCTGTGCTGGTTAAAACTATGTACCGGTTACACAATTTAAAGTTACCCCATTAAGAAAAGAATTACATTAAATCAATGTCAAAGAAGGTTTACACAGTTCCCACAGGAATTCCATTTATAGTCTAATTTCCACAATCTAAGTGAAATTAATTTTGTAGACCCAATTTAATTTTAGGTTTACAGGTCAGTTTTGGCACCTACATCTAATGTAAGTAACACGTTACATGAACTTCTGATGAATTAAAGGTGCTGGACTTAAACCAGTAATGATCAACAGCTCTCCTCGTAGAACGTACAGGCACAATGAGAAAAGTGTAGGATCAGAGACTCCCATGAAAACATCTATTAAATTTCTCCCATGATATATATTAAAAAAAAGGAGAGGAGGGGAAAAAACCCAAACCCTTTTGCGTTACAGCTGCAGGACAGAACACACCACCAAAAGTACAATTCAGGAAGGGTGGGCCCTTGCACATTTTGTTCAAAATACTGTGTTCTCCTTTGACCTCAAAAAAAAAACCCCAAAAACCAGACCAAAGAGTCTGAAGAGAGGTCTTGGATTCCTGTTTATGCTGGACCAGTCTTATCAATAGCATTTATCACTCCTCCATGGACTGCTTCTGCATTTCAAGCCAACTGACCTACGAACCTGGCCCTTCTGGCCTGCTCCAGGGCAGGACAGTGGACACAGGCGCTATGGGGCACCCAACGCTCTCCTAGGCGCCAGCCTCATAAAACATGAGGTGTGGGACGGATAGCCATACGTGTAGACGGTAGATGAGAACATGAAGCAGAAAGCCATTATTGGCTGTATCAACATAAAACATGGCACAGCCTTCAATTCTGTGCAAGAGGAGTTTTGTAGCTGCATTTTCCTCTTCATAAAAATGTCTCTTTTCCATGTCAGTGTATTAAATATCCATGGGAACAGCAGGGGACAACCAATCGATTATATATGGTAAGTGGTGAAAACAACAGTAAAATAAATTGTGAATAAAAGGACAACAAAATAAAAAACACTTTTGCTGTATTATCTTTCAGTTGAGCAACAGGAGATAACCAGTATTTTAGACATAACTGAGATATTTACATTACTGGCATCTATGTAATAAATTTTTTCTTACTTGTGAGATGGTGTTTTTATCTCTGCTGTATTTAAAAAACAAAACCACATTGAAACACCGAGGTTAAGCCTGTCTGTGAAAGCCCCCCTATTATTCTAAAAGCTAATTACTTATACAAAAAATCATTTTCAAAGAAGAGAAAACAAAACTTGTGACTGTGTGTGCATTTTGCTGTCGCAAGTGACCAGTTAACCGTTCCTCCAGGTTGCTAGCTGTCTTTTTTTGCTACACACAGAGCAGTTCTCAGGTTGCATCCCTAGTGTATCAACCATGATTACCTCTGCAGACCTGAGACAGACCCAGACCTCACAGTTTTAGTCTCTCATGAAGTAAATGACTCTAAGTACTAACCACAAAACACTTACTTAGCACCAAACCATTTAAGACAAAATAGATCTTGAAAACAATAAACCAGTCAACACACTTGCCTTTCCTTCTGTATGCCTTACCAGTCCATTGCTGCAGAGAGGAAGGCCCAGCTTCTCCCAGCCTCTTCTGCAAAGTCTGCCCCTGTGTTAAATTATTTCTTCCATCAGTCTCTGCCAGCTTTATCCTCCTCTGATTCTTAGTTCTCAGCCTGACAAACCAGCTGCTGCATCGGAATTGGAGCTATCGTCTTGTAACTACCACCTCATGGGTTTAGTCACATATAGCTGACACAGGGGAACCACTGAACTGCCTTTTATTCCTTCATCAGCTAGCTCCCTGTTAAGTTAGATTGATATATCTATACAGGAAAGTAATAAAAGTAGTATAACCCATTATGTAGTAACTTCCTCTCACCAACCTGGCCACATACCGTGTTCATAAAATTATTACAACCTGGTATTCTTCAGCTATTACTCAACACTGGGTACACCCACAAAAATCAATTTCTCCACAAAAAAAGATTTTACTAAGCAATAAAAGGGCCAAGTCCTGTCAGATGATTCGGGAAAGAAGACTTCAGCCTCCAGTTTCTGTTGTACTAAGCACAATGCAAAATAAAGATGAATGTGACGAAAGAACAGCTCATACAAGTAAGCCAATCTTCTGTACACTACTAAGCCACATTAAAAAGCCTTTTAATCCCTTGTATCTGACAATGCCTGCTGCTTTGAGCCCCAGAGAGTTATTTCATTCAGACTCTGTCAGTGAAATCGTTTTAAAGCCACCCGATTTTCATGTCTTCTAAGTCTGTACACCAATTCACAGAGCTGCCCAAGTCCTGCGGGTCACCTTTGGACTCAGCAGCCATGAAATAAATGGGTGTGCGCACATTCTCCTTGAAAGAGCTGTGCAAAAGATTTACGAAGGAAATACCCACCCCAAACATCACCAAGTTTCCTCCTAAACCACACAGACACATCTACTGGACCTTTAAAGCAAGTAACTAGCTGATCCTCAATTCTACTCGAATTACTGGACCCAAAAGAATCTGTCTTCAAGGCTCCCTTGTACAGTAAGACCATGTGTTGCTGGTCAAATAATAACCATGGTAAACCCAGACTATGAGTGATCTTGAACCTAGCCAGGCCAGGTGTACTTACGAAGCAGCACTGCAGTGTGTAGGAAGGATCTAACAGGCTGCTGCTCCAAGAAATGCCTCTTCCACGGTGAAAATAACCAATTAAGGTGGTATTTTCTACATTTTTTTTTTCCAAACAGCAAACCAAAAGCTATGGTCAGGCCACTCCTTATCACACATTTCATATGTAGAAGAGCTGAACACCCAGGGCGACTACTGGAGGGAAATGACATTGGGCAACGAGTGCCTCGGAGACAGACTGTCCACAACCAACACCTGCTGCATGGCAACAATTACAGGTTTTGCCCCTTGCTAATACTCAGGCTGGTGAGCGCTGGACCAGTCTTGTGGACGGATTGAAGGAGCTCAAATAATATTTGCTGTATATTATAGCAGTTACTAAGAACTTTGGTGGCCCTGTCAGCTGCTAGGAACTGCCATGGGTTACGGCCTAGCTGTGTTTCTGGTGTGGGCGGCAGGGAGGAAGGCTGGCAGAGGAGCCACGGCAGGAACCGTCCAAACGAAGGATCTCTCTGCATTGTCCTTGGGGAATGGCACAAATCATACAGAGCATCGTGGCAGCAGCATCTAAAAATGGAAAAGATTATTAGGTCATTTAATGCCTCTTCTAGCCAGGGGTGAGACCTACGTTTTCTAAAATGAAGTCTTTCAAACCCTAATTAAATGTAGTCAATCCTCATTAAAAATAAACTAGGGTAATATTTATGAGAGGCATTCCTCGTGCTACATAATATCTCACTGCCCCATTTAGGGACATACCTGGAAATATTTTGAAATACAGTTCAGCTGGCTTCTGCTGCCCATTGATTTTTATTTTTCAGAGTATTCCAAAATCATTCCTATTTATAGTTTTGAAAACGAGTTGCTGGCAGTAAGCCAAAATTGTTTAGGCCCAAATCATGACCTTTCTTTAAACTGCTATAATCTGACTCAAGTAAACAGAAGTTCCCTCACGCTGTTTCTGTGAGGAGGGGTGGGTGGAGAACTGCCATTATTTTTGACACACACAGAGACCAGTGTCTGCCCCTTTCCTCAAGCCTGGCTCTACAGCAAGGGCTTCCCCTGCCCCCCAAGAGCGTACGTCCCGTTAGCCCTCCACGTTCACATCTGTATTCATCCTGCCCACATCTCTCCCTACAAGTCAGTAGAGAAGGCGAAGGGTTCCTCTAGCTAACGGGTGAGAATGCGTGCAAATAAACTTGTCTGAAGCTCTTTAAATGTATGCCATCCATTAGCTGGGCTTTGCTTGTGCCAGGACATTGTTGGATCTGGCCTGCGAGGGAGCAGTCTGGTCCAATTTTCATTTGTATCAAGGTCACCTACAGCCCTGCAGCAGTACGAATGTAGCAGGACGTTAACTGTGACTTGGGACAAATGTATTTCTGGATTTCTGTAGCCTGCTAAATGCATTGTAAATGCCTCAAATTAAGAGGCTAACTTAAAAAGCGAAGTCTCTACTATTTAGCTACAGCTTAAGCTGCAGCAAAATAGGAAACAAATGTAAGATGTGGTTTCAACATGGACTCTGATTATTTAGGATTACGGGGATGGAGATGCTGCAGAACAGCAGTGAATCTGATGTGTGGGACATCAATATTCTCATCACCGCCATTTACCAAACTATATATTCCTTTTGGAATCATACCAGCAGCATTAAACCCATCTTCGTATAACTTGTTCCAGCCCAATTACTAATTTTAATTTTATTCTTGTTTAACGGCATTTACTTGAATGCCTCAGATTTACGGAGCGTAACATCTCGCTTTTGACAAGAATCATCTAATAAAGTTCTTGCTGTGCTGCAGAATGGAGACAGGCCAGGGGAGAAAGTCTTTGCAGAGGCTTTCCGTGCACAAAGTTAGCGTCAGTAGGTTTACATTTTCCCTGCTAAATTCTAACAAATGGTAACCAGTCTTCAAAAACGACGACAGAAACATGAGCAACACATAGCAGATTCGTTTTCATTGGTTTAAAAAATGGGTCAAGACCAGTGCCGAGGGAAATATTTCTATGTATGTAAATAAAGATGTAGTAATACCCCATACCATATTTACAGCACCAATTATGGCTAGCAAGCAGCTGGGCTTTTTCACTAAGTCGAAGCGGAGCCAGCCGGAGCCCCCGCTGACGAAGGAAAGCCCGCTGTCGTTACCACAGTGACACTGCCTTTGCTCCGTTACCGCGCCGGCGGAACGGGAACGCGTCCGTCCGCCAGAAGCCTGCCAGCCCGCACAGGGCGCTCGGTGCCGCGGCCCCGCCGCTGCCAGCCCCCTGCCCTGCGCCTCCCCACGGAACCCCGCCGGGCGGTGACAGGGACGGGGCGCTGTGGACCGGACCGTCAAACTCACCTGGCGGGCAGCGCGGGGCAGCGGGCCTGGCGGGCGCAGGCCGCCGCGGGCAGCGGCACCCGGGACGCCGGTGCCCCGGCGGGCGGGGGCGGAGGGCGGCTTCTCGGTTCCCCCCGCGGCATCTCCTCCGTCTGCGATATCCGACTGCACGACGCCCTCCCGCCCAATCGGCGGCCGCACCGGCCCCCCCGGGCTGAGCTCATCCGCCTGCCCCTCTCCGGCTCCGTTTCACTCTCCTCCCGCCGGCCTCTCCCGCCCGCCCGCCCCGCGCTCGCCCCCACGCCGTCATTTATTTATTCAGTCGGCCCTCTTTAATCTCCCGCCCGGCGGGGACGGGGCTCGCCTCGCGCCGGCGGGGCAGCGCGCGTGTGAGGGGGCGCGGCGGCCGTTGGTGCCGTTGGTGCCGTTGGTGCCCGGCGCGGCCCGCGGCCGCCGTGCGGGCGGGCGGGCGGGCGGTGCCGGCCGCGGCAGGGCGCTGCTGCCCCCTCCGCCTGGGAGGAGCGTGCGGCGGCGGGCGTGGAGCGGGGCGGCGGGGGAGGGCAGGATTTAAACGAAGGGCGGTGACACCGCACAAAAGATTTCGATAGGCTTAAGTGAGGTTACAGCAAAGGCAACGGGGAGGGGGGGAGCCTCCCTCAGAGCCATGCAGCGTCTGGCTGGCAGATCCGCCGCAGCCGCCTCTTCCCAATAGTTTGTCTGAAAGCCTGAGAAAGGGAATTTAAAAGAAGATTTCCTTCCCCCCCCATCTTTTTTTTTCTTTTTTTTTTTTCCTGCCTTTTTTTTTTTTTTTTCCCTGGGAGTTGGCGACTCGGCCAGAAAACATGGCAGGAGGAGCGCAAGGCCGGGCGGGTCGCAGCATCCGCGGCTGTAGCCCGGAGCCACCACCCTTGTTTGCGGGAAGAGCCTAAGTTGGTGCGGCGGCGGCCACAGCGGGAGCCGGGCGAGGAGGGGCCGGCGGCGCCGAGTCTGCGGGGCCCGGGGCGAAGGGGCATGGACCGCGGCGGCGGGGAGCGAGCTCGCAGCGGCCGCGTGAATGATCGAGGCAGGAAGGAGTGAGGCAGCGGCAGAAGGAAGGGGAACGGATCCCGCCCGCCCGCCCCCAGCACCCGGATCCGGTGGATCTTTTTTTTTTTTTTTTTTTTCCTTCTTCTTTCCCCTGCTTGCTTTTTTCTTTTTCCCTTCCCCTCCCGCGGTCCCCGTGCGCCCCTCCCCCCCCCCCCCCGGCCCGGTTCCCCGCGGTGCCCCCTCTTCCCCCCAGCCCCGGCCCGGCGGCGGGGTGCGCGGCGGGGCTGTGGCGGCGCGGGGCGGCGGGCGGGCCACACCCTCCGCGGCGCTTCCTGCGAGCCGGCGGCGCGGGGCCGCGGCGGGCGCGCCGGGGGCGGCACATGGTGCGCAGCCGCCGCCCCTCCGGCCCTTGCGAGCTGCGCCCGGCTGGCGCTCGCCGACCGGAGGAGCCGGGGACGCGGTAGCAACTTGGAGGGCTGCGCCCCTGCCCCAACTCCGTGCGGCTGCCGGGCGTCTCTGAGGTATTCCGTCTCGTAAAGGGAACTTTGCGCAGGATCCCGCAGCCGGGGAGCCGGAGGAGGTGGTGGAAGGGAGGGAAGCCAACGTGCGAAAAGGAAAAAAAAAAAAAAAATATATTTTTAGGTAAACGATGCCGGAACGGGGCCCGGGGGCTCCCGGCGAGCGCCGACCCGCCGCGGGAGCGCCGTAGGGGCGAAGGCTGGCGCCGGAGCGGGGCGGGCGCCCCGGCGGAGCTCGCTCCCCGCAGCAGCGGCAGCCCCGGCGCCCAGAGCCTTTTCTTGCCTCGCGGCGATTAATGGAATGATGTTGCGGAAAAGGCAGAGCGATCCTGCCGGGCTCAGTCGGGACTGCTCGGGCGGCGGTGGCAGAGGCGGTGGCAGTGGGGTAGCGAGCGGCATGCGAGTGCCCCCCCGGCGCTATGGCTAGCGGTGGCTCTGGCAAGTCCAGCAGCGAGGTGTCTGGCGGCGGCATCCCCAGCAGCAGTTCCCTGCAGAGGAAGAAGCTCATCTCTATCTGCGACCACTGCAAGATCAAGATGCAACTGGTGGCCGATCTGCTTCTGCTGTCGAGCGAGACCAGGCCGGTGAACACAGAGAGCCTGTCTGTCTTCGGTGAGTCCTTTGAGAAGTGCAGGGACACGATCATTGCCAGGACCAAAGGACTCTCCATCTTGACCCATGACGTCCAGAGCCAGCTCAATATGGGACGCTTCGGGGAGGTGGGAGAAAGCCTGATGGAGATGGGGGAGCTGGTGGTCTCCCTGACCGAATGCTCTGCCCACGCTGCCTACCTGGCTGCAGTGGAGACTCCGGGGGCCCAGCCTGCTATGCCTGGCTTGGTGGATCGCTACAAGGTGACCCGATGTAGGCATGAGGTGGAGCACGGCTGCGGGGTCTTGAAGACCACCCCTCTGGCAGATATGAGCCCTCAGCTCCTGCTGGAGGTTTCTCAGAACATGTCCAAGAACTTGAAATTCCTGACAGACGCCTGCGTGCTGGCCAGTGAGAAATCCAAGGATAAATTTGCTAAGGAGCAGTTCAAACTCAGTGTCAAATGTATGAGCACCAGCGCCTCTGCCCTCTTGGCCTGTGTCAAGGAGGTCAAGACTTCACCCAGCGAGCTGACCAGGAACCGATGCGTCTTGTTCAGTGGACCTTTGGTGCAGTCTGTCTATGCTCTGGTGGGCTTTGCCACTGAGCCCCAGTTTTTGGGTAAAGCTGCCACCATTAATCCAGAGGGCAAAGCTGTGCAAACTGCCATCCTAGGAGGAGCCATGAGTGTGGTATCTGCTTGTGTGCTCCTGACCCAATGCCTCAGGGATATAGCCCAACACCCCGAAAGTAGCACCAAAATGAGCGATTACAGGGAAAGGTTGAGGAACTCAGCTTGCGCCGTCTCGGATGGTTGCAACCTGTTATCTCAGGCACTAAGAGAAAGATCTTCACCCAGGACTTTACCGCCAGTGAACTCCAATTCTGTGAATTAACCCCCACATCTTCTGTTTAGATCCCAGTCATTGCTAAAGGAAAATAATATCCCACCTCCTCACCCCTTTTTTGTATACCAAAGAATTTACCTGGATGAGCCCAATCCTTTGATTTCATGTGGTGAAGAAGCAGAACAGCATTTTCAAACTATACGTACTAACAAAGGTAGCCAGTTTTGGCTTCTTTTTATTTTACTTTAAAGTCAAGCAAGTATCTGTAGATAAATTTTCCTTTATTCAGCAAGGTCTTCACACAAATGGTAATAACAACTGTTTAAATTTTTTTTATATTTGGGGAGGTGGGGGTATCTTAAAAAAAAAAAAAGGAAAAAAAAAAAAAAAGCTTTAATCGCGCTGGGTGCGGTTTTTAAAGTTTGTCTTGTCTTGTCTTCCGAAATTTCCCTTCTAAATTTTACTGTTCGGTTGTGCAGGAAAAAGGTTACCTCAGTTCTCACTCATTTAAAAAAAAAATGAAAAAACCCAACAACACATAGATGGTGGATGTAGCTACTATTTTGTTTGTTTTTGTTTTGTATGACTTTTTTTTTATTTTGCATCAAGTGTTAGGTTAGAAGTGCATTTGGTGTGTAGGAGTGGAAGGACTGGAGGTTGTGATTATGTTTTCCATGTGTTGATTTCCAAACTGGGGGAAAAGCTACTGTGAGTGTTTAAACAAACAAACAAAAAAATTACACTATAACAAAAGTGATTTTTAATTTTTTTTTTTCCAATGTCAGTTTTTATCTTGCATGTACTGGAGTATTTATTTCATCTATTAAAATGTTATGTTTCTCAGATGTCTTTCTGTGAATCTCTCTTAATACTTGAATAATTGAACAACTAGGCCTGTTTGCATTGTATGTCATTTTCCCCAGGGAATGGGTGGTACAAATGTAACTAGCTCTAGACAGCGGCATACAGGCTGCAATTCAGTCCTTTTATTTTCTTAAATACTGTCCCTCCCGCAATACCACCCCTCCTCCTCAGGACGCCTCTGACAGAGATACTCTGTAGTTGTATTTATGGAAGGCTGGACAGTGCTGCCTGCATGGGGATCGCTCTGGCTGCAGAGTGCTGGCGGCTGCTGCAGCGGGCATAGGCTGGCTTTGTTTGTCTGTATCAGCGTTCTGCGTTATCTTTGAGAAGTTTGTGTATTTTAACTCTTGCAGATGTTGTGGGCCATCTGTGTTAAATTTGTGACTTTCCATATTCATTTGTTAAGGATTTCTTGAAAAACTTTACCCTGCTGGATAGCCCTGCTTGTTCCGTGTGTCTGCTTAGGAGTGTGATGGCTTGCGGGAGCGGGCCCTTTGATTCCTCAGAGGTTTGTGTTGGAGCTCCTCAGCACAGATTTCTGTCAGAGTAGTTCTAGTTTGATGTTGCCGATAACGGGGATAGTAAGCAACTTTTGAGGCCCAGTCCACCTCCAGCTGAATTCCTTGGGAACTGTGGACCTTAGGGTATACTGCAGCAGTTCCTGTAACTGCAACGATGATTTTTTTTCAGCCTGGTCTTTGTGGACCTGTGGGGTCTGTTGCCTTCTATATGTTCCATGAAAGGTAAAGAGAAGAGCAGGTCTTCTGGCAAGGAGGCTTTGTTTGTCTGCCCAGCTCCATTGCATAACTGTTTGTTGTTTGGTTTTTTTTTTAATAGGTCCGCAAATTGAACAATTTTGAAAGCTATTGGAGAATGTACCTTAAAAATGTTGTTACCATGGTTTAAACCTTTACTGTACAAGTACTGTCCTGTTTATTCCTTTGAAGAAGTAAACCTTTTGGGTTTGGATATGGAACAGTCCCAGAGTAGTGAAAGGTCTTCCTTTCATAGCGTTACTGTTTCTCTTGCACGCGATGCTTTTACTTAATTTCAAAGAGGAGTGAAACATTACCGGGTAGTGGACAAATACATCCTGTCAAAGGGGATACAGGCTAAGCTTAGATATCCATATCTTCAGGGTTAGAAAAAAATAATTCCTTGACTTAAGTACAGTGGACCCCAGTATTAGGTTTTGTTTATTTTTAAATGAAACTTTTCTGGCTTCAGTGAATTATATGATTAGGGCTTTTCTTTGTGAAAAATCGGTCCAAGCTACATTCCTCTGGGGTATGATTGTCTCGCTACGTTATCTCGGATGCAGTATAACCCTAGCAATATATGCTGCAGGGGCACGGATGCCCGCATCTATGCGGTATAGTTATAAAAGTCCTCTCGCTATTTTTTTCATAAATAAATAAATATATACACACGCTGTTCTAACTTTTTCTTAGATGCCTCCACAGGTATTTCCTCAGGGGCTCTCTTGCATGTGCATGCGCGCGTTTTCCCATCTGGATGGCAGGAACAGCTGTAGGACTCCGGAGGGATTCATAGGTGGCCAGGACCATCTACAGGGAGGTCCTGTGCCTCTGTAGCGTTTGCGGTTGTCTGCTCAACTATCCTTTGTATCTCCTCCCTTGTAGCATGTCTCCGTGGAAGCCGAGATACCGTCCCAATCCACCCTTCCTTCTTTTCCGCAGTTGCGCTGAGGGGCAGGAGGAAAAAAGGGATAGTAGCAAACGTAATGCTTTCAGGATGCACTATCTTCTGTGGCTGCAGACAGGAGGTGAGGAACCGGCTCCACCCTTCCCCTGCACAGATCCTGGCTGGTGCAGAACTTCGTGTGGGACGTGCGGAGATGGGGCTGGGGAGGCTGCGGGGCAGTGCTGCTCGGGGAGGGTACAGGTACTGGGGCGGCATCCCTTCGCTCCAGTTCTTTTAAGTTACCGTGACCTACATTTGTGAGGCCTGCTTCCAGATACAAACCAGAGGATTCTGAAGGGCAGCTCTGCAGCATGTCTGACAAAAAAAAAGTAGCGTCCCGCTGGCTCTTTTGATGTTTCTACTTAATAATTTTTGGTGCTGCTGAACTAATTAGATTCTTTTTGATTCATTTATACATTATTGAGGTTATATGGATCACAGAGCCTCCTTATTACCTCTGCATATGAAAAGCAATATATTATTAATGATGATAGTGCCAATTTTTGTTGTGGTAAGATTTTGTTTTAAGCGGTTTAGTGCAATTTTTGTTTTGAACAAGGATACTGCAGATTCTTCCCCCCTTTCTGATTATATTTTGAAGTGAAGTAAATGCATACATATATAAATAAGTATGTATCTTCTTTTTCATTTTATAACACTGAAGGAAAACAACCTGCTCTAGATCTCCCTTTGCTTTAGAGGTGTGTCGGTTTTATAAAATAAAACGTGAAATGTAGCCAGGCCATGATTTTAGTTAACAGGCTGATTAAAAAAAATATATACACAAACAGTAAATTCACCAAAGTAACTTACTGTAACATTTTCAAGTAACAGTAATTTTAACACTTCAAAATATTCATTCTTTTCTTTACAGAGTAGAACTTGCGCAAAGGGAGCTATGCACTCCCTGGCCTCAGCTCAAGAGAGTATCTGTCAAAATCCATGCTGTTCATATAATTAGCACAGCAAAGTTAAAAAAAAAAAAAAAAAAGAAAAAAACAAGGGCTTTTGATGCAAACAAGTACAACTGTTTTCATGCACTCTGAGTAAATGATCAACAGGAAAAAGTCCATATGTACATAGGCACATTGTGGCATATTCTGAACTGAAAGAGTATGGTTCCACTACTAAGTGTGAACATATGTACATTTTAAATGCTGTAGTGTCACATTTATAAATATTGAACCTATATTGTGATAATTTATTTGGAGGTATGTATTCCTACAGAATATTAATTCTGATATAAGATGTTATTTCAATAGGTATATTCATGTTGTTCGTTTACTTTGTACTTTCTGGGACAGAAAAAATACATAATGGACTAGTTTTCAGGGTGCAGTTGGAGGCCACATCGAGGTCACTGATTATCACTTGGCATCGTACTTTAAGCCCTTGTTGCCCAAATGCTTACACCATTTAGGTCAACAGGTAGTGTCAACTATTTCAACATAGGCTTAGACAAGCACGAGATGTGATTTCTGATCTGGAACCGCGGTGATTTTCACAAAAGAAAACTTAATATTTCAGGGTGCTAATATCACATGTGTCATAGATCTGCTCTAATAGTGCATTTAATAAAAGGGTTAACTTATTTCTAAACACATTATGCAGTGCACATTCGTAGCCAAAAAGAACACTATCCCCCCCAAAAGAGAATTAAGCTTATTTTTTAAATGTAAGATTTTTTTAACAGGGAAGAAGTAGTCACTTTTTGTATTGTCTGTGAATTTGATATTGCCTCTTGGTTGCTGCTTCATCACAGTGAAGTTCATTATTGATTTAATACAGCAGCTGAGTCTCGGAATTTGAGATCGGAGCAATGTGTTTTCTGATTCTAAAAAAAATAAGTTCTGTAAGACAACAGCAAACTAGCAGCAAAATGCTATTGAAAAGCAAGTACACTGTTTAAGGGAACTTGCAAATATAAATCCATGTTATTTTTCAAAACTAAGAAAAAAAAGACCATGGGTCAGATAATTCCCTTCACTTTTTACCACAGGAAATGATCAAAGTAGCAGAAAATCTGCTCTTTTTGGCCAAACTTCTGTCAGAGACAGAAGGGGTCGAGCCAACACATGGAGTATGCAGCCTTGCAGCAAGAGGGGATGTGGCTGATGGGAAAGGAGGTGGAACCAGAGAAAATCTGTAGGGTAATACCTCCTATTAAACCCACAGGAATTTTCCTATTCTAGATAAAACAGAGGCTGATCCAATAAAGCGAATTTCAAACACTGCAACCTTTCTTTCTGGGCTGTTAGATACTTGTGAATGAAGATGTGGGGCTAGGAGCGTTTGGGATGCTCTGTGTCGAGCAGCTGTATTGCTGTAGGGAACCAAGGGCCTCTAGGGTTGCCCTAAGATGTTTAAGAAGTAGAGACAAAAATGTGTACCTGCCAGAACGGTTTGGTGGGAAATGAAGGGGTGTTTTTTTTCTTTCTTCCCTGTCAGGCTCTTTCTAGACTTTACAAGCAGAAGCAGATGGTAGGGACCAGTACATTTTACTTCTTTGTTCTTGCTGCCTGTGAAAGGTGCCAGATGGGCAATGATAAAGACAGAAATTCTCTTCCTGTAGCCCAGGGATAGTGAAAATGCAGAGCTTCAAGGCTGCCCTATCCTCCCAGGATCACCATAACGGGTTTTTTTTGGGCCCACTGGTTTCATTCTTCGACTTTTTGCCGAGAAACTGACAGAAAATCCCAGTGGCAACTTGACAGGGGCATCAAGACCATTAAAATACTTCACATAGGACACCAAACCACCACCAGGTTTGGAGCATTCACAAACGGGCCAAAAAATATACAGGCTAGGTATGAAGTGTAAGGCCAGATCCTTCATATGAATAACTTGGAAAATTAAATACTATGTACTTTGAGAGGTGTTTATTTACTTGGGGAATTATGAATTATAAACATTTTTATTTAAGAGTAGTTCAAAGGTATGTTTCATTAACATAATTAGCAGCAGTATTCTGAACCATTTTCTTAATGAAGACGGATATCTATGGACATGGAAGGGCCTCATCCATGACTCAGTGAAGTCTGTGTCATTAAATATTAATATTTTCCACAAACTGTTAAAATGTTAGGGGTCATCTTGTATTGCAAAGTGAGGAATTATATATTGATTTTCATCAATCTGAATCTTTTCGTAGAACTGTTTTTATTGTACTAGAGTCCTTTTAACCTAAGGGTTTTTTTGTTTTGTTTTTTTAAAACCACACAGTGTATGATGCTATATTCCGACAAAGTCAAAAGCAGCATTTCAAGATTAATGCAGAGATTCCTGGGGTCTTTTGTCAGTTTGCCAGACTCTTGTTCCTGTTCTAACTTAATTTTTTATAATTTCCTTTTATGTTAATAAAGGCTTCTTGTGGCTGTAAAAGTTGAAGTTGTCTTACTCCATAGACAGCCTGGTTCTTATGTAGATACTATTTAGATTATTTAGAAATCCTGCTGGTTGCCAGATGGAGCTCTTTTGGGTTTTATGTTAAATACTTGGAAAGCTAAATAGCTTGATTCTTCTCTCTTCCCTCCCTTCCTCCCCCAACAAAATAAATAAATACTTGAAAAGTGATTACTAACAAGCTGCTTAACTTCAGTTTTAAAATCAAATTAGTTTGAGGTGAAGTGACTGTATGAGATACCTCAGAGTAGTCGGGTCTTGGCAGGGTTTGACTTACCTACCGGGATTTTAAACCAACAGTTTTTCTCCAGGTTCGTTTGGGCAGCAGGAGCCTGAACTTTAGTCTGAGGATAGAGAATCCTGCAAAGTATAGAACACAGCCCTGAATCCCGCAGTAGCGTTTCTTACAGGATCTGGACTTCAGATGGAAACCCCAAGACGGTCTTAGACTGCCGTGGCTGTTAGGATTGCTGGAAATAACTTGAAGGGTGTGGTTCAGTGGTATGCTAGGCTGCTGCGAGCCACTTGTATCCCTGAATTAGTTTAACCAGCCTTCGGATGACCGAAAGTCTCTGCGGTAGCTCCTGTGTCTCTCGCCTCCCTGCTCTGAACGTTTAGGTGAGCCAGTGAGGAGGAGAGACTTGACATCAGGTTCTCCATCGCCAGCGTGGAGCCCTGAGGTTGTTTACAAATCAGACCGTTGGCACCGGGAGCCCCTACAGATGCCATGTGGGGTGGTTTGAAACTGCTTTTATTCCCCTGACCTTTGGGGTGCTTCACTCTTCAGCCCATTCGGTCAGTTGAGTTCACAGGGTCTGCATCAGCAGCAGAGCCAGGCCAGGTCTGGTTGGGCTTTGTCTGGATTTTAGCAGTTGTGAGGCTTCATTTGGTTGAAATTCAAGCAAACTGCTAAGTCTAGGAATGTTTCTCAAAAGAGCAGTCAGTGCCTCTTGGGCACTGTGGCGTTGAACTGAGGGACCTTCTGGTTCATACTCAACGTATACAAGGTGTTCCTCCAGTTCATGCAGGAGGTGCTTGGGAAACACTGGCAGTCAATGTCCCGCTAATCATAATTCTGTTGTCATCAATTGCCAAATGGTCAAGACAGTAATTTTGGCCTCCAGGGTTATGTTTTTAAAGTACAGAGTAAAAAAAAAAATGCTATTTCCTAGTAAATTCTTTCAGTATGTATTGATTCTGTCTGGTTCACATTAAACATAGGAAGTCACTTGAATTGGTAGGCATGCTGTTCAGGTGTATTTTGGCCCCTGTTCGCATTCTAAACATGCATACTGTGGAAAAAAGTGAGAAAAGTCAGGTAGATCTCGATGTGCAGCATGACAAATTATAGGCCCTGTAGCACAAGTGGCATGCAGTTAATGCTCTGGTCGTATTTAAATGCTTCAAATTTAGTCGATGTTTAAAAATTTACTTTGTGTTTAAAAATTTACTATGGAATCAATCTGTTCTGGCAATGTTAGATTCATAGTTCAAAAACTTTATCCCCTTTTATCGTCTTAAAGTAGCCATTAGTCTGAAACTTTTTAATCTCTGGGTCTGGCTTAAAAAACAAAAAGGAAATTGAGGCCTATAGTTCAGTTTTAATATTTTTGAAAGCTTTAAAGCTAATGGGTCGACCTATTTTTAAATTACAGAGCATGGAAAAATACTGGGTGTATTCTTTTTCATGTTGAAGTGAGCTATTGTTTCTGTGCTCATAATTAAAAACTCACTTTATAGAAACTCAGATTGGTCCTAGGCATTGTGAGAAAATCTGTAAGCAAACCTATCTGCATGTCCTTAATACTGACTTTAGGCATGAACTCATTCAGAATCTGTCATCTTGTCTTCTCTTGCGACTGTCATATTAGAGGAGTTTGTCCCAACAGCCTGTAAACGGAGCTGGTAGCATCTGAACAGGCTGAAGAGCAGTTGTTGAAGTGAGTGGTACAAGCTCCAGAGACACGAGCACTATCTTTCAAACTTCAGAGATATGTGCTGCTGGCTAGGGCACTGCAGGTTGTAATACTCATGAAGAGTTACAGTGAAATACAGGACTGAAAAAAGCTACGAGCAAGAGAAGTTTGTTTCAAAGTGAGGGTGCAATTTATAGGTTTCAAGGAAAAAAAAGTAAAATACTTTGTCAGAACCATAAGAGTATTTAGGGGCTTAACTCCACATTGATTTTTAGTGGGAGCTGTATGTCTAGTGTTTTGTGGACCTGGTCAGTTGTGATGAACTTTGAATGCCTGTGGTTTTAAAATTAATTATAGGATGTTGGTGTAGAATTTTACTGTGAAACTCTATAAAGCTAGGAAATTTGCAGCTGAAGTACAAACGTGGGCCATAATTCTGTTCTTACCATCCTGACCTTTCCGTATGAGTTAAAAGCTCTTGTTATCCTTGCATACGCCCTGGCTGGCAAGCAGCCAGAGGCCCAACTCTACCTCATTTGTCTCTTATGGTTGCCAGATGCCAGCATCATGCATCTTACCTTCACATCAGAATCACAGATTTCACCTCCCTCTCTCCACCCTCTGCTCCCGGTGCAACACCCAGATGTGGAACAGAGATCCCTTTGTACTCTGTGCATGTTATCCTCATACAGGCCATATACGTAAAGATAGTTCATGCTAATTGAGGTCCAGATCTCATTAGAAACATACCTGTTCTTTCTGTATGCAAATTCCAACTACCTCAATACCACATACATCCTTTCAAATCCTTGAAGAGTTGCCTGTAATCCATATTCCCTGGAACTGTGTTTCACACACAGTTTGTCAAAGAGCTCTAATGCTATTCAGAAAAAAGGGTAATCTGACTTCAGGTATTTATGAGGTGTTTTTTAGTTGGGGGGGGTGGTGGGTGAGCTTGGATACCATGAGATGTAGGTTAGTGGCTAGCTTAAAGTTGTAGCGGCTGTAGGTGCCAGTTTCCCAACAGAGTAGCATTTGGGCTTTGTGTGGCATTTTCTGTCTCTCTTTTAATTAACTATACTGTTCTGCTAACATTGTGTAGTGAGTTAGTCTGCAACTTTGAGTTCAATAACAGAGGTAGCATCTGGATTTACACTGCTCCGTAAAATCTATTTATTGATGAATCTACTATAACTTTTCTATATTGGACCCTGAGGCTTCTTTTAAAATTTCTTGTCTTGCCACAGGTTTTTTGTTTATCAAAATTACCTTAATTTTCTCTCCAACTGGAAAAAAACCCCAAACAAACAAAAACCCTACTTGGTGGATTTATCCTGTCTGCATTCTATGGACAGTTTCAACAAACTTAGATGAAAATCACTTTCTTTGAAAAATAATTTTACTCCTAAATTTCAAAGTCATAGCCTGAAACTTGTGAGCATTTTGTTTTGTATGTGATTAAAACCACATCTGTTCATTGGGGTAGAACAGAAGAAAAGGCATGCTTTTCTGTCTTGGTACATAAGATAACAAAAGGCCAAATGTTCTTCTTTGGTTCACTTACATGATTGTACCATAGTACACCAAAACGCCTGGCTGCATCGATATTGATGTTTTGGACACTGAGTATCCTTTTGATTACAGGCCCAGCACTTTGCAGTCACTTGTATTGCGAAAAAAAAAATCTGCTGAAGGACCCTGTTAGTACATTATAATGTTCTGTATTATGTTTGGTTTTGTTTAAGACGAGAAAGCTCAAATCAGAATTATGTGCCAATTCCTACTCATTTGGCAAAGGAATTGCATTAATTACATCTTGTTTTCTGCACTGTGTCATTACAGAAGAGAGAGCACATGCTGCACTTGTAAGGGGATGAAATAATTCACTTGAATCTTTGAAGCCTTTGCTGTATTTTTCCCTTTACCTTTGAAAATAATGGTGGGCTGTAGAAGACTTTCCCTGGATGACAAATATGCTTTGCAAATGTACAATGGTGCTCAGAAGGTTGAGTAAAACAGAGTTTTAAAAACTAGTAAATCTGTCTGATAGAAACATGATAAAAAAAAGTCAAAGTACTTTTTGAAAGCTTTTCCCCAAAGTATTATTGTAGGCGTCGTTTTACCTGGTTTTGTTGTTATATTCATTTAATATTACTGTTGGACATTTCCTCCCCTATGAGATGATTTTATAAGATGGACTGATTTTACTTACGGAAGATGCAGTTGCTGACTGGTTTTGGATCCTTTTTAAGGCTGTGACCTGTGAGATGTTGCATGTCCTTCCTTGTAAGACTGCGTTTCACTGAAGTGATCTGGAGTTCACATGAATCACTAATGTCCAGGGAAAATCACTCCTGTCAAGAGAACAAGCATAAAGAATGTTCAGAGCATGTCTATAGGAAAATTCTGTAAGATAGACAACTCTCGTCCAATAACTCTGAACTAGCCCCTCTTCCTCAAGAATATTAATTTAATGAGAGTATTTAAAGAATTTCAGATGCCAAAAACATTGATAACCTACATGATGCATGAAAGCCTTCCTTCATGTTTTGCTTCTGTTCGTAGTCTATCTATCTAAAAATAACAGTTTAAATGTATTTTTGTGGCAAAAAATAGCAGGGGTTTTTTATCAGTGGGGAGAAAACAAAGCGAAAGCCTCTGTTTTGGTTTTCAGAAGTGGACTGCAAAACAATCAATATCCCTTTTGCTCATTAGATGCTGTGTAACGAAGTTATTCCACTGCTTATTGCACTCCAAAATACCTTTTTACTGTTGATTTGCATTGACATCCAACAGTTTTATTTTAGAAGAGCCCTCAGCTTGTTTATGTGCTTCAGTCATATCAACTGTATATAAATGCTTCCTTGGAACTAAATAATCCTGGTTAATGATAGAGTGAAATGATATTAAATTTATTTCTAAGGGAAAAAGCTAGTGCTTTGCATAAGTCAGATTGACGATAAATTCAACCTAGTAATTTTAAAGGCTGTTGCATTTATAGTGATGAGTTTGAGGACTCTTGCAAGCCTGAAGCATATTATTTTCAAACTGTTTAATTTTACCACCATTCCAGAGAGTACAGAATTATCTCTTCCAGACCAGGTTATTTGGGAATTGAAGCCTTTTAGAATATGCTTAGCAAAAATGATCCAAGCTAGATCTAGTTTGCAGGGTGCGTCCTACCTAGAGATGGTAGAGATGTACAGGTTTAGCATGTTGTGAGGGGGGTTGTTGTAATGCTAGTTAAGAACTGCATTACCCGAGGTTGGGGTATCTGGGATTTGTCAAAGAAACACAGATTTTTATTTTTTATAAGCGGCCTTTGAAATCTGTTTTTGTGGGTGAAAGCCCCAGAAGCTTTTTATGGTGATCTCACCTCTCTTTAGTTCTTCCCAAATATTTCCATTGCTTTTTTTTTTTTTTTTTTTTCGTATTTTCTAAACACGCAGCAAGTGCCCTGTGCAAATATGACCCACTAATACTGGTAGCAAATCAGCTCCTGTTTTCAGCGGGGATAGAGTTTATGTCGTGGTTCTCTTCACTGGATAAATTCTTTGTCTCTAGCATCCTACCTGTACTGTTAGTCTTGATGGATGAACTCTGAAAACAATGACCTTGGTCTTGATCTCAATAAATGGTGTAGCTATAGGGATTCTTTCAGACAGATAAGGATCAGGTGTGGTAGGTGCAGGTATGAGGTATACAGGTATAAACACACACACACACAAAGGGGACTCCTTCCTAAGACTTGACCTTTCTTCCCCACACGCTTCTCTACAAAATAGTATATTTCTTGCCTTCAAAGAGTAATAAGTACCGTTGGGAAGACAGAGTCTGCTGGGAAGGCAGTTAACCATTAAACAGAGGCCCTGGATAGACAGCAGATCTACCACATTACTACTAAATACTTATGAAATACTAAGTGCTTATTAAATCACTAAAAATCTGCATCAGAATTAGCAGCTAGCTGAGAACTTCTGCTTGTAAGCAGGGACCTGCATGGAAATATATTCAGTAATAAGGTAAATGGTTGTCATCATCATGCCTTGCCAGTGATATTGGGTTTCTGCATGTTATGACTAGGGAAGAATGTGGAAACTTGTTTGGTCAAAAAGTATAGGTCAGTTCTCAGGAAAGAAAAAGACCCTTCCAGAGTTAGCTTGGGTTAAGCTGATACATAGGGAGATGCAGCTCTCTGATAATTAAGGGATTGTAGAGCACTGTGAGTCACACTACCTGTTAAGGGCACTTGGGCCAAGTCTACTTACAGTGAACCTTTCTTCTTCATCAGAATGACAGCTTTATTGTCTCCCCCTAGGCTGTTACATATCTTCACCTTTCCATATGTAGAGGGCTGTGCCTTTTCTAAAAACAGAGATAAAAAATAATGCACCTCTTTCCCATGAAGTATGTCCCACCAGTCATTACTTTCTTGTTGCTGTCTCGGTCCTGAGCATGGCACTATGTAATACTGTCTAGTGATGCTTTAATTTTGTCTTGCTTTTTGCATTGTCACTCACATATTCCTTAGTGTACATCATCAGACTAGGAGCCATTCCTCATCTCTGTTTCTATTTCTCCTCTAACGCTTCCAAAAAGTCTCTTGTACTGACTTAGAAAAACAGCTGGAACTGCAGCATCACTCCATTTTAATCTGTGAATTGTGTTAGCCATTACATTGGTTCCACATGATGCTTGGGTGGAGACATCAGTTAAAATTCCCAACACGGCCAGTCAGGCCAGGAATTGCAGCTCTGTGTAAGTGGTGGTGACTTTCTAATTCTTGATTACATTATGCTAGAAAAGAGGATTGTTCCCAGAGCAATTTACCAAGAGGGGAAAAATGGAAATACTGTTCAAGGATGACCTTCCACCCCAGTGATCTATTTGGCTGGCATCTGTTACTGCTCAGCTTCTCCGTCATGGGTTTTGCAGTAGTCTAGTGCTTTGTCATCGCTACTAAGTGGAAAACTCCTGAGCTCACTAAACAGTTTGTGAGGGGTTTGGGTAATGGCAGATGGATTTATGAATGCAACTGCAGAACAAAGTGCTCGTCAAGTTACTTGAAATAAACATGGGTCCTATTTGAGCAGACTTTAAATGCATCGATTCTAAAAGTTTCTTCAATCTGAAGCGCTATTCCTGAGGCCAAGATCCTGAGATGGATAAGAGAGAGGAAAAAGAAGAGAATTACTTTGCACCACTCCAGCATGGGAGCAGGAGAAGTGTTGTTGCGATTGTCTCCAAGAGAGAGGCAGTGCTGTAATCCTGTTTCATTTTCGTATGCAGAACTTGAAAAGATTTTTCCTCGAAATGTGTAATGGGACTGTCAGAAAACAGACCACTCCCCTTCCCAGTAGTTTCCTGCTGAAGTCATTTAAGGCCTCTCACAGCTTTCATCTGTGTAGGCACTGAGAACTCATGGGCCAAGATTTTTTTTTTTTTTTTTAATGGAATACAAGCAAAAATGAAGGGCTTTAAAAAAAATCATTAGGAAAGAAAGTTGGAAGTTTCTCTGCATGTGAAGCTGGCTCACTGCTTAATCAGTTTCTCGTTTCCGTTCTGTTTCCGTCAATCCCAGTGAAGTGGATCTAGGTGTTTTTCTTGTTTTAGGTACTGCTAAAAGCATGTATGTGAGCTGCCCAAAGGGGCGGAGAGAGAAGTTGTTCCTTACTTCACTTCTGGGACTGTCTGCTCAGGGCTTTACACAGGAGGTGACTTGGAAAGGCTTGTGAATTCCATTTACTGTGCACTCAGACCTGATGATCGTAGTAGGCTGAACATATAAAACCTGCTCTGCAGGCAACAGCCCTAGCGCAGTAGCTATTTAAAAAAAAATATTCCCTTTGTGGAGCTGGCAGACAGCCTGCATTCGCAAAGATGGGAGTTTTTGTTGGTATATATGCCATGTTTAACACAAATGAACAAGGCAACGTGCTTTTAAAAGAAGCCATTACTACCCTGAATAAATGGATGCTACTCGGCATGCATTTTCTGGTTGGACTCAATTCAAGCCTCCCATTCTGAAATGGATAGTTTTTTTGGATTGCATTCACTTGTCTCTCAGACAAATCTGTAGTGTGGATTTGTTCCTTAGATGAATGATACACATTTCATCCGGTTTCTTTCAAGTTGAACTCTGCCTGGCACAGGAATGATAAATGTTTTTTTCTTTCTCCTTCTGTCTAGAAGACCATGTTGTATTGTGAGAGGTGAACTTCATTCCCAAGACAGATGAACTGCATTCAGAGGTGGATTTACTGATACATGTTTGTAATGCTACAGCAGTGCCGTAGGCACTGCATCAGACAGACATATATTGTGGTAGTGTTGAGCCTTAGTCACACGCCACGTATCAGCCCTTTTGTAAAGCTTTAATTGGAAGTTATATGTCCTTAAAGCCTAGAGGAGTCCTCTCTACAGAGAGTGAATTTTCCTATTTTCTTTTACTACTAGTCTTTGGGCGTAGTGATGTACATACAAGCATTTCAGCCTTGGAGCATGAAGAACTTCATGAAGTTAGCTGGCCATTATAAATTACATATGCATTTAAGAAAAGAAAATGCTAGTATTTAAGTAGGCCGCCAGCATGCTATGAATGCAATCCACTGATTAATATGACATTTAAAGTGTGTATTTGCATTTGCTATGAAATTGTGCATACCCGATGTGTAATTTTTTGGAGTTTCCTTGATCCAGTGGATAGGGAAGCTCGGTGACATGAGTACAGGCTAAAGAACAACTTCATGACTGCTTTGAATTAAACTCCCCATCAGGTCCGGGGATCAAATTTGGGACTGATGAGCTAACTGGCGTACTTGAGTTTGCTCCAAGCATCTGACCCTTATCCTGCAGTGCCAGCAGGCTCTGAGCACTGCCTGTCCCCGTCACCTCCCTACGTCCCATCTGCCCCTGTGATGAGACCATATGTTTGAGGCCAGACAGACAAGGCATCCTGTGGCCTTTCTGGTAAGGGCTGACACGGCACTTCTAGATAGTCTGGATTCAGGCTGTCTGCACGGGCCACCTGGAAAGGAGAAGCTGGGTTGTGTCACAAAACCTGTTTCAAGGAGCGGCCATCTCAGGTACAGTATAAGCAAACCTGCAGGGCTATAGCTATGGGCCTGTTTGCGCTGAAAACTTATCCAGCCTTTCCTAAAGCTTTAGATCCTTACCTGCTTGCTAAGGTTTTTTTTTGTTTGTCTGTCTTGTTACTGACATGCTTCTTGTTGCTTAACTACAGTGTCGACAAAAGTTCTTGTCATACTGAAAACAAGATTTGAACTGAATCCAAAGACTGTGGAGTCGGTGCAGCTGTGTGATGGGGAGGAGCTGGTACATGTTTTCAAAGATTTGAAACTATTAAGCATATATTCAAGGGAATGGCATCTGAAATGCTTTTATTTCTGGTGGTAACTGATGATTTTCACCAAGTACAGCTTTGATTCTTACTATAAACTCTTGTATTAAGAATCTAAGACTAGCCAATTCTACTTTGGTGAGTTAGCAATAGTGATTAGAGATGCCTGGTCTATTTTATTGTGGTACATATGTACACCACCAGTATACGTTAACAGTAGGAAGCATGTCATTCAGAACCCATTCTGCCAAAATCTGTCTGCCGTTTGGCTCCTGATGTAACGGATGGCACCAGCCACAACAAGTCCCCGGTGGTGACCGAATGACCAGTCACCACCTAGTCTTAGTGCAGCAGCATTTTTATACAGAATCCCTTTCTGTGTGTGAGAGCCCCTCTAAGAACCAGCAGCACACAGCTGGCTCAGTACCTGAGGCGTGCAGTGTACAGAGGCGGCAAAAACCTATACAAGCAGTATAAGCCATCCTTTCTAACAATAAAACAGTTCGAGTTGCTGGCAGAAAGTGATAAGAGTGTCAGTGGCTGTTTAGATTAGGGAAGGATCGGGTGTGTTCAGCGAGGGGGATAGTGTTTGTTTAGGTTTTCCCTCCTGGGACTAGTTTAGTATTTCAAGCACGTTTGGGAACTTTTTTTGCTCAGTGGGCTAAGATATGAGCTGGACAATGTGTATGGATCTGAGAGAATAAGACTTAACAATGCTTCAGAGAAAGTGATTGCATATCCTATAATGCTAGCTTTGTTTCTGGGTGCCTGTATAGACTCTCTCGGTATTTGTTCCCTGACTTTTCTTTCAGCTTAAAACACACAAGAAGATGCCTGTTTCAGCCTGTTGGGGCTGACAAAATACTAAAGATAGACAAAACCATAGAGTAAAATGCAGCTGAAACCAGTCCTGTATGGGGAGTCCCTATGTGTGCTGTATCAGAGGGAACAGCTGGGATCTGCTACTGACAACACTACTAAACCCATGTTTTTTCCGTCTGTCTGTATGCTTAGTGTGCATGCCCTGTCCAGCAAAATTGAGAGCTGCGACTTGTCTCCTTTTTATTCACTGTCTGTGGGAAGGTTATTTAGAGCGGCATTGTCTGAGTCACTTTGTCACAAGCTAGTGCTGTATGTAAAACTGCTCCAGGAAGATGAGGAGCAGCCACAAAGGGACATGCTCGTACAAATCACTATTCAGAGATCTTGAAACATAAAAACACATAGCTCTGAAAGAAAAGGCCAGGACCCCAAAAATAATTGGCCAGAGTAATGGAAATTGTTAAAAGAATGAATGGGAGCAGCCACAACCATTGCCAAAATCATTACGGTCATCAAGCTGAAAAATGAGCCTGGCAGCAGCAGTACATCCAGATGGCCGAACAAGACTTACTGGTAATCCATCCATTTGCCTGATTGGAATCTCGTCCACCCACCCAGCTCAGGGAGAGACTCCAGAGTAGCCCCAACGGGGCTCCCAATATCACAGGCACTGAGCTCCTCTCAGTCTCTGAGGAGGACTCAGCCTCCTCAGCAGTCAGACAGCCACTGATGAAGCCACGGGTTTAGTGGAGCCCTATGTGCAAACATTGCATAGTGATGTTAAACCAGGTTATTTTTGAACACGGCAGATCCTGTATTCCGTGTGGCTGGCCTTAGATGCTATGTATGCTGCCAGTATGGCTAAATGCGTGTCAGCAATTAAGGACCCCAGGAGGTCTCTCTGAAAACTGATGTACAGGCTTGTGTAGCTCGCCTTGCAACATAACTTTCCCTAGCAGAATATGATTGCTGTAATATGGAAGGGAGTTTTGCTCTGCACATGCTAAGTACCCTTATCTCTCAAGTGGCCTGACTAACATAATTAGATTAAACTAAGAGGAATTGGACCTAACCTTGTCTCTAGCTTGGATTTCGCCACGCCTTTTCAGACCCAGAGAAAGGACTTTGAGCCCAAAAGCCTGCCTGTTCTTTCCAATTATATTAATTGGCCTAATAAAAATATTATGTGTATGTTCTCTTCCTACAAACTCTTCTCTCTTGCTACAATACAATTATTAGTTCTGTCCTGGAATGATTGGCATGTATGTAAATCAGAATAAAGGGATCTGACCCGAACTGTTAACTAAGTTAAAAAAAAAAAGAAAAGCCAAAACACTTACATATTAGTGTAAGAGCCCTTAGCCAGCTGACTGAGGAAGAAACCCCCTCCCCAGTAACTGAGCATTAGGGTTGGGAGCCTGAAGTCACTGTCACACAGATGATATGGGAGCACACAGAGCACAAGTCCTTTTTCATAAGTCAATCTATGGCTATAACTGTGATGGAATTTGCAGCTTTTTGTGACCAGCTCTGCTCCTCAGACCAGCATTAGGAACAGGGCCTGACTCCTGCGGTGCGGAAGCAAACCTGGGTGAGGAGAGTCTTCCCAGCTGGCATGGAAACAACCAACTTTCCACGTAGAACTCAAGGAGCTTGAAAGTGGTCCTGACTCTTAATACTAAAAACAGTAGAAGCAGCTGTTTGTTATGGGATTGCAGGTTATCACTAGTTCACACTGACATAAGCCAGTTTGATGGAGGAAATTCAGAGTAAGAAGCAGGCGAAAGTAGTGCAATAAAAATAGAAAAATGAAGCATCTACTTCTCAACATGTGTTTTTCGGTTGAGATTAAGAGGCAGAGTTTAAGCTCAAAAAGGCAGAGATGGAAATAATGAAAATGTCGCTCCTGTTATTTCTTCTTTTACTTCTTTGTAAGAGCTACAATTTTTTAGTTCTTTTTCTGAAAGCTGCCATTAATGTGGCACTACTTATTAATACAGTTAAAAGTCAAATCCAGGTGGTTACCATAATATTAAGTTATCCTCTCCACAATTCACCAGTCCTCTTAAAGAGACAACTTTTTCCATAAAGCATCTGCTTTATTTTGTGACAAAACTGTGGCTATTTAGTGTCTAGCTCATTTAAAAAACTACTAGCAAGGTAGAACCAATAGGCAGTGACATTACAGCAAAACCCACTATCTTTATTTGTAACCTTTTCTATGATACTAATATTGCAATATTATTTCTAGTTCACATTGACCAGCATCCTGATAACCAATGGCAAAAACTTGATGTGGTAACAACAAACACTGGAATAGTCAAAACTGTCCTAGATGTCCTTTTGCAATACATCAGCACTATCAAGTGAGGTGTGTGTCAGCTGCATTAGCAAAGTAAAGGTGCCAGGGACTAGTTGTCACTTCCTCTACTATTTAAGTAAACCTTTAAAAGACAAACAAACTTTCCCTTTACTATGGAACTGAAATATACTACAGAATGAATCACACCAAATAAATAAATGCTTTTGAGTTGCAATCATTCCCTATTGAGCTGAAGTGGTATTATGCTGGTTTAATCTCATCAGTTCCAGAAAGCACGCACAAATGAAAAGAAGTGATTTTAACACTTTAGGAGGAGGAACTGCAGCTTGCACAGAGCATACAGCCAAAGGAACAGGAATAATTTCACAATGACTGAGCTCAAATCTATGCCAGTTTACAACTTCCACTACAATTAATTTCATTTCTTTACTTCTTTCCTGAAAAATTAACCCCGCATGATAACCCCCATGCATTTCATCTATCTGCAGTTTCCACAGTATTTGCCACTGAAGAACTCAAAACACATATAACCCTTCTGCAGTTGAATCTGATTGCCAGTAGGGCTCCTACCCACCTTCACAGGGAAATTCAACTTTTACTCCCATCTGCAACACCCATCCGACTTAAAGGGTATCAATGAACATATGCAACAAAACTTTTGAAATGGTCATTTGGAGCACAAAGGCATGCATAGGAATACTCCCCACCTAACACTGAAACACAATCACCTCTTTGGTGAGCAGCGTAAGTATATGACAGCTTATAGCAACACAAAATAATCATCTACTTAGCCTAGAGCGAAAATTGAAGCAGTGGGAATGTTCAACATTTGAATCAGCATTTGTTGGGAAAACATTTCTTTTGTGACGTAGAAACCTTATTGACTGCAAATATCCAGAACTTTGATAGTGCTGTACTTAAAGCTGGTAAATTCAGCAATAAGTACTTCAACACTGTGACAAGGACAGCGATTTTGTTAATAGCTGGAGTGAGCTGGCCGCATGAGAATGGCCGTTGTTCCTGCTGATAGTACCTGTGCACTTCTGGGAAGATTTCTTCTCATAAACACCAGATGACTTCTCTGTGAAAATTTTTCACGTGTACAACAGGAAGCTCTGGTCCTGCAAAACATATATATTCTGATGAGATTGTAGTCTGAGACGGTGGAACAGTCATGACACTAATTTGTCACATACAGTTTCTATGTTCTGCCTGAATGAATCTCTCTTTAGACTCAGCTCTGTAGTGCTAACACTTTGAGGTCTGAATTTGTTCTTTTCTTTTCTTCTTAATATTCCTGAAGAGGTGAGGTCTGATACTTCTCTTCATGTGGAATAGCATCTAATTTCCCAAAATGTCCTCTTGATTTGAACAGGATCATTTGGTATTAGACATACCATGCAGATGTTACGATTAGCATTTCTGAGATTTGTCTGTGCTGACAAACAATTCTGCCAAGGAGTTTGCTCATTAAAACAGTGGTGAAAAGCAAATCTAGGTGAGACCTGAATGCATTTAAATTAAGTTTTTCAGTATGCTTATGTAGAAGATTTTCCTGTATTATTGTTAATAACACAAAGGTGTATTTCTAACATTATTTAAAGGCCAGTTTTTCATTGAGTTTGGGATCTATGGAAAGTCTTTCCTTAGTAAAGACAAACAAACAAACAAAGAAATCTCTTTTCCCAGTGGTGCTCATTACTGATGCAGACTTGCTGTCAAGTTGCCGCTACACTGCAGAAAGATGCACAAATCAAAAGCCTTCATATACTGGAAATTTAAAAATTTAGCAAGCAGAATATACAATTCATGTAGCTAGGAACAGAGAGCAGGCACCAAAAAAATGGAAAAATCTTGTCAGTTTTAGTTTTTGTTAATATAATTTAAGAAATTTAAGAACACTGTCTTGAAATATTATGTACTGCCAGATTATCTGAATTAATTTCTACCACAATAGCTGCCTTCTGCTTGGAAAAAAGTACATGTTAAACCATTGCTATTATATATATATTTTTTTTTTAATTGGAAAGCTGCACAGAATTGGTTGCAATTATAAAATTTCAGATCAAACTGCTTAAAATGTAATTCTGTAACTAAAGAATGTATATGTATAAAATCAGCAATGTTGAAAAGTCTAAACAGATCAGGTTTCATAGTAGCCAATTGTTCACTAGTAAATATGCTCCACCTCTCTACTAGGAAGCAGCAGATGAATTCTTGCAATTCTCTTTGTAATTCTGATCCAAGTCCTTCTGAAGGCAGTGGAAAGATTTCGATTAAATCAGCTTATTAGGACTTCATTTTACATGTGTTTGTCTCACTGAGATGAGTGCTTATTTCATCTTGTTATTTCAGGGCTTCCAGTCTCAACTCTACTGTCTATAAAGAGTTGGGGGTTTTTTTTTGAAACTGAGATAGTATATTAAAGAGAGGACTATTGGACAGCAATAGACATTTGTTACTGGTCCATGGCAAGATTCCAAATTCTACCAATTCTAAGAATATACTTTCAATAAATTTTAAGATAACAAATCATACTGACCGCAAAAAAATGTCCTTAGGTGACACCAGTAATGAAGGAGAGTCGCTTTTGACAGGCAATTCTTGCGCTTGCAGGTGTGCTCTCACAAGGCTGGGAAAGTCTTTATTTTTGGGGGTTTCCATGGTAATGTTGGCAGTCCTAAATGGAAACAAAAATATTTAAAAGGAGATGTTAAAAAAAAAAGCGTGATTCAAATGTGACTGAAGGTTGTATTTTTTTAAGAGTAGAAAGCAGAAATGTTGTTGTACATGGTTTTAAAAATTCTATCTAAATTAAATCCAAAGACAAATTCAGGCACATTTTTATAAATTGTTGTGGATTTGGCATCATAAAAAAACACTTTAAAGGAGGCCTTGTAAGAATCGGCAAACACAAAATGACTCCTTTCATGTTTTGTTTTCTGAAACAGGCAGCTATTTTCTACGACTTGAATTTCCATACAATCAGAATAATTTTTGCAAGGGTGAAAATGGTTGCTGCCGAAAGTACATAACACAAAAATCCAAGCAGACTTCATTTATCTTAGAAATAGCCTTTAAACATTTTGAATGCTTAAAATGAAACTTACGCCGCCATCTTAAAAAGAAGTCTGCAACACTAAAGAGAGATTTTTACATTTACTTTTTTTCCTCCTGAAAATGAAATCCCGTAAGAAACTCTGCGCCTGCACTGCAGCGGGGTAGATAGCTTCAGTGAGTGCTCCCTGCCGTGCCTTGCCAACCTCCAGCAAAAGAGGGCACGGGCCCCTGCAATGCAGCCATCGTTACGTGTTTCAGGAGAAAGGGTCTAAATGGCTTCTGGAGCTACAACCAGGCATAAGGCACTGGCCCGTTTTGTACAGTGCCCTCAGGAGCAAGAGCCAAAATGTCTGAGACAACGATGCAAATGCGAGGGCAGTCCTGGCACTGCACTAGCAAGCCCATGAAGGTGGCACAGATCCCCAGAGACCTCAGGAAAAGGCGAGGGGAAGCCACCTCCTTTCTGCTCTCACAATAGGCTGGGAAGAAGGCCTGAAGTAGGAAAATGTCGTGTGTGCCTTTCCCTTTGCTTGCCTTTGCTTCGGATAGAAGACAAGCAGTCAGTCAGATGGCCCAATGCTAAGGCAGTTTCAGGGACCTGCTGGCAGTGCTATTTATACACCGTAGTTGAAAAATAGCACTTGAAAGTGCCTCTGCTATAAGGTCGTGGTTGACAAAAAACAATTCCGCATCTGTGAAAAGTTCCAAAAATTGCTTTCCTCAGTGTAGAAGGCGGATATATATTTGTTGAATCAGGCCCTTAATTAGGTAGGATACAAAGGGCTTTCTCCCCCCGCGATACTTCCTGCTCAGCAACAGCGTCCCCCCGCTTTCTGCTAACCCTGCTAAAATTTGGTGTGGGATTTTTTTTTTTGTTGTTGTTATTTATTTCCACAAAGATACTGTAGCAATCAGCAACTGATCCCCTTTCTTCCCCTCTCCCCCTTTTAATTTCAAATTTTTTTCAGGCCAAATTTCTTCCCGCTTACTTGGGCTGGTCTTTTCATTAAAACAAGTTCTTCAAATGACCCCCAATCACTTGCCCTTCCTGTCCATTCTTGGTTATGCCAAAGCTGTTAGTTCACAACAGGAAACCAATAGCTTGTGCTATCAGGAGACATTTCCTTCACAGCACAAAACGTCTGAATAATAATTTCAAGCAAGGCTTCACCCATTTCCTGTGGAAGGGGGGAAGTTTGCCTATCCCAGTCCCTCAGAGCTCTTTGTTTCCATCCCTTCGTGACGTAATGCTTTCTGCATAGGGAAGATGGATCATTTTCCCTTAACAGCACTGAATTTGATATCCTGTGTAAAGTTTTGATACTGCTCTTCAGCAATGAAACATGTAACATTTACAACTAATAAAAAGTTATCCTCTCGCTTATACTTGTGGTGTCTCTTTCAAAAAAAATAAACTAAACTTTTGGTGTCTGGAAAATAACTACAATGAAAACATGAAGGCTAAAGATAGTCTGGTTTATTAAATGTGCTACTTGCAGGTTATTTAGCACTACAGCTCTGAGTACTGCGTATCCTCCCAGCAGATAGGAGAGCCCTCCTGGTATCAACTCTTGCAGAGCACCAGAATGCCCCAGTCTGAAACGTCCAGTGTGGCACTGCATTTTACAGGAATACTGCAGATATAGATAAACTAAGGCACTGACTCAACGCATCAATTAAGCACGTGCTTAACTTCATCCCTACATAGCAAAGCATTCACTTAAGCAAACACTGAAGAGTGACTGACTTTTTTAAGCTATATGCTGCAGCAAAGCCTTAATATAATGGCAATGCTAAATTGTTAAAAAGGGAATTAGCAAGCAATGCACGTTAGCTCTTCAGTGCTGGAACATTTAGCGATATTTAGGATGCATAATTTTAGGCAAAAAATGTGTTAAGCTATCCTTTATCCAAACGAAGTAGGCACAGAAATTGCTACGTATGAGCTACTTTTTTCCATTGAACCCTAGTGTGGTGTTTCTTAACCTATTTTTGTTAAATGATGTGACCTGGAATCAGGGTATGTGTTTTATTTAATTTTCTAGAGGTTTTTTTTTAACAAGCTTAATAAGGGCTTGTGAATATGATTTTTTTTTTATCACCTGTTGCAGGAAGCAAGACAGCTTAAAAGGAGAATTTGTCAAAGAGTTTGAGGACCTTAAAAATAGCTTTTGTCACAATTGTTATTATAGCGCAGTCTTAATTACATCATTTGCTGTCACACAAAAACCATAATAAATCTCTCTCTCCATTATTCTGAAGACAATAAAATTTTTATTACATTTGCGTCCTCTGTGTGTTTGTCATTTGAAATGTTCAAGCCAACATGAAATACTACGTCTCTTATTTAATTCATTCGTTCCAATCAAGAGGCCTAGCAGAGTCAGCTTAGCGTTTTCTTCCCTCCTTTAACAGGCATCGCATGCATTTCCTATTGTCTGCCACCTCAGCTGGGATGCGCCAGGTAGTAGGCACCTTCCTTCACGCAGACTCTAGTCATGTTTGTGTTAGCTAAATAAACCATTTTAACACCTCTCCACTAGGAGCTGTGTTTAAGAATAGTAGCATTGTGTTTCAACATCTCTTGCTTGAAAGGCAGGAAAGTGGTTTTCTTGCTGAAGGTCGGCAGGACATTTGCATTTCGTGTTTTCCAGTCCATTTCTGGATGTACATTTGTCAGTTATGGACCCAAGGAGCAGAATCTCTGCACTAGGCAGATTGCGCCCACACTTACCACCTTCGGTCCTCACTTTCCCCATCAGTGACTGTAAAATGTGAGACAATGTCAGTCTCTTTATATTTGTTTCAGAGGAACTGTAAGAATGAATTTTGTTTCACTTCAGTTGGGGCTGAGGAGAGTCCCTCTTGGTGTCTTTCACAGATCAGAAAGCTGTTTCTGAGGAAAAAAAAAAATCTGTAAAATATTATTCAGTCCTTTTTCTAATTGTTCAACCTTAAACTGGGACATCTTGTTGAAAAGCTTCTTTGAAGGTGATACCCCAAGGCTATTACTGCATCTTGCTTTTCTTTTTTTCCCTTCCTGATTTTGAACCCTCTTTCATCCGGGCATTTGCGTATGACTAAGTTACATTTAATTGCCTAACAAAGCCCCCACTGGTTGTTCATTCAATGGTTTGTAAGGCCAAATCTGGAAACCCTTACTTCATTCTGGCCATCTGTCTGCAAAGCAGAACAACAGGTGAGCTGGAGGATGTTCTGAGAAAAGCAATGCAGACAACTGATGCCCAAAGAAATCAGCTACTGTAAGACTGGACATGCTGAATACGTCTAGTTGTGCCTAATGGCAAGAAAAGCTAATGACAGTGTTATTCTACTGGCTATTAGGCAAATACAAATGCCAAGGTATAAACATGCATACTTAAGAAAAAAAAAAATCAGGCCGATCATCAGAGAAAGCTTCCTGTCAATCCCATATTTTAATATCACAGAAAGATCTTTTATAGCAACTGTGGGAACACAATGTCCTTTTCAGCCTGTAAAACTACATCTGTAAAGCACTCTGAAAAGGTCTGTGGGTAATACCACAAACTGGCAAGAAGTGACATGTAAGTCCCCTTCTTCCTATTATTAACTTGTATAATACTGTGTATGCTTCAGTAAACTTCACTGAAAATCCCATGAGAATGGGCGTTTGTGCAGAGTATTTATATTTTGCTATGGAATAGATCACAGAACTCCGTCCATCTGTCAAAACACGTGAGTAAATCATGCTTAAACCTAATTCTGTAGTTGGTGAGCTGAGATGCAGGAAAATTAGGAAACTTGATGAAGTCCACACAGGAGTGAATGAGAAAGAAGAGGCTAGTGTGGCATAGTCTGTTAACTATTACAGAGGCCGTAACTGCACATACCAACTTCTGTGACAGAACACACAGTGCTAGTGTGCAGATGGTTCTAGACTTCTCTATATAGAGCAGCTCTGTGGAAAGGGACCTGGGGGTCCTGGTGGACAGGAAGCTCAACATGAGTGAACAGGGTGCTGCTGCAGCCAAGAAGGCCAATAGGATGCTGGGTTGCATCAAAAAGAGCATCACCAGCAGAGATAAAGAAGTCATTATCCCTCTCTACTCGGCGCTTGTCAGGCCACACCTGGAATACTGTGTACAGTTCTGGTCCCCGTTATACAAAAAAGATGTGGACAGGCTGGAGGGGGTCTAGAGGAGGGCCACCAAGATGATCAAGGGTCTGCGCAGCCTGCCGTATGAGGATAGGCTGAGAGAGCTGGGTTTGTTCAGCCTCGAGAAAAGGAGGCTTAGAGGTGATCCCATCACCATGTACCAGAACTTAAAGGGGAGCTACAAAGAAGATGGAGACTCCCTTTTTACAAGGAGTCACATGGTAAGGACAAGGGGTAACAGGTACAAGTTACTCCCAGGGAGATTCCGATTGGACACGAGAGGACAATTTTTCACAATGAGAACAGTCAATCATCGGAATAATCTCCCCAGGGAAGTGGTTGACTCCACTATGCTGAACACGTTTAAGACTCAGCTGGACGTGGTGCTGGGCCATCTTGTCTAGATTGCGCTAGAACGGTTGGACCAGATGATCCTTGAGGTCCCTTCCAACCTGATATTCTATTCTATGATTCTATTCTATATGACACATATCAAAATTGGCAGAGAAGTCTAGTGTCCTCACTGCAGCAGCAATGATGCTCTCTGATATGGCTAGAGGGGAAGGGAGGAGAGGTGGTACAGAACAACCCTAATAGACCAGGCAATGCCAGTAGCTAGGAATGATCAGATGGCCCTACTAAACTCACAGAGGCACAAAAGGAGCTAATAGCTGACATTTTTAACACTGGAATTTTCAGGCAAGTAAAATCATAATTTTATCAGAATAGCGATATAAACATTGTATCATATATAACTCTTGGCTTAAAGTCCTGTTAGGCAACCGAGCAGTCTTGGAAACTGGAGACCTTTATAATCTATGCCCCTTAAATAGGTTGAATCCCTCTAACACCTTTCATGCCAACATTTCTTCTGCGTAGTGCTCAGGCTCTCATTATGTTTGACATTTTATTTCCACTATTGAATTGTCTTTTCCTTGTTTTGCTCATTCACAGTGCATACTGGCCAACCTACAAAAATGTAATTTGAATGTTTTAAACTAGACTAATATATTTTGACTGTATCCTCGCTGACACAGAGGACTGTAATGCAGCCAGCTGTTCATTGTTACTATGTTAAATAAAGTAGAAATCCCTTGTGATATTCTATATACTAACAAATGATGTAATGAAATGCTGGCCATGTGAAAATTCTATCGTTATACCACCCAGCATCCCCATGAGCAGTCAGAGGCCAAGTCACTTGCCTGAAAAGCCCCGTTAACACATCATCCTTACATTTCAGAACTGTAATTGGTTTAACCTGATGTGCTGCTCATTTTCTGAGTCCTGCATGCTCCAGTAGTACAAGTGCACTTTTGTCTGTACTGGTGAAAAGGTGTACAAGACAAAGACTGAAGACTTTGCTCTGTTAATATGACATGTATCTGTACACACAGGATGTGAAGAGATGATTACAAGAAACATGATCTAAAAATGACAAGTGGGACTGCTCAGGTAGGCAAAGATAAAGAGGGAGAGGAAGCCATGCATAGAGAGAAGAAAGCTGTATCCTCCAAAAGAACTTGGTGAAGCCAATTTAACAAGTTTCTGCCCTCTTCCTTCCCCCATCCCCACCTGTAGAGCTGTTGTATCATGTCAGTGATTCAGTTTCTAACACAAGCCTACACACAGTTGTAGAAATGCAGAGTGGGAGTGAGACCAAATGCAAACTGTTTAAGTCTACATCAACACTGAAACTGGCTTCTCATAGAGCTGTACTTGGAAGTGTGAAAAGAAAAGCAGCAGGGAGAGGAATGAAGGAAAAAAGGTGGGTGAGCTTTACTTTAGACACTGTCTAACTACAAACAGAAATTTTAACCTTGACTTAGGTGGCTATGGGTCATCTCTGTGACTTACCCACATGCACCAGGGTGGCAAGAGGTACAACACAAATGGGCTGGAGAAAGCTGGGAGCAATGAATGGCCTGTGTGTTCCCACTACACTTGAGGAAGCAGGAAAAAAGGTAAGAGCAAGCCCTGTTTTTACCAGGGGAATTTTCAGGCAAGAGAAACCAAATCGAAAATAGCAAACTAAATTTAAACTTTTATAATTTACAGATTGGTTCCCAGTTCTTCAAAGGAAAATTTATATGTGTGGGGTACCTTCCAGCCAGTCACACGCTGTATCAGGAGGCCTGGTTGTGGAACCGAGTCACTTAAATAAGCCAATTGGCTATGGAAATAGGGCACTGCAATACAACCCTAGCTGAATTCAGCGGAAAATGTACAAGAAAATAGGCCTTCCATGAATTTGTACTTCTATTAGGTTTGAAACATCTATCTCTTGCCCTTTTTGAAGCCTGTACAACACACTATTGACACAGAGCAGATGCTCTCTGGAAAGTGGTAAGGCAGAAAGGAGAAAGTTCTGGGTTAGTTGGGTACCTGGGGAGAAAAGGACTGAGAGCAGCCATTCCCAGTAAATGCTGGGGCTTCCAGGGCAATCCTGCGTGATGCTGGGCTTTTTGGGCTTTCAGAATAGGACCTCTAGAGCAAGAACACGAGCACTGCACCATACCTGACTAGGATGTTAGCCTAGTTTTTTCGAAAACTGAGTTACTGGGAGATCCCCAGCTCTTCCACTGCATGACCATAGTTCAGCACTTCCAGCAACAGCAGGGGCTGATTTCTCTGGTGGGAAGGATGTGAGTTTGTCTCCTGTTGAAATGAAAGGCAACAATTAGCTGAAGCATTTGCAGAAACTGAAGTTAGAAGAAATCTTAAGAATGCATGAGGACAGCAAAGCCTTGTGCTCCACAAGGCAGAACTGTTTGAGCATTACCCCCATGGGCCTGAACAAGGCAGCAAGGCTGTGCAGCCCAGAACATGGCCACACAGACATATCAGCACATGATAATTAGTCTTATGCAAAGCACCACTGACACAGCTGTATTGCTTCTGGCTCTGGAGAAGCTTGCTTGGAGCCAGAACAGGTATCTCTACTATGCAATACCCCAAGAGCCACTATAAACAGGTTAAAGCAGCCTGGATGCATCTCTGAGAGAACTGAGATGATGTTTCTTTTCATGACTCCCATAAGACAGGCAGAAACAATATGTCTGCAAATACCAGTCCCATGTAAGCTTTGCCCAATTAAGGCTTTCAGACGAGGCATAAACTCTCATCTGAGCTTCAGCCTTGCTATGCTGCAGTTTTGTCTAGGTGCTTATCTGTTCTCTCCTAGAAGATTCACTGCAAAAATATCAGTGGGCTTTCTCTAGCAAGGATGGGGAGGAGGAAGAACACCATATGGCATTTCCCAAGTGTGTTCATATCACATGCCTTTTACATGTTTACATTTCTTGACCATGGTCTGAGCCCAACCTCAGGCTAACCTTGAACCTTGCAAACTAAATACAGCCTTGCTAGTGCAGCTGGAACAGGTGGGAGAGCCAGATAACACAGAAAGAGCTCAATCTACAGTGTCTTAAATGAAAGAAAAAAGTACTCCCCAAAATCTGTGCTGTTAGAGCTACCCTTCTTGCTACACTGACAACATTTTATTCTGGAAATGTCAGTGAAGTATGTTCACCACCACATATCATGAAGCTGAATGCAAAAATCTTACAGTTTTATTGCCCAAATAGCGTACAGGATACTGACACCTTAAGGACAGAGACAGACTGCTGACTCACGTGCCCTTGCTTCCAGCTGAGCAACAGCCTTGGGGAACTATGGAGCAGAAAAGCCATTATACAGATCTGCTCCTACTCCGTAATCTGCCTGGAGAAAATAAATAGATATTCTCTTCCTGTACCCTGGATGGCATCTGCTGTGAGCAGTGCTAAAGTTGTCCAACTCCCACAGAGCCACGTCTACACTTGAGCTCCCAGGAGAGCTGCTGACCCAATTGTAGCACCTGGGGGAATATTGTGCTATAATTCCCACGAGCAGATACGACTGTGAAGCTGCGGGCTGTGATCCAGGATCCGAGCCTTCATGAAACAGTTTTAGTTCTGCAAGATAATGAGCAGTGTAAATGAATGGGCAAGAACCATTTTGCATGAAAGACCAATAGAACAATTCTTAATTCTTAACATGGCCCTTAAGATTGGCTAATCATAAAATACATGTTCTATATAATCTTTATTTTATTTTTTAATTCGCTTCATTTTTAAACAAACAGAACTCCCCTCCCCACTCCCCCTGGAAGACAGATAACATTTTATGAAGTATTTTGGCAGAAGACACAGATTATTGTATTGGCGACATCATAATGAATTAAAGTAACAGGGAAAAAATTAAAGCTATTAGAAAGAGGTCAAATTCCAGCCATTTCTCTAGATTAAGGTTCAGTTTTGAAGTCATTTTTCAAAAGAGGTTTTACATTTACGAAATCTAACAAGGTTAATTTGAAACTGAATGAGCTAATGATTGGTTTGATACCCTGGATGCTGCAAATGTATTGCTTCCCTTAGTGTGATAATGTTATTTATCATCTTTCTTCTGCTACCCTGTCAAAAGAACCATTTCAGTTTCAGACTTCCATATTCATGAAAGCTTGTGCTGCTCCATTGTCTTAGCACTGGAAAAAACATCTCTGGAAGGATCACAGCAGCCTGAGTTGGTAAGGGTGGAGAACAGGATGCTGCCTGCTGGACGTTACCTCTTCAGGATTGCTACGCTTAGGTTGGGAGTCTTTCCAGAGAACTGAGCATGAATTCTACCACATCTAAGTTTTGGGGGTTTTGTTGGTGTTGTTTTTTGTTTGTTTGTTTGTTTTTCCTGTGGTCTTTCTGGCATCTTTTATAGAACAACTCCCAGGAAGTGCTGAGTTTGAATACTTCCAAAATTTGCAGGTTTCACCCTGTGACTTTGAAGCACATATAAATTCTACAAGGCAGAAAAAGTGAAAATAATGGCTTGCCTTCCACCTCTAGGCCACCGAGCTGAATCACGCTACCTTGTAAGAGTTGTTCAGTGGCATACTTGAGTGGTGCTCACAGTTTCAATACATTTCCTAACTTAGGGATGTTAACATCCAAACGCCTCTCCCCTCTAGCATTACGCAGCCAAAGCCCTCTGGCAGAGATTAAAAAGAGAGTGAGAATTGAGAGGGGCAGGAGCCCTAACACAGATGTTTACTATTCAATTAATTAACTCTGGCTTGGTGTTAATCACTTGCACATTCAACTCAGAGACCAGAAACATCCTGGAGGAGGACGGCGTAACAGAAAAAAAAAAACCCACACAAAAAAATCCACTTCAATATTAATTGGGACCCAAAAAAAAGGAAAAATTCAATCCAAAACCTCTGTGCTCTGCCCACAATGCAAAACTGACAAAAACACTCTGCGATATTGCTGGTTTCCCTCTTTCCACTGAAAACCAACACATACATAGGCATTACTGTGGAACAAGTCCTGTGAAGACCCAGGGTAAACAATCCTCCTACCCTCCACTCGTTTTGCACAGCTCAGTGTACGTCCCTTACCACAAGGCTTCACCTCTACACAGTTTCCCCCTTTTCCCATTCCTGCCCACCACACAGGGCCCTGTGGCCACTCATGAACTAGCCAACATCCCCTTCCACCCACTTCTTGTCAGAGGCCTGGTGAGACACATGGGCCTACATGGAGGAACTGCTTTACTGTTGGGTATTTTGCTGTCTGGACCACAGTGTTTTGAGCTGCTGCTTCTTAAACTGTGAGAAAATAGCTAATGTAATACAGTGGCTATCTCCACCCTAGAGCCTGTGGTTTTCCAAACCCACAAACTGACTACATGGCAGCCAAGTTCCCTACTTTTGTATATATATTTATACATATATGTATATATTTATAAATTTATATGTGCATTACAGTATATTCATACTTCTTAAATGGATAATGAATGAATCTACTGATTACAACTTATGCACAGAAGATGTTGGTGTAGGCTAGTTTGGATGCAGGCTACAGAACTCCAAGAACTTCGCTGAGAGGAAAAACCATCAGAAAATCTCTCTGTTACATGGTTAAACACACTTATGGAACTCTGCCTAACCAACAACCTCTGTACATTGGCTTGAAACTACAGCTGCAAGCTGTACAAAGGAAATGACGACAGGATATAAAGGACTAGGGAATATTCAATATTTACTAAACAAAGATCTTAGTTTGAGCATGTGTCCAGTCATACCATAAGTATTTGACAGAAACAGCTCCCTGTGCTTGGACAGTTCAGAGAGTCATTGCTGTCATTTTGCAGTGCACATGCAATGAATCACCTTGCATTAATATACTTGCAATAGCCGAATTTTTTCTCCCCTCTTAAATTACGAATTCAAGCTAGAAAGTCTCTAGCAAGCCAAAAAGCATTGATAAATGCTGGAACAAAACCTCAAACTGAAAGACCCACAATCATTTTGCGAAGTTCATTTCACACCGTAGTTGTTCAAAGCAACTCTCTTCTGGGGAAGTGTTTCCAAGCTCAGACCTGAACGCATGTTAAAATCACACGAACTTGCTGAAAGGGATTTTACAACTTCATCTGACTTCTAGGGTGATTAGAGAGCAGTTCAGAACATTTTTAATATTATTAGATGAGAGTTTTTCCTTTAACACATATGTTATGTTCTCTCCTTGGGAACTGAAGAAAAGGGCTATTGTAAAACATAATTATTTATGAACTGTGTTATGGTCTGTGCCAGACGACAGTGTGCAAGGGGCTCCATGTCTAATCGGGCTGTACAGAGCTTAGGCACTGTAGTGACACACTGCCACCTCTTAGGAGCCTTTAGTCTGGAGAGACATCATGGGCAAAATGTCAGAGATTATCAGCCCCATGTTGGAGACGGCCAAAAGTGATTAAATTACTTGCCCAGCTTCAGAGAGTGAAACCTGTGGTAGAGCAGGAAACTAAGCTCAGATCTCCTGAGGCCCACGGTTGCACCCATGATGTGCTGTGACTCACAGCTAATTCATTGTTGATTAACAATAGTTTAGATTTTAGTTACCAGAGATTACCCATCTCCTCTCCCCTTTGCATTAAGTTTCTAGGATCATTTAAGTGGTCACATTTTACTGGCAGTCTTACTAGTAGAAATTAATTTTGAGGCCCAGATACCTAAGCACCTGCAGACATCTTGGTTCACAAAAGATGATAAAAGACATAAGAGAAGATCTGTAATTCCATGCCACTCATCTGAGTCAGTCATAGGCAAGCAGCAGTCCCAGTTCTGATAAGATACATTTGAAAAGACCTTTGATTTTCTAGCAGTAAATTCAGGGGAACTGTGATCACTTTGCAGTTAGTCCTTGACAAGAATAAGAGATATAGTCTTAAATTATTGCTAACACCTTCAGAGTAGACTCCATTGGAAGGGGGAACCCCAGTGGTCCCACATTTATGATGAACTCGCTTCTGCTTGCAGGTTTTCTGCTCTCATTTTATCAGGATCCTCTGTCATTATTGTTTTTCCTGAACTCTCCTATCATTGATTTACTTTTTTGTTCAGATGCATCTCTACCTCTTTTCTCTTTCTTATGCAGCAATTTGAACAAACTGATAAGCAAACATTTGCTGGATAAAAAAAGGTTTGCTTGATTCCTAGCTGCTAACATGGGTGCCAGATTGAAGACAACCGCACAGACAAAAAAAAATATTGGTAAGTCAAGCTTTTTGCACCTTTTGAACATCTTTGAAATGCCACTTGTTCTCCTTTTACCTTCATAGGTCAACTAATATCAAACTCTGAAACAGGTCTCTTCTTGCTCAAGTAAAGCCTGGCTCCTGTCTGAGATAGCAATATGCTCCGTAGGTTTTATACCCCTGCACTTACCATTCAGTCCAGAACCGCTATAAACTTCTCTAAGCTGGCTGCAGATCTTTTTTTTTTTTTTCCCCTATTGGGAGCTGCAGGAACAAAAAGTTGTAATATTTAGTTTCCCTGCAAGTTTCTTAGTGCTTATCTCTGGAAAGGGGTTTGATCTTTTCCTGCTTTGATTAGAAGATGACACAGATGGGGAAGTAGTGTTATTTGTGCCATTAGCAGCATCGGTAATTTTCTCAAGTTGACAGCCCAAGACTAGGTGAGAATTTATTGTAGGAGGCCTTTTTTTTTTTTCGGTAGTACCTGTGCGAGGTATAGAAAGCAACAGAAATAGCTGCATAGTATCTGGCTAGCAAGCCTTAACAAAGTAATTTACTTCAGGTGTGCTTGATGTTGCTGTACGGGGAGCCCAATCATTATTCGGTAGTTAACTTTCTCTTTTATGATCTCATTTTTCCTTGTAACTGTGAAAATGAAAGAGTTTTGCTCAATCTTACCAGCTTGTTCCAAAGTCAGGGGAGACTACATACACTATCAAACAACACAACAACATGTCAGGAAAAATAAATGAAATGGCTTTGTGGTGTCAGCTTGTGAAGAAATGAGATGAAATATTTTTTCCATGTGCTGAATGAGCCCAGAAAAAATCTGTCTAGATACTAGCCTCACTACAACCTGCTTGTATCATTTTTGGAGGAGTGAACAGTCTGTTTTATGGCAGACACTCAACCATGCTACACACTCTAAAAAATACTCCCTTTTCTCAGAATAAAATTCTTCATAGCTAGATAAGACAGAGTGGAAGTTATTTGGTAGAGTCCTCTAGAATAGCCAAGCACATTGGCTGTGATTTTATACAACACTAATATTTTTTCTTAGGTTCTAACTCCTCTTGAATCAGAACTAAATGAATAAACCCCAATAAAAGGAGAATTCAAAAAATCAAGTGCCTGTTCCAGGTGACCTCATATATTGGAGAGTGAGTTCTGGGTGATTGTGGGTTACTGGAAGTCTATTCTGGGTGGAAGTATATGTGATTTTTTTTCCAGGGCTAGGATGCCTCTAGTTTCTATTAAATTAATTTCAGGTAAATACATATTATATAAGCCTTAAAGTTTCAGTTAACGAAAACTTCAGATTGGTACTTTATAATTAAAAAAACCAACAAAACAACACAAAAAAACCCCAAAACAACAACAACAAAAAACAAAACAAAACAAAAAAACAAAAAACAAACAAAAAAACCCCACAAAAACTTCATGTGATTCCAGGGAGGATTATCCATGTGTAAAATGTGCATTTTTCTGTCTCTGACCTACCCACATTCGAGTTAATTTCATTTACTAACAAACCACTGTCAAATGGGAGAGACAGCATTTTCTGTAAATACCAGTCTCTAAGTCTCATTTTAAACACTGAAAATATCACAGCGTCCAGTTTAAGTACAGCAAATTGAACACGAAGAAGGAGCTTTCAGGATAAGCTTTATGTGAAGAGCCTCACAGTCTCCTTGGGGGGGAAAAAGCAGTCTAGCGAAGGTAACCTTTTTTTTTTTCATTTTTTCTTTAAACATGCAGGTGACAATTCTTGAGTTTTCATTCACAACTGCTCAAACATTAAGTACATTAACTCCCGTAAAACTGCTTATTCCATGGCTACATTCCAAGTACTAGCAAGACACTTTATTCATTGCAATAACTGAAAGCACCACCCATTCTCACTGTATCTTTCAGGCCACAATCGCTGGTGTCAGACGTGTTTTTACTAACGAGACTGTGGAACTGGTAAGCAGAGAGCTTTCCCACCCTTCCCTTCTCCCAAGCATCCGACAAGCCACGGTTTCAGAGTGGCCACACCCAGCTTGTTATTGTTGAATTCAAATATTAAAGGTGGGTTCTTTTCTATTTTCCTTAGCCTTTCACCTTTATTTAAAATAGAGTGCATTCAAGGGACATCTGTGTTACTGGCAACAACATCACATGAAGGAGCTTTCTATAAATAACATCACTATTAAATAAACGGCTGGAGCATAGCACTTACTAGCATGATGTAGTCAGCATTGTATTATTTATTCTTCGTAGATCTGACTGTTAGCGAAGTAAAGTATAAATTTATTTTCATTTTGAAACAATATGTTTAAGGTGCAAATAAAATTGAAAAGCAAGATTCAGAAGATGCATTGCCAAAATTGCTAAATTTCCTAGGTGACACTGGCAAAATGACTAACATCCAAATTCAAAAAGTGGCTCCTGAATATTTGCACTTATGTTTTTTAAAGGTCATTTTTGAAAGTGTCGTTTCTAGTCTCTTTTATCTCTGTGTTTTTCAGCTCTTAAATGGGGTTAATAACACTTAAGTAACTCAGAGAAGTATTATGATGGTTAAAACATTCATGTGAGTAAAGTACATTAAGTTTCTCTGACTGAATAAGTCACTACAATATAGAAATTATTTCAATTTGAGATGTTTGGCATGTGAAGGAGCAAGGTAAATACTAGATCATTTTCTTCTGTTTCCACAACTGAAAAAAAAGTGAATTCTGTAAAACAGACCTTCAAAGAGCTACAGAAAATCTATCCAAGTATACATTCATAGCATAATGTAGACATACCCCTAACCAGTCCTAAACTGGCTTGCCAAGGGGTGGTCAAGGTCTAGTCAAAGCTGTGATTTGCTGTGGAAATTCAGTAAACTAGCCTGACAAACTCCTTACTCCACCTCTAAACTATAATTACTCTTAAATAAGCTAACTAGGTAAACCTAGCTTGAATGTTTATGCTCTGAAGAAATGACTGCAGTGAAGACAATCTAATTTAAGCAAATAACATGATAAAAATTAGGTATGTCTGACAGAAACAGGGACAAGAAAAAAGAACATAAAAAGACATAGGAAGTGGTAAAAGACATGATTTCACCAAGAGGGCCCAGAAGCAGCGAAGACATTGTGGAAGAAAACCTATAGAATTGATTAGAATAAAATATTGTTTTCCTATTCCCAAACATGCTGTGGAATGTAATGAACATGTTAAAAGAAAATTTTACCTTTTTTTTTTTTCCATTACATGAGGGAGTTAAAAGAGCTGCATAAGCCACACGTTAGCCAATATTCAGTACACAGATTTCCTAAGCATAATGTCTACAGTCTACATTACATTTCTATTTAATGCTAGCAGTTTAAAATGTATATGACATTTATTTAAGGGAGAAACCAACTAAGCTGAAAGTGAAAAGCATTTTGTTAAAAGATGTATCAATGAACAGACCTTGGAAATACACATATTCAAGTATGGATGCCTGTTAGAAAACTGGACCCACGATTCCAAATAAATTATATACTCCAGAGAGAAAACTATGTGGTTTCTGAAGAATATATGGATAATAAGTGTATCTAAGTCTTATTATGCTCCAAGCTTTTCAAAGTAGGCCCAAAATACTCACCAGTTTTCTCACTTTTTTCTTTTGAAAACACTCAAATAACATATCTCTTAGAATAAATTCACATAGAAAAGCCTAACAAGGAGGAATCAGGAATGAATAGAGAACATAACAAGAAATATCTTTTTCCCCCCGTATAAATACATGACTCATCCACACCCTGAATACTATGCAGTTCTGGTCCCCTCATCTTAAGAAAGATATGTTAGCACTGGCAAATATTCTGAAAAAGGTAACAAGGATGATTAAAGATTTATAAGAGCTTTCATATAAAAAATTACTAGGCAGGCTGGGACTCTTCAGAAAGGATAAAGAGGAGAAGGCTTCAAAATCATTAATGACATAAAGGAGTTAGGTAAGGAATGACTGCTGTCTTTTTCAACACAAAAACCAGGCATAAACAAATGAAGATACAAAGAGCCAGGTTCAAAAGTGTAGATTTTCTTCATGCAACAGGCAATAGTGAAACTCATTTTAAAAGGATATCATGGATGCAAGAAATTTATGTGAGTTTGTGACAAGTATGAACAAGTACCTGGAAAATAAATCCTTTAAGGTTCCTCTACAGAAAAACCACCACAGGTTCAGGAAACCCCCTGAACTAAAAATAGCTGAAACACAGGAGAGCACATGGCAGAAGTATCATATATTCTTGCTCTGTTCTTATTCTTCCCTGATACCTTTTTTTCAACAGGTCTCTGTTGCTAACACCTGACACACTGAAGTTCAGCAATATAGCTCCTGAGGTAGTAATGTTCTCAACACTCCTGGATTTTCTCCAGCTGCTTCAACTCTTCATGCAATTTATTGTCTTCCCCATTGGCCATGATCTTGTGGTTTCTGCCATCCTTGCCATCCTTCTGCCTGATGAGGCACAAACTAGTGATCCTGTGCTGCTGGGAGTTCTGCCTACTGGTGAAAATACGCTCCTCCTGATCTTCTGTCAGCTCCCCTGCTCTCTTGGTAAGGTCAATCTTTTTTCCTCAATACCATATGTGCCTAACATTGGTCCACAACCTTAGATGGCAAAATGATTTTATGCCAGCTTTTGATATTGCTGGTTTGCACATCCAGGAATCATGATAGATTTGTCTGTAATGCTCCACTTTTGGAGACAGGATGTTGGACTAGATGGACCCATGGGCTGTAAGGCCATTCTTATTTTCTAAGAAAACTAAGTCATGTGTCACTTTACCCAAAAAAGTGCCAACACAAAAATGTGTTATTAGCACAAATTCATTAATGAATGGATTACAAATCAAGAATTGAGATTATAGTTGCAACAGTCAGTTAATGACTGATATTTGGTACATTTTTCATGTATCTGTTGTGGAGACATGAAATTAGATCTTCATGGGTCAAGTATATTTCTTCTGGGCCAATCACTGGGAATAATGCCACATGTCATTAAGTGGAAGTGATATTTGTATTATTTTGCAGGACTGATTGACTGTGCTCTTAGGTATCTTTTATTGAGATGCAGCATTAAAATGTTGAATGCTGAAATCAATAAGGTTGGAGGAATACAATCGCCAAGTAAAACAGAATTAAATATAAATTTCCACCGTAGAGCTCCCATGTGTTGGTATATGAGCCTTAGGAGAAGAGTAGGCAGGTTAGGTCTAACAGAGGCTTGTTTTCTTTGGCTAGTAAACAGCTAATAATTTTTTAACTTAGCTCTTGTTTCAGATATCACATTCTATATGACTGCCCTTTTGTTCCCCTCTTTTAAGTCTTTTAAGTTTCTTTAATATACAACAAGGTCTTTTAATTCAATATCAGTTTTTTGCTTAGAATAAGAAGGCAATCTACTGTGTAGTCTATTAAAGGGAAGCCAAATATTTTTGGTGACAACTCAACACCTAAGGGTTCAAATCTACCCTAGGGGTTCAAATCCACCCTACGCTAATGTTGGTTACCCTATCCTGTCTCCCTGAAGCCATATGGATTTTTGATTACAGTGCAACCACAGACTTGCATAATAAATCAGTCACTACAGTAAAACAGCAGTAATGACACATTCAGAAGTGTAACTTGTGGCATTCAGCCATCAGTTAGGGGTCTATGGGGAGCTGTACTACCCCAGGGAGGGAGGGTGGAGCAGACACCATCTCTTCCAGAACAGCCTCACAGGATTGAGGACAGTGAAGCTTGCACTCTCTGTTTTAAGTTAAGCTGACTGACTGTCAACTTGTTAACTGGCATGACTGCAAAAACCGATTTAGAGGTACTCAGCAAAATGACTGTTCAGGAGCAAACTTCCATGATTTACCTCAGGCTGAGAGTACAAGCTCTGGCTGTGACAGACTCTTGCAAACTCCTCCAAGGTGCTGGACTGTGGTGAGAAGCTGGTTCTCCTTACCCTCTCCCAGAGCTGTACATTTTCCAGCATGCCAGTCTTCTGAGGGGCTTCACTGGGATAAGTCTTCAGTGCCAGCTATGAAAAGAAGGTGCCGATCGTTTTATAATTTGCCTTTCAAATGACAATTACCCTTTGATTCTTCTGAGCCCCTCGTTTGCTGACTCCTGGCACCTGTACAGATTCAGGCTGGAGGCAGGCCACTGTCCTAATAACAGCACTGCTCACTTGGGAGATCATTTGTCCAGACCCACAGTATTATTTTCCAAATTTCGTTTCTAATAGTCACCCACTAGACAAAAATCAATACATCCACACAAAAAAACCCCAATACATTTGAATAATACCTTTACCACTCCATCCAGGTTCCACATGGTATTCCCATGACTGGTCTGGATTCATAGGCCTCTGCTTAATAGCTTCACACCTACCACACCTATAAAAAACAGTAACATGGCTGTAACTAAGCATGTCACATAAGCAGATTGATTAATTCAAACAAAGCACTGTGGATGTCTAAAATGCAACCCAAACACCATATTTCATTTACAGCTACGTGCCTGTTCTAAAGGCAGATGCTGAAATACCTCAGATATGTCATTGCTAAATATGCTAACACTACTGGACTGTTGCATAACAGGTTAAGAGATGCCACAACATTTTTTGAGACACATCATTAAGTGGTAAGGTTTTAGTCAATCATATCACATGGGAAGGAATACGAATATGCAGAACTCTTTAAAAAAAAAAATCAGCATTGCAGTTTTAGGAGAAATCCACTAAGTTACACATTTCATAACTGGAGAACTGTCATGATTTACAAGTGTACAGTAGAAACCAAGATATTTAAGAGTTAAAAGAGCAGTTCAAATTTCTCAAACTATATTTAGTGTTCATAAAACTTGCTACAGTTCATAGACCTGTTTCTTCCATCAGTTAAATTCATATTACTTTCAAAGAATGACTCCGTTTTCTTAGTTTTAATAACCCTGGTTTTCTACTAACTGAACTTCCATTGAAACAGAGCAGTCTCTAAAAAGTACACTGGCACAGATACTTATTTGCATTAAAATTTTCATTTTCCCTACTTTGCTTCTTTACACACAGGCTTCTCTTGATTCATTTTTTATTTCACTCTTACTTGGCTCTGTCTGCGTTTTCGCTGATTTTTTTTTTCTCCTTTTCTGCCATCTCTCTGAAATGTAATGAAAACATGCTGCATTAAAGCAGACTTGGAAATAGCGTAACAGGGTTGCTCATCCCAAATACAAACCCATTCCTTTTTCTACAGTTATTTGACACCTCCTCCTTTCTAAAAAAAAAAAAAAAAAAAAATTCCTTTAAAAAACAAGCATACACATAGAAATAGAGTACTTAAGAGCGGCTGTCACTGTGGTCTAGTAGTTTTATTTTAAATTTTAATGTCTGACAACTTTACTGCAGAATTAACTTTCTATATATATACAGAATGTTCATTTCTGTGTTTGTTTATGTAATCATACACACACAAACACACACATATGTATTAGGAGCTACCTGTTAACTGAATATAGCTACTGCTACAATCTCATGCCAACAAAAATTATTGCTAAAAAATTAAGTTGACAAGCTCAGAGTCTTCGCACAGGTTTCTTTAACACAAAATACAGATGCTTGCCACAAGCTCTTCGGACCAAGTGCATCCTGATGGTAGGAATTACATTTTCAATGCACTGTTCAGGAGGTTGACTGCACAACTTGCATTCATAAAGCACAGTATTAGAAAGAGCTTTTTAATAGCATTTTGAGTGTTTATAACTTAAAGTAATGAAACCCAGCCTTTGTTGTGGAGCAAGAACAAAATATTACATTCTACATATATTCATATTCCTTGATTAAAGATAACAAAGTCGGATTAACATTTGACTGCTGTCCTTTTACTATGGTCAGAAATTTATGTCTGAATTTCAGTGAGGTTGCCCAGGCTCTTACAGATCTGATTCCATACAGGAAAGACAGATGTTGCAAAAGGAATCAAGTGATTGCTCTTGACAGGGCAGTCAGGTTGGAATACCAGACAAAAATGCAACAGGAGAACTTTGGCTTCAACAGCAGTCTCAGATCATTCTAGCTGCAGTCACACTTAGCATCAGAAGAAAAGTACACCAATGACAATATTATGCTCGGGGCAAATTTATTTAACCTACTTATACCAAGTCTGCATTTGACACTCAGTGTTCTAGTAGACAGTATTTCATTAATCAGGTGTATCTGACACCATTGTTGAAGATTCTCAGATGACATCTATCACCAGTGCATAAAGTACATTTACTTTATGGCTCACTACAACTTGGAAAACAGCAAACTGGCTTTGCTGATGTTATACAGCTATTTCTGCAGTCTAACTTTTGGACCAACCCCAAAAATTTCACAGCACGGAATCTCAATATACTTACAATCAAGTACTAGCTCATCTTGGAACTACTGAAAAACATTCTTTCAAATAAAGGCACACAGAGCTCAGCTAATGTTTGTCAGCCTATCAAAAACAAACCAAAAAGAATTCTCTGAAGAATGACAAAACATTAACAATAGTTTGAATATCGAATGCCAGCAACGTCTGGTTTTGCTCCACCTTCTGTTTCCACCACGAGAAAAGGCAAAAACACACTATCATAACTGCAGAGGCTGTTTTCTCTCCCATCTAAATCCAACTCTGGCAGAAGGTGAGTGGGGTTTTTGGACTGTGTCAAAGAGGTGAGTAGGGAGGAGGTGAAAATAGCTGCTCTGGCTCATTCACTGAACTTCCTATAGGAATGGACAAGAGCCACTTTTTCTTAAACAAGGTGACCCCCTCAAAAACCTGGCATCTAGTAGCTAATCTGCAAGCAGCCAAGGTAAACACCTGTATGCCAGACAAAACCAGCTGTCTATGTGTCTCTGCCAACCCATCTGCTCAATTTACCTCCTACTAGTGGGTTGAGATCTCTTGGTAAATACAGTTCAAATACAAGGTTGGTTTTTTTCCTGTTCTCTAATCTCCCTTAGGACCTCAATTTTCAGAGCACCCATTGATTAACTACAATGATATTACTACCTTTATTATCACCAGCGGCTAGACATCAGCTCAATTTTAATTGGCTACTGTAGAGATGTAAGTAACACGTACACTAAATGAGTTACCATTAAACTGCTGTCGCCTTCATCACCCACGGACATGCAAACACTGTGTTGTTCAAAATTTTGTCAAAAGAATTAGAAATTTAGGATAAGATTATGTTTTCAAGATGTTAATCTTTCGAAGGATTCAAGAAGGGATTCTATAAGGGACTTAACAGAAAGCTCTTTTGGCTGTGTCCAGCATTAAGTCAAGCAGTACCTCATGAAATGAAAATAGAAGTAGGTTAGCTACTATTGTAGTGTACATATATTTCAGGAGGGATTGTATAGCTGCCGGACTTCAGGAAGGAAAAGGAAAACATATTGAAGTTGCTTTTCATTTCGTCTATAGCAGCTCCACAGTTACACACGCAGCTGTTACTAACAATATCAGAAGCTGAATTTGTATCCAGGGACGAAACGCCACCCTATGCTCCCTTCTCAGCACAGGGGTTTTCAAATCCATCCTCACAAAGTGAACTTTTTCCAACTAATAACAAGAAATAGGTGTTTTTCTTGCTCACATTAGTGTAACAGCAGCTGCAGAGAACCCCCAGCTAAGTCCCATAGAAACAAACCTTGTGAGAAGTCTCCGGTATCAGGACTGAACATGGCCCACCATTTGTTGTAAACAGGCAATAGCATTTATTTTCCCCTTGTTGCCTAAGGACCCACTTTCTCCTTAGTTCCCAGGTCACTTTCTCCCTCTGTTTTGGGAAATACGTCAACATTTGTCTGGATGAAGTGGGTTCATTTAGAAAGACTATTTGTAATAACTTTCATGTCTTTTATCTCTCATTCTGCTCTTTACTGTGTTACTATTTTGGAGGAGGAAGAGGGGTTAAATTTGTACCGAAAGAGCACTGACCAATTTGCATCTGAAGAGGAATGACTATGCATCCACCTTTGAAACGTTCCTAACAGCTTTGCTCTCTCTTTACTGGGTGCAGGGAAGCTTCTCTCCACAGTGAACTCTTTGTTCACTCTTTGTTCAAATAGACTATCTGTCTATTTTCAAACTGGTAAAGCTTAACTAGTGCTACAGAGGCTGTGCCTGACCAGGGAAGCTAACACAAACCAGCAGGACACTTTCAGCACTGTGTACATTCCCTTTATATGATGTCACTCTTACTGCTGACTGGGGCGGGGGGGGGAAATGCATTTGTGTGATTTACTTTTCTAAAATATATAGGCAAAGTACAGAAACTATTTGAAAATTGTTAATTTCAGTATATTTCAACATATTTTCTGGTGTAAAATACATTAGAAGAGGTAAGGTAGAACTACATCCTCACTCCTTTCCCAGCTAGGAAATGTTTGCTGTAAAGCTTGTGGCTATCCATGAACTGCAATTTAAATATGGAACTCTACCTTTAATTTTAAATAAGTTGATGCCAAAAAGATTTTGGAACTGCATCACTGTATTACTTAATTCTACAGTACATTTGTAAGTATGCACATATCATTTGGTTTCAGTGTAAGCTCTATTAAGTAAGATAGTGTTTTTTGGATTGGATAGTCTGGAATAATAAGCATATTATCAGGAATTTATTACAATCAACTCTTCTACTGATATGGATTCACATGTCTTTCAGCCTTCCTGATTCAGTTTCTCCAAATAAACGAGGGGGTGTGGGGAAGGAATATTCACATTTTTCAGAAGGAAGAATTTATACAATACTTTGAAGGTTTATATGTATTATTTCATCATTGTGTCTTCTTAGCAGAGAATGGGATTCATATCCCATGGATGTGCATCATCTTTCAGAACTATTAAGGGAAACTGGATCTTTCCAGAGGAAGAGGAGGAGGAGGAAGGACATTACAATTGCTGGTATAGCTTGTCTTCATAGAATCACTCATGCCAAAGTGAACAATGATTCACTGCGCTTAGTCTTGAGCAGAAAACTATAAGTAAGACATTGGGGGACTGAGGTTCTTACCCACAGAGCTGTTTTTTTGGGGTGGTTTTGGGTTCTTCTTGTTTGGTTGGTTTTTTGTGGGGGAGGGGTGTCATCATCTTAGAGCTTGAATTCTATGAAAGCTGGTGCCTTATTTTGGGACAGCTGCGCTATTTCTTCCTCTGGCCTCTCCCTTCTCCAAGATTGCCCTGCTAAAAGGGTCACCTCAGGTCCTGGAAGAGATGAAGCTGAATGGCTATTTACAACCAACCATGCTCAGAAAAAGTAGCATCAATTTCATGTTGCATCTGGCTTTAAATGCTGATGGCTCAGCAGCTGCACCACATATCAACAGGAAAGGACTGCAGCCATTCCAATGTGAGCTGTACCCCTTGTACTAAAATCTGTGCTGACTTTTATATTCCTTTTATGGATATCTAACCCTGGATATATAATCCTTTCTTTTCTTCCTTTTATTGTTATTTTTAATTTAAAATATTTGGGCATAAAAACATATGAATACATTTTATAGGAAATTATTTATGTTAGTGGTATAGAACTGCATTACTTGCTTCACTATTTATTATTGATCCCATTAAACTTGAACTGGCAGAACTCTTAAGAGAAAGGCACTTTTGGGAAGTTCTGTTATCATTAACTACATCCAAACCAGAGGTAAAAACCAAATTATTTTCAATTTGGACTCAAAAGAAAAACTATACTCTTGAATTCAAATCCAGAGATGTGATTCTAACCACTTCTCATCCATCATCAAAAATGTGGGATGGAATGGTTCTGAGTAGGAAGATACATCTCAAGTTCCTTTCTATTTTTAAGTAATGTTCACCCTATTTGCTACTGTCAGAGTGGCAAGAACTCAAGCAGAATACCCACATCAAGGTCAGAGTTCACCCCTCTAACTACTGATTTGTGTGAGGGAACGTGAAGAATTTAATACAGCCTGCAAATTGTTCCATTTCCCTTAATTATTTTCTCTGTGTCAGATACGGTTCTTTGGTGGGTGTTTGTTTTTGCAACCATAGTGATGAAATATATTTGCTGGCTGCAGTCAAAATAATTCCAAACAGTTATCTACTGGCATCATTTTTTATTCAGCAAATCCAGACATCTGCCTGCTTTACACCCAAAGGGTAGGAATTTGGAGACTATACTCCCAAAATAGCTCTTCAATTATTTTTCTAAAGCAGACCAATAGTTTATTTTTTTGATACATTCGCACAAAAAAATCGAGATCGCTCCTCATACCAACACAGAACTGCATCCATTCAAAATTTTGTTATTATTCCATTCTTAAGAAAAAAAACAAGATGATCTCATTTAAATCATAACTATAAATATTCTTCAGAGCAACTTCCTTTATAACATGTGTGCAATAAATCACTTTTCCCACAATGCTGCTCTTGGTGTGAAAAACTGTCAGTACATGATTTGACAAACTGCTGACAAAACCAATTTGCTTTTAGAACCATATAGGAATCAAACACTCACTGCGAGATCATAGTTCCCTGGCCGCAGTGTATTTAAAAGCATGTGTGTATATGCGTATAAATACACATTGGCTAGTTGACTTTACTGACCTTGGATGTAAGCAATGATTTTGACAGATGCATATTGCTCACAGCTTTGAAGAAGAGAGTTTAACCCCCTGTGATTAGATTGGAGGCTCTGATTACAATTTTTGTTGGAGTAATGAGTGATAGTGGGATAGTAACCTTTTCAGCTGCTGAAGTCAAAATCCACCGAGGACTGTGAATCAGAGCCCTCAGCAACTGCCACTCACAGGAAAGTAAAAAGTGAACTTCATGGCAGCTTGCTCTGCTACACCAGCGTGCGGCTTCTCAGGACAGGAACACTGTCTAGCTAGCCACCCCTCCCACTGGCCTGACAGCATCTAGCAGAAGAATAGGCAGAGAGCTGGAAGCGGGAATCTCTTTAGTCATGCCAGCGTGAATTGGCAGAGCTTGGGATTCCAAGCACGTATTCACATGAGCAAGCCTTATTCTCAGAGCTGGAATAGCCCCATTGATTCAGTATATCCAAAGTAATTGGATTATGAAACAAAAGTAAATTCTATCCTCATGTTTTCTCTACCATCACTTCCTATTGATATGTGGCGCTTTCGATTCTATTTTCAAAAAGAGGAGGCCATGGCTGCGATATAACTAGACCTACAGTGTAACTAGCCAGTTAATAGTGCTGGGAAGCCTGTGGATTGTGAAGAGCTGAATATGCTGGTAGGAGAGGTAGGAGGTACTTGATTTGGGGAACCATCAGTGGTTAATATTGTTTCAAGTAACTCTGGGCAAGTACCCAGCTACTCTGAACTCCAGAACTGTCACAGAGCAAGCAGTTATTTTGCTAACATTTGCTGGCCACCCCCAGGAGCTGCTCTAAGCTCTTATTAGAAGTAGCAGAGGACTAAAGGTTCAATTTTTTTGTCAAATCACAGAATGAGATTGATTGTTGAAAGGAAGCTAAGGCATAATCTTGCTCACATAAACTGGAATCAGGAAAGTACTTTTTGTCTCTGGCACACAGTTCGAATCCAAGCTGAGGACAGAGATGATTTTAGGGGCTTCAGCGTGTTCCCTGATTGACAGCTTTCCAACATATTCACTTTCCGTCATGAAGAATGCATTGTCACGACGACTGTAAGGAACCCTTTGTGCGGGACCGAGTTTAACAATACAGCATTGTAGGAGCAATTTGTTTCCCTTTCATTAATGAAGATGTATAGGACATTAAGTACTAGCCACTGACTTTTCATCATTCCTGTTAGAAGAGATGGCATCTGCTGTTCCCAGTTTAAGCAGGAGTTGGGATAGCTGTCAGAGCAGTTGATGTCCTCCAGGATGGGTGTTGCTAGTGAATATTATTGTTTAAAAATAAAAATAGTTTCTAAACAAAATGTTGTGGGAGGATAAAAGTTCAGTTAAAGTTGGGCAGTGGCCAGCCTGGGTTTCATGGAGTAATTGCTAATTGTGTAAGCTCTGCCCAATGCTCTGTTTACCAAGGATGTTTTGCCCATTTTAGCTGAGGTGGGGCTCATTTCCTTAACAGACACAGAACAGAGCTGCAGTCTGCTCTGTATCCTGCTCGACAGAGCATGCTCAGATCCTTAGGCATTCACGAAAAGTAAAAGTAACTTCCCCCCCTTCCTGCTATATAGTGGGCTCAGATAAAAGGATCAGGATGTCCCTCACGTTCAATATTTACCTGCTTTTACTTGTATATTTTAGAAACATTCAAGGTCAAGTGCAATTCAGTGCATCCCCCAGTTAATCCTTCCTGTCAGCCTCGGTTTAAATGCAGCATTCCCAGTATTCCATTTTGATCATTACTGCATGTGAGCAGTATAAGAACTGAATGCACAGTCCCTGCCTTGAGTTTGTTCAGTAACTCCTGCTCACAATTAATAAGAGTAGAGCAACACATGTGGTGTGCTGATACTAACAAATGTCAGTCCTGACTGCAGTCAGAAGAAAGCTAAAATTTATTTATTGCAAAAACTCGCTGTGGGTTACAAGCTCTACAGGGGATATTAGTGCATTCATGTAAGTGATTTACCTCTCATAAGAGCCACTAGCTGGAAAACCACAGAGTATAAAAACATTGCTTTGTTTGTTAATGAGCTCTTTTCTCCTCCATTATAAAATTAACCCAAGACTGAATCAAATAAAAAAGTCTTTTAAATAACCTGAAACTTAAAGCATGTGGTATCTGATTGAAGGAATGGTTTTAGGATGCACAGAATTCTTTGCCAAGTATTCGGAAACAACAGCCACAATACTTCTGCAAATCAGTGCCAGGTCAGAGGACTATAACTATCATCTTACTACGATTATTCTTCTCATGCCACATTACACTGGTAATTTCTGCTACAGTTGCTGTTAGGGAACCCACTTCTACTTTGCTATCTTGTAAACGCCACATTCTTAGAAATTTTTCAGATCTTGTGAGGTATTTATATAGTCCCATGCTAAATCAGAACACTTGAACTAGTATTCTGAACCCATTACACAGAACTGGGTAGGCACTGGATGGCCCATATGGAACTTTGTAGCTGTATTACACGTAATGGCACTGGAGTTAATTATGTCTGCAACATCAGTCTTAACTCTGGATTCCTCAGCCTTTGCCAAGTTATATCTAGAACATGGAAAACCTTGTATGACTCTGTTTGTTTAACAGGAGTATGATCCACATACCTCACCCTTAAAACCAAGGAGAAAACGATTGAGTACATCAGTCTTTCACTTTTAACAATGACACTGTACTTGAGAAGGCAACAGATACCAAATAAAGCAATTCCTTGCACCCTGTCCCAAATCTGAGTCATAGCCCTAGGGACCTCAAGGCCTCTGAATAGTATTTCCTTTGCCTGTTGTCTTTAGCTTATTAGCACAGCCATCTGACTGAAGGAGACTGCTACTGATTTTGTACCACCTTCAATAGCAAGACAGGGTGGGTCCTGGGGGGAAGGATGTGCAAAGTGCCATGGAACAGAAACTGTGCAGCAAAAACTTTAAGCAATATTGTTCCCCGGGGTTTAGACTCACTGAACTGCATACCAGTGCTGGAGAATGTGGTGCACCTGCCGAAAAGAAGTGACAGCCAATTGGGAAAAATTTGTGGAAAAGCAGAAAAAAATCCTACCTTCCAGGAAAAGTTGCTTTCTGTTGAATTGATGTTCACAGCCTTCAACATACCTCTGGCAAGTTCTATTTACAAAAAGTGGCATGTTTTGTGTTTTGGCCAGGCTCACTGCACATACTGATACTACGAGTTTTGTTTCCACTCTTTCCTATTCCACATTCCCACAATTCTCTGCAGCAGGGTTTGGCTGTCATATTTCGCAAGATTTCATGGACAGTGAAAACTACATGCTTATTATAAAATACTTAAGTCCAGTGCTTCTGGATCATGTTGGAATTATCAAGAATACTCATACTAGCTCCACAGCAGGCTTCTGTGATGCTGCCCAAAACCCATCTGACTTACTGCAAATGCGCTCTGTGTTTGTTCTGAACATGTAACACGAATGTATCTATCTGGAATCTCCAAGCTGCACAGTGTTTCTGCCTAGTCTACTGAACATCCATAAATCTTGGACAAATGTAGAAAAAGCTCAAGTTCCTCCAGCAAACAAATTTCCAGATGGAAAAAGAAGATATACACAGGGAAATCAGACCAATCAGACCCTAATTCAGAGACTCCTTGCAATCCCAGTGGTCTCCCTTGTCAAGAAGGATGTGGGCACACATTCTCCCCTTTTTCTATGCCAGCCTTCTGATCCTTAGATTCAGAAGTCAGTGTTTCAGAGGTATCATGTGACACACAGAGAAATGCCACTGAGTTGAGAAAAGACCTTGCTTGTCACCTATTTAAAAAGAATGTTTACTACAAACAGGGCAAACAAGAAGCACACATACCAACCCAAAGCATCCCCCGATGCTCTTCCACTACCTTTTGCTTCCCCTTTAACAGCACAGTATTTTCCAGTTATCTGAATTAACCCTTCTATTTTATTTCTCAATAAAAAAACAAATAAATAAAAGCTGCATCTCATGGTGCATTTTCACAAGAATCTGAGCAAAAAAAAAGGGGAAAGATTCTGTTTCCATTCTCTCTTATGCCATTTCTCCCTTCTCTGTCATGGTCCCACTCTTGCCCCCTGCACCAACCATGGCACTAATCAAATATTTGCATGAAACAATTCAGCTTATTAACTCAAGAAAATCCTGCCCTTTTCATGCTGGGTGAACAGGTTGAAGAGGCTCACAGAGGAGGGCTCACAGAGGAGTCTGTCAAGGGCTACATCAGACACAGAGTAAGCGCTGGGTGTGGTTAGCTGGGACCAAAGGAACAAGATTACACTTTCAGCAGTGGTAAGCGACTAGATCAGCTCACCTTGCTTCACGGAACCGCAAGCTTAGAGGTTTACTTCTAAACTCTTGTAGCCATGCAGATAATCCACTTAACCCAGAGTCTTTACAGGGACTACGGGGAAAGAACACGCTTAGCCAACAGGATTGGACTGGTGTATGGACCCAGTACCAGAGAACTTACCAGCAATTCAGAACTCCCTTCTCCACCACTGAAGGAGGAGAACACCATCTTGATAGCACCTCTTGTCCAGATCTCGAGACATGGCCGCATTCACATTCCAGACATCAGGGGGGACTGCTACTTTGGTAGGTACCTAAAAGGAGAAGAAGGAGAAAGAAAGAAGGAACCAAATGAGAAACTAAGTGCATCTACTTTTCTCTGCTTGCTTTCTCTTTTTGCTCATCTTTAATTCACCTTTCAGCATTTTAAGTGGTAACAATGAAGCAAATTTACTTCAAATAAATTGTGAAAGGATTACTTCAGGGTTTCACTTCTCAATAGCAAAACCAAAACAAAAAATAGCCCTATTTAGTAAAAGAGGGCCAGTTTAGAGTAATACATTGCTGAACAGCTATTCTCTGGTTCTCCCACTCCACTCAGCTGTCTCTCCCCAAAACAGGCAATAACTAAATTACACAGATATGGCCACAGAGGAACTATTGCTGTTTCATGATCTTTGGAAGTGAATAATAGCTGAAATCATAATTAAAAAACAGGAAATAGATGTTCTCCTGACATCTGGGTGAATCAGTGCACACCCAAGAACACCATAGCACATCATCTCCACACTGTACTGCTCCGTTGGTCTCTTTCACGTTTGTCTCACTCTATGCCATACACTAGGCAGACACCCGTAGTCATTCCAGTGAGCCGTTTTCAGATAAAGTCACGTAACATTGCAGAAGGACTGATTTCCAAACAAATGTGCCTTTTAAAAGTACTAAGGAGCACAGCTTTCCAGAAAAGAGAGTAATTTCTTTTGCACCCTAACAAAATCTCACTTCATTTTGTTTGAGGTGGCTTTTTTTTTGACATAGACTCACATTTACCTCAGGAAATCCTTTCAGATGTCAGAAATTAATCTATTTTAGTTACATGGAAAGCAAAACTCTCTCCCAAAACTTTACTGAAATCAAAATATATGGAAATAGAAGATTACCTTTCAGCAGAATTTAGGGGGAAGCTCTGCTTTTGGCCATAGCCATGTAATATATTAGTACAAAGTAAGATTTAGTTTATTATGAAATGTGGGAGAAAGTCTTAATGTTTTTATTATCACTCTTGCTACTTGCGGTTTATACAGAATAACAGCAGTTATAGGCCAGTACACATTGCTGACTGCCTTATTCCTAAAGCTTATAATTTCTAAAATTGTGTTCCATAATTAAACAAAACAATACTATAATATAAGAGCATTAGTTTAATGAAAACCAGTTATGTATCAGTCTTCAGCTTAATTTGCTCTTCACAGACCCCAGAAATAAAGGGATTAACTATTGCAAATCCTCTTGGTACTTTACATTTAATCACAAGCAATTTATGATAATTTATTCCACATGTCTGATACCACTGAAAAAATTTGCAAATAAAGCTTGCTGATGCCTCCAGGAAGTGAGCTGTTCAGTCTGTTCTAATATTAGCAGCAGACTACAGCGATGCAACATGTAACATTCATTCCATACCCCCAAACATTGTGAGCCATAATTTTATGCACGTACAAAACAAATGAGTGTCTGATAGTGATTGGGCGGAGATATCTGTCACAGGAGTACTGAAGGACTACCAAGAACTGAAAAAGAAACTTTGCTGATGTTTCAATCCAACAGTAGATAAGTATCAGAATTAATTTGCTTCTTTTTTCATAATTGAAGGAGGTCTCAAAGTAAGAAAGTACTTTTAACTATAGCATACATTTCCCCTTCTTGATATTGCACACACACCCACAGCGCTGGGGTTTTTTTTCCTTTTTTTTTCTTTTTTTTTTTCCAATCAGCTAGATTTTGTAAAAGCAAAGCTTTGTTTTTGAACTGAGATCCTGTGACAGAGGAGTTGACTTCTAGGGTATTCTCTACTGTCCGACATACCCCTTGTATGGCAACCAGGGGTTTGCAGCTCCTGCCGAATTTGACGGCAGTGAGATATTATAGACTCACTGATTAGCTCTATCTTGACTCTGGATGAGGCCAGGGCACCTGGCTCTCCCTCAGTTTACAGTTCAGAATTAACCAGGAAACCTACTATTGGCATGCTCAACTTCTAATTTGGGAAAAGAAAATACTCTCTGGCAAGCTTGCAAGTCTGCTGACCCTGGTCTGCTGGAACAACGCAAATCATACTGCTCTGCGCTGCATCCTGAGCTAATCAGTCTTTCCTTAGCTTGCACAAATCCTTTGAAACTGGTCTGTGTGAAGAGCAACCTGTGTACCAGATCCACCGCATCTTCTCATCGTCCTATGTCCAGCTTTAGGCATATAAATTGGACATTCTGGTGTGGGTTTTTTCTGAGATTTTTTTTGCTTCCATGTGAAAGCATAACATGGAAGTGGGCATAGCACTTTTGGGAGCTTTCAGGTTCCATGAAGCAAACTAGCACTCACTAGGAAATAGTGGCATGAAAATGCCTGTCTAGCAGGTGCCTCAATGGCCTCCAGTTCTTACCAGCAGACAAAATACGGTGAGTATTTAGACTGCAGAGAGAGGCCAGGTTGGCATTTATATTTAGATATTAATTAAGTTGATAAATTAATGGCTGTTTTTCTTTTGTCCATATTTTTGAAAGAGTTTCAAGGTTGGCTTTTTTTCCCTCCTTCTAGAAGCACTTGTTCTCTATCTTCCTAACCATAGCTCTTCCCTGAAGGCTGCAAACCTAATTATGAAAGGACTAGAAGAATTGATTAATTTCCCAGTAGCACCATGTCTTCAGTCACCATGAGTATGTCATTAAGTAATGGTTACGTTTCTTAGCTTGCTGTCTTTTTAAACCCATATTCTGGCCTGCAGAGACCAGAAGTGCCAAGCACCAATAGATGTCTAGGCATAAAAAGTACTGTTGACCTTGGAATTCAGATTACTAGTTCACTTCCAGTATTTGTTGCAAGCATTATTTTTCAGGTGATATAACATCTTGCTATGTGAGGCGGTAGGACACAAGCTGGCAAAACTCAAAGAAATCCTGCATTATTAAATGTCTTCAATCATTAATAAATAAATCAGTTTCTTCTTGAAACTAAGTTGAAACCACAAAGCAGGTTTAAAAGTCTAGAAGTACTTGTGCCACTGGGTATCAAAACATGAATTCTGAAAAATTAAAAAGATGGGTTCAATTTTCTTTTTTACAAAGATGGCAAACAGAAAAACACAGATAGTCCTGAAGGCCTTGGTTTCTCCATAGTAATTATCATTAACATAAATTTATAACAATATGCATGTGAAAACTGAATTTTTAAAGATCTCCCAAGTAAAACTCAATGACACCTTTGGTTCGCCCATGTATGGCTCAAGTGTGGTTCTGGGCAATCTGTTCACTTCCCCATTCCAGGACATTAATTTTAGAATTTTGGGTTTTTTTCATGTTGCTGTCACACACACACACCCCCCCCGAGGGGTTTGGGCCATTCATTTATTTCTGCAGTAGCCAAACAGAAAAGGCAGAATGTTAATAACAATATAGCACTGCCAGGAAGTAGTCATGAGCTGTGAATTCAAGGCTATACTAGAAAAGAACTGTAAGCAGATTTCAGATGAATAGTTTTAATGAAAATAGATGGCATACCCTAAGTATTTCAATTAGTACCTGGAGACAGAAGGAATTAAGATTTAACGATTAGAAATTCTGCTCACGCCACTGCTGCTGTTCTGACACAAACAGATTACACACCCAGATTAATTTTGGGAATAAGATTTAAAATAATCATTGCTTTTCTTTAGAAGTAAGAAAGAACGCCAGCCCCTTGAGACCTGGTTGGTATGCCATGTCTGTGTGATTCATTTGGCTTTGAAAACCAGAAGCATTGTTACACGTCTGATTGGGGAGTATTACAGTTTAATAGATCTGAATGCAGTGGGTAGAAGTTTCTGTAGCCCCTGCAATCAGACTATGTAGCATTTTATTTAAGTTTTAAAAATAAAATTCCTGCTATTTTTGTCACCAGGGAAAGTTCTCAGACATGTAAATCACTAAAACTGCCCCACATGTTTCAGTAGAATTCATGCCATGTTTACAAGCAAATATAAAATAAGGAAATCCTTCCTAGATACAAAAGCTCTTACTGCCTATTGTTTTTCCCAGATTTAAGCATAATTTCCTGTTATATACCAGACTTTTTAATGTTAATCCACTACTGACATGTCATTTTAATGAGCTTTTTCAAGGGTTCAAATCATAGCGTGTTGATCATTTTAGCAATTCTTAGCTCTCAAGCAGCTCCTCTTTTCTCTGAAATCCAAAATATCTAACAGAAATTACATGAGCACACACACCATTCTGTCATATGAATGATGATCTTTGAATGCATTTCAGGAAAAAGTGTGTGCTATTCTAAACAGCTTTAAAAATAGCTTCTGTGCAGACAGATTGATTTCTGCCTAGTGGTATTTTGTTCTCTTCTGTCTGTTTAAATGAATCACCTTTACACCATGAAATGTGAGGGAAAATGGAATGATGAGTAGGGGAATGAGTGATATGTACGGGAATCTTGAGGATGACACAGTTCCATTGTGTCTTTGCAGTGTTAATTTTTCCAGCTACAAAATTACGAAACACATAAGACCAGGATTTTAGGGCAGGTTCAGTATGTCCCTTCCTGAATCTATGGTTGGGTGGGAGACTCAGAAATCTTTCTACTGGAGACTTTCTGCTAAAGAGCAAATGCATGGCCAATCCGGTTTGCAGAAACAGATGTAGCTGTTGCTTTTCTACTAGAAAGCACTAAAGCAGAGGTTTGGAGTAATTCTCAGAATAAAAGATAAAAATAGAATTGAATGATCACCAGTTTGTCAACATACGTTATGTCTACATTAGCAAGTAATTTGGGCACAAAAGGAGTGGATCAGTACACCAAAACAATTTGCTCTCAGGCCTTTATGCTTACACAATCTACTTTTCTAGGGTTTCACTTTGGAATAGATTTAGTCTGGTCCCCAGATTAAATGTCTCCTACACATATGGTTTTACATCAGCCAAAGGATCAGTCATTGGTACAGACTGCAATGTCCCCATCAGGGCTTGGAGCAAACAAAGTGCAAACCTCGAATGAAGTTTCTTGTTTATTTTCTCCAAGAACAGTCTAGCTCACATGTGCCAAAACTATTCTGCAAACCGATCCAATACACTGGGATTTGCCCCCCAAAATGCTATGTCTTCAAACCAAAATGCTAATGTAGATAACTCTCAGACCCCTTTGTTCTCACATACTATATCATCACCTAATGGCAGTTTCCAGACGTTTGTTTTTCATTCAAAAACCTGTATCAGTTTATCTCTTATCACATCCTCTCCCACAAGGCGCTCTCACAGCTGGCACCTCCATCTTCTCCAGTAACCCTCTTCCTGGGCAGTAGGAAACCCCAGGAACGGGGGTCCTTGCTTGACAGGTCTCTTGTTATAACTTGGCTAGACCTTCCCAACCCTTGCAAGAGGCTCCCTTCAAGGGTTGCAGGTCAAAGGATGAGCACTTGCTTGTACTTTTTCAATCTAAATTATAATTTATTTATTTTTTTTAAATACAAAAGATGAATTGCTGTGCAGCGTTATCAAATCTGTGCCCTTATAATATGATGGAAGACAGAAGATATACAGTAATTTCTTTAAATTGGTTTATTCAGAACTGTCTGTGGTTTCACCTTTCCAAATGAATTAGCAGCTGCTTTAAGTTCATGTCAGTACAACGTTAGAAGCCAAGCCCTCTCTCAACACAAGCAGAAAAGGCAACTAAGTTTCTTCCACAACATTTTTCCATGAGACTCCAGTCCTGGCCTGATGGGATTGTACCTCCCAATCCATTCCCTCCCTCTTCACTGACACTATCATCAAGAATGCAGGAACTGATAGTGTTTGTTGCAATGGTCCTCTCCAGGAGTGGACTGTTCACAGCAACTCGTTTTACGAAGCCCACAAATTAACACGATATCAGCCTGAATTCTGCCTTTGGATTGGACCCAAATCTGAACTAATGACCATGCAAAGACTATGAAAGAATCACAAGGAACTGAATTGCACCTGGAATTGATATTTGAACCACGTAATCTGCTGTCCATCCTATAAACCACTTTGGTTTTAGATACGGCCGCATAGTACCATTTGCTGGCCTACCACTCTTACGCCTGTGTCAACTGGATTTTTTGTAAGTACAAACACTAGCGGGATAATAGGCCTACTGTCTAGCTCATAAATTGGTTAGTCTACAGCAGCTTTATTCCAAAAGCTGGAAGAAGAAGAAGGTACATGTATACAGAAGGTACATGTAGGACTGGAACTGGTTGATAGATATACAGCTAGTGAATGAACTATACTTTATTCCCCTACATGATAAAAGCAATAGACAAAATACCTACAGTAATGTACCTGGAGGATTTAACAGAAGATATTACTTGCACTAAACTTATTTTATTATCACTAAAACCAGCTGAGAATGCTCAACAATCCTAGAGTAAAATGATCTGCAAAATGGAGAGGCCTGTTAGTGAATTACTCCAGGGAAGGCTCAGTAGCTTACAGAAGTTTTACCAAAACTTAACAAGATCAGGGGATTCAAAACTCTTAGTTTATTCAGCGCTCACGCATATCAAACGGTCACTGACACCAGCATTTTCAAACTAACTTAAAAAACAAATAAATGAAATTATTTATATTCCCTTCCTCTGCAACTTTCAGAATGCATGATTTTGACATTACAAGTGAAAATTTAAATAGAAAAAGAGAAAGGTGTAATATAATTCAGAGTCTGCAAGTCTTCTATTTTTGTTCTCACTTTTCTGAATGCTCAGGTCTACTCAGGTCTCGCAAAAGGACACCTTAAGAAGGAAATCTTTTTCCACAACAAGAAAAGGCTGAAGATGCTGTACTCAAGAGTACAAGAAACCAAACTCTACATAAACGTTGACTTAACATAACAGCGATATATGAATTCAGTGTGAGCAGATATAAAGATACATGAATGAACTGAAAAGTACACATAGAAATTGCATGAACTAGCTCAGTTCTCCTTTTTGGAGACTTGAAACAAATGTTTATTCCATAAATTTGCAAGGCTAAAAGCTTTAAAGATACTTATGCTCGCTTCTTATTTGGCTAGTACTCCTTCACTGCTCGTGAGCTCACTGACTACTTCAATACAGCCTAAGACTGCAGGTACTTTCACAAAATAAAATGTCACATTTAAAGCAATACACACAATAAAGAAAACATAACATGTTGATTACCCATAGCCCCAATTTCTAAGAATCATTCAATACAATGAGTGAGTTATCAGTTTTGAGGGAGAAAAAGTTGGAGGGATGCAGGATTAATAAATAGGCTTACTTTTTTATTCTAAAGATGGTGTTACCACATCAGACTGATTTTAGATATGAAACAAAAACTTTCACATACCTCAGACCTTTCTCATTACCCACCTTGCCAACCTTAATGAAGCCAAAGCTGGTGCAAACTGAGAGGAGGCTGTGCAACTGCACATGCTTTACTAGCTTACAGAGGGTCTAAAAGACAGAGTGAAAATATTCACAGGCAGAGAAGCTTTATCTACAGTGGACCTCCTACCAGGAACTGCCCTGGTATTAACAATGATGGGAAACATTTGCCCATAACGATCACCAAACAAAACTACCAGTTATCCATTGAAGACAATGGCACATTGAATATCTGTATTGCTAGCTACTCAACAGAACTTGTTTTTCACTTGATCATACAACAAAGAATTAAAATCACCGCAGATGGATGCTGCTTCTTTTTTGTATAGAATTTATTATATGTTCTGTTCTCTTTGTCACAATATTGAAGGAGGAAGTATTGTTAATATAATTTAACCACTGTCCTCAGTAAAAATGAGTCTAATTAGGGTGAGACGGTATTTTATTCACTGAGAAAACAGGCATCCATCCTAAATTCCTTTCAGTGAGTAAGGCATGATGACACATTTGGCATTAATTACATAGTGGTGCTATAACACTTATTTGTAGGACTGACTGCCACTACAAAATATTTTCCTACTCCTACCTTCAGCAAATCTCTAGAAATAATCAGTATAACCTGCAGCACAAATCAATTTCCAAGGACCAAAGTGATTGGAATATCTACTGTTATAAAAAAGCACCAAGGCATTATTTGCTCTTGACCACATTGAGAAAAATCATTCTGTCTCACTGCCTCCTCTTCCTTCCTGAAATCCTTGCCTTGTTCTCCAGTGTATCCACAAGGTTGCTGGAATTATCATTTGCTTTGCCTGATGCTCATCATATTTCATCTCCTCTTTGAATCTCATTTACAGGTTTCAACTTCCCTTTCCAAACTTCCTGTCTTTACTCTTCATGTCCATGCAACATCTCTGCCGTTGCCTCCAGTGCCTGCTTTGTCTCTAGACCTTTGTGCTGTTTAGACAGCTGAGGTAAAAAATGCACCTCAGTACTTCTTTTCAGAAAATATACAAATATATTATTCAGGATACTACCATGTCAAAGCCTGGGGATTAGGACAACACAGGAATACATGAGAATAACATGTTGCTGAAAAGAATGGTAAGACCACTACAAGATTCCATCTGCTACCAGCAAGCTGCTTCTAGCGACAAGCATGAAAACACTACGGATAACAATCTGGACAACCAAAATTACTATAACGATGATGGTTTTTTTAATTTCAGTGCTTTGAATTGCCTTTTTTCCTTTTTGCACTAATGACTGGTATGAGCACATAAGCAAAGTTACTCCAGCTGTAACACAAAAAATCTGGACAGCTCCAGGACCACTTAGCCATCCTGTGCTGAAATGCCTATCTTAAATCATTAAGCGATTATGAACTATACTGGAAGAAAACTGCCCTTAAAGTCTTTTTTCTCAGAAGTTCACTTCTCTTTCCAAGTTTGCAAGTAATCCCAACAATGGTAATATAGACGTTGTCAGTTTATTATACAAGATGAAAAAAATGCAAAATTTATCAGCCCGTCTCAACAATCATTTTAGTAATTGCCAATAAAATCAGCAAAGTCCATGTTTTCATGAGCCTCCCAGTGTATATATTACCCAGTGTACCAAATACCCTGGTTTTGTCTCAGATGTGAAGAAGGCTGAAGCTCCAGCTGGAAGTTTTTACAGCTACAAGAGCTGACCTAATAATGTAAAGATGACAATGCAGAGTTGGTCTTCTACGCTGCCCGACCTCAGTTTGAAAACATCAAAATGGATGAACGCTAAGAGAACACTCATTGGAGTTTGGTAGCTTGGTCTGTGGTCCCCAAACTCCTGGAGTTTTCAATATGTGTAACATTTCCTCCCTATTTTCCAGCTTCTAATTTTTGGGCTATAAAAACTATTTCCCCACTCTGAAAGATTACACATCTCACTGGTATGTTATTGTTAGAGGAAGACACAATAAAGGAGGACATGTTATGAAATACATAGGGGAAAATGTTGGGTTGAGATGGAAAGGGAAAAGAAAACTGAGAACAGAAATAAAGTGAAGTATTTATTAGTAAGAAAGGAAAAACTGAGGGAATTATTAAAATATTATTTACATATTTATACTTCGATAGACAATTGAAGATTAGTTTATAGCTGCAGCTAAGTATAATAGAGTGATGTGAGGCATTGCTGGAGAGTTGTTATTGAGTGCTTTTATCATTTAACATACTGAGAAGGCAAAGAATTTCTATTAGCTGGAGAGTCTTCAAAACCTATTGGGACTCTGTATTCTTGAGCATAGAATTTCAAAGTTCATGATCAACTTATATCAGGTAGCTGCTCACCCTACCTCAGTTTCTCTACCTGTAAAGCACAAACAGCTGCCTTCCTGAGCTGCTGAAGTTCCTCTAGCTAATCTTGAGCATGCTTTGAAGTAAACACAGCTATGCACTATAAGCAGATTATTATTAGATTTATCTGTCAATTAAAGTGAGAAGAATATCACAGAGTAGTTAAATATCTTCTTTACTACTTCCTGAAGAAAAATTTAGTTTAATCTTTGGCACATTTGATAGCCTTTGCTAGGATTACCAGTTCACCAGCTGGACATAGGCTAGCAAAGGAATAAATTAAATGAGTGACTGGTCCATGCCAGGATATGTGAAACAATGAGAACAGTGAATCTTAGCAGTAAATTAAGCATGCTAAGTTGGCATGCAAGTATAAACCTTTTACAGGAGCAGCAGAAGTTATTAAAGCAACAAAGCTGTCCCCCAGCTTTCCAAGTTTAACTAGAATCGTGCAGGATTCCTAACAACACAAAATATGACATGCAAAAAAAATTAAGAAGTAACAGATGCTGCCAGGCTTCCAGAATATTTTCCTGCTGATGGGAACAGAATCATCCCTCATGATTCTACAGACTGAAGTTCATTCCTTTGATCAGCTTCTGCTAGAAGTTTACAATGGCCAGGGCTATTCCTAACAATGTCTTTTGCAGGTCTTGGTTTTGCATTTCCTAGGTATACACAGAGAGAAGAATCAGACACATTCTATCGCAGCCATTTCTTCTTTCAGATACATGTTTATTCAGTTTATTTTCTTTCTTTTTTTTTTTTTTTTTTGGCAAGACTTCGCAAACGTTTTTGGGGAAGAAAAACAGATTTAAAAATCATTATTATAAGTCAGTGCAGACTGTATAATAGAAAGATTTTTACTGAAAGTAGGGAAGTATGTAATCTTTTTTTAAAAAGTAGCCAAATTTCACCCAACCATGGGATGTACCTGCAACTTGTGAAAGGCCACACCTAATTTCCACAACTCGTTGCTTTTAGTTGCTTTCATACTTCGTAATATGTAAGATGCAGCCAGCAGAAGACACTTGCTACAGAAATAATGTTATAAAAACACTCCCAAATGGGATATATTTATAAAAATATGTAAGAAACCACGGGATTTTCAATATACTTTTCAGAACAGATTAAGGCACTGCCCTTCAATTTTATTGTGGCCTACATTTTCGACAGGGTATAAAAAATCGGCACAAGAGGAGAGGAAAAGATAGCAGTGGTTCCAAAAAATAATGCATAAAATAATGAGAACATGTATGATACTTAGTAAGTACTTGCAGGAATTCGTATCAGCAAAAATACCTGTAACAGCAGTGTCTCATCTGAAGTGCCTATGAACTCTCAAGAGACTAAGCAGCCTTGATAGATTCTATGAAATAGAGGATTAGGAAAAAGAAACAAAATGAATGAAGAAAACAACTTGAGAGGTAGCAAAAGTAAATAAAATGGAATGTGAGAGGAGCAGAACAATGGAAGAAAAGAGAACAGGAAGGGGAAAAAATATGTTTACGCTAAAGGTTCCTTCTCTGTCATGATAACACTATTGCATTCCTTATCAACCAGAACCACATGGTCAGATTTGATTTTTTCTTCATGCCCTGAGTCTGAAAGAATCAGAAGAATGCCACTTATTCCTCCATCCAGCCACTAAGAGGCAAACTTTTCTCTCTCCTTACTGCCAGTGTTCAGATCCACCTGGTCTCCCAAGGTTAATTCACCTTTCTTCTCTCTGAATTTATTCTCAGTTTCCCAAAGTCATATCATATATAAGTGGCCTAGATTACCATGTGCAACTTCTTTGTTAACTTAACCACTTCTTTGATGTTTCTTATTTTGCACATTCACTAATATTTTGACACAAAAGCATGCATCGTCACCCTAATTGCATGTTTGTACTCTTAAGCCTTGGAATTTGCATTCCTGCATGACCATCTCTATTCAGAAATTTTTTATCTCAAAGTTGACTCTACTGAATCATTTACATACCCTGTTACATCATGGGAAATCATGCCAGTCTTCTGTGAGACACCATTGCTGCTTCAAGTTTTGCCACAGACTGCTGCCAGGGTCAACAGAGATTAAAAAGTGCTTTGTGGATTTAGTGATCGTTCTCCATGGAGAACTCCATCCCCACATGACTTCTGTAAGAGAGAGAACAGTTTTTAATGTCAAAAGGCTACATAAAATGGAACTAAATGCAAATGTATTCCCTCTTTGATTATCATCTTATGCAAATATAAGTCCATTTACATCAGTGGTGTACCTTGCAATGAGAAGAAAAATCTATCAGCTTTTCTCTTATTGAATATAGCCCATTAGTTTTCATATCACTCATTTTGTTCTTTCATTTCTTGTTTCCTATAGCTACTACTCCTTAAGGTTAATGCAAAATAATTGGGGTTTCACTTTCCATGTGAAAGCACTAGTTAAAAAGCTAAATAGCTTTGAAACGTCTGCATTTATTTGACATTACTTACTCCTCAATAACTCCTACCAAGATTAAGCCAATTTTCTTAGGGGCCATGTAAAATATGAAGAGATTGTACGGATTAGGATGACTCTGCGCATTCTTTTGTATATCTGCTTCCTCCCTCCTAGATGGATTCCCAAAAGTTTAAATAACAGCAATGCATATGGCCTGGTGATCTTCATAATGTATCATTACCTTCTAATTAGTTCTGCATATATTATTGAAAATGGTTTTCTCCTATCAGAGACATGACTGAAGGAGAAGGGAGAGCTGCGCTTTCATTTTCACAATGGACATAAATAACATGTTTTAAACACCTTTTATTCTGAAGTGAACCTTAGCCAAGGGTTCCTTGTATCTAATGAGACAGAAATGCAATTCAGTGGTGCTTTCAGGGGCTCCTTTTACTAAGAAGGGAGTACAGACACCCCCTTGTGGAAGCTGCCCACTGATCTGTGTGAGCAACACATACAGCAGTAGAGCAGCGTTCTTGTCTCAGAGCACAGAATACCATTCCTGCGGACAGATATTATGCCTCCTTTCTGAAGAGCCCCAACCCTTGCTTTTACATTAATCCCTTTTTTTCAGGGGGTTTTGGGTAAAACTTGGAGAAAAATGGCTGATTCTGTATTGAAGAGAGCAAACGGGAGGACACTTAGCAAAACTTCAAAGTTATTTCAGCAAGAAAGTATTTTCTCCCCAGAACAGGTGTTCAAAGAATGAATGGTCTAGCTTCTCATTTTGGACTAGCAAATACACTGTACATTGCAATGACCATTTTAGTAATGTTGTTATTTATTACATTACTTGTGCTCTGCCTGTTCCTTGAGTCCTCAGCATTATACTGAAACACCACTTCTCTCCCACAGCTCAAAGAAAAGCTACCAACTAAGAAGTGCTAATTTACTAACCGATAGCAACAAAGAAATACCAAAATGTTCAGAGTCTCAAATTAGAACAGTTGCCAGGGTCTTCAGACATATAAAATATTTTCTGTAGGCCGTGATGTCTGACATAAATACACTGCCAGAGTAAGGTCATCCAAATCAAAACCATAAATAGTGGAATGGTGGCAGAAAATGTTAAAAACAATTACAATGCACATGTTCTTTTCCCCTTAGGACAAAAGATTCTCATCATGTTCCTTTTTGTTATGCCAGAAATATTTAACTGATTCGTGTTTTGTGGTATAAATACATAAGTCAGTTTCTGTTCCTGTTTCCTAACAGTTCATTTTATGTAACATACAGACTCATTTGAACAAAAATAAAGTATTCTGATCTCTAGCATTTCTTTATCTCTAAGCCTTGACTACCACAAAAAAACTTCTGATGTAGGCCCAGTGAGATACAGCTTCTAGCAAGCAAATTTAGCAAAGGTTTGAAGATGGACTGACATGCATCTCTAGTGTTATTTGTAAACGTCATTACTTTGCTTCAAGAGACTGAAGCAGATATTTCCACTACGGAAAACTAAGGGAACAGACTGTTTTCTATCTTAACACTATCATCACAGGGAAGTAAAATCCAAAAGGAGAGAAGTGAGATAACTGGGCCATGATTGATGCACATAGGCAATTCACAAGAGAAGATAAGGATCATGCTGCAGGCGAGGCTAAACAGGGAAGCAAAGGCAACCCTAAGCACTATCTATAGTTAGCCCTGAAGTGGGAAGAAACAGAACGATCTGGGTTCACAGGAGGTCATGCAAAAAAGTTGCTTTTCAGTTTCAGGGGCAGTAGGTTCACATTGGCAGGACTGCATGCTTGAACAACCCCTATCGTCAAAGTCAGCTAAAGTCATGGAGTTTAGGGCTTTCTTTTCCCTACAGACAATCATGCTATTGCTTTTTATATGCAAAAATTGCTAACAAAAAGCAAATTTCAAAATCTCAAGCACGAGTATTCATGGAAACCAAAGTTTAAACAGATCAGTAAACAAGAGAGACAATGACCTGATTTCCACCCGTTATAAATAGGACCACGCCTCACCCACAATGATTTTGTGTCAGTGCCTGTGGGTGATGACAGAACTTTGTAGTTCAGTAAATGCAATGCACTCAATATATTGGAAGTAGGGTGGAACACCACTTAACAAAAGTCTCTTCAAGTAGGTCCCTGGCAAGTAGGACTTAAAAGAAGTCAGCTGAGATCGTATCATGTACATGAAATACTGCAAATGAAATAGAAACCTTTTGCCCAGCCAATGACACGGCCAGTCTCATTCTGGTCATGTTACCTTGGACGAATACTCCATAGCTTGAAAAATAAGAATTTTTAAACTGCCTGAGGGTAGACATACCTAGTGCAGTCCTGTAAAGAGATAAACATAAGAAGCAATACAGCTTTGTTACTAGTGTTTCTGCTTGTGCTAATAAACACAGTAGTTCTCAGCTGAGCTATTTCTTGCTGATGAAAGTACTCTAGCTTCTTCAGAGTTAACACAGATCTCTTTGCAAAATAGAATGTTATTCCTTGGAGACATACTTTAATATTTCTATATTCTTTTCATAAGTTACTGCTCCTGAAACGACAACATTTTTCTGAGAGATTCAGAGCTCTAGTGGTTTTTCAAGCCCACCTCCTGAATAAGATTCAGCCAGGCAGAGGAGAAAATCTTCAAATAGCTAGCATGATCAGTCATGATGAAACAGCTCAATTTGAGGAGAAAATATTCCATTATACAACAATTTCTCAAAAGGGCATGCTGCGTACAAGTCTAAATTAGAGACCAGTAGAATGAAAATACCATGGAGATGTGGATAACTCAATCCAAACTTTAACTGGCAAGTGTTTGGCAGTCTTAGACGCATTGCAAATGATTCCCTCCCCCTTCCCTCTCTCTCTAGCAGAATCTTTTCGTTAGAAAACACCAAATGAAAAATCATCGCAATTTTGGATGTCTTCAACCAGATCTAATATTGGGAAACTTTCCACTTGTCTACCTACATCAGGAAGCTTACTGCCAATACAACACGCAAGCATCCTGCTCCTCTTTCTTGTAAAAGGTAGTCTGAGAGGCCTATTTAATGGATTACTACATTTCAGAAATTGCTGTACCATGAACAGGTTGATTGCTTCTCAGCAACAAGCATTACAGGAAAACTCCACACTGAAATTCACAACCAAAACGAGAGACATCAGTACAAGCGTCTGGCAAAACAACAATCCTTAAATCTAATCACATTAATGCTTTTTGTGCTGTGAACAGACGAGTGTTGGGGGAATAGGTTAGAATAAGAAACTGAAGTTATATTATTAACAAACAGATTACTCATTTTAATAGCCAGAAACCTAATAACAGCAAAGAAAAACGATAGCTGTGCTCTGATTCATAGCGTGTGTCAGAATAATGCTAGTGTGAAATAATAAAATGAGAGAAATCATCCCGAAGAACATATGTTTTACTCCTGTGCAGTATTATTTAGTCTGTATTGTTAATCAAATTTGGCACATTCATAATTTTCAACAGAAAAACAAAGGAAAACAGGAAAAAACATAATACTCTCCCAAGGCAGTAAAGGCAGGTATTAAAAATATTCTCATCCAACCTGCATATGATTAAACATTTTTTTAGTATTTTTTCGGCACAAATAGAATTTCATGAATTGCCAAACAGCAGATACAAGTACAAGTCATGTTTTCTTCCGTGAAATAAGAAGGTAAGTGAGTGGAAGGTCTCACAGAAAAACTTAATGCTCTGCCACTTCCTCAAAATAAAGACGGCATACTTCTTTCTTGGCCATAATTTATGTTCATATCCATTCAGACCTTGCCCTTTTTGCCAGATTTGACTAAACGATGACAATTTGTACTACTGATACATACCAATGCATTTATATATTAAAGTATTTAAAATGTGTTCTATTTCACACATTACTGACAATCTCAAGGCAATTAAAAGCCTAACCACCTCAGCCTTTTATGTAAACTAATGGTTTAGACAGCTCTATATGCTATTTTGGGTCTTCTCAACCATCTAGCTCTCTTTCATTAGAAAAAGAAAAGAAAAGAAAAAGGGGAAAAGAGCTGTAACTCTAGAACAGTAGGGGAAGAGTCTCTGAAAGTACACTAACTATAATTTTATTTAACAAAGACTTAAAGAAAAAAAGGGAAATACTAATGTTTCCAATAAACCAAATATACTTTTAAGTCTGGTCAATTTGTATGCTGGCATAAGTTAAGACACAAACCATGGACCAGTTCTTTCACAAGTACAGCTTTTCTTCACACTATTTAATAATGCAAACAACTGTTAGGAGTAAACATAGATTTTATCTGCTTAAAAGGAAACTGAGATGAGTTGAATAGACCTGTAACCTTTCCTGCAGGAAAGGTGTTCAATTTAAAAACACATTTATAGGAGCTCTTTTCGTTTGTTTTCATAGAATACTACGCAATCAGAAATGAAAGTCTTCCAAGTGACAAGGAGAGTCACAGCATAATGCTACTAAGAGATGCATGGATATATTTCTGTACACAATTACATTTTGAGTACAAATACCTCTTTCTATGTAATATTTGCATCAGAATCTACAAGTAACTAAGTACAGGTGGTGCATAAGGTGGTGCATAAGGCTACAAAACTACTGAAGTTTTCTGTGGACTCTCTATATTAGCTACATACACAGCGAGACAGAGTGCAAGTGTTCTTCTTAATAATACCACTGAGTATAATACATAGAATCACAGAATCATAGAATGGTTGGGGTTGGAAGGGACCTCTGGAGATCATCTAGTCCAACCCCCCTGCTAAAGAAGGTTCACCTAGAGCAGGTTGCACAGGATCGTGTCCAGGTGGGTTTTGAATATCTCCTGAGAAGGAGACTCTACAACATCTCTGGGCAGCCTGTTCCAGTGCTCTGTCACCCTCAAAGTAAAGAAGTTTTTCCTCATATTCAGATGGAACTTCCTATGCTTCCGTTTGTGTCCATTGCCCCTTATCCTGTCGCTGGGCACGACTGAAAAGAGTCTGGCCCCATCCTCCTCACACCCGCCCTTAAGATCATAGAATCATAGAATCATTTAGGTTGGAAAAGACCTTTAAGATCGAGTCCAACCATTAACCCAGCACTGCCAAGTCCACCACTAAACCATGTCCCTAAGCACCACATCTACCCGTCTTTTAAATACCTCCAGGGATGGAGACTCAACCACTTCCCTGGGCAGCTTGTTCCAAAGCCTGACAGCCCTTTCGGTGAAGAAGTTTTTCCCAGTATCCAATCTAAACCTGCCCTGGCGCAACTCGAGGCCGTTTTCTTCTCGTCCTATCACTTGTTACTTGGGAGAAGAGACCGACCCCCACCTCGTTACAACCTCCTTTCAGGTAGTTGTAGAGAGCAATAAGGTCTCCCCTCAGCCTCCTCCTCTCCAAGCTAAATGACCCCAGTTCCCTCAGCCACTCTTCATAAGACTTGTGCTCCAGACCCTTCACCAGCTTTGTTGCCCTTCTCTGGACACACTCCAGCACCTCAATGTCCTTCTTGTAGTGAGGAGCCCAAAACTGAACCCAGTATTCGAGGTGCCACCTCACCAGTGCTGAGCACAGGGGCACTATCACCTCCCTGGTCCTGCTGGCCACACTATTCCTGATACAAGCCAGGATGCCATTGGCGCTCTTGGCCACCTGGGCACACTGCTGGCTCGTGTTGAGCCGGCTGTCAACCAAAGCCCCCAGGTCCTTTTCTGCCAGGCAGCTCTCCAGATATTTGTAAGCCTTATTAAGATCCTCTCTCAGTCTCCTCTTCTCCAAGCTAAAGAGACCCAGCTCTCTCAGCCCTTCCTCGTAAGAGAGATGCTCCAGTCCCCTACTCATCTTTGTTCATTTATAGTTTCATAACTTCATTTATAGTTTTATAACAGTGATTTATTACTGAATATTGATTAAAAGTGGCTTAATTCTGAAACAAAAAAATCAGAAAGATTTGAAACTTCTTAAACATTGCACATTGAGATAAGCAAAAGTTAATCGTTTAAGTTCAAATATATTATGCAGCTTTGAACAAAAGTGTGATAAATCCTCTTTATCATTTGCATATCTCTTTTTCTGAAAACACTTCAGATTTCAAATCACATCTGATACTTCCAAAAGTATTTTATATTTGGCCAAGATAAACAAAGCTTCCTCCCTATTTCAATTAAACAATTTCAGCATTGCTTCTAACACGGCCAGGTATAGGAAAGCGTCGCTTACCAGAACTGACCACAAAGTGGTGCTATTTGAACAAAAATGGGTTTTATTTCGTCCTTAAAAGGTTTGGGATGTGCTGAATAACTTTTTGTGTAATAACATTTGGTTTAAAAAACAACCCACAAAAGAGCCGGGTTTCATGTGAATTGTTGTCAAAAGTGGCTGAGGATAACATGTAGCCCCGCTGTCCCTACAAAGAACATTTTCTTTTAACCTTTTTAAGTTCTCCAGCATTGAAACCTTACAATAGTAAGCTTTTAAGAAACCCATGACAGTTGTAAAGGGATTAAATGTCCTGTGCAAGGATCTACACCATCACTGAAAATCATTGGCTTAGGCTATCTGGGAAGTAACCAGTTAGCATATTCACTTAGCCTATCTTGCCATAGTAGATTTCAAAACTAAAATAATAACAAACCAAAACATTTGTAATCAAAACATTTGCCTAAGGCATTCACAATATTCACCAGTACTGTAGCGTTACTGTCATGAACTCGTTTGCTGCCCTAAGCTGGTGCACCGCCTTGACCAATACAGGGTGTAAAAGGCTACTTGGTTGTAAACGAAGCCCCGCTCTAAGACTATAGCTTGGCTCAAATTCTTGAATTTCAGCATCTTCCATTTGTGCAACCATACCATCACATCACTGAACGAGGAACAGAAGTACTTTCACGTACAAGGACACCCGACAAGGCGTAAGCATGAAGCCAGGCGACCAGAAGCCCCTCAGACCGGCGTGAGGAGGGGGAGCTGCCCGGCCCGGCCTGTCAGACTGGGCAAAAACACAAGGGAATCCAAACGGATTTTTTTTTTTTTTTTTTAACTTGCCGAGGCCTTGCCCTGCTAGATCTTGGTCTGGCGGGTACTCATAAGAGGGCACAAATTCGAGAGGCTTGCTCCTGCCTGCCAGTGTGCCACTCGCACGAACGCCACCCACGACGGGCATGCCCAGGGAGGGGCACTCGGATTATCTGAACTGCTTTTAACATTTATTGCACTTTTTTCCCCTCAGGATCCCCCGAAGGCTCCCCCCGCGCCGCGCTCCCTCCCTCCCTTTTTGGGCCGCGCCGCCGCTGGGCAGACAGAGCCCGCCCCCTCCCTCACGCTCGCTCCCGCTCGTTGGCGGGCTCTGCCTCGCCAGCGCCCAATCGCGAGCTAGAGCGATCGCCATGGCGACAGCGAACGCCGTGCGGCCTAGGCGGCAGCCATGGCCGCCTACAGGCCCGGGGTGCTCATCGGCAACTGGAACGAGGACGCGTATTTGGAAGAGGTAGCGGTGGGCCCGGGCCCTTCTCTCCTCTCTGGCTCCCGGGGAGCCGCGGCTGCCTCTTCGCCTCGCGGTCTTTCCCCCTAACTCTTGACATTCAGTTTAAACCTGAGATTGTGAGTGCTGGATAACATGTCTACCCCCTCTCTCCTTTGCAAGCAGGACCGCTTGAGGGATTTCATGCATAAAAGAGAACGAGGAGAACTTTTAATACAGAAAATAAACAAACTTCAAGATAATCTTTTAAAGAAGGTAATTTTTAAGAAGATTATATCAATCTATGACTCCACATAGAATGGCGTAGCTGTTATTAGTGTTTGTTATGCATTAAGAATGCTATGGATTAGCATTTTATATGCTAAAATACTTCTGCTATTAGCTTCAGATAATTCTGTAAAAAAACATGTATATTTTAATTTAGATACAGCTGTCGGTATCTAAGGATGGATTTGTTCATTTTGGAGACACTGTGATGCTTTTGAACCCAGCCAACAAATCTTCAGTGGAGAATTACCCTGGAGTGTGCAGCAGGCTGACTTTGGCAATTAATCTGGATGAAATATCCGTGTATTCGGCCAGATCGCTGCAAGCCCCTTGTGGAGTTAGCGCAGTCGAGAGCGTGGACCCTGTGGGTCGAAATACTTTTTCTATTTTAAGGTTTGGTACTTTATTCTGAGTTGTTTTCGATTATTGTGTTAGCTTTCAGTATCTTGTTTTGAGAAATACACAATGAAGTTTGCTAATATACAAATGAATTTGAGTAAGATTAATTTATTTAAGAAAGACTCTTTAACTTAGGTCGTGCATTAAGCTTGATTCTGCTCCACATATTACTGTGAATAATTCCAAGGAAGTTAGAACTGGTGTCAAAACAGAACTGAGTTCACTGTATCATTTGGTAAACTCTGCAGCTGTTTTTAATGTGGTCATATTTCAAATGTAAAATACAAAACATGTCCAAAAAGCACTTAGTAGTATTATTTGTTCTCCTGCAAGTAACGTCTCTGAAGCAGAAATTTGTGTCAATGCTTTTGCTGTACACAAAGTGGACAGTGTTTCTGTTGTCCTAAAAAAAAAACCCTAACCAAACAGCATATTCTCTCTCTCAAAGACGTATTTAATTCCAGCTGTTTGTGGGAGAAGACACAGAAGAACAGGGTCCTGCTCAGTAGTGGAAGGCTCTGCCTGAGTGCGTGTATTTAACAATAATAATAGTGCATAAGAGTACAAACTAACCCATATAATCCTGATTGGGCAAAACACTTTGGGTTAGACCTAAGAAAGATTTTTTGATGCCAAGAGCATAATTTAGGCCTTCTAGAACTGCAACCAAAATATTTTTGCTTAGCTGCTGTCTGATCTTAGAGTCGTTGGAACTGAATGCTATCAAGTCCCTTATTAACTGACTACTAAGTTCATCAGCTACATAAGGTTTTTGCACTGAATATACTTCGAAAGCCTAGCACTTAATTTAGTGATTCTTTAATGTAAAATACAGAAATCATTCTGGAAATGGGGATATACCAGCATGTATGTTGATGTAATGAACCAAATTATTGAATATCAGTTACATATATTATTAGCAACATATGTTAAGTTACAGACAAACACACACTGTTCTGCTTTAAGTCTGTGATTTTTCAGATGCTTGTATTAAGTATATTTTAAAGTGGGCCTCAGTGCTGAATTCCCATTGATTTTTCATTGGACGTTACCTTTCCACCCTGCATGTTAATGAATAAGTCATAGAAAGTAATCAATACAGTCTGTTTCTATTCTGTTAAATATTTTAACCAGTAAGTCAAGTATAAAATGTCTTTGTATTTAAGATATTTTATCTATTTTTAAATGTAAACTTAATAGAAGTGTTGCCACAAGACCTAACTAGAACAAAACAGAATAGTAAAGCTGATTATTTGCATGTCTCTCTCGCCCTTTTTACAATTTTAACAGTGTTGATGGAGTTGCAGTGGGTGAACCAATTAGATTTGGGCAAAACTTTGCTCTTGGGACAACAGGAGGGTTTTCTGACCAAATGGTAAGGCAATAAAGTTGCAAATGGCAATGGTAGCATATATTGATAGTGTGCACCTAATTAATATATATATATACACATATATAAAGCTGTACAGTGGTTCAACATCTTAGCCTTACAGAACAGATTCAGAATCATACATAGATCAAGATAAGCAATACCTATTTAGAAAATTTATGCAACTTGCCTGAGATCAGGTGTGCAGGCCAAGGGAGCTGTTAGCCAGAATGACTGGATAAAGGAGATTTTAAAAAAGAAAAGAAAAAAGGAAATTAAAATTAGCTTGTGAATCATGAAATAATTCATCATTAGAGGGAGGTGTTGGGTTTTTTTACTTTTCATTTAAATAAATCTAAAATGAGAAGATTTCATTTCTTGTGAAGATACATCTATACTAGGTGCATGAAGTAACATACTATTCTACCATTCTGAGTGAGCAAATTCCTATTAAACGTTAATGTTTCCTTCTGCAGGTTAGAAGCAAATAAGATATTACATGTTACATACGCACTCAAAATAAATCACCACAACTTTGAAAAAATTTTTCCTCTCAACAACTACTTTGATGAGAGAGAATCTTTGGAATGTAAATTCAATTTTAAATGAATATAGAATGCTATGTAGAATAGCTACTTAATGAGTTTATGAGCAATATAGAATCTATGTTATGGGTTTTGTATATGTAGCTTTAGCTTGGGAGACTGATTTTTCAGGAGCCAAGAGAAGTTTTTTTGTGTTGAAAAATATTTTAAAAAATTACATATCTTGTTTCTTTTATATTTCTACTATCCTTAATATATATTTTTATTTACAGTTATATCTAGCAAGTGACCATAAATCATTTACAAGATTTGCTAAAAAATCTTACCTTCAGCAAGTATTTTTGACAGATGAGCTTTCCTATTTGACTTGCTGGCAAGCTACCTTCTTGGATCCACGGCTGCGTCTTGAATATGAGGGATTTCCAGTTCCTGTAAGAAATTAAAACTGTAGAAAATGTTATGAAGATTTAATCGAAACAGTAGATGGAGTACTTAGAAAAAAGTTGTGTCCATTTCAGTCACATATTTTCCTTATGTAAGTTCTGACCTGTAATTTTAGGAAGGGGGAGAGGGAAGGAACAATCTCTTTAACCAGGGAATCTGCATATATAACTATTAGGTTCTGGTATTCATTTTGAGGTTGACTTGCTCAGTTTTTCTCATCAGAATTTTTTAAAAGGTCAACATTATCATGTTGTGAGGATGCAGTACTTGGGATCTGCTTTTCAGGACTTCTGAGCACTAAATTCCATTTCCAATATTAGGAGCTGTGGTTAATTAAGGACTCTCGTACACTAAATTTAAAAAGCGTTAAAAAAAAGCCCAAGGCATCTGAATAAGTGGATACTTTTCCAAATGTGGTTTTGTGCTGGTTTGGCTGGGATAGAGTTAATTTCCTTCATAGCAGCTAGCATGGGGCTATGTTGTGGGTTTGTGCTGACAACACTGTTGATAACACAGGGATGGTTTAGTTCCTGCTGAGCAGCGCTTACACAGAGTCAAGGCCTTTTCTGCTTCTCACCCCACCCCACCCGCGAGTGGGCTGGGGGTGCAGAAGGAGCTGGGAGGGGACACAGCCGGGACAGCTGACCCCAGCTGACCAGAGGGACATCCCATGCCCTGTGACCTCATGCTCAGCGTATAAAGCTGGGGGAAGAAGAAGGAAGGGGGGGACGTTGGAGTGATGGCGTTTGTCTTCCCAAGTAACCGTTACGCGTGATGGAGCCCTGCTTTCCTGGAGGTGGCTGAACACCTGCCTGCCGATGGGAAGGAATGAATGAATTGCTTGCTTTGCTTTGCTTGCGTGTGCGGCTTTTGTTTTACCTATTAAACTGCCTTTAGCTCAACCCATGAGTTTTCTCACTTTTACCCTTCTGATTCTCTCCCCCATCCCAGAGGCGGGGAGTGAGCGAGCGGCTGGGTGGTGCTTAGTTGCCAGCTGGGGTTAAACCAAGACAGGTTTTTAACCTTTTGTAAATACATTAAGCAGATGCAGTATTTTCCTGTTCCACATAACTGCTAGGCTTCCTGAAGTGCTGGGTGTATAGCAAAACGTCACAAATATAACTGTTCCTCTACAGCCTTGAACTGTGACCCATTTACATGAATCAGCTCACTGATAAAGACAGTCAAAATTATGTAATTGTCAAAGACAACATTTTTTATTCACAGTATTGGTAAATAGGGATGACTAAAAATTAACTGTTATACATTAAAAATTGCAAATTGGTAAAATATAAAGGTCCATTTCTAGGCTGTGTCCCCAAACCATCTGGATATCTCATATGGCAAATATCAGCTGTAAGCGGAATTAGCCTCATGGCACAGGCCACTGGAATGATTCTCTACTACTTGCTTGACTTTATTTTATTTTATTTTGTTTTGAAGTGCCCAGCACAAGGGAACAGAATGGAATATATTGGACAGGAGAATGTGTCTGACCTGAGGGCTAAGCATTTGGCTGGTCTGAGCTGTTAAGACAGCTGTGTAGAGAACTGATAGGGTGTAAAATATCTCGCTATCAATGTACAGCAGTCTCAGAGTGATACAGAGCAATGCGGGCTTACACCGGGCAGTAAATAAAAGCATTTAATTTGAATAAGAATAGTTAAAATTAGCGTAAGAATGTCTGTGAAGTGTCTTCCCTTGTTGGTTTCTTTCCAGGCAAACTCTAAAATGATTATTACTCATTGCCGTACTAATCGGAGCTTAGCTGTTCCAAGGAACTTTTGGACAAGGTAAGAATAATTTATAACTGGCAGGGATGTGCATAATGATGTGCCAACATCAAGAATTACTGTAAAAAGCAAGATAGTTGCTTTAGGAACGCACTGAGGAAATGGAAAAGAACGCAGAATGCACGTTCTCCTTTCCCTGATTTTATTTCTGGGCTGTAATGTGTGCCACTGTGATGCTGCAGACAATCATCTCAGTCTTATTTGTTTGGGGTTTTTTTAATTCATATCACATCATGCTTCTAGCCGCCTCTAGTTTCTTGGTCTTTCTCCCTTTGAATATCTTGAGCAATTACAGTTGGTTTTTTTTGTTTTTATTTTTTATAAGAAAAAAATAGTAAGGAGTAAGAGAACTAAATAAAACCACACTGCATAAAACTGTATATTGCTTATGTCCATATGAATCCATCTCTCAACAAATTGAAGTTAATCCAACAGTTCAAGTTAATATACATGTATTAAATTAATATTGATTAAGCATTGTTAAGGAGTATACCAATTGTTTCCCATTAAATTCTGAGCAAGATCTGACTGAGGATTTGTATCAGGTTTTTGAGGATAAAACAAGGTCTGACAGTTTGAGGCTGAAACAGTTATTAAGTAGCCCGAGCCTTCCTCAGTCAGAGAGAAATGGTGATGTGAATGGTGATGAGAAGCTAACCAGCTTGTACAGACTGAGCTGGTGTATTAGTGCCTTATACTGATGGACTTCAGAGCTGCTTTAGCTCTGAAGCTAGAAAGGTGATTTCAAATTCCTAAATTATTCATAGGAAACAAAGTGGGCTATTGTGTTTCTTGTACGGGTCTGATATTTGAAAGTGCATGGTGATATTTCTGAATAAGCCAAGAGAAACATGAGAAAACTTTGAACAATTTATAGATAATGCAGATTTGCTGAATTTGTGTATAAATTCCCCCTGCCCATCTCCTTTGCTTTGACTTTGCAGGTCTTATTTTGGAAAAGAATATGAAGTAATTTGTCACACTTACCTGGACTCCCATAAAGCTGAAGAAGATAAGAATTACTGGGTAATTGTTACCGGAAATCCCAGCGATGAGGACGGCACAATGATTGATAGACCCAACCCTCACCCAGGCGGGATCAGAAAGAATGAGTTTCATGAAGAGACATAGAATATGAAAATCCCAGACTACAGCTGACAGAGGTTGATGAGATTCTGATTCTTGGTTTTTCTGTTCAGATTTTAGTTTCAGAAATGTTTGTTTTAAAAATGGAAATGAACATCTACCATTAGTAATATTGCATGATCTCATTAACTCATCAAGGTTATACAGTGGGCAAAAACTAATCAAATTTGGTGAACCATGCACAACATCAAGAATTCATAAATCAGGAAGGGTTCATTTTCCCATTTTCTCATTCACTGATGGCAAAAGATGACAGAATCCAGGAAATCTAATATATTTTCACTACCTTACTGGCCTTCAGAGTGTATTTAACCAGTTCTTCCAAAACCAAACCAGTGTCATACTTTTTAAAAGGATGAGTGTACAGTTTCCAAAACACTGAAAACCAAACTCATGCAAGCTATCATGGGGTACTTTGACATTTAAAGTTCATCTGAAAAAGTTGGTTGTTGAGCTTGTTCCACACTCTGTCTAGCACAATGTTGCCAATTAGTAAAAAAATGACAAGTGAGGTCTCTTTATCTCAAGATTGGCTTCAGATTTATGGGAATTAATTTAAAAAGGTATAAATTGAGTTTTTTACCTTTGTCCATGTATTCTAAACATTTAAATGCCAAGTAATCGAGCACTTGAGCACAGTGACACAGACTAGAGACTTCCGACAGCCTTATTCATGTGTCATCGTGTTCCATTTGCCTCCCACCCTCAGCATTTTTCAATCCATATTAATTTCTACCAAGTGTGACAGCAAGGTAAAATTGTCGAAGAAAATTAAGCCCCCACAAGTTTCATGAAAATAAATGCCAAAGTAAAAAAAGAATAAAAGACAGTGGAAGTTTATCCAATAAGAAAAAGATTGTAGCCTGTGTTTATACCTAATTAGACACCAGAGAATTCACATGAAAAAAATGGCCCAAGAATAGTAAAAAATTCAGCTGGAACTCACATTTTCTTATACAACAACATCAACCAAGCATGAGATGCAAAGACATAGAAAACAGGTGTCATTTCTTCCTACAGTTACCTGTCTTTATATGGAAGCTGAAACAGCACCATGGAGAATCTTCTTCATGTATGACGTTCCATTACATCCATTTAGTTAAGCTACGCATATACATATTCCATTTCTTATTGTATCACAAGAGCAGGATCTCTCTGCACAAAGTAAGTGAATTTCTGAGTAAAATACTACATAAATTTCCATTCTCAAAAAGGATTCCAAAGATCTTCAATACTCGTAAAGGTCAAATAAAACTTTTTAAGTTTTACTAAAACAAAACCACTAAACCTTCACAGAAGAAGGAACTGATCCAAACATGTTATGTCTTCAAGCTCTATCCCAGATAGACTGTTTCAAACCCACTGGCAAGGCTTTACAAGTTCTTGCCTTTATTCAATATAAATTAAATCAGCAGACTGCAGAATAGGCTAACTAGGGCTTGGCATACAGGGTCTCAGAGCAGGAGACAGATGACGGTTCTGTGACATGCAGGTTTGCTTTGGGGCAGTGTATCACAGAGGACAGTTTTTGAATCACACTCCTTGTGTGCAAACCCTCACAGGTCTCATGGATAGGTTATAGAGGAAATTAGGAAATTTTTCATTCACTTTCTATGTAAAGATATGAAACCTGATGTGTGGCAAGTGATGCATGTTTTTATAGAAGCACTGTTATTACTCCAGCTTACAGAGATTAAAATTCTGCACGTTTTCACAATAGATTGACATAATTCTGCTTTGATTTTGTAGGAATTAAACTAGAAAAACTTAGGCTGCGTGAGTGCCCTGCAGTGTTTCTAATTTGACCATTGTGGACATCTATTGGTGTTGAGGATAGCTGTTTTGAAACTGGCAGTGTCTCTTTCCTCTTGGTTAAATGTAAGAAACAAGAAGAGGCGTTAAACCAAAACCATTCCTGAAACAAAGCTTTCTGTGAACTCACGCAGGAATGAGAACTGTGTGGGCAGAGTGCCTTAACCGCCTAATATTATGGATAGGAGTGTTTGTGTGAGTGTGTGTGCATTTGTGTGGGAGAGAAGCAACGCGGGCTCTACAAAAACAAGTTTTGTAAAGGCTTAGAGGAAAACCAAAGAGATAAACAGATACAGAAATGAGTACAGAAGTAAGTAATGTTGGAATTAGCTGCTGATTAAAAGTGGCTTGGAGACCCTTGTGTGTGTTTTGATCTGTCTGTGCTCATGGGAAAGGACTTCCCGAGCTGTTAAAAAATAAACAGGATTGAATCAACAATTCCTGCTTCTCTCATAGGTAAGAAGTTTTTCTTCTTACCTAATACAGTTTTAAAACCACAGATTTGTGCATAGCTTCTTATATCATAGAATACGTATTTATAATTCAGCTGATTCATGATATCGAATACAGATATTTATCTGTTACCTATTTTTCTTTTAAAAACGGTTTTTTACACTTCTTAATATTGTCCACATGATGGCACCACATTTTTCTAAACAGCACGATTATTGCTACATATGTAAAACAATCCAAAATGTTTAAATCCAAATGAGTCCCTGACACAATGCCACAAAAGCCAACCAGGTTAAATCAGACTTGAATTCTGGGCTAGGAGATGCCATTAATGTTTTATCATGTTTTTGGAAAACAAAGTTAAGCAACAAAGGTAGATAGAAGAATGTCGAACATCGTGTATTGCATACAATCAACTTTTAATGCTAACTGGAATATTAATTAATTTGTAACCAAAACATACTTAGAGGAAATTATCTTTAAGGAGCTTTTGCTTTCACATTCTGTGTAAAGATATGAAACCTGATGTGTGACAACAGATGCATGGACATTTGTTGATAAACACAGGATTTAATATAAAGAATTATGGAATTGAATATTAGCACAGAATCTGAACAATCCTGCAACTGCCAGTCAGAGACACAATATGGTCTAGTGGACAGGGCAATGGAGATCTGAACCGTGCTCCAGACCTGACTGTTGTGTAGCTAAGGGCAGGCACTGTATTTCGCTTGTCCTAGTATTGCATATCATGGAATATGGACAGTGGTGCCTGCCTCGTTTGCAGAGCACTTTGACATATACCAACGAAAAGCAAAATCATGTATTAAGAAAGCTTTTAATGCTTCTTCCAAATTAAACCCAATACGGATAGCTTTACAAAGTACATTGTGGGAAGATAAAACTCACTTTGCCTCCATTCCAGGCAGCTCAAAAGCTGTTAGCATGAAGCTGATCCTGAGCTATTAGTCTTTGCTGAGGGACAGGGTGCATTACTTCAGATTTAGTGCTGTGCTAATATAGCTTTTCATAGGCCTGAGGCACAGAGAGAGCTCACATCTGCACATGTTTTGCTGTGCAGATGTGTGTTAGCAGCACAATATTGAAGTAAAGAAAAGGTACAGAGAATTCAGAGTCAGCAAAGAAAAGCATCATCTTCCTAGTAAATTCACCCACTGGTAACACTGGAAAATGAAAATCCAGTTTTAAATCTGCCTTTTCACTTTCCCTCTCTTTTGCGTGATTCCCCAACTCATATTTCACATCACATCACTTCTCCCCTGCCATGTCCTCTAGCCCAAACTTACTGATTTGCCGTGGTTATAAAGTGCTCTTCTAGCACTCAGCACAAGTCCCTGGCCCCTCACCCTAATCACATCAGTATCTTCAGAGGTTGCTTTTCTTTTCAGTGATTGTCATGAAATATTGTTTTAGCTCAGACAGCTGATCAGGGGCGGCCACATACAGGTTTAGTAACTGGATAAAACATCTGAGGAAAAAAAAAAAAGGGCAAAAAAAAAAGAGCACAAAGAACATTACAATAAGATATTCCACACAGCAGTGGAAGAAAATGTCCAAGCACTGGAAAATTTGGTGGAGTTGGCAGGTGAGAGGGTGATTTTGATAACATCTGTGCCCACTCACCCTAAATTAATATTGCACGTCTGTTGTAATCTGGCGGGGCAGGAATGTTCTTTTTAAAACCGTACTTGTTGCTTTAGAAACACTTGAAGACTTTTTAATGCATAAAAGCTAAACTAAGGGGGCCACAAAATAAAAATACAGAGGTGATATGCAAAATACATTAAATACAAGTGGAAATTAGGAAATCTCTACGTCATTTTGTCAGCTACACCTCTCTTCAAATTCCGTTATGGTTTAGGCTTTGTCCCAGGTTTTGCCTCCATTCTCTGCTTGACCTGCCTTATCTCCCTGCCTGTATACAGCATTGAGAGGGGCAAGCCACAGTTTGCTAGCTCCCCTGTTCATGCTGGTTTGACTTCATCCTGGAAGCAGTAAAAGGGACTTCATCCTGGAAGCAGTAAAATCCTCAACACTGCATTCCTCTGGGTAAGAGGAGGAGTGGAAAGACCTGTCACCTTGCTGGATTTGTGCTATTTCAGCAGGGATATAAGCAGCCATAATGTCAACTACACGATTTGCACGATAGGTTAGCATTACTTGTAATGAGAGGGACAACTGGCCGTAAAGACCAAGGGAGACCTCCCATTTTGCTTTGTTTGTTTTGGTTTTTTTTTGTCAAGACTGTTTATGGGGGGTATATAATGAAACAATTGACACTTCTTTTTTTTTCACTGGTGGGCTTGTACAAGGCAATGTCTTTTATGCAAGAGAACAGAATCATCAGTACTGCACTAGAAACCCTTGCTACAACAGAGTCACTTAGCTTTCTCTTGAGAAGTTTCTCTATTTTTTTGGCAAGGAGGACTCAAAGTGCAGCAGAACAGGCACAAACATTAAAAAATGCCCGATGATATTAATACCCACGTTCAATGATGAAATTAATTCATACACATGTATCTCTGCTGTATGTTTATACGTGAAGCTCAGAGAGCTAATTTCCCAACATCTGTTAAATGCTGCTCCGTACAGTACGTCAAAACAAAACTAAACAGACCATCCAGTGACAGGACAGCTAGTATATATGTTTCTATAATGCTGGTCTTGTTTTAATTATAGGCTCCTTGGGGCAGGGACCATATCTTCATCTTTTTTTCCAAATATGAGCAACTACAGCAGAGAAGTTCACTAAGGAACAGCATAAAGCTGTTATTAAAAGTGATTGTAAGATAACAAGAAATTGAAGTAGACCTGGTGCAAATAACCAGAGATACATGTGAAACCTACACATAAAACAGTGCCAAATAGTAAACTCTTAGTGTGGGGTATGAAGGTGCAGCTGCCCAAGTAATTCTGACGTTAATAGGAGTTGCTAGGAGAAGAGCCCACAAACCACAGTGCTGTCCCTGTGGCTCTGACAAACCCACAGAGGGGAATAAGAATTATATATGGCAGTATTTATTTATATATATATATATATTTAGTTATTTAATTATATGGCATACTAGTTAAAAATACCTAACCAACTGTTAGCCTAAGTCCCATTTGCAAAAGTGACACTGGTCCTGAGAAACTGAAGAGCTCTTTCAGCAGCTTGTTCATGTTAAAATTGTTATGAATTAGGTTGTACATACCTTTGGAGATCTTAGTCTAAGAAAATCACTTTAAAAAATGACATTTAGCTCTTTCTGAAATTGTGACCTGTAGAATTTACAAAAACATTAAATCCCTAAGCAAAATGAAAGCAAGAAACTAGTGAATAAGCAAAGCACTGAATTAAAGTATGAGTTATCTTTTCTTTACAGGCAAAACCTCTTAAAACTCCTACAGCGCTAATTAGCACAGATTATTGTTATAGGGTCTCTAAAAGATTAAACACAGCAGTTTGTGAAATCCACATCAGACAGCAATTTCTATCCTTCCTCCCTGGTTTCCTACCACTCCTCTTGCTTGGGCTTTCTGCCTCTTCTATATCCTGAAGAAACAACTGAGCAGTTGTTTGGGGAAAAGTTTAAGGTTCATCAGCTCTTCCGGTCTTTTTGCTGACAATTTTGGCAGCATTAGTTTAGCCAGAACACCCAAGATGTATTATAGTCTCGCAAATAACCAGTGAATTTAACTGACCATGAAAAGAGGCACATTTTGCCATATAAATATACATATATATGTATGCATTTATATGTATATACGTATATATAGAAATAAAAATGAATTGGCACTATATGCACATACACACTAGGTACTTTAATGCTGACACAGAAATAATATGGAGTTCAGTGTATGCAGGAGAACAATCTTTCCTCATCTAAAAATATCAATGGGTTTCTTTTGAAACTACCTGAACTAATTAGTTCTTTCAGTGTAATCTTAAGTAGTCAGGGTCATATTCAGGTCTGATAATAAATGGCTCCAAGGCATCACATGGTAATCCAGAATAACACTCTAGCTACACATGCTGCTTCAGCATGCCCCCTTTTTTCTTATTCATCATCATTCCCCTTCCTGCTTGCTGCACAATTGTGTCCTCGAATCCAGATGACCTCAGGTTCTACTCATAGTCTCACAGAGAAAAGTTGCCTAGAGATGGGCCAACTTACAAGCTGTGCTCTTTGTTCCTCCTAAGCCAGTCAGTGTGATAATTCTTTCTAGAACAGGTTGAGTAGAGAACCTAGATCACTTCACTCTGTGGTCTATAATTCATAATTACAACAAAAGCAACTTTTAACCTTGGTGGCATAAGTTCTGTGGTAAAGTCCTAATTTATTTTAGTGTGCTTTCTGAATTTGCTGCCAAAAGGGCAGTTGAAATTTGCTCTTCAAAACTTCCTTATTGAAACACCAGCTTTGGATCAAACCAGGAATTCTGGCAGAAGTCACCATATTGTACAGAAATATTTATGACCAATAAAACATTTTTAGACCTTAAATCGAACAAATGTTAATAATTCAAGCAGGTTGCTGTGGTATTGGTAAAATGTTTTTTTAGGAGTCCCAAGCAGGCATAGTTGAATCCATCAACATTCAAGCTCTTTAACAGAATGGACAGTTTGAAAGGTAATTAAAGAGTGCCTTCTGCCTTATTGCCTAGAGAGGGGAAGCCGGCCAGGATAAAGGAAAAGATCTGAGTATGAAACTGCGAACCTTATAGACTTATTGCAGTTAACTCTGGCCTAGAAAGTTCTTGAAGAAAGCGGTCAGCTATGGCAAGCACTGAGACAAGCATTGGAGGAAGATGCAGTCACCCAGTGATGAGGTGGTCACACAGCTGCATGGCATTACAAAGTCATGCTTATCCATATTGTCAAGTAAAATGTATAATAGATCATAATTACAAAAATGGGGAGTGGACTTATTTCTTATGTCCATGGTAAATTGATGCAGCTCAGGTGAGGGGCAGAAAGTAATTCTGTCTTTTGTTTTTGTGGCACCATTGTAGATGGGTGATCATAATAGAGGTAAAGAGCAAAGAGACCACCCAGGCCAAAAATCGCCTATGTTTGAGCTTCGTATCTCCGTTCACTGTTTCAAACAAAGACAAAACTCCTTCCTTTTCCCTAGCTAGATAACGGTAATGATAATTCTGCACTTTGTCATACATATATCATGTGCCTTTTCATCCCTCATTTACCATATCTGTGCATCAGCATCCCTCCCTGTTAAATGGGTGTAACTCTTTCCTAGAGGAAGATAGTAAGAGGCATTTTGTGGGTGTTTATTAGGTGCTCATAAGAACAACACAGAAATATTACAGAGAAAATGTTATCATTGTTCTTAAGTGTCTTGGCATTCTAAAATTTACCATAAAATTTGCCTGCATATATTTGGTCTCAAATGGCACTAAATTTCACAGGTTGAATTAATGAAGTTATCACTTTTGATTAATTTACCAATTTATCCAGACAAAAATTCTCTGCATCTATTCTCTTTTTCAGACACAAACGACAATTTGTTTAAAAGGGATCCATGTAGGTATCTCAATAATTACAATACATGACCTTTAATACAACATAGCTTAGTGTTCTCACTGCTCACTGAAAATTTTGATGCTTCCAGAAGTACTTGTAATTCAACATTTGCCTCTGTCCCATGCTAATTAATATCTAGCTGTATATCAACTGATTGTGTCGTGTTAGGCGGTTATGGAATTTTGTCCTTAAGTGCTAACTGATTTTAAACAGTATCACACTTTGGGACTAGTGAATGGTTTCTACTGAACACTGGGCTTTATACAGCATTCAGAAACACCAACACAAATTCCTGCTTCCTATGAAATTAGCTTAACAAGGATTTGGGGAGTAACCATTTGCACTATATGGTTGATGTGTGCAACCTTTTCATCTAAGCAATTATTTCTGAGAACAGAACGTTCATTCATCACAGAAAGAATTGAGGCAAAGCCGATTTATACCACATATTTGGCCTGTTACACAACACAACCATTAGCTGTTTGGTTTTAGAAGTTAAGCGTTACATACGATCCAGCAAGTGGTGAAGGCTTTTTGGTCAGCCCATGTAACCTATAGCAATTTTAGGTTTTCTGCGACAACGCAAGGTTCATGTTGTAAAGAAAGATGTCATCAGAACTGGTATAAATGCACAATAATGATTTTTTCAAACATATTTGAAGCTATTCCATGAAAGAGAACTTATTAACATGCTGGGGTAGGGCAGCAATTTTTCCAGATGAACAGTGTAATTAAGTGAGCACAATCCTCCTGTGTAACTGTCACGAAGAGAGTATTCATCACCTAGAGTTCTTATGCTTGCAACATAACAGCATCATTGGCTAGGACAGGCTTCCTGAGGGTAGGCTATGAAGTTGAAACTGAACTGATAGGCAATGAAAGGAGTTCTTAAAGAGTTCGGAAAACACATCCATGAAAACGAAATTACAGAGAAAAAGAAGAACACAAACTAAAGCTGTTCAAAATATATTTAAACTTGCAGAGCTATCTGTCCCTGAGGAGAATCCAATATGATATTAAGCTTCTGCAGGTGAACATAGGTTGTTTTCCCCACAGAAGTAAACAATGATCATCTTTACAGTTTAGTAGCCAAACATAGCCATAGTTATATTCTTCGACGACAACAGTCCATGATGTTTTGTGTTGATACTTTTCTCCCTTGTTGATCAAAGTTAAAAAAATGTGCTTGAAAGAGTGTTTTAGAGATTAAAAAAAAAAAAAAAATCTTTGCCACAGTTAAAAACAGTTTGCCTCATATAGTTCCTGGTACTGCAAAAAGATCCTGGTATGATAAAGCCACTGGTTATGGAATAAAATGTGTATTGGGTTCACACGTCAAAATTCACTAATCTATGTAATGTTTGCATGTTGAGTACAATCAGGGCAACACCTAATAAATTACAATTAATAGCTTCACTTAGGTAAAGAAAACTAACCATTAGTGAGGTGAATCTATTTTACCTGATTTTGCCAATTACTACATTATATTCTTCCAATCCAGAAGAACATTAATGCAAAATATGAATGGCTGGGCAGGCTTTGAAAAAAAAAACCAAAAAACAACAAAACCAAAAAAACCAAACAGAAACATAGCTCCCAAAATTGGTTATGAGAGTATTAACTGTTGAAATGAGATTAGCCACTATGCCCAAAACCATACATTGCTGCTGTGGTAAATTGCATAGAACAGAAGAAACATTCCAGGAAGCTCTAATTAACTTAATGATGAACTTTCATTTAACTATATTTCTGATTCAAACGCATCTGCCTTCACATCCCAGTCCTCTGAATTCTGTCTTATGAAGGTATGTACACAGACAGCAAAGAAATCACATTGCAACTATCTGCTGGAAGAAAATAAAACAAATTCTTTAGCCTCTTACTGCAAAACAGGGTCCTCAGACTTCTTATAATTGTTTTCTGAACTCTTCCCACCTAGTTAACATCTGTGCTAAAAAGAGCGGATGCCAGAATTAGACATAGAGTGGCTCCTTTAATGCGTTATTCCGTAGTAAGGATGCTGTTCCTCCTTGACACTTTTTGGCACATGCATCCATTCTCAAGGCTGCATCCAAGGCCACAGAGAGGGTGGGTGGCCTGAGGCTAGCTGGAGAAAGAGTTGCATCCTCCAACCCCTCTCCTATTCTCATTGCTGTTCTCCCAGCGTCAAGGGAGCGGGGAGGGGAAGATGGAGAAGTGATGCACAAAAGAACGTGCTTGGGCTCAGTAGTTAGGCTGACGACACCTGGGAGCTGCTTTACTGAATTCAGCTGTTAGTGAATTACTCCGTGCTGCTCTTGGGAGATTGGAAAGGACTCTTGCACATTGAGAATATGATTTTCTCTCTGCTGCCATTCTGCTGCTCTAGGCAAATGCTAGCTTTGCCTCTAGCTACTCTGGCTGTACTTGTCCATATAGAGTTTTAACAGCCAATTGCCATTAAATTATTTAATAAAGACATTAGAATAATGGATAAAAGTATAATTTTAGAGGTATAACCTAGCTGTATATTTTAAATGGCATAAGGTGTTTAAGGGTAAAAAATAGCTGAGGACTAAGAAAAATATTATGACTCAGAAAGTAGTGAAGACTGAATAAAAAATACAAGTTAACGGTTATTTTCAGCTGGGAAGGATATTAACAAGGGGTTAATTGAATATATTTACTACTCATCTGGAAAGCAAGCATGCAATAGCAGAGACAGCATAATTGCGAAATTATACATGATTGTTTAGAAAAGCCACAACTTTAAAAAAAAAACACCAACCCTAAAGGAAGGGACCGGACAAGATGGCAGCTGAAATTTAGTGTAGGTAAGCGTGAGGTAATGCGTATTGAAAGGAACAATGCGAACTATTCATATACACTGACGGTTTGCAAAATCACTCAAGAAAAAGATCTAGGCGTTACTGTGGACAGCCTAATGGAAACTTCTACTCAGTGCACAGTAGGGGTCAAAAAAGCAAACAAGATGTCAGGCTATATTAAAGATGGATTGCAGAATAATACTGGAAATAATAACAATACATCAAATACATCAATAAAGTATTCTTAATTTTAAGATTAGCTTATTTTGCCTTTGTTATCTGAAAAGAAATAGGAATCACCTGGAAAAGGCAATTAAAAATATTTTAGGAGCATAGATAGACTTCCATAATGTAGAAGATTTTTAAAGGGTGTCAGAATTGTGACATCCTTCAAATTATTTTTTTTTTTTTCACTAAACAACTTCTCTGCTACTCAGTTCGTCAGTGTGTAAACAAGGATAGCAGGAGCCACTGACCTTTGTCATATCTACTGAGATGAATGGATGAAAAGTGGCATGCAGACTGGGTGAACTTCTTTCGAGCACACGGCCTGAAGCTCATTTCCCTGCTGCTCCAGAGAAAAAGGGAAAGGGTCAGTTCCTCACTGAACCTCTTCTCTCCCCTGAGCCCGGTCTGCAGGGACCAATCCAGCACCATGTCTTATCCAGCTTAGGCTCAGCTGATGCCTATACCTGGCACCTTCTATTCAATCTTTACCCACTTCCTCAAATCCAGCCTAACACCCTAATTTGAGATCTTTCCTCCTTTAATCCCTTCCTTCCCTCATGCCCTGCACTTACATATCTGAACTACCCTCTGCTGTTTCCACAGCCTCACACCAGTTACCCCCCTGCTCCCCACAGGGCTTTTTAGTCCACTTTCCCCTCACAGCAGGCACAGCTTACCAGCTTAGTTCCTTCAGTGTCTGCTGTCAGGATTATCAGCACTGTTGGACATCCATTAATTTGCCTTCCCTGCGGTACCTACACAGCAGGCCACTTCCCCATGTTCTGCAGACTGCTGATAGAAGCGCATGATGCTGTTGGCATTATCAATTACATTTACATGGTAAATGAGAAAAACTAAAATCAGAGGTTAATTTACAGCAGAGGAACACCCCACCCCCCCAGCTTAGGGCTATAGCATGCCTCAGTGCATATATTGCTTAGATATGAATTAAGGCAGGAGGTTTTTCTCCTAATTATTTGACATGCCAGGTTGAAAGCTGTACTGTGGATTATGGACAATGATATACCCCAACCTTTGTGGTTCCTAGGGTAGAGTGCTTGCTATAAATAGATGTCAGATTTGTAAATTTAACATTGTTTAGTCTGAGGCTAAGTGAGGAAAATGGGAAACTCATTTGCCCAGCAGTGGGAGGGTGTGGAGCGTTGTTTTCTGCTGAGGATTTTTATTTTTATTACTAAACTCTTGAGAGCCTAGAGATGTCACAAGGTCCTTTTGCTGTTCTGGGCTGTGAAACCAGGAGGGGAAAATATGAACTGATGCAGTTTTATATAACTTACAAATGTGTTTAGCATTTTCTGTGACAGTGAAGGCAGTCAGAAAATTTAACCGTTTCCTTTGTGAACTTTATTTTCTTTGTCTGGAAGTTTGCTCTGTTCCAGCAGAACTGGCAGTAGTCTTGTCCAGAGCAGGGGCAGGACGCTTTCCCACATAGGCAAAATAAATTCTAATTACAATAAAGAGGGGAGGAAAAAAGAAAAATTAAAGTTATGCTGTGAAATGGCATTATTACCTCTCTAACAGGAAGCATATGGAATAGTAGCATGCACATAGGTCTGAGAGCCAGGAATAAATCAGTGCTAGTCTAGACATGCTGATTCCAGCTGTGGTCCTGAAACAAGCTGTTAGGGCTAGAATTTGATGAAGTCTAATACCCATCTGGAGAGGATGATGGATGAAGGTAGAATAACACTGTCCCATCAGAGTTGTGCCAGAGGTACTTATATTATGGCTGGGACTCAGGCAGGAGAACAAGAGTCGCCCATTGTAATGCCCTCTTTCTGACAGTGACTGGATCCACAGCCAGCATCAGAAATCAGGGTGGTACATCCTATGGAATAGTGACTTATCACATAGCCCTGTTCCCTCCAGTATAGAAAAAGGAGCAGAGGAAATGTCTTTACTCAGTCCTGTTTTCTACTTCTTAGTATGGCACTCGCTCATGATTTCTCTTGTGCTTTCTCCACTGTGGCTATAACATTTAATTAACTAGTATTTATAAGTACCCAGAAAATGGAAAGCCTACATATTATCTATTTAGGGTGAGTAATTACCTCACAAAAAGACATAAACAAACATTGGCCAGTGATGTCATTTCAGAGAGCAAAGCACTAGCAGAGTCTTACAAACCCTCACAAAAATACCTCCTCCCTCCTCCTGCCTGCACTCACTTCCCCAAAACAATGAATCCCTCTCAGATGATCTGATGTGAATAACATTTGCACCTCCTTTACTATTATCTTATTTTCACACAGCAAAAGAATCCTAGTTTGTGTCTGTTTGCTTTAGCTTGATTTCTGCTGTCCTCAGACAAAACTCTTCCCTCCACTACACAGACTTTATTCACCAAAGAAAAAACTCCCCAAACCCTTGCAGACCTTATGAAAGGTGTTTTCACTCACTTGGGTTAAATGAGCACAGTGTGTTTTCTTTCTTCTTTTTTTTTTTTGGGGGGGGGGGTAAAAAGTAATAAATGAATCATTTCAACTTTGGGCAAGAAGTTTAGGTGTTGTATTTGTACCATGCAACTACATAAACACAGAACGAGCCAGTTAACCAATGAATTGCAGGAATGAGAAGCAATGAGATGATCTAAAACATTTTAACACATTTTCCATATATTAGCCCTTGGACTAGTTGTGTTTTGCTTTCTTACAACAGACACAAGTCAGTAAAAGTCCAAAAGGAAAGTCTGAGGTTTTACATTTCTGTTTGTCGTACAGGAAAAGGGTTACGATCTCAGTGGTTGATTCAGTGAAATAACATCTCTTTTATACACATCTGCCTAGCAAGTAGGGCGGTAGTTGGAAATACCCAATCTAAAGCATTAAAGATTTGCTGGCAAATAGCAAGGCATTTTCTGCAGAGGAAAAGTTGTTATATTGAGTAGTCACTTTGAATGCTTAGGAGTTACAGTCAAATATCCAAACACTGTGGAGTTACACTGCATTTATTATTTTGTCAAGTATTTAACGCACTGGGAATTGACTCTGCTGCATATTTCCTATCCAAGAAGGCATGATAATAGTGGACTTACATAAGAAGATACTTGGCAATGGTAAGTGATATTTTTATAGCAAATTATTTAGGCATCATACAGTCAGCTGTTTTTATATGTCAGTACGTATAATTTTCAGCTGTTTTAATTTGAGATTTTAAAAGAGAAGAGTAAACAGGTAAGAGGTAAAACCAGAGGTGTTTCACAAACTATGTTTTTGTCTGTCTATTCTCTGTCATTGCTGTTTTGGTTTTAAATTATATGAGAAATTCAAAGTAAATTATTGTTCTTCAATTATCAGCATTATGACTTAAAACAGAGATGCTCTACATGGAAGTACCTTAATTTAGGACACTTTTAGTTTGCTGTATAGTATTTCTCCTATTTCTCCTAGCACATATAAAAGCCAGCAGAGTGGACCAGAGACTTTTGTGAGTTCGTAGCTTTCTTCAGTTTTGAAGGCCTCTCTAAATCTGCACTATTATAAGAGGCAGAAAAGAAACAAAATCACAAATCAAATGATTCATTACTTGAAAGCATTTTAAATCTGCAAAATCTCTCTCACTGCAATTAATCTTCATAAATAAGAGAAATTAATTAATTTCAAAACCAGATGAAAAGGAGAGGATATAGGATTTATTTTTTTTTTTAGCTTTTGCTAAGTCCATTTTTTTCCAGAATTGTTTCTAACCTTTCTATTCATTTCAACTCTGCTGTGTAACTGCAGGCTATAATCTTTAAATATTTTACTTTTCTTTAAAGAAGCAATGCAGAAAAATGCATTTCTCCATGAGAACTGCACAGGGGTAGTATCTAATCTTCTGAAAACACATACACATTTCCAAACCATTTTAAAATTGAACATTAATATGATTATCTACTACAGTTTCAGAGCATAGTTCCAAGCAAGACATCCAAATGCACTATTTACTTGAATCTCTGTATGAACTAGCCTATACAGGAAATCAGTAAATTGCTCCGGAGCCTCAAAGGGGATACCTATTTGTTTAGTCATATACTATAAATAACATCTGTAGACTTGAAACCTTGCCAGCATTATTAATGCAGTGTTCACTTAATAGTACCCTTTATTATAAGCCTCATTAGTAACTGATTCATTCAGTATGAGCCTACAGAAAAAACATGCAGACTAGTATAGCACACACATATTGATGATATATTATCCATACTGCCAGTGTAACCTCATTTGCTGTGGAGCTGGTATGCTCCGAGCCCAGCGCGCACCTCCTGGTGAGCAGCCCCTTGGGAGACGCAGTCAGGGCAGAGGCTTCTGGAGCACCCCTTGCTGCTCCTCTGCAGGGGGACTGCTGTCAGGGTGGAGTTCCCCTCTTCCCCCACTGTACCAGCCTGTGGCTGTGAACAGATGACATACAGCTCTGGGGCTGTCAAATTACTTCAATTTATGCTGAAGGACTGACCCAACAGATGATGGCCTCTTCATCATTTTTACAGCTCTTTGCTATTAGAGAGCACCAGTGATGTGATCTGCTGCTTTTATTTGCCTAGTGCTGTTATAACATAACATTTATGCTGTCTATGTTACAGTATGACACATACTGTACACTGTAAAATAACTTGCATGCTTTATCATATAGAATAAACTTCGTATGCAATAGATTCTGCATAATATGAGATGGGTTGGTGTAGGCTATCATTACTTGACATCAGCAAATTCTTATTGTTTTCTAAGAGTAGTTAATAATTTTGTTCTTTGTCCCATTAAAAAAATACCATTTAATTATCTTGTAGTACTTTTTATCAGAGAAATCCCCACCCCACGCATCCAAGAAAGAAGGTGACAGCCACAACCCATTTTCATTGATGAGGACAAGGATTCAGAAGTGAGGGAAAGCAAACCTATCTAAGGTCAAAACAGCAGGTCACTATCAGAGCTGGAAGGAGGTCTCCATACTCAGTACAGTGTTCTCTCAAAAAATGAGCTGGGGTAGATTGTTACTGCTTTATAGTGAGTGGCGTGTATTAGATGTGGTTGGTAAGGTTCAGTTATAGGTAGTTTACACGTTTGCCCAAGATTAATGCTGAGCCTAAACTGATATTGTCAAGATCTTAACATTTTTCCTCTACCGATTTTATGCATTTAGGATCCTTTGTTTTAGTCAGAAATAGGAAAAAACAACTGTAAAATTCCTGTTCTTGTATGTAGCCCCCAAAGGTCTGGGTATTCTTACCTCTTGAATGTTTACTTCAGTCAAGTCTTTTAAGATTGACTCTACAAATTAAACGACAAAATTGATAATCAGTTTAAAAGATGTCGAAGAAAAAGGAAAGACCAGAATGGAAATCCTGGGTTATGTTGGTGGTTGTATGGTTGTCTTGGAACATGATTTTGGACAATTACTTAGGACTTAAATTCCAGAAGAGGCTGTTTCTTTTGGGAAATCTAAACCGAGACAAAACACATTCTTCAGGAGAGATGACTAGATATTCTCTGGATCAAAAATGAGCATATATGAAGAAAGGACACTGGAAAATTTGACCTTCCTGAGCACATCTCTGCTCCAGCATCAGGGTCATTTGGTGGCTCCCCTCAGGACCAAGCCTACTGTAGTACATGGCATTGTGTGAGCCTCAACATGCTGTTTTGCACATTCACAGACATACCGGCTTCTTGTGCATATCCAGGCAGCCTTCACAGATAGTCTATTCACAAGACAGTCACGTGGTCAGGAGGCAGACAATCTGTCACACAATCCAATGGTATAGCTGCTCTTGTCCCCTGCCTCAGCTACAAAATAAATATAGTACCTGTGATCCGAGTTATACCGATTTCTTATGGATTAAGGTATCCCCTTCCATTCCCTAATGCTATGGCTTAATTACTCACTATCTGGTGAGTAGCCCTGGACTACAGACACTGTGGGCCTAACAATTATTTTTCCAGTGTTTAAACTGAGGTCATCCCAAAAACCCCAAAACAATCAAATATTACAACATGCAATGAAGTTCCATGACACCTCCCACCCCATGGTCCCCCTTACTGATCTTCACGAAAAATGCTGGGGAAGTGATCATGGGCCTTTACTGTGCCATAACAGTAACAGCCAAGCTCTTTTGGACAAATACAGAGATAAAAGCAAATGAGTATCAGGACATGGCAGTGTTTAAAAGAAATGGTAACTAACCAGTGTAACAATCTATCTGAGGATATAGCAAGTTTTCAAGGTGGAATAGTGTCTTTACATTGAGATTTGGTGCTTATTGTAAAAGATGTGCTTTACCTAGAGCAGAAGTTATTGCCATCAGTACAGGAATTACAGGTTAACTTTTTCTCTTTGACAAGTCAATTAGACTAGCTAATTAGAACAACTTTTTCTGGGCTTAAAACCTGTGATTCTGTAGGAAAAACAAAATCGAAGATCAGGAATCCTCAGCTGAGATCTCTCAGTCGCTGGCTCCAAGCTATGTAACATTAGATACTGCTCTGAAGGTGTAGGCTGATTTCAAAACATGGAATAAAAGTCATCTCCCAAAGACACTAGATCCTAGACTGTTTAGGATGCTACAGCTGACTCCAGCACCTTCTATCACACCTATGAGCAGGGTGTCATCAGATCTCATGAAGCACCAGAAGCATATTGTTTTGTGTCTTACCAGGGAGCTATTTATCTGACAGATTATACTGTTTCACCCATGAGAAACTTGTAAAATAATCTAGTCTCATCTTGCTGTCAACAATAATGCTAGTGAGTAACATACGTGGTGTGCATTATGATTAAAGTTAGTGTTAAAAGCTACAGTTAAGAGCAAGAGAGTTGCCCTTGGAGCTTTATACTGTTATCTTCAACACCACAAATAAAAAACATCTGCTCAGCTTTGTACTGATTGTCACAGCCTTAGAGATAAAGTAAAGCAGCAGAAATGTGAAGGGTCCTTGTTTAGTGCAGAGTTAAGCAGCAGCCTGTATTAAGCACTTTTGCCTCTGCCAGGCACAGGAATGACAAATACTCAGAATTAGCTACTCCTAAAGCCTTGCAGTTGAAATAGCAACTGTACTTATAAATGTGGTAAAGTCATCTTATTCAGGCATAGATATCCAAGAGAAGAGATTGCATAATTCCTCATCAATCACTGACAGGGCTAATTAAACAAACAAACAAACAAACAAACAAACAACCCAACCAAAAAACCAAAACACAAAACACCAAATCAAAAAAACAAAAACAAACAAACAAACAAACCCCTAACCAAAACACTCCACAACACCCCTCCTCAGAAAAAAACCCAAAACAACAAAACAAACCCACTCAAACCAACAAACCCAGCAACCAAGACAGGACCATGCATGCTACCTGTGAAATGCTAAAGCATAACAAGCCCCTGACTTCAGCAAGACTGAGATCAGGCTGCTGTAGAAAGTGGTGCCTGTGCCAGAGTGTAAAATATGGAGCAAATTCTGCCACTGGTACTCAGATGGACTAAATATATTCCCCTTTTCAGTACTTCCATTCATTCATATCTGGCTGTTGAAGGTATAAAGGAGAAGGCAGTAGCAACGAATATGACAGAGTCTGACATGGACTCACAATAAAATGTAAAACCAGACAGGTCTAAATACACCTTTTATGCTAAACTCATGAAAAATACAGAGAAAATTTTCATATGATTTTTGTATGTAGAGTAAGTTCATTTTTCTTTTACCCTTTACTTTTTTTCCTGATAAATCATAGTTTTGGCAATTGATAATTCTCCTTTCATTCAACCTAAAGGGCCTCTTATGTCAGCCTACAGGTCAGGGTAATATAAATCAAAAGGAATGAAAAGTCAGATGAAAAAGGAACATTATGTGACTGGAAATGTGGAAAGAAGAGGTAAAGTCATAACTTTTTAAAATATTTGTTTTAAATTAGAATGACACCATACAGGGAGCTCACATAATGTTTTTACTACTCTGGTGCTGCAGTAAGTTATAAACTGTGTATTGGTCAATGGCTTTAAAAAAATTGATGGACCTTTTCTTCAATACCAGACCTTTAGCAACTTCACAGCTGACACAAATATTCTGTAGCATTTCTCTAAGCCCAACACAATCGCTTACACATAGCCTACATACCCAGTACAAAAATATTAAAATGACAAACACAACCCACACTTTGTTAAAAGGTTACCATTCTTGCCATGCTTCATATACCACACCATAGCTAGAGTCAATACTCTTTACACTGATAGTGCTGTAATTTTTCAATCACACCCTCTTAATACTTATGTAGATCACATGGGCTACATTTTCTGTAAACAAAGCATTGTATGTATACAGTAACATATTCTTCATGTTCCAGGATATGTTCTCAAGATGAGGTAAAAGTACTTTTTGATGGGTGTACACTTAGCATTAGATCGTCTTCCATGGAATGATATCAGCGATACTTTACAGCTTATCTCTAAGGCACTGCAACAAGTAAGGACACCAGAATAAAGTTAGTAATCATGCAGAGTGTGAGTGCATGTCATGCAACACAAACGTACTTGGGAAGACAAGGTCTAGGAATTTTCAACTCACAGGAAGGCAATTCACTGGAAAACAGTCTAGAAGGCTGCAGAGCTGGATACCATTATGAAAGAGTCAGGTAATAAAGTTCACAAAAGGAAGTGGATTTTTAAAAAAAGATCTGAAGAAAAAGGAGGAGCTCCAAACATATGAAAGCTGCATGCAGCTGAGAGAAAGGAGGGGCAGAAGAAGAAAAGATGAAAGTATGTAGAAGATAGAGGATGACATCAGTGCAGAGATCAATGAGAAAAGGATTCTACAGAGACTTGAAGACCAGGATATTTTTCCTAGTACAAGAACTGAACAAATCTTAGAGGCAGCAAATTTAAAACGATTACAAGGAAGTACATTTTTATGTAGCACATGAAACTTATTGCCTCTGGATACTCTTGAAATCAAAAGCTTAATGGGAGCCAGAAATTGATAAATTACAGTTACATTACACAGGATTCATTTCATCTGCAGGAGAAAAAAAAATTCTTTGTGCTTCCTGGCAAAAGTTAGGTACTAAGTGACGAAAGGAATTAGAAAGATATACTTAATTTGACATAATGCAATACTTATCCATTATGGAGCAGCTGTAGCTTCTGCTAAAACAAGACTATCCAATCATAATGCAAAATGCTTCAACAATTTTGGAACACATACAAAACCTCAGCGTAGAGTGCCAGCCTACTCTTACCAATAAGGTACTCAGAAGAAACCCTTCCTGAAAGCAAGCGCTTTATTGATTCTTTTTTTTTTTTTTTTTTTTTTAACAAGGTAATCCCTTTGAAGCAATTGCTATTAGCCATTGCTGAAGAAGGATACTGGATTAACTGTGCTTATAGGGTGACTCAATGTGCCATGTTGCTGTGTTTTGATGGATGGAAGGACAGAGTGAAAGTTGCGAAACCCAAGACAGAGATGACTAATCCAGTCCTGGCTTAGCAGCAATGAGGGGATGGATTGTCCTGTGCAACATAACTGTTGCCTCGAATATGGCAAAATGTGAAAACTGTGACTGTGTTTAAGGCAAAAGTAACTCATCACTTTGCTGAGCAATGTAAGGACAGGACAAAAACTAGAACACTCCAAACTATTGGCTTTCTTTCCCATTAACACAAGCAGTATCTGGAGTTGGGTGGAGATCAGGACTGAGGCTAAGTTCCATCATTACTTAGATTTGCTTTGCCCAGTACTAATGTTCTGTTTAAATTTATATGCTCCTTTTTGGAAAAGGTTATCACCAGTAGCAACAGGCAAAATATTTAGTACTGAATAGTCTGCATATTTGTCCTCTAGAATCCAAACCTTTAGATATGGAAAATAATTTGGGGAAAAGACGGGTCAGCTCCTGTATCTGCTATGGTTCCAGATAGATCCTGATTTTAGTCAGGCAAAAGAGAACTGTCATAAAAAATAAATTCAATGGCTCCTCTATTTCCTTTTCCCACCTCCAATAGACAGTAACTCCAGACATCAGAAAAGTTCCTCCATTTTATGGTAACTAGGACCCTATCCCAGGGCAGAAGTATCACTCTACCTGTGAATGGTACTGTTTTACTTTTATTGTGAAGCAAGAGTTGCTGCCCCTTCTGCATGCCATTCCCTTTAACTGCAGATATTATTTTCATCAACTCATCTCTTGAGGTGAAATCTCTGTCCCACTGAAATCAAAGGCAAAACAGCTAACTTCAAAGTGCTCATGATTTCTGCTATCTTCTTGTTCCATACATTAATTATGCTTTAGGTTTCAAGTATTTCCATTTATTTGTTTGAATTCTCTTCATTTTACTCCATTCTTCTTTTCCTGTCCCTCACATGAGAAGGCAGTAAAGGAACCCAGCTGATTTTCCTTATAGTACCTATTATCTCATAAACCTTTATCAATGCAGCTCCTTTCTGTAAAGGAGAGTCCATGTAATTTCAATCTTTTAATACAAAATTCCAGCCTCTGATCGTGTTCCCTGCCCTTTTCTTAGTACAATACCTTCGAGCTAAGTAATGAAGATTGACCACAGTATCCAATATCAAAGCATACCGTTAGTGCAACATGGCAGGCACAGCAGAGGTTCTCTCTCTCTCTCTCTGCTTTTTCTTCTGGCTTCTAAAAATGTGCTTTTCTGTTCACCACTGGGCACTGAACAATTACTGTACAGAGAAGATGGAAAAAATTGCAAAAGGTTAGAGTGAAACAACATGAAAAAACAGCCCCTCCTTGTGATATTTATGTTTCTGCTGCTGGCCCTGGCAGAAGTCCAGATTCTGAATGAACAAAACTCCCAGTGGCTTAGGGACTACAGTCTTCAGCTCATAGTCAGGAAATGCAATAGCATGTGACAATGGGAAGAAATAAAAAAAAGCTTTCCAATGCTTTTGAGCTTCCAGCTCAATCAGTTTGGATCAAAACTTAGGGGCTGTTGAGATTTTGTGTGAATGAGTTCTCTATTGCTAAACAAAAACATGTGTGTGTTACAGTGTAAGACAGTTAAGTGGTAAACAGTATGTGGCTTTGCTTCCTCACTGATCTTTCATTTTTACAGTACTAGCACTATAAAACCCCATTTTATGTACAAGGCCACTGTCCTCTCTACTCAAATACAGTGAAGACCTGTTTCCCAAAACACAAAATCAGCTCCCTATTTCTCCCCCTTTCCAGGAAAGCTAGAATTTAAGAGATGGGTAATGTTCCATGTTTATTATCATCCAGTGATCCAGGTTAAAACCATTTCCTTTACAACAGATTTCCTTCAGGGAACTGAAAACTTAATCGTTGAGAAAATAATGTCAAATTCTTTTCTTTTTGTGGACACTTAAAATATGAATTAGCCACAATTGTATTATCAGTGACAGAGTGTTTTGAGGCTGCTGTAGACACTGTACAGAGCAGAGATTGCATCTTCACTTTTTCTCCCAGTATGTACATCATTCTCATGGGGCAGATGCTTGTCTTCACAGTCCATGTTTTATCTAGAAGTCACATGACTGCTAAACATGACACCATATCAGTGCAATATTTTAAACCTATTTTATAATTTCTCTCTCTTTTTTGCAAGTTTAGTGACAGACCAATAAATCCAGGACCTTCAAGCCACAGAACACAGAGGGCAGCAGGTGTCTAAGCGCTCTCTTGTTGACCATTTCCATGACCAGACAGGGCCAGGTGTAAAATTCAGATTTCTGTTTACATTTTCCTGAAAAGTATAGGATTTATAGTTTGCAAGAACATTCCAAAGAGGCCTCACTATTTCAATAGAATAACATTAACTGTTTCAGAGACAATTCTTTCTGTTATGGAACATTTTTTTTTCATTTACAAACTCCCTATGTGTCTTACCACAAAAACTCGAGAGAAAGTAGGTTTCTGCAGCAAGATTGTTATTTGTCAGTGTGAGCAGAACTGAGGATTGACAGGTGGGGACTGACACATTGATCTGTGTGATTGATGAAAAACAGCCAAGTGTGCCTAGGGACATGGCAGAAAGGTGGCTGCCTGCTCCCACAATTGATGGTAGATGCAATTCAAGCAGTGTTTTGTGGGGGGAGTCACCACAATAATAGAATAGACTGCAAACCATTTACTGTGCAGCAAATGAAAGGTGTAATTGAGGCAATTTGGAACCCATGGCATAGTTCTCATTCCCTGGATGCTCTATGGAAAAAGCAACAATTTTCTGGGTCCTTGATCAGGTTGGACCACAAAGTTGCAGTCTAGCCCATAAAGGGGAGAGTATTTAAGAAGTGGTAGGTTAAAGGGACCATGCCACTTCATGATGCACAATACAAGGACTTGATGTTCAAAAGGGGCTCCTATTATGTTTCGCTCCTGGAGCAGAAGTGACCTATGAAATTCTTACTAGCTTAATGCTTAAAATATCTGCTAAAAATTATGAGAAACATGCTTGCCATCTCAGCCTCCAGCAGGAAATCCTGCACTTGATTAGCACGGATTCTGGCTGGCCCCCCTCGCCTCCCCTCAAGTAGGTTTAACATGCCTGAACCCCATCAATCCCAGGACCAGAGAGCGATGGGTAAAAACAAACGACACAAACTCCTTAAATGGTCTTGCCTTCTTTGGGTAGTTGGGAGCCTGCTGGAAACAGCTTCCCCAATACTGCATCCCATTGCTTTTGTTTATCTATCCTTGCTGACATTTTCTTCAATTAGGAAACAATAGCTCCGTTCCAATGTACTGAGCAGAATTACTGAAACCAAGCCACGTGACACCATGAGAGTGTGTTTTCAATTATTCACTCTGTCTTTTTTTGCCAGGCCTATGAAGAGGAACAACCTTCTGCAGGAGTCAGGTTTGTCTGCCTTGCTGTTGTAAGTTCCTCCTTTTGAATTTTTATTTTACAATTAGGGATTTTTTTAAATTTTTTAAATTTTTTAACAGTAAATTCAACTCTCCAAGAGTTTCTTACTCTTTAGAAAACTTCCAAATCTCTAGCTCTTCCTACTGCCTGGAAATCCTAGACATCTGCAATATTTCAGTGCTAATAGTACTGCTCAGTAATGAATCTGACAAAGATCACAAGATCTAGATTAAAATGGGATGCAAGATATCATGCTGTTAGCACTTGGTAATGTAAAACTCATCTTGTTCTTGCTAGTAATGAAAAGTTCTATCTTTCCTACTGTCTGGTTAACAGCAGAGCATTTGCATTCCATCTGGGAGCTACACCAAATTATTTTCATCTTGTAAATGCTCAGTTTAATATCCAATCAAGAATTTGAACCAAATGGGCACAGCTCAAATCGTGTATTTTGTTTGCAGAAGGCAGACTGAGTTAGGGCTTTTTAAAGCTGGAAAAATAAAGCTTGGAGAAAAAAAAAAAAGAAACAGAGAAGGAACATTTGGTTTGCATTACAAACCACAGACAACTTCCATCAGGCATGCTGGAGGTATAAGAATGGCAAGAGAAAACGACAAGCAGTGAGTGCACTGGAGGAAAAGATGAATGGTTTGGAGAATTGACTTTGAAGTAATTGTTCATGCCACCAATACCTTGAATTAAATTTGGTGGAAGATGGCAATGAATCATAAAGCTTCTCTGGCACTTGTGATATTGTTTTCTGTGTAAAGTAACATTTCTGGATATTTTTATTGGAAAACTTATAGACTATGTTTTTGGTACCTCCTATATTTCTGTCACTTATGCAACCCTGAATCAGCAGCTCTGGAAAAGATGTTGCCTTAGTTAAGACTTGGGCTGTGATCTAATACTTAGAGCAAGAGCAAGCATTTAACTGGAAGCCTTCAGGTCTGCTGGGTTTGTTTTCACCTCAGCCACTGGCTTGCTTTGAGATACTAGGTAAGTCATTCAGGGTTAAACTTGATCTTTGAGCTGGTGAGGGTGGGGGAGGAGGAAACAGCTGATGCAGCAGGGCAAAAGAGATGTTCTCTCTGCATAAGGTAAAACTCCTCAGGAGCATTGCAGGGGGGTGGGCTGGCAGAATGCACTTAAAACAGTGTTTCCTTCACTGTTTCAACAGGTGCTTCTGTATGTTCCCTGCATCCCAGATGCTTAGCATAGTCAGAGAGGCACCTCTTGGAGCATTTAGTACTGATGGCAGTGCTCCCTCTTAAGCTCAGCAGCTTCAGGCAGAGCGAGAAAGGGCTCCTGCATCTCTCCATCCTTCATTCTAGCATGCCAGTCTCCAGAGAGCTGTATTTTGACCATTAAGCTATCAAGTCCTCTGCTTACCCACGTGCTTAATAGCTCTTTTAAAATTCTTTCTCTTTGGGGAAGTAAGAGTGCAGTTAATGTTCGTACAACATCGAAATCCTTGAATGAAAAGTGCTATTCCTTCTAATTTTCCCCGATAGGCAAGATTGTTTAGGTCTGAGTGTGCAACTTGGGCTCATTTCTGACATTCTTATTGCTAGCGTCTAATAGCAATTGCCAGAATCACAGAAGGAGCATCAATCCCTGTTGCAGACTTTCAAGTGATGTGCATTCCACACACCTTCAGCAAGTTAGCTCTGTTGTTTCCTACCCGGGTGCTGAGGGGAGGTACTTGCAGAAGTTCCCCTAATCCTAGCCATCCTATTGCTTTTTTGACTCTACATTCTGGTCTAATGGGCCAGATTGCATTTTTACCTACCTTCAGACATACAGAAAAAGCAACATCAAGCTTTACAAGATTAATTTCCTAATATACTGGGAATGCTAACAGGGATTTCCCAACTCAAAAATTGCAATTAGGTACATATGTATTATGATAGACTAAAGCTTTAGGCTTACCAAAACACTAAAAAGTGTCTTTTTTAAAACAAACAAACAAAATCTCCAAACCTTGAAAGTCTTTACATATTAGTAGAGATAAATGTCAGTCAGCTTTTAACTAATGTAATCAACAAAAAAGCATAGAAAAAATTGCAAACTTGTGATGCTGAATTACGCCACCAACAACCATGTATTTCAGTTCTCAAAATTATTGTTCTAATATAATTCACAGCACTTTTCATCTCTGTACTTCAAAAGAAATTACCACGTAGAGATTCTGAAAAGTAACTTCTCTCAATAATGCAGGAAGGGAGATTAATCCTAGAGAAATAAGAACCCCTGTCAACCACAAAGTCTATGTGTTAAAGCTGAGCTCCATCTATGCCATACCTTTCTGCATCCCCTCTAGCCTCTGTGTCCTTACACATAGGCTTAGACGTCCTTTTATTCAGCGCGTCACAGGAAGGGAGCGTGGCTGTGCTGTTGGGCAGTCCTCCATCCACACCACAGCTGCATTCACCCATGGTTGCAAATCCTGTTATTCATAAGAAAAGAGGCTACTATGAAAAAAAGAAAAAAGTAGAGCATTCTGTGTACTGAAGGGAATGGAGAATACACTAGTTAAGTTTGACCCTGAAAGCTTCCCTCATGCCAGTGTGGGGGAGCCTGGGAGCTCAGTGACTTCAGCTCCCATGGTCCTATCCAGTGGGGTCAGATTCTCCCACAGGAGCAGAGAGGATCCCAAAGACACACAGGAGAGGGGCAGAAAACACACCAGCATTGCGAAACTTGACATATTCTCTGGATACTTTCAAACTTAAACTTTGCCCTGGAATAGTGTCCTACAAGGACACTATTGGAAATCTGACAAGTTCCAATACTCAGGGCACGAGTTTCTGAAGTGTTAGGGATTTTGTTTTGGAAAAGCGACATGAGGGAGCAGAGCAATATTAGGACTGGTGTGATGGAAAATAAGTTATGATGGAAGACTGTAGGAGCATTACCTATCAAAAATGCCAGAAAAGACTGCACAAATAAACATCCTTCTCCCTGTGAAATGAAGGGACCTCTTCACTGCTCCTGAAAGATCTATGTGCAAATTTTTCTTCTTTTACAAATCAAAACACATTCAGATTCATGCTGAATTATGTATTTGTCCAGCAATGCCATATAGCTCCCTTAGACAGGTACTCAATGGCATAGTGTTTATCATCTGTTTTTGTTTTACCTGGTTATTTGTATGAGAGGGGAAAAAAAAAAAAGAAAAATAATTCTGCAGATTTATGATAAGGCTGGCTTGGATTTATTATATGAATCTGGCTCGGTCAGAACTTGCAGGCGTGTGTTTATTGTGTGGCTGTAAGGAGCCTTTAGAAAATCTGCCTTCTATTTCTATATCACCAGTGGCATTTCATGTACAAAGTGCATACATATCTACTTAATTCTGCATAGAAGTAGGAAAAAAAAAAACCCAAAACAAACACAACAACCTAGTTTAGAGCACAATGTACAAACTTTTTCTCTCAATAGTATACTTGAGAAGTGCCTTTCAAATTACATTGATTTTCGATTTTGTTTATAACACCTATAGCATCTTTGATTTATACAAATCCTTTCGTTTCAGTAAGTATCTTCTATAGAATGGCAGCATACAGTATCAATTAGGTACTGTGAAAAGAATAGAAAAGTTTGTGTAATAAATACAATAATAAAAATTAAGTGAGAAAGTCAAAGTAATTAATTTAGATTTCCTCTTGTTGAATTTTCAGCATTGACACACACCTACCAAAATATTTCTAGAAAACTTTTTCTGAGAGAAAAAGGAAACAGTTTAACAAAGCTCCCCTTTGTTATCGTAACGTGCTCATTACTTTACTCATTTTACAAAAGCTCCAACTTTTGCCACATTTTGATTGTATAGCATTTCTTCTATTTTCTCTTAATTTTGTATGCTGAATCATATGCTGAAACAAACCATTTCTGTAATGGGACACTTTTTGATCGATGTATTGGAGCTGTATTCCTTTATAGAGTTCAATCCCTAATCAGATATTCACATCTTAAGTGCTTCACTGGATCTCTCTGTTACTGTTAAATGCACAGTCTTAAGTGAGTTCTGGCCTGCAAAGGTAGAAGTTTTATAGCAGCCTGACATTCCTTGCTCTCTCATGGCTAAGATCTACTTTTGCTAAACCACTTACAAATCAGATGTACCAGGTAGAGAACTTAACCTCGACAATTTGATTAATCTTCTTTGAATTATAGTGGTTTCATGAATCAAACTTCAGAAGGAGCTTCTGCTTTCCAAATAATGTTAGGAGGATAGAATAATGCTTTTAAAGTATCTTCCTTTTCAATTTGGGATTTCAACATGCAAATTCAGCAGAAGCCCAAAGGAAGCAGCACAATGGAAGCATCAAAAACATTTATTAAAAGCACTCCATTGTGCTTGGGGAGCATAGGAAGAGAATGAAAAGGTGAAGGAGAATTTAGTAGAGCACTGCACAGAAACAGAATTAGCAAGTCATGAGATATCACGTGGCTGTTAGCAGACTGAAAGGCTCTGTTGATTCGATTTATTCATTAGGGCTTTTCAGTAGCGTAGGTTATTAAGTGGGAGAAAGAGGGGTATATTACAACTTACTTTTTATATTTCCTTTCCTGGAGGGCGTTTAGCATCAGAGAAGCAGAGAAAGTTATTGAAAGTATCATGCCGCATAAATGGGAGAACGATAGGAAAAAGAGCAGCACCACCAGCTCTCTGAAGATGGATCGAAAGAGCAATGCTGGGAACAGGAAGTCAAGAAAGTTTCGCTCCATTTCAAGATCACTTATACTTTGCAATGCCAAAACCAGTGATGATGGGTCAAGTCCTGATGAGAAATGCCCTGATCCCTTTGAGATCTCTACCAGTTGGGGTCAAGAGGATTTTGACTGCTGTCCTAGAACACAGCTGCCATGCACATCAGAGACAGAAGACGGCCCACCTGATCCTCCGTGTGTGATCACCAGCCTGGTCCAGTCCAAAGCTGCAGCAAATGAGAACTGCAACAACATGAGAAGAAAGTTACATACCAAGGTAGGCAACTTGGTGCAGTATATTGTAATGTTTCCCATTGCAGTAGTTCCTAAATGGATTAATTCATGTTTCTTGGGAACTTAGGATTCTACTTGGCTTTTTCAGAGCCTATGAGCCTGCAGTGTTCCTGCTCTGTATAAACAGCATGAAAATGTATTAACTTCCCTGCTGTGCTGTTGCACTCGGCTGATTGATGTTCTTCTGAAATCAGTGACTGCTAGGCCACTCTCGGTGTATTCAGACTAGCACAGCTGCTGCTTTCTACCTGCAATATAGTATTCAGTTCAAAATATAAAACTGTCACTATAGTAAAGTGCATTTGTAAAGTGTGATACCATGAGATCCCACAAGCTATGCAAGTATCAATTATATTAATACCATGAAAGACGCAGAAGATTCAGCAGGCAGATGTTCTTTCTCTCTGATTCAGGAAGGAGGTAGTGATGGCTCTAAAACCATCAGAGATGTCACTTTTTCCTAGAGACATAAAACTCTTAACAGCCTCATATTACAACATTATTCTTTAATCGAGAAGTAATTACTTTAACCCTAACAATCTCAAAAATTTTTCAGTCTGAGCAATATATTTTAGGTGCTTTTCAAAAGTTCCTTTTCAGTGACATATCCTAATTTTTCCACTTTCTCTCTACCTATTGGTGTGATGTGTGATGTGTAAAAGGGACCTCACTACAAGTATGATGCCTTTTAATACAGTTTGTGTCCTCATGACACCTCCCTTATTATATGCCTTTTACCTGTGCAAATAGTGGTTTATGTGAAAGAACTGCTTCTTTCACCTAAAATATTTTTTTCTTATATATTCTATTTTATTTTACATACTTTCAGTAGAAATTGGCTAAAACTAGATCTCTATGACTAAACACACAGTAGCATACTGGTACTGAAAATCAGAATCTCCCCTTACTCCTTGCGTTTCTTGCTAATGATCACAGCATGCAGCCCAATATCACAAAGACTGCAGCAGGACAGAGGTCTGGATGTGAGGTGTTTCAGCCCCTGGCAAAGTCCCAGCACGAGGACAAAAACAAGCCAACTTTCTATTACATTCTGACAGAAAACATAAATAGGTGACACTGACCCAAGTCCCAAAATACACTCAGTCACCTGCAGAACCATACCACCTCCTCCCTTTTGGAAACAGTCCATATGCACTCTGCTGAATTCCTTCTGTGAGTGATGAAGGAGCTGGCCTCTGTGGACTACCTCCTCTTCTCCTTTAACAAAGCTGAAGCACTTTCTTAGGTATGTGTCAGCTGCCACAGTCTACTTGTTTGTACACCTCCAAAATATTTAGGGCTCCAATAACTGTTGTGATCCATACCCATATGAAACTACTCAGTATCTTATTGCAGACTGTAAGTTTAGATCATTTGCTTTTAGAGATGGCAAGCAGCTCAAATAGGGATCTGGGGAACAAAGTCTCATAACTAATACCATTGCACAGATAAAATATAACTGCTAAGGGTATAACTCCATGCTTAGGCTGGAGCGTTAGTGTCACTGAACAGGATGGGTCAGGAGCCTGGATGGATGGTGACATAAATTAGTCAGCAACCCAGTCCCCTACAGCAGCATTTGGGTTGCCTAGTACCATTGTAGACAATGGGTACATTGTAGACAATGGGAGCAGATCATCTTGAGTGCCATTACGCAGCACGTGTGGGACAACCAGGGGATCAGATAGCATGGGTTTATGAAAGGGAGGTCCTGCTTCACTAACCTGGTCTCCTTCTATGATAAGGTGACCTGCTTAGTGGATGAGGGGAAGGCTGTGGATGTTGTCTACTTGGACTTTAGTAAGGCCTTTGACACTGCCTCCCACAGAATTCTCCTGGAGAAGCTGGCTGCTCACGGCTTGGACAAGTGTACTCTGTGCTGGGTTAAAAACTGGCTGGACAGCCGAGCCCAGAGAGTGGTGGGGAATGGAGTCAAATCCAGTTGGCGGCTGGTCACGAGTGGTGTTCCCCAGGGCTCAGTGTTGGGGCCGGTCCTGTTCAATACCTTCATTGATGATCTGGATGAGGGGATTGAGTGCACCCTCAGTAAGTTTGCAGATGACACCAAGCTGGGTGGAAGTGTCGATCTGCTGGAGGGTAGGAAGGCCCTACACAAGGACCTGGACAGGCTGGCTTGTTGGGCCAGGGCCAACTGTATGAGATTCAGCAAGGCTCAGTGCCGGGTCCTGCACTTGGGTCAGAACCAGCCCATGCAATGCTACAGGCTTGGGGAAGAGCATCTGGAGAGCTGCCCAGCAGAAAAGGCCCTGGGGGTGTTGGTTGACAGCCGCCTGAACATGAGCCAGCAGTGTGCCCAGGTGGCCAAGAAGGCCAATGGCATCCTGGCTTGCATCAGAAATAGTGTGGTCAGCAGGACCAGGGAGGTGATAGTGCCCCTGTACTTGACACTGGTGAGGCCACACCTCGAGTACTGTGTTCAGGTTTGGGCCCCTCACTACAAGAAGGACATCGAGGTGCTGGAGCGTGTCCAGAGAAGGGCAACGAAGTTGGTGAAGGGCCTAGAGCACAAGTCTTCTGAGGAGCAGCTGAGGGAGCTGGGGTTGTTTAGTCTGGAGAAGAGGAGGCTGAGGGGAGACCTTATTGCTCTCTACAACTACCTGAAAGGAGGTTGTAGCCAGGTGGGGGTTGGTCTCTTCTCCCTAGTAACAAGCAAAAGGATGAGAGGAAATGGCCTCAAGCTGCGCCAGGGGAAGTTTAGGTTGGATATTAGGAAAAACTTCTTCACCGAAAGGGTAGTCAGGCATTGGAACAGGCTGCCCAGGGAAGTGGTTGAGTCTCCATCCCTGGAGGTATTTAAAAGATGGGTAGATGTGGTGATTGAGGACATGGTTTAGTGGTGGACTTGGCAGTGATAGGTTAACAGTTGGACTTGATGATCTTAGGGGTCTTTTCCAACCTAAACGATTCTATGATTCTATGAAATTCCCTCTACAGAGCTCTTATAGCAATATAAACCTCTTCAGATACTACTTGCTAATCTTTCATACCTTTCAGAGTCATGGATCAGTGAGTGATTCTAAAAAGTCTTATCTCAGCATGCTACATAGGATGAACTTTGGTAACAGCTACACTGACCTTATCCTGTACTACTGTTGCTGAGGCTTTGCCCTATATTATGAAAGCAGTGATCTCTATCTTCCATACAGCACAAGCCTGTCAGAACCATCTTCCTGTACCACGGGTGTCTTAGAGAGCTTAAGCTTAAAACCTCTCTCTTTAAGAACAGAGTCAACAAGCATTTTTCAAGTCCCAGTGTAACACTCTCGCTCTCCATCTCCATGTGACACTTCAGAAATTCATGATGTGTGACTCAGAGCTGAAGGATCCTTTTCTTTGTTCAAGAAAATTAATTCCATTCTTTCTGTGGTGTTGCTGAGGATATTCCACTATTCTTCTGCTTTCCAGTTCCTGCAGCCCTAAGCATGACTCTGAAGGTGCTAATAACTCCCACAGAACTGAACAACTTTATTTTTGCTGTCACATTGGAAGGAGAGAAGAATGTTTAAAAGCCCCGTGTGATTTAATGCTCCCTGTGCATTTCTTCGCCAGAGCTAAGGGGGAACCTGGAACATCAGTATTCCAAATACTAGTTCCTCTCTTCTGTTCAAAAACTTAAATATCTCTCTGAGCCTTACTCTGCCGATTGCATGGGATTCTCTATTGCATAAACCATGAGCAAATCAAACAGTGTTTCAGGACTTCCGCATATGTATTAGAAGCACATTTTCCTGATTCCAAAATTTTTAGGATCCCAAATAGTCCTATGTCCTATTACTAACAGTCTGAGAAACTAGGTGCTACTTACAACAAGGAAATGAGAGGTAAGAGGAGGATTTTTGAAGAGAGGGCATCTATGCATCATGACATCAGTTCCTTTCACTTCAGTCTTCAACAGAAAATGTTGCTGTAGCCATTGAGGGAAGCACTGCAGCATGAGCACGACCTATATTAGACTCCAGAGAATCCCCACAGAAACACTTTGTTCTTATTGCACTACTTGTAGAAAAGACTTTGAGCTGGAACTCAGATCTTATTATACACCAGAGAATTTCAGAAGGCTGAAATTCTGATGATACCAGGTTTGGTTCATTCTTCTTTTCAACAAAATATGCACAGGTTTTAGTGCCAATAGGACTACACTGGTCGGGGTGGGACTGCAAATTGATGTCACTGCTCGTCTATCATCTGACTCATAGTGCAGTGCTAGCATGTGTGGGTGAAGGGACCACAACCTTGTATCTTGGGTAAATTTGGCTCTTGTCAGGAGTATTGCAAAAGTTGGCCCACAGATGCAAAAAACCCGACTCGTACCTGTGCAGATATTTTTGTTTTAACGGAAGCATCCATAGTCTGCATTTACACCACTAGTGCACCAAAAGGGCAGAGGATGGACATTATTTAATTGTGATGCTGCCTTCCACTTTTACTGTGATGATATGTGGGCAGTACCAGATGACAGGGGTTTCAGTTCATAGCTGCACCTTCTAGGCAACTTCTTTCCAACAGTATGTGGCATGGTGGCACACTCAACATGTAAAGCTGCAGGGATTGACCTTTCATCTGTACAGAAGTTATAACAGGTGGAAAGAAATAAGGTTGAGACAAGACTTAAATAGGAGCCCATCAACAATTATTCAGTGGTTCATTACATTCAGGGCAAAAACCTCAGTCAGTGCTACATCCATGTGAACTATTCAGTTACCTCAGACATTTGGATGACCAGATGGTCATTCACATCCTGCCAAGACATGGCCGCTATATGTCACATAGGGCCCTATGTAACAATTCTTAGCTGTTATGTCCTCCTTTGACCTCAGCCTACCCTACTGCCATGCTCACTTCCCTGCTGGAGTCCTATTTCCAGTCATTTTTTGTCACAGAAAAGCTGCTGCCATGACATACAGAGAATGGAAGAAAACAGTAGATAATCTGGGAAAAGGGAAACAGAGAGGGAAGAGAGAGTGTGGAATTACAAAGACAGGAAAAGAGGGAACAGTTAACCATGGAATACTTTAAAGCAAGTGAAGTGAGGGGAGGAGAAAGCAACAGTCAGGAGTAGTGAAGGAATCATATCTGCACCAAAGTGCATCACCTAACTACTCCCCACTTCCTCTCAAATGCCACATTCTTCCTTCTTTTCTTCTGTGTCCTCAGCACATTTTGTGCATTGCAACAGCAGCTTCATTCATCTACGTGTTGCTCAGCAGAAAGGCAAGTGGAGATGTTCCCACTAAGGACTATCACTTCATAAACTTCCCAGCCATCTCTCTCCTTCTGCCTACCTGATGGCACAGGAAAGCAGTAGAAGCAAATAATACATCACCATGCACACCCAGGCAAAGAAAAGCTCTATCAAAATCTTATAGCACATAACAACTTATGCTTTGTGAGATAGTACCTGGGAAAGAATGTCTCAGTCTGATCCATTAATCTCTACATCCTCTTCAAAGTATCTCCTTTCATTATACATTCTAAATAGCAAAGATTTTTTCCCCTCCCTTCTCTAATGTACTGTCAGCAACAATGAGAGCAGATGAACAGTCTTTTAATTCATTTGGTTTCCATGTATTCAGTCATATTGACTATTGCTCATTGCGTCTAGAGCACACAGGATTACCTGGGTGTCATATGTTCAGCCAGCTCCCAGACCACTTAGCTTCCAAGATGAGGTACGCTTTAGTCTGGTATGGACAGAGCTGGAAAGCCAGCTTGTCAGTGTATAAACAAGCAGATCTCCTTTATAGTTTGCTTCTCACAAAATCCACAATTTTCAAGTGGCCTGAAAGGAAAAGAAAACAAAAAAGTTATAGTCAGTGCCTGATACCTTGTGCACTGACACAGCAAACACTGTGGAAGATGGCCTTGCCTGCTCATGTCATTACAAAGTCTGAAACTATGCCAGTTGTAGGGAGAACAGACAGGGCTAGATGATATCATCTCCTATTCTTCAGAGAACAACAGTCTCTGCTGGTTTTGAGAACTGCTTCAAGAAGCATTCCATTACCTCTTTCCTGCACCACCAACACCCTGGGAAGTACCAAGAGTTATCAACCAGAGGGGCTGGTAGCAGGGTTGAAATAGCATCTAGAATAAACTATAACAGGGAAGGGCTGACTCTTTATGCAAACGTTGGACCCAAGCTGGCCTGACTGCATGGGTCCACTCAGTTCTAGAAACTTTTCTATCCTTGCTTCCTTTGGTTCCTGACCCTCTGCTTGAAGGAGGAAAAAAGCAAAAGGTCATTTTTCTCCTTTAGACATAACCAGAATATATTTTTATTAACTCGTCTTTATGCAAACACCAGTTTGCTGGCGCTTTGGTACCAGAAGTGTTACAGCAACAGACTGTAACGACTCAAACATGAGCCTATGGGCAGAACGGAAAAACAAAGCCAGGAGAGAAGACTGCATTTATTTAGACATTTATGTGTTCTCCTCCCTTTTCCTACTTATTCTCTCTTTGTCTTCCGGCCTTGCTTTTGTGATATCAGGACCATGTTATCCCCAGAGCAAGTTGGGAAAGAAGCTGTTAAATTAAGACAGTGTGTGCTGCAAAACGTGGGCCAGGGCAAAGGCTCCCAGAAAAACATACCAAAGGTCAAATGATGGGTGGAAAGGTCCATCTGTAGCATCTGATGTGCTGAATCGTCTATCCAGGGCAGAACCCGAATCCCATGCCCTGCTTCTTGCATCATACAAAGGCTTTCTAGCTTCTGCCATTTTATTAATTGCAAAGGGAATATGCTGCTGGGAAAATGAATTACATCTACTATAAATATTTTGAAAAGACCAAGGCATCGGCTAGGGTACGTCAGAATCAGTGGAGTCACGTCAGTTTATGCCAGAGAGACTCTGGCCCTCTCTTTGTTAGAACTGATGCAGAAAAAAATACTTCTTGAAGAAAATCCCCAAAGACCGTAGTCTTTTAATCTTCCACTTCGAAATCCCAGCCATTTCATAGTCAGGAGGACAGAAAAGCTAAATATTTAAATTCATTATTCTACTGCTGTTAGATTTTTTTTGGTTGGTTGTTTTTTTTTTTTTTTTTTTTCTTTTTTAAAACAACAGTCAATCAGCTCATTGTCATACGCTTGGTTAACTGAGTCAAAGACCTTACTTGAACTAGCCTTGTATAACACTTCATTTCAGACAATCTAACTACTGTGTCTTACATTAGGAGTGCACAAAAGTTTTTCACAGTTTTCCACAGATGCCATGGTTACCCTTATTTCTAAACAACATCTGGAATTAGATGTTTTGAGACAGGACTCTGGGCTAGAAATGTCTAACAAGAGCATGAAGGAAAAAGAAATCTTTTAAATGGCAGAGAGAAAAACATCCTCAGAAGCTTTGCATTTTACATGACAAAATAAGGGGAGCAGGAGATAGTTGGCCTGGACGTGCAAATTACTTTTCCAGAACTAAACACATGAAAAATAATCTACTCTCACCTGTGACAAAAATACATTCAAGAAGGCTCTTGAAATTCACCTTTGATTTTTATCTTTCAGCCAAGCAGATTCAGTTTAAAGACAAATTTTGCTTATAATGCACTCCCCACGGACTTTCTTCATTTTGTTTTCACAGAGATGAGTGGATATTATAAGGCAGACACAGGTTTCCCCAGAGTCTTCAAGTGCTCAGTGGCAAAACCCCTTATAAGCAGAAACATTTTATTCACTGGCAGTAAATATGTGTTTAAACATATGTTCTAATAATGAGTAGGCAAGGTTAACCCAGAATCCACCTGCCCACACACCAAATCTGCAAACCTTATTTTAGCAAATTTTCAGCATTCACTACATTCGGAGCTATAAATCACCTTTCAAAATGAGCAGGACACTTTAAAAAGGAGGAGGATGCAAAATCAACACTGTCTTTATTCTTGGAACGATCAGTAATATTTCTATGCATAAAATAGTAAGTGAGACAGGAAATAAAAGATATTAAAGAACAAAACCCAAAGCAAATTGACTGCTGGCACATGAATTGATCAAATGTTTATTTTTCTGAAGAACAGCTTTTATTAATTTTCTGTCATGTTGCAATAACTTGGATGTGACTATAGTGATCTATATCCAGGACCCAAAAAAGTGCAGATGCTGGCAACATACAGATATTTGCCACACGTCCCTACAGCCCTATAATTTTTTTTTTCCAAGTAATTCACGTAAATGAATTGCAGAAACGATTGACACACAGACCTTATTTGAAATGTAGCCCAACTTGGTAAGATGACTACAGATTTAAACAAAAATTGTTCCCAAGATTTTTCTGCAGTGTACAATAGATTTAACCTCTACTTTCCTTCTGACTAAGTACATGCAACTTATTGCTCTTGGAAAGAATATTCATATCAGGTTTTATTTGGTGTCATTTCACATTTATGTCCCAATACAACCCAGAATTTCCAGCCTGGCCTGTGTCCCACTGTACAAAATACGATGTCTTCCCCAAAGGACTTAAATGGTGCTGCAATGAAAAACTTCAGAGCCAAACCCACTGCACTCTGTGATGTCCTGTGAAACTGATGAGAGCCAAATGACTTTTGGACAATTAATTATGAAGATTTTTATAAACACCATGAACACAGCAGCTGTACACTGTGAACAAGTTATAGGAAGGGCATAAGCATGACTGTGCTCTTAACAGAAATGCGTTGGGAACAGTCTGAAAAGGCCCACCATTAAGTTAAAATCAAGAAAAAAAATGAAGCATGGAGAACAGCTATGCAAAGTTCTGTGTGTGTCCCTGACCAGTATCTGTGAGAGGATACATAGATATTTCAAGGGAGAAGTACACAAGAGTAAGGGCTCCTAAGAAGAGAAGTTGGCAAGTCGAAACTTGCATTCTGACTACAGAAAAAAAGGAAAACAACTTTTGTTAAACACTGACTCTATAATACAATTATTCTTTCACAACAGCCCCAATCCATGATCAGCTGAGGTCTCAAAATACTCAGCCAACCAGCAGAATAATTTCCTACCTTTAATATCTACTGTACATTTCTCATGTTTTAGAACAAGCACACTACCCTATTGAAAACCCTGTGAGCTTCATGTATGCAGAATCTGGCCTGTAATTTCTTACAGGTACCTAAAACAAAGCACCAATGCAAATAAACAGAAAAGGTAGCTCACATTTTTTGCTACTCAAGATCTGAAATTTTGAGACATCAGAATTCTAATCTTTATTTTGCTACCATGCCGAAGACTTCAAAGCACTGCCATAAGATAAAAAAGAACATAATGTAGTCCTTATTTCAAGTATGTATTTCCCAAGATATTTATCTTGGGTGAAAAGTAAATATAGAAGCTCCATAACTAATACTAGAGTTCAAATAAACTGGCTGAAAATAAAATTCTGTCCATGCTTATACACTTACTTGTTACTCACTAGAAGCGCTCTTCATGAACAAAGGAGGCTTCGTAAAATTCAGACTCTCCTCATTAATGGCAGACAATCTGGAATGCAAGCAAACCCACAGAGTTAACAAGTCAGTCAATACAAGTATAGCCCTTATGCATTACCTACTGAATTCAGCCTGCAGTGAGCCTAGGGCTCAAAGTTAAATACTTAATTCATTCACAGCCTTAGATTTACTCTGGCAGGTCTCAGAATGGGAGCCAGGCTTCAACAGTCAGCCTGGAAGATAATGACCTTTATTGACATTGCTGTAAATTTGAAGTTTGTGTTTGCTGTAAGTCAGGTATGATGTGATCCCTATTGATTTGTGGTGAAAGGGCATAATGATTCTAACCCTCAGGGCTGGATGAACTCTGCTTAGGGCAGAAATGAAGCCCTACTGATGGTGAAGAAGGTGATTACATAGTTTTGCTTGTGCTGTCAGAGGACTACAGATTACTGGAAATAGTTCATGCCACTCTGACCAGGGGACCCAGGAGCAATACAGACAGTTGACCACTGCTATATTTTGTGGCCTGTCCTAACATATGAAATTTGCCTCCCCTTCAGAAATCTATACCTCAGTCATACAAATCTCTCGGGAACAAGCCTGGATCCAAGATACACTGAGAGCCCTCTTCACTATGTGGAGTATGGAGAGGCGCGAGGGCAGAGGAGGTGGGTTCAGCTGGGAGCAGAACAAGTGAATACTTGAATTAGGAGATTTACTAAGCAAATGAAAAAGAAATTGCGTGCTAACTTTTTCCAGCTTTCCTTGTCCTTCAGAATTTTTAAGTGTTCATGCATTTGTGCTGCAGGAGTATATTTGCTAGACAAATGTGTTGTCCTTCATGTGCTTAGTCAAGCCATTCTTCGCTTTACTTACTCATACAACTTAAGACATTCTCTTTCTGTATGGCCATATGTTAATGATTCATAACTGTGTTAAAAATGTGCTTACAATTAGTTCTCCAGATGCAACACACAGACTCCAGCAACCTCAACCAGTCTGGAGTGGACAAAAAAAATCTTCCACTGTTGCAGTCCTCTCTGCTCCCCTCTCCCCACTTAACAAGTCAGCAACAGGGGCGGAGCTTCTGATGTTTTGTATACACTTATTTTCCATTCGGACCTCTTCTGTTTTCCAGAGTATTTTTCCTCTTCTGGCACATATTTATTTTCCTCCCTGTCTTTTCTTGTAATAGTTAGCATAGGCAAAATTTATCCAGTTACTATGAAAAGTCTATTATCTGTTCTCTTCCCCTCTGTGCAAAGGGGCACTCTATTCTAATACTTCCCTCTTGTAGCCAGAAGCCACTGAAGTCCTAAGGAAAACAACTTCTTTTAAACACTGACTCTGTAATACAATTATTCTTTCACAACTGCACAGTGTTAAAGGCCTGTTACTGTTCTACTTGAAGGCAATCTGGTTCTAAGAACAAGAACATTTTCTGCATTTCTTAAAAAGGCTCAGGATAACTGTAAGTAACTTTTAACATCCTTGGTACATTTTCTTTCATGCAACCTTTCATCTTCTGAATCAGGACAGCTGCATCTGCAGGCTGTGCACAACCACAGGGAACAGCAGCTCAGGAATCAAGCTCTCTAGGAGTCCGAACTGTGCATCTCTCTGGAAAGGGTTCACAGGCAGCCACGTGCCAGCTGGCGGTGCAGCAAACAGGTACAGTACACGTGAAGTCAGCAAGCTTATTAGAGAGCCATTTGCACGGATTTTGCATGACCAGCTTTCTGTGACAAGCTGTGCCTCGAAGCGCAGTTTCAGAGAAAGACAGTGATGTTTGGGAATCATTTCTTACAACGCTTCCAGTTGGAGAGACAGGTCAAGATTTTAGAAAAATAAAACTGTGACCATTCATGAATTTAATGCTTCTCAATTACATGAAGAAATAAAACCTGGAAGAATGAAAGACTGTACATAACACTAAGTTTTCAAATGGTGTTTTCCTAGTTGCCCTGTTAAAGGGCAATGTCAGATGTCACCAGCCTAGCAAGGCCACTGGAAAGCAATATGAGCCAAAGTCCCTGAAAGGGACTAAAGTGTACAGTCAGTCTCTGATCAACTTGCAAATGCAAGACAGTGAGAAAGGAGGAATATTTTGCCTGTCTTGGGCTATTCTGTGCTGTCATCTTAGCCTGGATGTAAGCTATATGTAGAAAGGCAGCCGTTGATCACCAGGACTAAACAGAAGAGAGCAGCAACATGAAAAAATCCTAGCAGGGGATGGGGTGTATCACGCATCAAGACATCTCATGGCAGCTCTGTTCAAGGCAAAGGGAGGATTGCAGCCGACACCTCAGTTAGTGAGACACGTAGCACAATAGTGCCATATTGTTCTTTGTAAAATGATATGCAAGTGTGTTCTTTTTTTCTTTTTTTAAGGGATGGTTGTCTGAGCCCAAGGGGTGAACTGTTAACACCAAATGGACAATCACTTAAAGATCTGTCCAGCAAGGAGGCTGAATCTCTAATTCAACCAACAACACGGTTGGTGAACATCATGATGGCTAACAAAGTAAGCATGAAAACTGTGGTCCCCTCCCACAACTGTGGGGTGAGTTGACATTTACTTGAGCAAGAAGGGGAATTTGTGCATCAGATATTTGAAGAACATGGTTTTGCTCTTCCTGACAAAACCCCAAACCTCTTGTGGTCAGACTCTGGTGACTTTCAGCATAGCTTTTTCCCAGATAAACAGAGGCTATGGGGAGGCCAAGGCCCTGGGAAATTCTAGCAAGGACTGTATAACCCCTCCTTTTAGAAACACATAGCTTGCCAATGTTAATTTTCCATTTGGAAGCTGAGCAAAGGCAGAGGTGGATTTAAGGGAGGATCCATGAATCCAGAAGCCAGACAGCAGGCCCTGTACTGAAGTAGTTTTGTGGATCTAGAATCCATAGCTAGAAAATTCCCATGGTGAATGTTACTGGAGTCTGCCACAGAGAGAGGGAAACAGGAGGCAGAATTAACAAGTCAGCAACCCCAGATTATCACCAAATCTTTCAGTGGCAAACCCTTTTGACCTTTCCTTCAGAGAGACCATTTCATTGGATTAGACACATTTCATTTCAGGCTTCTTGTCCTCTCATCCCCACCTCAAACTAGATGCCACCAAAGGCTTTTCCGTTGCAAATTCTGGAGGAAACTCGAGGATGATGACTGGACAGAGTTAGTCCCCTACAACACATTTACCACTTTGAAGAGAGTAGAGCTCAGCCAGAGATTTATTGCGGGCTTCAGATCTCGATATTCATGGAAGAAAGGCACTTTCTGCTTGTTATCTGAAAATGGGTCACACAGAAAGCTCTGGTATAATCCTAGACTGAGAAAACACCCCAGACTGAAGCTGCTATCAGATCTGAGTGTGCCTCTTTCTAGGATGGCAGTGAACAGTCTCCCCCAGATGTCTGCTGGATTCTGCCAAGTTTTTTGTTTATTTTTTCTCCTTTAAATGCCTAGGTGTCCAGAGATGAACTAGATTAAACTTTTGTAGCATAGTACCACCCAAGGGGCAGCCAGGTGAACTGTGCATTTAAAACAAGCCTGCACCAAATTAGTCAAGGGATAATCAAAGCAAAGGCTTTTCAAGCTAGCTAGCTTGGTAAGAGAAACACTGCAAAATCATTTTCAAAATGTGTCTTTAAGGATCTTCTCTGCATTTCTTATTCTGAAGAGTTCCCTAGGGGAATGGGACTGGAAAGCCCTAGCAGGATTTTGCTACTTGGCAATGCTTCCACCTGCTGTCGAAGAGGAAAATTATCATTCATTAGTTCTTGAGGTATCTCCAAAGAGCACTACTAAAGTCAGACTTCTGGAAGAAAATGTCTGTCTTGGTTAGCTCCAGACAGATTAGAACATACAGATCCTGCCCTGATGCTGCTCCTGTGGCCTTCTTAACCCCTGAAGAATATCACTGAGCAAACCCCTTTTATAGTTGGAGGTTTACCATATTTCAATCAGTTTTCATATGCTGTCTGTATTTAGTAATGTTCTTCCTTTAACTGTGATTCATTCAGGATCAATGGCATTCCCCATGTCACAACAGAAGCAGGACTTTCAGGAACCATACACATCCAGAAATTATTCCTAACATCAACTGTTATTCAGATGTGATCATTTATTTATTTTCAAACTGTTCTAAAACCCTTCATTTAGAAACCTGAATGTTTTATCTACAAGTTTTTAAATGTAGAATTAGTGGCCATATTTTCCAAAGCAACTAAGAGTTTCCAAGTAGAAGGGGCTGACTTTTTGGAAAACACTAAAGCCTAGTCCTCAAAGGTTTTTAAACACCCAGATCGTATTTTGAGTAAAAAACATCCTTCTGAAATCAGCAGAAATTAGACACCTATCCACCATTGCAAAGCTGGGCCTAAGAATTTTCCATTAGAAAATAACGCCCTTCTAAGGTGATGGAGACTAAGTACCCAAAAGCACCAATTGCCTCCAGAAATTAGACAAGCATGGCTACAGTTTAGCCGTACATCAAAATATTAGTCTGTCTGAACCAACTAGGGGTTGTCCAATTAATTTTCTGTCCATTTTAACTAAAGACCAGAATCTATTTCTATCTTACTACTTTGGCAAGTTATAATCATTTTTATAGCAAAGTTTTGAGCTGCATTCTCCTTTATCATCTTATTTATTTTAAATAATTAATCTTGCTCCATGTTTTTTGATTCAGGCTGAAATTTGCGCAAGCCAAATTAGGAGAAATTTTATTTTTAAGTTTAGATCACTTTCAAGAATTTCTTGCATAGCAAAAACTTTTTTTTTTTATTTTTTAGGAAACGCCAACCTGTAAGGAAAGGCCTTTGGAAATACAAAATGGTTTTCTGCACAGTAAAGCTGCATGTCAACGGACTCGCAGTAACTCGGCCAGTAAGTTGCAAAGAAGTAATCTTTTCTCTTGTAATATTCAGAGAGTGCACAGCACTTCATCGTGTGATGGTACTGTGGCATTGAAAAAAACTGCAGCTGTTGTCCAAATTTAGTCTGGGATCCTTAGCTAAGAATTGCTGAATACATAAAAGCATCAACTTTTATATTCACAATATCCTACAGTCAGAGGTTTTGTGCATAAGCATTCAATTTTACATTTTTTAAAGCGTATTCTAAATAGGCCAATACTCTTTTGGTAGGGAATGTTTGCTCCTTACTATATTTAACAGTAATGGCTATCCCCACAGTGAGGATTGAAAAGAACACTCCCTTCACAGAGAGATTTACAAAAGGAAAAACATTTCTAAGTAGCATTTACCTGATAAAATTAATATGCAGAAATGTCCAACGCTTGAGAAATAACCCAGCCTCTCTCCCCACATCTGACAGCTGTAAACCCATACTGGATGGGGGAGATGGACTGCGCGGTGCCCCGGAAAGCCGTGCCCTTCAGAGACCGGCAGCCCCACACTCTCCACACCAGCCGCAAATCTCTTTCCCAACAGCTGGACTGCTCTGGAGGGAGAACCCCAGTAAGTGCTACAGGAAATCACCTGAAAAACAGACAAAATTGTCTCCAATAAGAATCTCTCAATGACCTTGGCAGTCACTTTCCCGCCAAAACCTACCTTCCTTGCAGGCCCTGTCAGGGAAGATGGCGCACTCTGCTTCCTCCACTTTTTAACCCCATCCCTCCTCGGCGAGGAGTAGGAGAGCGGGAAAGGCTCTGTGCCAGCAAACCCCCATTTCTTCAGCAGCTTCTCCCTCCCGTTGCCCCAGCAGGTTTTACAGTGTGTGTAAATCCCCCTGTGTGGTTTGCACCACCTTGGTAGCCACCCGGAGCCGCCTCAGAGCTCACCGCTGAAGAGGCCCTTCCCGGGCATCTCCCCGTTGCTGGCCGTGGAGATGCTCTGTGCCCATGGCTGATAAAACCCCAGCTTGAGCTTTGGGCCCCGCCGTCGCGAGCCTCCAGAGTCACCTCCATTGGCCCAGCCATGGCCACAAGCAGGTATGGACTTGCCTCATGGCTGGTAGTCACTGCCCCCAGCTATGCTGGCTGTGTGAGGCCTCCCGCTTTCTGCCCCACAGTGAATTGGCCACGTTTAAACAACCCCATTAATGCAGGCTAGAGACTGACAGTCTCTTGCTATCCAGATGGACGACAAGCAATTCACCACAGGCTGGGAGAGTGGAGGCTGGGCAGGGTAGAGAGGGTGTGGGTATTTATGGCCGCAGGTCCCCAGGCTCAAGCCTGGAGTGGGGAGATGGAGGTGGAGATCCTTACACTCGGCTGCCACCTCCTGTCCTGCCTGAGGGACTCACCGCCGCTCCCCTGCCTTTTCCTGGCCAGTCCCTCACCCTGGGGGCACCACAGCGTGACCTAGGCCTTTAACGGGGGTGAGGAGGTGGCAAACTGGAGCACAAACCCCAACCGAACAGACAGACAGACAGACCGACCCTCAGGGATTTGCTGGGCTTCCTCCTGCTTGAGGGTCCCGCGTGGCAGATGCTGCCTGTTGTCAGAGGCTCTTTGGTGACATCCTAGTTTGGGGTATCGTTACCCACCACGCACACAAACACCTCACACAGAAGCAAAAGAAATTTGAAAACTTCCGATTTCAGATTCAGAAGACCCACAATGGAATAAGCAATCACCCTGATCTGGCAGAGGTATACTATTGCATAGACACTTCCCTCTTAATCATGTTCCCAATCCCACGTTGAATAAATAATCTTGTTTTCATGTCAAAATTGAGACTTATTTTCTCACATATGCAGTAGCTGAAATTTTGGCTGATGTTCCACACACTTCAACACCTGTTAGTTTCATTTTGCTGCATTAAAAAAGGTGTTGAACTCTCTTGGACTTGTAATGAGTGCAATTAACTCTGGCCCTGCTGAACTTCATGCATAGTTAGCTTTAGGTAATGACTTTTGTCAGTGCTTAAATTAGTTTGTAATATCCAATTCCATGTTCAAGTAGGAGGTTTTAATTAAATATTTCATTAAAGGTTCATTAAAATGGGTCAAATCTCAGGGGCTGGAGTTCAGAAATCCACTATCTGTGGAATGGAGGGAGGAAAAGCACTGAGAAATTGCTTACCTCGGTTATCAAGCAAAAAGGATGTGCTTCATGTCTTTCGGCAGTAGAAGGAAGCCTATGTGGTAGCTTAATGGAGGCAGTGCAGAGTAGTTCACAGTCTGAAGAACTTTTGTGAGCACTAATTTGTATTTTGGGGGAAAGGCTGAAAACAGGTTCTATATGTCCCAAGATAAAGTTATTTAGTGACAAGATGAGGGCAGGAGTTAGAATTTCTTGTTTCTTAGTTCAGTTCTTAGAGGCAAATATGATAACACTTGTTTAGGACCCCTAATGACCACAAATGGGATTTTGGCATGGAGAATCAAGTGAGAGCACAAATATATGTTCATACCACTTCAAGGGCCAACATTCTAGTTTTGCTCTAGTTTAGTCACTGCGGGACAATTTCAGTGAGCAGTGACTGTCTGAATAATAAGTGACTTCTGAAAATTAGAGGGAATTTTTTTTTTCATCTCTAGTAACATCAGTTATAAGGAGAAAATTCTGAAATAAACAAGTTGTCCTAATGTTTGTTCAAGAATTTATGATTCTGCATTAAAATGATTTTTTTTTTTTATGTTCACAGGCAATTTCCAGGCCATCTAGATCACTAAGTACAGCACAGCTAGTGCACACATCCTGTGGCTCACAGGCTTCAGTAATCTCAAACATCGTATTGATGAAAGGACAAGGGAAGGTGAGACTGGCTCTGTTGATTTACCATAGCATTTTACTTCATTTCACAAATGCAAGCTGCAAAGTGCAGGGAAGTTACTTCAGGTATTAAGGTTGCTAATTCTGGGTTGCCAATTCATATCCAGGCTTTGCCAGGAGTGAATAGTTATCATCACTTGCTTCTTAACCTTCTGAAGTATCTCTTTGCTGAAACACAGTCTTCAGGTTCTAATAACATATCCACATCAAGCTAGCAACACCAACACTGACATTCACTGCTACCCTTTTTGGCATCTGGAGGTAGGCTTGAAGTCATAGACTCTGTGTCATCTGTAAGTTGCACTAGCATAGCAACCTTAGAGCTTCCTTAGCGTCAGAGTTGAGCCATAAAGACAGTTCTGTTGAAAAGAAAAACAAGAGCTACAAGGAACGCACAGGACCTCAATAAAAAGCAAGAAACATTTGTAAAAACCACAATAAAATCTGAAGAAAGACAGAAGATAGTTGTATCTACAAAAGTAATGTCACTGAAGACGCTTAAAAAGAGAATACAGAAGTTATGAACTTAAACGCATAGCTTTTGAACTTGTTGAATAAGGTTCTAAATTTGTTCATTAATAATATTTTAATTTAAAATATTTAATATTTTATTTATAACTATTTAAGCTGTGAGATGACTCTCAGAAATCATTCCATCCAGTATCATCATCGTCATTTACAAAATAATCATTTGTTACCTATATTTTGGGAGCCTATGAGGATGTTATCAGCACAGTACTTTCATTTTTCATTTGAGGGACGTTAAATAGCTTCAGAGGTGTGAATTAGTCTTGTAACATCCTTCTAAGGGTAGCAGGTAGTGTTTGACTTTTATATAAGGAGAGGAAGGGCAAAGAATAAGTAGATAAGAAGTATCTACCTACAAAGGTCTATTGGTGTTGCTTAAACTTACAACATGCATTAACTCTGTCTGGTAGAGGGTAAGAGAGAAATATCTCCATAAGATCTCCATCTATGTGTCTGAAATTAGCAGTAATATCAAGATCTTATATGGTGTTTTTTATCAATCTCATTTATGGGGAGGAAATTAAGGAGAACAGACAAATTAATCTCTCAAGACTGCTTGTTGGTTCAAGGGCAAAAAAAAAAAAGAATTTAGATACCTTCCTGTGTGTTTACAATAGTGGATTAATTGATTGCAACAAACAAAAAGTAAATTATGAGGGTATTCCGCTGAAATTCTCATTTGCTTTTACTACTGGCATTTGGTTGACTATTTTTTCATGGATTATACTACTTCGTTGACTAGTACTGCCCATGTAGGTAACACAGAAGAAACTGCAAATCAACTATTATAAGAACTGAATATGGGCTCTCTCACACTATTTTTGTTCCATAAATTAGGGTTTGGGCTTCAGTATTGTTGGAGGGAAAGACAGCATTTATGGACCAATAGGCATCTATGTCAAAACCATCTTTCCTGGTGGAGCTGCTGCTGCTGATGGAAGGCTACAAGAAGGTGGGAAATCCCTCTTCTCTCCCTTGCCCACTCCAGATTCCCAAAGAATGATACCCAAAGGCAGACTAAAGTGAAGCTGAAACGAGCCATAAGTGACTTTTACCCTGCATCCATTATTGAATTTGCAAGACTCTTTTTGAGTATGTGTATGTACCATGTAACTTATTGCACAATACAGTCATAGTAACATAGTACAATTTTTCTCTTTACAAACAGGTGATGAAATCCTGGAACTGAATGGAGAATCCATGCATGGATTAACACATCATGATGCTTTACAAAAATTCAAGGTTACGTACTCTCCTTCCAGAACAATTTCTGTCTTTACACACAACGTGCATGTGAACTCAACCCATTCATTCATTCTTTTCTCTTTCTAGCAGGCCAAAAAGGGTCTTCTGACACTTACAGTCAGGACAAGCTTCAGCACGCCTCATTCTGCTTCCAGCTGTCTGTCACCCCACCTGTGTCAGTCACTGAGCTCTAGTACGTGCATAACCAAAGAAAACAGCTCTTTCAGTTCAGAAAGTGCAGCATTCTCATTAAATGCCATGAAGCCCAATGACAGGGTCATAATGGAAGTTACCCTAAACAAAGGTAAGTGCTAAAATTAACTGAGCACTGGCAAACAAGGCACTGATTAACAAAACACTGTTCTTTTGCTCTCTGAATGTCTTTCCTCACTAACCTGATTCTTTTCCTGAACTAAGTTTTTTTTAATACACTAAATTAGATCTTGGTGCCTGCCAGTGCTAACAACTATCTATCAACAGCAGAATTTTGAACACCATCTGTCCTCAAGAGCCAATCATTCATTTTTTTGCACTCAAGCATTAGAGTCACATTGATATACTTCATGTGAAAAAGTAAACCTCTTGGCAACAACTACCAATTATTAAGCAGACTATGCAACTCTTACCCATAATTTGCAAGCAGTTCATTTCATTCTTGAAAAGGCTTAAAAGCATATAAAATACATATCTATATCTTCTTGTAGTTCTTTCACCTCCTCTCCAACTGTCATCATCTTCTATTTATAAACAAACACTGGCAGAATGAAATAAACTTTTAAATATGGGAACATCAAAGCAACAAACAAAGCAACATCTCTCTGAGGTAACAGTATGACTTGTCAAACACACAGTATGGGATCTGACATCAGAGTGATTGTCCAGAGCAAAGAGGGTAAATTCACGAAAATCTTAAACTGAAAGGGGATTGAGATGATATAGCAAACAATAACCACACATGCTTAATTTTTTTTTTTCTATTCTGTCTCCTTGCAAAGTCATTTGAATTCTTCTGTAATGACAGATATTTTGCAAAATAAACCTGCATTGCATTGTGTCTGTGACACATTGGTAATGAATTGCAAAACAGATCTTGGAATCCCACAAGCAACATTGGTATGCACTCACTTTAATCATGAGAGTAAAAAAAAATAGAAAACAAAAAAAGAAAAAAGCAGTAGAAGCAGCAGCTAATATTGAACACAAGACTTCATTTCTGGTTTGTATAGAAAAAAATAATTAAACTGAAGACAGTTTTAAAAAAAGTCTCTCCAATGGTTTGGTTTGACTGCTTCTTATGTCTTTTTTATTATTATTAATTCTTTCAGAGCCAGGTGTTGGCCTTGGAATCGGGCTATGTAGCATTCCTTACTTCCAGTGTATTTCAGGGATTTTTATTCACACCCTCTCACCAGGCTCAGTGGCACATATGGATGGGAGACTCAGGTAGGATGAGAAAGAGTGTCTGTCTTATGCCACATTTTTTCATTGCTCTGTTTTATGGGTTTATTTTTGACCTGTTTGGGGAGGAAGTCTAGTGCTTTCTGGGAGTTTTGGGTTTAAAGCATATGTGCTATCTTGAGGGTTTGAGCATGCATATTTAGGATATGCAGGATTTCCAGATATATAGCAACCCGGTGAAATTATTGTCTCTCATCCAGGCTGGGCTAGCTTTGGAGATCTTAGAGAAGCATAGAGCATGCTTCCTGAAGGAGATTTCCAAATGAGAAAGTATCTGGGAAACCCCAAACATATAGCATATTCTGGCTTGTTTCAGCACTAGTTTTTCCTTACACAAGCTCCTCAAATTCTATCCCTTCTTGCCCAATAGAAATACAGATTTGCTGAAATGAGCTCTAGTGGGAATGTAGAAATTCACTTTGTAAGATTTATGACCAATTAGTAGTGTTGAACATATTTAGAATTGAACAGAACACAGCACTTTTACTGAAGGCTTTTTGATTTAACTTTAGGTGCTCTGTAACCTTCCTCTCTATATGCCTAAGACTTTAGCTGAAAGAACTGTGGTCTCACACTATTTGAAAGTTTGTATGATATGAATCAGTGCCTTCAGTCAGCCTCTTAATGTATATGGGTATTTGCAGCAGAGCAGAGAAGGGCAGTCTCAGTTTCCATGTGGGCCAAATTTGATTTCATCTAGAAAGATTCAGTCTAGCAGTCAGCAGAATAACAACAGTTTGTTAATAGAAAAATTCTAGTGACAAGTTATTCGTATGTAGCAGAAACAGAACATCCTTTCTGACCTTAAATTACACTAGCAGACCATAAAGTTGTGAGAAGTGAAGTGCTAGCTTGAAAGGGAGGAAGGAAGATGTAGGTGGAAGAGCAGCTGAGTTGCATACAGCAGAAAGATCACAAAGTGTGCATAGCTGAATGTGAAGAAAGTTCAAAGGTTGCATGCAACAAGGCAGTTAGATCAAAAAAAACTTGGCGTCCAACTCATTCCTATTCTATTTTCTGTAACAGGAACAGAGAGACATCATGATTTAATCTGTGATCAAATTAGAGGTCAACCACATGAATTTGCATTTTGTATGCTTTCACATGGATGAGACAAGGTTGGGAGAAAAAGAAAATCTGTTTTGTTTACATCCTTTCTCTTTTTTTAATATCTTTGTAGGTGTGGAGATGAAATTATTGAAATTAACGAAGCTTCAGTACAAAATACAACTCTTAATGAAGTTTATGCTGTGCTAAGCCATTGCGATCCTGGTGCAGTGCAGATTATTATTAGCAGACACCCTGCACCACAGGTAGCACACTCTGTATTATTTCTGATTTTCAATAAAGCACATATTGAGAAATAAGGGTAAGTGAGGGAGCAGGTGCTAGCCTAAAACAGATGCAAAAGTGTTGATAACAAAGATGCTGATCTCTTTACAAGCATCGCTGCACACAAACAAACCTGAGATATGCACTATCTTAAATATAATCATGTAAGACTTAAAGATCACTGGAGGCAGTTTTGCATGAGTTTCTGTGCTGTGAATAAGGAAACTACAGAAATAACATCTAAGGAATAAACCAAAATATATTTCTTATTTGAGAAAGGATTCCCAATAATAAGAAAATAATTTGAAAGCGGGAATATTCCCCCCAAAAAGAAAGAAATGTTTATATACCCATCTTTCAGTAATTAAAATTTAGGTCTTGCCCAGCCAATATTTATAATTAAATTAATAATAAAATACTTTATTCTTGCAAGATTTTTCTAAAAAATGTTTCCTAACACCAAATACCATATAAATGATTAGCTAATTTAAATTGTTGCATAAATTATCATAAAAACATAGTATTACATTATGTTATACTAGTAAATCCAGAACTCCACTTCTAGTGAAATATGCAAAAGAACATTTACCTTTGAAAGATCCCATTTTATCTAAAAAAACAATATAAGCAGCACATCCATAGATATACTTCAGCTATACTGGAATATATACAAATATAATGGTGTGCACTTACTTAGCTTTAAAATTAACTGATATGTGATATAAGTAGGTCTATTCATTTCTGCCAGAGGACTTGCAGGACTTAGAATCCTTTGTGAAAGGAATAAATGTTTAAATGTTACTTACCCCACAGCAATCTCGAGAGTATAATGGCATGATATCTCCTAGGTGTCTGAGCAACAGCTAAAAGAAGCTGTTGCACAAGCTGTGGAAAACAACAGATTTGGAAAGGAGAGACACCAATGGAGTACTGAAGGTAAGGGAATAAGTGCATTCAGTGAGACATGGTAATTTTGACTTAAAAGATATATAGGATGATTACATGCTGTATTAGAATCCTTGGTAGCAGTCAAGTAACCCAGAGCAGAAAGTAAGAGAGGGAAACCTCACAGGATAGTGCTCCTAACATGCCTCCTAAGACATGTTACTAGAGTGATGAGAAAAGACCACATCTGTCTGATCACCAGCAAAAACTTTTGTGCAAACTTCCTCTCGTTCTTTCTCATCCTTTCCAATTCATAACCTCTGCTTAAAGCTTTTCAAACAACTGTCAGTAGGTGACTGAACTTGTGATAGCAAGGAACTACAAAATGCAGGTGATGTCCTGGGGACAAACACCTTGTTAGTCCCCTTGTGAGGAAAGGCATATGCAATCATGCTTAGAGCTATTTGCCCAGTTCAGCTGTGACATCCTCCCACAGTAACATATTGCAATGATACTCCTTTTAGTGTCCTCATTTCTTCTAAAGGACCAAAGGTAACAGAATCATCACCCGTAAACTATACTGCTGATACATATATATATATATATATATAGGGAAAATGTAATGTTATTTTGCTATCCAAGAACATAACTGTTGACTCTTCAATCTACAAGACTTTAATGCATAAATCATACCTTTGCATCAACTGATGATGGTATTCAGCTGCAAATTTAATCAGCTGAATCTTAGAAGTGAGCACTTTGCATGTATCTGAATAGACATTTTGAACATGTTCCTGATACAGGTGTTAAAAAACTAGAAACGAGCTGGCATGGAAGACACCCATGTGAAAAACATATCGAAAGGAATGCTGCTCATTGCAACCGCAGGACACAGAAGCTAATGACCCGCTCCAGCAGTGACAGCAGCTACAATCCTAGGTCCTCCTGTAGTAATGGTGCTGCATACCAACTGACTGACTTGAAAGCAAGAGTACATAGCATTGATGTACCAATTACCAGACAGCCTGGCCTGCTGTACTCATTGTCTGGTAATAATTCAGAGAGAAATTCTCCTCCTACTTGTAGTGAGGGAGGTCGACCCTTGCAAAACACTAAGAAATCATCAGAGATCCTCGTTAGAAAACCTAAATCATCAAAGCCCAAACCTCCACCAAGGAAATATTTTAAGCAGGACTGTACATGTAATGACCAGTGTAACACAGACAGAAAAGAAAAGCTTGTATCGGAAGTAGCTGTATCACCTTCTGGAAGCATTCAGGTAAAGCAAATTTTGTAAAATTTTTCTTGTGTTTGCATATTTGTGAGGCAGGGGAAGGAGGAAGGCAAAATTACTTTGTATGATGGCAGGAGGAAAGGCAGGGAAGAAAGAGAAAGTGTGCATAAATATGTGAGGACTGGGGGAAGCGGATGAGGCTCTTCTGTTTTGAAACTAACGTATGTATCTTAGTGAAGCCAGTTTAGGTCCAAATGTGATGTTCAAACTAAGGTCAGAAGGCAGAGAAGTGCCTAAAGGAAATTTTCTTCCATATCAAGGAATCTGAGTTAAAATCCCAGTGCGAGGAGCAGCAGCAAGAATGAACTCGAGTCCCTCACTGTCATTCCTCGTGAACATGTGCCACTGGTGGTATTGGACACCCTCTGGGTCCAGTGCGACTGGAACAGCGATGTGCTCTGGGCTGGGACTGGAGGAGTTTGCACAGCCTCTGATGTCAGCTTGGTATGGTTGATTCTAACCTCGACACTTACAGAGTCAAATCATTTATGAAATAGAGAAGTTGTGAAACAATTTCTTTGTTTCAGTAGTAGATTTCTATTGGAAGAAAGCGCTAACATTATGTACAGCAGGTAGTCTTGGGCTCATATACATTTCTTGAGACCAGGAGGTACTAAATAAACTCATTTAAATTGCGAAGCACATACATATTTGTTGATGAGCTACAGTATTTGAAAGCTGTATATTTGTACGTTACTAAATTTCAGTTCCCTCTCTTACCTAAGATAGAACAGAAAGATAGTGTTTCACATTTGCATAAGTGTGAGGGATTGTGAGATCTGCATGTTGAAACAAAGTTGTGGTTTAAAAATGAAACCTCTTTCCTCTGGGTTTAGTAATATGCCAGCAGAAATGAGCAGATCTCAATGCAATGCAAACAAAACCCCTCACAGTTCTCAAGCTGCAGAGAGAAAAATAAAATGGTACAGCTCAGACTGAACTCCATGTATAATGTTAATATCTAAGAAAGTTTCCAATTCAGCACCTCATGTAAGGTCACTCTTCTAACATCCCCTAGGAAGAGAGCAGTAGAACAACAGCTACTAGCAAATCACCTTTCAGAAGTAAACTTCAGGGGAATAAGTACTTGTTGAACTTATCACTGTATGCAACTTATTATTCTTCAGTACTCAGTTTTTCTAAAGGATAACGAGAAAAAAATAAATCTTAAGATCAATAAAGTTATGAAAAGTCAAGCTCTGTTAATGAAGATAACTTCTTCTAGTAAGACAGTCTGTTTATCTCCGGGCAATAGCTCCTTTAAGTCCCCAGGAGAGAGGGTTTCTTGTCAGAATGTATTTCAGATCATTAAGAGGAGGCTTTATTACTGCTTTTTCTTTTTTAACCTTTATTCCCCAAACATTTTGCATGAGTCAGTTTGAGGCCTGCATACCACAGCTTTATGTGGGGGTTCTGCAGACAGAAAAGGTTGCTTTTTCATAACCAAGAATGCTTAATTGATATTTTCAACTTTGCTTTAAACTGCATCAATTCAAAGGTAGGTACATCTGCCATCAGTAATGAATAAGATCAAACTGTCTGTTTGTAGTGCTTCCAAACTGGCTACTTCACTTACTGAATGTCTGATGTCCACATCTAACAGCAACAGAACACAAGTGCAACTTTCAAGAAGAACCCTCGTAAGCAGGGGATGGAGAAAGGTTTCCCTAGAATAAGAAAGTTGCATAACAAACACCACCCCATTACAGAAAAGCTAAGAAATTTTTTAATTACAGGTTTTTTTTCAGGAGAATCTCATTTGTTTCTAGACCTTCACTCTCTGTCCTGTTTGGGTTTGGTTCCTATTAGTAAGCCTGGAGCTTAACTACATAGCAGAGAGCACTTCCAGTGTCACAGCAGAGCAGATGGTAACTTGGTATCATTGGTTACAAAGGAATTAAGTAATTCCTGAGCACGTATTAATGATGTTGAGAGTGGCATTTACTGCAACCTCAAACTAGTCCTCTCACTCTACGTTTCCGGTCAAAAACAAGAAAGGGAGAGCTCTGAAACTGCAGTAACAATTTAGCTTGTCTAGCTTGTGCTTAAAGGCAAAAAGCTTCAACAGAAGAGAGTTTAATATTAAGTCAGAGGAAATTTGCTTCAGTGGTTTGCAAAAGTCTACTGAATGACTGATTTTACAAAAATTGAAAATTATAGTAGGCAGTCTTTTAGTTTATTACTAAATTTTTGAGATGTTAATTGCATTTTTTCACAATCTGTTTACAAGTGTAACCATAAAATATCATGCCAGCACTCTTGAAATATAGAATAAATTAAGTCCTATGAGGATTACATCCCAAGCAGGAGTGAAAGCTTGATTTCTATTCAATATCTTTTTTCAAATTAAAAACAAATGAAAATAGGTTGGGGTTTTTTTTCAGATTCATGTATAGTGTGGTCTGCATAATTACATTCTGACACATTTCTATTTCCTGTTTGTTCAGCAGGAAGCCGGAGAACCAATGCTAGACAGACATCAAACTGATGTAACCCACAGTGTCTTTACCACTTCTCCTACAGCATACGCTACTGAACACATAACTGCTGTTCCAGCAGGCAGAGATCAAGAAAGAAAAGCAAGCTTAGGTATGTTTCATTCCATGAACTTTTTTTTTGCAGCTGAACCTAGTATTTAGTTTGCATTCCAAAATGAGTATCAAGCTAACTTCACCTTTCTCTTTAAATGTAGACTTCAACCCATATCTGTAAATTTTGGGGTGAACAGATGAAATTTCAAATTATTGATTAATCTTTGAAAAAAAGGGGAAACTATATCAAAAGAAGCATAACAGATGATTTATTGTAAAAAAGTGTTAACGGGCAGGTACACTCTTGTATTTCTTCAGACAAAACTGCTTATTTATATTGAAAATTTGATATTAAAGGTTAGTTTTAGCATTTCTAAAGGACATTTTTATGGATAGTTTCAAGGCTCAAGTGCTGCAATGGTACAAACCACTGAGAGTAAGTTAGTATCTTGTTGTGCTAGTTAGAACTAAGGAAACTTAGTGTTAAGGGAACTGGACAATCTCAAGGGGTCTCTTACAACCTAAACCATTATGTAATTCTGTAACTTCTGGCCCAGATCATTAAAAAAATAATGGTGCCTTAAAAAAATAAATATTTACACTGAAGCAGATAACAGTAACTGTGCAACTTCACAAACAAAAGTTCGCTGCCATTCAGCTCTACCATGTCTAACATTAAAATGCTTAATCAGTCTGTGATGTAAAAAATATTCCTACATTAGAATTGAGTTTCTGCTTACTAGAAAAATACAATTGGAAATGTCTGCGTAAATTTAAGGAAGCATAAACATTAATCAAAGATCTTCATGGGAGATACTTTTTAGAGTGGGATATACTTATAAAGGTAGGAAAAAAATGATTTTTTTGGAGGAATTTACTGTAACACCAGCTTTTTCACTAGGCTGCAATTTTAGTCTTCTGTTTCAACTGTTGTAGCCTATATCATGACTGCAGCACCCCAGAATTTCAGGTTACCGTTAGAAGTTGCAGGCCCTTTAGAAAAGGGATCTTGTATACAAGCACGGAAGAGCCTCGTTTTTCAGTTAATTTCAGTGTCAGAAATCAGAACTTGTAAATCAAGAGTTATGAATTTTAAAAAAGTTTAAACTTTTTAGAAACTTAAAAAAAAATACCTATTGGAGGCTTGAATGAAATTCAAATTTAATGAATTAACAGCAATGCATAGATAAGGGATGGAGAAGGAGGCTTGTTTATAATCAATGTTTCTCTAACACAGGGAATCCACTTTCATCAGTACAAAGGCCTATACTTAAAAGACAAGCACGAGTAGATTATAGTCTTGATACAACAACAGAAGACCCTTGGGTTAAAATTTCTGACTGCATAAAAAGCTTATTTAATCCCACCATGAGTGAAGACAACGTCCACTTAGATTTGCAACATGGCATCAACACTAACAAAGAGAATCAAAATCGAAGCAGCTCAGAGACAGTTCTGAAGAAATCAGAATCAGAAATAGTCGGTTCAAAAGTGCTAAAAACAGATGAAAATGACAGTGTGAAGAAGGGTCCTCCTGTTGCACCTAAGCCAGCCTGGTTTCGCCAAAGTCTGAAAGGATTGAGGAAAGCAAATTCAGATCTAAAAACACAGGCAGATCAAAGTCCTCCTGACCTTGAGGGTATTTCCAGCAAAGAACTGCAATCCAGCTTATCCCGTGCCTCTCCTAGGGGATCATCAATAAAACAAAGAATAAGCTCATTTGAATCCTTGAGTGCTCCGCAGTCACCTGAAAAAATACACCGAAGGTTTAGCCTGAAACCATCAGTCCAGAAAGAAGACTCTCCCACTGTAACGGGGTCAGAAGCGGCTCCAGCTCATTTAAATCAAGCCTTTCTTCAACATTGTGAAACTAGCCAACAACAGTCAAAGTCACCTGTGGTCACGGGTACAAAGAGCCTAGATAGATCTTCCTCTCCCAGGGAGGTCCTTGCAGCTAGCTCAGAGAAAAGCAACACTGCCAACACTGAAAATTCCTCGGGTCTCTTAACTACAGAAGCCATTGTAACTTCCCATCTTGTATCAGTAGCAAAGGCACAAAGCCTAAGATCACGAAGCTTCCCACTTACTGCTACCCAGTCTTGTGAGATGATGAAGACATGTGATGAAAAGCATAGCAAAATCTATTCCATCAGTAGCCAGGTGTCATCTGCTTTAATGAAATCTTTGCTTTGCCTTCCTCAGTCTCCAGCCTCTTCTGGAAATAGTGCATGGGAAACTCTGGACACATTGTCTCAGTCCTCTGTGGAGGAGGATGGGACTTCTTTCTCATCTGCAAGTGAGAATCATCACCTGGACACTGGGTTTTCACTAAAGTAAGATATCACTTTTAAAAATCAGATTTGCAGATCAGCACTGGTGAGCATCTGTGCTGATCCCCTGACAGACTAACATTCTAAGGTAGCAGCAGACAATAGTAAAGAACACAGGCTAGGTTGATAGTTTTTTACAGCACAAAGGTTGAATGACTCACATGACTGTTACACTTGTTTTTAATTTGTAGTATATAAGCACATATATATTTCAAACTTCCTCCTACTTAAGGAGGAATATTTCTAGCACCTCCACGATAAAGGAGATTTAAGTCTGTTTTTTGCCTGGGGCCAAGAGATTATTCCTGTTCTTTTCTGTGATGGATCCTACTTCTGTTAGGCTAACATGATTAATTTATATTTGTATGTATTCATAATACTTATTATAGGAGCTACCACCCCAATTAAATGCTAAGATCAAAAGATGACTGCTCCAAAATTGTGCGTGCTATGCTTTTGTGGGTATGTTCTTTCATAACTCAATGTTTCTTTTTTACTCTGGTCACTATGGGACAGCCTCTCCGAGTTGAGAGAATATACTGTGAGCCTCGCAGACAATGAGAAAGAGGAAGAGAAACAGGAACACGGCTCACCTCAAGCATCTGGTGTATCAGGGCAGTCTGTCATCTCTCTGCTTTCCCCTGAAGAGTTAGAAAAGCTTATAGAGGAAGTCAAATCGCTAGACGAAGCAACCTTAAAGGTAAATCTGCTCTTTCTTTTTGTGCATGATTTTCAGAAAGCTGTGGAGTAGACGCACCTGGTTAATCTTTGCAGCTTGATATTATAAAAAATAAAACAAACATCTCAATATGTACCAGTAGTAATGTTTGGCTCTTTTCATCAAAAATCTTGAAGTCTTCAAAGATACCTAAGCAAGAGCAATACCCATTTAACTAATGGGGCAACAGTTATTCAGCAGGTAAGGTCAGTGTATACAGAAGCAGGGACTGATATTTTGGAGGCCTTTCTTTTTATTTGGGTTGCCAGGCTGAGATACCCAATGCCCCTTTTTTGGGATACTGAACAACCTTTAGCATTACTGGATTCATCTAGAATTGCAATAAAGCTCAGAGTAAGTCAAAATCAACATTGAATTTGTGCATTCCAGGACTGCTTACACTCAAAGAAAAAAGCAGATAACATCCAGAGCTCTGCATTGAAAACAGTTCAGCTTCAGCTGGCAGCTACATACTTGCTGTGTTAAGACAGTCCAAACTGTGCAAAAGCAGCGTAACTGCATTAACGCACTGATGAGCCTAAGCTAATACAGTTTTTGCCTCTTAGCTAACTGCAGTGGCATGTCTCCTATCAGAACAGTAGGTAGACATATTCTCATGTCAGAGACAAACTCTTACTGACTACATCAAACTTTGCTACTACGTTGCAATCAAAAAGCAGTTTGACAAGCAGAATTTATGAAAGCCAAGTTTTGTATCAATTTGTGTTTCTTGCCAACATCCCACCTTGATATTTTTGGTCTGATTAGCTGTAAATGCTGCTGCAATGCTGCCCTCAATGGGACATTAGCCTCTCTCATATCAAGTCATCTGTTTTCATGGAATTTTCAGGACAATCCCAGAGTAGCACGTACCTTCTGCCTGGTTGCAGCTGGCCAGTGGATTCAATTGTGGAAGGAAACAAGACACAATATCAAAAGATGCAACTACAATTGCTCACATACTGAACATGACCGTGAAATTGTGATCAAGCCATGTTTCCTTAGGAAACTAGGTTGTTACCCTATACAAACTCATCTTTGGGATAACACAGTCAGAGACAGCTTACTCTACTTGTTACTAGAACGTTGTTAAAAAATAAAAATAAAAGAGTGAGAAGCAATTTTTTTAAGCTGTGATACTTATATCCACGTGAGTTGTATGCCAAATTCTTTTTCCCCTTTTTCAATGAAAAGGTCCTCTAACGTGATTCAGCAATATTTTCTTTTTCTACAGTACATATCTATGCTCTTTAATATAATTCAATTTATGGTCCAGATCCAACTGATAACCCATTTACCAAATCAGAACAATTTTAGACACAGAATAGCATTTTATAAAGTAGGCAATTGATTGGTAAATTTGATCAAAACCAAATACTAAACATGTGTCAGTATTATGCTTATGCAACTAAGTCTCATTATAAAATGCACAATGGACAAAAAGAAAACATGCTCATTTTCCAATCGTCTTGACATATCTATTGGGAAGTTCTTGACATTATTTCTTTCTCTGCCTAGGAATTTGATGATATTCATGTTACAATTTTGCATAAAGAAGAAGATACCGGGCTTGGATTCAGCCTGGCAGGGGGCATTGATCTAGAAAACAAAGTGATAACAGTAAGTAGCATCTTTCTTAAAAAATACTCCAAAACCAACTACTCTATCTAAAAATACATAACTTACTGTTTTTCTACTACAGAGCTTGGCTTTTGGCATAATCAAAGTAGGCAGCTATACTGATAGGGTCAGAAGAATCATGGTCTTAATGGGTGAAAACAGGATCCTTCTGCACAGAGCTGCCCTCTCCAGGTGATTGGCAGTGGTGTCCTGTTTCCTTGGGCACCATACTCCCCACCAGCTCCAAAAGCCAAGGCAGCACAACATGAAGCCTTCAGCAGGAAGTAACTGACACCTTATTCATGTGCTTATAGAAGACCATGCAGGGTGGTCAGGAGTTGTGAAGTGAGCACGTAGACACGTAAGAGGTCTGGAAGCTAGAGACTAGCTTCACGCCTTCTTCCTCCCACTAGCAGAGCAGCGACAGGGTCACGAAGTAGAACATGCAAGGTACGTACCATGGGCAGCAAGGCTTTGGCCATCTGATACCAGGGCTAAACAGACTGCCTAGCTGCTTGAGGAGAGCTGTGCCCAGGAGAACTTCTCTGTACAAATTTATTCAGCCCTCAGTCCTGAAACATGCTAGAAGCAGCTTGTTCCTGGCAAAGAATAGAAAAATGCACATGGTAAAAGTATTAACTGAATGATCTAGTGATTTGTCCTTTTTTCCCTCTTTCCTTGTGTGCGTGTGTGGTGACTGGGCTCTTCAACAGGTTCACAAAGTGTTTCCCAATGGACTAGCATCTCAGGAAGGAACCATTCAAAAAGGAGATGAAGTACTATCCATTAATGGAAAGTCTCTTAAAGGTGCGACTCACAATGACGCCTCAGCAATAATGCGACAGGCTCGACAACCCAGACAAGCTGTTGTTGTCACTAGAAAAGCTAAAGATGGAGAAAAAAATCTCAACATTTCAATTAACTCTAGTACATCTTCGGTAGCAAGTGATGCCTCACGAGAGTCTGGTGAGTAAGTTCAGTGGCATTGCCTTGCAGCCCCCACCTGCTCAGTGTTTACTCATCACCTGAAATCCTGGGTGTTCATAAAGTGGCTCAGCATTGGCTGTATAAATCTGAGAACCGTGATTAAAGACAGCAGGGTTAATAAAACATTCCTGAAACAGACATTTGGAATAACTTTGTTGGAAAGGGGAAGAATTAATGGATTTCTAAAAAAAAGGAACCCTCTGAAAAAAAACAAGTGTGATCCTCTGTATGAATTTCTGCAGACATACAAAGATTATTACTGTAGTAACACATCTAATTGAAGGTATAATGACAACTCAGCGAACAGACATTCTTTATTCTAATATTATTAGATTCTAGTTTACAAGACTTTTTCTCTGTGAAAGAGACTTTAGGTTTGAACAAATAATATGCTATTGTTTGATATAGCAGGTGGCTACATCTGAAACATAGCAAGGTCAGGTTTTTGCAGGACCTTTCACATTCTTAAGATATTTTTGTGGGGTTTTTCTAAAGCATAATCTGGAGATCTGTAGCTTTATTTACATACTGCAAATAAACATTAGCAACTTTGTAGTTGATAAGAATTTCATAACTAACATCAAGTCAAATATGTTTACCTTAAATTTTGTTCATTGAACAGATTCTTCTAATTCTAGTAAATGTCACAGCTTTCATTTTTATATTTCTATTCTGCCATGAATTCAAACACAATTTTCTCTCCCCAGCTTCCCAGAGGGCCTTACAATGACAAAAAGAGGAATTAAAAGTTATAGTTTTCTCTTTCATTTGGCAGTCTATGGTGCCTTTGCAAACAAAACAGAAGTTCATTTTTTTTGCAACAGATGTTTTAGGTTTTCAGATTATGTGCTGCCCATCTGCTAATTTTCCATTTGTTTCCAGCAACTGAAGATACAATCTGCACTGTAACTCTAGAAAAAACACCTGCCGGTTTAGGATTCAGCCTGGAAGGAGGGAAGGGCTCTGTTCATGGAGATAAACCCATCGTCATCAACAGGATATTTAAAGGTAAACACACTTAAACGCGTACACAGCAGGTTTTTAGCTGATACAAACTTGTGCAGTTCATAACTGACTGCTGATTTATACCCATGAAAATGGTATTTTTTTGTAAATGCAGCATTATCCTGTGCAGTGCCAGCAATTTGTTGCCTGCTGAGACCAGGTGGTTTACCCCAAACATGCTGGTGATCCTTAATAAGTGAAAGATACATTAAAGACTCCTCCACACAAAGAATTAAAGGAAATTCATTTTCTCTCTCCAGGGACTGCATTGGAACAAAGCAGCCCTGTTCAGCCTGGTGATGAGCTATTACAAGTGCACACAACTGCCATGCAAGGACTCACTCGTTTTGAAGCATGGAATGCAATCAAGGCATTACCTGATGGGCCCATCACAGCTATCATCAAGAGGAAGAATCCAAGCTCTGTTACCACCAAGTCATCTGAAACTCTGTAAGAGAAGGAATTAGACTACTGCCAATATTACAAACAAAAAAGGATTTTATTACTTGCAGCCATTTGGCTAGCACAGCAAGATACTCAGAAAGCGCATATGAAAAGTACACATGATCTTACTGCCAGTTACAGAGCAAGCTGTCGGGGATAAAATAAGATGTGCACAAAATGTGTATGATTCTTATTTCAACATTCAGAAACAGATGTTAAAAAGTGTAGAATTATAAAATAATGACTTTATTAATAATATACTGGTTGTAATAAAATATGTGACAGCTATAGTACTCTCCTATTTTAAGCTATTAACTTAACAAATATCGGAAGCACATTGAGTTAAGTTTTCAGCCCTACTCTACAAGTCTTCCTCCCTACCTTACCTTCCCAGGAGGAAGAAATGTGCCTACAAGTCTACAACTAAACACTGCAGCAAAGGAAAAGCCTTAGAGAATGTGTAAAGGGCAGAGAAAGGGGGATGCAACTTTGTGTGTCAAAACAACAATGTGCCCTGGAATACTCCAGCTTTTCTATTCAAACCCCAGAACAGCCACAACAGTTAAAATCTGTCTAGGGTAACTTTCTACTAGCAGTTGACAGAGCCATCTCAATTCCAGCAGGCAAACACGGGGCAGGGGGAAAAAAAGCAGTGTCTCATGGTATTGCAAGGGTGAGGCAGGAAGCTGAGGGTAATATAGCAGAGGTTTTTCTAACCTTCCTCTGGCCAGAGGTCTCGGAGGACTATAGCAGGAGAGTAACAAGGCCATTTAGAACCGTCTCTTACCTTCTAACCACACATATTTTTTGAAATGTCTTTGTGTTAATTTTGTAAGGGAAAGTACCAGAGAGAGTATTTGGGAACTAGAAGTTCTGAATCCAAATGTTTATTCTGGAAACACTAAATAACTTGGAGATAAATCTATGCTCCAAATGCTGCTATCGGCATTTTGGCAGCGCTCTCTAAGCACTGTGTGGAATTCTACCAGCAGCAGCACGTGTATCTACAGCAAGATCGTCTCATGCACCCATTTGGTCTTCCCTGACCTACTGCACTAAAGGGAGAGAAGCAACATCAGGTTGGAAGTAGTGACTTGCCAGTTGAAAGCCAGATGGCTGCACTGGTTATTGTCCTTGGCTGTTCACCTTCCCATAGTCGGGAATTTGCTGTGCCCTACTTCGGTTACTAATTTCACCAAACCGTAAACCACAGGAGTTCAGAAGCTATTTTCTGTGCACTTAATGTCACAGGAACAGCAATTGAGAGAAAGGGAAGTAGGGTAGAGAGCAGAAGGTATTAATTGAATCCAGGCATATAACTTGCTTTGGCCTTTCCTCATGAGTCAACTCTCTGTTAATCTTTGAAAGAACATTCTTGACAAGCCACCTGCCCCCACACTTCCAAACCCTTCCCAATTGAGTTGTCTTTTCCAAAAACCAACCAACCAATCCTCAAAACAAAATTTCTACAAATTGGGTAGCAACCAGGAGAAAAATGTGAGAGTGAATCTTTTTGTAGATTTTTTTAACTGGTACCTACCTGAAACTCTCTATTTCATTTTTTAAGTAGGATTTCTTGTATTTAACTTAAGCTGCATTATTGGCTTAGGCTTAACAAAGTCTATGTAAATGCCTGGTGCATATAAAAGATTCTAAGATTTTTCAACCACTTGCCCATGCCACCAATAAGAGGAAAAACATGAATGATTTCTGTACAGAAAAGCAGGCGTGAACACTTTAGCACTGTTAAAGCTATTTCCTGTAAAAGACAGATCACACTTCCTGGTCAGCTTCATAACTTTAACAACAGAGACGGGACGAGCTACAGACATGGCACAGAATGCCTTAATTACTTCCATGCCATCTGGTGGAGGTGTCCTGACCTGAAACAGCTATTGATTTTCATCAATTTAAGAACTGACACAGAACCACAAAGACAGGCTCGATCTCATTTTTTTCCAGAGGTGCTCTTCTCATTTCACTCCCAAAGTTTTTCAGTTTTTGCATGCCTCTGCATTTCGTGGCATCTGCCAAGATCAAAAGAAGTCAAAACATGCTGTGTGACAGGCAGCACGTCTCACTGGGGAGTCCTTCAAGATCTTACAAGTTGATGTTTGCCAAGACATTTCCATCTCCAATTTGTCAGGGCAGAATGCTGAATGGTAAGGGCTCTTAATTCCTTCTGGATAGAACGTGTTGAGCACTCAGAAAAGGGATCCTTAAGTTATTCCAAGGAAGAGCCTCACCTAGCACCTTTATTGCTCAGAGCAATTAAAAAAAAAAAAAAAAGCTAATAAAAAGCCCCATTATCTGCAAAAGGTTTAACTTGCAGGAATAACAAGTGGTGACCTGAGCTCTGCTCCTTGCTAATTAAACGAATCCTAATCCTGCAAAGACTTGCCGAGATATTGAACTTCACGCCTAACAACTTTAGTACGTTTAAGTAAGTACGTATGAGTTTCTGTAATATCACAGCTCAAATGTCTCCTCAGTGAATTTGTTACTCCTCTTAAGTACAGAAAGCATCAATCTAAATCAGAAGTAAGGACCAACCAAGGGCAAAGAAGTTGGGAGGGTGAGTGCTCTCACCAAAACACCTTTATCCCCACTTAGTGAGGAGTGCAAATGGGAGGGAAGCTTTTCCCTGCCTTGTTGCCTTGAATTCAGCGAGATGCTGGAGGTCCAAGTGGCTCCTATGTTTCCTTGATGGCAAAGCAGGTGCATGAGGAATCATTTTAAAGGATGATCCAGGAAAACCAGGAAGATGTAGCAGAGAAGTATTTATTTCATCATACTCATACAAGGTTTTACATCTTTGTACACAAAGGAGACTAGATTAAAAAAATGATTCCTTGAAAAATCTATTCCATAGCGTGAGATTTACAGCGGGAAACTGTGTGTGCCAGTCCATGCCCTATATGAAATATAAAACAAATACAGGGACAGAAAGCAGAGCATATTCACCTTGTTAAATAATTGAGTTACAGCATTAAAATCACAACCTGCATTTAAATTCCTAATTCAGCAATTAGTTTTCCTTTTGTAAGTATATGTAATCCATAGTAATGTCTGACATTCCTGCAGTAACCAGCACCATAAATATTTTCTAAAGCTGGACGCATCACTGCACACAAGACCAGAAGCTGATTGCCCAAGATAGTGTTGTGAGGCAAACCGGTCTTAGAGAAAAAGCAATGTCCTTATGCCCTGTCAAGTCAAGACTAAGCTACAGAAAAGATTATTTACCCGTTAAAACCTCTCACCACAAGAGACCGAAAAACATTCAAGTGCAATTAAAAATAGTTATTTCAAGTGCAGATTAAAAAATAGCAAGTAAAGTGCTTAAACCTTTTTATTTATTGCCACTATGTCAGTGCAATTTGTTTCATGACATTGTGGAAATCGCTGGTTTTGGTACAGAGGGGAGGAAGGAAGAGTGTCTATTTGCCAACCCACAGATCTATGAATTGATTTACACTACTAGACCTTGATTTAGCAAAAAAGAACTTAAGGCATCTTTGCCATTAGTACTGAAGTCTGCTGGAACAAACAAGTGGGATCCTCCACACAATCTAATTTGTTCTGGCTTTTAGCATTTGCTGGCTTGGACCCACTGGAGCATCCTAGCAGCTCTACGAGTGCTAGCAACAAAAGAGCTCCCTCTTCTTTTGGGGAAGGAACACTGTTCCACAGGAGTCTACTGGGAGCTTCAGAGACAAAACAGGGCTGGCCTGCACCTGGCTAATGCTGTAGTGCTAAGTGGATTTTAGCAATGCTTCTCCTCACAGACACTGATGAAGTGTGGCCAAGAACAGATCTAGTACGTGCATCTTCTCTCCGCAGACAGCCACCGGTGCTGCCTCCAGGATTCTTCCAGCCTCTGATGTGATATTTGCCTTATTATGAAAATGAAGCATATTGTATTAGAAAAGAATGCATCGCTTTGAATAGAGACAGGTAGAAAATGCAGTTTTAAAAATTTACTGTACTCAGTTCATTGTTCCCCTTTCACCTTTCCTAAGCAAATTTGCTGTTAGAAAAGTCCTGTAGGCCAACTTCCTATTTCTGCCCTCAAGCTGCCAGGTTTTTTCCTACCCTCAGCTGGTGATGTCAGCAATTGGGCTTGTCACGCTTTTAATGCCTTAACAGCTTTTGTCAGGTTGCTGTAAAATCCAGCTATGCTAGCTGGAAAGAAGGAATCCACCACCGTCTGGGGAAGATAGCCACCAAGATCAGTCTGAAAGAAACTGAGGAGTTGAGTCCTGTCTGGCTCCCTGCAAAGACAATGCAAGTGATTTTATAGCCAGCAGTTTAAAAGCATTAAAAACTTTACAATGACTTTAATATGTATTGTCTGACGATAAATATTTCTAAGTACTTTTTTTTTTTTTTTAAACAACAGACATTAATTCCAAATTTCTATGAATGTGGCTATCCCCACAAGTAAAATTACAGTTAAACTAGGCCCTAATTAGGTACATGACTCTGTTTATGAATTATGGCAATGTAATAAAAACCAGATGCTCATTTACCAAAAATTAAGGCCATACTTGTATGTTCTGCTGAATCTCTGCTTAAGAGGTCAGCGAGAATCCTACCATGATAATAGTTCCTGCAACATTAAAGACTCCCCTCTAGGAGATGAAGAGAGACTAATTCATTGGGGGAAAAAAGAAAAAAAAAAAAAAGAGAGAACAAAACAGGCACTCAGTCACAATGATTACCAGTCAAAGGAAGACAGAAACATGTTATTGCCAAGAGGCTACAGATCACATGTGGCCAAATACACAGAAACACACCACACAATGGATAAGAAGGCCTTTAGAATACATAATGTTCAAATAGATCGCTTCTTACCCTGGAAGAGGTATACAGAAACAGCCACAGGGATAATTAAAACCTCTCACAAAATCTGGTTGAGGAGGACACAGCGGGTGTTCCACATTGGTGGCTGTAAGAAAAGGCGTTCAAGAAAAATGTCATTTTCACGGGAGATGGGCAAGTGTCCTTGGTACTCAAAGCACCAGCTGAGAGGCAAACTCAGCTGAGAGAGAATATATTTGAGAAGAATGGCAGTATAACCTTTGCTGTGCCACACAAGCAGTCAGAAAAGATCATTAAAAGGAACCACTCTGGCCATAGAACGGGAAAATCAAAGAAGTCCTGAATTTAGAAGCAATTGTTACTGATCTCTGAACCAAGCATCGAAACACTTTGTGGAAGTTTCATTGAACTGATGTTGTGTGAGGGCATTGCTTTTCTTGAGAGGTCATTCAAGTTACTTCCAACAAATCCATACCGCAGAGGTATATGCCACTTGACTGCTGAGAAGCTGCACTCTAGCAAGTACATAAATTCCTGGCAAGGCATTCCTGAACAGGATGGGAAAATGGGACAGCTGAACAGTGGGGCAATAAAAGCACCGACTTGTAACAGTTAAACAACAGGATGAAAGCGAAAAAACAAAGAGACATCCTTCCACGCAGTGGCAGCCCCTTAAAAATCAGCACTATTTGGTTTCATAAGAACAATTATTTACACATACAGGAGTGGTACATTTATTCAATAGCTTCACCAAAATCTAGAGGCATTGCAAAAAACTTTAAAACGGGATTTAGCTTAAATGGGACTCCTTTTAGAAAGTTCCGTAAATTCTTAAAAAAATCAAACCCAAAAACACACACACAAAAAACCCCAGAACGTAATAGTAAATGAAATACTTATTCAATCTCAAAAGCATAGCAAGGGAAGAAACCACAGGCCAACATCATTATCTGAATGTTAACATGACTTACATACTCTGAAGACAACGATGTAAAGAGACTACTAATATTTTATCTGTTGATCAAGATCAGGTAGACAACTACTAAACAGCATATGACTTATTTTTTATTTTATACTCATTTCCGGTAGCTGCTGGTTGTCTCCTAACATCATGTGAACACGTTAAGAACACAAGCATCTTACCAGCAGACAGCATCGTCCCATCTTCATATTGCTTCGTTAGTACCACATCCACAAATTCTCTTGGTGAAATAACCCTCATGAAAGCTGAAGGGGTTGTGGTTCTGCACACAGAGACAGTCTGGAAATCATAAAACAGAGTCATGTCAGTTGATGCTTTCAAAAGTACAGCAGAAAAATCCCTGTACTTTCTGGTACTCTTTCAGTTACACTTTCTAAACTGTATCAAGGAGTTCTATTACACCCTTTGTTGAACAAAATGCAAATCAGCACAGTCAAAAGGCACTACGGTGTGTTGATGAAGAACAGTTTAATGGAGAAACACAGAGTGATAATGCATTGCTTCCAGGTTGTTTAAGGACAGATACCACAAGGGATGCTGAAAAGCAAATCTGGCACATCTGTGCTCGTAGGACAGTTAAAATGCTTCTGCTTTCCAGGAAGATAACAAAAATAACTTCTTTGTATCGTACCACATGGCGTACAACTTGATAACTAGATTTGCTACACTACAGAAACCGTAACACTACCATCCCCTTCTGTGGAGGCTCTGTGGTGACAGGCTCCCCAAAACAGGTTTCTACCACACTGGCAAGTGTGATAAAGTCTATGAATTTCAAGCGGCAGGTTGCAGCATTTCTAAAGTTTAAGTTTATAATTAATACTAAATGCCTGTAAGGTTCCCCCAAGAAAAATAATCTTCCCAGGACTTCCACGAACAGCCTGGGACTGGTTGTGTTTGCACCCTGGCTGCCTCCAAGCACCCATATCCACTTCAGATTTAGGGATCTGAATCCCTTTTTGTCTGTAATGCTCCAGGTACAGCATCTCTATTTTAGTGATAGAGACACTGCGGCAAAGCGCGGGGTCCCAAGGTCAGTCAGCCAGTTAAAGGCAGAGCGCGACACACGCAGTGCGGAGCATCGCCTGCTGCCACGGTGA